>NC_138178.1:124303380-125741712 GCF_964165515.1 Mesoplodon bidens
CAGAAGAGTTTGTGTTTGTCCCTTTTTACCTGAGTAACTAAGATCATTAAACATTGCACAGATTATTCATTATTGCCAAATTTGTGGGAATCAGAGAGGGTATGATTATTTGGTAAATAAATAGAAGAATATTTACAACATTTGCTAATTAAAACAATTAATATCATTTAAGTAAAGATGAGGGTAAGCCTTTATTGAGCATTTTTCCCAAGCAATTAAGGAAAATCAATGAAACTCAGCCTCAGCTAGCTGTGGGCTGTAAATTAGGAAAAAAATTATTTTTATCCTGCATTTACCTTACTTTATCCCTGTGGATTTAGGAAGCTATTAGTGAGGTGTGCGTGCAGAGAAGCAATAGACTACAATATATATTACTCTCCTGATGAGTTGCCACTCTAGCAGTAATCAAAGCAACTTAAAAAATAATGGACAAAATAAAAATAAGATCAGTAAACAACCAGTAGAACATTTTAAAATCCCACTTCTAATAAAGGATTTATCACCTATTGTTTATCACTGATTGCTACAAGGTGACGGCTCAGAATTTTTCAGCCTTGCGTGGCTGCTTTCTTTTCACTCACAGCATTCACCAAGGTCAAGTGCTTTTTGCAATCCTCTATAAGCCTTGATTTATGGCTATTTGAATAGGGCAGAAGCTTGGGAAAATTGTCTGCAGTGGTATCATTTAATTATCTTATTACTATGCTTGGTCTAAGGTAGTATAGTACAGTTCTTCATTATAAAGTCTCAGGAAACAAATACAAGTTTGGCTATTTACTTAAACTTTCCCAGTTAGAGGAATTGAGTTATAAATTTTGGATGCCTGGGCTTTCTCAGGAGTCTTCAAGTACTTCTGCTCAAGCAGAAAATACATGAGAAGAGTATTGTAGGTCTTAAATATCAACTTGGGATAGTGGGATGGCAGAATAATAACATAACAATTGCCTTGTAACATAGTGAGACCCCTGACTTTCCTTAGGACTCTAAATTTTCCAGCCAAGTTTCTTAGCCATCCTATTCAAACTAAAGACTTGGTCATTATGTGTAATGATAAATTTTATAATTACTGTAGTTCTCTTATGTCTATAAAAAGACATAAATATATCAGCTGGAGAAAAGAACATGGCTGATGTAATCATAAAATTTAGTACAAATCTCTGAACTAAGGAATAAAGTAAGAGAACTTGATTAACTCCTTCATGCCTTTAAAAAATAGACCCTTGTGTTCACAGCACATTTCTAACTCCCTGAAAGTTTGGGCATTAGGTCTTTAATGCTGAAAATTCATAAAGTATGTAAAGTCATCCAAATTTATAAATCTTTAGCTTGATTTTTATTGATAAAAGTATTTTAAAAATGATTCTTTGAGAACTTTTTTGGGAAAGTAGGCAAAGCAAGTACATATAATAGAAAAATACATGAAATGTAATTGAGTTTACATGAAGTATAGGGAAATTGTAGAGTGAATCTTTTGAATAAAATTTAAAATATAAATGGGTAAATAAATAATAGGATTATAAAAGTAATACATGTTCATTATTGAAAATTTGGAAAATATAGAAGGCACAAAGAAGATCTTACTATTTGGTAACCATTATTTGCCTTTCCGGCTGTTTTCCTACAAACATTTTAAAATGAAATTATTTTCTTCATGCTATTTGATAACATGAGTCATCACGTAAAAACGCATTGTGGATAGTTTCTAAAATAATGGGTAATTCAATTGTTAATAGGTGTATATTATCCCATTGAATGGACATACCATGATTTGTTTAAACAATCCTTATTGGTGTTCTTTTAGGGTATTGACCATTTTCCATTATTACACGATGAACATTTTATGTTTGTGTGTGTGTATGTAATATATATGTATATATAAATATATATATATATATGCACTTACATTTTTTTTGCACGTTATCCAGTTGCTGTCCTACAAAGAGGAGTGAATAGCCCTCTCTCACCATATGCTACTAACAGAAAAAAAGAGTAAAAAGTTTGATAGAGCACTGTGCAATCAGAGTGGGAGCTGACATTTATCATCAGATTCCAATGAACGAGGCGATGTCCTCAATCCTTTGTATAAATTTCCTCAGTAATCTGATGAGGGCAACAATATGATTTTATGATTATTTCCCCTTTGTATAAATTATTTCCTTATGACTTAGAGAGGTACAATGGTAAGTCCAAGGTCATACAACTAGTAAGTGACAGAGCTAAGATTTTAAACTCAGGAAGTCCAACTCTAGGTTCTCATGCCTGTTTTCTCCCAAACACTTGTGTAATTTGTGTTCAACTATTTCATATGTGACAAAACTTTACAGTAATTTCCTTGAAAAATGGAGACAGGTAGGCCTTTGTGAGAATGTGTGAGGAAGGGGACAGAGGTCTGGGAAGTGAACTGCAAGTGTAAGTGTGGGAATATTAATGCTCTCCTAAGGGAGTCTGTGCATCTCAGGATAGGGGACCTTCTATCAGCCACAATTAGTATCTCATTAGCTGAGTATTTAGTCCATGGTTCCTCTTTCATTTGCTATAGACTTAAAATCTTTTAAAACCTGTCTTAAAATTGAACAAATCCCAAAGTATAAGATACATAGGAAGAATAAATATCAGAACATAGTGGTAGCTCTGAAATCCATCTGAAGTATAACAAGAAACCTTACAATGTTAAAGAAAAAACAAATCAATTTTGAAACACAAAGTGCTATAAATATGCTTAAAAAAACAGAGCTAAGAATTGACTTTGTTATAAATGACTTATTAATTTAGTTCTTATTTCACATGCCTTAGTTTTAATAAATGTTGGCCATTAATCCTTATTTAAAAACAAAGACTGCCTTTCTTTTCTCAAAACAAAATGAAGCTGGGATACACTTCATGGATGAAAGAGTATTTTCAGAAGAAACTTCAAGTTGAATGTATTCAAATCATATCTACCACTGCAGTTATCTTAGGTAACAAACATCCTCAAAACCTCAGTGGCATACAGCAAGTTTTTATTGCTTTCACTGTTTTGGGTGTTTGGCTAGGCAGATTTGTTGGTCTTGGTTGGGCTTGCACACTTGGGTCAGCTGCCTTAGGCTGATTTAGACTGGCCTGGCTGGGACAACAGGTGAAAATCAACTCTTATCATATGTTTCTCATTCATCTGTAGGCTAACTGAGGCATATTTTCATAACTATGGCAGAGGCACAAAAGCACAAACAAGTTAAGTTTACATATTTACACAATGTCTTCTAGAATTTCATTTGACAAAGGAAGTCACATGGTCATGCTCAGAATCAAAGGGTGGAAAAATACACCTTTTGATGGGAGGAGGTCAAAAGTCATATGACAAAGGCTGTAAATACAGGGAGGGGTGAAGGATTGGGACTAGTAACGCAATCAATGGTTGGTTTGATATCAATATTATATAATTATTTTTAGTGACCTCCTTCAGATAAGTAAATACAATGGAAACACATTGGTAATAATATTGGCTTTAGCAGATAGAGGTAATCGTATTCTATCTTCTTAAGTACTCATATGTGCCGAAGGCTATTAGCCAGAGAGGATTTCTTGTATGGTCAAATGGAATCCTAATGAATTTGCAATTGCAAAATTAACTTTAATTTTTCCAGGGAGAGAAACTAAATGATTGCTGAAGAACAATCTGGGGATTCTGATGGCAATTCTGAAGAATAGCCATCCGTAAATTGTATCTTTAAGGATAATATCTATAAGCTGGCTATGCAAATTATTGCATCAATGTGGGTATTTATAAGAAACCTCATAATAATTATGTGACTACATAGGGGATAATGTCAGGTGCTTGGTAATAGTTCTTCCTCTAAGTCTCACAAGGCCATACCACAAAGTATGCCTTACAGATGAGGAAATCAAGGATCAGAGAGTAGTCCGATTAAAAATAGAGTAGAAGAACCGAGTTTTATTTCCAGATGCGAATGGGTTAAAAAAACTGTTCTTGTCCCACTGCAGCACCCGACTTGATACATGTTTTATATACGTTTGTATTAGAGTAAAATAAGTTGTATGTGTTGTCATGTTTACTGGTGAATAAAAACATCTTTTACTAATTCTGAATATTTTAGAATATAGTACTATTGTTAAAGTAGACTTATTGAAGTATAATTTACATACGATAGAATGTACCTATTTTAAGTTTGATGAGTTGATAAATGTATACAATCTCGCAGCTGCCACCACACAGTCAAGGTTTAGAACACCTCCATCAGGCCACAAAGCTTCCTCATGCCCCTTTTCAGTCATTCGTCACCCCATCACTGGTTTCAGACAACCTTTGATCTGCTTTCTGTCACTATACTTTTGCCTTTTCTAGAACTTCAAATAAATGGCATCATAAAATATGTAGTAGTTTGTTTAGCTTCTCTCACTTAGCACTTTTAAAAGATTCATCTATATTGTGTATCATCAGTTTACTCCTTTTTATTGCTGAGTAGTATTCCATTGTATCAATATACCACATTTCATTTATAATTTACCTGTTGATGGACATTTGGATTGTTTCCAGTTTTGAGCTATTATGATAATACTGTTATGAACACTAGCATACAAGTCTTTATGTGGACATATGTATTTATGTTTCTTGTGATAATACCTAGGAATGCAATTCTGGGTCATATGCTAAGTGTACAATTAACTTTATAAGAAATTGCTAATGTGACTGTATTAATTTTTATACCTATAATCAATATATGAGAGTTTTCATTGTTTCATGTTATAGGTTGAATTGTGTCCCCTCAAAATTTATGTGTTAATGTCCTAACCCCTAGAATATAACCTTATTTGGGTTTTCAGTGTATAGATCTTCCACATCTTTTAAATTTACTCCAAATTATAATTTTTATTCCATTATAAATGGAACTTTAAAATTTCATTTTCATATTGTTGGTAGTATATCGAAAAAATAGTTTTTAAAAATATTGCTCTTGCATCATGCTATCTTGCTTTATTTACTTATTAGTTCTAAGAGCTTATTTGTAAATTCCTTTAATAGCTTATTTGTAAAAAATCAAAGGTAGGAATTTTTTTCTGTAAAGGGCCAGAGACTAAATATTTTAGACTTTACAGGTCATTTGGTCTCCGTCGCAACTACTCAAGTCTACTGTTGTAGTGCAAAAGCAGCCATAGACAATATATAAATGAACGTTCCACATATATAATGTTATCTATAAATAAAGAGTTGTGTTTAATCCTGTGCAATCTATATACCTTTTTCCCTTACTGTCTCACTGTACTGGCTTAGACTTCCTGAATCATGTTGAACAGAAAAGCTGAGACTGGGCATCCTTACAAATATAATCCAATTACAGCTTTAGGGACTCTTTATTTTTCATCAGTCTTATCTTTTTTCTCTATGCTTTGGTTTGAATAGTTTCTATTTATCTGTAGTCCAATTTACTAGTTCTTTTTTTCTCTCTGCCATCTCTAATCTTCTGTGAAGCTCAGTGAATCAAGAAAAATGATTCATGTATAGCTTGTGTGTGTGTAGCCCTTGCTGTGTGGTACCATCACCAAACATCATTCTCAGAAGATTGCCAATTCACCTGGTGGTCTTACACCTTATTGGCTCTCCTGATACCTTCCTGTAGTTAGTTCCATCTGTCATAACACAAAAAATTCTTTGTGTCTTGCTCAAAGAGGCTCAAAGCCTCTTTATCTTGTGATGTAGGTCAGTAGGCTTCCAATTTGTCTTTTAGCATCTTTCAAGGAGTTACTTTCCAGAGATGTGTCATTCATCTGGGGCAACCAGCAGGAATAAGATATGATACATGAGTTTAAGAGATGGGTATGGAGTTTACAGAGATGTTAAGAGGGAAAGAATTGAAATAGTTGAAATTTATCTTAGATATTAAGTTTATATCTAGACCTCTCACTTCACCTTAGCAAGTGTTGTTTTGGTTAGCCCTTTGAGGGCCAGTTAAAATGTCATTTCTGGAAAGAGAACTTAATAAGCCTCCAGGAAGAGTTAATAGGAGATGCTGAAACCTGCATTATAACCCTTTTCCTATTGCACTGTAATTATTTATTTGTATATTTTTATTCTCACTGAATTTTGTCCTAAGCTGCTTTGTATCTTTAGTGACAAGCATAGTGCCTAACTCGTAATACATCTTTGTTGAATGAGTAAAGGGGATTTGAGTTGCAAAATAATTTCATCTGACAGCTCTTCTCTTTCTTTCCTTCCTTTTATTACTTCTTCTTTCCTTCTTTCCTTATTTCCTCCAATACCCTTCTCTCTCTCTCCCCCCACCCACCTCCTCGTCTTTCTCCTTCCTTCCTCCATTCCTTCCTACCTCTCTTCCTCTCTCTCTCTCTTTCTTGCTGTCTCTCTCGCTTTCTTTCCTCTTCCCGGCAGGACTTTCCAAAATTAATATTCTCATAATAAAATAAAAGCACTTTTAGCCTAGTTTTTGGTTTTCCTGTTTTGCAATCTGGTGTTTACATATAATTTGGGTTTGTTTTTTACATCACTGCATTGTTAAAAATGCCGTTTTCTATGGGAAAAATAGATATGACCTCCTGTTTATATTTCTGTATATTTCATACCCATAATGTTCTTGCAGTGTACCAAATAATTTGTTTCTTTGGTTGCACACACTTTCATCTTTGTGGTACTAAGATAATTGCAGGTTATCCTGAAATGCAGATTCCAATCATTTTTCATAGATGTATAGTAATCTGTTAATAACTAAATTCATCATTAGAGAGCTACTGTAATTTTAGAAATGTTTCTTGGGTTTCCTAACCAATTATCCTGTGGAATCTAGACCTGTTAACAATCCTGGTTTTCAGTGGGATCAGCATCGATCCTCCTCAATGAATGAAATAGCTTCCAAACGTTCTTTGCTATGTGGGCTCCCAGCAGCAATTCACATCTGTAATCTATCTGCTGAGTTTCAGTATTTCAGCTTCTGAAATGGTAAATAGATTGCTTGTAGCTGAAGGACTACCTTCTAAATTCTTAGTTATAGAACATTTTCGTATTGGTCAGAATTCAGACTATAAGTCTCTTTCTTATACTGCTGGAAAATAATACCCTCATATCTTCAGCCTTGTTTCTCAAAACTTATCATCTAAATAAGAGTGTGTGTATTGTGGGGGTGGAGTGGTAGAGAGGGTAGAACAAAACATTCTATATCTCAACACCTCTTACTGATAAACTTTTCACATTAAAAAATGATTGATAGGGATATATGGGCTCCAGGAACATAAAGCTGAATAGGATCTAATTTTTCTGGCTCTATTTTTCAATCACCATGCAATTTCCCCATTCCCAATTCTAAGGCATTGCAGTATGAGAAAAGCAGAGAAAAGAGGTCCTTGTAAACTTGTGACAAGTCAGAGTGAATGAAGTGTCAGTACTAAAGGGGAAGAGAATAGGCAGACTTGAGTTCTAGTCTTTATATAGTTCTTAGGACAGAGACTTAATCCTTTAGAAATCTGGGGTTCACAGTGTCAAGAAAGAAATAAGAGTAATACTTCTGTTGACAGGATGCAGATTTGCTTTAAGAGCTGTTAAATTTATATTTATCCATATCATTTCAGTCTTGAGGCAGTCTTTTTATTGCACTGGTGAAAATTAAAATCAATCAAAATCTCAGATTATGTAAGATTTGTTTGAGATGTATGCTTTTCTATGTGCATGGTTTGTTCTGGATTACCTGAGGGCAACTGCTTCTGTATTCCGGGGTACTGTTGTCAGAGGACAGTGTTTTTCATGTGTTCAGCATGCAGTGGGTCACATCCCTGCCTCAGTGTGTTAGTTTTCTATTGCTGTATAACAGATTCCCACAAACACAGTGTTTTAAAACAGTTTTTTTCTGTTTATTATCTTATAGTTCTGTAAGTCTGAAGTCTGGGCAGAGTGGGGTTGGGGTTTTTTTGCTCAGAGTCTCAAAAGGCTGCAGTCAAGGTGTTGGTCAGGCTGAGTCCTCATCTGAGGCCCTAGGCCTCTTCTAAGCTCACCTGGTTGTTGGCTGAATTCAGTTTCTTGCAGGTGTAGGATTGAGGTCCTCACTTTCTTGCTAGCTATCAGCCAGGGACTATTCTCAGTACTTACAGGATGCTCTTAGGACCTAACCATGTGGCTTTTTCGCAGCCTGATGGCTTACCACTTCAAAGCCAGCAGGAGAGTTTCTCATGCTTTAAATCTCTTCCTTCTGGAAGGCCTCAGTCCCTTAAAAGGACTCACCTATTTAGGTCAGGCCCACCCAGGAGCCAGCACTCAAGTGGAGGTGATTATATAGGGAATGGACACCTGGGATGGGCATCATGGGATGAGCAGGTGAGTAGCATTCTGCCTGCTACACTTTTATATTATTAGAGACTGAAAATTCATTTTCATATTAAACTAAACAAGAAATTAACTAGGGACCCAAATCTGCTGAGAATAAAATGCTGTTTTGGGCTTCCCTGGTGGCACAGTGGTTAAGAATCTGCCTGCCAGTGCAGGGACACGGGTTTGAGCCCTGGCCGGGAAGATCCCACATGCCATGGAGCAACTAAGCCTGTGCACAACTACTGAGCCTGTGCACCACAACAACTGAAGCCCATGCTCCTAGAGCCCATGCTCTGCAACAAGAAAAGCCACCACAATGAGAAGCCTGCGCACCACAACGAAGAGTAGCCCCTGCTTGCTGCAACTAGAGAAAGCCCACGCACAGCAATGAAGGCCCAACACAGCCAAAAATAAACAAATAAAATAAATAAATAAAATTTTTTAAATGCTGTTTCCTTTGTCCTATTTTCCTTATTTATTTATTTTATCTTGTTGCATAAAATTTTGTAAACATCCCCAAATCTTGATTTTGGAACCAGTGAGGTATAAGTAAATACTAAGAAAACCTTTTTCTTCTCCTAAAGCAACGTGAATATTTGAATGTTCACAATTTTAGATTATCTCGGTCACATTTCTCTCACTGATTCCACTAGCTAAACCAGTGTCTTTTTTATTGATAAACTTTTTTTCAGTTGTGACTCAGTGATCAGTTCTATAATACCAAAAGGGAGCATTTTTGAGATTTTTCTCACTATACAGCTTACTGGTTTGTTTGTTTTGAATAAACATAGTTAGCAAACGAGCAAATTTCGCTAATTTTTTTCTAATTATACAACTAATGGTGGAAAATTTAGAAAAATGCATGTTACCTTGGTATCTCAGGCTTTATCAACCAAAAAACAGATGAAATCCTGTTTTCTTTAATACCAAGATACATGAGGCAACGTCCATCTTGTCATTTCTGGTTTCCCTTATAGGATGGTGGTTAAGAGTATTGATGTCAGGTACTCCTGGGTTTGAGACTGAATTTAGCTCTTGGTGTGTGAGCTTGGACAGATTATGAAACTTCCCTAAACTTCTTCCATTCTATGCAAAGTGGTGACAATAATCATCACTATAATTGTATGGTGATTGTGTGCATTAAACAAAATAGCAGATTAAACAAAAGAATGGATGTAAAATGCTTAACATATGGCACCTAGGTGCACTCAGTAAATGTTAACTATCAGACCAATGTACTTTTCCTAGTGGCATCTTGTTTAGTTTGTCTTACCGTCTAATAATTGCAGTGGGATGAAAGTGTAACAACGTACAGAGCATTAATAGGGTAATAGTGGGCAGGTATTGGTGTTGGCGAGTAAGAGTGGTGGAATCTGGCAGTAAACTTTGCTTCAAACATGGAGAGAGGAACATGGAGGTAGAAAATATGGAAGAGGGCTGATTGCATTTCCTAATACTAATCTCTCCTCCTCCAATTTGTTCTTTCTGGAGTCAGAATGGTCTTTTTAATAAGAAAATCTGTATTCTTTTCTCTTCCTCCAGATCTTTCAGTGGTGTTCCATGGCTGGACTTGTGGAATCCAAACTCTTGCATAATGTACCGTGTCGGTTCTTCATGATCTCGCCTTGTCTGCCCATCAATTTCCACCATCTTTTACTACTTCTCCCTTAATGTGTGCTCTACTTCACCTTTTCCCCACTTATTCTTTCCCAAATTATGAACTATGTAGAGTTTTCCAAGTACATCACAGATTCTCTTGCCACTATGTTTTGCAGGAGTGATTCCGTCTGCCTAGAACGCACTCCCTTTCCTTTTGATCTGCTAAATTCTTACTGCAAGTCTCACCTCAAAGGTGCTTCTTCTCTTAACCCTCACAGACTCCAAAGGTAGATTTAGACACTTTGTTCCACTGTGCTGTGCAGAGTCCTCCATCATGGTACTTACCATGATGCATTTCTGTCTTTCCCACTACATTATAAGAAGGGACTGTGACTGTCAACTCTACCACATACTTTCCCCAGGACTTGCTCATGCACTTAAGCCTCACAGTTTCACAAAAATCTTTTTATGTAGGTAGAAGATAGTAGTCATGACATTTTACAATTGGGGAACTAGAAACACACAGCTTTTAAATGGCTTCCCAGAGTCACGTAACTAGAAAATGGCAGATCTAGGCTTTAGATAAAGGATTTCTGGATCCAAGATTATTTTTTCCATTGTTGAAATATTAAATTATAGTAAAACCACAGATATTTATAGAGTAGCAACTATGTTCAAATCTTAGTGGTGTATTCTATAGATGATAAAATTTTTTTAAAAACCCACAATTTTTTAAAGGTGCTCTTGATCTCTTGACTAATACTAGGACAATGTTCTTTTCACCTGCTGGTAATTAACATATAGTAAGCATTAAAATGTATTTATCATTGGATGGATGGTTGAATATTATGAAACAATTTTTCACATATTTAGGTATGAGGCAATCATTCTGACTTATGCTTGATCTGACTTGAACTTTATGCTACATAGAATGGCCTGTCAAACACGAATTGCATATCTGCTTTAACCATTAAAGAAAAGAATGCATTTAAAAATCAAAATGGAGTAACTGTGGTTCAGGCATTCAGAATGGAGCTGGGTGGCCATTGTGGATGTGGTTTCAGACACATTCCTGCATCACTGAGAACGTGAATTTTCTGAACTATATCAATCTCAGAGATACCACCAGTGGTTCTCAAAACAATAGCTGCTAGCAGCTGCCAGCTGCAAACTTATGTCTCAAGAGCTCCCCTTGTAACTATGTAACCAGCTTGGACACACACCAATCCTTGTTTAACAAGCACCCTTACTTCTTGCCAGATTCAATTCTAACTCTTGACAAACAATTTATGTAATTTTTCAGTTTTTGCCTATATTAGCCTACCCCATTTTGTAGTCTGGTGGAACACAATTCTAGGGCTTCTTGTATCTGTGTCTCCTGGGCTAGAGTCCTCAGTTTGGCTCAGATAAAGCTCTTTTCTATTCCTATTATAGATTGTTTATTGATTATTGTATGGACAAATGTGTGGTGATTATCAAGGTAAATCTTTGATATTGACTTGCAGATAAATTTGATCAGTTAGTGAGTCCTTTTTGCAACTACTTCAGGTTTAGGGGAATTTTTCTGGATTTCAATTTTGCAGACATTTAGGAAGATGGGTTGATAGGATATATTATAAAATAAAATGGCATAATTCAGATTAAAAAACAAAACAGAGGCAGCATAAAAGTAATTAATACTAACAGACATGAGATAAACTAATCAGAGTTACATTTATAAGAAAGTCTGGTAGCCAAGGTGAAAAGCAGATGCACATTAAGCTACAGTTTTTTGAAAGAAGGCATATAAGTTTATTTGTTGAGATAAGTTCCCTAGGACTATAAGGTTGAGGTGATTAATGAGTTTGGCTAGATATTATCTGTTCACTTCCAAGCAGTTGTCTTCAGAGGAAGATCTCATAGATAAAATAACATCTCTATCCATATATCCTCCACCATATTTGAACCCATGGGAAATCGATGTCGAACTGTCATTTTCAAATGTCCTGGAATTATAGCCAACTGCTCCAGGTTTTGTGAGGCCTGAAGTTTAGAGGCTTCCTCTAAGAAAAACAATTTAAGTTATGGATATAAAATTGAGTACAAAAGTATATATTTATTTACAGTAAAAAGGAAATCATAACAAATTACAGATTTGTAAAAACTAATATTGATATATATCACAATTTTTTTTTTACAGTTTCTTTGACTTTGGCTTCCACAAGGATATTATTTTTCTTATGTTAAAGAAAAAAATGGAAGATCCTTGGACCAAAGTGGAGGGTTAAGCAGGGAATCTAATCCAACACAGTGACTAATAAGTGTTCAGCTGTCTGTTTTTGGATTTTCTAGGAAGTGATTTGTTGTTGTTATGTACAAGAAGTTCTCATTCCCAGACTATGGTGCTTTGTTGTATTTGCTGCATAAGTGAGGTTCCCATTTCAAGATCTTGGCACCTCCAGTAGTCATTTTGATAACAGTTAGGTCTGCACTACTGTCAGCAGTCTGGATGGTCATGTAAGGATTTATCATCCCTTCTTTTCATTAATCTGCTTATCCGGAGAAGGACTAACCATGAGATATTCTACCTCTTTCTGGTACAGAATCATCATTTGAATGTCCTTTCTAGATAGCAACTGCATGATAGCATGAAAACACCTGTTAATGCCTAAGTCAAAGGAAAAATAATTATTGTGGAAAAAGTAAAATTCCATTATTATTAGTTTGGAAAATTTCAAGTAAACCAGTTTCCTATTTGATCTAGCCAAATCTAAATGAATAAATCCTGACAATTTGTCTATTCTTTGAGACCCAATTAGCTTTTTTAAAGGGATTTTTTTCTCTGTTTGCCTTTAGGCGTTAACCAAAAACAGCAGAAGGTGTTAGCCAGAGAACAGATATCCTTTTGTGAAGCCAGTAAGTGCTTTAAAGTTTAGTGATCTCCATTACCATGGTAGCAAATGACTCTTTGGCTAGGCTCTTAGGGCATTTATAGTCTCCTCTGTAATTTCAGCCATGGTACTGTGTACTTTGTTACTTCTAGGCAGCTTTCAGCATTTCTGTCTTCATTCTACTAGTTACAAATTCCTACTTTTTGCTTCTCATATCACAATTGAATGTTGTGAAAATCTTATCCTTTCAGATAAAGGGAAATTACATATAACTGTTCAGGTGTAACTCAGGAAGCATGTCCAGGACAGCTCCTACAGATACTTCTTTAACGAATCCTGATTCAATATTATATTATCTATTATATTATAGATGGATTTTTCTTTAAAATGAGAAAGATATTTCCTGTGCAGGACATGTAATCACCATGGAATATATAGCCATCAAATCAATTCCACGACCTAATGCTCTTTTCCCAAGTGGCTAACCTAATAACTTTGATTTGAGCCTGCATTTTGGCGAAAGGAAAGTAGTAAACATTTAACATACAATAGACACATGATTCATGGTTTTGGGGTGCTACAGAAGCAAAGGGGATTTGAGACATATTCAGGTAGCCTGATAGAAAAATGATAAAATGATCAATGATATATTAAAAGTTATTAATACCCAAGAAATATCAGTTATTAAAGTATATGCCTGTATTCTGAGATCATTACAGAAGCCAAAGGCAGTGCTTTTGCTGATTTATCTGCTAAACAAGTAGCTCTTGTTATCCTATCCATATGGGCACCACTAATTTGATGTCTGTCCTCATCAAGCTTTCAGAAGGACAATCAGCTAAATTTAGACAGACTCTAATTGCCAAATGGTAATTTTATAACTTCACTATTTTCTCCCTCATTTACCAGTTGTAATATAAGAAAACTTATTTCCCCTTTAATTTACTTATTCATTTTTTATGGAAGTATAGATTCAGAGATTTCTTTTATTCCATGAGTATTTTGTTACTACCATTATTTTATTTTAATGCTCAGTTTGTTTCATATTTACAGTGGAAACCCTTCAAACTGATTCCTATTCCTTTAGGCATACCTCCATCATTATTTTGAGCACCATCTTACTTTCTGGAACTACAAGATGTTCCAGGCTCACTTTTTATTTTTCCTGCCTCAACACTAACAGTCAACTGTATTTCCAAGGAAGCTAGTTCCTTTTAATGGGGGATGGTATTTAGAAACCAAGTTCAGGATTTAGACTGTCTCATTGCTGCTGGGTGTCTTTGTTTCTAGGCCATTTCAACAGGCAGAACGAAGAGATATAAATATATCTACATCCATTTATTTTTTCTTTCTCTACTATCATCTATCTATCTATCTCTCTATCATCTATCTCTTAAAGCCCATGAGTTTATGCTGATAACTTTCATCCAATTCAGCACGAGAGGATTCATTCTAGCCTTCCCCTTTTCATATTTGTAGCTGCCTTCTCCAACAGTGAGAAACCTGGCTTCTTTAATTCTCTAGATATTTAATCATTTCCTCAGTCCTACAATGCATAGAAAGTAGTTTAAGAATTGCTAACTCACACTGCCATCAAAAACCCTCTAACTAGAGTTCCATGTTTGTTTACAGTTCTTTTTGGTTTTAGACTTGGGGTATATAGTCAGACTACTATGTTTTTTTGTTTTTTTTAACATCTTTATTGGAGTATAATTGCTTTACAATGGTGTGTTAGTTTCTGCTTTATAACAAAGTGAATCAGTTATACATATGTTCCCATATCTCTTCCCTCTTGTGTCTCCCTCCCTCCCACCCTCCCTATCCCACCCCTCTAGGTGGTCACAGAGCACCGAGCTGATCTCCCTGTGCCATGCGGCTGCTTCCCACTAGCTATCTATTTTACGTTTGGTAGTGTATAGATGTCCATGCCACTCTCTCACTTTGTCACAGCTTACTTACCCTTCACTCTCCGCATATCCTCAAGTCCATTCTCTAGTAGGTCTGTATCTTTAATCCCGTCTTACCCATAGGTTCTTCATGACTTTTTTTTTTCCTTAGATTGCATATATATGTGTTAGCATATGGTATTTGTTTTTCTCTTTCTGACTTACTTCACTCTGTATGACAGACTCTAGGTCCATCCACCTCACTACAAATAACTCAATTTAGTTTCCTTTTATGGCTGAGTAATATTCCATTGTATTTATGTGCCACATCTTCTTTATCCACTCATCCGATGATGGACACTTAGGTTGCTTCCATCTCCTGGCTATTGTAAATAGAGCTGCAATGAACATTTTGGTACATGACCCTTTTTGAATTATGGTTTTCTCAGGGTATATGCCCAGTAGTGGGATTGCTGGGTCATATGGTAGTTCTATTTGTAGTTTTTTAAGGAACCTCCATACTGTTTTCCATAGTGGCTGTATCAATTTACATTCCCAAAAGCAGTACAAGAGTGTTCCCTTTTCTCCACACCCTCTCCAGCATTTATTGTTTCTAGATTTTTTGATGATGGCCATTCTGACCGGTGTGAGATGATATCTCATTTTAGTTTTGATTTGCATTTCTCTAATAATTAATGATGTTGAGCGTTCTTCCATGTGTTTGTTGGCAATCTGTATATCTTCTTTGGAGAAATGTCTGTTTAGGTCTTCTGCCCAGTTTTGGATTGAGTTGTTTGTTTTTTTTTTGTTATTGAGCTGCATGAGCTGCTTGAAAATTTTGGAGATTAGTCCTTTGTCAGTTGCTTCATTTGCAAATATTTTCTCCCATTCAGAGGGTTGTCTTTTGGTCTTGTTTATGGTTTCCTTTGCTGTGCAAAAGCTTTAAAATTTCATTAGGTCCCATTTGTTTATTTTTGTTTTTATTTCCATTTCTCTAGGAGGTGTGTTAAAAAGGATCTTGCTGTGATTTATGTCATAGAGTGCTCTGCCTATCTTTTCCTCTAAGAGTTTGATAGTTTATGGCCTTGCATTTAGATCTTTAATCCATTTTGAGCTTCTCTTTGTGTATGGTGTTAGGGGGTGTTCTAATCTCATACTTTTACATGTACCTGTCCAGTTTTCTCAGCACCAATTATTGAAGAGGCTGTCTTTTCTCCACTCTATATTCTTGCCTCCTTTATCAAAGACAAGGTGACCATATGTGCGTGGGTTTATCTCTGGGCTTTCTGTCCTGTTCCATTGATCTATATTTCCGTTTTTGTGCCTGTACCATACTGTCTTGATTACTGTAGCTTTGTAGTATAGTCTGAAGTCAGGGAGCCTGAGTCCTCCAGCTCCATTTTTCGTTCTCAAGATTGCTTTGGCTATTCGGGGTCTTTTTGTTTCCATAAAAATTGTGTAATTTTTTGTTCTAGTTTTGTGAAAAATGCCAGTGGTAGTTTGATAGGGATTGCATTGAATCTGTAGATTGCTTTGGGTAGTAGAGTCATCTTCACAATGTTGATTCTTCCAATCCAAGAACATGGTATATCTCTCCATCTATTTGTATCATCTTTAATTTCTTTCATCAGTGTCGTATAATTTTCTGCATACAGGTCTTTTGTCTCCTCAGGTAGGTTTATTCCTAGATATTTTATTCTTTTTTTGCAGTGGTAAATGGGAGTGTTTTCTTAATTTCTTTTTTCATATTTTTCATCAATAGTGTATAGGAATGCCAGAGATTTCTGTGCATTAATTTTGTATCCTGCTACTTTACCAAATTCATTGATTAGCTCTTAGTAGCTTTCTGGTAGCATCGTTGGGATTCTCTATGTATAGTGTCATGTCATCTGCAAACAGTGACAGCTTTACTTCTTCTTTTCCGATTTGGATTCCTTTTATTTCTTTTTCTTCTCTGATTGCCGTGGCTAGGACTTCCAAAACTATGTTGGATAAGAGTGGTGAGAGTGGGCAACCTTGTCTTGTTCCTGATCTTAGTGGAAATGGTTTCAGTTTTTCACCATTGAGGACGATGTTGGTTGTGTGTTTGTCATACATGGCCTTTATTATGTAGAGGAAAGTTCCCTCTATGCCTACTTTCTGTTGGGTTTTTATCATAAATGGGTGTTGAATTTTGTCAAACACTTTCTCTGCATCTATTGAGATTATCATATGGTTTTTATCCTTCAATTTGTTAATATGCTGTATCACGTTGATTGATTTGTGTATATTGAATCCTTGCATTCCTGGAATATTCCCCACTTGATGATGGTTTATGATCCTTTTAATGTGCTGTTGGATTCTGTTTGCTAGTATTTTGTTGAGGATTTTTGCATCTATGTTCATCAGTGATATTGGCCTGTAGTTTTCTTTCCTTGTGACATCTTTGTCTGGTTTTGGTATCAGGGTGATGGTGGCCTCGTAGAATGAGTTTGGGAGTGTTCTTCCCTGTGCTATATTTTGGAAGAGTTTGAGAAGGACAGATGTTAGACCTTCTCTAAATGCTTGATAGAATTTGCCTGTGAAGCCATCTGGTCCTGGGCTTTTATGCATTGGAACATTTTTAATCACAGTTTCAATTTCAGTGCTTGTGATTGGTCTGTTCATATTTTATGTTTCTTCCTGGTTCAGTCTTGGCAGGTTGTGCATTTCTAAGAATTTGTCCATTTCTTCCAGGTTGTCCATTTTATTGCCATAGAGTTGCCTGTAGTAATCTTTCATGATCTTTGGTATTTCTGCAGTGTCAGTTGTTACTTCTCCTTTTTCATTTCTAATTCTATTGATTTGAGTCTTCTCCCTTTTTTTCTTGATGAATCTGGCTAATGGTTTATCAATTTTGTTTATCTTCTCAAAGAACCAGCTTTTAGTTTTATTGATCTTTGCTATCGTTTCCTTCATTTCTTTTTCATTTATTTCTGATCTGATCTTTCTGATTTCTTTCCTTCTGCTAACTTTGGCGTTTTTTTGTTCTTCTTTCTCCAATTGCTTTAGGTGCAAGATTAGGTTGTTTATTTGAGATGTTTCTTGTTTCTTAAGGTTGGATTGTATTGCTGTAAACTTCCCTGTTAGAAGTGCTTTTCTTGCATCCCATAGGTTTTGGGCCATCGTGTCTTCATTGTCATTTGTTTCTAGGTAATTTTTGATTTCCTCTTTGATTTCTTCAGTGATCTCTTGCTTATTTAGTAGTGTATTGTTTAGCCTCCATGTATTTTTTACAGATCGTTTCCTATAATTGATACCTAGTCTCATAGCGTTGTGGTAGGAAAAGATACTTGATACAATTTCAATTTTCTTAAATTTACCAAGGCTTGATTTGTGACCCAGGATATGATCTATCCTGGAGAATGTTCCATGAGCACTTGAGAAAAATGTGTATTCTGTTGTTTTTGGATGGAATGTCCTATAAATATCAATTAAGTCCATCTTGTTTAATGTATCATTTAAAGCTTGTGTTTCCTTATTTATTTTCATTTTGGATGATCTGTCCATTGGTGAAAGTGGGGTGTTAAAGTCCCCTACTATGAATGTGTTACTGTTGATTTCCCCTTTTATAGCTGTTAGTATTTGCCTCATGTATTGAGGTGCTCCTATATTGGGTGCATAAGTATTTACAACTGTTATATCTTCTTCTTGGATCAATCCCTTGATCATTATGTAGTGTCCTTCTTTGTCTCTTATAATAGTCTTTATTTTAAAGTCTATTTTGTCTGATATGAGAATTGCTAGTCCAGCTTTCTTTTGATTTCCATTTGCATGGAATATCTTTTTCCATCCTTTCAGTTTCAGTCTGTATGTGTCCCTAGGTTTGAAGTGGGTCTCTTGTAGACAGCATATATATGGGTTTTGTTTTTGTATCCATTCAGCCAATCTGTGTCTTTTGGTGAGAGCATTTAATCCATTTACATTTAAGGTAATTATCGATATGTATGTTCCTATTCCCATTTTCTTAATTGTTTTGGGTTTGTTATTGTAGGTCTTTTCCTTCTCTTGTGTTTCCTGCCTAGAGAAGTTCTTTTAGCATTTGTTGTAAAGCTGGTTTGGTGGTGCTGAACTCTCTCAGCTTTTGCTTGTTTGTAAAGGTTTCAATTTCTCCATCAAATCTGAATGAGATCCTTGCTGGGTAGAGTAATCTTGGTTGTAGGTTTTTCTCCTTCATCACTTTAAATATGTCCTGCCACTCCCTTCTGGCTGGCAGAATTTCTGCTGAAAGATCAGCTGTTAACCTTATGGGGATTCCCTTGTGTGTTATTTGTTGTTTTTCCCTTGCTGCTTTTAATATGTTTTCTTTGTATTTAATTTTTGAAAGTTTGATTAATATGTGTCTTGGCGTGTTTCTCCTTGGATTTATCCTGTATGGGACTGTCTGTGCTTCCTGGACTTGATTAACTATTTCCTTTCCCATATTAGGGAAGTTTTCAACTATAATCTTTTGAAATATTTTTTCAATCCCTTTCTTTTTCTCTTCTTCTTCTGGGACCCCTATAATTCAAATGTTGGTGTGTTTAATGGTGTCTCAGAGGTCTGAGACTGTCCTCAGTTCTTTTCATTCTTTTTTCTTTCTTCTGCTCTGCAGTACTTATTTCCAGTATTTCATGTTCCAGGTCACTTATCCATTCTTCTGCCTCAGTTATTCTGATATTGATCCCTTCTAGAGTATTTTTAATTTCATTTATTGTGTTGTGCATCATTGCTTGTTTCCTCTGTAGTTCTTCTAGGTCCTTGTTAACTGTTTCTTGCATTTTGTCTATCCTATTTCCAATATTTTGGATCATCTTTACTATCATTATTCTGAATTCTTCTTCAGGTAGACTGCCTATTTAGTATTCATTTGTTAGGTCTGGTGGGTTTTTATCTTGCTCCTTCATCTGCTGTGTGTTTTTCTGTCTTCTCATTTTGCTTATCTTACTGTGTTTGGGGTCTCCTTTTTGCAGGCTGCAGGTTCGTAGTTCCCATTGTTTGTGGTGTCTGTCCCCAGCGGGTAAAATTGTTTCTGTGGGTTGTGTAGGCTTCCTGGTGGAGGGGACTAGTGCCTGTGTTCTGGTGCATGAGGATGGATCTTGTCTGTCTGGTGGGCAGGTCCACCTCTGGTGGTGTGTTTTGGGGAGTCTGTGGGCTTATTTTGATTTTAGGCAGCCTCTCTGCTAATGGGTGGGGTTTTGTTCCTGTCTTGCTAGTTGTTTGGCATAGGGTGTCCAGCACTGTAGCTTGCTGGTCGTTGAGTGAAGCTGGGTGTTGGTGTTGAGATGGAGATCTCTGGGAGATTTTCGCCATTTGATATTACCTGGAGCTGGGAGGTCTCTTGTGGACCAGTGTTCTGAAGTTGGCTCTCCCACCTCAGAGGCACAGCACTGACTCCTGGCTGGAGCACCAAGAGCCTTTCATCCACACTGCTCAGAATAAAAGGGAGAAAAAGTAGAAAGAAAGAAAGAGGATAAAATAAAATAAAGTAAGATAAAATAAAATAAAGTTATTAAAATAAAAAATAATTATTAAGAAAAAAATTTTTTTTAAGTAAAAAAAAAAAAAACGGACAGAAACCTAGGGCAAATGGTGAAAGCACAGCTATACAGACAAAATCTCACACAGAAGCATACACATACACACTCACAAAACTAGGAAACGGGGAAAAAATAATATATCTTGCTCTCAAAGTCCACCTCCTCAATTTGGGATGATTTGTTGTCTATTCAGGTATTTCACTGATGCAAGGTACATCAAGTCGATTGTGGAGATTCAATCCGCCACTCCTGAGGCTGCTGGGAGAGATTTCCCTTTCTCTTCTTTTTTCCGCACAGTTTCCGGGGTTCAGTTTTGGATTTGGCCCCGCCTCTGCGTGTAGGTCGCCGGAGGGCGTCTGTTCTTCGCTCAAGACAGGATGGGGTTAAAGGAGCCGCTGAATCGGGGGCTCTGGCTCACTCAGGCCAGTGGGAGGGAGGGGCATGGAGTGCGGGGCGAGCCTGCAGTGGCAGAGGACAGCATGACGTTGCACCAGCCTGAGGCGCGCCATGGGTTCTCCCGGGGAAGTTGTCCCTGCATCACGGGACCCTGGCAGTGGCGGGCTGCACAGGCTCCCAGGAGGGGAGGTGTGGATAGTGACCTGTGCTCGCACACAGGCTTCTTGTTGGCGGCAGCAGCGGCCTTAGTGTCTCATGCCTGTCTCTGGGGTCCGAGCTGATAGCCGCGGCTCGCGCCGGTCTCTGGAGCTCCTTTAAGCGGCGCTCTGAATCCCCTCTCCTCGCGCACCAGGAAACAAAGAGGGAAGAAAAAGTCTCTTGTGTCTTCGGCAGCTCCAGACTTCTCCCGGACTCCCTCCCGGGTAACCGTGGTGCACTAACCCCTTCAGGCTGTGTTCACTCCGCCAGTCCTCTCCCTGCGTGTTCCTAGCCCCTGCCCGCCCTGGTGGGTGAGCAAACAAGCCTCTCGGGCTGGTGAGTGCTGGTCGGCACAGATCCTCTGTGCGGGAATCTCTCCGCTTTGCCTTCCGCACCCCTGTGGCTGTGCTCTCCTCCGTGGCTCTGAAGCTTCCCCGCTCCGCCACCCGCAGTCTCCACCCGCGAAGGGGCTTCCTAGTGTGTGGAAACCTTTCCTCCTTCACAGCTCCCTCGCAGAGGTGCGGTCCCGTCCCTATTCTTTTGTCTCTGTTTATTCTTTTTTCTTTTGCCCTACCCAGGTATGTGGGGAGTTTCTTGCCTTTTGGGAGGTCTGAGGTCTTCTGCCAGCATTCAGTGGGTGTTCTGTAGGAGTTGTTCCACGTGTAGATGTATTTCTGATGTATCTGTGGGGAGGAAGGTGATCACTGTGTCTTACTCTTCTGACATCTTCCCCCTCTCTCCCAGACTACTATGTCTTAAAGTTACTCAGGTTATTCCTAATTTTCCCCTTTGGTATGGTTATTTATTTATTTATGTGTTTACTTCTTTAATTTGGGATATAGTTATGTTATATTGTTCCCGTTATTTGAGGTTTTGTTCTCCTAGTGTTTTTAATTTTATTTTTGAATACATAAAACAACATGATTCAAAAAGTCAATGTTAAAACTATATTAAGTGTATATTCACGAAAGAGTCACTGCCCTCTCCACAATCCCTTCCATTTTGTTCCCCCTTAACACCTGTATGTAACTAATCTCATTAGTTTCTGATTCATCCTTCTTGCACTTCTTTTTTTAAATAAAGAAAAATATAAAACAGTTTAAGAATTGGCATGTCACCCTTGCATAGGGATTATAGTAATCTTCTCTATATCATTTCAGTTTTAGTAATATGTGCCGACAAAGCAAGTACTATTGGCTTTGTTCCTATTGCCTTGTGATAGTAGTGGATACAGTAGATTGATAATTATATATTTGGAGGTTTGTCGTTGTTGGACCCCAATGGGACTTATTCTTAACTTTTTCAGTGTCTTACCTTTTCACACTATCAGCATTCATTATGGTTTATATTTGAGTATGGCTTAAACTGATAGGCTTCCCCTGAACAGTTCTTTCCCTTATCTTTTGGAAGTTTGCTGTTGTGAATAGTCTATTCAATTTGAACTGACATAAGATTTTTACTTTTTCCCCATATTCCTTTTATTCTTTTCTGATGATATTCTACTACTTATTTTAATTCCTTTAAATTGACAACTTACCATTTACTTGGGTTCTCTTTTCTAATTGATTGTTTCTGTTTTTAACAAATAAGGCTTTAAGGAGCTAGCTTTGATCAGCTGCTATGTCTATACTGGAATATTGTTGAAAGGTTTTGATGAGTTTGTTTTGAAAATCTCCTACTGATTCTTAATACTTCATTTTTTTTGAATTTGGGAATTCAGTTCATATTAGTTTGATAGGAAAGACTTCTAAAATACCTAAATTAAGTGTTCCTCTATTTCTTTAAACTTTCTTTTTTTCCATATATCATGTATATTGGCATCCCAGCCGGCCCTTTTTGAACCACCTTTGATCTATTAATGAAGAAACTAGAAACCTAAGTTGATGAAGCTGTGGCAGGCCGGGACTATTGATGTTTATGATTGAAGGCTCCCAGAGGATAGGTCTAGAGATAGGCTTTCCAGGCAGAGGATTTCCTAGTTTATACCTATGAGTGAGCAGAACAAGGTTAGTCTGTGTCAAGTTTCAGCATCTACTGGCTGTAGACAAAGATCTTAGGCCATTTATTCCTTTAATATACTCTGTGTATGTGTATTGTGTGTTTTGGAGAGACTGTTATGGAAGGGCAGTGTGGTATAGTGTAGTTTTTGACTGTGACTTCCATCAACAATATATTTTTACTTACATGCACTCAATAAGTATATATTTATGTATAAATTTTATACTTGTTATACTATACTAATATAATTTGTAAGTCATAAAAATAAAATTAAATATATAGTATGTAACAGAATTTTTACTACAATGTATATTTATAATATATATAAATAGAAGTTTTAATAATTTTTTTGATCTTGTATACTCCTTGGGTACTTAGACCCCACTTTGGAAGCTACTGGTATAAAGGAAACTACACAGGATTTAGAAGACTTGGGCTCCGATTTTGGATTTACAATTACTGACATAGTAATCCAAGGACATATACTTATTACCTGTATACTTTACTTTCCTCTTCTGTAATGAAGGTTAAATGAAATGGGACTTCCCTGGCAGTCCAGTGGTTAAGACTTTGTGCTTCCACTGCAAGGGGCTCAGGTTCTATACCTGGTTCGGGAACTAGATCCCACATGCCACGCAGTGTGGCCAAAAATTTTTTTAAAAAAGATTAAATGAAATGATATATGTAAACCTTTTAGTGTATTACTTGATATAAAATATTTTCAACAAATTTTAGTGGACTCTGAATAGTATTTCATATTTTTCTTCTCAAGAGCTTGATCAGGGAAGACATTTAAACATAAATGCTAATGAAGAGTGAAGAACTTTTTATTTTTATTATTTGATGAGAGAAGCAAAAGTTTACCCAGTGGAAAAAAGTAGTCTAAAAATTCCAATATGGTTTCTTTTTACCTGATCATATTTATGATTTCTCAGCAATAAGTCAAATCCATTTCCTGTATTAATAAATTAAAAAAATATTTGTTGAATGCTTGCCATGAGCGAGGCTCTATGCAAAGAAATAGAATGCTTGAAAAGATGGGCATATAGTTTATTTACTTAAGTTTATGTGTGCTTCATTTTTATTTGATTGATTTTTCTCAATTGGGTTTAATATTTAAGCTGTACAAAGCATGTATTTGCTGTAGTTTAAAGGAGAAAATACAGACTTTGAAGTTAAATATACGGGTTCATATTCAATCTCTTTGTTTTGTAAACCATGTGATCTCAGGCCATATTCCTGAACTATACTTCTCATATTTGTAAAATGAGGATAATTATCTTCATCGTTGGGTTGTTGTGAGGATTAAATGATAACGTTTGTGAAACACTTGCACAGCTCTAGGCAAGTAAAGTTATATTCAACAAATATTAGTCATATTTAGAAGACATTTTGAAAGGACCTTCTTAACCATAAGAAAAAGTATCTACATGCCAGTTCTAGAGTTGTCATTTAATTTATGTCTTTGCCCTCAAATCAGAGCTAAATTCATATTAACGTGGCCATATCTAATCCCTACTGTAATTGCTTCTGAGTTTTAATCCTATATTGAGTTTTAATCTTATATTACCATTTCTCATATAGGTGAACCTTTACATTTTAGAAAATAATTTGTTACATTTTTTATTAGGACATATAAAATGACCGCCAAGAATAATATAATTTAGATATTTCCAAAGTAATGAGTGCTGTGCTTGTGCAGTTAGCTTTTTGCCTGTGAGCATTTCAGGAGGAAATCAACATACTTGTTGAATTTCATATTTCTTAGGAAATAATATATTTTTAAAAAATTCCAACATAGAGCCGCTTCACAGGACTTCTAAATGCCCTTTTGAGGTTATATTGTCTGTTTCAAAACAATTATAACTATAAAGAAAACCACTGTGTATTAAGTAGGACTCTTTAATATCAGGAACCAACATGAGGAAACCAAAAGAAAATGGAAGTTTATTATTGGAATGCCAAGGTGTTGATTACTGCAAATGCAGGAAGACTGTAAAGGGCCTGGACCGTGTGATGCCAAGTCATCAGCATGCTCTCTAATCCTGGCCTCTACTTCACTTGATCCTTTGCATTATTGTTTTCTCTTTGCAGAATGGCTTTCTCTACTATATAATCTACATGGTGTTCTGAAAATAGCTGCCACACAGTTTCATGTTTATATATTACCCATCCAGCCAGACAAGGGACTAACTTATTATCTTTCCATCTTAATTATAAATTCTTCAGAGAGAAAGTTAAATTGTCTCCTTGGGTTCCTTCTCTATTACTCAACTAGTCAACTATGGACACCTGGAGAGATTCATAAAGCAGAAATGGCAAGGTCTTGACCTCTCTGAAACCATTGTGGTGAGGTTGGATATGGGGGAGAGAGCAATTCTCAGTGCAACAGTTCTCTACATGTGGTCTCAAGACCCCTGGTGTCCCCTGGGACCATTTCAGGTGGTCTGTCAGGTCAAAACAATGTTCATGATACTACTAATAAGCTATTTTCATTTTTCACTTTTTCTCTTGTGGGTATACAGAATAGTTTTCCTGAGGTTATATGACATGTAACATGTGACATGTACAGACTGAATGCAGAAGCAGGTATGAGATTCCAGCTATCTTATATTAAGCCAGACAGTAAAGAAATTTTGCAAAGATGTAAAACAATGCAACTGTTCTCAGTAAATTGCTATTAATTTAAATAATTTATTAATGTTAACATATAATGATTTTATTTTTTATTGAGATATAATTGACATATAACACAGGTGTACAACATAATTTGATATTTGTATATATTACAAATTGATTACCATGATAAATCTACTTAATATAATCACCTTACATGGTTACAATATTTTTTCTTGCGATGAGAACTTTTAATATTTATTCTCTTAGCAACTTACAAATATATAATACAGTATTATAACCCTACATACTAGAACTTATTTTATAACTGGAAGTTTGTACGTTTTGACCACCTTCACCCATTTTGCCCACCCCCACCCCCTACCTCTGGCAACCACCAATCTGTTCTGTGTTTCTGTGATTTTTTTTTTTTTAAGATTCTACATATAAGTGGGATAATACAGTATTGTCTTTCTCTTTCTGACTTATTTTACTTAGCATAATGCCTTCAGGGTACATTCATGTTGTTGCAGATGGCAGGGTTTTCTTCTTTTTTATGGCTGAATAATATTCTTATACACACACACACACACACACACACACACACATATATATATATTAGAATATTATTCACATTTTTAAAAATCTCTTCATCTGTAGGTGGACACTTAGGTTGCTTCCAGGTCTTGACTATTGTAAATAATGTTGCAATGAACATGGGGATGCAGATATTTCTTTGGGATTGTGATTCTTTTTCCTTTGGATAAACACTCAGCAGTGGAATTAGTTCATCCTATGGTAGTTCTATTTTTAACTTTTTGAGGAACCTCCATACTATTTTTCACAGTGGCTGCACAATTTACATTCCCACCAAGAGTACACAAGGGTTCCCTTTTCTCCACATCCTCACCAACACTTCTTACTTATCTTTTTGATAATAGCCAAGAGGTGATACCTCAGTGTGGTTTTGATTTGCATTTCCCTGATGATTACTGATGTTGAGCGCCTTTTAATATACCTGTTGGCCATCTATATGTCTTTGTTTGGAAAAATATCTATTCAGATCCTCTGCCCATTTCTAAATCAGATTGTTTGCCTTTTGTTATTGAGCCCTATAAGTTTTTTAATATGTTTTGGATATTAACCCCTTATCAGATATATAGTTTTCAAATATTTTCTCTCATTTGGTAGCTTACCTTTTCATTTTGTTGATGGTTTCCTTTGCTTTGCAAAAGCTTTTAAGTTTGATGCAGGCCCATTTGTTTATTTTTGACTATGTTGCCTTTGCTTTTGATGTCAAATCCAAAAAATCATTACCAAGACCAATGTCAAGGAGCTTACCACCTATGTTTTCTTCTAGAAATTTTATGGTTTCAGGTCTTATGTTAAATCTTTAATTTATTTGGAATTAATTTTTGTGTGTAGTGTAAGATAGTGGTCTAGTTTCATTCTTTTGCATGTGACTGTCCTGTTTTCACACCACCATCTGTTGAAGAGATTGTCCTTTCCCCATTGTATAGTCTTGGCTCCTTTGTTGTAAATTAATTGACCATATATGTATGGGTTTATTTCTGAGCTCTCTATTCTATTCCATTGACCTATGTGTCTGTTTTTATGACAATACCACACTGTTTTGATTATAATAGCTTTGTAATATAGTTTAAAATTAGGGCCTGTGGTGCCTCCAGCTTTCTTCTTTCTCAAGATTGCTTTGGCTATTCAGAGTTTTTTTTGATTCCATACACATTTTTGAATTATTTGTTCTAGTTCTATAAAAAATACCATTAGAATTTTGATAGGGATCACATTTAATCTGTAGATGGTTTGGGGTTGTTGTTGGTCATTTTAACCATATTAATTCATCCAAGTCATGAGCACAAAATAGATTTCTACTTATTTATATCTTTGTTAGTTTCTTTCTTTAATGTTTTACAGTTTTCAGTGTACAGGTCTTTCACCTCTGTAGTTATATTTATTCATAGGTATTTTATTATATTTATACAATTGTAAATGGGATTGTTTTCTTAATATCTTTTTCTGATAGTTTATTAGTAGTATATAGAAATGTAACTGATTTTTGGATATTGTTTTTGTATTCTGCAATTTTACTGAATTTTATTTTTTTTCCTAACAGTAGTTCTAATGGAGTCTTCAGGATTTTCTATACATATTGTGTCATTTGCAAGTAGTGACAGTTGTACTTTCCTTCTGACTTGTATGCCTTTTACTCTTTTTCTTGCCTAATTGCTCTGTAGGACTTCCAATACTACATTGAATATAAGTGGTAAGAGTGGGTATACTTGTCTTTTTCCTGATTTTGAGGAAAAGCTTTCAGCTTTTCACTGATGAGTATGATATTAGCTGTGGGCTTGTTGTATATAGCCCTTATTATGTTGAGGTATGTTCTCTCAACTTTGTTGAGAGGGGTTTTTTTTTGTCATAAATATTGAATTTTGTTAAATGTTTTTTCTGCATCTATTGAGATTATCGTATCACTTTTATCCTCCATTTTTTTAATGTGGTGTATCACATAGATTGATTTGTGGATATTGAACTGTCCTTGCATCCCTGGAGTAAATTCCACTTGATCATGGTGTATGATACTTTTAATGTATTGTTGAATTTGGTTTGCTAATATTTTATTGACGATTTTTTTCATCTCTGTTCATTAGGGATATTGGCCTGTAGTTTTTATTTCTTTGTTTGTTTTTGTTTTTGTTTTTTGTGGTGTCCTTGTCTGGTTTTGGTATCAGGGTAATGCTGGCCTCATAAAATGTAAGCTCTGTTTTCAGAATACAGAGGTTGTTATCTATTATTTAAATCTACCTCATGCATTATTATTTTGATCTATTGAAGACTGTCCGTTTGATCTATCATGGACTGAGAAAGATTAATTAAAGCTTGCTATTATTAATATGTTGCTCTCTATTTTGTCCTAGTGTATTTGTAGCTTTTTCTTTATGTATGTTGATGCTATTTTATATGATATACAGATAATCATAACTTTTATATTCATTGCAAATTGTGTTCCTTAGGAATAAAACTGTCTTTTAAATTTTCATTTAATAGTTTTTTGCTCTGAATTAAACCTTATTTAATATTAATTTTTTTTAACCTCTGCCCAGGCTTTTATTTTCAGTCATTTTTAGAGTCACTGTTTTTGAAGTATGTCTTGTGTCTAATGCATAATTTTTTCCTGATTCTTTCTGAAAGTATTTTTCTTTCAGTAGATTAACTTAGCCTTTTACCTTTATAATTATGGATAATATGTTTGGTATTATGTCTGTCTTTTACTTTGTTATAATTTATATATTTTAGTCTTAACTTTTGAGATCTTTCACTATATGATGTACATTTTTAAAATTTTGAGGGAGTGTTTATTTTGTTAATTTGAAAGTTTTATATTTTTGTTTTAGTGGTCATCTTTAAAACTATAAGTTCCAAAAACAAAACAATACAAAACAAAAAAAATCCTATAATTTCATATAGTTTTTTCAATCCTCTGCTTTTTAGATAGTTTCTATTGGTTTCTCTTGATCAATGAGATTAATGTTGTTTTTTTATTACCATCCCCTTTCTTTCTTTCTCTGTTATCATATTTGTCCATGTTTATAACTTTTATACTTAATTTGCCAGTTTTAAATTGTATCATTGATCCTTGACATAAAAAACATGAACAACATTTTAAACTTTGTTTCCCTTGCATCTTGATATATTTTTCTTATATTCTAATTACTGTTATTTCAGCATATCTGCATTTTCTGTTTATATATATTTGTGTGCTTTACTTGCAAATTCACCGTCATTTGTGTGATACTTTAATTCTTCCCTCTTTTCTAAGCATTGTCAATGACGTTTCCTTTATTTTTGTTGTTATGGTATCTTAGTGCTGTGTTTTTTCATAACCTTTATTTGCTCTCTGGAAACATTTGTCTCATGAGTAACTTTTTTGCTTATCCATGCCCATTTTTTTGTCACGTACTGTCTTTGTAAGTATCCTATCCTGTGTCTTTTTTTTTTTTTTTTTTGTGGTACGTGGGCCTCTCACTGTTATGGCCTCTCCCATTGCGGAGCACAGGCTCTGGATGCGCAGGCTCAGTGGCCATGGCTCACGGGCCCAGCCACTACGTGGCATGTGGGATCTTCCTGGACCAGCACACGAACCCATGTCCCCTGCATCGGCAGGCGGACTCTCAACCACTGTTCCACCAGGGAAGCCCCCTGTGTCTTTTTTTATTACACATCTTTGAGTGAAGAGAGTTCTTCCTGGACTAGTTATTTGTAGGATTTTTCTATAGGGAAGATGCCAGGGCTGGGTTGCAAGCCAGAAGGGGATTTTTTTCTCTGTTGCTTAGAGATTTGTTATGTGTATTCTTTTAGCCTTGACTTCTTCCCAACCACAGGAAAGATGAAACTGTGGGCTCTTTTATTTTTTTCGGCGGTACTCGGGGCTCTCACTGCTGTGGCCTCTCCTGTTGTGGAGCACAGGCTCCGGATGCGCAGGCTCAGTGGCCATGGCCCACGGGCCCAGCTGCTCCATGGCGTGTGGGATCTTCCTGGACCGGGGCACGAACCCGTGTCCCCTGCATCGGCAGGCGGACTCTCAACCACTGCGCCACCAAAGAAGCCCAGAAGCTGTGGCCTTTTAATGCTGTTTCTGTTTTCCCTTGCTGATCACCAATAGATACATTTGTGCAAATGTGCCTTATTTGTGTGATTCCTCTCCCAGAACTGTCTCTTCTTATTCTCAAAACCAAATTGCTTTCTTGAAAGCTCTTTCTGCCAGTCTGTTCAGCCCTTTCCATTGTTGGAAATAAGGGATTTTAGTTTTTAACTGAAAAGAGAGGACTTTAATCTTGGATTCCTTGCTTTTCTGAGATCAACAGCACCATGTATTTTCCCTCCACACTTTTATGAACTCCTATTTGATCTTTACTGCTTTTAATAGTGATTTCATCTATTTTTTGACTTGTGATTTTACTTGTCTCTGATTTTTGTTGAATACAGATATGCATTTCTATTTCTTATTCTTCTTGTTGCTCCTAAGGGACTTCTGAGAGGTGAAGGGAGATGTTCTAAGTTTATTTTGCCTTTGGAAATTGGAAGGGTCTCATACCCCCTTATGAACGAACTGGCTCTGTTTTCAACCTGTGATGAAGGGGAAATCTGGGTGGTCATGTTTCTATCACATGATTTCCCTGCTTTTAATTGGTTGGATTTGGGACAAACAACTTACCCAAGGCAAACAAATCAATTAGAATGGGTTGAGTAAGTCAGATTTTCCAAGAATTTGAACTAAGACTGCAATTAGTTTGTCACAGGCACTTGAGATGAAGAGTCACAGAGGTGCAGCTGAGGTAGCCATACTGAGCTAAAACTCAGATAAGTAAGTTGAGAGAAGGATGGAACATGGATATAGAGCAAAGTGGAGAAACAATGGAAAAGAGAAGTAATATCAAAGAAACCCTGTGATTTCTAAGAGTTAGTAAAAGCATCCTATTTCTAGTCCCTTTTCTGTTCCCATGTGGCCTGGCTCCAGTATGTGCTACTCTTCAATTCTGTGAGATCTCTGTTTTTCTACCATACCACCCTTGACTTGTGTGGTAAGTTCAGTATGTTTTCGCTATTTGCAACCAAGGGAAAAATACAAGTTGTCCATTTTATTGGCATATAGTTGCTTATAGTAGTCTCATATGATCCTTTGTATTTCTGTGCTGTCCACTGTAACTTCTCCTTTTTCATTTCGAATTTTATTGAGTTGAGCCTTCTCCCTTTTTGTCTTGATGAGTCTGGCTAAAGGTTTATCAATTTTGTTTATCTTTTCAAATAACCAGCTTTTAGTTTCATTGATCTTTTCTACATGTAAAAAAAGTGAAATTAGAACATTCTTTAACACCATACACAAAAATAAACTCAAAATTCATTAAAGAACTAAATGTAAGATTGGATACTATAAAACTCTTAGAGGAAAATGTAGGCAGAGCACTCTTTGACATAAATCGCAGCAATATCTTTTCCAAGCCACCTCCTAGAATAATGGAAATAAAACCAAAAGTAAATTAATGGGACCTAATTAAACTCAAAAGCTTCTTCACAACAAAGGAAACCGTAAACAAAACGAAAAGACGACCCACAGAATCAAAGAAAATATTTGCAAACAATGCGACTGACAAGGGAATAGTCTCCAAAATTTATAAACATGTGTCTCAATATCAAAAAGACAAACAATCCAATCAATAAATGGGCAGAAGACCTAAAGAGGCATTTCTCCAAAGAAGACATACAGATGGCCAAGAGGCACATGAAAAGATGCTCAACATCACTAATTATTAGAGAAATGCAAATCGAAACTACAATGAGATATCACCTCACACCAGTCAGAATGGCCATCATCAAAAAATCTGTAAACAGTAAATGCTGAAGAGGGTGTGGAGAAAAGGGAACCCTCCTTCCCTGTTGGTGGGAATGTAAATTGGTACAGCCACTATGGAAAACAGTATGGAGGTTCCTTAAGAAACTAAAAGTAGAGCTACCATATGATCCAACAATCCCACTCCTGGGCATATATTTGGAGAAAAACACAGTTCCAAAGGATACACACACCCCCAATGTTCATTGCAGCACTGTTTACAATAGCCAATACATGGAAGCAACCTAGATGTCCATCAACAGATGAATGGATAAAGAAGATGTGGTACATATATACAGTGGAATATTACTCAGCCATTAAAAAGAATGAAATAATTCCATTTGCATCAACATGAATGGACCTGGAGATTATCATCCTAAGTGAAGTAAGTCAGACAGAGAAAGACAAATATCATATGATATAGCTTATATGCAGAATCTAAAAAATGAATGATACAAATGAACTTATTTACAAAACAGAAACAGATTCACAGCAAATGAACTGATGGTTACCAGGGGGAAAGGGTGGGAGGAAGGGTTAGATTGGGATTTTGGGATTGACATGTACACACTGCTATATTTAAAATAGATAACCACCAAGGACCAACTGTATAACACAGGGAACGCTGCTCAATAATCTGTAATAACCTAAATGGGAAAAGAATTTGAAAAAGAAAAAAGAAATTGCCTAATAAGATGAAGAAAACATCCAGGTAAAGAAGAAAGTTTCGAAACATAGGACTGACAGCACTTAAGTTAGACATACGAAAATTAAAACAAAATCATATACACATTGGAATAATGGTTCATATAATGGAAATTTTGTTGCATAGACAAATTCTTGGAAATATCTGTTGTATATTGAAGAATATTTTTAAAGAGTAAAGGCGGGTCATATATAGTCCATGTTAATATGAATTCATCCCAGAGAGGGCATGTTGATTTGATGTGAGACAGTAAGATAATTAGTGCAGTAAATTAGTAGAGCACACAGGTGATAATACCATATCCAAAGCAATTTATTGGTGTTAATTTCTTCATTTGCAGAAGTACAAACTTCACCCGTTGAAATGGATGTTTTAATCTATACTATAAATTGTTTATGAACTTGCACATTTAAAAAAAATTAGCTCTAGTTTAGTTAAATTTGTGAGAGTGCTGGAGAGAACCTTTCCCTCTTAACCTTGCGTAGCTGAGTATTTATGTTTTATGTATAGGAAAGTAGACACTGCCAGGGCCATAGGCAGAATTGTGAAGGATTACTTGTCTTCTGGTGTCTTCAGACTTCCCTTTCCTTACATTTTATTTACTGCAGAGCTTACTTTCCTTTTCGCTGCTTTAAATGTTCAGGGCCCAGACTCTTTCTTCTTTTAAAAGCTACTCTTAGTATAGTATATAAAACCTGTTCATACTAAGATTTAAAGAACTGTTAAAAATGTTTTATTCTTTTTGTAAAATTTTTATGGGGGTATAGTTGTTTTACAAAAAATGTTTTATTCTTAATAACATGTCTGCCATTTATTTAGCATTTTATACCTTGCAAAAACACTTTATATACTCTGTAGCATTTAATCACCACTACAACTCTATAAAATAGACAGCATCTTAACTTTATGAATGATGAAACCAAAACTCAGATACTAAAACTGGGCTTTAAGTTCAGGTCTCTAAACTCTGACTTTCCATAGTTTTAGCTGTCTTATGAAGACATGACATGTTTGCAGAGATTAAAAAAACTCTGCAAAAGCTAGTAAAATGAGTTTCTGATTGTAGAATTTCAGGTGTCACTTGTCACCGGTGGGTGAACTGACTTTCTCTGCTTAACCATTTCATTCTCTCCATGATCACAACTCATGGAGACAGTAACAGGAATGGACAGATGACTGGGCTGAAGGCATGGAAATCCAACGTAAAGAGGACAAAGGAGATATCATTTAATTTAGGGAACAGTAACCCTCTGTACTTCAGTAAACAATAACCCTCTGTACTTCAGTAGGCTCTAAAGACTATTACAAGGAATGTATAATAATTAAGGCAACGTAGTATGGTGGAAAGAAAATGGGCTTTGAAATCCTGAAGACATGGGATTTGAGTCTAATTCCAGATCTGTCACCTACTAGCTATGTGACTTTCAGCAAATTCTTGTTTCATAGAACTATTGTGAGAATTCATTGAAAAACATGTGAAATTAAAATAATAGTAACCATTTATTGAGCACTAATTAATGTTCCCTTAATCTGTACCTGCAACCATGGGATAGGTATTATTGTTATCAGAATTTAATAGATGAAAAAACTAAGCCTAAATAAGTTTACCAATATACCCAAAGTTACACAGTTAGTAATCTTTGGAACCAGGGTGCATACCCAAGTCCACCTGATTCTGATGTCTGTGCTACATAGTACATTGTACTTAATACTTGGTACCTTTCCTATAATGATCAACATTTGTAATGATGGCTGGAGTGGACATCTGTTGTTTTGATTTGTCCAGAGACACTTTCCCCCTTCTTCTGTTAACAGCACTTCTCTTTTGTTGGAAAACTAGTTCTTAGTCATTTCAAATGATGGAACTGTGAACTAGCCACAGGAATTAGTTCAAAGGGTGGGCATGTGAGTTAAGTAAGGCTAATCAGAACATGTCTTTGTGTTATGTACAAGGTAGTGAGAAGTCTTCTAGTTCCTTTAGGATTGCTATAGTAGGATAATTTAATATCCTGGAGGCTGAATAGTAATTGATAATGTAAGCCAGGTCATGCTTCCTCTGCAGACTTGGAGAAAGTCATCTGAAGTAAGAAAAATGAGGTCAATACAGAGATAAACTAAATGAGGAATGAAGAAAAAGTCTTGATGATAGAAAAAGTTCCTGAATCAAGTTTCATATAGTTCAGTGAGCCAATACAACTCCCTCATTTGTGTGAACTAATTTGAGTTGTATTTCTGTTACTTACAGCTGAAAGTAAAAAAGAAAGTATAAAATGTCATCAGTTATTTCTTTTAGAAATACAGAAAAAAAGTGTTCTCTGTTGTAATGAGCTTCTACTATAAGGGGTTAAAATAAAATAATTTTGTACTTAAAGAGGAAAACATTAATTATATGAAAAAAATTTCAGTTGTAATTTCTCAGAGAGGCTGAAAAGTGAAGTATCCTTTTATTTTAAGTATTTCCTGAAAATATGACTTAGCAGGTAGTGATAGTCATGATTCACTATTTATGAGAATTATCTAAAACATAAGGGAAAACTATTTTTGGCTGAGTAATTTGACACCTTTATAAAAATATATTATTTTTGTCGCTCCTGCTTGGAAAGCTCTTCCTCCAAGTACTCAGAACAGCTCCCTCTGCTTCATTTCACAGTCAGGCTCTCCCTGATTCTTCTATCTCAAAAGATACTTACTTTTTACCCTCTTCCTGACTTACTGTTTGCTCCATGGAATGTGTAACTACCTCACACTGTACTCTTTATATATTGGTTTATTTGTTTATCACTATTTCCCACACCAAAATATAAGCTCCATGAGAACAAGGAATTTGTATCAATATTATTAATAAGTGAATCTTTTTAGGTAGAATTTACTATGGAACTTAAGTGTGGTAAATAAAGAATAGCAAAGACAGGCTGCCTGACCAGCTTTGATCAAGCCTACGTCCTTCTCTTCCTGGGACATGCTGAATCCATATTTCTCAGTCTTTACCTTGCATTTGGGAGTAGTTATGTGAGAAATTGGGATGTGAGCAGGAATGAAGTATATCACTCCCAGGCCTGGTCCATAAAATTTCCCATGCATAGGGTTACCATCATCTTAGGGTGTCTAGGATAGTTATGGGTTACACTTATTGTTGTCAAGTCTGATTAGTGGCTCTTCTACTCTCTAAAGTATCCCAGTTTCAACAAATTTTATAGATGCTATAGCTATGCATGGCACGGTAGGCTTTTTCCTCTTCCATAGCACATGGCAGACAAGTCCTGTGACTCTGGAAGTCACACATTACAGATTGTGTAGCTGCAAGAAGGAAGGGTCCTGGATACTTGAGTCACCACTTGGGAGAGAGCTGCCAGTCTGCCCACTTTAGACTTAGAGCAAGAAAAGAATTTATTTTGTGCTTGAGCTGTTATACATTTTTAGATTTGTGCAATTACAGTACCCTAACTAATGCAGAAACCTAAGTGTCAAATTGGTAGTATTCAGAATATATAAATTAGGAAGTATAGATGCTTATTTTTAACTGACACAAGTACAATTTAGCTTCCTAATTATACATTATTTTCAAAGGCTTACTGAATCAAATCAGGTGTGATATTCCAATATTTCATGATTTGTTTTATAATGTCAGTGTTGTTAGTAAAAATCAACTCAGAGTCATAATAAATTGAGTCTGGACTGCCTGTTCCCACAGGGATGGTTAATTTGGTTATTCTACTGTGGAACATTCTACATGCATGTAGGAAAAGATAATATGATTGGTTGGAATAATTTGATTACTGTATGTTCACCAGCTGGAAAGTCTAGTAATAATATCCTTTTTGTCTTCATTTTGTCCCTTGATAACCAATTCATGAGCTAATCAAGCTGAATCAAATCTTTCTGGAAGGCAAAAGTCTTGCAAACTGTCTCTTACACCATCTGCTGCACACAAAAAGAAAATATGGTGCACTAATTGGTATGTTATGAAATAGCCAAGGGAGTGAATGGTGGTGGTTTTGGAGTCAGTGGATTTCTGTGAGGTCTCAAATTCTGACAGATGTTAGAGAGTTCACAGTGTCTGGCCCTAGATATATGGAGAGAACTTCTTTCCTGAAGCTCGACTTGCCTCTCTTTCTAGCATTGTGGTCACCCATACAAGAGAGCAAAAGCAGATTTCTTTTAAGCAATTATATACCCCTTAAATTTTAAACTAAACGAATGTATGCTTACTGAAATAATATCCAAATAATACAGAATTGCATATTGAAAGATAAAGTAAGTATACTTCATTCCCCCTCTATTCTTTGCAGGTAACCACTACTAAAAATTATTTGTTTTGGTTTCTGCTTTTTATTTTTGGATACTTTCACAAAGGTCTGGTGACATTCATCTTTGTTCATCTTTAAAAGCAAGTCACTAAAATGTTGGTTAGGAGTTCTTTGTGGGGAAGCAGTTTCTTTTGACACGTGAGTTTAATTGTAGAATGATTGCATCTGGCATTTTCACTTTGGCAACCTCCAGTATCAATGTCTGGGAGAATATTTCCCTCCTGAAGTCATATGGGCCCCTGCCTAAAGAGTGTAATTGTGTACATCAGCCTTCTTGAAGTTGGACAAGGGGAAGGAGGCTGGCTCCCCAGCATTCAGTATGCAGATTTCTCTTTAATGCCCCTATTTCCAATCTTGAGTCTCAACTCCTCTCCCAGGCCAAAAGTCCTTGGGGTCCCAAGTTTAGATCTTCTCAGCTCAGTTTGTCCAGAACAAACCTCCCATTTCTGTGGTGGAGCTGGGCATTCTGACTGTAGGGTAGTTGCTGGTCTGTGGTGAGGGAGGCAGAGTTCTAGAACTTTGACCTTTGTCATCCTGTGCCTCATCCTCGCTTTCTGTGGTACCTTGTGGCTCCATGACACTTCAAGTGGAGAGAGATAGGGAGTTTCCCTCCAAATGTCTCTGAATAATCATGTTTTGTGAACTTAGGAACTTGCAAATTGTTTTACCTGATGTAACAAATATGGGCAAATATATGAACAAAAATGAAAAAAATTTGGTTAAAGTGTAACCTTTGTCATATATTAGTGACAGGCTTATTAAAATCAACCTCTGAATTCATTGAGTAGATATTTTAAAGAAATACTTTTGCTTAGTGATGATAGCCAGTATTCAGGTATTTTGGTGTTGTCCATGTGACTCCTTCAGCAGAAAATTTCTTTACCTTGATTTGAGTAGAAAATGGTATAACACATGATACTTTCCTATTGAACTTGGAATATATGGCTCAGTTTTTTTCTTATGGTGACAGTTATTAGAAGAAGGTAATTACTAGGCAAAACTCCTGTGGTATCTTATTCTCGTGAAACAAAATACTAGAATATATTTTGGGAACTTGATATTACTAGAACAGTGGAATGATAACATTTATAGGCTATCATAAAGTTGACATAATAGTACAGAGTTTTTGTAAGAGTAGGATGAGATTTCACACCACATTGACACTCTATCTAAATCAGCCACATCCAGCAGGAGCTGTAAGGAGAAATTGGGAAATTCTGATTTGAACCAGGGTGATAGAGAAGATATATTTCTTTATGTATTTTAGTAATATGTATTATCCACATTAAAAACAAAAGAAATATCATGTCATTTATAGAAGAAGGAAGATGGATCAATGTACTTTGTAGTCTACTAAATCTCGAAACAACTTTAAACAATTTATTTTTTCAATCTAAATTAATCTCCCTCTAAAGTAAGTAGGATCAGCAGGTATAGGTAGAGATATCTTATTCTGAGGAAAAATCTTCAGTCATTATTTGAATTTGTTGTTTAATATACCAAGATATGTACCAAAATAAAGAATCAGTACCTATATCAGTGTGCTTATTTTGGTTGTTTTATTAAAAAAAACTTTTGAAGTCATTTTATTATAAGCAACACCAGAAGTATCTAGAGATGCAGCCTCTGAGAAGGCAGTCTCAAGCTCTGTATTAGTTTCCTATTGCTGCCGTAACAAATTATTTCAAATTTAGAGGCTTAAAACAACAAAAATTTATTATCTTACAGTTCTGTAAAAGTCCTACATCGGTCTCACTGGGTCAAAATGTAGGTGTCTGCAGGGCTGTGTTCCTTTCTTGAGGCTCTACATGAGCCCATTTTCCTGTCTTCCAGCTTCTTGAGGCTGTCCAAACTCCTTCTTTTGGAACGTCTTCCTCCATCTTAAAAGCCACCAGTGTAACATCTTTTGGATCCAGCTTCCATTGTTGCATCTCTTTGTGACAGGAAAGATTCTCTCCTTTTAATGATCTTGTAGTTAGATTGGGCCAACCTGGATAATCCAGACTAATACCCTATTCTCAAGGTCCTTAAACTTAATAATGTCTAAAAAGTCCCCTTTGCCATGTAAAGTGACATATTAAAAACTCCTGGGGATTAGGATGTGAATATCTTTAAGGACCATTCTCCGTATCACAGGTTCTAACGTTGAGTTTTCTGGCAAAGCAGGGATTAGACTGAGTTCCAGGTATAATCTCATTTCTGCAGCATAGTTCCTATACTGTTTTGCTGGAAGCATTGTCACCATACCACAAGAGCTATTGCTTTGTTTTGTATTTCCATGGGTTTGGCAAATATAGAATTTTTATTGTGTTCCACATACTGTGCTAGGTACTGAGGAAATAAAAGTTAAAGACAGAGGCTCTGTTCTCAAAGATGTTACAGTAGAGTACAAGACAAGTACACAATGCCATAGGAGTGAGACAGAATGCTGTGGGATCTCAGGGATACCCTCCACGACACTGAAATTTCAAGCAAAATGTCCCAGAGAGAATAACATCTGAGCTGTTCTGAGTCCTTTGGAAAAAAGGACCGTTGTGGAATTGTAGAGGTTAATGACCGTTACATTTTCTGCTACATTCTGGAGATAATGGCATTACAAGAAATAGACAAGACTTCTGCTTTCATGGAGCTCAAAAGAAAGGGATAGTCCAAACCTAAGGAATTTAGTGTCCTAATCTAACAGACTTAGCAGGAGTGAAAACCTTTACAAATCAAAGGTAGAACAAGTCAGGACAAAGAGAGTGGAAAAGAACTGAGGTGGTTAAGAGGGTTGACAGTCAAGAATGTAAGATGTTTGGAAGTGCCCACTTAAAAGCCGTATTTTAGATTTTATGGATTATGGTACTAAGCAGTTTATGACCTGATTGCAGTGATCACTTGTCACTGCAGTTCTCAGCAAACTTTTGCAGAATGTTTTTAGCTGTTTCCTAGATCCCCTTCCTGCCTTTTCTCCTCCTTAAGAAAAACTGGCAAATTTGGATGGTAACATTATCCTGCAAACTCAAAGGGACTGTGTGAATTCTGGACAAGTTAGGAGAACGTTACTGAAATTCATGTGGGATGGAAAGCATGATAGCATTTACCTGGAAAGAGAACCCCCTTTTTTAGTCCCACTATTACCTGTCCTGTTACACTGCATTTTGCACTTTGTACTTCTTTCAAGTCTGGACTTCTGACTTGACTTATTTGTACTAAAACATCTTCTAGAAAAAGTGGATTGGGTCAAAGAACAGCAGAATGTTATTGCTTCATCTTATCACAATATGTCTATCGCTTTCAGATAAAAAGCCTGAGTCCTTTTGTATGTTGTGTTAATTACCTAAATTAATCTAAATATCATATTGACAAAAATAAATAGATGAGTAAGTAGTTTCTTGGTATCTGAGGGGGATTGGTTCCAGCACATCATGGATACCAAAATCCGAGGATGTTCAAGTCCCTTATATAAAATGGTGTAGTATTTGCATACAATGTACACACATCCTCCTGTATACTTTAAATAATTTCTAGGTTACTTATAATACTTAATGCAATGTAAATGTTATATAAATGGTTGCTGGCAGGTGCCAAATTCAAGTTTTGCTTTGGGGGACTTTCTGGAACTTTAAAAAAAATATTTTTGATCTGAAGTTGGTTGTATCTGTTATGCGAAACCTGCAGATGTGGAATGCCATCTGTACATTTTAACTTAGAGTGGTGGGAGGTGAAAACACAGACAGATGTGCTTATAAGTAGTTTTGCATTAAGAACTTGGAATTCTTAAATCCTATTCTCCTATTGCAATTTAAGAGGAGAGGAACTCCGTAATTTTCTATTGGAATAGGGTGTTCTTGTAATAAAATATGAAGAACATGCATGCTATTATATTATAAAGATTTGCAATTATGCCTTGATAGAAGCAAAGGGATTACATGCTTTTAATGAAGTGCGCATTGTCAATGTGCAAAGCAATAAAATGAAAAAAGTTACAGAACTGAAAATTTAATATATATGATAATACACGTAAATCTATTAGAGAAAGAAAAGCAGAATTAATTATAATTCAGTACCCAGAGGGTGAATACAAATGGTAAAGAATTATGAAATTAAAATTTTATTTTGTAATTAGTTTAGCAGAGTAAAATTAGAAAAGAAGTAAGTTTTTAAAGGTACTGATAACATAAAATATTTCATGAAAGGGAAGCAGGAAAAACGTTAATTATAAGTAGTTACCTGAAAGGGGAAAAATGTTTTCTATCTTGAAATAACAAAGATTAAATTTTTAATTAACTCATGGTTTCATTTTGAAAACTGATCACAACAGAGTTTTGAATATTCTAAATATTCAAGTGAAATACAAAGATATGCTTAAAACATTTGCGAAGCTCAAGTGGTTTGAGCACCAATGATTCTCTCCAAGCCTTTTTGAAAAAGCAACATGAAGTTAAAGTTTTTCTTTTTCTCTCTGGGGCTAACAAAATTTTAGTATTTGTGAGAATTCTGATGGGCTGTTTGTCTATATATGAATTTGATTGTTCTTAATTTATGAGGAAGTACATTTTTTGTTATGTAGTGTTGCTGTTTTCACAGTAGGGTTATTGTGATTTTAAAAATATCTTAAAGAAATAAAGTAAAAAATACAACAATCAGAATCTATTCTTTCAGTCTTTATACGTAGTGAATACCTACAACAGTCTTAAAGTCATGTAGCTGATAACTCAGGCTGATACATGCACATGGATTCTGAACCATCACAGAAGGGTGGAGTGCACAATTTTGGGTGAGCTACAACCTTAGCCAGTGCACGGTTCAGAGAGATCAAAAGTTGCTTTCTGTAAATGAGCATCATTGATAGATTTGACCAAAAGTAATTCTTAGATTGTTTAGCAACTGTTCTGTCCCTGAGGAAATAGTTATATCTCAAAAGGACTCTTAGGAACAATTATTTTAATATATTATATTATATTTTAAGGCAGTTGATACTGACATTTACTTGACTAGCTCAACTCAGACTGTCAACTAAAAATTCTAATTCAATTCACCAGTTCACTACATAGATGGCCAGTGGGCTTGGTTAGTATTCTTAGATGCCTCTCAAAGGCTCCCTGACTTCTTCTTTGCCAGATACTGACATTTAGTATATTATTATTTTTTTAATAGATCTTTATTAGAGTATAATTGGTTCACCATACTGTGTTGGTTTTTGTTGTACACCAAAGTGAATCATCCATATGCATACATATGTCCCCATATCTGCTCCCTCTTGAGCCTCCCTCCCATCCTCCGTATCCCACCCCTCTAGGTAATTGCAAAGCACTGAGCTGATCTCCCTGTGCTATGCTGCTGCTTCCCACTAGCTAACTTTTACATTTGGTAGTGTATATATGTCAATGCTACTCTTAGCTCACCCCAGCTTCCCCCTCCCACCCATGTCCTAAAGTCCATTCTCTATGTCTACATCTTTATTCCTGCCCTGCAACTAGGTTCACCAGTACCATTTTTTTTTAGATTACATATGTATGTGTTAGAATACTGTATTTGTTTTTAACTTTCTGACTTACTTCACTCTGTATGACAGACTCTAGGTCCATCCACCTCACTACAACTAACTCAATTTCATTTCTTTTTATGGCTGAGCAATATTCCATTGTATATATGTGCCACATCTTCTTTATCCATTCATCTGTTGATGAACATTTAGGTTGGTTCCATGTCCTAGCTATTGAAAATAGTGCTGCAATGAACATTGTGGTACATGTCTCTTTTTGAATTATGGTTAAAACAAAAAATAACATACAAAGGAATCCCCATAAGGTTATCAGATGGTTTTTCAGCAGAAACTCTGCAGGCCAGAAGGGAGTGACAGGATGTACTTAAAGTGATGAAAGAGAAAAACCTACAACCAAGATTACTCTACCCAGCAAGGATCTCATTCAGATTTGACAGAGAAATCAAAAGCTTTTCAGACAAGCAAAAGCTAAGAGAATTCAGCACCACCAAACCAGCTTTACAACAAATGCTAAAGAAACCTCTGTAGGTGGGAAACACAAGAGAAGAAAAACACCCACATAAACAAACCCAAAATGATTAAGAAAATGGGAATAGGAACATACATATTGATAATAACCTTGAATGTAAATGGGTTAAATGCCCCAACCAAAAGACACAGACTGGCTAAATGGATACAAAAACAAGACCCATATATATGCTATCTACAAGGGACCCATTTCAGACCTAGGGACACATACAGACTGAAGGTGAAGGGATGAAAGAAGATATTCTATGCAAATGGGAATCAAACGAAAGCTGGAGCAGCAATACTCATACCCAATAAAATAGACTTTAAAATAAAGACTATTACAAGAGAAAAAAGAAGGACACTACATAATGATCAAAGGATCAATCAAAGAAGAAGATATAACAATTATAAATGTTTATGTGCTCAATATAGGAGCACCTCAATACATAAGGCAAATGCTAACAACCATGAAAGGAGAAACTGACAGTAACACAATAATTGTAGGGGACTTTAACATGCCACTTTCACCAATGGACAGATCATCCAAACAGAAAATAAATAAGGAAACACAAGCTTTAAATGACACAATAGACAAGATAGATTTAATTGATATTTATAGAACATTCCACCTGAAAATGGCAGAATACACTTTCTTCTCAAGTGAACATGGACTATTCTCCAGGAGAGATCACATCTTGGGTCACAAATCAAGCCTTGGAAAATTTAATAAAATTGAAATCATATCAAGCACCTTTTCTGACCACATTGCTATGAGATTGGAGATCAATTACAGGAGAAAAAACTAAAACACACAAACACATGGAGGCTAAGCAGTGCACTACTAAATAACCAAGAGATCACTGAAGAAATCAAAGAAGAAAAAAAAATACATAGAGACAAATGACAACAAAAACACGAAAAACCAAAACCTATGGGATGCAGCAAAAGCAGTTCTAAGAGAGAAGTTTATAGCAATTCAATCTCACCTTAAGAAACAAGAAAAGTCTCAAAGAAACAATCTAACCCGACACTTCAAACAACTAGAGAAAGAAAAACAAAGAAAATCCAAAGTCAGTGGAAGGAAAGAAATCATAAAATCAGAGCAGAAATAAATAGAAATGAAGAAAACAACAGCAAATATCAATAAAACTAAAAGCTGGTTCTTTGAGAAAATAAACAAAATTGATAAGCCCTTAGCCAGACTCATCAAGAAAAAAAGGGAGAGGATACAAATCAATAAAATTAGAAATGAAAAAGGAGAAATCACAACAGACACCGCAGAAATACAAAGGATTATAAGAGACTACTACAAACAACTCTATGCCAATAAAATGGACAACCATGAAGAAATGGACAAATTCTTGGAAAGGTACAATTTTCCAAGACTGAACCAGAAAGAATTAGAAAATATAAACAGACCTATCAAAAGAAATGAAATTGAAACTGTAGTTAAAAATCTTCCAACAAACAAAAGTCCAGGACCAGATGGCTTCACAAGCGAATTCTATCAAACATTTAGAGAAGAGCTAACACTGATCCTTCTCAAACTCTTCCAAAAAATTGCAGAGGGAGAAACACCCCCAAATTCATTTTACGAAGCCACCATTACCCTAATACCAAAACCAGAAAAAGATATCACAAAAAAAGAAAATTACAGACCAATATCACTGATGAACATAGATGCAAAAATCCTAACAAAATACTAGCAAACAGAATCCAACAACACATTAAAAGGATTGTACACCACGATTAAGTGGGATTTATCCCAGGGATTCAAGGATTCTTCAATATATGCAAGTCAATCAGTGTGCTACACTACATTAGCAAATTAAGTAATAAAAACCATAAGATCATCTCAATAGATGCAGAAAAAGCTTTTGACAAAATTCAACACCCATTTATGATAAAAACTCTCCAGAAAATGGGCATAGAGGGAAACTACCTCAACATAATAAAGACCATATATGACAAACTCACAGCAAGTATTATTCTCAGTGGTGAAAAACTGAAAGCATTTCCACTAAAATCGGGAACAAGACAAGGATGTCCACTCTCACCACTCTTATTCTACAAAGTTTTGGAAGTCATAGCCATGGCAATCAGAGAAGTAAAAGGAATCCAAATTGGAAAAGAAGTAAAACTGTCACCATTTGCAGATGACAGAATTCCATACATAGAAAATCCTAAAGATGCCACCAGAAAAATACTAGAACTAATGAATGAATTTGGAGGGGTTTCATGGTACAAAAAGAATGCACAAAAACCTCTGGCATTCCTATACACCAACAGCGAAAAATCAGAAAGAGAAATTAAGGAAACAATCCCATTTACCATTGCAACATAAAGAATAAAATACCTAGGAATAAACCTACCTAAGGAGGTGAAAGACTTGTACTCAGAAAACCATAAAACACTGATGAAAGAAATTAAAGATGACATAAACAGATGAAGAAATATACCATGTTCTTGGATTGGAAGAATTAATATTGTGAAAATGACTCTACTACCCAAAGCAATCTACAGATTCAGTGCAATCCCTATCAAACTACCAATGGCATTCTTCACAGAATTAGAACAAAAAATTTTACAACTCATATGGAAACACAAAAGACTCCAAATAGCCAAAGCAATCTTGAGAAAGAAAAATGGAGCTGGAGAAATCAGGTTCCCCAACTTCTAGTAAACTTTGTGGTATAGCTTATTATATCACAAAGCTACAGTAATCAAGACAGTATGTTACTGACACAAAAACAGAAATATAGATCAATGGTACAGGATAAAATGCCCAGAGATAAACCCACGCATATATGGTCACCTAATTTATGATAAGGGAGGCAAGAACATACAACGGAGAAAGGACTGTCTCTTCAATAAGTGGTGCTGCGAAAACTGGACAGCTACATGTAAAAGAATGAAATTAGAACACTACCTAATACCAAACACAAAAATAAACTCTAAATGGATTAAAGACCTAGATGTAAGGCCGGACACTATAAAACTCTTAGAGGAAAACATAGGAAAAACACTCTTTGACATAAACCACAGCAAGACAGCAAGATCTTTTTTGACCCACCTGCTAGAATAATGGAAATAAAACAAAACAAAACAAAAAACAAATGGGACTTAATTAAACTTAAAAGCTTTTGCACAACAAAGGAAACCATAAACAAGACAAAAAGACAACCCTCAGAATGGGAGAAAGTATTTGCAAATGAAACAACAGACAAAGGATTAATCTCCAAAATATACAAACAGCTCATGGAGCTCAATATCAAAAAAACAAACAGTCCAATTAAAAAATGGGCAGAAGACCTAAATAGACATTTCACCAAGGAAGACATACAGATGGCCAAGAGGCACATGAAAAGATGCTCAACATCACTAATTATTAGAGAACTGCAAGTCAAAACTACAGTCAGGTCTCATCTCACACTGGTCAGAATGGTCATTATTAAAAAATCTAAAAACAATAGGTGCTGGAGACGGTGTGGTGAAAACAGAACCCTCCTGCACTGTTAGTGGGAAAGTAAATTGATACAACCACTATGGAAAACAGTGTGTAGGTTTCTTAAAAAAACTAAAAATAGAACTAACCATGTGACACAGCAATCCCACTACTAGGCATATACCCCGAGAAAACCATAATTCAAAAAGAGACATTTTTATGTAACCAACATTCTTTGCTCATGTGGAATTGGGTATGTGTCATGGACTGAACTGTGTCCCTCTAAAATTTATATGTTGAAGCCCTAACCCCCAATGTGACTGTATTTGGAGATAGTGCCTTAGGCAGGTACTTAAGGTTAAATGAGGTCATAAGGGTAGGACCCTAATCCTATAGGACTAGTGTCTTTATAAGAAAAAAGAGACACCAGAAATCAATCTCTCTCTCTCTCTCTCTTCCCGCCTCTCCCTCTATTTCTCTCTCTCCCCCCTCCTCCCTCTCTCCCTATGCAAACAGAGAAGAGACCAGGTGAGGATATAATGAGGAGGCAACGATCCACAAGCCAGGAAGAGAGGTCTCACAAGAAACCCAACCTGAAGACACCTTGATCTTGGACTTCTAGTCTCCAAAACTGTGAGAAAATAAATTTCTGTTGTTTAAGTCACCCAGTCTGTAGTATTGTGTCATGGCAGCCTGAGCTGACTAATACAGTGCCTAAGTGGGAGAGTCGACTGGATTAAATTAAATATTTTGTGAACATATGTTTTGATGTCCTTGTGTAGGGATCTTGGAGATTAGATTGTAAATGCATTGAAGACCTAGGCCAAGAGACTAGGTCTAGACTGGCTCCGTGTATGTGGTTGCTTTATTATGAAGCTTGCTTTATTATGGATACCATGTAAATACTCAGGGAAAATAATGCAGTGATCAACTGAGCAGCCTCTTGTTTTCCGAAACTTTAATTTTATATGAATTATTGTTTTTAGTATATATTGATTCATAAATTCTATGATTACTTCAGAGGAAAGTTCACCATTTTATATCACATTTTTGTAGGCTGGTGTTTCTAAATGGTTTCAGAGCTGTGTGATATGATCCTAATTTTAGTACTGGCCTGCCAGTACTGTTCAGACTTTTGTGCCTTTTTTATCTTTGAAGAGGGCTCACATGTTTTAATGTGCATAATTCTGTGGGAGGGGTATGGGAAGGATATTATCTCCCTCCTCACATTAAATCTATTTATTTCACCATTTATTTTTATTAAGAGAAAGCAAAACTTCACATATTCTATTTTCCAGTACCTTTTTGGTTAAGAGCTAAACAGTTGTTAGTAATCATGTGTTTGTAAATTAAAAACACTACTCTCACCTTTTTTCCAATTCATTGGAATGTTTATATTTTATTCTTGACAGATAAGTCAGATGAGGTGGACTAGTTGTTTTGTGTGTGTGTGTGTGTGTGTGTGTGTGTGTGTGTGTGTTACGCGGGCCTCTAACTGTTGTGGCCTCTCCCGTTGCGGAGCACAGGCTCCGGACGCGCAGGCTCAGCGGCCGTGGCTCATGGGCCCAGTTGCTCCACGGCATGTGGGATCCTCTCGGACCGGGGCACGAACCCGCGTCCCCTGCATTGGCAGGCAGACTCTCAACCACTGCGCCACCAGGGAAGCTCTGGAATAGTTTTTAATTTGAGTGACATGCTCTCAAAAAGAAAAAAAATGTTTTGAGTACACATACCATCTCAAAAAATACTGCTATTTTCCCACTTTGCAAGAAATGAAAACATTTATTTTTACAACTTGTGACCTTGAAAAAAAGTACTACTATTCTACAGCATTATACCTTTTATTTGTACCAGTGTGAACTATGGAAAAATATGGGCAGACTGAGGCTTAAATCCTGGCTCTGCCCCTTGCCCTTATTAAATTCACTTTACTTTTTTGATTTGGTTTCCTTATCTGTAAAATGTAGATAATAATTCGTATATTAAAGGGGTTATTGAAAAGACTGAGTGTAATTTGTATATGACAGGCACATAGACAATGAAAGTTATTTCTCTAAATAATGAAATTTTGAAGAGCTTCTGTTAATTCACTACAGAGTTGCTAGAAGCTAGGCATGAAGTCAGTGTGGATGTTTTTCCAGAGTGTCCTGTGTTTCCAGGTGGTACTGAGATCAGTATTCAGGAAGGGACCAATCTCCTATATTGTGCTTGCTTTTCAGGATTTGTGAAAGGGTGAACTGAGGTAATGCATACGTGCCGAGAACTTTTCATAACCCTTGAGATGCAGTAGGTGGTCACTGAAGAGTGCATGGTAGCCAGTGACATCATCATCATCATTAATGACCATTCAGGGATAGGTACTGTTCATTTCCCATTCTGACACTTCAGTGGTGGGTCTGGGCAATGACACAATGATTTGGGAATTGGATGCCTCTGTAATTCCATGGTTTTATTTTTAAGAGAGTCTACAGTGAATCATGCAGTAGTGAGAGACAGAGAGAGAGAGAGAAGGCTTCTTAGTATACTCTGTCTGTCATTATTTGATCTAATTTTTGACATGATTTAAAAGGTGCACACAAATTATTTGAAGGGAGATAAATGAAAAGTGCAGATCTCTTATTGTACATGAATGTCTTAATTTTTTTTAGCACACTTGTTTGCAAACAGGGAAAGATTTCAGTAATATATAAAAGTGACAGGATATCCTCTACAGGATAATGATTGATAAAATACATGGATGGTAACATTTGAAAAATAAGAAGTATGCTAGAACTAGTCCAAGCAATTAGAAATATAACTCATTCATATAGCATTAAAAATAGAAATAGTTTACCTTGTTGAATTTTTCATGATTCTGTGCATGTTATTCAGATGCTTGAATATGTAGATGTCTGCTGTATTTCTAGATGTATGTATACATATTCTAAAGGGAAATCAATGTTCTCCATAAATGACTGTTGCTTTTAGTAAGGTTTTAATGGATATGAGTAAATTACACACATAGAAAGAGCCCCAGTGTCAGGAAATATCACATATGGCTGATTAATGTAATAAAAGTACTGAATCATCATAATGATAACATTTGATACTAGAAGGAAACAAAAATTAACACAGGACATAGACTAAATACATATTTATTAAATAAATAATTCCCTGGTAGACCAAAGCTTATGTATCTATCTATCTCTCTCTCTCTCTCTCTATATATATATATATTTTTTTTTTTTTGCGGTATGCCGGCCTCTCACTGTTGTGGCCTCTCCAGTTGTGGAGCACAGGCTCTGGACGCGCAGGCTCAGCGGCCATGGCTCATGGGCCCAGCCGCTCCGCGGCATGTGGGATCTTCCCGGACCGGGGCACGAACCCGTGTCCCCTGCATCGGCAGGTGGACTTTCAACCACTGTGCCACCAGGGAAGCCCAAAGCTTATATATTTTAAGTATAACTTCTTAGGGGGTGACAAGCTTCTATTCTGTGAGTGTATTACTATGTGCATGTATGTTTTATGTTAACTGGTCTGTGATGTGACATAAATAATAAGAAGGAGATTAAAGAAAAAACTTAAAAATATCCAGAAACAATAAGGAACTGTTAAATGGACTTCTCTTTGATGCCATATCACCAGACTTCACAGTTTTCTCCTGTATTTGATATGCCTTCATCCAGGCTTGTGTCCACTCATCCTTAGTAGCGGACCACTCTTCCTCAGGCAGTGTCTCCACTCTTCTCTTGCTCCACCTATCAGCATCTTGGATATCTTGATTGTCAAGGCCATGTACTTAGTCCTCTTTTGGAAGGGTGGAAGAGTCTGAGAACTCCCTAGCATGTAATTACACCAGTACTGACTTACTGTGTTACTCTTTGGCATGGCAATGCTCTTGCCATTCATTGAATGACAGTAAATAGTTGCTGAATTAATTTATGGTCAGAGGTTACCTAGGTGAAGAAAGAGAAGCAGGAAAAAGGGAAGGGTGTTTCTGCATCTGAAATAGCAGGGAAGGGATGTAGAACAGATCATACATAGAATATTTTTCATGGTGTTCTGAATGACAATGGCTGAGTAGCAGAGGGGAGGGGACAATATATGGGAAGAACTGAGCCTGGAGATCAGGCCTAGATTACCAAGAGTTGGGCAAGACATTTCATCTTCCGTCCTCCCATTGATTCGTTTCCAGAGTGGGTGATTTGGACCTAGTTGCCTTTAAAGGGCTATTTCACATCTTGTTTTTTATAATTTGACAAATGATAGACTTGATATTTTTTCCATTAAGTTATAGGTTGCACTATTTTAATTAGGTTTCTAATACTTTGGAAAAGAGAGAATTCCATGTGTCACATGATAAATTAGTGTTTCACCAAATTAAGATTAATATTAATATTTAAGGGAGTATGATGTAATGTATCAAAGGTATTTTTAATTTATGCTTATATAAAATATCCAAAAAAACTTGACTAGAAAAATTTAGTCACTTAACCAGAATCATAAGTTCAAGATGAGTAATTAACAGTATTGCTTTTTTAAAGGTATCAGAAATAGTTGATATTAGAGAGCTAGAAGTAACTATTCTAGGATATTTATTATTATTCAAGCTTTTATTAGGGAATTGCTCTAATTTTGATATTTGGGTTTCAGTAAACTTTTAGAGAGGTGAGAGTCAGTAATATATGTGAAATATAGTAATGCACATTTTGAAAAAATATTCCAAAAGCGGCAATATATTGAGAGTTTTTTTTAGTAGGATGGAGAAGATTCGTAACTGTCTTCAAGCATTTGAAAGGGAATTATGAAAAGGATTGTATTCAATTATCCTTCATCTGTACTGGGGATTGAAAGAAAAGCAGGGGGATTAATTTGCAGCAAGAGGAAGAATTCATTTAGAAATCTTTTTTTGGCCCAAATTGTGATTAAACATTATAACAGTCAGCTGAGAACTGTTAGGAGTCCCTACTTATTTCTTTTTTTAAAAGTGTGAATAGAGACAAAATTAAATCCTAATTCCTGTGAATATACATTCTCACTTCGTGATTCTTTGATAATCCTATACGGACCCTATCATTTCTACAGAGTTAAAAGCATTAAGGGGAGGGATATTTGCTGGAAGATTTTTTTCCCTCCAAACATATGATTTTTGTTTTAAGTTGAGACCCAGCATACATTGCTTTGATAGCTAAACAAGTCTATGAATGTTCATGCTAAAAAGAAATGTGAGAGGCCAGGTAAAGGCCAATTAATTATTTTTCGCCTTTCCTCATTCCCTCTGGTCACAGGGTAGATCTAAAATTCATTTGAGAATTTGCTGTGAAGTTGTGTGGGCTGCTACTTTCTCTGTCAGCACAGTCCATGGCCTGCCAGCACCTCTGAAGGGAGACTGCTGGACTTGTGGCCCTTTTCAGGTTTGTTTCTTCAACTCACTTTATGGATAAACAGCTTCAGTGAGCTTTTCAAGTGATTCCCAGGAGGCAGAGCACCTCCCTACTGTTCTACATTAGAGTAAAATTTAGCAGACACTTAAAAGCATTTTAGTCTCAGAATGGAAACATAAAATAAATTCAAGTATTTAGATTTTTGCTAAGTCCCTCAGAGAAAACTCGAAAACTCAAAAAGACTCTCTTTTTCTGGTGGGCATATATTGAAATTTCCCTTTAGATTATGTTTAAATAGATCTGTGGCTCACATCTTTCCAAGTTCAGACATAGGAAATTATTGCCCTCCTAGAGTGTTTGCCTGGTATCAACTGAACCCAGGGTTGGGAACCAGTTAATAGGGGTGTGTGTGTGTGTGTGTGTGTGTGTGTGTGTGTGTGTGTGTGTGTGTGTGTGTGTGTGTGTGTGTGTGTGTGTGTGTGTGTGTGTGTGTGTGTGTGTGTGTGTGTGTGTGTGTGTGTGTGTGTGTGTGTGTGTGTGTGTGTGTGTGTCTACCCTTGTACCAGTCAGAGAGCACGTAGTAGCTTAAAGAGAAGGACAAAAGATAATAATTAAATATTTGGAAATTAAGAAAAGGTCACAGAAAAAGCTAGGAGCCACCATGATTTTGAAGGCAGATCCTAGAGATGTGAGATTCTAATTCTGGTTCTGCTGCTTACTTTCCACCTTGTAAATCCTTGGGCAAATTACTTAATCTCTCTAGTCTCAGTTACTCCATCCATAAACAAGGAATAACAAAAATAACCATCTCATAGAATTGTTGTGAGAATTAAATCAGACAATGAATGCAAAATAACTATTACATAATAAGCGTTCAATATGTTAGCTGTGTTTGCTAACATTGAGGAAAAAGGTCAAAGAATACCATGAATGACAAAAATCTGCGGCTGAATTACCTGGTTTCACAAGAAGTTTCTGATCTTTTAGCCTTCTGCAGAACAGTGCTGGATAAATGCAACTCCCTGGTAGGCTGGATGTTTGCTTCAATGCACTTTGCTCCCAGAGGGCTCTTGTTCTAGACTCCCTGCTTTGCAGTGCACCTGTTGGCAGTCTCTTGATACACGGTTTGGGTCTAGGGCTTTAACTGAGCCTTGCCAGATCAAGTGAGACAGAGTCTCCTGTCCCCATGAATATGCAACACTCAAGGGCTTACAGCTGCTTCCTTGCCATTTACTCCTGGATTCATCCCTGGGAGGTAGATGGGTAATTAACATGGATTTTATAGCCACCTTAGGAGAGAAAAGGAACTAACCAAGCAAATATGAATGTGGTGGAGAATTTAATCATCTGCTGCTTCCTTCTTAGCAACCTACATGCATTGTGCAAATATTTTTCAGTTCCTAAAGTTCACCTGTGATGGAATTCAAGTTCTTTCTCTTTTAAATAAACATTTATCCCAAAGGAAGTTTTTCTCATTAACAACAACAGAAATACACAGACTTGTCAGTTGTCTATGTTGATATTTATTCTCTTTCATTTATTTAAGTAGTTGTAGTTGGAAAAGAAAATGAGAACTATCGAATCTTGGGTTTCTGTGTATCAAGCTGTATAAAGGATTCTCTTTGACCTTTTGGGAAAGTTAACATAAAGTGCCAGTATTCAAATAATTATGTTGTTAAATGCTCACCACTCCTTTCTCTCTCTGCCCTCCCCCTCCGTTCCTGCACATTAGCAGAATCTGAATTTTTGATTCATGTGCACTCTGAAGAAATAATAATAATAAACAACATTTATTGGGTGCTTACTATATGCCAGACTGTTTCCTAAACTCTTGTACATCTAGGCTTGTAGAAGACATCAGGAGAAACAAGGAAAAACAAAGTTGCATGCTTTTTGATATTTCTTAGAGTGAAAGCTCAGTGACCCACTTTATCTTTTTTTTGTGGAGGGATCCAGACTTGCAAATTTACTTCTGGTAAAGTGAGAGCACTCCTGGTCTGGATGTGTGTTGATGTTGCTTTGAAAACAAGGTACCAGTTTATCACATCAGTCAGTTATTTTTATAAGTGACTGGGTCCTCAGTGGCTTATTTTAAATCTTGCTCAAGTTTCTTTTCTCTTCCACACTAGGGCTCCTATTTTAGGTTTGGATCACATAGCCTAATATGATTATTAGTTTAATTAATGTACATTTTGAAAATTTATCTCATTAAATAACTAAAATGTATTTCAAAGGCAAATGTAAAGTGACTTTAAGATTGTCTGAAGTTTCCTTTAAAAGGACAATTGTCTATAGTCCTAAACTGAGGGAAAAATATACTACTTAGCAAACATATATATTTTTTTAGTGTTTTAAGCTTTATTTTTGGCAGCTAATATGAACAGAATACCATTCTAGAATCCAAGAGAGGGTAGAGGTAGTTCTCCTCATTACTAATCCCATTTAAAAATTCTGTTGTTCAGTCCCTTTTAAAGATATCTCTTTAAGGACCTGTATTTTATCCCTCATCACCTTCATGCCCTCATTGGATAGTTTATGCTCATTTTGAGCTGCTGCCCCTACAAACTGGATTCGATTTGAAGATGATTTTATCCAAGACCTAGTTTCATGAAAACACTGTACTGAAAACTACCTGTAGAGGAGACTACAGATAGCCATAATTTAATTTGAGTAGACACAAAAATTCTTCTTTTCATGTACTTTTTGGAGCCTCTTCCTATACTAGAAAGTAAACTCTGCATTTGTAGGGTTCATATTCCATGCTTCATTTCCCTGCAGTGACATGAGCAGGCAACCAGTAGACTATGCTCAGTCTCATCTTCAGCACAACCTCTGGAAAAACATCCTGTGTGACTTTGTTTTATATACAACAAGTAGATATTTAATTTTCACTGTTTTCTATTTCCCAAAATATGATGTGAATCTCAAATAATATGCAGCTAAGAAAATAGATTTATATAAAGTACAATACCTATGTAAGTAGATAAGAATAATAGGATGATAATTATTTAAATTAATTTTAGTATAAGGGAGAGAGGAACAGTGAAAAAGACAAAGACTAAAATGTTCAAAATGTTCAAATAATTGATATAAAAATATCACTTTTGGGTTTTATACTATATGAAAATGAAAAAATATGATTAGTAAATGTAAACAATAAATTTTAAAATAAGCCTTCATTCTACATTTGAGAAAAATAGAAAGAAAATGTTACAATTTATTCAAGTTTCTATCAGGTCTAAATTATTTCAAATTATGGATTTGATTGGTCCAGATCAAGAGGTTAAGGGTTACTTGAATTTATTTTTATATGAAATATGGAATAAAAGGAAAATAAAAATTTCTTTGGCATGTTAGTTGCTGTTATAGACACTGTATTCATGCTTACAATTGAAAGAGCATTTTAAATCATGTAAAGCATGAAACTTTGAACCTAATCATTTGTTATATTTCCAAATTCCCACAAGATGGCAGAATTTCAGAGCATTTTAGACTATGTGCCTGGTGGGGTAGCTAGAATTATTTTAAATCGTGTAACTAGGTTAAGCACAAATACTGTTTTCTGATCACTGATGCAAATAATACTCACCCAGAGCAGGGTCCAGTTCTTCCTCTTGCTATTTACAGCTTCTACTAAACCGAAGTAATGAAACAATGGATTTTATGGGGTTTACAATACTCCTCAGGTAGAGAACCACTTTATTGTTTTATAACTCTAATTTGAGGTCATTCATAACCACTTAGGAAAGTACTGCCTCCTTTATTTTATTCATGAGGGTCAGAGATGAGCTGGGATGCAGTCTTTTACAGATGGAACTCCACATCTTGATATTTCAGAGGTTCTGACCACATGGCTGTGTGGCAAGCAGTGAGCAGCAGTTAGTCCTGTCCATCACCAGGCTTGCCCCTATAAATACTTAAATGACTGGGTTTTACTTGTTAAAGGTTTGATATGCTCTGGATGATACACTCTTGTTGTTGGAATCCTTAGGGAAGCAAACTCTTGTTCTTCCTTTATTCCTACCTTTCCTCCTCCCTCCCCCTCCTCCCCCTTTCTCTCTCTCTCTTTCTCTTTCTCTCTTTCTTTCTCCTTCCCTCCCTCCCTCCCTTCCTTCCTTCCTTCCTTCCTTCATTCCTCCCCCACCCCACCCCATGCTAGTACTACTGCAACTGTTAGTGACTCACCAAAGAGAAACCTCTAAGAAACCATTATACTTCCACAGCCTAACAAAGGAGATGAGGTTACTGGAACCACATTAGAATGAGCTACTCTGAGTTATAGCCTAAGAGACAGAGGTTTGAAGTTAGCACCTGTTTCAAATCTTGCCTGAGTTTATATTTGTCTTCTTTTTGTTATCATAGATCAGGCTTTTATATTCTTTAATGTTTTGCATTTCTTTATCTATGGATAGGGTCATCTGGGGATAAATGGCATTTCTTTTTTGAAGTCACCTTTCAAAATTAGAAACTTAGAAGCTAAATTAGACAGCTAGACAGTTCCTTCATTTGACAAGTAGGATATACATAATTTTGAAAATCATTATATCTCAGTGATAATCTTGGTGCTAAGATTATAATTCAGACTGAATTCACCTGAAATTTACTAATGCTAATGGGAGGTTGTTTATATTACAAGATGCCAAAACTCATAAGAAAGAAGAATTACTGGATTACTGATGGCAAGCATCTCTCAACTGATGATGAGGAATTTGTTATCTCATAATGTTGGGACTGTTAATCATGGGATTTGGTTTTTATGGTGTTAGGTGGGGGTATCTGAACCCAAAAAGTGATTGAGTTAGGTGGTTAGGTGGAGGCTTGTGTTTATAACTGATATACATTTGGGGGGAAGTTTATTTATGTGAGCTGAATTTGAGCTGTTATACATACTGCTCCCAAAATGCTTATGGGCACCATGAGGGCAATATTTCTTTTAAGATGCTGCAAGCCAAGTTGTTTTGGCTCCCCAGACAATACATGGAGGCACAGCCACTGAAAAGGGGTACCTCAGTATCAATAACAAATAGCAGCTTTGAAAGCTGCCTAACTGTATAATAATAATGCCAGAGACTACCTTGAGGGGATACAAGATTCTTCTGCATTCTACTTTCCCACATCTGGCGCACAGACTGACTGACACCTTTCCTGTTCCATCTCAACATGCTCTTGAAAAAAATTCAAGGCGATTCTGTTTTGTAAGAGAGAACTCTCAGTATGAAATGATTATCTTCTGGGAAGAAAAGTAAGCTCTGAATGTAGAAGATTTCTGTCAGTTCTTTTCATTTTGAGTTTTGGAAAAGCAGCTAGCAACATAGGAAGTTAACCATGTTTAAAAATATTTCAGAAATGGCCTTTATATCCTACCCTAATGGTTAAATATACAGATAAAAAATTCAGTTGCAGAGAATTGAATCAACAGTTTTAGTTTATAAAGAGATTTACTACTGAATATTAAATAGCTTACAGAATTATTGGGAGGAATAGACTCCCAGAGTCACGCCACAGAAATGGGCTGCGAAGTTGCTGCTGTTTCTGCTTCTGTCAAGTGCTTTCCTGTTATCTCTACTACAATCCACCCCAGCAAATGAATGTGTTCTGCCTGCCTTTCTCCAACTCAGTTCAGAAATCAAGTCTCTTGTAAGTGTGTCTAGTGGAAAACACTAGCTGCAAGGGAGTTAGGCATATTTTTCACAGTGAAAATTATGGCAATAAAAATAATAAATGAATTTTTAGGATTAATTTTATCATTATCTGGATAAAATGTAACCCTTGGAATGCTGAATTATATACTGTCTCAAATATTTACTCAAAATGTTTTTTATGGTTTTCTTGTACCTACCTTCTTTTAGGTTTACCCTTGTATAAAATGTGAAAATCTAGGACTCCTCAGTCTGGGAAAGGTGAACAGACATTGTTTTTGGCAACTGTAAACTTGAAGGAATGGATAGGAAAAAAAGACAGAACTAGGATTTGGTTTGAAATCACTTTGAATAGGTGACTTTAAGATAAATACAAGGAGGTGGTACTCAGCCAATCAACACGTGTCATTTCATTCTTACTGTGTAGGCAGAACTGACTGTGCCCTGTGGGAATTTTTACCGTTAGAAAATGAATTTGCATACCCTGAGGCTCATGGGCATAGTATGTGCTCAAATATGTCTTTAACATGAATACATTAATGAAAATATAAAATAAAAAATTGTTCGACTTGTTAAATTAATTCATCAAAGGTAGATTATCAAAGGAAGTAAGGAGATTAATATCTCTAAGCCTTTGGACTAGGTCATGGGAAGGAAATGTGGCACAATGGAAAGACTTTGAGTTTAAGCCAGGAATTTCATCCAACTTTGCCATTTGCTAGATGTGTGATCTTGAGCAAATAGCTTAATTTCTAGTAGCTTAGGCTGCTTTCTCTGTAAATTGGAGATAATATATCTAGCATTTTAGCTTGTTGTAAAGATTAGAGATGAAAAAGTAAAATGTCTAGCTACATGCTCTGGTACTTAGCAAACACAAGAAAGTGGTTATTTTTTATTGCTACTTTGTTAGAGGCAGAATGCCAATGGGGTGGACAATTGATACAACCCGTATGACAATGCTCATCTCCTGATGTATGTGTGTAATCCCTGTGGCACTCCTCATATCCTGAAATATGTGAGCCACATACAGACTTTCAACTCTTGCACGTCATACATTCTTCATATTACCTTGTGCTTAATCAGTTGCAGTACAGATCTTTTGGTCTCTCCTACTCCTACTCCTGTCTTCATTCCAGCCCACATACTGCTCACATACTAATTTTTATCATGACAGTCCCCCATCGGATATCTGCAATGGCTTCATATTGTGCTTACAATTTTTTAAGATGTACAATTCCATTTCACCAAAACTTTAAAGTCTTACTTTTGGGAATTGCGGGGGAGGCTGGGAGAGGACTAGGAGAGAACGAAGATGGATAGGAAAGGTGCACAGTTTGGAATATAGGTAAAAAGCCCAGTGGATAGTAGTAGGTAGATAAGTAGGTATTTTGATGATAGCTAGATAGATGATAGGTGAAATGAACTAGAGAGAATAGGAGCTGGAGGGTAGGACAGGAGTATGGTGAAAGAGTCAGTATGGTATAGAGTGAACAGATCATTCAGTGAGGGTTGGGAGACCCAGGTTCTGTATCTTGTAACCTAAGTCTCTTAAGTCTCTCTCTGCTGTAGTACGAGCTTCTTGGTTCATGTGACCCAATAATACCACATGATTCTAAAGGAAGAAGGGCTATATATTTTTGAAGGCACATTTATAAATATTATGCCCTGGTAACAAATCTAAGATTTGAGGAAGAACTCATTCAGGATGCTTTTTGTTTTTGTTTTTCTTTGCTTCCTTCCATCCTTCCTTCTACTTTCTTTTGTTGTAATTTTTGCATTAGCTCTATATTTCCATCATACTTTCGCAAAGAAATCAATATTTTTTTTTCTGGATAGGAAAATAACATGTTTGTTGCAAAAATAAATACTAAGAATATAAAGAAGCTCATATTTTCACATTGGGCATTTATGTTGTTTCTGATTTTTGTGTTATTATAAAAATCTTATAACATTGGACATTTGGAAATGTGAATGATCATTTCCTTTAGATAAATTTTTAGAAATGAAATTCTTGAGGAAGAATGCACATATTTTTAAGGGTTTGGTCATGTATTTCCTTTTCCGTTTCCCTTTGTCCCTCCTGCAGGTAGGTACAGGGATGAGAAGACTTTTTTATGCACACCCTCACCAACAACTGGATTTACTGATCTTTTAAATGTTTTCTAATCTGTTGGGTGAAAATAGTATCTAATGGATATGTTCGTTTGCATTTCATTGGTTAATAGTGAATCTGAAAATATTTTCTTATGGTTTTGGCTATTTGTAGCAGGCAATATTATACCATAGCTTATCATATTCTTTTTCAAGAAATGCCATTATCAACTCCTTTGTAGCAAAAGTAGTGAGTCCATGCTAAGTATGTTCCTGTGGATGTGTTATTTTATATGAAGAAGAAGAAAAACTTTTAAACTATGTTATTTGGTAGTGGTCTAATATATGATCTCTAAAATAAAAAGGACTCCAAATCTATGCTTTATATCCTTAAGCCAAATTGATCTAATTGTGGGTTTTCTGTTTTATTCTGTTTTGCTAGTAGGGGTACTATGACAGAAATATGTGTGGCATATTTCTAGTGATCTGACCATTTTCACTTTGCCATAGCTCTATTTCCCAGCATGAGTTAAACTTGGCCAACTTTCCTTTTCCATGTTTGCTGAAGTAGGGCCTTGTCTGCTTTAACATGACCATCTTTATGAGGGAGTTCTCTATGGATAATGTTAGAGAGTGACATGGGTCGTTGCCCAAATAACAGTAATGTTCACTTTAGAATTGTCTTTCAATAAAATCCTCACAGTGCTTCAGTGGCATTAACTGGTAGGTGTCCTTACTATCCCTTGTTGTATAGAACTGGGCTCCTAAAGTTTGAAATGAAACAGGCAAGAGCAAATCAAACATTTTCCATAATAATGTTGAAATGAGTGAGGAAAGAACCCAGGACCTTTGTCAGTGTTTCTTTTTTTAATCTCAGTTTTCCAACTTCCATTTAAAGCCACCTTTTCTTCACTGATGAGTTCTGCATGCACAGTCGGCTAATGTGTGACTAACACACTAAGTGTTTCTTCCCCAGTGTAGAGAACAAGATCATTTGGAAGAGATTCAATTCCAAACCTCCTCTTACCAGGTTTGCCTTATTAGCTTTGGTGTCTGGGTATACCCAGTATGCCTTATTCCTGCTGCAAGTGGAATTGTTTGCTAGGAGAGGAAAACATTCTTTGCCCTTGAGAAACCTTCAATGTGAGTGAAAATTGCTGTGATGCAAACTCTGGGAAGCAATTTGTAAACCTTTGAGCCACCGGCATTGCTATTTCACATCTTAGTGTCTGTCCTCCCTATTTCATCACATTTTTTGTCTGCCTTCTTATATCAGAAGAATTATTTTGTTTGCTCTAGTAGGCCCAGGGATATGATCTGAAGAGAAAATCAAGATGCCAAGACAATGTAATCCAGCAAGTGAGGACAATGTTGGAATTTAAGGAAAATTCCATAGAAAAGAAAGAAATTTCATTGTCTAAGTTTTTCCCCTTTCCCCCTTTTTCCTTCAGTCATTTATCTAGCAACCTATTGGCTAATGTCCTTTTTACTTCTACACTTCAAGTAACCATCATCCCTCACTATTATTCCACTGTGGATCACTTGTACCCTCTCCAGAAGCATATCTGGTTTAAGGGCAGCATTCTGTGTCTGTTAAATAGTGTTGAGTAAATGTTTAATGAATTGCACTGAGTAAAAACTCCCTCAAGATTCCTGGGCACAGACTGTTTAGCCTTGGAGTTCTTAGTTCCCTAATACAAATGTTCTGTCCAAAGTTTTCACCTTAGAATGGAGTCTTTTTTATTTTATCAAGAAAGAGGGGAGGTAAATAGCCACTGCATTGATTTAAAGAAGGCAAATATTCTACCTTACAAAGTAGTCTAAGACATAAAGCAATGTAGCAAACTTTGAGAGATTAAAATATTAAAAATCAGAAGTCAGAATTGTCTTTGCAAATATAAGTGAGAAGGGAAAGGAAGTTGCATAAAAACACACAGGAGTCAAATTTTCCAATCTTCTCATACAATTTAAAGGAAAAGGGAGCACTAATATTGCCAAATATCAATCAATAGGTAAAATTAAATTTTTGGAACAATAAGGACTAAAATCTATTGTGGCAATCAATATCTGCCAGATGGAACTTGGGTGAGACAAGTGAGATGAGCCATGTGATACAGTGTGCAGAGTGAATGGCACAACGGGCTGTAATTGAGCAGGAAAGAAAGGCTGAAAGAGACAAGCAACAACCAAAGAAGTATAACGTGGCCACTGAAACATGTGAAACTTACCCCACAAGCTGCCACAGCCCTGCCCTCAATCCTAACTGCTAAGGTCCTGTGGTAACAAATGAATTCTCTTTGGAAGAGTTTTAAGAGATTTTACTGGAACTCTGTTGCATCCCATGAATGGGAGGTAACATCCCAATGCCAGCCTGAGCTAGAGGTTTTCCACAAAAAATTTATAATCTCCAGAGTTGTAGTTCTCTTAAAGGCTCCATCTCCTTTCTAACACATCTAGTCACCTTCCTATGATGGAAAAGGGTGCAGTGAGGTGAAACTTAGTGGGAAAAATTTGAACACTCAACTCTTTCTCCTTGGATATTCCAGTAGGTCAAGACTACACTCAATATCTGGTTATTCTCTCTTTGTCTGTTCCCACACCCTTGATCCATTTTACTTTTTTCTGCCCATCTCTGTGCCCCACCAAGAATGACCTCTTTGTGTACTGCTTCCCTTCCGGGGTTTCCTTGTTGGATGCTTCCAACTGTATTTCACCAATGAGAGGCATTGGCAGAGCAGAGGGAGAGAGTCTAGGATATTTCTCCCCTCCTCCTCCCTCACCGTCTCTGGCAATTGTTGTTTCCCCACCACTGCCTCCTCAGGTGGCCCCTCCTCTATAGTTCTAGCTCTCCATGGGTTCAGGTAAAGCTCTTCTTTCAGTCCCTTCAGTCCTGGTGGTAGTGATGACTTTCCATTAAGTTAGACTCTGAGCACCTCTCCATTCCTTGTTTATTCTCTTAACCCTGATCACATTTCTCACCTTCTTAAGGAGTCCCTTTACCAAAGTCTCTTTATTTGAATCACCTGGAGGTAAATTCTGTTTCCTGCTTGGGGACCTGACTGGTACAATATCCAGCCTGGAAGGTCTTTTATTCTTTAGTTTCTGTATGAAGAAAAAATAGGAATTTTTCATTGTTCTAATTATATCCTTGCTTATAGGAGGCTGTATCATAAAACTATTGTTTTGGTTCAATTAAATAGGTAAAAAATGGAAAAAAGGGGCATTGGGCAGATTCTAGGTCTTCTTAAGTCATTCTGCCTTAATGTGGTATGTTCATCAGTAAATGGTTTGGGAAATTAAATTGGAATATTTTGCCCTCACTAGGTTCACAAATATTTAGTATTGCACCTTTTGTTATTAATAATAATTATTAAACCGAGAGTATATAGGAGAGCAGAGTTACAGAAGTAAATTATTCTCAAATCATGACACAGGGATGAGAGGTGAACTATAAATACTGCTGGTGGAATACATGCTTTTAAAGATATGGGAAAACGTTGTATTGTGACACTGGAGATTGTGCTATAATTACTGCTGGCTAGTTTAGTTATTTTGTGAGTTTGAAACACTTTGCATGTGTCAAGAATTGTGCTATTTGAAATGAGCTTTTAACACAGAAGCTGAAAACCTCTGAAAAGCTACATAAGAGAACGGAAGACAGATCTATTTAGTTTTTTGTATGATATTTTGCCTGGGATGGTGTACCCTTAAATACTTTCAGAGAAAAGTAATTAGATATGGCCATAAAACTGAAAGAAATACATGATTGTGGATTTTTATTATACTTATGAATTAATTTGTTGACTGTTCCCTCAGATTTCCATCTAATGAATTGTAGTTTCTATTGCAACTATAAGAATTAAAAAAGAGATCAATGACACAATATCTTTGCCTCAAAGGTATTACTGTTTAGTCAGAAGGAATGTATGTATGAAAAAACTAGAAAACATTTGTAAGGTGATATGTAAGCACTGACCAAATGTGTTACTCAGGATACTTAGTTGCAGATGACAGAAACCTTAGTTTAATGAGATTACATAAAATGGATTTATTGGTCCACATAACTGAGAAGTATAGGGAATAGAGCTACCTTTTGGTTAAATGGATGCCATTAGGTCACTTATTCTCTCCCCATTCATCATATCTTCTTTCTTCTGTGTTGGCTTTAATCTCAGGCAATGTCTTCCTCATCTGTGGTAGAGTTGGCTATTGGAGGAAATTATAAACTCAATTATCTTTATAGCTAGCAGTTCCAATCAAAAGAATACACCACTTTTCTGATACTTGCAGCTAGAGTCCCAAGAAAGGTTGTGATTGTTCTGAACTAGATCATGTGCCGTCCCTGAATATCCTTGTTGCCCAGTATTAGGGTGCTTGATTGGCTCATCTTGGATCATGTGGTTATCCCTGTGGAAAGTGAAGATGGGATGTAAGGGGTCATAAACTTAGATTTCCATGAAAAAGGCTGTATTACAAGAAGAGGATGAGAAAAAGTAGAGTGAACAGACAAAAACTATGGTTACTACAGTCCACTACCATTTATTTCTTGACTACTCAATAACAAACTTTCTTCCCATATGCATCATTTCAAAATGCCACTGCATGACAATGGGAGTATTAGACTTAAAATCAATAATGCACTCATTCCCAAAGCAAAGAGAAGAAAGTTAATGTCTCATCCAGGTGCTGTCTTCACCTCCCCTGTCCTTACCTGTGTTAACTTAATCCCTTTACATTTTAAATTTTATCACTTGCAACATTCTACTTCCTGATATTTCTGGATTAGTCAGGGCTCTCTTGTATAAAAGTGACAGAAAAATAGTGGAAACTATGTTAACCCAAAAGAAATTCATTGATGCTTATAAATGAAAAATTTACAGTTGGATCTCAGGCATAATGGATTCAGGGATTAAAATGATGCTATCAGGACATCATCTTTCCCCACTTGAGCCTCATTTTACTCATAGTTGTTTTAATTTGAGGGCAAATTTTTCTTAAATGGTAGCAAAACTGACCACTAGGCTCTCTAGGCTTACCTCAATGGCACAGCCAGCAATTCCCATGATTAGTGTCCACTTCTTTAGGGTTCAACAAAATTTCCAGGTATTGATCTGATTGACTTGGGGAAAATGCCCATCCCTGAGCCAGTTGCTGCAGTTTGCTGTGGGGTGTGCATGTGTGTGTTGGAGGTGGCGGTGGGGTAGATGGAGTACTCTAAATTGCTGGCTATCCCAGTGGTCGTGATGATAGGAAGAGGTCAGCTCCATCTGGACAACATGGAATGTGTTTCACGTAAAAATGAGAACGTACTTCCAGCAGAAATAGTTTACACAGGAAAATAATGCAGACAAAGACCATAACTACCACACTACACAATAAATGATAGAGTGAAGAAAATAAATAAGTCTTTATTGAGTTCCTGTAAAGTTCCAGGTATCTGGTATATTATTTCACATTTATCAAATAAATTTGTTCTAAATCACAGTAGTGAGTGGTACTACTAGGATTTTTAAAATCTGTCTAGTAACTCATGGCATTTAAGTATATTCCCTACCACTTTAAAGAAGGTGATTCTGAATTTCCTTCTTGGAAGAAGGATCAGATTTTGGAAGACTAGGGAAAGCATTAGGTGGATGATAAGTGGAGATGGAAAAGAGGAGGACATGCAAGAAATAAGGTTGTCCTTAATCTGATCAGCCAAAGCAATCTTGAGAAAGAAAAACAGAGCTGGAGGAATCAGGCTCCCTGACTTCAGACTGTACTACAAAGCTACAGTAATCAAGACAGTATGGTACTGGCACAAAAACAGAAATATAGATCAGTGGAACAGGATAGAAAGCCAAGAGATAAACCCACACACATATGGTCACCTTATCTTTGACAAAGGAGGCAAGAATATACAATGGATAAAAGACAGCCTCTTCAATAAGTGGTGCTGGGAAAACTGGACAGTTACATGTAAAAGTATAAGATTAAAACACTCCCTAACACCATACACAAAAGTAAACTCAAAATGGATTAAAGACCTAAATGTAAGTCCAGACACTATAAAACTCTTAGAGGAAAACATAGGCAGAACACTCTATGACATAAATCACAGCAAGATCCTCTTTGACCCACCTCCTAGAGGTGGGTCTCTTCAAAAAGAGTCATGCACAACAATGTTCACTGCAACACTATTTAAAATAGCCAGGACATGTAAGCAACCTAAGTGTCCATCGACAGATGAATGGATAAAGAAGATGTGGCACATATATACAATGGAATATTACTCAGCCATAAAAAGAAACGAAATTGAGTTATTTGTAGTGAGGTGGATGGTCCTAGAATCTGTCATACAGAGTGAAGTAAGTCAGAAAGAGAAAGACAAATACTGTATGCTAACACATACATATGGAATCTAAAAAAAAAAAAAACAGTTCTGATGAACCTAAAGGCAGGACAGGAATAAAGACGCAGAGAGTAGACTTGAGGACATGGGGAGGGGGAAGTGTAAGCATGGACAAAGTGAGAGAGTAGCATTGACATATATACACTACTAAATGTAAAATAGCTAGCTAGTGGGAAGCAGCTGCATCACACAGGGAGATCAGCTCGGTGCTTTGTGACCACCTAGAGGGATGGGATAGGGAAGGTGGGAGGGAGATGCAAGAGAGAGGGTATATGGGGATATATGTATACATATAGCTGATTCACTTTGTTATACAGCAGAAACTAACACAATATTATAAAGCAATTATACTCCAATAAAGATGTTAAAAAAAAAAGAATCCATACTAGAGAAGAGCGGGGGGAATTTAAAAGCAAGATTCAGATGGATTATTTTGAAACTCTGGAGTACAGATGAGTACTAGAAGAGTGTTCTAAAATGCAAATTCCAGGGATTTCACATGTTCAGATTTGATAGGTCTGGAGTGGGGCACAGCAATATATATCTAAACAAGGACTCAAGATGATTCAGATGCAGGTCATTCACAGACCACAGTTTCTTTCAGAGGTGGAATAGACAGGTGTTTGATTAACTATGAAGGGCAATCAAGCTGGAGGAGAAGGGAGTCTGCTGCAGATGGTAATTGGAGGGCTGGGAAAGGGCCTTGATTGTAGGGAGAGTTGATGAATTCTGTTTAGATAATTCTTATTCACAGTTATTTTTGAACTTTCAGTGTGTAAATTTCAGTTAGTATTTTCTGTGTATATAAAGCTGTTGATAAAAAGATGTCCTGGAATGAAAACTATTAGGCACTTGTCCTTGATCAACAATACTGGAATTGCACTAGGAACTTACTGGCTTTGGCTGGTTTGGTGCAGAATTTGACATGGACTAGGGATGTGACTATAATAATAAGCCATACTGAAGCTGTTGTGTTTTTCAAAATGTCTGGTTGGACATTATTTTCTTGTCTAGAAATTATGACTGTGAAAACTAATCTAGTGGTATCTGAAAAATTGAGATGAGGAGGTTTTTGTTAGTATAACACATAGATTCTCACTTTCTCTTAACATATCTTACAGTGGCCAAGATGTTAATAATGCTACTAATGAATTTTTACCCCATTAAGGCAACGGTACCTCATGGGGCAAATTATTTGTTTTATGCTAAGCCTTCCTGTCAAATTATATAGTACTCTCTTAATTTGCCACAATAGTTTTAAGAAAGGCCCACTACTCTGAGAAAATGCGACGTTGGTAGTTTTCCTTTTCTCTTTTATTTTCAGATCTGGACTGTCCCTTTCTGGAGCTCTGTGAATCGTGCTGGGCAACCAAGATATTTTGTGACATGATCATGCTTAACCTCTCACAGCTCCTTGATACAATTTCAGTTATTTTGGTGAGGGGAGGAAAAGTTGTCTTCATAAGTTATTCAGTGTTTCTAAGTATCATTTTCTGAGGAAGGCCTTCACCTAAGGTATTTTCTCTCCGTGATATTCTGGGTAGTTTCATGAAAGGTGATTTATATAGGTTTGCTTAGAGAGAAAATGCTTTTTTACACAGCTTCTCTTTCTTGATGCTCACTCAGCCAAGATACCTGTCTGACCTAGTGAGGTTATGAGTTCATTTCTTTCATCTCAGTTTATGGTGACCCAGGTCAATGTATACATTTGTACAGGAGTAAAGCAGGATTAAATGAAAATTTAGCCCCTTCTCCCAGTATTTATTACCTTGATAGACTTAGATTCAGTCAGAATCTACTTTTATATATATATATTCCTATAAATGCATATAGTTTTAATCCTTTGAGAATTTCTCCCTAATTCTGCTACATTTTGCTGTATGCAATCCATACCACTGTTATTTACCTTTCACAAAAGGAAAAAACTTCACTAAAACCATAGTGATTCAAGTATTTATAGCAGCTATTGATTATTCATAGAAGCTTTCCATTGCCTTTCCCCTCCTTTTTTTTTTTTTTTTTTTTTTTGAGGTACGCGGTGGCCTCTCCCGTTGTGGAGTACAGGCTCCAGACGCGCATGCTCAGCGGCCATGGCTCACGGGCCCAGCCGCTCCGCGGCACGTGGCATCTTCCCGGACCGGGGCACGAACCCGTGACCCCTGCATCGGCAGGCGGACTCTCAACCACTGTGCCACCAGGGAAGCCCTCCCTTCCTTTTTGTTAAGGAGTTTATTCTGTGCAAGAAGATACTTTATTTTAGTGCAAGTATCAAGTCCAAGGGGATAATAACTCAAAAGTTACAAGATCTGTTTCCTTCTCTGTTACTTCTCTCTCTCTCTCTAATGTAAGATCTAGTGCTGCTTTTCTAGGATATCAGGAAGGTAAATCAGATTATTTTTTTTCTTATGCCATACATAAACTAAAATCCTTTCCCCACAAAATCCATGGATAATTATATAACTTGTATGAATCCACCGCTGTCAGTGGTTGATCTCTCTTTCTGACCATCTTTCAATTAACTGGAGAGTGGGAAGGTTAACTTTAATTATGCATTCTGGAAGAAAGCAACCATCATAAAGTGTTCATATTGTTTCCTCTGCTGCTTTGTTCAGGTCCCATGGGTAACTTTTGAGACCGATTAGGAGATTTGCTGAAGTCTCCAACAGGATCATAAAAATATTCATAATTATGACTTGACAGAAAATGCTGCCCTACTGAATTGTTATCTTAGGCAGGTTGGTTCCCCTTGGTGTCATCTCATGTTTATAGACCTGGACAAGGGTGCATTTGGTTATGTCTCTAATATCTACTATGACATCCAAGAGTGGTTGTTTACAACTTCAAAATAACACACACACATACACACACATACACAGAGCCCAGAAAAACTGAAGGTAACATAGCTATTAGAATAGATTATGATTTAATTTTCATTTTATATATGAGGGTATATTCTGGTTTTTTACTGGTAAGGAGAGGATGGGCAATAAATGTTTGTATTTGTATCTGAAATGAAAATGTACCTAATTCAGCAGCAGAAAGGCAATGTACTAAGGGATATTGGGTTTGATATTCTTAACTAAGAAACCACTAGAGTCATGTTTGGAAATTTGTTCCACTTCTCTGAGCTTTAGTTTCCCTCTTCCAAAACAAAAGTGCTAGAACTGTTTATCATTTGACTTTGTGAAAACTAATGAGGAAAAACTGTGATAGAGGAAAATAGGAATAAAATTAGGGAAATGACTGGATCTTAGCACCAGTATTTTACGAGTAGTTTCAATAAATAATGATCATACAGGAGATGTAATATATTCTAAAATAGTGTTTGAATACAGTGTTTCAAAGTTTTGATACTTCTTTGGAAAATTATAGAAAAAACATTATTTACACATACTGTGTTTGTTTAGATATTAATACTGTGATCTGAGATTTCTTTTGGTATAGTATTCTCCTGGTATATAGTTATTTTTCCCTAAGATTTTACTTTTAATCATTTTTGTTCCCGTAATTTTTTTAGCTTTAATTTTCACACTATAAAAGTCATCTATTGGGCTTCCCTGGTGGTGCAGTGGTTGAGAGACCGCCTGCCGGTGAAGGGGATGCGGGTTCGTGCCCCGGTCCGGGAGGATCCCACATGCTGTGGAGCGGCTGGGCCCGTGAGCCATGGCCGCTGGGCCTGCGCGTCCGGAGCCGGTGCCCCGCAACAGGAGAGGCCACAATGGTGAGAGACCTGCATACCGCAAAAAAAAAAAAAAAGTCATCTATTATAAGTATACAATTCAGTGAATTCTAATGAATTTATAAATTCTGCAGCCATCACCACAATCCACTTTTAGAGCAATTTGATCAGTCCCAAAAGTTCCCTCATGCAGGTGAACTCTGGTTTCATTGTTGTTCTGCTTTCTGTCTCTATAAATTATCCTTTTATAAGCATTTCATATAAGTGGAATCAATATGTAGCCTTTATTCCTGGCTTTTTTCACTTAGCAAAATATCCTTGAGATTCATCTCTGTTGCTGCATGTATTAGTAGTTCATTTCTATTTGTTGCTGAATAAAATTTACCAGGTAAGCCACGTGGGCCTGGAGTTACTTTTTGGGGACTGTTTTCAAATTGAAATCAATTTTCTTAATACCTGAAAGGTGAATTTCTTCCAGGTGAATATTTCCAGGTGAATTTCTTCTTGGTCAGTCTCTACTCCAGCCTCAAAAAAACACTGATCAGCATTCTGTCATGATAGATTAGATTTGTCTTTTATAGCATTTAATAAAAATGGAATTATAATGTATGTATACTTTTGTGCCTAGATTTTTTTTCTCTGCATAATGTTGTTGAATGTGTCCACAGTTTGCTTGATATGTTATATGCTTTTTATGTTATATGTTAATGTGTGGATATACTGCATTTTGTTTATCCATTCAACTCTTGATAGAAATTTGAATTGTTGCTAGTGTTTGGTAATTATAAATAAAGCTGCTAAGAACATTAATATACAAGTCTTTTTGTGGAAAAATGTTCCATTTCTCTTTCATTTCTCAAGATCACCTTATTTCCTGTGACCTTGCCAAACACGGTTATTGGTTCTAGTAACTTTTTGTTCCATACGGTTTTCTACATACACCATCATTTTGTTTGCAAATAAACAGAACTTTACCTCTTTCTTTCTAATCAGTTTGCCTTGTCTTTACCTTACTAAATTACACTGGTTAGTACTTTGAGCACATCATGAATAGTAGTGATGAGAGTAGACACTCGCTTTCTTCCTAATTTTAGGGGAAAAGAATTCAGTATTTCATATTAAGTATAATGTTAGCTGTAGGTTTTCTTGTAAATGCCCTTTATCAGGTTGTGGAACTTTCCATTTATTACTAGTTTTCCAGAATTTTTATAATGAATGCTTATTATAATTTGTCATATGACTTTTTTGTATCTATTAGATGATCATGCAATTCTTTATCAGTATGTTGATAGAGTGGATTATATTGATTGATTTTCAAAGGTTGAGGTAACCTTGATTTCTTGGAATAAACCCCAACTGGTAATATATTATTCTTTTTATATATTGTTGAATTTGATTTGTTAATATTTTAAGGACTCATGTCTATATTTGCGTCTGTATTGGAGGTGTTTCTGTACAGTTTTTTCTCTTATGATGTCTTTGTCTGGTTTTGGTTTCAGGGTAACATTGTCTTCACAAAATTAGTTGGGAATTTTCCCCTTCTTTGAAATTTTGGAAAAGTTGCTATAAAATTGTATTATTATTATTCTTTAAATGCTTGTGAGAATTCACCAGGTAAGCCATCTGGATGTCCTGTGTTAGTTTTGGTGACTTGTGCCTTTCATGAAATTTTCCTATTTCATGTAGGTTTTTGAAACTATTGCCATGAAGTTGTTCATAAATTTGTATTTTCTTTTAATATTGGCTGCATCTTTAGTGATACCCATTTTATCTAAACTGTTGAATTTATTAGTACAAAGCTATTCATAATATCCCCTGATTATCTTTTGTCAGTCTGTAGGTTGACTAGTGATTTACTGTCTTGTTAAAATTGACATTGAAAATTCGTGTCTTCTCTTTTTTTCTTATTCTAACTAGAGTTTTATATCTCTTGATTGTTTTTGAAGAAGAAGTTTTGGGATTTTTTTTCTCTATTTTTATTTTATTTAACTAATTTCTTCTCTTATTTTGATTATTTTCCTCCTACTTATTTTTGATTTGCTTTTCTCTTTAAAGTTTTTTTAAAGTAGGAGATTAAAGCTTTTAGATCTTTATTTTTTACTAACATAAGCAATTATAGCTATAAATTCTTCTCTAAACACAATCTTAGTTGCATCCTATACATTTTAATTATTATGTCTTAATTTTCATCCAGTTCAAAATATTATCTATGCATACTTAGAGGAATTTTCATTTTGCTTTTGTTGAGTGGCATGCCCTGTAAACACCAATTAGGTCAATTTATATGATAGTATTTAAAGTGTTCTACATTTTTATTGGTTTTCTACTTATTCTCTTAATTACTGAGAGGAGTGTATGGAAATTCTAACTGAAATTTTGGATTTGTCTCTTTTTTTTTCCATTCGGACTACAAACTGTGCTTAGTAATGAAATTGGCTTTCATTCTGGTACAAAATCCTTATCCTATTACTTAGTGGTTATAATCAGTTATCAGATAAACACCAGTATATAGATCACATTTTTAGTATCTGTTCTGGAATCACCAGTATATTATTATGGGTATACAGAAAGCCTTCAAATACCTATGTGTTTGGAACTTCAAAATGAAAGGATTAAATCTTAATATGAAAATGAGACTGTTTAAATAACTAAAAGAGACTGAAAGTTATTTGAGATGTCACTAAGAGAGCCCAGTATCTAGTCGGAATACAGAGATATGACAGATTGCAGTTATTTCAAAAAATAACCAATTTATTTTTATAGCCTAATTAGTTAATACTTCCTACTAAAATAATTACACTTGGTATAGCAAATCCTCAGCTTAAAGTGTTTTAAATTAAAGCCAACTCAGTTGTTACCTAAAAACATAATTTTCAGAAAACTGAGGCTTAGAGTTCAAGTTCACATTGAGAGAACATGGTCAAAATAGGATCTGAGATCACTTTGCCTTTCTCAAAAGTGCATGTTCTTAACCACTTCACTGTGGCTCACTGTTTCTCTAAAATTCTGAGATCCTTGGCAAGGCTATTTCTTTCTTACAGTGTATAAGAATGCCTAAAGATACCTTAACTGAGAACCATTCCTTAATATTAAAAGTGTTCCTTTTTCTGATTCCATGACAACCAAGCAAGCTTTTGATAATTTGGCTCCCTCTGTAGTTTTCCTACAGGATGGAAGTCAGCTGGTCATATTAATATGAACATTTGGTATAAATGACAGATTTATTTATTACTGTGAATCAATACACTGCCATTCTACTTTACATTGATATCTGGGAACTTGTCCTGGAAAGACAAATCCATTTTTAGTGGACTGATAAAAATCAGTTTTATGAATTGACGAGGCTGAAGACTAGACTAAATTGTGTTGGATTCACTGAGATAAATGCTGCCCTCATTGTACCCTTTTGGAGCTGGTACCCAGTCTTCCCTAAACCACACTATTGATGAAGTGCCATGATATTTGAAACCACAGCACTTATACAAGCATAAAAAAGATAAGAAGATAAAATGAGTTGAAGGAACCAGGATGAAAACAAAGTTTAAAGATAATATGAAGCCAGATATAAGGTTAGTACACAAACTGTACACCATAGGATCTGATATATTGCTAGTGACAGGCTTTAAATTTGAGTCTGTGCTTCTTAGAAGGCAAATCAAAGGGGGGAAACATGATAAGCTAAGGATTAATAACAGTTCTTTTTTTTTTATTTGTCGCTTTCTGAAATAACACAAGTAAAACATGTTTATTATAGAAAAATTTAAAAATGGATAACAATTCTTTATGAATCATACATAATCCCTCCACTCAGAATTAATCACTTTTAACATTTCAATGTGATTCGATGTTGGAAAACCTTCGTTTTTCCTGACCTCCATTTATATAAATCTACATTAAAAATATAATTATATTTCCCATACTCTTTTTACTTACCAATATTTTGTGACTATTTTTCTAAAGGATATCAATTATTATTTTTGCTGACTCTACAGTGGTTGTGAATGAATAAGTCACAATTTATTTAGCATTATAATTCTGTTTGACTCAGGTTTATTTTTACTTTTAGAGACAATGCTGTGATGAACACCCTTGTACATCTCTACACACCTGACCAATTATTTCCTTGGGATAAAGTTCAAAAAGGGAATTGCTGGATCTAGATAAGATTTTACAGAGAATTTTTTTTTTTTTTTTTTGCGGTACGCGGGCCTCTCACTGCTGCGGCCTCTCCCACCGCGGGGCACAGGCTCCGGATGCGCGGACCCAGCGGCCATGGCTCACGGGCCCAGACGCTCCACGGCATGTGGGATCCTCCCGGATCGGGGCACGAACCCGCATCCCCTGCATCGGCAGGCAGACTCCCAACCACTGCACCACCAGGGAAGCCCGAGAATTTTGCTTTTGAGCTGGGTTTTAAAGAATAAGATTTCGTCAGGTGGAGACTCACAAGTGAACAACAATAGTACATTTCCTAAAACCTAAGTTAATGTGATATTAAGGTATTTGAAATATCGAGAACATTAAAAATCCCACAAGGCCCAATTTGTGAACCTCTTTTAGCAAATAGTAGTTATACATGTTAAAACCATATGAGTGTGAGTGTACAAGGCTAGGCCATTTTCCCAGGCTATCATAGCTAAGCCTAGTTAAAAAGCAAATGACATGACTCATTCATTTCTTCATTTATGCATCACTTTACTTAATAGAGATTTACTGAGTAATTAATAAGTTCAAGGTGCTGTGATAGGCCAGTGAATACACTGAAAAATGTGGGGAAAGGCCATGCTGCAAACCTCCACAAATATTTGGCTTATGTTTTCTATGCTTTTGTTGCTACAGATTTTCTGAATCAGAATATTTTTATATGAGTCAGGTATATCTGAAAATGTGCCAATAGATAATTTTGAAAGCAAGTGATCTAAGAGACTTTCTCTAATATTTCGTTTAATCTCTGTGAAACATTTTTGCCCTTAGTTTGGCTTTTAATCACACTTAATTTATGATCCATGGTATGATCCAGGGTTTGTATGGACACCAATAAAATGTTGTTTAAAGTAGTAGTTCTTAAGTGGGGTTCAGACTCATTTTTTGAACTTTTTGTAGTACATTGACCTCGGCCATGTGTATGAGTCCACCAATGAATAACAGAAAGGCAGTTGTGGCTGGAGAGGGGAGAGTGCTGGGAGATGAGGACTGAGAAGAAGGAGGGATCAGATTATATATGGTCTCTAGGCCTAGTTAAGGAGTTAAATTGTGAATTTGTCTTTCTTTATATTTAAATATTTAGTTCAACATATGTTTTCTTTCATAATTCTACCCCAGACTATTCCAGTTCATATGGATATCTCCTGTGTTGGAAATCCTATTACACTTTTCACCATGGCATATGATCTAGCCCTTAATCATTTTGTTTTTACCACTTCTGTTATGTTACTATTGTTTCAACAACAAGATGTCTTTTGAGGGGAAGTTCTGCATTATGGATAATTTTGACTAGCATAATTCTAGACCCATAGTAGATATTCCATAAATATTGGTTGATTATAATTCCTGAGAGGTTGGTGTGGAAAGGGAAAAAAAAAAACATGGATGACATGAAAGTATGTGTCATTACCATTGAGAAAATGAAGCCATTAATTTAAAGATTGGAGAATCAAACCATTTCAAAATTTTTTTCTGATCATTTATATCTCATCTTTTAAGCCATGTTTTAGTTTTTTTTATCAGTTTTTATTTTTAAATACATGTCATTAATTTTTTATTTCAGTAAGAAAAGTCTGTCTTCTTGTCCTGACTTAATATTCATTCTTGTCAAAGAGTTTGGTCACAGCTCAGCTGTTACTGTGAAATTGAGAAGAGTACAGCATTGTTCCACTAGGCTTTTGAAAAACTGCTGTATCTTTTATATTAAGTAAATAGACACAGTTCCAAAAAGGGATATACATTTCCATTCTAATTCTTTTCATGCTGATGTTACATAAAGCATGTCCTGACAGCCAAGAATGAACAAAAACTGCTTCTTAAAGAAGAAAGGCTAAAACAACATAAAGACATCAAAGCTGTTGCCAATACATTTTATCCTGAAAGAAACAAGAAATTACCCGGAAGGATCAGAACTTAATGGAAAGGGGTTACTGTTACAAATCCTCCTGAGAATTTCAGAAGGGAGTAGGAAATTTTCAGGGGAGGTGATTGATGTATTTATCCAACTGACAATGGTCCTGTGAAATTTTCTAGTTAATTCAAACAAAAGGCAAGAGCTTTAATATAGCTACTGGGTAACTGATGTTTTAAAAACCAGGGAAACATCTAAAAATGGTTAAAGTGAAAAATGTCTAGGGCCAGATTTTGAAAAACCTTTAAAGACACTTTGAAGATTTCTTAAAGTACAATTTCAAGTTCAATATAAATTCCCTGAAAACTGGTTTCACTAAGAGCCAGCATCAGCTGATTGTTAGGTTTAAGGTTTCCCATGGTGCCAGGTACTGAAGAAGAATTTTTTTGTAATTTTGTAATGTATCATTTGTTCAACAAGTACTCTAAAGCTCCCACTTCCTGCAAGGCACTGTGTGCTAGGGAATGTAGAGGATTCAAAGATGTTTGAGGTAATTATTGTGCCCTTAAGGAGAAAAAAAAAAGTTGTAGAAAGTAACAATTGCTGACACCTTTAAGAAAGCTTATAAAAATTAATTTAAACCAAACTGACGACTTGTAATGAGAACTAAAATATCCCAGAGCTTTAGTTTCAAGGAATATTTTATTCTAGCTATACATTTGATTTCTCTTCTGTGAACTGTGTGAAAATTACCACTTTCCCCTTTGGCCCTATTCAACTGTATTGTGTGTGTCCTGAGGAACCTAACGCCATTAGGAGGGTAGGACAGTTGTGAGTCCAGGGTCTATAATGGAGAACTTAGGTTAGAATATCTGTCCCAGCACTTGGTATTTTTGTAATTTGAGTCCCATAATTCCCTTCTACCTCAGTTTTCTATTCTGTAAAATGGGAATAGTAAGATTGACTCTATTGGAATGATATAATTATTAAATAATATTTGTAAATCATTTAGCAAATTACCCAACACTAGTAAACACACATTAAGTGGTATTAAATCATATAATATTACTTCTCTGTTTAGAACTCTCTAATTGCTTCCCATTGCACTTAGAATCAAAACTGCCCCTTACCACTTAAGATGGCCTAGAATCAAAACTGCCCCTTACCACTTAAGATGGCCTACAGGGGCTTCCCTCATGGCACAGTGGTTGAGAGTCCTCCTGCCGATGCAGGGGACACGGGTTCGTGCCCCGGTCCGGGAGGATCCCACATGCCACGGAGCGGCTGGGCGCGTGAGCCACGGCCGCTGAGCCTGCGCGTCCGGAGCCTGTGCTCCGCAACGGGAGAGGCCACAGCAGTGAGAGGCCCGCGTACCGAAAAAAAAAAAAAAAGATGGCCTACAATGCCTTACAAAATCTGTCCTCCACTTGTCTTAGTGCCTTCTTACACAACTCTTTCCCTATATTCCATATTTCTAGTCACCCTGGGCTTCTTGCTATAACTGGATGATGCTAAGCATCCTCCCTCCAGGGATCTCTAAACTTGTTTTCTCTTTTATCTACAAAAACTCTTCAACAAATTCGTTGAGCGGCTCACTCGCTCGCATAGTCACGTAGAGTATTTTTAATGAAGTTTCAGTATCAGTGCCATTTCCTTAGACATGCTTTACTTTGTTATCATATCTAGTGGTAATTTCCCTCAGTAGTGTCCTAGTTGCTTTTTATCCTCCTATACTAATTAGCACTTAAATTATTTGTTTACTTATTTATCTTTGTCATCCTTACTGGAATATAAGTTATAGAAAAGAACCTGTAAAGGAAGGACTTTGTCTCTCTGCTTAACTGTTCTATCCCCAGTCCCTGTAACAATGCCTCACATATAGAGCTACTCAAAAAATTTTAAATGACTGACAGCATTTATTTCTATAGATAACAACTCCTGTGCTGCCAAAAGCTATTTCTAAAGAAAAAGAACACTATTAGGAATTAAGTTCTTTATCAATGGCTTCTTGAATTAACATATTCCCTTTAAAAGTATAAAATAAAAGTTTTGAATTTTGAAGAGTATAGCAGTAGTAGATGAGAACAATTAGCAAATATCAGGTAAGATCTGCTCACACTCATTTGTTATACCTTAATTATAAACTTTAATTTTTAATTTTAATTTTGTACCATAATTATTAGCTAGTGACTTTTTTTTTTTTTTTTTTTTGCGGTCCGCAGGCTTCTCACTGTTGTGGCCTCTCCCGTTGCGGAGCACAGGCTCCGGAAGCACAGGCTCAGCGGCCATGGCTCACGGGCCCAGCCACTCCGCGGCATGTGGGATCTTCCCGGACCGGGGCACGAACCCGTGTCCCCTGCATCGGCAGGTGGACTCTCAACCACTGCAACACCAGGGAAGCCCTAGCTAGTGACTATTAAAAATAAAAATGCATTTAGAGTTTTAAAATCATGAGTCCTGCACTTCATGTTAACAAACAAGATAGGTTACTAGTAATCAAAATATTACTTACTTTTAAATCCAAAGACTAAGTCATAGTTTTATAGTCATTAGACCACAATTTCACAGTAGAGTCTGTGCTGTTGTGTCTTGTTTTCTATCATCTTTGTGAATTCTCCTGGTGCAAGAACATATTTCTTTGATACCTCTCGTAGTTGGTACAGTGTAAAACAAGGGAAAAAGTTTTTCCTAAAAAATTTCAGTAGAATTGGACTAAAGGATTAAAAAAATATTCATCTGTTGGTGTTTAGCTGGCAGTTAGACTTAAGATAGAAGATATATAAAACTCTTTGCATTTTAGGATTGACTATTTCACTTATAGGGTCTTTTGGACTAACTTCTGAGCTTTATAAGTTAGCTACTCTGCACTGAAGAATGTGGGAAAAGTTTAAAAGGTGTAGAAGCTGTTTGTAAATTTAAGATACCAAAACTATTCCCACTTCCTGTTACCATGAATAATAAGTTTAATGGAGTCAAGAAAAGTCATGAAGATTTTGATATAATAGATTTTTATACATTTATAGTACATGGTATTTGTAATATACATCACATGATTAAAGTGTCCCCCATTAATTTAAGAAAAGTGTGCATTTATTCATTCAGCAAATATATGTGTACCTACAATGCATGAGGCACTAGAGATACATGAATGAACAAAACAAACAAACAAAATATCTCTGCCTGTGGTAATTATTAGTTACTTTTTTTTTTTTGCGGTATGTGGGCCTCTCACTGCTGTGGCTTCTCCCATTGCCGAGCACAGGCTCCGGACACGCAGGCTCAGCGGCCATGGCTCACAGGCCCAGCCGCTCCGCGGTATGTGGGATCTTCCCGGACCGGGGCATGAACCCGTGTCCCCTGCATCGGCAGGTGGACGGACTCTCAACCACTGCGCCACCTGGGAAGCCCAAGTTACTATTTTAAATGAAGTTTAACTTGGGCAAAGTTTCTTCAATGACCCCTACCAAATTTCCCACTTTGTAAGTCTACCATGAGTGAATTTAAATATATTGATATTTTTTCAAATTTCCAATCTGTATTTTGCAAGCATCTGTTGCTTTTAAAGCATAGAATTGGCTACTTGAATAACTAAATAAAGAAATTAAAGACTTTATTCTTAACTGCTACTAATTGAGGGAAGGGAGCCTACACTTAAAATAAACTAAGTAAACGTACCCATATGCATGTCAAAGAAGAGATTCAAGATGACTGATGACCATCTTTGATGTTTACAGACAGGTCACTAGATTTGAAATCAAGGGGACTAGGTTATTGAGTAAATCAAATGCTCATTAGTGCTTCCAGTGACTCTATATTTTCATTTGCCTTGCTGTTTCTTGGGAGGCAAAGCTTCAGATAGTATTTTCACTTCATCTTAGGCAAAGGATTCATATTTAAAATAGTTGAAGTTTCTATAGTGATGGTAGCCTTCTCTGTATAGCAAGATCATGAATACAGTAAATTCTAGACATTTATAGATTTAAGATTCATGGTTTTAACTTTGCCAGTGATGTGGAAAATTCTTAATATTTTACTGAAAGAAATTTGATTTACTCAGCTAAGTGAGTTTGTCTAGCAAGCACACAGTCTTTTCATGTTTTTGTTTTAATACCCTAAAATGATACAAACTTGCTTATTTTGTGAATATTTTCCATTAACTAAGAGAGAACATTATATCAAAATTTGAATAGACAAATTATTATGTGAGATATGCCCAGGAGATATAGGACTGGTTGGAAATAAGATTCGAAAGAAAGGAGGCTGAATAAATATTATATAATCAAATTTGGAGATTTTCTAAGGCATATTATTATAACATTATGTACCCCAAACCTATTATTTGGGGCCCATTCTTTGCATCTTGTTAATATTAAATCCTAAATTATCTGGATTTAGATAAATATATTTGTATTTTAATTTTTAAGCATATTTATATACTATGCTTACCATGAGGATGGGTACTGAAAGTATTAAATTCTTACTAATGACTTACTTATTATTTTATTTATATAACTTCTTTGAAGTGCAGGGATCTGATGAAATTTTATTACAAGCATTTTGACTGTATTTACATATCAGTTAAAAAAAACCTTTCAAAACCTTTCTGTTTCTACTTCTGGTCACATTGATAGTGGCACGTTTCACAGCTGTGGAAGTATTTGCAGCAATAGTCTCATTAATTACTTAAGAAGAAAAGGTCAAATAAAGAAGTATTCATTGCGTTCTTGCTAGACTGCATCTTAGTGTGCTGCACATGGGGTATTTTGTAATTGCCTTCTATGATCTTACAATCTTGTTAGAGAGGGGGAATTTGTGTATATCAGGCAATTAGAATACAGTCCAAGAAGAATGACCACTTGAATTTAACCAAGCACCAACGTGTATGACTAGTACAGTACACGTTCAGGGAAGGTTTAATAGAACATTTTAATCCAAGAGCAGATCTTAAAGGCCTGGCTCTTCTCTAGAACTTGATAAAATGGAATAGACAAAATGGTTAATAAAATCATAAGTGAAACTGTGAGTACTGAACTAGTGTGATTATTGTAAGAAACTGAAGAGGTCAGCTGGGCTATAGGGAAGGTATAGGAGAGGGAAGCTTCAACCAGTTACTGGGACCTGATGATGCCTGACCTGCCATGCATATCCTTGTCCAGGAAGGAGTCTGATCTCTATCCATTATAGAGTGGGAAGTCAATAATGTTTTCGAGTACAAGACAGTTATAGCCCTGAGAATTTTTTTCATAACATGTGTGCAAATAACTTTAAATAAATCCACATGTGTATTTACCCTGATCCAAACAAATATTTAAAGGACAAGAAATTCTGAGTTTGGATACTGTTTAACTGGAATTTCTTCTTAGTCTAACATTTTATAAAAATTCTGAGATAAATGTATAGCCTTTATGTAAGTCTTATAATATTTTCATTTTTAAAAGAATATGTGCTAAAATTAGAACTTTTGGATGTTTATAATTTGGATAAAAATGCAGTTTTCCAGGATGATTGAAGATCACCAGATTTTGACCCCAGAACTGTAAAATATAATCCTGAGATGGTCTCTATATTAAGAATAGGAATTTGTTTTCTTGTCAGTGTGGATGTATATATTTGAAAAATAACATGCACACTGTGGTCAGAGCTCTATAAGTAAAAATAAACTGGAGGGCTTCCCTGGTGGTGCAGTGGTTGAGAGTCTGCCTGCTAATGCAGGGGACACGGGTTCGAGCCCTGGTCTGGGAAGATCCCACATGCTGCAGAGCAACTTGGCCCGTGAGCCACAACTACTGAGCCTGCGTGTCTGGAGCCTGTGCTCCGCAACAAGAGAGGCCGCGATAGTGAGAGGCCCACGCACCGCGATGAAGAGTGGCCCCCGCTTGCCGCAACTAGAGAAAGCCCTCGCACAGAAACGAAGACCCAACACAGCCATAAATAAATAAATAAATAAAAGCAAACTGAAAAAAAATAAAAAAATAAATAAACTGGAGGTTTTGGCCAATATCTACATAATTAATAAAGGATTTTAAAAAATCTGATTAGCTTAAGAAAACTCTGGTAATTGACTGTCTATATATAATTTATGAAATTCTTATTTTTCTGGAATCACAAAGAGGGAACTCTGAGGAAAGTAATGTTAAATAACAGAATTCTGCATAGGTAGTGTGACATTTACCCAGAAAAATTAAATCTAGGACAAAAGTTGAGAAAAACAGTTATCAGCTGGAAAGATTATAAATATAAAGACTGGGAAAGTATTTTAGAGGACAAGGTCTTTGTCCTTATTCCCTACAGGGGATCCCTTATGTTCTAAAATCTGTGTGATAGAAAGTCATTTGCATATTGTGTTATAATACTTCCTACATATTCCCTAAAGGATCTGTTTATTTAAATATGTCTACAGGATGTTTTCAAGGAATGCTTAATGACATGAGGAAATGATCACAAGGTGAATGGAAAGTGGAAACAAAATTATAAATACAATATCATTTCCATTCTGTAATTACATTAATTAAACACATATATAAAAATGAATTTCAGGGCATATATCACAATGCTTGTGGGGGTTCTTAAGTCATAATTTGTTGAAAATTTTCTCTGCATATATATGTATTTTCCAAATTCTTAACATTGAGCATTTACTCTTATACTTGCAGGGCAGGGCATGATCTACTTATAGTCATGGCACTTATTTTTTTACTGAAACTTCAGTTTTTGTTTCATAGATTTGTATGAATTTTCTGTATATCAAGAAAAATAATCTTGGAATGTTATATTAATTTCATAAATTAGTTTTCCATTATACTGTTAGGAAAAGTTTTTTTTTTTGCGGTACGCGTGCCTCTCACTGTTGTGGCCTCTCCCGTTGCGGAGCACAGGCTCCGGATGCGCAGGCTCAGCGGCCATGGCTCAGGGGCCCAGCCGCTCTGCAGCATGTGGGATCTTCCCGGACCGGGGCACGAACCCGTGTCCCCTGCATCGGCAGGCGGACTCTCAACCACTGCACCACCAGGGAAGCCCAGGAATGTTTTAAATCACCCTGACCTGAATGATGAATCTTTTTCAATTTCAGGAGTTTGTTTTGCCCATTCTTATTGCAGTATACATGGTGACAAATTTTCATTCATGATTGATCTTACTGAAAATGTAGATCTATTTTATTAGTTCAAGTTTATAATTTATATCTGAAAGTACAACATGATGAATGCATTAAAATTACAAGGCAGTAGATAGCTACCAACTCAGCAACGTGTACCAGGGTGGAAGAGAAGTATATGTTGCTTCACTTAAGCTGCAAATGCTGTTATCATTCAATGGGTAATCATCAGTTTTCAATGGGAGGATGGAAGGAGTTTGAAATCCAGGTTGCTGCTTACTTTATCAGAAAGTTAGAGACTCAGTTATGGTTCATTTTAATAGGTGAATGCTGGGAGCTGGCTGGCTAGATAATTTCATCTTTCTTGAAGGCCTAGATACTTATTCCCTGAGGATTAGTTGGCTTTGAGTACAGTGTTTGTGAAAACATATGAGGTTGTTCACATAAAAAAGCCAATGGTGTAAACTCTACATTGCTGAACAATCCTGTTTTTTTTGTTTTGCTTTGTTTTCTTTCATTTTTTTTTTAAGAACCTGGGAGTAAAAATAAGTAGCTCATTGTTTAAAATAGAAAACAAAACAAAACATTGTTGAGTGACTGCTGAATTTTACAATGGACTTAAAATGGATTCAAATGCATTTTTAATGTCTTTATCATTTATATTTGCTCTGAGGATCTTGGTGATAGAGAAGAAACGTCTAAAAACACAGTAACCTACTTAATATGCTTTAAATACTCTCTTGGGAGTCGGGATGGGAAATTGGACCCATTGTGAGTTCCAGTGTAGTCTATTTTATGGGAATGGTTGTGCCATATAAAAAAACTTGGTGCTGTTGTGTAATTCAGGTAAAGTCCAAAAAGTAAGGAGATGTAAATTCAGATCATGGTTTTCAGTTAATATTTACATAATCCTAGAAAAGTTGTTAGCAGGACAGTATGATGGAAAGACTGTCAAATTTTATCTTTTCAGATGTGTGACACTGCCTGTGTCATTTACTCTCTTTACTTTTTTTATCTATAAAGTAGTGATACTACTGTATATTACAGGAATTATTGTGAGAATTGAATTAAATATATAAAGTGCCTGAGACAGTACCTGGTATTTTTTTACAGATTCAGCAAATAAATAGTATTTTATACAGATCTTTGTATGTCTTCTTTCTGTTTAACCATGAGTTTCATCTGGGATCCACTGACATTTAATGGAGGTTCTCCATTTAGAGAACTCCCTAAGTTCTATGCCAAATTTTAAGTATGTGCTTATTTCTGAGAGGGTATATTGCTTTCATCAGATTTAAAATCTCTCTGTTAAAGCCCTTGATTACAAACATACATGTTAAACTTTGTTCAGTTTAACAGCCAACTTATCTTATAGTCTAGTTTAACAATTTAACTGTAGACAATTTAGTAGAATGACTATGTTAAATTAGAAGCCAGACCTGTGAGTATAGGCCTGGTTGTGGTAAAAAATTGCAAAAGGAACTAATTTTAAAGTGAAACATTTAGTCCATAGATAGATTCTTTAAAATGTCAAGAGTAAAATACATTTTTATAAAATTTTCTCAGGTTTGAATTCAATTGATTGGTTGTTTTGTACAAAATCATACAAAATGAGACTTTTACTATGGTTATGGGAACAATGAGAATCTTCAATATTTCATTTTAAATGCATAATGTGAAATTTATCTACAAAATATTTTATCTTGCATGGTGGTTTTTTCTGTGTGTGTCTTTAAATTGGGATATTTGAGTCTTTGGTTTTGAGATGTAATATTTAAGTATTTGCAATTCATGTTATACCTAATAATTTGAGACCCAAGCGTATGCTAGATATTTGCTATTTTATTTTTTTTCCAGCTTCACTGCGATATAATTGACATTTAAAATTGTATAAATTCAAGGTGTATAATGTGATGATTTGTTACATATATATGTATCAAATGTACATACATATGTATGTATGATTACCACAGTATAATTAATTAACACCTCCATCACTGCACATAAAAATTACCTTTTTTGTGTTTGTGAGGTGAGAAAGTTTAATACATATTCTCTTAGCAACTTTCGAGTATATAGTATTGTTAACTAAATTCACCATGTTTTACATTAGATCACCAGACATTATTAATCTTATAGCTGGAAGTTTGTGCCTTTTGACCAATATCTCCTCATCACTCTGACCCCACACCCGTAGCAACCACCATTCTACTCTGTTTCTATCAGTTCAACTTTTTTAGATTCCATATGTAAGTGTGATCATGCAATATTTGTCTTTCTCTGACTTATTTCACTTAGCATAATGCTCTCAGCTTCATCTGTGTTGTCTCAAATGGTAATATTTCCTTCTTTCTCATGGCTGAATAATATTCCATTGTATATATGTAATACATCTCTTTATCTATCGATAAACACTTATGTTGTTCACATATCTTGGCTATTTTGAATAACACTGCATTGAACAAGTGAGTTCAGGTATTTCTTTGAGATCCTGATTTTATTTCCTTTGGATATATACCCAGAAGTGAGATTGCTAGATCATATAGTACTCTATTTGTAGTTTTTTGAGGAATCTCCATACTGTTTTGCATAGTGGCTGCACCAATTTACACTTCCAAGAACAGTGCACATAAGTTCCCTTATCTCCACATCTTCACCAACACTTATCTTTTGTCTTTTTGATAATAGCCATTCTAGCAGGTGTAAGGTGATATATCATTGTGGTTTTGATTTGCATTTCACTGATGATTAGTGGTGTTGAACACCTTTCAGAGGACCTTTCAGGTCCTCTCCCCATTTTTTAATTGGGTTATTTGTTTTTTGTTATTGAGTAGTAGACTTTCCTTACATAATTTTGATATGAACTCCTTATCAAATATATAATTTGCAAATGTTTTCTCCCATTTCATAGGTTGCCTTTTCATTTTGTTGATGGTTTCCTCAGCTCTGTAGAAGCTTTTTAGTTTGATGTAGTCCCACTTGTTTACTTTTGATTTTGTTGCTTGTGCTTTTCATGTCATTTCCAAAAAGTTGTTACCAAGATGAGTATCAAAGAGCTTTTCCCTATCTTTTCTTCTAGGAGTTCTATGGTTTCAGGTTTATGTTTAAATCTTTAATCCATCTCAAGTTAATTTCTGTGTATGATGTAAGATAGAGGTCCAATTTTGTTTTTTTTTGCATTAGATTATCTAATTTTCCCAATACTATTCACTAAAGAGACGATCTTTCCCCATTAAGTATGTTTTGCTCTCTTGTCAAATATTAGTTGATCATGTATATAAGTGTTTATATGTGGGCTCTTGATTCTGTTCCATTGGTCTACACATCTGTTTTTAGACATACCATACAGTTGTATCATATTGTTTTAATTACTATAGCTTTGTAATACTTTGAAATCAAGAATGTGATGCCTCCAGTTTTCCAGTTTTTCCAGTTTTTTTTGAAATCAAGAATGTGATGCCTCCACTGGACAGACATGTAGCTGTCCAGTTTTCCCAGCACCACTTATTGAAGAGGCTGTCTTTTCTCCAATGTATGTTCTTACCTCCTTTATCAAAAATATGGTGAAGATATGTCCATGGGTTTTCCTCTGGGCTTTCTTTCCTGTTCCATTGATCTATATTTCTGTTTCTGTGCCAGTACCATACTGTGTTGATTACTGTAGCTTTGTAGTATAGTCAGAAGTTAGGGAACCTGTTTCCTCCAGCTCCGTTTTTCCTTCTCAAGAGTGCTTTGGCAGTTTGGGGTCTTTTGTGTTTCCATACAAATTGTGAAATTTTTTGTGCTATTTCTGTGAAAAATGCCAGTGGTAGTTTGATAGGAATTGCACTGAATCTGTACATTGCCTTGGGTAGTATAATCATTTTCACAATGTTGATTCTTCCAATCCATGAACATGGTATATCTCTCTATCTGTTTGTATCATTTTTAATTTCTTTCAGCAGTGTCTTAGAGTTTTCTGCATACAGGCATTTTGTCTCCTTAGGTAGGTTTATTCCCAGGTATTTTATTCTTTTTGTTGCAAGGGTAAATTGGAGTGTTTCTTTAATTTCTCTCTCAGATTTTTCATCATTAGTGTATAGGAATGCAAGAGATTTCTGTGCATTCATTTTGTATCCTGCTACTTTACCAAATTCATTGATTAGCTCTAGTAGTTTTCTGGTAGCATCTTTAGGATTCTCTATGTATAGTATCATGTCATCTGCAAACAGTGACAGTTTTACTTCTTCTATTCCAATTTGTATTCCTTTTATTTCTTTTTCTTCTCAGATTTCTGTGGCTAAAACTTGCAAAACTACGTTGAATAATAGTTGTGAGAGTGGACATTCTTGTCTTGTTCTTGATCTTAGAGGAAATGGTTTCAGTTTTTCACTGTTTCGAATGATGTTGGCTATGTGTTTGTCATATGTGGCTTTATTACGTCAAGGTAAGTTCCCTGTATGCCTATGTTCTGATGGGTTTTTATCATAAATGGGTGTTGAATTTTGTTGAAAGCTTTTTCTGCATCTATTGAGATGATCATATGGTTTTTCTCCTTCAGTTTTTTAATATGGTGTATCACATTGATTGATTTGTGTATATTGAAGAATCCTTGCATTCCTGGGATAAACAACCCTTGATCATGGTGTATGATCCTTTTAATGTACTGTTGCATTCTGTTTTCTAGTATTTTGTTCAGAATTTTTGCATCTATGTTCATCACTGATATTGGCCTGTAGTTTTCTTTCTTTGTGACATCTTTGTCTGGTTTTGGTATCAGGATGATGGTGGCCTCATAGAATGACTTTGGGAGTGTTCTTCCGTCTGCTATAATTTGGAAGAGTTTCAGAACGATAGGTATTAGCTCTTCTCTAAATGTTTGATAGAAATTCGCCTGTGAAGCCATCTGCTCCTGGGCTTTTGTTTGTTGGAAGATTTTTAGTCACAGTCTCAATTTCAGTGCTTGTGATTGGTCTGTGTATATTTTCTATTTCTTCCTGGTTCAGTCTCGGGAGGTTGTGCTTTTCTAAGAATTTGTCCATTTCTTCCAGGTTGTCCTTTTTGTTGGCATAGAGTTGCTTGTAGTAATCTCTCATGATCCTTTGTATTTCTGCAGTGTCAGTTCTTACTTCTCCTTTTTCATTTCCAATTCTGTTGATTTGCATCTTCTCCCTTTTTTTCTTGATGCATCTGGCTAATGGTTGATCAATTTTGTTTGTCTTCTCAAAGAACCGGATTTTAGTTTTATTAATCTTTGCTATCATTTCCTTCATTTCTTTTTCATTTATTTCTGATCTGATCTTTGTGATTTCTTTCCTTCTGCTAACTTTGGCGTTTTTGTTGTTCTTTCTTTAATTGCTTTAGGTGTAAGATTAGGTTGTTTATTTGAGATGTTTCTTGTTTCTTGAGGTAGGATTCTATTGCTATAAACTTCCCTCTTAGAACTGCTTTTGCTGCATCCCATAGGTTTTGGGCCATTGTGTTTTCATTGTCATTTGTTTCTAAGTATTTTTTTTATTTCCTCTTTGAATACTTCAGTGATCTCTTGCTTATTTAGTAGTGTATTCTTTAGCCTACATGTGTTTGTATTTTTTACAGATTTTTTTCCTGTAATTGATATCTAGTCTCATAGTGTTGTGGTTGGAAAAGATACTTGATATGATTTCAATTTTCTTAAATTTACCAAGGCTTGATTTGTGACCCAAGATGTGATCTATCCTGGAGACTGTTCCCTGAGCACTTGAGAAGAAAGTGTATTCTGTTGTTTTTGGATGGAATGTCCTATAAATACCAATTAAGTCCATTATGTTTAATGTATCATTTAAAGCTGGTGTTTCCTTATTTATTTTCATTTTGGATGATCTGTCCATTGATGAAAGTGGGATGTTAACATCCTCTACTGTGATTGTGTTACTGTCGATTTCCCCTTTTATGGCTGTTACCATTTACCTCATGTATTGAGGTGCTCCTATGTCGGGTACATAAATATTTACAATTGTTATATCTTCTTCTTGGATTGATCCCTTGATCATTATGTAGTGTCCTTCTTTGTCTCTTGTAATAGTCTTTCTTTTAAAGTCTATTTTGTCTGATTTGAGAATTGCTACTCAAGCTTTCTTTTGATTTCCATTTGTATGGAATATATTTTTCCATCCCCTCACTTTCAGTCTGTATGTGTCCCTAGGTGTGAAGTGGGTCTCTTGTAGACAGCATATATATGGGTCTTGTTTTTGTATCCATTCAGCAAACCTGTGTCTTTTGGTGGGAACATTTAATCCATTCACATTTAAGGTAATTATCGATATGTATGTTCCTATTAACATTTTCTTAATTGTTTTGGGTTTGTTATTGTAGGTCTTGTGTTTCCTGCCTAAAGAAGTTCCTTTAGCATTTGTTGTAACCCTGGTTTAGTGGTGCTGAATTCTCTTAGCTTTTGCTTGTCTGTAAAGTTTTAATTTCTCCATCGAATCTGAATGAGATCCTTTCTGGGTAGAGTAATCTTTGTTGTAGGGTTTTCCCTTTCATCACTTTAAATATGTCCTGCCACTCCCTTCTGGCTTGCTGAAAGATCAGCTGTTATCCTTATGGGGATTCCCTTGTATGTTATTTGTTGTTTTTCCTTTGCTGCTTTTAATATTTTTTCTTTGTATTTAGTTTTTAATAGTTTGATTAATATATATCTTGGCATGTTTCTCTTTGGATTTTTCGTGTGGGACTCTCTGCACTTCCTGGACTTGACTGACTATTTACTTTCCCATATTAGTTAAGTTTTCAACTATAATCTCTTCAAATATTTTCTCAGTCCCTTTCTTTTTCTCTTCTTCTTCTGGGACCCCTATATTTCGAATGTTAGTGCATTTAATGTTGTCCCAGAAGTCTCTGAGACTCCTCAATTCTTTTTAATCTTTTTCTTTATTCTGCTCTGCATTAGTTATTTCCACTGTTTTATCTTCCAGGTCACTTATCTGTTCTTCTGCCTCAGTTATTCTGCTATTGATTCTTTCTAGAGAATTTTTAACTTCATTTATTGTGTTGTTCATCATTGTTTGCTCTTTAGTTCTTCTAGGTCCTAGTTAAACGTTTCTTTTATTTTCTCTATTTTATTTCTAAGATTTTGTATCATCTTTACTATCATTACTCCGAATTCTTTTTCAGGTAGACTGCCTATTTCCTCTTCATTTGTTTGGTCTGGTGGGTTTTTACCTTGCTCCTTCATCTGCTGTGTGTTTCTCTGTCTTCTCATTTGCTTAACTTACTGTGTTTGGGGTCTCCTTTTCCCAGGCTGCAGGTTCGTAGTTCCTGTTGTTTTTGGTGTCTGCCCCCAGTGGCTAAGTTTGGTTCAGTGGGTTGTGTAGACTTCTTGGCAGAAGGGACTGGTGCCTGTGTTCTGGTGGGTGAAGCTGGATCTTGTCTTTCTGGTGGGGAGGACCACACCCGGTCATGTATTTTGGGGTGTCTGTGACCTTATTATGATTTTAGGCAGCCTCTCTGCTAATGGGTGGGGTTGTGTTCCTCTCTTGCTTGTTGTTTGGCATAGGGTGTTCTGCACTGTAGCTTGCTGGTCATTGCCTGGAGCTGGGTCTTGGCATTGAGAAGGAGATCTCTGGGAGAGCTTTTGCCGTTTGATATTACGTGGAGCTGGGAGGTCTCTGGTGGACCAATGTCCTGAACTCGGCTCTCCCACCTCAGAGACACAGGCCTGACACCCGGCCAGAGCACAAAGACCCTGTCAGACACATGGCTCAGAAGAAAAGGGAGAAAAAAAGAAAGAAAGAAAAATTAAATAAAGTTATTAAATAAATTTTTTTTAGTTATTAAAAACAAAATAAAATTTTAAAGTAATAAAAAGAGCAAGCAAGAAAGAAGAGAGCAACCAAACCAAAAAACAAATTCACCAGTAATAACAAGTGCTAAAAGCTATGCTAAGAAAAACAGAAATAAACAAAAAACAAAAAGAAAAAAAAAAAAACATGGGCCAATAGGGCAAATGGTAAAAGCAAAGCTATACAGACAAATCACACAAAGAAGCATACACATACACACTCACAGAAAGAGGAAAAGGAAATATATATATATATATATATATATATATATATATATATATATATACACATACATAAAGAAAAAATAAGGAAGAGAACAATCAAATCAATAAACAAATCCACCGATGAAAATAAACTCTAATTACTAAACTAAGATAAACATAAAACCAGAAACAAATTAGATGCAGAAAGCAAACCCCAAGTCTACATTTGCTCCCAAAATCTACCACCTCAATTTTGGGATAATTCATTGTCTATTCAGGTATTCCAGAGATGCAGGGTACATCAAGTTGACTGTGGAGATTTAATCTGCTGCTCCTGAGGCTCCTGGGAGAGATTTCCCTTTCTCGTCTTTGTTCACACAGCTCCTGGTGTTCAGCTTTGGATTTGGTCCCGCCTCTGCAGGTAGGACGCCTGAGGGTGTCTGTTCCGTGCCGAGACAGGACAGTTAAAGTAGCAGCTGATTGGGGGGCTCTGGCTCACTCAGGCTTGGGGGAGGGAGATGTATGGAATGTGGGGTGAGACTGAGGTGGCCGAGGCCACCATGACTTTGCAACAGCCTGAGGTGTGCTGTGTGTTCTCCCGAGGAAGTTGTCCCTGGATCACGGGACCCTAGCAGTAGTGGGCTGCACAGGCTCCTGGGAGGGGAGGTGTGGATAGTGACCTGTGCTTGCACACAGGCTTCTTGGTGGCTGCCGCAGCAGCCTTAGCGTTTCATGCCCATCTGTGGTGTGCGGGCTGATAGCACAACTAGTGCCGGTCTCTGGATCTCGTTTAGGCGGTGCTCTGAATCCCCTCTTCTCATGCACCCCGAAACAATGGTCTCTTGCCTCTTAGGCAGTTCAAGGCTTTTTCCCAGACACCCTCCCGACAGGCTGTGGTGCGCTAGCCCCTTCAGGCTGTGTTCACACAGCCAATCCCAGTCCTCTCCCTGGGATCTGACCTCCAAAGCCCAAGCCTCAGCTCCCAGCCCCCACCTCCCCGGCGGGGGAGCAGACAAGCCTCTCAGGCTGGTGAGTGCTGGTCAGCACCAGTCCTCTGTGCGGGAATCTCTCCAATTTGCCCTCTTAACCCCTATTGCTGTGCTCTCCTCCATGGCTCCAAAACTTCCCTCCCACCACCCCCTGTCTCCACCAGTGAAGGGGCTTCCTATTGTGTGGAAACTTTTCCTCCTTCACAGCTCCCTCCCAGAGGTGCAGGTCCTGTCCCTATTCTTTTATGTCTGTTTTTCTTTTTTCTTTTGCCCTACCCGGGTACGTGGGGAGTTTCTTGCCTTTTGGGAAGTCTGAGGTCTTCTGCCAGCATTCAACAGGTGTTCTGTAGGAGTTGTTCCACATGTAGACGTATTTCTGATGTATATGTGGGGAGGAAAGTGATCTCCACGTCTTACTCCTCCACCATCATGAAGGTCTCCTCTGCTTGTTCATTCTGATGTTGATACTAAGATACACACACACACACACACACACACATATTCATTCATTGTATTCTTCAGCTCCAGAACTTCTGTTTGATATCTTTTTATAATTTTCATTTCTTTGTTAAACTTCTCATTTTGTTGTATATATTTTTCTGGTTTCATTGAATTGTCTCTTTGTGTTTTCTTGTAGCTCATTGAACTTCCTTAAAACAGCTAATTTGTATTATTTACTGGGTAAGTTGCAGATTTCTATGTCTTTGGGTTTGGTGCAGACAGCAGAACCAAAGCCAAATGTGTCTGTAGCTGATATTTCAGAAGTACAGAGATGTTTCTGGGACTATGGCTGGGACCATGTTTGGTGATTTATTTGTTTGGTTCAGGCCTGTCTTCTCAAAGCAGCCCTCCTTGCTCTTGGTCTGCACTAGGGTTCATAGTCACCTATCTGGGTCTCACGTTTCCTACAAAGCATATTAGTCCATGGATGGATACCAAATTACTGGTGTTGGTGGGGGTGAGTGGGATATAAGAAAGAGATATCTTATTTGTCCATTGTGGTGATGTCACTGAAATATTTTGTTTTTAATGTGTGAATTTGGTATTTGTACTTTTCTGTTAGTTTCATTTGTATATTTCCTTTAAAAAATGTAAACATTCAGGGGTAAAGTCATGAGATGAAGAGCAGCAAAATTTTTATATTATTTTTATTACAAAATTGAGCTACTACATGATTTTATCTTTTTAAATAATTTCTGAGATACTCACAAGGGGGATTTATCAACCCAGAGAAATGATGCTGAAGTGCAAGGCAGGAATTCAGCTGCAAACTGAAGTTGTATGAAACTCCACAGGATGATTTGTTACTTAAAAATGAATAACTAATGTTAGTCATCTTTGTCACAAATTGGCATATTCCTTCCCATAGTTTTATTTTTACTTTTATCAAGGGCTTATTGTATGCCTGGAGTTCTACATATATAAATGCATTTAATCTTCATAATAATCAGGTATTATTTCTCATTTTATAAATGGGAAAACTGAAAAATGTTTACTTTTCTGTCATTTAATATTATTAAGAACATACTATGAGGATAAAATAATAAAAGAAACAATATCTGCTATAATGGAACTTAATTTGGAGGTAGATAGCAAATAAATATCATTTTAGGGCAATAAAGACAAGGTAAAGTATAGTAATGAGGTAGATAGTGGTGAGACTGGGGATGGAGGTCTTGGGATTCCTTTATATAGTATAATTGAAGAACACCTCTCTGGTTATGTGGCTTTTCTACCTGAATGAAAAGAATGAGAGAGCCAGGATAATATTTGGGGAAAGAGTATTATTCTAGCAAGGGGGAATAAAATAAATTCAAAGACCCTAAAAAGTTTTGAAACTATTTTGCTTGGGGTAGAAAGGACAGTCTGGTTGGAAAGGCATGACTGTGGGTGAGAGTGATAGCAAACAACTGCAAGGAGCAGAGTATTAGGAAGGTACAGGAGTGGGGTTAAGTATGTCAGGCCTCTGAAGGCTTTGGTGAAGATTGCCGATGGGATAACTCTGAATGAGATGGAAGCCACTGGAGGATTTGGAGCAGAGCAGTGACATACTCTGATTTACATTTTAAAAATATCATTCTCATTGACTGTAGTAGAAACAATGATGGAAATAGGTAGCCTGCTAAGATGAATCTCAGTAGCATAGGCAAGAAACTCACTAGGTTAATAATGTTGGATGATAATGAAAAGTGGTTGGGTCCTAGGTTTATTTTAAATATAGAGAGCAAGAGATGAGTTATAGAGGGGTTCAATGACTTTGATCTGGATAATTTTTAAAAAATGAAAGTGCCATTTTATTAAGATTAGGGAAAAAGCATCTTTTAGGGTATAATTAGATCACAACTTTTCTTTGAAGTATGCTAAATATGGAATTTGTGTTAGATATTTAAGTGGAGATGTCAATTAAAAATACTGAGCATTGACATTTGGATTTGCAATGTGGAGGTCATTTTTGACCTTGATGAGATGGTGGAGAGATGAAGTTATCTCTGGTGTTCCTGTTTTCCCTATAGAATTGAGTGCAAAGAAATTAGGTAAGAGTTAGGAGGGAAGATGGGGTTTTGGATGTTATCACAGGTGAGAAATTGTCATCAAAGAGAATGGGAGGATAATTTTACTATGGTACTTCCATGGAATTCCAGGCAACATTACCTCTCCCCTTGAGGTCTGTGGTCATGTACTTAAGCTGAGACCAACATGGCTCTAAGATTTTCCTTAGCAAGATTCAGCTGCTCAGGTAGTTGGGAAGTAGGTGAGAACTAGAAGTTAACCAGAGTTGTAATCTTGCCAAGTTTGTATACTGAGGGGAAAGATTAAGAAAGAAGTGAGTATTTTGATGAACCATGGAATCTAAATAGAGTAAGGATGAAAAAATATTACAAAGGGGGTGATGGAGAAAAAATCAATAGATTAGAGGTTCCAGTGAAGCAAATAATTGTTGGAGTTGGGATAAAGAGGATCCAACAATATCTTAGTTGTGGCGAGGGGGATATTAGAAACTGAGACTGGAATGCCTGAGGTTATTGGTAGTAACAAGTTGTGGTTACTGAGTCAGGTGATTTTGCTGATGACAGACTGTGAGTTTCCCAGGGCAAAGTGCAAGAATATCTGGAAATGAGAGAGGAGTGGGTAAATGTGTTAGTTGATGGATTGTATGGAAATGTATCACAGGGATCACAGGCTTCTTGTAATTTCTGAAGGCAACCAGGACCTAAGGAACTAGTCTTAATAGTGTCTTTCGAATAGATAATCAGATCTAATTAGAGCCTCCTTCTAAGTCAGTTGTTTTCAGCCTTGGCTGTATATTAGAATCACCTGGGGGAACTTAAAAATATCCAGTGCTCAAGCTTCACCCTAAACCAATTAAACTAAAATCTCTGGAGGTGGGACACAGATGTCAGCATTTTTTAAAGTTCTCCAGTTGACTCCAATCTGCCACCAAGGCTGAGAGTCAGTTTTCTAATTTGTGAGGCCAGAAGAAGCAGCAAGAAGTTGTTTTTTGTTTGTTTGTTTGTTTTGCGATACGCTGGCCTCTCGCTGTTGTGGCCCCTCCCATTGCGGAGCACAGGCTCCGGACGCGCAGGCCCAGCGGCCATGGCTCACGGGCCCAGCCGCTCCGTGGCATGTGGGATCTTCCCGGACCAGGGCACAAACCTGTGTTCCCTGCATTGGCAGGGGGACTCTCAACCCCTGCGCCACCAGGGAAGCCCCAGCAAGAAGTTTTGACTCTGGAGCCTGGGCTCTGCATGGTAAGATAGACCCCCTCCAGCACTGTCTGCGTGTAAGGGTGGAGACAGATCTGCCTTCCTCCTGTGTCTGATCATCTAATGAACTAAGGTTTATGCGAGAAGCAAACCAAATGACTCAAAACAGTCTAGTAGATGTGTTTGTGTATATTAGCCAAGAAAAAGTAAAAAAGTTTCCTCCCCAAGAGCAGAAAAATCACAGTTTGAGACCCTGTGAAATGGCAATTGATTACAAATACATTGCTCTGAGCACTCCTTAAGAACTTACTCTTTCCGAAAGTCAGGTGAAAGGTTCACAGCACAACTTTTCATGGTTAATTAGCAGTTAGAATTGCTTCAAGAAATTGAATAGGGAAGAGCAGATGGAGTTGCAACTCACCTTGGGGCAGTAATTTGTATATCCCACCGATTAGTCTTTTTTTTAATAGATCTTTATTAGAATATAATTGCTTCACAGTACTGTTGTGAAGCCAAAGTGAGTCAGCCATATGCATACATATGTCCCCCTATCCCCTCCGTCTTGAACCGCCCTCCCATTCTCGTATCCCACCCTTCTAGGGCATCGCAAAGCACCCAGCTGATTTCCCTGTGCTATGCTGCTGTTTCCCGCTAGCTAACTATTTTACATTCGGTAGTGTATATACGTTGATGCTACTCACACTTTGCCCCAGCTTCCCCCTCCCACCCTGTGTCCTCAAGTCCATTCTCTATGTCTACATCTTTATTTCTGCCCTTCAACTAGGTTCATCAGTAACATTTTTTTTTTTAGATTCCATATACATGTGTTAGAATATGGTATTTGTTTTTCTCTGACTTACTTCACTCTGTATGACAGACTCTAGGTCCATCCACCTCACTACAAATAACTCAGTTTCCTTTCTTTTTATGGCTGAGTAATATTCCATTCTATATATGTGCCACATCTTCTTTATCCATTCATCTGTTGGTGGACATTTAGGTTGGTTCCATGTCCTGGCTATTGTAAATAGTGCTGTAGTAAACATTGTGGCACATGTCTCTTTTTGAATAATGGTATTCTCAGGGTATATGCCCAGTAGTGGGATTGCTGGGTCATATGGTAATTCTATTTTTAGTTTTTTAAGGAACCTCCATACTGTTTTCCATAGTGGGTGTATCAATTTACATTCCCACCAACAGTGCAGAAGGGTTCTCTTTTCACTACACCCTTTCCAGCATTTATTGTATCTATATTTTTTGATGATGGCCATTCTGACTGGTGTAAGGTGATACCTCATTGTAGTTTTGATTTGCATTTCTCCAATAATTAGTGATGTTGATCATCTTTTCATGTGCCTCTTGGCCATCTGTAAGTCTTCCTTGGTGAAATGTCTATTTAGGTCTTCTGCCCAGTTTTAAATTGGATTGTTTGTTTATTTGATATTGAGCTCCATGAGCTGTTTGTATATTTTGGAGATTAATCCTTTGTCTGTTGTTTCATTTGCAAATATTTCCTCCCATTCTGAGGGTTGTCTTTTTGTCTTGTTCATGGTTTCTTTTGCTGTGCAAAAGCTTTTAAGTTTAATTAAGTCCCCCTGTTTGTTTATTTTTGTTTTTATTTCCGTTACTCTAGGAGGTGGGTCAAAAAAGATCTTGCTGTGGTTTATGTCAAAGAGTATTTTTCCTATGTTTTCCTCTAAGACTTTTATAGTGTCTGGTCTTACATTTAGGTCTTTAATCCATTTGGAGTTTATTTTTGTGTATGGTGTTAGGTAGTGTTCTAATTTCATTCTTTTACATGTAGCTGTCCAGTTTTCGCAGCGCCACTTATTGAAGAAACTGTCCTTTCTCCATTGTATGTTCTTACCTCCCTTGTTGTAAATTAGGTGACCATATGTGCGTGAGTTTATCTCTGGGCATGCTATCCTGTACCATTGATCTATATTTCTGTTTTTGTGCCAGTACCATGTTTTCTTGATCACTGTAGCTTTGTGGTATAATTTGAAGTTGTGGAGCCTGATTCCTCCAACACTTTTTTTTCTCAAGTTTTCTTTGGCTATTCAGGGTCTTTTGAGTTTCCATATGAACTGTATGAATTTTTGTTCTAATTCTGTGAAGAATGCCACTGGTAATTTGATAGGGATTGCATTGAATCTGTAGATTGCTTTGGGTAGTATAGTCATTTTCACAATATTGATTCTTCCAATCCAAGAACATGGTATATTTCTCCGTCTGCTTATGTCATCTTTGATTTCTTTCATCAGTGTTTTATAGTTTTCTGAGTACAAGTCTTTTGCCTCCTGAGGCAGGTTTATTCCTAGGTATTTTATTCTTTTTGTTGCAGTGGTAAATGGGATTGTTTCCTTGATTTATCTTTCTGATTTTTCATTGTTGGTGTGTATGAATGCCAGAGATTTCTGTGCATTAATTTTGTATCCTGCAACCTTACCAAATTCATTGATTAGTTCTGGCAGCTTTCACTTGGCATCTTTAGGAATTTCTATGTACCGTATCATGTCATCTGCAAAGAGGGACAGTTTTACTTCTTCTTTTCCAATTTGTATTCATTGTATTTCTTTTCTTCTCTCATTGCCATGTCTAGGACTTCCAAAACTATGTTAAATAAGAGTGGTGAGTGTGTGCATCCTTGTCTTGTTCCTGATCTTGGTAGGAATACTTTCAGTTTTTCACCATTGAGTATGATGCTTACTGTGCATTTGTCATATATGGCCTTTATGATGTTGAGGTAGGTACCCTCTATGCCCATTTTCTGGAGAGTTTTTATCATAAATGGGTGTTGAATTTTGTCAAAAGCTTTTTCTGCATCTATTGAGATGATCTTATGGTTTTTATTATTTAATCTGTTAATGTGGTATATCACATGGTTTGATCTGCATATATTGAAGAATCCTTGCATACCTGGGATAAATCCCACTTGATCATGGTGTATGATCCTTTTAATGTGTTGTTGAATTCTGTTTGCTAGTATTTTGTTAGGATTTTTGCATCTATGTTCATCAGTGATATTGGTCTATAATTTTCTTTTTTTGTGGTATCTTTTTCTGGTTTGGGTATTAGGGTGATGGTGGCTTTTTAGAATGAATTTGGGAGTGTTTCTCCCTCTGCAATTTTTTGGAAGAGTTTGAGAAGGATCGGTGTTAGCTCTTCTCTAAATATTTGATAGAATTCGCCTGTGAAGCCATCTGGTCCTGGACTTCTGTTTGTCAGAAGATTTTTAACTACAGTTTCAATTTCATTTCTTTTGATAGGTCTGTTTATATTTTCTATTTCTTCCCTGTTCAGTCTTGGAAAATTGTACCTTTCCAAGAATTTGTCCATTTCTTCATGGTTGTCCATTTTATTGGCATAGAGTTACTTGTAGTAGTCTCTTATAATCCTTTGTATTTCTGCAGTGTCCGTTGTGATTTCTCCTTTTTCATTTCTAATTTATTGATTTGCATCCTCTCCCTTTTTTTCTTGATGAGTCTGGCTAAGGGCTTATCAATTTTGTTTATTTTCTCAAAGAACCACCTTTTAGTTTTATTGATGTTTGCTATTGTTTTCTTCGTGTCTATTTCATTTATTTCTGCTCTGATTTTATGATTTATTTCCTTCTACTGAATTTGGATTTTCTTTGTTCTTCTTTCTCTAGTTCTTTTAAGTGTTGGGTTAGATTGTTTATTTGAGGTGTTTCTTGTTTCCTGAGGTGAGATTGAATTGCTATAGACTTCCCCCTTAGGACTGCTTTTGCTGCATCCCATAGGTTTTGGGTAATTGTGCCTCCATTGTCATTTGTTTCTAGGTATTTTTTAATTTCCCCTTTGATTTCTTCAGTGATCACTTTGTTATTAAGTAGTGTATTGTTTAGCCTCCATGTGTTTGTATTTTTTACAGCTCTTTTCCTGTAATTGATATCTAGTCTCATAGCATTGTGGTCGGAAAAGATACTTGATACAATTTCAATTTTCTTAAATTTACCAAGGCTTGATTTGTGACCCAAGATATGATCTATCCTGGAGAATGTTCCATGAGCACTTGAGAAAAATGTGTATTCTGTTGTTTTTGGATGGAATGTCCTATAAATATCAATTAAGTCCATCTTGTTTAATGTATCATTTAAAGCTTGTGTTTCCTTATTTATTTTCATTTGGGATGATCTGTCCATTGGTGAAAGTGGGGTGTTAAAGTCCCCTACTATGATTGTGTTACTGTCGATTTCCCCTTTTATGGCTGTTAGTATTTGCCTTATGTATTGAGGTGGTCCTATGTTGGGTGCATAAATATTTACAATTGTTATATCTTCTTCTTGGATCGATCCCTTGATCATTATGTAGTGTCCTTCTTTGTCTCTTCTAGTAGTCTTTATTTTAAAGTCTATTTTGTCTGATATGAGAATTGCTACTCCAGCTTTCCTTTGATTTCCATTTTCATGGAATATCTTTTTTCTGTCCCCTCACTTTCAGTCTGTATGTGTCCCTAGGTGTGAAGTGGGTCTCTTGTAGACAGCATATATATGGGTTTGTTTTTGTATCCAGTCAGCCAGTCTGTGTCTTTTGGTTGGGGCATGTAATCCATTTACATTCAAGGTTATTATTGATATGTATGTTCCTATTACCATTTTCTTAATTGTTTTGGGTTTGTTTTTGTGGGTCTTTTTCTTCTCTTGTGTTTCCCACCTTGAGAAATTTCTTTAGCATGTGTTGTAAAGCTGGTTTGGTGGTGCAGAATTCTCTTAGCTTTTGCTTGTCTTAAAAGCTTTTGACTTCTCCATCAAATGTGCATGAGATCCTTGCTGGGTAGAGTAATCTTGGTTGTAGGTTTTTCCCTTTCATCACTTTAAGTATATACTGCCACTCCCTTCTGGCCTGCAGAGTTTCCACTGAAAAATCAGCTGATAACCTTATGGGGATTCCTTTGTATGTTATTTTTTGTTTTCCCCTTGCTACTTTTAAAATATTTTCTTTGAATTTAATTTTTGTTAGTTTGATTAATATGTGTCTTGTTATAGTTTTCCTAGGGTTTATCTTATATGGGACTCTCTGTGCTTCCTGGACTTGGGTGACTATCCTTTCCTATGTTAGGGAAGTTTTCAATTATAATCTCTTCAAATATTTTCTCAGTCCCTTTCTTTTTCTTTTCTTCTTCTGGGCCCCCCCCTATAATTCGAATGTTGGTGCATGTAGTGTTATCCCAGAGGTCTCTGAGATTGTCTTCAATTCTCTTCATTCTTTTTACTTTACTCTGCTCCTTGGCAGTTATTTCCACCATTTTGTCTTCCAGCTCATTTATTTGTTCTTATGCATCATTTATTCTGTTATTGATTCCTTCTAGTGTATTTTTCATTTGTTATTGTGTTGTTCATCTCTGTTTGTTTGTTCTTTAGTTCTTCTAGATCTTTGTTAAACATTTCTTGTATTTTTCAATCCATGCCTCCATTCTATTTCTGAGATTCTGGATCATCTTTACTATCATTACTCTGAATTGTTTTTCAGGTAGGTTGCCTATATCCTCTTCATTTATTTGGTCTTTTAGGTTTTTACCTTGCTCCTTCATCTGTGACATATTTTTCTGTCTCTCTCTTTTTTTTTTTTTTTTAAGTGGAATTGTGTTTCTGTCTTACTGGTTGTTTGGCCTGAGGCTTCCAACACTGGAGTGGGGTGGCAAAAGAAAAAAAAAAACGGAGAGAACAATAACAAAATAAAAAATAAAATTACACTAGAAAACTAACAGATATGTTAGAAAGAATATAAAAATAAAAATATAAATGAGTGAAGAACCAGAAATTATAACAGTACCACAATAGTTAAAAAGAGGTGGAGGAAAAGGAGAAAAAAAAAAACAGAGAAAAGTCCTTGGCTGTAGAGGGTTTGGCCTATGCAAGGGCGAGGTGTAGTTGGTAGGTGGGGGTCTATCCTTAGGACCCACAGGACTGGAAAAGGCCCTGGGGTCTGTGAGTAGTGGGGCTTAGGCTGAAGGAACAGAAGGGGCCCAGGCCTGCCCCCCAGTGGTCTCAGAGGGCAGGGGACCTCACGTGGGAGCCCAGCAGGCTTCCTGGGCTCCAGTGGGCAGGGCAAACGCCCTCCTCTCCTCTCCTGCTCCTCTGGTCCCAGAAGGCCCCTCCCACCTGCCTCTCCTGATCTCCCCGGCCTTCTTCCTATGCCCCCATGACCCACGCAGCCTGGAGGGGGGCTTTGGAGGGCAGGGGACTGGCCTGGGAGCTCAGCAGGCTTCTCAGGCCGAGTGGGCTGGGAGATCACTCTCTCTGATCCTCTCCTGCTCCTCCTGGAGGGCCCCATCTGCTTACCTCTCCTGATCTCCCCAGGATCAGAGGCATGGATCCTGTCTGGCCTCCACTTCTCCTTCCCCTCTGTCCCTCCACATCCTACCTGCTCACTTGGGCATTTCTCCCATCTCCTTGGGTGTCAGGGTCTCCCACCAGCGGCAGGCAGGCACCCTAGTTGTGTGGAGACGCTAACTCAGTGTCTTCCCACACCACCATCTTGACTCCGCCCCCAGCCATTAGTCTTGGTTGCTAACAACATCATCTAGAGGTAACACAATCTTATATTTATGCTTATTCTCCATTGCGTTGCTAAATAATTTAACTCCAAAATCTAATTTCTGTTAAAAAGAAAAAGAAAAATTAAATAAAATCTTTATTTCAGAGCTATTTAATTTGTAACATGTTGCCATTATAATCTCCTGGAATTTGTGTAATATCTAAAACACACCTGATTGCTTTAAATACACAGCAGTGATATGCCCTAGTAAGTGAAGAATTTCCACTTGCAAATGACAAAGAACACATTATATTTTATTGGCATCTCAATATAATAAGTTACAGAGCAGTAAGGTTTTGCTTTTGGAGTTTAGAAAGAAAAATTCTTTTACTCAACTTATCTCTTTAAATGGCCCTGATTTTTTAACAAAACTGGTTGTAATATTTTAGAAAGCCAATATCCTTTTGTTGTGGAAGCAGTTTTGCTATATTTTTAAAATAAATATTTACTCCACAAACATGTATAGCACTCTGAAAATGTTTTAAATTTTATTTACTAGTGCCATAGTTTTTGAAATTGAAATGTAGAAGTAGGGTCTGCCATAAACTCTTTTGTATTTTGTTAAATCTGTGGGTTTAAGTGACCTAGTGGAGAGTGGTAATTCTTCCACCTTCCTCAACTTGGAAATGTGTGTTAGTTCTCTTTGAAAAGAAGGCATTGCTTAAACTTAACTTGTTATTATTTTCCCTATTGGAGTGACAGTGAATGCTGGCTGACCTTTGCAGGGTTACTTATTGTCTTCATGAAAATTTTCTCCATCTGAGGTAGAGAAAATACCTGCTGAGCTAAGGACTATGGTGGAGACAATGCTTGTCAAACATTTTTTGTGCTACTTCTCAGAAAGAAGTCAACCATGAAAAACAGACTGTCAGAACAAGTTTTCTAAAATTCACCGGTACCAAACTTTTCCAAGTCCATCTACTCTTCATCAGGCTTTTGCACTCTAATTAAGCCATGATGATGAGTCAGAACTAATTCTAGGCAAAATATTGCAGTGAACAGTTTAAATTTCTACCTTGTCCTTTGCATTTTTCTCCTCCATACCTCTATAATGTGCCTATGGATTTCATGTTCTGTTTACTCCGACATACATAGGACCAGATATAATTCTACATTCCTCCATAAAGACTGCCTGTGCCCAAATCAGCCACATTTGAAGTCTTTGTTTGTTACTAAAAAAGAAATATTTTTTGCACCCTACCCCAAACCAGTTAAATCAGAAACTCTGAGGATGTAGCTCAGAGAATATTTAGGTTTAAAAACTTGCCAGATGAGTCTAATGTAAAGCCTTGGTTAAGTGTCACTGTCTTAAGCCAAAAACCATGGATTCTTAAGGATGTAATTCTAAAGGGTTAGCTGCTGAGTAAAGAAGATATTTGTTAACCAGAAATCCTTACAAGCTATTTATGAGCCTAAAACTAACAAGAGAACATTGTCTCAACAGCCTGAAGGATGACAGCATCTAAGCTAACAATGATATATTATATTGCCATGAAATTCCTCAGTGGCCATGACCACTGGGTGGCCATTATTTTCTTTGTCTCAGGCACTGAGTTACCTGTAATCATCTATCACACGTTGAATGTATTATTATTCTTCTTGTATCTGATAGCATAATGTCCACTAACAAGAAACTGACTTCCTAATTTGTGGGTGTGGGGAGAACTGCAAACTCATTTGCCATTGTGTCACACTGAATTTCTGATTCTAAGAAACATCTTCAATCACCACAATGACAGAGTTATCTGTTTTCCTTACATGCTTTAGGTAATTTAGTGAATCTCTGCTTGCTTGGAGTTGGCTGCCTCTCTGTTCAGAATGATTAGAAGGATGGCCTCAGAATTGTAAGAATACTGGGACATTGTTCATGGCCATGGAGACACTGGGTCCAAAACCAGTTTCCTAAAGCTGATTGCTTTTTGAATGTTGGACCAGGTATTAGAAAATAAATGACTAAAAATTGCAGTTTCTTGTATCCTTGAAGTAATAATTTACATTTACACATATGGTGAAGATAGAAGCCTTTGATGAAAAGTTATCCTTAGATCAATATGCTCATTTTTAATTTCAGTTTTTGAGCCCTTTGAACTTGTACCCTGAACCTGATTATAGCAAATAAAACCTAATTTGTTTCAGTTTAATCAATTTAGTAAAATGGAGAAAGTTGAAACATCTGGCTTTTGTTCAGGCGCATATCTTTTCCACTAAACTGCAGTTTAGAAGACATCTTTTTAATACATTTTAAGGGCATTCATCCTGCCTCACTCTCACTATACCCTTTGAGAGGAGTGCTAATGGGTCAAAGACAAGGATACTATTGATTAACAGTTTTGAGGAGTTAAGTTTTTTGTATAATGCCGGAAGAGATTAAAATCTATTTTAAGACTTCACTAGGGAGATTTACCTCCAGGAGTTTGATCAGGTTCCCACAGTAAATATGGGAGAAAAATACCCTCAGGCTTCTGGCAGGAGGTGGGGGGGAGTGGGAGGAATCATTTTGAAATACCCAGAGCATTCTGTTCTTCTTAACAAGGCCTGCCCTCAGGTGAAACTAGATAACTAGAGACTCACTGACTTGGGGGAAGGGAAATACCCAACTTCAGTACCCTCTAGCTATCCTGTCCCACCTAAGGGTTGGGGGGAAGCTGTGGCCAAGAAACACTCCTGAAGTGCAGAGGCATAGGCTCACTGAAAGATTGAGACTTAATCATAAGACCAAAAAATGCTTTCACTCCCATGGACACCTCACCACCATATTACTAAGGGCCTGTTTATATCATTTTCTTTTACTCGGTACCTTACATCTGGCTGTCAAGAAAAAATTGCAAGGCATATTAAAAGGCAAAAAACACAATTTGAAGAGACAGAGCAAGCAAGCATCAGACATGGCTGGGATGTTTTATCTATTCAGTGGCCCTGTTTGTGGTGGTTCTATGATGTACATTTTTGGAATATTATTTCCCAATTAATTGTTTCAATAAGACTATCTTATGGATGTCTCCTGAGAACGTAGGCATTGTGGCTATCTCTTACCTGCTCTAGGTTTGAAAAGCTTTAGTCAAATGCTTTATGCTTTGGGGAAAAAACGGGTTTTCTCCTTAATGTGTTACTACCATTAAAAAGATGGAATACTGCTAACAGAAGAACATTGTAGCCTTAGGGTCTGACTTGACGGACTTTGGCCTGAATAAACAAGATGATCCATGATTTACAGGTAGTTTAGCTCACTTATCAAAGCTGATGGGCCCCAACATCATTTAGGGCCAAGTTCTTTTTAACCATAAATATTGTTTCACTTGGATGTTTAGCATATGTGATTCATTTGTAATCAAAGAATAATTTTATTTTTATCTTCTATGAAAATTTATTCAGAGGGACAGTGTTCTTGACCCTTGATTAAATCTTGGCAGGCCCAAGACATTTCTTGCTAATCTCTGGTAACAACAGTCTTATGGTTCTAGTCCTTCTAAGTTACAAGTACAGTGTTAATTCATTAAGTAAAAATCTCATTCGGTATAAAAATATTTTAAGCTTTGATGAAGATTATAACTCTGTCTCCCTCTACAGGAAGGTCCAGCTAGCTATTCATAGTGTCTCCCTTCCTTTCCTAAGACCTGTAGCAGGTGGAATCCTTTGATCTAATAAGGAGAAGATAGTATGCTCAGCTTCTTTTTTTTCCATCCCCCTTCCTACCTCACTTCTCCCACTCTCTAACTTCAACGAATGGAAATAGGTGGAGAGAAGGGAAAAAATGACATAGAACAGAGAAGTATCTTACTTGGGAGATACCTGGTGATGTCATAAGCTGACTTTAAGCTTTTAGGACCTGGTAGATGTTACATGCTGATTTCTTTTTTTTTTTTTTTTTTTTTTTTGCTGTACGCGGGCCTCTCACCATTGTGGCCTCTCCCATTGCGGAGCACAGGCTCTGGACGCGCAGGCTCAGCGGCCATGGCTCACAGGCCCAGCTGCTCCGCGGCATGTGGGATATTCCCAGACCGGGGCACGAACCCGTGTCCCCCGCATCGGCAGGCAGACTCTCAACCACTGCGCCACCAGGGAAGCCCTGATTTCTTTTTCTTATGGGTGCCTGTGTGTGTGTGTGTGTTTCCTGAAGATTCCATCACTGAAGACTTGTCCAGCTCTGTCTCTCAGGATATGTGCAGTGCAATCCATTTCCCAATCTACTGCTCTTCCTTTAGCCCCTGGTTTTCTGGTAGTCCACTCCACAAATAAGCTATTGGTGTTTCCTACCTTTTCTCCTGGACTTAAAACTTGGACTTACAATGGCTCCAGTCTTGCTTTTTCTCTTTCTGGTATGGCTCACCACCTTGAACCTGACAGTCTCTGGCTATGAAGGCCAGTCCCAACAGAGCCACATTTATTCTGCTGCCACAAGCCTCCTTAAGACCCTGAGGCATTCTCTGTAACTTCAAACTTTAGGGAATGGACATTCTAGGATCTGGGAGTAGTGCAATGGAAATGCCCATTCTAAGGCTTTAGATGGAAGAGTTAGGACCTTCCACACTTATCCTATCCCTCTTGGGAGAGGCTAGGGATTTCTACCAATGGGTCTTCTCAGAAATCTACTCTCTCCATACCTTGCCTCAGTTTATTATTTCTGATTTGCTTGAGGAGTCCAAGAATTGTTGCTGTTGCCATTTTCTTTATAAATGTTGTATATGGTCATCTGTCTTGCACTCATTTCTATATTTGATGTGTATCATATCTTTTGTCTCAATTGAAATTGAAACAGAAGGACTTAATATTTTAATATTCTATTACATGTGCATTTGCCCGGAGTGTCTCCTCTTCACACCTCCTCAAGAACAAGCGATAGGCAGGTTCTTTCAGAGAATTCAGTTACAGTATTGGGAATTATCCCATTTCATTATGACCAACTCTCTTATTAATTAGAAAACCATGGCTTAGCTTGACAAATGCAATTTCGTGTAGATTTTGGATTATTTACTAGAATGAGGAAAAAGGTGTTTGAAATAACTACTATAAGAAAACAAAAGTCTAGTGGAAAACATTGAGCCCTCCTATAGGAATTGAATCACAAGAGTTGCATTTACTTTGTAAGGTCTCCAGTAGGTCGGATAATTTAGATAAACTTTAGGAACCGAATGACAATAGAGTGCATAAGGCTGGAAAAATACTTCCTAACTCATCTTTAATTGACCTTCTGTACCCAAACATCATAGCTCACATTAAATGGACTATGTGAATTAAAGTATTGCTGTGCTATCTGGACATTCATACTAGTGTATCAGACTTTACTAGCTTTGTAGGATTTACAGAGTTAGAAAATTTGAGGGATTAATAACTATGATTACATTTTATACAGTTAATTATTTTTGGCCACTGTGGTATGGTGAAATAAAGTATTGTTCCTTTCCTGCAAGGATGTACATGTTTTTGTGCTATAGATAATAGCCCTCTTTTACCCCTTAAATGTGAATTACTATCAAAATTTAGACTACAGTCTTATACATTTATGCCTATGTTTACCTTATTTGCATACTAAGAAGTTATTCTATAAAGAGGTTTTCTATTAAAGTTTTTGTTTTATTTAGATTCAGTGATTTTCTTTTTCAGAAAGATGCAATCTAATAATTCATATGAAATGGAAATAGAGTCTGAGGGCTGTAGGGACTCATTTAAAGAATTGAATACATATACTGCTTTTATAAAAAGAGACTCCTAGAAGACGTTTGACCCAGGAAGGCTCCTGGGTCCCATTGTGAAGTGACCATGTGAAGCAGATTACCACACCCTGCCCCCAACATGCAGTTAGCTATGACATGTTTCATGTGTATGTCTATTAACTATGATATGAGAAGGAGAAAGAAACTATTAATATATTAAGCTACTGATATTTTGGGGTTATTGATTTTAATTTTATTTAACTTAATGTGTCTCTACTTGTTTAAAATTGGTTGTCTCTATGTTCAGAATGATTTAGAAGGATTTTCTCAGAATTGAAAACATACTATAGTTACAATACAACCAATATCACTTATAAGCTATATTTTAAATTAAAAGGCCAGAGTTTTTAAATATGTAAGAATATATGGACAGTGTTACATTATCCACTGTAAAACAGCTTAACTAGTTGAGTATATTTGGAAATAATATGGCTACGTGTTACCAACGTTCTATTCTAGTGAACTGAAGGAGCTGAAAAAACTTTCTCAGCAGAAAGTACAGAATTTTAACAGTGGAGAAGGATTGCAGTTGTAAAGAAAAGTAGAAATATATAGGGAGGGAGTTGGGTCATGAATTAACATAGTAATAATAGGAATTGAAAATTAGTGGCACATTAAAGAGATTCTATAAAACAGTGAATCTAATGCCTACATGCATTAAAATTTTTTGAATATTTTTAAAAAATATAGATTCTTGGGCCTCAAACCAGACTTACTCTATCAAAATCTCCACTTTTAACATGCTTACATGAGAATAACTTTACCTTTGTGATGCTTAAATGAAATAACTGTAGAAAGTTCTTACTTATAATAGTGCCTAGCATAAGTAAACATTCAGTAAATACTGTATTAGTCATTGGTGTTATTGAAATTCCTGTTCACACTAAAGCTTGAGAAACACTGTTATAGAAATGGATCATATGGTGTGATTACCATTTCTGTAAGTCAATATTATTATATTACAAGGAGAACAGTTGATTAGTCAAACAGAGGATTAAAATACTTTAAAAATGATGGTCTCATTTATCCTTGGGAAAATTTCAATGGGCAAAAGAATGATATAAAGTTCACCACTGCCTTTTCTTTCCCACATACAGCTTAAGTTGACAGTGGATCAATTGGCCTGATATTAATCAGTATAAAAAATACAAGAACTACTTTTTCTTTTTTGGTAATTTAAATTTGGTTTTAGTTAACACTCGAGTGCTTAGTGAGCTGTCTCTCTGGAGATATTTGAAGGTATTATTCTGGAGCTCCCAGCTAGATAGGCAGGCAAATTTAGGTGTCAATCAAATAGAAATGACTGTAGACATTCAATACTTGAAATAACAGCCAGAGAAAATTTGTAAAATTGTAAAGTTGAGAAATAGCTTCTAAGATTAAAAACTGGGGGACACCTACTTTTTAGGGTAAGGGGGAAGGTAACAGAATTAGATTAAATGACTGAGAAAAGCCTAATCTGAGATTGAAGAAGGGAACAACAATTAGAGTGTAGTGTCCTGGAATCCAAGAAAGAAAGTTTCAAAATAGAGACTGGGCAGTGGTAAGAAAATTTACAGATATTGAACATGAAAGTACTGATATTTTCACTCTGTAGTGAAAAGTTCTCTCCTTGAACTTGTATAGTCCCTTTCCTGTGCATAAGACAAAGACTTAATTTATTTGGCATTTTCTGTGCCTAACACGGTATCTTGTATTATTTAATTTCTTCAGGATTCATCAAGGCTTTATTGTGGGCAGAAACTATAAGTCTTAGGGAAGCTGGGATGACTCATAGTGTTCCTTTTTACATAATTTCTTGTTATGTCCCTCAGTATCTGCAATATTCAAGTTAATTGGGAAAGAAACTGTCTTGTACGTTTTAATCTGGCACATAGTAACTAAACAGGACAAAAAAGTTTATTGTTGAGCTGATGGATCCATCTGACAGTTGATCAGACATGTCAATTATTTCCTTCATCTGTAGTCTTCAGCCTTCATTACTCGAATAACTCCCCTTTTGAGATCTTAGACTTGACATTGCTGTCTGTGATCACACTCTTAGTTCCACTTACAGAAACTTCTCTTTTTTTTGTATTCCCTCTGTTCACTGAGTGCCAACATAGTTGTGTGTTAAACATCTTCCTTCTGGTTTTCTGTTTTCTGTCTGATCTGGATCTTTTGTAGGTGTCTCCACTAATACAACATTAGTCAGTGCTGTGGTAACATGCTATTCTGGATCACTCTCACTATTTCTCCTATTTTATAGGTAGTCTGCTAAACATTACTGAAGAAAGCTGTGTAATTGTACTGCTTTTTGGTTGCTGCTGAGTCATGCTTTCTAATGTTGACTTGTTTCCTTTTCTATTTAAAAGTCATTTTATTCATCTCTTACTATTCATTACAGCAACAGTTTTAAAATCTGTTCAGCCTCCTTAAGAAGGATCCAGAAGAGGACTTTATATTTAACATTTTTGAGAATATTCAGGCCACTTGATGTGAAAGTTCTCAATTTCTCTTCCTTATATTTCAAATTTTTATCTTCACTCATTCTCTGCTTCTATATTAAAGAAGCACCTCTCTTCCTTTATAAAACTAATTGCCTTGCTCTGCTTTTAGTCACCCAGTCACTTGTTTAATACCAAATATTGTTTCATTAATAAATCCTTTTTTTTTGAATTTTCATTCTCATAAACTCATTCCTTCTTCTCAGACAACTAGTATGTTCAAAATTCTTATAACCAACAAATTCCCAAATTTTCTATCATTCCTGTGACTGTCTTAAATTATAATTCTCTCTAGTTTCATCTATAGAATTCTTTATACTCTATTTGCTGCATTTAGTCTCTTACTGTTTTACTCCCTTAAAATCTTCGTACTTCTTACCTTTTTCCCCCTTTACTTAACTATTCAGATGTCATCAATGAGTTCGTCACTTTTAAAACCAATATTAATTCTTATTATTAGTAACCCTCTTTTTTTTTCCTGGCTTGTCAGGAACTTTCTTTTTCTTGACACCCTGGCCTTCCTTAGTGTACTTGATGCTTTGTTTTATCTGGTTTGCCTCCTGTTTCTTTGCTTAATTCTTTTGTCTATTCTTACTCTTCAGATGTTTTTATAAAAGGAATTCCCCAAGATTCTGTTCTTTCCTCTCATTATTTTTCCTTTATCTGTCTGGGAACTAATTTACGCACATAAAGACTTGCCTTAGTTTAGAGATCCTTCAGATATTCCTCTCTCACTTCTGATCAGTGTGCTGACTTCTATATCTTTACAACATACTGTTAAGTATATTTTTTCCTGTTTTTTTTTAACTTAACTGTCTTCTCAAAAATACTATTCATTCCTTTTGATGTTGTTTCTGTTAATGTTTACCATTTCCCCCATTTAAATTCATTCAACGATTTTTCATTCTATTTTCACTCTGTTCTTCAAATTGGACAATTTGTATTGATCTATGTTTAAATTTGTTGACTCTTGGTTGCTAAGCCCATCCAGTGAATTTTTATTTAAATTATAATTTTCAGTTATTTAATTTTTATATGGTGTTTTTTTTTTTTTTTTTTTTTTTTTTTTTTTTTTTTTTCAGTACGCGGGCCTCTCACTGCTGTGGCCTCTCCCGTTGCGGAGCACAGGCTCTGGACGCGCAGGCTCAGCAGCCATGGCTCACGGGCCTAGCCGCTCTGCGGCATGTGGGATCTTCCCGGACCGGGGCACGAACCTGTGTCCCCTGCATCGGCAGGCGGACTCTCAACCACTGCGCCACCAGGGAAGCCCTATATGGTGTTTTAAAATAATTTCCATTTCTTTCAGAGTCCCTGTCTTCTCATTCATTATGGTTATATTTAATTCTTTGAACAAAATTTTAACAGCTGTTTAAAATCCTTGAGTGTTAAGTCTGACACCTGGACCATGATAGGTTTAGATTTTATTCATTGTTTTGATTTGTTTTGTTTTGCTTGACCCTGGGGCACATTTCCTATTTCTCTATATGTGACTTTTATTTTATACTTGACATTGTGAACGATATATTATATATCTATATTCCTCTGAAAAGTGTTGCTTTTTTTTTCTATTAGGTGATTTAATTACTGGATGATCTCTTTAAACTTATGTAGGATTTATTTTACACTTTGTTAGTACAGATTTATGAAAAGTCCAAGTTGTTTCCCAAGCCTCTATATCTTGGCAGAACTAACCTCTAAACTCTTTCTCCTGAAGATCTTTCATGGCTTGGTTTTAAGATTTGTTATGTCATGCTGCAAGTAGGCTCTACTTTATGGTGTGGTTCTTACTCTTGAAGCACAAGTTTTCTGATGTCTCACTGGTTTGTTCAAGGTATTAATGAACTATTAACTTGGTCATTCCTTTATTTTTTTTATTTTTTATTTTATTTTTTATTATTTAAAAAATTTTTTAAAACTGTGCTATACACTGCAGACAGTTTTGTAAGGTTTGGATTGTAGGCCCTAACACTTGTCTTATGCAGTTGATATGTCTGAGTTCTTTCCTAGTATAATAGAGCTACAGGGGTAACACTTTTTTTAAAAAATTTCTTTATTTTATTTATTCATTTTTGGCTGTGTTGGGTCCTCGTTGCTGCACGCAGGCCTTCTCTAGTTGTGGCGAGTGTGGGCTCCTCTTAGTTGAGGTGCTTGGGCTTCTCATTGCGGTGGCTTCTCTTGTTGTGGAGCACGGGCTTCAGTAGTTGCAGCACGTGGGCTCAGTAGTTGTGGCTCACGGGCTCTAGAGCACAGGCTCAGTAGTTGTGGCACACAGGCTTAGTTGCTCCATGGCATGTGGGATCTTCCCGGACCAGGGCTCAAACCCATGTCCCCTGCACTGGCAGGTGGATTCTTAACCACTGCACCACCAGGGAAGCCCTGGTCATTCCTTAATGGTTGACTTAAACTCCAGTGTCCCCTTGCGTTGCTTGATCTCTCATACCTCTCTTCACTTTTAACCCATGGCAGAGGTACTCTGATAAACTTTAGTCTTTCCCTGTGTATGTGCTGCCCATTCTTCAGCCAAGGACTACGTGGAAGTCCCACATGGAATTCTGTGTTCCATTTTATGCACAGGTCCCTCCTCTCAGATGCCCTGTCCCACAAATTCTGGCCACTCCCCAGCTGCCATGAACTCTGATCTTTATCCTTAGCTCAGTGGAATTGCTGTACTCTGCTTGGCCTCTAGCTCATTATGTTGTGATTGGGAAATTGTCCCCAGACGGAGAGAGGGCAATTGTAGTTTCCCAAATGAGTTTCCCATCTCTCAGGAAGCATAGGATTGAACTGACTATTGTCCAGTGTCTGAAAAGAGTTGTATGTATTTTTCTAATTCTACAGTTTTACAGGAAGAGGTAGTTTATAGTTTATTCAGTGGAATTGCTGTACTCTGCTTGGCCTCTAGCTCATTATGTTGTGATTGGGAAATTGTCCCTAGACAGAGAGAGGGCAATTGTAGTTTCCCAAATGAGTTTCCCATCTCTCAGGAAGCATAGGATTGAACTGACTATTGTCCAGTGTCTGAAAAGAGTTGTATGTATTTTTCTAATTCTACAGTTTTACAGGAAGAGGTAGTTTATAGGAGGAGGTCTAGTTTGGTAATAGGTATTCCATCAAAGCCAGAAGTCTTAAAACCTTAAAATCTTTTTTGACTCCTTTCTCATATTCAGACTTCCAATCCAAACTAAATCCTTTTATTCTTCCTTCTCAAAACTGTTTATGTCTATCCAATCATTTCTGTGATCATTGTCTACCATCCTGACACCATCATTTCCCCAAACTTCTGTGACATCTATATCTTTCTAACTAGTCTCCTACAGTTGATATGGCTTTAATTATATCATTTTTTTACATAAGTTCTTTACTAATTACTTAATCTGTACTGTTTAATCAGAAAACTCAGTTCTTCCTCAAATTATTTCTACGTGATATTATAGCTTTTTCTACTACAATTCCCCCATATATACCATAGTTGCTAGAATACCTATATGTGTGATTCCTTAGTTTGCTTATATTATTTATCTTACATAGAATGCTTTGATTCTTCAAAATTATTTTTTTCAACAAATATTTATTAAGTGCCTAAGGTGTGCCAGACATCATTTTAATTTATAGGATTACAGGAATGAATAGTTTAGACAGGTTCCATCACATTACAGAACTTAAAATTGAGTGGAGGCGATAGAAATTGATGGAAAAATTCACATAAATATTAATTATGCTTGTGTTAGGAGCAACAGTAGAGAAGTACACTGTGTCTTAAGTGTATTTACTATGCAGCCTTCACCTAGACTTTAGAATGCATTTACCTGGGGAATTAGATTTGAGTACCTAAGCAGTAGTAAAAGTAAGCTGGATGAAATACAGGTGGAGGACATCTTTCTAGGCAGAAAGAACAGCTTGAGAGACAGCCCCAAGGAAGGAAGGAACATGGTTTTACAGTAACCGAAAGTAGCCAGTGAGCCTAGAGTACACTAACAAGCAAGTGGTGAATGATGAGATGGTAAATTACCATAGAGTCAAATGCAGGCCCTGTAGGTTATAATGACACTTTTGGATTTTGTCCTAAGAGCAAAGAGAAGCCTGCAGGTTACCTCAAATCTGTCACCCAATTTGCTGGCAGGCTCTAGGACTGTTAGACAACCTCTCTCTCCACTCTTCAAACTGTTATTCCTGGAGGTGGAACTCTAATGGTACAACAGAGCTTGAAAGGGGTCATAGATTCTGCTCATATTGCTCTTGTCCTTATAATTGACAGAATGCCAGTTATTTGTGGACATAAACATGTAACAATGCAGAATTGTGGGACTGTGTTAATCTTTCTTTTAATTCTTACCTACTTAACATAGTCATACAAACTTATTCGTCTTCTGGCCCACAAAGCTGTTAGTTGTTTTAAGTAGGAGGTAATATTAGAATCACATTTTATTAAGATATCCCTTATTGAACTTAGGGGAAATTTTTGAAGGGGCAGGAGGCAAGAATGAAAGTTAGAAAGTTAGTTAAGATGCTTGAGTGCAGGCTAGACTCTTGCAGCTCTGAATGGAATGTTTGATCTGGAAGGGACTAGGACAAGGGACCATTTACATTGCACCATTTCCCTCCTTTGATCACCTTACTAAATTTTTTCTATTTTCTTCTTTCTCCATTTACAAATATTGTCTATTTATGTTTCAGTAATGTATACGTACTTATTTAACCTCTGAAGTAGAATTCTCTTAAGGAAACACTATGTATTTTATTTACCTTCTTATCTGCTATGTTATCTAGGACATTGACTACATTCATTCATTTATTGGTTCATTTGTTCATTTACAAATACTTAGCTCTTAACATGTTTCAGGTTATTTAAGCACTGTAGAGTAACTACCAAGAAGAAAAGACATAATCCCTGCTTTTGTAGAGTGTCTCATCCCATAAAGGCATTTATCTGACAATAATGCAAATTAATGCCAACTATGAGTGTAATGGGCTCCAGGTCATAGAACATCCAGAGTACTATGAGAGCATATAATAAGATAGGCTTCCTATTGAGCTGAGATAAGAATTAGCTTTAAACAAGGTAAAGGGAGAGAAGACATTTCAGGCAGAGAGATGTATTGATCTTGTGGCAGGAACAACTAGATGCATCTGAGCAATGGAAAGAAGGCCAACATAGCTGGAGCTCAGAGAAGGAGACGTAAGGTAAAGCTGGGACAGTAGGCCAGTTCTAGGCAATTTAGGGCTTTTATAAGTCATGTTAAGATTTTAGTCTTTCAAAAAGTCTACAAATAATAAATGCTGGAGAGAGTGGAGAAAAAGGGACCATCCTACACTGTTGGTGGGAAAGTAAATTGGTACAGTCACTATGGAGAACAGTATGGAGGTTCCTTAAAAAGCTAAAAATAGAGTTACCATATGGTCCTGCAGTCCAACTCCTGGGCATATATCTGGAAAGAACAACAAGTCTAATTTAAAAAGATGCATGCACCCCAGTGTTCATAGCAGCACTATTTACAATAGCCAAGACATGGAAGCAACCTAAATGTCCATTGACAGATGAATGCATAAAGAAGATGTGAGATATATATATATATATATATATATATATATTCATTTATTTATATTTATATATACACAATGGAATATTACTCAGCCATAAAAAATGAAATAATGCCATTGAAGCAATATGGATGGATCTAGAGATTATCACATTAAGTGAAGTAAGTCAGACAGAAAAAGACAAATATCATGATATCACTTATATGTGGAGTCTAAAAAAATGATACAAATGAACTTACTTACCAAACAGAAATAGACTCACAGACATAGAAAACAAAGTTATGGTTACCAAAGGGGAAAGGTGGGGAGGGATCAATTAGAAATTTAACATTAGTAGGTACACACTACTATATATAAAATATATAAACAACAAGGACTGACTGTATAGCATAGGGAACTATATTCAATACCTTGTAATAATTTATAATGGAAAAGAACCTGAAAAAGAATATATAAATGAATCACTTTGCTGTACATCTGAAACATTGTAAATCAACTATATTTCAATAAAAAATAAAAATTCTTTATCCAATTAATATATAATTAATAAACATATATAATGCGTTTCTAATAGGTATTTACTTAAAGAACAAATCTGAATATTTTAGTAAGCAATGAGGATAGAACTAACCCAGTAAAAAAGATTAACTAGGTGAGATTTAGGGAATTGGATTAAATTAGAAATGGGATCCATGATGTAAGGTGGTAAGAAGGTAGGCAGTGTTTGAAGGGCAGGGTTTGAAAATAGAGCAGAGATTTGCAGTGAGAAAAGTGAAGACTCTCAAGAAGCTATAATTGTGTTAAACACAGATGACTGCTAGTGCTATTGGGTTGCAAAGCTGAAGGATATTTGCATTAACCAAACTCAGTGCCTGGCTTTTCTCCATAATTATTTTATACATTATGACTGTGAATGACATGTCAGGGGTCCCCAAGAATATTCCCTAGTTTGGTGATTCTCTAGGAGGACTCACAGAACTCAACATAGAGTTGTACGCACAGCAGCATTTTCTTATAGCAAAAGGATTTTAAAAAACAGCAGAGGGAAAGGTGCATGGGTCTAAGTCTCAATGCAACCAGATGTAAGCTTCTAAAGAGTCCTAGTAGAGTCACAGAGGAGGCATTTAATTCCCCAGCACTGAATTGTGATGACTAGTTTGAAATGCTGTCTACCAGGGAAACTCATTAGTGACTCAGTGTCCAAAATTTTTACTGGGAGCTGGTCATTTTGTCACCTTCTGCCTAGTCTGTACCAAATTTCTAGTCTCCCAGGAGTGACGTAGATGTTCAGCATAAACCACATTGTTTTAACAGAGTTTAGGCATTATGAGTGACTCTTATCAATTCTCAGAATGGTGGAAAAATATCCTCTTTAAATCAAGTTACCAGGTGCCAGCCAAGGGTCAACTTCACAGGCAGGCCTTTCTAAGGATATATAACTCTTCTGCACAGTGGCAATAATAGAATTTGTAGATCATCCTTTGTTTCCTGGTTCTTTGTGCTAATTTATTCTTTATGTAATATATTCTGAAGCAACCTATTATCTGTATAGGTGTGGCTGTCATTTGATTTATACATGGTGTCACAGACTCTTGACTTTTTGTACTTTTGGGTCATCATATTTTTTCACTCTTTTTCAAACAGTGCTCTTGTTTCAGGACATATTTGGCCAAGCTTGGATTGTGTGGAATTATATCTTGTGTTCCATTCTTTCTTCTATTCTCTTCTCTAGTCACTACATATTGATCTTATGTCATATCTAAGTTTCCTTGAAGGTTAATGGGAAAATCATCCTTCACTTTGAAATGCCTTTTTATATAAGGTTGTAATTTACCTTCCTAACAATGCATAAATCTACCAAGAGTTTACAATATTTCTGATTGGAGTTAAAAGATAATATTAATGGGAAGTTATAAAATTTAATGAAAACTCATAACGAATTATTTTTAGTTAAAATAATTCTAGTGTGGAAATGTATTATTCAATAACAGCTTACACTGTAAAGAAATGTACACAGGCATTTTTTTCTTTTATTGGACCAGTGTTGCATTGCTGTGCATTGATTTTCCCATACTAACAGAAATTGCTTAGAAGGTTGTGGTGGCCAGAACTGTGATGCATCGGACTATTGTTTGGCTGTAGTCTTGCTGTATTTTATCAAAAGAGTTTGTATATTGCCCTATCTTATGTATTATTCCATACTCAAAGCCAAGAATTGTTTATCTTTTTTATTCCTAGAAATTGTTTCTATTTTCTGAGCCCATATTATTGAAAATGTGTTCCATGGACCAGTAATATTGGGATTACCTGGGAGTTTGTTAGAAACACAGAATCTCAGGCCTATCCCCAGAACTGCTGAATAAGAACCTGCTTAAGTAGACTGTGTGTGCCGAGAGCCTGGAGCTAGCATGGATGCCTCATGCTGACAAAATCCCCTTTATTCGGATTATCAGAAAATGTTGGAATTCTATTACTTGCTGCTGAACGAGCCCAGTCTAACACAAAAATTAACCGGGTAAGAGGAGACCAACACTGCCCACTTCTTGAAACCCTCTGGGTCATAGGTCTGCCTCTGGGTCAGTTTGCACTTTATCCTCGAGGCCATCCATGCCCAGCACTTGCTGCTGCTTGGGTCCCTTCTCTTTCCACTGCTGCCTGGCTGAGGGTCACGGAGATACTGCTAGCATCAGGCAAGAAGGATCATGCAACTCACTTTTCCAGTGAAATAATCCATTCATCACAGGGAAATTTAATTGGAAAGGAGGAGACAAGATAGCGGAATAGAAGGATTTGAGCTCATCTCCTCTCATGAAAACAGCAAAATCACAACTAACTGCCAAACAATCATCTACAAAAAAGCCTGGAGCCTACCAAAAAAGATATTCTACATCCAAAGACAAAGAAGAAGCCACAATGAGACAGTAGGAGTGGCACTTTTGTGATATAATCAAATCCCATACCCACTGGGTGGGTGACCCACAAACTGGAAAATAATTATATCACAGAGGATCTCCCACAGGAGTGAGAGTTCTGAGCCCCACGTTAGGCTCCCCAGCCTGAGGGTGTGGCTTCAGGAGGAGGAGCCCCCAGAGCATTTGGCTTTGAAGGGCAGTGAGGCTTGAGTGCAGGAGCTCCACGGGACTGGGGGAAACAGAGACTCCACTCTTGGATGGTGCACACAAGTTTTCACATGTACTGGGACTCAGGGTAAAGCACTGACTCCATATGAGCCTGGGACAGACCTACCTGAGGGTCTTGGAGGGTCTCCTATGGTGACAGGGGTTGTCTGTGGCTCACTGTGGGGCAAGGACACTGGTGGTGGAGGCCCCAGGGAATGTTCATCAGTGTGACCTCTCCCAGAGGTCACCATTGTGGCACTGAGACCTGGCCCCATTCAACAGCCTGGAGGACCCAGTGCTGGGACATCTCAATCCAAAAAACCAACAAGGTGGGAACAAGACCCACCCATCAGCAGACAGGCTGGCAAAGTCGTCCTGAGCCCACATCCACCTCTAAACATACCCCTTGACATGGCCCAGGTCACCAGAGGGACAAGACCCAGCTCCACCCACCAGGGAGCAGACACCAGAAGTAAGATGAACCACGATTCTGCAGCCTGCAGAACGGAGACCATAAACACAGAAAGTTAGACAAAATGAGATGGCAGAGAAATATGTTCAAGAACAAGGAACAAGATAAAACCCCAGAAGAACATCTAAATGAAGTAAAGATAGGCAATCTACCTGAAAAAGAATTCAGAGTAATGATAGTAAAAATGATCTAAGATCTCAGAGAAAGAATGGACGCACAGACCAAGAAGATACAAGAAATGTTTAACAAAGAGCTAGAAGATTTAGAGAAAAAAACAAATGAGATGAACAATACAGTAATTGAAATGAAAAATACACTAGAAGGAATCAGTAGCAGAGTAAATGAGGCAGAAGAACAAATAAGTAAGCTGGAAGACAGACTGCAAGAAATCACTGCCACAAAACAGAATAAAGAAAAAAGAATGAAAAGAAATGAAGACAGTCTCAGAGACCTCTGGGACAATATTAAATGCACAAACATTCACATTATAGGGAGCCCAGGAGGAAAAAAGTGAGAGAAATGGCCTGAGAAAATAGTTGAAGAGATAATAGCCAAACACTTCCCTATCACGGGAGAGGAAATAGTCACTCAAGTCCAAGAAGCACAGAGAATCCCATACAGGATATATCCAAAGAGTAACATGCCAAGCCACATATTAATCAAATTGACAAAAATTAAAGACAAAGAGAGGGGATTGGTTCAAGATGGCGGAGTAGAAGGATGTGCTCTCACGCCATCTTGGGAGCACTGGAATCACAACTAACTGCTGAACAATCATTGACAGGAAGGCACAGGAACTCACCAAAAAAGATACCCCACATCCAAAGACAAAGGAGAAGCCACAATGAGATGGTAGGAGGGGCGCAATCACAACAAAATCAAATCCCGTAATTGTTGGGTGGGTGACTCACAAACTGGAGAACACTTACACCACAAAAGTCCATCCACTGGAGTGAAGGTTCTGAGCCCCATGTCAGGCTTCTGAACCTGGGGGTCCGGCAATGGAAGGAGGAATTCCTAGAGAATCAGACTTTGAAGGCTAGCATGATTTGATTGCAGGACTTCGACAGGACTCGGGGAAGCAGAGACTCCACTCTTGAAAGACACACACAACGTAATGTGCACATTGGGACCCAGGAGAAAGAGCAGTGACCACATAGGAGACTGAATCAGACCAACCTGCTCGTATTGGAGGGTCTGCTGCAATGGCAGGGGGTGGCTCTGTCTCACCGTGAGGACAAGGACACTGGCAGCAGAAGTTCTCGTAAGGAATCTTTGGCGTGAGCCCTCCCAGAGTCTGCCATTAGCACCACCAAAGAGCCCAGGTAGGCTCCAGTGTTGGTTTGCCTCAGGCCAAACAACCAACAAGGAGTGAACCCAGCCCCAACCATCAGCATTCAATCGGATTAAAGTTTTACTGAGCTCTGCCCATCAGAGCAACACCCACGACCAGTCCCTCCCATCAAGAAACTTGCACAAGCCTCTTAGATAGCCTCATCCACCAGAGGGCAGACAGCAGAAGCAAGAAGAACTACAATCCTGCAGCCTGTGGAACTAAAACTACATTCACAGAAAGATAGACAAGATGAAAAGGCAGAGGGCTATGTACCAGATGAAGGGACAAGATAAAACCCCAGAAAAACAACTAAATAAAGTGGAGATAGGCAACCTTGCAGAAAAAGAATTCAGAATAATGATAGTGAAGATGATACAGGACCTCGGAAAAAGAATGGAGGCAAAGATCGAGGAGATGCAAGAAATGTTTAACAAAGACCTAGAAGAATTAAAGAACAAACAAAGAGAGATGAACAATACAATAACTGAAATGAAAACTACACTAGAAGGAATCAATAACAGAATAACTGAGGCAGAAGAACGGATAACTGACCTGGAAAACAGAATGGTGGAATTCACTGCTGTGGAACAGAATAAAGAAAAAAAAATGAAAAGAAATAGAGACAGCCGAAGAGACCTCTGAGAAAACATTAAACGCAACAACATTTGCATTATAGGGGTCCCAGAAGGGGAAGAGAGAGAGGAAGGACCAGAGAAAATATTTGAAGAGATTATAGTCGAAAACTTCCCTAACATGGGAAACGAAATACCCACCCAAGTCCAGGAAGCGCAGACAGTGCCATACAGGATAAACCCAAGGAGAAACACGCTGAGACACATAGTAATCAAATTGGCAAAAATTATAGACAAAGAAAAATTACTGAAAGCAGCAAGGGAAAAATGAAAAATAACATACAAGAGAACTCCCATAAGGTTAACAGCTGATTTCTCAGCAGAAACTCTACAAGCCAGAAGGGAGTGGCATTATATACTAAAAGTGGTGAAAGGGAAGAACCTACAACCAAGATTACTCTACCTGGCAAGGACCTCATTCAGATTTGATGGAGAAATCAAAAGTTTTACAGACAAGCTAAGAGAATTCAGCACCACCAAACCAGCTCTACAACAAATGCTAAAGGAACTTCTCTAAGTGGGAAACACAAGAGAAGTAAAGGAACTATAAAAACAAACCCAGGGCTTCCCTGGTGGTGCAGTGGTTGAGAGTCCGCCTGCCGATGCAGGGGATATGGGTTTGTGCCCCGGTCCGGGAAGATCCTACATGCCATGGAGCGTCTGGGCCCGTGAGCCATGGCCGCTGAGCCTGCGTGTCCGGAGCCTGTTCTCTGCAATGGGAGAGGCCACAACAGTGAGAGGCCCACGTGCAGCAAAAAAAAAAAAAAAAAAGACCCAAAACAATTAAGAAAATGGTAATAGGAACATACATAGCGATGATTACCTTGAACGTGAATGGATTAAATGCTCCACCAAAAGACACAGGCTTGCTGAATGGATACAAAAACAAGACCCATACATATGCTGTCTACAAGAGACCCACTTCAGACCTAGGGACACATACAACAAGGGGATGGAAAAACATGTTCCATGCAAATGGAAATCAAAAGAAAGCTGGAGTAGCAATACTCACATCAGATAAAATAGACTTTAAAATAAAGAATACTACAAGAGACAAGGCAGGACACTACATAATGATCAAGGTGTCAAACCAAGAACAAGATATAAGAATCATAAATATATATGCACCCAACATAGGAGCACCTCAATACATAAGGCAACTGCTAACAGCTCTAAAAGGGGAAATTGACAGTAACACAGTAAGAGTGGGGAATTTTAACACCTCACTTACACTAATGGACAGATCATCCAAACAGAAAGTTAATAAGGAAACACAAGCTTTCAATGACACAATAGACCAGATAGATTTAATTGATATTTATAGGACATTCCATCCAAAAACAGCAGATTACACTTTCTTCTCAAGTGCTCATGGAATATTCTCCAGGATAGAATACATCTCGGGTCACAAATCAAGCCTCAGTAAATTTAAGAAAATTGAAATCATATCAAGCATCTTTTCTGACCTCAGTGCTATGAGATTAGAAATCAATTACAGGGAAAAAACCGTAAAATACACAAACACATGGAGGCTAAACAATACATTACTAAATAACCAAGAGATCACTGAAGAAATCAAAGAGGAAAATACCTAGAGATCAATAAAGATCAATAAAGCTAAAAGCTTTTTCTTTGAGAAGATAAACAAAATTGATAAACCATTAGCCAGACTCATCAAGAAAAAGAGGGAGAAGACCCAAATCAATAAAATTAGAAATGAGAAGTTACAACAGACACCGCAGAAATACAAAGCATCCTACGAGACTACTACAACCAACTCTATGCAAATAAAATGGACAACTTGGAAGAAATGGACAAATTCTTAGAAAGGTACAACCTTCTAAGACTGAACCAGGAAGAAATAGAAAATATAAACAGACCAATCACAAGTAATGTATACAAAACTGATTAAAAATATTCCAACAAACAAAAGTCCAGAACCAGATGGCTTCACAGTTGAATTCTGTCAAACATTTAGAGAAGAGCTAACACCCATCCTTCTGAAACTCTTCCAAAAAGTTGCAGAGGAAGGAACACTCCCAAACTTGTTCTGTGAGGCCACCATCATCCTGATACCAAAACCAGACAAAGATACTACAAAAAAAGAAAATTACAGACCAATATCACTGATGAATATAGATGCAAAAATCCTCAGTAAAATACCTGCAAACAGAATCCAACAACACATTAAAAGGATCATACACCATGATCAAGTGGGATTTATCCCAGGTATGCAAGGATTCTTCAAGATGCGTAAATCAATCAATGTGATACACCAAATGAACAAATTGAAGAATAAAAACCATATGATCATCTCAATAGATGCAGAAAAAGCTATTGACAAAATTCAACACCCATTTATGATAAAAACTCTCCAGAAAGTGGGCATAGAGGGAACCTACCTCAACATAATAAAGGCCATATATGACAAACCCACAGCCAACATCATTCTCAATGGTGAAAAACTGAAAGCATTTCCTCTAAGATCCGGAAGAAGACAAGATGTCCCCTCTTGCTACTATTATTCAACATAGTTTTGGAAGCCCTAGCCACAGCAATCAGAGAAGAAAAAGAAATAAAAGGAATCCAAATTGGAAAAGAAGTAAAACTGTAACTGTTTGCAGATGACATGATAGTATACTTAGAAAATCCTAAAGATGCCACCAGAAAACTACTAGAGCTCTTCAATGAATTTGGTAAAGTGGCAGGATATAAAATTAATACACAGAAATGTCTTCCATATCTATACACTAACAATGAAAGTTCAGAAAGAGAAATTAAAGAAACCATCCCATTTACCATCACACCAAAAATAATAAAATACCTAGTAATAAACCTACCTAAGGAGGCAAAAGACCTGTACTCAGAAAACTATAAGATACTGTTGAAAGAAATCAAAGATGACACAAACATATGGAGAAATATACCATATTCTTGGATTGGAAGAATAAATATTGTGAAAATGGCTATAGTAACCAAAGCAATCTTCAGATTCAGTGCAATTCCTATCAAATTACCAATGACATTTTTCACATAATTAGAACAAAAATTTTACAATTTGCATGGAACCACACACATAGCCAAAGCAATCTTGAGAAAGAAAAACAGAGCTGGAGGTGTCCGGCTCCCTGATGTCAGACTATACTATAAAGCTACAGTCATCAAAATATTATGGTACTGGCACAAAAACAGAAATATAGATCAATGGAACAGGATAGAAAATCCAGAGATAAACCCACACACCTCTGGTCAACTAATCTATGACAAAGGGGCAAGAATATGCAATGGAGAAAAGACAGTCTCTTCAATAAGTGGTGCTGGGAAAACTGGACAGCTACATGGAAATGAATGAAATTAGAACACTCCCAAACACCATATACAGAAATAAACTCAAAATGGATTAAAGACCTAAATGTAAATCTGGCTATAAAACTCTTAGAGGAAAACATAGGCATAACACTTTTTGACATAAATCGCAACAACAGCTTTTTGGATCCACATCCTTGAGTAATGAAATTAAAACAAAAATAAACAAATGGGGCCTAATTAAACTTAAAAACTTTTGCACAGAAAAGGAAACCATAAACAAAAAGATAACCCACAGAATGGGAGAAAATATTTGAAAGTGAAGAAACTGACAAGTGATTGATCTCCAAAATATACAAACAACTCAATATAAAAAAAACAAAGCAACCCAAACAAAAAATGGGTAGAAGTTCTAAATAAACCTTTCTCCAAAGAAGATGCACAGATGGCCAAAAATCACATGAAAAATGCTCAACATTGCTAATTATTAGAGAAATGTAAATGAAAACTGCAGTGAGGTATCACCTCACACAAGTCATAATGGCCATAATCAAAAATTCTACAAACAATAAGTGCTGGAGAGGGTATAGAGAAAAGGGAACCTGCCTACACTTTTGGTGGGAATGTAAATTGGTACAACCATTATTGAGAACAGTATGGGGGTTTCTTAAAAAACTAAAAATAAAACTACCAAATGATCTAGCAATCCCACTCCTAGGCATATATCCAGAAGAAGCCATAATTCAAAAACATACCTGCACCCCAGTGTTCAATGCAACAGTGTTTACAGTAGCCAAGACATGGAAGCAACCTAAATGTCCATAGACAGAGGAATGGATAAAGAAGATGTGGTACACATATACAGTGGAATACTACTCAGCCATAGAAAATGAAATAATGCCATTTGTGGCAACATGGATGGACCTAGAGATTATCATACTATGTGAAGTAAGTCAGAAAAAGACAAGTATCATTTGATATCACTTATTTGTGGAATCTAAAACTGATACAAATGAACTTATTTACAAAACAGAAGCAGATCCACAGACTTTGAAAACAAACTTAGGGTTACCAAAGGGGAAATGTGGCGGGGGTGGGGCTAGGAATAAATTAGTAGTTCAGGAATGACATATACATACTACTATATACAAAATAGATAATCAACAAAGACCTACTACTGTATAACACATGGAACTCTACTCAATATTCTCTAATAACCTATATGTGAAAAGAATCTGGAAAAGAATGGATATACGTACAAGTATAATAATCACTTTGTTGTATACCTGAAACTAACACAATATTGTAAATCAGCTATACTCCAATATAAAATAAAAATTAAATTAAAAAAAGAATCTGCTTTTCACCAAGATCTCCAGTTGATCCATATGCATATTAAAGTTTGGGAACTGCTGCTCTAAATCCTGCTATTATCCTTGCTTTACTATGCTTCATTATCAACCTGTGCCTGTCTCATGTTACATATTTGCTCATGGTGGGAACTATTAGCATGTTAGGAGTCAGGGAATTAAAAAGGTCTCTGACCTAATTAATTGATTATACCTGGAATCTGTGAGGAACAGTCATAAATAACAAAAATTCCATAAATTGCATTAATTTGGCAAGTGCTACTGCAGTGTTAACTATTAATAAATATATTATTTCTCTCGTAATGCTGTTTGCATTCTTAGCTTCTAGCTATTGCCCCAGTTGAGGGCCACTTTCCTCAGTGCTCTAGGCAACTGCCTGAAAGATCCCTTTAGCATAGTATCATCAGCCCCAACACTGATGCCTCCTAGCTGAAAATCTGCCGGCTTCACCTCTGTTGATTTTAAGCAAGCAGCCTCTGAGCTGGGCCATTGTTTTTATTTTATTCTTTTACATTTTTTTTTATTGATGAATAGTTGATTTACAATGTTGTGTTAGTTTCAGGTGTGCTATACAGTCAGTCCTTGTTTATCTATTTTGTATATAGTAGTGTGTATCTCTTAATCCTAAACTCCTAATTTACCTCTCCCCCCGCTTCACTCCTTTGGTAACCATAAGGTTGTTTTCTATGTCTGTGAGCCTGTTTCTGTTTTGTAAGTGCATTTAAATCGTTTTTTTTAGATTCCACAGATAATGATATCATATGATGTTTGTCTTTCTCTGTCTGACTTACTTAGTATGATTATCTCTAGCTCAATCCATGTTGCTGCAAATGGCATTATTTCAGTCCTTTTTTATGGCTGAGTATGGGCCATTGTTTAAACTGGAGTAGTCAACTTTTTCTTTTTTTTATATTTTCTTCTTCCTATTCTTCATCACTAGCTGCTTGTGCCCAGATTCTAGGACAGACCAAAGAGGACCCATTGCCTTAGCCAATTTAATGATGCTCTTGGCTTTGTGCATAGTGTATATTTTGCTCAGGAGTAAGGAATTTAAAACTATCCCCCTCTCATAGTCCCTCTGCTGGGCAACCTGCATGCATCTCTAGTTCTTTTTGTCTCTTACCAAAAACCTCTTTCTGTTTCTCTCTCTCTTTAATCCTTCTACTTCTAGCCACTCATCGCCTCCCTTAGTTAATTCAACTTAAACCTCATACTTCTCTTTTATGTTTTAAGTTTTAGTGGCTCAATTTTCCACAGCTAAAATTCTTGGTTACATAAAACCATTACCCTCCCAATTAAAATGCAAGTTGCTATGAGAAAATAATTTATCAAAATAGAAATCAGTGTTCATATAAATTATAATTTAAACTCTGAATAGTATTATTCAGGGTTTTCTAGAAAGATGTTAATTAACATTGGAATTTAATCTGCATGTTGAACAAATTTACTTATTAAAATGGAGTTCATAAGTATTGAGTTGATTTATACTGGAGGGAAATGCTCTGTTTAGTAATTTGAATTCTATTTCTAAGATAAATAGTTTTACAGTTGTCTAAGACTAGGTGAATATATGCAAAGTGATAGAATTACAACAGCTGATAGAATGGATGGGTCTGATTTTTTTCCACTATGAATTTATACTGTTCTCTAAATAACAGGGTACTTTTTGTTACTTCTTTCCCTTAAAATGCTTTTCTGTTGAGGGTAACTGGATCTACTCAGTGTAATTTTGCTGAATTCACTAGTCCTAACCCTAAGCTCCTTCTTATTTAAAATTTATCAGGAGTGTTTGATGAAATTGGACAAAAATGTGTTTAACTGCTATTTCATTCTGGATTTATATTGAGAACTCACTATGAGAAAAATAAATTTTACTAAAAGTAACTGAATTCATCTCAGACATGTCAAAGTCATTTTTAAAAGCTTTGAAACATGCTATACTTTAAATTTTTAATATGACCATTTATACCGATTCTTGCTATTCTAAACCATTCTAAAGTTCATGCTTTAGCTTTATATGTGTAAGATAGTGAAGTCATTAGATATGGCAAATGTATGTCTAAAAAAGAGAAAGGAAAGAAAAAATTTCGTAAAACTTTTTTTTTCTCTTGGGGTCTAGTTTTGATAAGAGTGCTCCACTAAGTCTGACTCCAATCTCAAGTCAGATAATATAATAAAATCGCTACCATGGATGAAAGACAACTTGTAATGGCAAATCCAAATTCCTTCAGGGTTGGGCAGTTCTCTAGATCAGATGAGACTCTGAGCTGGAGTGTCGTGTGGCACATGTGACATGCCTAATTATGAGAACCAGAACATGCCTAAAATTGTGGCTTTCCACAAAGTATTTATAGTTTATAAAGTCCAGATGCAATCTACCAGTCAGAGATCATTTTTACTACAAGTAAAATATCCTAATAACAATGTCAATATTCTATATTTATCAGTTTAAAAAAAACCTGAGCTAGAAAGTTAACCAAATATCAGATTTTCATGCAGAAGGGGATGGGTTTTATTAACCCTTACCCACACTTAATCAAAATTAACCATAATGACAATAAAACAGTAATTGCAGCAGTTGTGGAAACTTTTCTTGTTAAGAATTGCAAACCTTACCCTTTAATAATCTGAAGTGAGCACTGAAGAGGAGATCTGAAAGCTCCTGTTGACTATCATCAAAAGTTAGCATGTGGGGGCTTCCCTGGTGGCGCAGTGGTTGAGAGTCCGCCTGCCGATGCAGGGGACACAGGTTCGTGCCCCAGTCTGCGAAGATCCCACATGCCGCGGAGCGGCTGGGCCCGTGAGCCATGGCCGCTGAGCCTGCACGTCCGGAGCCTGTGCTCTGCAACGGGAGAGGCCAAAACAGTGAGAGGCCCGCATACTGCAAAAAAAAAAAAAAAAAAAAAAAGTTACCATGTGGTTCAATAAGCAGACAGTGGAAGTCAGAGACAGAAGGAGAGTGGGATCCAGGAGCTTGGATAGAAACTCCACTCTAACCGTATTGACTAGATGTGTTTATTAGTTGTTAGTGAAGAGGGCTATGCTTTGTGATGAAACAAGACTGCTTTTCAGTTTTATGTAGTAAATTTAATTAATTACCTCGGTGCCCAAGTTAATTGTTAGGTATGTAACATTGTTAATAAGTATTATATAAATTGAGTCAGCATCTTCTTATGAGTATGAGCCCTGGCGTCAGACTGCCTGGCCCTGTCATGCCTTAGTTATGTGACCTTGGGGCAGTTTCTTAATTTTTCATGTCTTTGTTTGCCATCTGTAATGTAAAGATAGTAAATATGGCTTGGTCATAGGGTTGTGTGAAATTTAAATAAGGTAGTATAAGTAAAGCTCTTGATTAAAGTGCCCTGAATGTAGTAAAATCATTAAATAAATGAAAGTAATTATTAGTAAACAGGCAAATGTAGCTTATCCATATACTGTTTAAATTATTTTAAGTTTATTCTCATTTATAATGCCCAGAGTTAATGAGCTGTGAAATAATAAGAAATATTTATTGGTCTCTGCCCCTCATTTCTGATATAGCTCTCCTAAAACCGTATGAGTAGGGGTACTAGGAGAATCTTTTGTTCTAACATTTGATCTTGACATAGAGCTCCTAGAACCCTTATAACTTCCTATATTATAGGCACATCTGACACAGGGCTCCTAAATCCCTTGACATTTTCTGAGTGATAGAATTTTTTGTTCTAATGAGACAACTCTTGGTGGGATCCTAGACTGGGGCTGATCACCAGAAAGATTAAGCCATGATTTAGCTTCATTTGGGACGTTCAAACCAGGTGAAAGTGAATGAAATGAGTCCAAGTGACCACAGTGATTTCCTAGGCCAGTGATATGCAAACATGGCTACACACTTGAGTCACTTAGAAAATTTTTACAAATATAGAACCTCAGGGCCCACTCTACATTTACCCAAACTGTATGTCTGGGAACAGTTCTCTTAGAGTCTGCTAGACATGAACCTACAGATCTATTAATTAAGAAATGATTGTCAAGGTTGCTAGTTAGCACCTACTATATCACAATTTCTCTAACTAGAACTGTACAAAGTTAGGTTTTGACATATTATTATATATGTTTACCATTGAATATACACCATGATTTATTTTTTCAGGCATTATTTTCATAATTCAGAATAGAAGTATCAAGGTGACAAATGTCCAGACTTTACAAAGGTGTAGATTACTGTCACTTACTGTAGGTTAGGTCTCCACATTCACTTAGAACACTTCTCCATGCATTAAAATGAGCAGGCAAAATGCTATCAGTTTCCAATGTGTGGTGGTGTGGTGTCATATGTGTGTACATGTGCAAACACACATAAATATTTATTGTATCAGATATTCAATAGTGCTCAGTAACTCTTCCTCACAGCCTCTCTGTTCAGAGAAGAGGTCCTCCAGTATGATTTGGGCAGTGTTGGTCACTGGTGGACCAAGAATATGGACTTTACCTTAAGGCAGACTATATACTGGACAGTGATTTGTGAGGTATTCTGGTATGACAGGTCCTAGATACGTGACATTGGTTGAGAACTTTCCAGATGTGAAAAAGCAAAAATGTTTCTTATACAGAATCACTGTAAGAAAAATGTAGTTGAAAATATTTCTTTTTATTTTAGAAATACCACCTAACCTATCAAGAATTTGTATTCCTTCAAATATTTTAAGTGTGGAACATATTTAGTTAAATCAATCAGCCTATTTTCCCTTGGAATTAAGACTGGAAAGTGCAGAGAAGACTGGCTGGTTGGTGGAGAAGAATGTAGAGAGAAGTATCCAAGAATGTAGTGGAAGCAGTTAATGGTAAAGTCAAAGACTGCAGCAAACTCTCCTCACTCTTCCCACTGGCCAGTCAGTCCAAAGAAACCCAAGACCTGACAGCATCTGAACCAGTAATGACAGAAGAAACCAAGCAACCTCAACATCAATACATACAGAGAGGAGTAAAAGACAACGCTGCTAGCAGTGTCACTGACCAAAGCACTGTGAGAGGGATAGATGTAGAGGGAGATACCTGGATGGCCAAGTATTAGAGGAGAGCTGCTGTTTACCCTTTCAGTAAACCCCTATTATTTATCCAGTCTTTCTCTTCATTTCAACTCAAAGGATTTAACAAACACATGCACTCTTTCCAATGTAAAGGAAGAGTTAAAAAACATGAAGCCTTAGGCTAAGATCATACCTTTTCCACTAACATTATACCATTTTCAATCTGCATCCTATTTACCTGGGGCCACGGTCAGGGGAGGTGATTGACTCTAAGGGACAAAGGAAATGTTTTATGGTGCTGGAATTATTCTGTATCTTGATAGGGATGTTTACATAACTGTGTGCATTTCCCTAAATCCATCAATTTATACACATATAATAAGTGAATTTTATTTAATGTAAGTTATACCTCAATAAAGCTGTAAATAAGTCCAGCAAGAAAAAGAGGGTAGGGAACCCCTTCACCTGTAGGAAAGTAAAAGTTTGGGTCAGATAGATGTTTGTGTCTCAGTGGAAGGGCTAATTACACCTTAACCCTTGAAGAGGAGGGACCCTTCAAATTATTGGTTGAAAAAAATTGGATACAACCTAATAACCTAAGTATCTTATGGAATTAATACCTCAGGAAATTTGTGAAGGAGATTGAAATTCTTTATGGGCTACATAGAGAGATTAACTCTGAGAAGGAATAAGCAATCTGCTTGAGGTTACAGAAAGAAAAAGACAATGAAACAATAAAACAGACAAAAGTTCTTTGAAAGTTAAGGGTAATTTGGGGAAAATATAATTTTTTCTGGTTCTCTGGTAGATTAGATAAAGTTGTTTACCTTCTTATTAACTGGAGATAAGTATTAATAGAATTTCAGTTTCCAAACTTTAATATTTCAAAACCACCTAGCACATTACATTTGCTACTGACTTCCATCTCACAGGTTAACTTACAGTTTCTGTTTCATGATTTCCTGCTTTCTTACCAGCACTCAAAATTAGTTGTATAGTTACTGCAAATTTCAGTCTAGCTGGTAGGCCCAGTAAGTGCATTTAAAAATAGCAAATGGTCAAATCTGACCTTCGGATTCTGACAGCTGAGGGGTAATTGCATTGAAATCATTACCCTTGCAGGGAGGAAAAGCTTGCTGAATATTGACCCCCTGCTTAAATAAAATGGAGTTATTTTTTCCTTCTCAGGTGAATCTTTTGACACTTTGATGCCAAGTGTCATTACTTCTGTCTGGCCTGTGGATTGCTGAACCCTCTGTAAGTGTGATTTAATAGCGTAATCTGTCATGAAATATTTATAACTTTTTTTGTGCTTTGAAGTTTTGAATTTTACTTGTAACCATATTAATGAAATGGCCTATATAGAAGATGCCACAGTGTATCATACTTATCTTGTGCAAGTACAGTTATTCTGATACAAGTGTATATTTTTTTATCTTTTTATGGAACTTAGATCATATCCAGTGGAAAGTCAGATATTTGGTCAACCATGTGGGTATCATCTTTTATAAGCCTTAAGAGGATGATTCAATAGAAAGAAGTATTTTTAAGTCAGTTAAATTAATATTTTTAATAAAGTTTTCTTTTTGGTTTGTTTTATAAATTTATTTATTTATTTTTGGCTGCATTGGGTCTTGGTTGCTCCACGTGGGCTTTTCTCTAGTTGTGGAGGGTGGGGGCTACTCATTGTTGTGGTGTGCTGGCTTCTCATTGTGGTGAATTCTCTTGTTGTGGAGCACTGGCTCTAGGTGCGTGGGCTTCAGTAGTTGTGGCACGTGGGCTCAGTAGTTGTGGCTCGCGGGGTCTAGAGCACAGACTCAGTAGTTGTGTCGCACGGGCTTAGTTGCTCCACGGAATGTGGAATCTTCCCAGACCAGGGCTCAAACCCGTGTCCCTTGCATTGGTAGGTGGATTCTTAACCACTGTGCCACCAGGGAAGACCAATAAAGTTTTAAATTAAAATTTAAGAGAAAAACTGAGTCAGATTATGAGAATTATATACAAATATATACTTGTTATACATTTTGTTCAATAATTGCTATTGAAGAATAACAATTATTCTACATATTGTACTAAGTGCATACACATTAATGAAATTGTACTTTCTAGTTCAAAGGAATATTCCTCCATTCTTATTTACATATCTTACTATTTATGTGTCATAGACATACATCACATATATGTATATGCCATGGACTGAACGTTTATCCACCTCAAATTCATATGTTGAAGCCCTAATTAGCAATGTAATTGTATTTGCAGGTGGGGCCTTTGAGAAGTAGTTAAGGTTAGATTAGGTCATGAAGATAGGGCCCTCATGATGAAATTAATGCCCTTGTAAAAAGAGAAAGAGATAGGGGATCTCTATCTCTTCCCTCATACCAAGGAAATGATACATGAGGATGTAAGGAGAAGACAGGCCTCTGCAAACCAGGAAGAGGGCCCTTACCAGACCCCTAACCTATGAGCACCTTGATTTTGGACTTCCCAGACTCTGGAACTGTGAGAAATAAACTCACAGCTGTTTCAACCACCCAGTCTGTCATATTTTGTTACAGCAGCCTGAGCTAACTAAAACAGTATATGTATATGTTTGATACTATTTTTATTGAGTACTTACTATGTGCTGAGGCACTAATCTAAATGTTTTACATGTAATAACATATTTCATCTTCACCACAAATAGATGGAATAGGTGCTATTATCATTCAGTGCATTTAATTCCTTTTAAACTTTGGCTACTTCTGTTTGCATTTGTTAAGGAACCATTTCTATTTTTAGGTTATACACTAATCTTTTACAATAAATATTTCACAGTTTATCTAAATGGACATTCTAATGAAACTAATGAATTCTTTCTTTTTAATAGAATAGCATTTTCCCTGCTCAATATTCTCTTATTACTGTTACCTAAGAACACTATAAAAAGAGCAGAAATTCCTTAACTATTAGCATGTATCCAAGGAGTGCCATGTTATTTCCATATTCGGAAACTAGTAATATCTTTTCATTATTCTATTATAAATAATAATCAGTTATTAGCTTAAATTAGTCTTAGCACCTTGATTATGGCTGCTCAAAATATGACCAGTCCTTTTCTGTTGTAGAATATAAGATGTGGGAATTTCAATTGCATAATGTTTAGTTAATAATAAAAGCAGATTATTCAAGCAAACATTCATGTTTAGACTTGATATTAGATGTATAAATAGAGTAACTCTTTACTAAAATACATAATTGAATTTTCCTTTGAGAGAATGCTTAGCTGTCAATTATTCATGATACTTATCTTGATACTTATTTTATGGAATAACTTATTTTTCTGGGAGAATTTTCTTTCTTGTAAGAAAAAAAACCTTCTGATATTGGTAAAAGGCTTAAGAGAAAGAAGGAAAATATTTGTGAATTAACGAGTCTATTCCTTTAGACTTTTAGTTGTCAAGATTAGTATTGTTTATCTAAACTTTTAGCAAATGGGATTGTATTTACTCAGATTCTTTCCTTGGTGTTAAGGTGGAAACTTAAAACATCAAGATGAACTTATAAAATACAAATACAACTTATAAACAAAAGCTATCAAGCAAAAACTTAAACTATACAAAATTCATGAAAATTTCAATTATTCTTAAAACATTGCATCTTAACATTGCATAGTTTGAAATATGTTACATATATTTTAAATCTGGCTGTACTAAGAGTAAAAATTTACTAAGAGGAGCTTATTGGAAAAATTTTGGTTTTAATTTTGCTAAGAAAAGAATAAAATAAGAGTAGCAAACTAAATTAGTTGTACTAAAATTATTTCTGCAATGTAGAACTTAGAGCAATTACTAATAAGACAAAATGTAATGATGTTCTTTGAAATTTTGTTTTAAATATTGCTTCAATCTATTTCCCAATAGCAAATTTAAAATATTGTCAAATAATTATTAAGCAAATAATCTGACTAGTGTAGTTACAATGAGAAATTACCTAAATAGAATAATATGCTGCAATTTTAAGAAACTTGGCATAAAGCAGCCAAGAGCAAGTGAACTGACTCCTTTCACAGGAACATTGCAATAAGAAACAGAATGACATCCTTTTTGTTTCTTTTTTCTTTTTTTTTTTTTGACCAAGACAAGACCCTCTTGAAGTCAGCAGAATATTTGCTAATATAAATATTAAACTTATAGACTATAAGTTCCCTAAATGGCTGGAACCATGTCTTATTTATCTTTGTATTTAATGCTTCAGGTAGTTCCTGCTATTCAATAAGTTTATGTGGAATAATTGAAATAAAACTGCATCATATATAGTACTATACTAACCCTTATTTTAAAAAGATAATTATGGAATAATGGAAAATTACCATTGGAAAATTTCTTACCTTTGAAAAGTACACTAACTCTTGTATTCCACCAAGTTTCACTCAACTGGCAACAATAAGAGGCAAAAGTTAATATAAGAAGCAGCTAAAAAATACATCATACTATCCCCTGAATACATGTTTTCCTTGCTTATGCATCTGGGGACTTTTGAAATGGCGTTGGATCTGTATTTCTACATACCTTAAGATTTGTGTTAACCATTTGCTTTTCTACTTTTGTCAGGTATGTAACCCTGACTTACTAATTGGATCAGTAATTACCACAGAAATTCAATACATCTCTTTGTGAGAAACAGTTTAGAGGGTAGATAGTCTTAAAAGAGAGCACATCAAGTGTCTGCATTTCTGGTAATTCATGTCAACTTTTCCCCTAAAATATATATTTTTTAAGTGAATCTGGTATAACAGACAGTTAAAAATTTCTGGGATATATAAAGTGGAAGAGCAGATTGTTTCCAGAGTCTTCAAGAAAGTAACAATTGACTGTGCCTTGAAGGGCAGTTTTGAGTATAGTAGAAGGATTTTACACTTTCTTCCAGGCTCAATCATTCATGCATTTAATTGTCTATGTATGCAGAATTTTTAACAAAAGATGTATCTAAAATTCTCAGTCACACAATTAAACAGGCAAGAGTTAAAACTTGAAAGTTTTCAAGACTGTCATCAGACTAAAATACTTGCTTAGCTAGATCATCAAAATTCCATCATATAATCATTAAATGTTAATTAAAAACAGGCAATAACTTTTCCTTATTAAATTATCAGTGATGTTAAAAATACATAATTTTAAGGAGAAATGAGTACTTTAATTAATTTCTGGTGGGAATATAAACTGTTACAGTCTGTTTATCTGTCTACTTATTTTTGGAGACTGACCATGTGTATGAATAACTTTGCAAATATTCACACTCTTCATAATAGAAATCCCACTTTTAGAAAATTTTCAATGAAATCAGAGCCTGCTATGTTGTTATACGACTATTAAAAATAAGGTTTGAAGCATGTTTAAAGGCATGGGAAAAATGTTTAATATATGATATTAAGGATAAAATAATAGTAGGATTAAATTCTAGTTATTAATATTACCAAGTTTTATTCAAAACATAAAACATGGAAGGAAATACTAGTTTTCAGAGTGATAATATTATAGGAATTGTTTAAAAAGCTTTTCAATTATTGAAAAATGTTCTATAGTAGAAAGTAGTAAAAAACGTGTTATTTTTAAAACTAAAAACTGTCTTTTATTTAAATATCATTCTATTGGGCAAATCATCTGAAAAAACTGATTTATGTTTTAATCTGATACCTTTTCACAATGACAATGGCAGTTGCAAGTGCAAAGTGGCCATTCCTACCGTATAACATTAAGTTGGATTTTAAAGAATTTTTGTCAGTGGTATTACATCAAAATGTACAGTAGACAATGATATTCTGCTTTCTGTCTCTACAGATTTGGCTTTTCTAGACATTATATAACGAGAATCATATAAAATGTAGTCTTTTGCATTTGATGAATTTGGATGGGCTGTTTACCCATGTTTTAGCATGTATCAGTATTTTGTACCTTTATATCTCTGAATAGTATTTTGTTTATCCATTCACAAGTTGTTGGACATTTAGATAGTTTCCAGGTTGGGATTATTATGAATAATGGTGCTGTGAATATTCATGTACGTGTCCTTTTATGGACATATGTTTTTAATTCTTTGGCTAGATCCCTAGGAGTGAAATTGCTACGTCATACTGTAAGTGTATTTTTAAATCCTGTAAGATACTGATACACTGATTTCCAAAGTGACTATGCCACTTTACATTCCTTACCTCGTAATATCATATCAGCAATGAACAAGGATTTAGTTTTTTTGTATCCTCTCTGACACTGGGTATTATCTATCTTTCTGTTATAACCATTAATGTGGGTGTGTCATGATATTTCACTGTGGTTTTAATTTGCATTTCTCTAATGACTAATGATGACTAACATCTTTTCTTGTGCTTGCTATCCATTCATATATCTTCTTCTGGTGAAAAGTCTGTTTAAATCATTTGCCCATTTAAAAAATTGAATTGTTTTCTTATTCTTGAGTTGTAATAGTTCTTTATAATTTTTTGTACAAATTTTTGATGAAATATTTGAGTTGCAAATATTTTTTTCCAGTCTTTGACTTATCTTTTAATTTTCTAAATGTAGTATTTTGAAGTATAGAAGTTTTTAATTTTTATGAAATCCAATTTATTAATTTTTTTGTTATGAATTGTGTTTTTGGTGTCTTACCTAAGAACTTTTTCTCAAAGCTCACAAAACTTTTCTCCTGTTTTTTCTTCTAGAAGATTTTGTTTTCTGTCTTACATTTAGGTAATTATCCATTTTGAATTAACATGTATATTGTGTGATCCATAAGGGTCTAATTAAGTTCGCTTTGTTTTTTCATACAGACATGCAATTGTCTCAGCACTGTTTGTTGACAAGATTGTCATTTCCTGCATTGAACTGACTTGATATTGTTGTTGAAAATCAATTAATCTGTTCCTGGACTCTCATACCTATGCCCTCATTTCTGTTCTGTTGATCTGTATGCCTTTTCTTTTGCTGATACCACACTGTTTTGATTAGTGTGACTTTATAATTAATTTTGAAATTGGATAGTTTGTCATCTAACTTTATTATACTTTTTCAAAAATTTTTGAGTATTCTGTGCTTTGCACTTCTACATAAATTTTAGGATTAACTTCCAATTTCTACCAAAAGAACCCCTGGTATTTTGATAGAGATTACATAGTTTTTTTTAATGGATCAAGTTTAGAAGAATTGCCATTTTGACTATATTGAGTCTTCCAGTCTAAGAACATGAAATGAGTCTTTATTTATGTAGATCTTCTTTAACTTCTTTCAGCAGTATTTCATAGTTTCAGTGTTGAAATCTATACTTGTTTTTAAAAATTTTTTTCCTAAGTACATTTTTCAGTGTTACTGTAAATGGAATTGCTTTCTTAATTTCAATATCTGTTTATTTTTATTTTACTTTTTTATTGAAGTATAGTTGATATACAATATTATGTAAGTTTCAGATGTACAACAGTGTTTCACAATTTTTAAAGGTTATATTCCATTTGTAGTTATTATGAAGTATTGGCTATATCCCTGTGTTGTACAATATCTCCTTGTATCTTATTTAATTTATACATAGTAGTTTGCACACCTTATTTCCTTACCCCTACTTGCCTCTCCACCCTTCTTTCTCCCCACTAGTAACCACTAATATGTTCACTATATCTGTGAGTCTGTTTCTTTATTGTTATATTCACTAGTTTTATTTTTTAGATTCCACATATAAGTGAAATCATACAGCATTTGTCTTTCTCTGTCTGACTTATTTCTCTTAGCATAATACCCTCCAAGTCCATCCATGTTGTTGAAAGTGGCATTATTTCATTCATTTTTATGGCTGAGTAGTATTCCATTGTATGTATATTACCACACCTTCTTTATTCATTCATCTGTTGATGGACACTTAGGTTGCTTCATATCTTAGCAATTGTAAGTAATGCTGCTATGTATCTTTATTACATGGAGTGCATGTCTCTTTTTGAATTACTGCTTTTGTTTTTTCAGATAAGTAACCAAGAGTGGAATTGCTGGGTTATATGGTAGTTCTGTTCATTGTATTTGAGAACCCTCCGTACTGTTTTCCACAGTGGCTTCACCAATTTACATTCCCACCAGCAGTGTAAGAGGGTTCCCTTTTCTCCACATCCTCTTCAACATTTGTTATTTGTATACTTTTTGATGATAGCCATTTTTATAGGTGTGAGGTAATATCTCATTGTGGTTTTATTTTGCATTTCTTTGATCATTAATGATGTTTAGCATCTTTCCATGTGCCTATTAGCCCTCTGTATGTATTCTTTGGAAAAATGTCTGTAGAGGACTTCCGCCCATTTTTTAAATTGGGTCCTTTGTTTTTTTGATGTTGAGTTGTTAGAGCTGTTTGTATATTTTGGATATTATTTCCTTATTTGTTTCATCATTTGAAATTATTTTCTCCCAGTCTGTAGGTTGTCTTTTTGTTTGTTTATGGTTTCATCTGCTGTGCACAAGCTTTTAAGTTTAATTAGTTCCCATTTGTTTATTTTTGCTTTTATTTCTTTTGCCTTGGGAGACAGATCCAAAAAAAATAATGCTATGATTTTTTTCAGGAGTGTTCTGCCTATGTTCTAGGAGTTTCATGGTTTCTGGTCTTATATTTAGGTCTTTAATTCATTTTTAGTTTATTTTGGTATAAGTTATTAGAGAATGTTCTAATTTCATTCCTTTACATGGAACTGTTCAGGTTTACCAGCACTACTTATTGATGAGGCTGTCTTTTCTCCATTGTATATTCTTGCCTCCTTTGTAGTAGATTAATTGACCATAAGTGCATGGGTTTATTTCTGGGCTCTCTATTCTGTTCCATTGATCTGTGTCTGTTTTTGTGCCAGTATTATACTGTCTTGATTACTGTAGCTTTGTAGTATAGTCTGAAGTCAGGGAGCATGATTCCTCCAGCTGTTTTTCTTTCTCAAGATTGTTTTGGTTCTTCAGGGTCTTTTGTGGTTCCATACAAATTTTAAAATTATTTGTTCTAGTTCTGTGAAAAATGCCCTTGGTATTTTGATAGGGATGCATTGAGTCTTGGGAAGTCTGGTCACTTTAATGATATTAATTCTTCCAATTCAAGAACACAGTGTAGCTTTACATCTGTTTGTGTCACCTTTAATTTCTTTCATGTTTCTTATAGTTTTCTGAATGCAGGTCATTTACCACCTTAGGAATGTTTATTCCTAGACATTTAATTCTTTTTGATGCAATTGTAAATGAGATCATTTTCTTAATTTCTTTTTCTGATAGTTCATTGTTAGTGTATAGAAATACAATAGATTTCTGTTTATTAATTTTGTAACCTACAACTTTAATTCATTGATGAGCTGTAGAAGTTTTTTGCTGGTGTCTTTAGTATTTTCTATGTATAGTATCATGCCATCTGCAAACAATGACTGTTTCCACTTCTTCCTTTCCAATTTGCATTCTATTTATTTCTTTTTCTTGTCTAATTTCTGTAGCCAGGGTTTCCAATCCTATGTTGAATTAAAGTGGCAGGAGTGGGCATCCTTGTCTTTCTCCTGATGTTAGAAGAAATGCTTTCAGGTTTTCACCATTAAGTATGATGTTAGCTGTGGGCTTGTCATATGGCCTTTATTATGTTCAGGTATGCTCCTTCTGTGCCCATTTTCTGGAGAGTTTTTATCAAAAATCGATGCTGAAATTTGTCAATGTTTTTCTGTATCTATTGAAGTGATCATATGGCTTTTATTCTTCAATTTTTTAATGTGGTATATCACATTGATCTTGATCTATTTGTGGATATTAAAAAGTATTTGCATCCCTGGCATAAATCCCACTTGACATGGTGTATGATCCTTTTGATCTGTTTTTGGATTTGGTTTGCTAATACTTTGTAGTGGATTTTTGAATTAATGTTCATCAGTGATATTGGCCTGTAATTTCCTTTTTTTTGGTGATATCTTTGGTTTTGGTATCAGGGAAATGCTGATCTCACTGAAGGAGCTCAGAAGTGTTCCTTCCTCTGCCATTTTTTGGAATAGTTTGAGAAGGACAGGTGTTAACTGTCCTCTAAATGCTTGGTAGAATTCACCTGTGAAGCCATCTGGTCCTAGATTTTTGTTTGTTAGGAGTTTTTTGTTACTGGTTCAGTTTCATTACTGGTAATTGGTCTGTTCATATTTTCTATTTTTTCCTGATTCAGTCTTAGGAGATTGCACATTTCTCGGAATTTGTCCATTTCTTCTAGGTTGTCTATTTTTTTTGACATATAGATGTTCTTAGTACTCTTAAGATCCTTTGTATTTCTTTGGTGTCAGTTGTCACTTCTCTTTTTTCATTTCAGATTTTATTGATTGTGGCCCTCTCTTTTTTTTTATTGATGGGACTGGCTAAAGGTTTATCAATTTTGTTTATCATTTCAAACAGTCACCTCTTAGTTTCATTGATCTTTTCTATTGTGTGTGGGTTTTTTTTTTGCCTCTATTTCATTTCTTTCTGCTCTGATCTTTATGATTGCTTTCCTTCTACTAACTTTGGGGATTTTTTGTTCTTTTTCTAGCTCCTTTAGGTGTAAGTTTAGGTTGTTTGAGATTTTTCTTGTTTCCTGAGGTAACCTTGTATTGGTATAAATTTCCTTCTTAGAACGGCTTTTGCTGAATCCCATAGATTTTGGATCATTGTATTTTAGTTTTCATTTGTCTACAGATATTTTTTGATTTCTACTTTGATTTCTTCAGTGATTCATTGGTTGTTTACTAGCATATTGTTTAGTCTCCACATGTTTGTGGTTTTTTGCATTTTTTTCCTTGTAGTTGATTTCTAGTCTCATTGTGGTCAGAAAAAATGCTTGATATGATTTCAAATTTCTTAAATTTACTGAGGCTTATTCTGTGGCCTAGCATGTGATCTATCCTTGAGAATGTTTCATGTGCTCTTAAAAAGGATGTGTATTATGATGCTTTTAAGTGCAATGTTCTTTCTCTACATATCTTTTAACTCCATTTGTTCTAATATGTCATTTAAGGCCAGTTTTCTTATTGATTTTTCTCTCTGGATGATCTGTCCATTGATGTAAGTAGGGTGTTAAAGTTGCCTGCTATTACTGTGTTTATATTTATCTCTCCCTTTATGTCTATTAATATTTGCTTTATGTATTTAGGTGTTTCTTTGTTGGATACATATATATATATATATATATATGTATTTATAATTGTTATATCTTCTTCTTGGGTTGATCCCTTGATCGTTTTGTAATGTCCTTCTTTGTCTCTTGTAACAGTCTTTATTTTAAAATCTATTTTATAAGAGGATGAATCCAGGAGGTCCAACATCTAAATAACAGGAATCCAGAAAGAGAGAATGGAGAAAACTGAAGAGAGCAACTTCTCAGTTAAATAATCCAAGAAAAAATTCTTGGAAGTAAGACATGACTTTCCAGATGGAAAGTGCTCAACAAATATCTAGCATATTAATGAAAAGAAATCCGTTCATACATACATATTATCAAACACATAAAAACACAGAAAGGATTCAAACTTCGGAGTGGTTACTTCTGAAGTATGAGAGGTGAAGAATAGAAGTGGGGAGGGATACAGAGTGAGTTTCAACTAAATCTGTAAACTTTCTTTAGAAAAAAACTGAATATGGCAAAATGTTAACTTTTATTAAATATGGGTGGTGATACATGAATGTCTGTAATAATCCCTGAACTGTTCTGTATATATTTTATACTTAAAATATAAATGCATTGGGGTTTAGGAAAATATATAAGAATAATCATAACAGACTTATTCATAACAGCCAAAAACTGAAAATAAATCAAATCTCCATCAAAAAAAATAAAGTCTATTTTGTCTGATATAAGTATTGCTTTCCTGGCTTTATTTGATTTCCATTTTTATGGAATACATTTTTCCATCCCCTCACTTTCAGTCTGTATGTTTCTTTACATCTGAAGTCTCTTGTAGGCATTGTATGAATGGGTCTTGTTTTTATATCCATTCACCCACTCTTTATGTTTTGATTGGAGCATTTAGTCCATTTACATTTAAAGTAATTATAGATATACATATGTTCTTATTGCCATTTTTTAAATTGTTTTGGGTTTTCTTTTTTAGGTCTCTTTTGTTCCTTTTATTTATTTATTTATCTATTTATTTTTTGCGGTATGCGGGCCTGTCACTGTTGTGGCCTCTCCCGTCGCAGAGCACAGGCTCCGGTTGCACAGGCTCAGTGGCCATGGCTCACGGGCCCAGCTGCTCCATGGCATGTGGGATCCTCCCAGACCGGGGCATGAACCCACGTCCCCTGCATCGGCAGGCAGACTCTCGACCACTGCGCCACCAGGGAAGCCCCTGTTCCTTTCTTCTTTTGTCCTTGGATCTGATGACTATCTTTAGTATTATGCTTGGATTCCTTTTTCTTTTGTGTATGTGTATATATTATAGATTTTTGGTTTGTTGTTACCATGAGGTTTATATATAGCAATCTGTATATATATGTGATTGCTTTAAGCTGCTCTTAATTTCAAATGCATTTTAAGAAACATGCATTTTTACTCTCCTCCCTTCATGATTGCTATTTTTGATATCATATTTTCCATCTAATTGGTTTCTGTATCTCTTAACAGCTTATTGTCGATATAGATGATTTTACTTCTTTTGTCTTTTAACCTTCTTACTAGCTTTGTGAATGGATGATTTTGTACCTTTACTGTATGTTTGCATTTACCAGTGAGTTTTCTCCGTTGTGATTTTCATGTTTCTTTTTGTGTTCTTTTCTTTTTCACTTAGAGAATTTCTTTTAACATTTGTCATAAAGGTGGTTTTGTGGTGCTGAAGTCTTTTAGCTCTTGTTTGTGAAGGTTTTGATGTGTCCATCAAATCTGAATGAGAACCTTGCAGGGTAGAGTATTATTGATTGTAGGCTTTTCCCTTTAATCACTTTAAATATATCATTGTCACTCCCTTCTGGCCTGCAGAGTTTCTGCTGAAAAGTCAGCTGATAGCCTTACAGGAGTTTCCTTGTATGTACATGTTGCTTTTCCCTTGCTGCTTTTAATAATCTCTCTTTATCTTTAATTTTTGCCGTTTTAATTACAATGTGTCTTGGTGTGTTCCTCTTTGGGTTAATCCTATATGGAACTCTTGCACTTCCTGGACTTGGACGTCTGTTTCCTTTCCTAGATTAGGGAAATTTTCAGCTATTATGTCTTCAGTTATGTTCTCAGCCCCATTCTCTGTCTCTTCTCCTTCTGGGATCCCTATAATGCTAACATTAGTGTGGTCTATGTTGCTTCAGAAGTCTCTTAAACTGTTCTCATATCTTTTCATTCTTTTTTTCTTTTTTTGCATTCAACATCAATGATTTCCACTACTCTTTCTTCCAGCTCACTGATCCGTTCCTCTGTATCATTTAATCTACCGTTGAGTCCTTCTAATGTATTTTTCATTTCACTTAGTGTATTCTTCACCTCTGTTTGGTTATTCTTTTTATTTTCTAATTCTTTGTTAAAAACTTCTATCTTCTCACTCTGTGCATCTATTCTTCTCCTGATTTCTTTAAATGTCTTTACGATCACTGCCTTGAACTCTCATGGGTAGATTGCCTATCTCCACTTCACTTACTTCTTTTTCTGGGTTTTTTTCTTGTTCCTTCGTTTGGAACATGTTTCTCCGTCGACTCATTTTGCCTAACTTGCTGTTTTTATTTTTATGTATCAGGTGGGTTTGTTAGGTTTCCTGACCTTGGAGAAGTGGCCTTTTGTGGCCTATGCATTATAGCACACATTCCCCTCATCACCAGAGCTATATGCTCTAGGGGTTGCTCCAGTGAAGGCTGCTTGGGTCTTTCTGCTGTGGCAAGCTGACTGTGTGGTGGAGGGAGGGATTTTTTAGACTTGTTGGTCCCCAGTCTGGTTGGTTGCCAGGTCTTGCCTTGTGTGGAAGCTGCCAGCTGCTGGTTGGTAGGACCAGGTCAAGAGTCAGCTGGGTGAAGAACCCTGGGGGGCTGTGGGTCTAATGCTAGGATACTGGTGGGTGGAGTCTGGGTCCAGGAGATTCTGATGCTATTTCCTGCCCACTGGTGAGTTAAGCTTGGTACTGGGGCTAGTGCTGGCCTACTGGCAGCAGAACTGGGTCCTGGGCTTTGTTTGTAGGGACCAGGGTTCCCAGAGCTGGTACTGGATTGCTGGTGGGTGGGGCTGGTTCCTGACATAGTTGGCTATAAGTCCTGGGGTGTCTTGAAAGTTGTATTGGCCTTCTAGTAGACAGGGCTGTGGCCCAACTTGTCCTGGGGCAGGATCTGGTGTGCTAGTGGGTGGGCTGGTTCTGCAGGCTGCAGGACTGTGGTTTTCTTGTGGCTGGTGTCTGCCTGCTGGTGGGTGAGTTGGCTTGCTGGTGGGCATGGCCAGGGCCCAGCCAGTCCCAGTCAGAGTCTGGGCTGCTAGTGGTTGGAGGTGGGTCCGAGGGTCTCTAGCTGGAGAGCCCTGGGGTCCTCGGTTCTAATGCCTGTGTACTGGTATGTGAGGCCAGGGCCTTGGCCCTCTAGTGGGCAGGGCTACATCAAGAGGTGGCTGGGGCCTCAGGGAGTCTGAGCACTCGCACCTACAGACCACTGGACAGGATGGGGCTGGGTTCTGGGGCTAATAAGCTAGAGGGAGGATTCCAAAATTGTGCTTGCCAGCACCAGTGTCCACGTGGTAGAAGGAGCTCCCCAAACTGGCTGCTGCCAGTGTCTGTGTCCCCAGGGTGGCCTCCAGTTGCCTCCTCCCTCTCTGGGAAGCTTTCCAAGGTTAGCAGGTAGGTCTGATCCAGGCTTTTTTCAAATTGCTGCTTCTGCCCTGGGTTCTGGAGTATGTGAGAGTTTGTGTGCACCCTTTAAGAGTGAAGTCTCTATTACCCTCAGCCCTCTGGAACCCCTGAAAATAAGTCCCTCTGGCCTTCAAACTGAATGCCTTGGGGGCTCATCTTCCCAGTGCAGGACCCACAGCCTGGAGAGCCTGATGTAAGGCTCAGACCTCTCACTCATTTGGGTGAACCTCTGCAGTTGTAATTATTCCCCCATTTGTGGGTTGCCCACCTGAGTGTATGGGACCTGACTTTGCCCCTCCAGGCTGTCTTGTGGTTTCTTCATTATATCTTTAGTTGTACATATTTTCTTGTAAGTTTCATTGTTTTTCATCAATGGTCATTCTGCAAATAGTTGGGATTTTGATGTGCCTGTGAGAGGAGGTGAGCTTAGGGTATTTCTACCCCACCATCTTGGCCAATCTTTCAGTTTCTTTTTTTTTTTCTTTGTTTGTTTTTGCTGGAACATAGAAATACAATGAAATTTCACATATTGTTCTTATACCCTGCAATCTGCTAAATTATTTTATTAGTTCTAGTAGTGTTTTATAGATTTCTTGGACTTTTCTATATAGATGATCATCATCTATGAATAAAGACAATTTTACTTATTCCTTCCTGATTTTGTTACTGTCCCGCACTAGCTAGAACTTTCAGTAAAATGTTAAATTGCAGTTATAGGAGTATAACTTTGCTTTTTTCCTGATCTTATGGGAGAAAGAACTCAGTCTTCCATAATTAAATATGAGGTTAGTTGTGGGTATTTTTTTCTTTTAAAAAGAAGTCTTTTATTAGATTGAGAATATTTCCTGCTATTCCTTGACTTTTTGAGAGTTTTTATTTGTGAATGGGCATTGGATGTTGTCAAATGCCTTTTCTGCATCTTTTGATACCATCATACAGTTTTTATCCTTTATTATCTTAGCGTGCTACATTAGTTGATTTTCAGTTGTTAACCAACCTTGTTCTTTTGGGAAAATGCCCTCGTGGTTATAGTATATAATAAATTTTATATGTTGTTGGATTTTATTTGTTGATATTTTGTTGACAATATTTGTATCTATGTTCATGAGGAATGTTTGTAGTCTTCTTGTGAACTCTTTGTTAGGCTTTGGCACTAAGGTAATACTGGACTATTAGAATGAATTGTAAAGTGTTTTCTCCTTCTCTGTTCTTTGGGAGAGTTTGTGAAGAATTGATATTATTTTTCCTTTAAATATTTGATAGAATTCACCAGTAAAGCCATATGGTCTGGGCTTTAACTTATGGAATTTTTTATTGACATATAGTTGTGTTACTTTCAGGTGTACAGCAGATGTATAGCATAGTAATTCAGTATTTTTACAGATTATACTCCATTATAGATTTTTACAAGATAATGGCTATAATTCCTTGTGCTATACAGTATATCCTGTTTGTTTATCTATTTTATAAATAGTAGTTTGTATCTGTTAATCCTATACCCCTACTTTGTCCCACCCCTTTCCCTTGAAACTCGTGACCACGAGTTTGTTTTCTATGTCCGTGAGTCTGTTTCTGTTTTGTATATACATTCATTTGTACTATTTTTGAGATTCCACATGTAAGTGATATATAGTATTTGTCTTAGTCTGTTTGACTTATTTCACTATGCATAATATTCTCTAGGTCCATCCATATTGCTGCAAATGACAGTATTTCATTTCTCTTTATGGCTGAGTAATATTCCATTATATATATATGCCACACACACACCCCACATCTTCTTAATTCAGTCATCTGTTGATGGCACTTGGGTTGCTTCCATGTCTTGGCTATTGTAAATAGTACTTCTATGAACACTGGGCTGCACGTATCTTTTTAAATTAGTGTTTCTGTTTTTTTCTGGCTATATACCCAGGAATGAAGTTGCTGGATCTTATGGTAGTCCTTTAGTTTTGTGAGGAACCTCAATACTGTTTTCCATAATGGCTGTACCAATTTACATTCCCACCAACAGTGTATGAGGGTTCCCTTTTCTCCACATCCTCTTCAGCATTTGTTATTCGTAGATTTTTTTGATGATAGTCATTCTGACAGGTATGAGGTGATACCTCATTGTGGTTTTGATTTGCATTTCTTTAATAATTAGGGATGTTGAGCATCTTTTCGTGTGCCTCTTAGCCATTGGTATGACTTCTTTGGAGAAATATCTATTAAAGTCTTCTGCCCATTTTTTTATTGGATTTTTTTATATTGAGTTGTGTGAGCTGTTTGTATATTTTGGATATTAACCCCCTGTCAGTCACATCATTTGTAAATATCTTCTCCAGTTCTGTAGGTTGTATTTTTGTTTTGTCAATGATTTCTTTTGCTGTGCAAAAGCTTTTAAGTTTAATTAGGTCCCATTTGTTTATTTTATTATTTTATTTTATTTATTTATTTATTTCTGTGGTACGTGGGCCTCTCACTGTTGTGGCCTCTCCTGTTGCAGAGCACAGGCTCCAGATGCGCAGGCTCAGCGGCCATGGCTCACGGGCCTAGCCGCTCCGTGTTATGTGGGATCTTCCCGGACCGGGGCACTAACCCGTGTCCCCTGCATCAGCTGGCGGACTCTCAACCACTGCACCACCAGGGAAGCACCATTTGTTTATTTTTGCTTTTATTTCTTTTGGGAGACTGATCCAAGAAAATATTGCTGCAATTTATGTCAAAGATTGTTCCTCCTATGTTCTTTTCTAGGAATTTTATGGTTTCATGTCTTACATTTAGGTCTTTAACCCATTTTGAGTTTATTTTTGTATATGGTGTAAGGGAATTTTCTAATCTCATTGTCTTAACTATGGCTGTCCAGTTTTCCCAGCATCACTTGTTGAAGAGACAGTCTTTTCTCCATTGTATATTCCTGCTTCCTTTGTTGTAGATTAATTGACCATAGGTACATGGGTTTATTTCTGGGTTCTCCATTCTGGTCCATTAATTGCTGTGTCTTTTTTGTGCCAATATATTTATGGAAAATTATATAATTCCTAATTCAATTTATTTCTTTTAGGTCTGTTCTTTTCATTCACTCCTAATTTTGATAATTTATGTCGTCTCTCTTTTTTTTCAGTCTAGCTAAAGGCTTGCCAATTTTGTTGATCTTTTCAAAGAGACAACTTTTGGTTTTATTGATAGTCTTTATTACTTTTATTTTTTTAATTATTTCTTTCTGACCTAATCTTTAATATTTCTTTTTCTATTTATTTTGGGTTTATTTGCTCATCTTATTTAACTTTTTAGGTGGAAACTCAGGTTATTGATTTAAGATCTTCCTTTTCTAATATGGGTATGAAAAACTGGAAATTTTCCACTAAACACTGCTTTAGCTGCAGTCAATAAATTTTGATATATTGTGTTTTCATTTATTATTTATTATTTATTGTGTTTGTTTATATATTGTGCTTTTGTTTTTTCAGTCCAAAATATTTTCTAATTTTCTTTGTGATTTCTTCCTTGACACATGAGTTATTTGGAAGTGTGTTGCTTAATTTTCAAATATTTGGTGATTTTCCAGATTTCTTTCTGTTTTTTTTAAATTTAATTCTGTTGTGGTTGAAGAACATACTTTGTATTATGCCAGTCCTTTTAAGTTAACTGAGACTTGTTTTATAACTTAACATATGTTCCTTCCTAAAGAATAATCCATGTGCACTTAAAAATAAAGTGCATTCTGCAGGGAGAACAAGGTTAGGTGATAGTCTTGTTTCAGTTTTCTTATACTTGCAGTGTTCTCTCTAGGTGTTTTATTAATTATTGAGAGTGGGATATTGAGATCTCAAATTAAAATTGTTGAATTGTTTTATCAGTTTCTGCTGTGTTCAAGTTGATGTTATTAGGTGAATAAACATTTATAGTTGTTATATTTTCCTGATATATTGAGTCATGTTATTACTTTTATGAAATTCTCTTTTTTGTCTCTAACTATTTTTTGCTGTAAATTCTATTTTTGCCTTACATTACTCTAGCCAGTCTGTAGTTCTTATTGTTACTATCTGCATAGTACATATTTTTTCTTCCTTTTGATGTCAACTCATTTGTATCTTGAATCTAAAGTCTTTTCTCTTGTAGGCAGCATGTAATTGGGTATTGCATTTGTAATCCAGTCTGAATGTCTCTGCTTTGTCTTTGGAATGTTTAGACCACTCACATTAATGTTATTATCGATATCTCTAGATTTACCTTTGCCATTATGCTATTTCTCTATGTCTTCTTTCTTTTTTATTATTGTGTTCCTTCTTGACTGCTCTCTTTTGTGTTATAAACACTTTTTAATTACTTATTATATTAATATTTTGTTAGTGGTTGTTCTGTGGAATATAATACGCATCTTAATTTATACGATTTACCTTAGATTGATACTAACTTAATTCCAGTAAAGTAGAGAACCTTTCTCCAATATAATTCTGCTTCTTTCACATTTTTTTATGCTGTTATTGTCATATATGTTACATCAAGGTCTGTTAAAATTTGGCATTATAGTATTATAATTGTTGCTTTGTACAATCTTATGTTTCTTCTTGAAGTTAAGAGAAGAAATGAAAAAACTACTTATAGAGTCTTCTAAATTAACCCACGTATTTACCATTTTTGGTGCTCTTCATATTCCTGTGGATTTCTGCCATTTCTACCTTTCAGCCAGTGAGGTTTCCATCATCTGACAATGGATTTGTGTGTTGGTATAACACGTTAATAGTTCAGGCTGTTTTTGTATCTGTTCTGGGTTTTACTTTATGCTCAGTCATTTCAAATCCCTATGTGAATGTTTACAGCTTTATGGGAAACGAGGAGTGTGAGAATAGCTTGGGACCTATCTGACACAACTGTGCATGTGCAGAGCTTCATCCAGGAAAATACTTAGTCGAATCAGTACCACAGCTTCACCTAGCAGAGTAGAGCTAAAAGTCACACTAACAGAGCTTGGGGAGGAGTGAGTGTATGAGAGCTTCCCCCAAACAGAGTGTCACAAATTTTTACTGTTCTTACCTGAATTTCAGCAGTTTTTCAAACATAAATGCTTCTTAGATTATTGTGTCCCTGTGGTTGGATTCCAGGAACACTGGTTTTCTTACATTCTTTTTTTTTTCTTTCTTTCTTTTTTTTGTGGGGGGATCATATTTGACTAGGTTTATAGTGCCTTTAGAAAATGAAATTGCTATTCTCATTACTTCGCTGTAGCCAGAATTCTCACTGAGGTACTATTTTTTGAGGAATAGGGGAATACCTACTGGAAAAAATTATCCAAATTAGAATATATTTCTTTCCAACATTTATAGCTAAAGAATTTCTGTCAAATGAAACCAAACTGAATGATGTCAAATCATTACCACAGGAGGTAGAGCCTAACAAAAAGAAATACTGATTATAAGGGAGATAAAGAAAATAGCTAAGGTGAGGTTAAGAAAGGAGTATCAGATTAAAAATCCTGTGTATACCCCAAGTCTAGTGTAAAGAATTCAAGAAAGTATGTGGATGGGTAATTTGGGGGCAGATTAATAGTGAAAAATGATTCCTTGTTGAAATGAGAGTCAAATTAGTCATAACCATAAATGCTGTTAGAAGTCCTGGATTTGTGTAGTGATTAAACTTGTGTGATAATGTATAAGTATTGCTTTTAATAATGAACGGCCTGGTTTGCCTTTTTAGTGGATCTAAACCTTGGAAGGAATCTTATTCTAAATTAGTTTATGTACTTCTTAGAGGTATTTCGAAGGTTAATGCTTATTTTGCAGTTTAGTGCTTCATTAAGCCCTCTTGGAAGAATGTGCAACTCTATTGATAATACACTAAATAGGTAATGCATTCTAGAAACATCTCTAAAGTCTTAATCCTAAGAGAAAAAACAAATTCAATTACCTTTTGAGAAGTAAACCAAAAGGAAGGGAGTATGTAGATGTTAACTAGATTTTTGTGTTTTTCTTTCTTTCTTTCTTTCTTTCTTTCTTTCTTTCTTTCTTTCTTTCTTTCTTTCCTTCCTTCCTTCCTTCTTTCTTTTCTTTTCTTTTCTTTCTTTTTCTTCTTTCTTTCCTTTCTTCTTTCTTTCTTGTTACTTGATATTATAGTGGAGTTTTTAAAAATTTTTATTGAAATACAGTTGATATACAATATTATGTTAGTTTCAGATGTACAGCAAAATGATTCAAGTATTATATAAATATATATATTCTTTTCTTGCATTCTCTTCCATTATAGGTTATTACAGGATGTTGAGTAGAGTTCCCTGCTGTACAGTAGGACCATCTTGATTTTTGGTTTTAAAAGCGAGAATATTTTACATTAACTTTGAAGGTTCACTAAGTAGTAGAGGTAGTCTATTTACAGCAATAGAAGCTAGGTGAAATGAAGTTGAAGTGAGAATTTAGAATGACTGGAGAAGAATAAGGACACAAATGGCACATAAGCCAGGGGAGTTGAACATTTCAATAAGGGAGTTAAATGTCAGATACTATAAAGGGGATGAAAACTGAGAAAAGGGCTTTGGATTTAGCTAGTAGAAAGTATGTGATAAATCTCCAGTTCTGTTATCTTGTTTTTACATAACCAACATATGAGGGACTGTGTCCCAATGCCAGCTTTACAAGCTGAATCTAAATTTGAATATTTTTCAAATTACAGGCCAGCACTGAAAGATGTTATGTGTGGACTTTTTTACTTGTCACTGGAAATGAAATTTCATAGAGTCCTATTATGGTACCATGTAATCTTTTGTCAGGTCTAAAAGATTATTTAGCCTTTCACAGTGATTGGGTGCTTGGAAAACTATGGTTTATATGTCTATTTTTAGTTTTTGCATGTCACTGTATTAGTTATCTGCTGCTGTAAAACAAATTACTGCAAACTTAGTGACTTAAAACAATACACATTGAGTTCCTATTCCTCTCCAACATGCTAAAAGGTTGGAAATTGTCTCTCCTATATTTACAACAAGAAAAAAGCTGTGCAAATTGAAAACCAACAACTTTTTTTGGACTTTTTAGAGAACTGAGTTCATTCAGTAAACTGCCACTCAGAAACTTGTAGTGACAGGTGAATCCAGAGAGGCATACCCAAGATCTGCTGTACCTGGAACAGAAGGTATAAACTGTTAGGAACATTTAAGTGGTGATTTTGTTGAATTGCTAGAGGTTTAGTGTGGACCAGCATGAAAGTGAGAAACTTCTGGTTTTAGAGGGGTTCTCAAACTTACATGGAATTTACTTCCAGGAAGCCTACCATATTTTCATGATGAAGATCTGAGAAATATCCCTTGTTGCTCTGGCAGTGGGAGAAGAAAGAAGTGTAATCTTAGTGAAAAGCAATCCTAACCTTCTCCATAATAGAGGTCCAGTCTCCAAGGAAAAAATTTTAGCAGAGACATGTCCCAGAGCTGTGAATGAAGAGCATTTACCTCATTCCAGCCCTCAAAAGCTTCCTGTCTCACCTGAGGGGAAGCTACACAAAAAGAAACATTTGTGAAGGTCAGTGACCAGACATACACACCCATGAAAAGACTGAGATCTAAATGGAAGATTGCAGAATTGCCCTCTCCCCAACACTTTACCATAATCACCCCAATAGGGCTCCAGAATAATAATAAGAGATTATATTTGATTGAGCTGAGACACAGTTTCTGAGGAAGAGTACATAGGGAATCCCAAAAACAGTAGACAAAAACAAAAATGTTAGGGAAATGGAAACTTCTGGCACCTACAGCTATATAAAAAATTAAACAAAGCCCAATTATTAGCCAGACGAATGTAAATCTTTACGTTAGAGGTCTGTTTACCTCAGTTCCTATTGCCCAATAACATGCCTAGCTTTCAACAAAAAAACACAGGGCACCCTAAAAGGCCAGAAAGAACAAAGTTAGAAGACATAAAACAAGCATCAGAAGTCCGACTCAGATATGACACAGATGTTGAAATTAACAGACAGGAAATTTTAAAATCTATGATTACATGAAGGGATCTAATGGAAAAAAACATACAAAATGCAAGAACAGATAATGTAAATAGATAAGTGGAAATTCTCAGAAAGGATCTGAAGGAAAATGGTAGTAATTATATATATATATATATATATATATATATATATATATATATATATATAAAACATGAATATATATATTATATATATATATATATATATAAATAAATATAATGAATCATGCCAATGATGAGTTCATTAGAAGACATGATACAGCTGAGGAAAGAATCAGTGTGCTTAATGATGGGTCTAAGAAACTTCCCAAAATGAAATGTGAAGAGGAAAAGAATAAAAAAAGAAAAGAAAATACACATGCCAGAACTGTGGGAACATTTCAAAAGGTGTAACATATGCATAATTGTATACTATGTGGAGAAGAGGGAAAAGAGCAGAAGAAATATTTGAAGTAATATTGTCTGAGAATTTTCAAAATTAATGGCCGACATAAAACCACTGATCCAGGAAGTTCAGAGTACAGCAAAAAGAATGCATACCAACAAAACAAAATTATACCTAGACGTATCATATTCAGACTGCAGAAAACCAGAGATAAGAGAAGATCTTGAAAGAAGTCAGAGGAAAATAATACCTTACTCATAGAGGGACGAGAATTAATTCAGAAGCCATGCAAGTGAGAGGAGAGTGGAGTGAAATATTTAAAGTGATGAAAGAAAAAATACAACCTATCTAGAATTCTATATCCACTGAAATAATCCTTCAAAAGTGAAGGAGGGGGCTTCCCTGGTGGCGCAGTGGTTGAGAGTCCGCCTGCCGATGCAGGGGACACGGGTTCGTGCCCCGGTCCCGAAAGATCCCACATGCCGCGGAGCAGCTGGGCCGTGAGCCATGGCCGCTGAGCCTGTGCATCCAGAGCCTGTGCCCCGCAACGGGGAGGCCACAACAGTGAGAGGCCCACGTACCGCGCAAAAAAAAAAAAAAAAAGTGAAGGAGGATTAAGACGTTCTCAAACAAAAATTGAGGGACTTCATATCTAGCAGACCTGACCAGCAAGTGTTGTAAACAGAAGGTTCTGAGGGAGAAGGAAAATGATATATTACAAACTTGGATCTCAAAACAAGCATCAGAAGAAATAAATGGAGATAAGATAAAATCTTTTGGGTTTTTAATTCTTGATTAATCTGAAAGATAATTCTTTACTTAAAGTAATAATAGTAACAATGTATTGGGTAATTAGTGCAAGGGATAGGAGGGAGGAACTGGAACACTCTGTATTAGGTACTTGCACTACATGTGGGGAAGAATAGCATTATTTGAAAGTGGACTTTCATTAGTTAAAAATGCATACTGTAGCTGTCCAGTTTTCCCAGCACCACTTATTGAAGAAGCTGTCGTTTCTCCATTGTATATTCTTGCCTCCTTTTTCAAAAATAAGGTGACTGTATGTGTGTGGGTTTATCTCTGGGCTTTCTATCCTGTTCCATGACCCAGAAATCCCACTACTGGGCATATACCCTGAGAAAACCATAATTCAAAAAGAGTCATGTACCACAATGTTCACTGCAGCTCTATTTACAATAGCCAGGACATGGAAGCAACCTAAGTGTCCATTGACAGATAAGTGGATAAAGAAGATGTGCCACATATATACAATGGAATGTTACTCAGCCATAAAAAGAAACAAAATTGAGTCATTTGTAGTGAAGTGGATGGACCTAGAGTCTGTCATACAAAGTGAAGTAAGTCAGAAAGAGAAAAACAAATACCTTATGCTAACACATATATATGGAATCTAAAAAAAAAAAAAAAAGGGTTCTGATGAACATAGGGCCTGGATGGGAATAAAGACACAGATGTAGAGAACGGACTTGAAGACACAGGGAGGGGGAAGGGTAAGCTGGATAGAAGTGAGAAAGTGTCATGGACATATATACACTATGAACTGTAAAATAGATAGTGGAAGCAGCCACGTATCACAGGGAGATCAGCTCAGTGCTTTATGACCACCTAGAGGGGTGGGATAGGGAGGGTGGGAGGGAGACGCAAGAGGGAAGAGATATGGAGATATATGTATATGTATAGCTGATTCACTTTGTTATAAAGCAGAAACTAACACACCATTGTAAAGCAATTATACTCCAATAAAGATGTTTAAAAAGTATACTGTAAGCTCTATGGTAACCACTAAAATAATTTTCAAGGAAGTATAACTGATAAGCTAAAAGAGGCCACCCTTAACAAGTGGGCGTCTCCATAGGGCAGCTCACCAAATGGTAGGTTTTTTCATTAATGCCAACAAGGGAGACAGACTGTTAGAATGATGGAAGTTATAGTCTTGTGTAACGTAATCACAGAAGTGACATCCTGTCCCCCTTAGTTATATTCATTAGAATCAAGTCACATGTCCTATCCACTCTCAAAGGGAAGGGATTACACAAAAGTGTAAATCCTAGGAGGTGAGGATCATTGGGGCCATCTTGGAGTCTCTCTTCCATAGTTATTTCTTTTCATATGTAAGGGACTTTCTCTATGGAAAAAGTTACTATTACAGTGTGATATGTCAAGTTGATAAGGAATATTTTAAACTATTTTTGCTCTCTTCAATTCCCTTTCCTATCTTTATTTTTCTTCTTCAGGTTTTAATACCATCACACAAATTGTTAAAAGTAACTATTTCAAAAATAATGAAATTACTCCATAATTGTACGTATGGTATTCTTTGCCCTTTGGGGCCCATTGGCTGTTGTAGAGGCTCTAAAATAAATAAAATTTCTTCACTAGTATATAATCAAACTTTTTACTCTTCTGACTCTAAAATTAACTAGCCATATTTCTTCAGATAACACTTCTCTACTCCTCGCCTCATCCCTTATCTGTAAAATAAAGCAATTGCTTTATTTGATCTTAAAGCGTCTTTGTCACTCTTAAAAACTACATTTTTATGACTGAAACTACATTTTTATCACTGAAACTGCTATTTTGTTGCATTTGATCCAAATCCATTATGAGTCTATAAGGTAAAAACTCAAATGCATAAGTATGTAAACTCTGACCTGATTTTATCAGATAAACCTAGTGCTGTAATTGACTGAGCTGTACCATTTTTCCCCCCAAATTAGAGGTAATGCTGACTTTCTCAAAGAAATACATTTGATATTAAAACATTCACTCAATTTTAAATACAGGACATTCTCCTGTTCTTTATACTAGTGTTGAGAGTTTAAAGTAGCTGTACAGACATGATCTTCTGTCAATTTGAACAGAATCTGACTAATCCACCTGACATTAATTCATTTAACTCCTCTACTTATCTGCAATAGAGAGGAAAGCTGTCAGAAAGTTCTTGTTTCATAGATGAAATATAGCTGCCAAAGTTTATTCTTCATACTGTCATATGTAGAAAGAATCTTATTCTTAGTGTGCCAAATATACTTCCACTGTTCTTGGTTTACAAGCATAGTGTATGGTGTTTGCTTTAATGAAAGTGGAGTAGATTCTTGTGGCTTACAAAAGTGTCAGTGCATAGTATTTTCAGAATTGGGAGAATTTGTAATTTCAATATTAACCGATCTTTGATATTTTTCTTTATAGATAATAACATTTAATTTTTAGATAATCAGTGTGAAAATAATGTCCTCAAAAAAACACACTATATTCTTAGTCTTGTACAAGCTAAACAGAATTCTTAAGTTCTCTTTACATGTTGATCACCTACTTAAGTTCTTTTTACTGAGTTAATTAAATGTTTGTGGTGGTTTATGCCTCATATTTTTTAAGTATCAAAAGTATATGGTGTTGCATTCGATCTTTTCTTATATCAAATTACTGACCTTGAGCTAATTGCCACAAAGATTTTGTGGTGAACATCTTGTGTGGTGAACATCAGAGCAATAGGGAATTCTGGGAAACTGTAGAGAGAAAGGAGACATGAAAAACATTGGTACTAGGGATAACCAATAAGTTATGAGTTCATTTATTCATTGAATAGCTATTTACTGAGTATCACAGAGCTAACATTGAATGAAATTTAAAGGGGCATCTTCCTCAAGATACTGTATAGCCTTGTGCTTGATCACTGTTGTAATAAATATACAAATTTATAACAGCTACGATATGAATGTTCCTCCTATAATTGTATAGTGCACAACCTGTTCAACACTGAAGGTGATCAAGAACAATTATGTCCTTGCCCTCTTGGAGAAACACAAAAATAAAGATATATAAAGAAATAGTTACATGGTCTGATTAAATATTATTTGGGGGAAGAAAAAAAGCACATGAAAAAGAGAATAATTTCAAAAGAGCTATTAGAGAATGTCCCTTTTGCCAGGGGATATTGACATTGAGATCTCAAAGATGAGAAAAAACCAGACATGAAAAGTGTAGGAAAGAAGACTGAACCATATGTATAAAGGCTATGATGCGTGAAAGAAGCAGTTATATGTGAGGACTAGAAGAAAGCTAGATTGGCCTAGGAAACAGGAGAGAGAATAGAATAACTGGAAACAGTTACATGTCTAATGACGAGAAACAGTTTTATAAATTATGGTCCATTTGTGTAAAAGAGCACTATTTAGCCACTAGTGAACATGTTTCTGGAGGCTATTTTATGGTATTTGGAATTATTCATAATAAGTAAAAAGCAGGATATAAAATCACCATATGTGTATGTATATGTGTTATATAATTTCCCAATTTCATTACGTCTGAAAAAATAAGCTATATAGATATATTTAAAACAATTATCTGTAGTGAGATTATGAGTGATTTAAATTTTATTTTAGTGCTATTTATTTTTTTTAATTTTTGAGGTATTCTAACATGTATGCAAGAGACGTAAAAATTTTGATGCTGCATTGTCATAGCAAACAAGTAGAATAAAACTAATTATTGCTCAATAAGGGAATGGATTAATAGACTGTTTTATTGGTGCAATAGAATATTCTGCATCAAATCAAATGGAAAAAAGAAATTAGAACATTCATTAACATACATAAATATTAAAAGTATAATTTGGAAGCAGAGTAAAGTTAGATGCAAAAATGTAGCTATAATGTGATAGCTTATATAAATTTAAAAAAACAGTATTCTATATTATTTATAGTTAAAACTATATATATGAATTTTTAAAATTACCTGCTATAATGATAATCCCTAGTTTCAGAAAAATGATTATCTTCGGGGAGGGAGGGAAGAGAAATGGATAAAGCAGTAGCTTTAGCTACATTTATAATTTTATTTATTTATTTTTTAAAGAAATGCAAATGTATTTATTTATTTATTTTTTGGCCGTGCCCCAGGGCATGTAGGATCTTAGTCCCCCAACGAGGGATCGAACCCCTGTCCCGTGCATTGGAAGCGCAGTCGTAACCACTGGAGTGCCAGGGAAGTCCATATGATTTTATTTTTTAAACAGATTAATCTGAAGTAAATATGATAAAAAATTAACAGTATTTAATCTTGTACCCTTTATACTATTCTGTATGTTAAAATATTTTTTAAAGTACATTTAAAAATTCTTATATTAAAAATGTTGACTCATAACCACATGGGTATTATTACTTAAGGAATAACAAGGAAGACATATATTGGAGCATCTGAAGTCAACGTAATTTAAAAGTTTTACAGTGAAATAAAATATGCGTACTGAAAAGAACATAAAGTACATATGCACAGTTTAGCAAGTAGTTATTAAGTAAATGCCCAGAAAATCACTGTTCAGGTCAAGAAATAGAACATTATAGCAGCTAGAATTAAAATGAGCTTAGGCTTTCCTATTTTTGAATTTTTTGTTAATGAAATTATATTTTTGTGTATATACATGTATGTATATATACATGTATTCTTTTGTTTCTGCTTTAGTTCAGTATTTGTGTTTGTACAATTATCTATGATGTTGCATTAGGTGTCATTTAATTTCTATTGCCAAATGGTATTTATCCATTCACCTGTTAATGGACATTTGGGTTGTTTTCATTTTTGGCTACATGAGGAATGCTGCTCAGCAAATTTATATAGTGTATAAACATATGTGTTCATCCTAGTGTACACATGAAGGAGTTTCTTTAAGGCAAATGCTTAGGAATGAGATTAAAGGTCATAGAGAATACTTATCTTCAACTCCACTATTTTACTAAACTGCCTGCCAAGCTGGTAATACCAGTTTGTACTCCTACCAGAAGGTTATCAAAGTTACAATTTCTTCACATCTTCACCAACATTTGTTGTAATCATATTTAAAAATTTTCACCAATGGAGTGAGCATCTAGTAGTATCTCTTTGCAAGCAAAATTATTGTATCACTGGTTAGTAATGAGGTTGAGTCCAATTTCAAATGTTTATGGGTCACTTAGATTTACACGTTTTAAATATTCCCATGCATATCTTTTGCACATTTTTCTTTTGGGGTGTTTGGTTTTTTTTTTTTTTTACTGACAAAGTATTTTGATGTTTTCTGATTACTAGGGTCTTTGTTAGATATATATCTTGCAACATTCTTTTCCCATTGTGGTGCTTGTTTTTAACTTTTCTTTAAAGTGTATTTTAATGAGAAGTCCTTAATTTTTATCCCAATTTATTAATTTTTTTGTTTGTGGTTTATAACTTTTTTGTCTTGTCTAGAAATCTTTCCCTACACAGATGTTATGAAAATACTCTCCTGTATTATCTTCCAGTACTTTGTAGTTTTGAGGTGCTTATATTGGTTCTACCTTTGATCCATCTCCATTTGGAATTGATTCATTTCAAATTAAAATTTTCCTTCCCCCATCCTTATTTACCTAAGAGTTTGATGAAAAAAAAAACAAAAATCAATAAACAAAGTAGGATTTCTGGCAATGATCTTTGAGGAAATGCTGAAGACATTCTTAGGAATGGAGATTTAACACTGGGTGGGCCAGAGAGCTAGATTTACAATGAAATATAAATTCAAGTCCATTTCATTTGAGATTGTGCTCATCTGCACAGTTCAGGAAGAAATAAATGAGTTAATCAAAGACAATTTAGAAATCAATAAGAAAAGGATGTGTCTGAGTTTATTGGGGATTGAGCCATGTTTTAATGATTAATGGTATTTAACCAAATTTGGGGCTGCAAATAAAAGCACCCCAAGAAAGAATAAATAGATAAGTATGTGGAGGAGTAGGGAAAGGAAAAAGTGTACCCACAGAGTTTAGTTAATTTTCCTGTTTTCCTTGAAGATAAATAGAAACAGAAATATGGTCAATTATAAAAGGTGGATAAGGACTTTTTTCATTAGGATTCTGACTACATTTAAAATAAGCAGAAAATAATAGGTGACCCACCAGCAATTCAACTGGGGTAGAATATTCCAGTTTCTATAGTAAACTGGAAAGCAGAATTTATCATCAATGTGGTTTATTTTAACTTTTATTTATGAGTGACATGATATAGCTGAGATTTGCTTTGTTTTAATGTAAAAAGTGATGAGGATAGATAAAGAATGGCAGCAACGTAGTGCTTTTGACTTGGGTGATGGGTATGTGGACACTCATTGTACTCTTTTTTTTCTTTCCCTCTGTGTTTAAATTCCATAATAAAAAGTTTAAAATATATAAAGCTGTATTTGAGGAAGTTAGGTGTTAAGGGATAAAAAATATAAAAGCTAAGTTAATATACATTTATTCTGGGAAAGAAAACTACTTTGTAAATAAATATGTTTCCATCTCTCTATCCACCTCTATTCATTTATTTTTGCATTCAAACATCTATTTGTCCAACAATGCAATATATACTGAGCCCTCACAACTCTAAGACGGTGTGCAGATCACTGGAGAATATAGTGTTTAAGTCAAGGTCACAAAAACACAGAACTGTGGAACTCAAAAAAATCTTGAGGCTCATTTACCCTAACCTATTTTTTATAAATGATTACCCTGAGTCTCAAGAGATTAGGCAATTTACCTTAGATCACAAAGTTTTTAATGACAGAGAAACATATCCAAGATTTTAGAGTTTTCTCATGTTGTATGTGATGGGTCATATGGACAGACTTGATATAACAGAATTATTCGTTGGGCTCCATCTACTGCAATAAGTGAACGACTGCCATGTGAGTGATAATAGAATTGTGCTTCCCTATATTTATAAAAAGTCATTTTCTAGCCACAGTGGACTGAATCCATTGAATTTTTCAGTAACATTGAATTCTGCTACATTCAGGTCCATCCTTAAGTGCTGTGAGAAGAAAGGTTTTACAGATGGGGGAGTGGTAAGAAAGCATGCATTAGAAACCTAAATAACTGGCAGATTCACCTGGGGGATTTTACTAGAAAAGGCAATTTCTGTGGGATAAAAAGTATTTTGACATGCAAATATCTTAATAACTCTGTAAAGTTGTCAGTTTTTCTTAGGGGAATTTTCTCTATCAAGATAAATTACAGTTTTGCCTTTTTGAGATTTCAAAATGAGAGTTTTAAGGCAGCAAATAGCCAGTGACTAGAAAAGCAGTAAACTTGCTCTGTCTTAGTTATATGAAAAATACTCAAAACTTTTGCAATGCCTGTCATAAGAAAAATGTGTGTAATTTGGAAATAAAGTAAGTGAAGCTGTGTAGTTTGATAGATATCTGAGGCCCTGGCCTCTACGAATTACTAGCTGAGTTATCTGGGATATGTTACTAAACCTCTCTGTGCCTTTTTCCTCAGCAGGTAAATGAGGCTAATATTGGAAGCTATTTCATAGGATTTGGGTGAGGATTAAATGACATCATGTAAAGTTCTTAGGCCAGTACTTGGCAAACTGGTCAGTACTAGTTAGTAAGTGTTTATTACTACTTAGTATTGTCTGATTCAACAATATAACAATTTATGATAAAAATCCATTAACTAATCACTATTAGCTAAGTGAACTAGAGCACTAATTTTTTCTCCCCCCAGTTTTATTGAGGTATAATTGACAAATAATTGTAAGATATTTAAAAAGTACATTGTGATGATTTGACATACGTGTACACTGAGAAAGGATTCCTCCCATTTAGTTTATTAATGCATGTATCACCTCACATATTAATCTCTTTTTTTGTTCTGAAAACATTTAAGTTCTACTGTCTCAGGAAATTTCAATTTTACAATAAAGTGTTATCAACAATAGTCACCATGTTATACATTAGATCCTTAGACCTTATTTATCTTATAGCTGAAAGTTAGTACCCTTTACCAACCTCCCCATAATTCCCCTACCTTCCATCCCCTGGTAACCACCAATCTACTCTCTGTTTCTATGAGTTTGGCTTTTGTTTTTTTCCAGATTCCACTTATGAATGATACCATGCCGTATTTATCTCTGGCTCATTTCACTTAGCATAGTGCCCACAAGTTCCGTCTGTGTTGTAGTAAATGGCAGGATTATCTTTTTTCTCATGACTGAATAAATCCATTGTGTGTGTATATATACACACTCATAAATATATATATATATATATATATATATATATATATATATATGGCACATCTTCTTTATCCATTCATCTGTTGTCGACATTTAGGTTGTTTCCACATCTTGTCTACCGTGAATAACACTGTAGTGAACATGGGAGTACAGATATCTCTTCAATATCTTTCCTGTTTTCATTTCTTTTGGATATATGCCCAGAAAAGGGATTTGATGGTTCATAGGGTAGTTTTATTTAAAAAATTTTAAAGACCCTCCATAGAGGTTTCCACAGTGGCTGCACCAGTTTACATCTACCAGGAGTGCACAAGTGTTCCCTTTTCTCCACATCCTCCCCAACATTTGTTATTTCTTTTCTGATAATAACCATTCTAACAGGTATGAGGCAATATCTCATTATGGCTTTGATGTGCATTTCCATGATGATTAGTTACGTTGAACATCTTTTCATGTACCTAATGGACATTTGTAAAACTGTCTGTGCAGTTCTCTGCCCATTTTTAAATTGGATTATGTTTTTGCTATTGAGTTCTATGACTTTGTTATATTTTTTGGATATTAACCCACATCATATATACAGTTTGCAAATGTTTTCTCCCACTTGGTAGGTTGCCTTTTTATTTTGTCGTTGATGGTTTTGTTTGCTGTGCAGAGCATTTTAGTTGGATATAATCCCATGTATTTTTTTCTTTTTTTGCCTTTGCTTTTGATGTCAGATCCAAAAATCATCTCCAAGACAGATGTCAAGGAGCTTACCACCTATGTTTTCTTCTAGGAGTTTTATGGTTTCATGTCTCACATTCAAGTTTTTAATTTATTTTTGGTTGATTTTTGTGTATGGTGTAAGATAGGGGTCCAGTTTCATTCTTTTGCATGTGGCTATCCTGTTTTTCCAACACAGTTTATTGAAGGGATTCTCCATTCCCTGTTGTTTGTTCTTAGTTCCTTTGTCATAAAATAATTGATGATTGGGTTTATTTTTGGCCTCTCTATTCTGTTTCACTCATTTTTTTATTCAGGTATAGCTGATCTATAGTACTATATTAATTTCAGGTATACAGCATAGTGATTCAATATATTTACAGGTTATACTCAATTAAAACTTATTACAAGATAATAGCTGTAATTCCCTGTGCTATACAGTATCTCCTGTTGCTTATCTATTTTATACATAGTAGTTTGTATCTCTTAATCCCATACCCCTAATTTGCCCTTCCTCTCTTCCCTATCCCCATTGGTAACCACTAGTTTATTTTCTATATCTGTGAATCTGTGTCTGTTTTGCATATACATTCTGTTTTGCATATACATTCCACATATACGTGATTATCATACAGTATTCTTTTCTGTCTGACTTCCTTCACTAAGCATAATACTCTTTAGGTCCATTCACATTGCCGCAAATGGCAAATTTTCATTTTTATGGCTGTGTAATATTCCCTTGTATATATTTACCATATCTTTTTATCCAGTCATATGTTTATGGGTACTTGTGTTCTTTCCATGTCCTGACTATTGTAAATAGTGCTGCTATGAACAATGGGGTACATGTATCTTTTTGAATTAGCGTTTTCATTTTTTTCTGGCCATACCCAGGAGAGGAATTGCTGAATCATGTGATGATTCTATTTTTAGTTTCTTGAGGAAACTCCATACTGTTTTCCTTAGTGGCTGTCCAATTTAAATTCCCACCAAGAGTGTACAAAGTGTTCCCTTTTCTCCACGTCCTTGTCAACACTTGTTATTTTCTTTTTGTTGTTTTTTTGCTTCTCTGATTGAATGAATTCTACTTCCCTGCCTTTGACTTTGCTGCTCCTTTCTTCTGCTTGATCTAGTCTGCTCAGAATCCCTCTGTTGAATTTTTCAGCTCAGTTATTCTATTCTTCAGCTTGGTGTTTTCATTTGGTACTTTCTTATATTTTCCATCTCTTTGTTGAAATTCTCACTTTGTTCATGCCTTGTTCTCCTGACTTCAGTGAGTATTTTTATAACTGTTATTTGAACTCTTATTAGGTAAATGATTTTCCCATTTCATTGTCTTGTTTTTAGAATTTTATCTTGTTCTTTTTTTGGGAACATATTTCTCTGTTTCTTCATTTTCCTTGACTCTTTGTGTTGGTTTCTGTGCATTAGATAACATACCTATCTCTCTCAGTCTTCATAGAGCAACCTTGTGTAGGAGATGAACCTTATCAATTAGTCTAGCCCAAACTTTTGGTTATCTCTCAAACCTCTATGATTGTCAAAGACGCCTTCTTTGTTCTTAGTGGCTTCCAGTAGTTGAGGAGGGTGTGCTAAGACCTGTCAGTGTCCCAAAGGGGAGAATTTCAGTCAGCATTTTGCTACAGGCTGATGGAAGCTGAACCCTCAGGCAGCAGCAGGGAAAGTATGTAATTAGTGCCCTTCCTAGGAGAAACTGGGAGATGGGCTTTTTTGCGACTCTGTGCTGGGCCCAGGAGCACATGGAGAGGTGCTCCTGTGTCAGTTAATAACTTCTTTTTTGTTATATTCCTGTGGGACTCATGAATGTAAGCCTTTTTGTTATTAGAGCCAGGTAATCCAGGTGCTGTCCTTCTGCAGTAGTCAAAAAAGCTTGGTTCCCAGACATCTGTACAAGGTCCTTTCAGGATGATATTGGCAATTTGTAGTGGGCTTAAATAAAAAGGGGGACATAGTGTCTGCTGCCTTCCCCAGTCTCCAAGGAGGATCACAGTTAGTCTTTAGATGCCTGTTAAATTAGAACTGATTTTTGTTTTTTGTTTTTTTTGATATAGTCTTGTGAGTCTTGTGGACTTCAAGCTCCATTGGCTTTCAGAGCTAGTTGTTTTGGGGACCCATCACTCAGGAGGAGTCTTTAAAGTTGGAGTACTAGATATGAGGTTCAAACCCCCTTTACTCCTCAGGGAGAAGCTGGGAGTTGGGAGTTCCCTCCAAATTGTACGGCAATATACTGGGGACGGTGTTTTTGGTGAGAATGTGTCTCAGTGTTTCCTACTGGTTTTGTTTTGTGAGTGATATGTGTATTTTCTCTTTCACTTGCTTTGTAGGGTCCACTCAGCTTGTTTCTGGATTTCTTTCAGAGGGAATTGCTTCATGTATAACTGTAGATTCAGTGTATCCGTGGGAGGAGGTGATTTCAGGAAGCCCCTTTGTCATCATCTTGGACTGGAATCTCCTCTAATTTTCAAATCTGATAATAATTTGGAGGAGTGATTACTAATTGCCTATCCAGTATTCGTTCTCTTTGTCTTCCCTAGAAAGAGGACCCAACATTATTTGGGATTTAAGAGTGGCCAGGTGTGACAAAATGTATCCTAGGTAAAGTCCCTTGTATAAATTCTGTGGTTAGATGTATGTATAAATATTGTCTGGAATACTGGGAGGGATACTTAAACGGAAATTCTCAACTTGGAAGTGCTTCATTTTTTCCTCATCTCTTACTCTCCTGTTTCTTGCCTGTAGTAAGAAAGAGTTTGAGTTGCTATTTTGATCATCTAAGTGACTTTGAGGATGGAAGCCATGATTAAAAATGGCAGAGCAGGAGGAAGGAGCCTGGGGCTCTGCTGACTTGGTGGTGCTTCTATACCAGCTTGGCCTTGCCTTTTTCCTAACTTCTAAAAGAAAAACAGAAAAAAGTAAACTTTCATATTGTTTAAGTACAGTTATTTCAAGTTTTTATTGCTAGAAGTTATATATAAATTTTAACTGATAGATCACCTCTTATGTAGAGTTTTGCAGATATAGGCCCCCAGCTCCAGAGATTTTCATTCACTGGACAATGTCCAAGGCCAACTAAGTTTAGAACAACTCTGCTAGAGTATAATGCTTTAGGTCTCTGGGTCATGGAATTTTATTCCCAGTATACAAATTAGCTTTGTCAGTTGCAGTGACAAATTCCTGTCAAGTGTCAGAGGGACAGTGAAAGGAACGAACTAGTGTGTGGAACATCATGTATGCATTACTCAGAGAGAAAAACCATTTCTGTTCCACCACCAATGGGTCAATAGCTACATTTTAAAGAAGAAAATTTGTATTTGGAGGAAAAAAATATTGGATGGATTTTCAAAGTTTTATGAGATGGGGGTTGGGCAGGAAAGAAAAATAAGGTTTCATTTTGCCAAAATAATGGAATATTCCTGAAATTTGGAAACCTATTGGCAAATGTCAAACCTACCCAAAGAAATTCATTTAATACGGTTAGTTTGTGGTTATCAACAAAGTCAGAGGGCCAACTGGCAAAGTTATTTTAATAGTAAGATACGTACTAAATCAAAGTAATTTCAGATCAAATTTGCCAATAGATACTGCAAAAATCAGTACTTAAGGCAAGTTTATGTTAAATAAAAGAAAATAACTATTCATGGCTTAAGAAAAGCATATTCTTGACAATCATTTACAGACAAACATTTCTTGGTTTGTATCAGAGAAAATATCCTCAGAGCCAGTATTGTACATGAATATAATAGATGAGCCTAAGAAGTCAGCCAGTCTCAACTATGGCAGTTTCATTCAGCAAGATCAAAAAGCCATTTGCCAGCATGATGAAACCTTTTCTGTGAACATGATCTACAAAGCTCAGAATGCCCCAGCAATTCAACCTTCATTACCTCTCTTTCTTTAAAGTAGAAACCCACTTGGCTCATATTTTAACAGTAGATCTCTATAATAGGATGGCTACATTGAGATCCTAGGTAGTAAAAAAGTATGCCAAGGTGATTTGGATCCATTTTGTTACCTTCTAAACCTGAGTTCCATAGCTGCAAGGTCAATTTTCCCTACCACTCAATAGTTTCTGCCTAGAGTGGGACACAAAAGCTTACTTTTGATGCATTGGCACCCTTCTACAGAGATGGAAATCCAAGGTTATATCACTCCACATGGAAAATAAAAAGCTTATGATATCTCTTTTAGATAAGAGTTTGTGCTGCTCTCCTTGATGATCATTTTCTGAGCTTTCTTTACTCTGCTGAGTGCCATCACCCTTCTTAGAGATGACTGCATTTTTGAGTCTGAAGCACTTGTGGGCCCTTTGGGATGAAAAACACTTTCCTTGCTAAGTGCTAACCATTTTTATTGTTATCATTGTTATTAAGTCAATTCCCAAAGTCGTATCCACTAACATGGGATTTTCAAAAATGACACATTGCATCAGTGTACTGGGAAATGCTTTTCAGCTGACTTTCTGACGCCAACCTCATAAGTATTGCTATTGTTGTGGTACTTTAGGGAATGACACTTGTCTTTGGTGGCTCATAGTGCCCACAGGTAGTAAGCTATTAAGGGAATAATGATGGGCAAAAACAGGTGGCAGATACTTTTCGACAAGCTCATCTTCCACCTAAGGCATCTGTTGTTTAAGAATGTATGTAGTCACTGTACATAAAGACTGGCTCTTGAGAATAACGCAGAGTGATGATATTCAAACACATTCTTAGAGAACCATTGGAGTAATTGGCTTAAAATGCAGTGTGTTAGTTGACATCAATTCCATGAAATATGCCAAGTTTGTAGAAGCACAGCTTTTCTCTTTAACTTCCAGAGGGAACTTGTGTAGTGCCTTTTCGTTACATGATGGAGAAAACTGCCATGCATATAGACCAGAAATTAGGCAACTATACAGAATGAGAATCTAGGGGACAACATTATCATCCAGATTTTCATAGCTCTAAGGTAAATCATAAGTACATCTCAAGTATGTAACTCAAAATATGCATTTGATGGTAATGGTTACTAATGTAAAGAAATAGAAGAGTACTTTTGGGGAAGATTTCTGAGGACCTATATCTACGCATTGACTCTAGTATGATATAATTTAGAGTTCTAGTATGAAATAACATAGAAGAAGCTGTTTTTGATTTTTTTGTCCATTGCACTTGGTAAGCTCTGCCTATAAGAGGCTAAAAGGAAGCCATAGATGAATTATGGGCAGAGTGCTTAGTCTCAGTGCAGGCTTTGTTTTATAAGCAATTAGCACATACCCCCCACAGCATTTCTCCAGCCATGCCTTACAGATCAGAAATCATAGAGGTGGCCAGGGACTCCACTCCCCCATTCAACCAATACCTTTCTTCAGGAGTCACATGCAGACATTGTATGATGGTCTTCATAAAACTAGATATTGAGCCCCTGAGGGTCAGGCCCTATGGTATAGTTATCTTAATATAACTCACCATGTCTCAGAGAGTGACTTGAACAAGGATTCAAAGTGTATCTCCTCAGTTTGATCCTGATTGAGCTATAGAAGAAGTAAGGTTTTATTTCAGGTGTTTTGTATACTAAAATTTGATTTAAAAATGTCTCTTTAAAAAGTGCAGAACAGTTACGTATATTTTTCATATTGTTTTCTGGTTCCGTCGTTGAATACAAATAGGCCTAGCCCAGATGTTCTCTCTCAAGAGAAAAATTAAAAGGAAGAGAGAGTTTGATCACAAATTCCTTATGGAAAATTTCAGTCTCTGTTATTAAAAGAATTCTGAGCTTGATATTTGTTCTTATTGGGGCCCAGAGATAGCTATGTCTGCTATCTTAAGGAATAATCTCCTGAAACTCTTGAATAACTAATTGCTAAACATGTTTTCAAAAAGTTGCCCTCTGCAGAAAAGAGAACTATAACCTATGTATCTGAGAAAAGGATAAAACCAAATTTTATGTAACATAAAGGATTGAAAGCACTTATATCCTCAAGATTCGTCTCGCTTTGAAGATTATTTCAGAATAATTATAAAACCAAGGATGACATGTTTCAATGTTTATGAAAGACAACCCTTGAGTTTTCCTGTCTTCTCTTCCTCAGATCCAGGCCAGAGAGGCATCATGATAAGACACTGTCTCCAATATCCTCCCTTAGACAGTCAATAAATGTGACAATGTCTTTGTTAATAGTCACAATTTGTAAATAATTTCACTTAATTAGTTATGCTTTTGAGAAGCCAAAATCCTCTGAAGTCTCTTCCTTCTTATCTTAGAATAATTGAGAAAAGTTGGTTCTAAATTCAGTTACAAAATAAAACTGAAACTGAGAGTTATGACTAAAATTGATAAATACTGACAGCCTATAAGATTCTAGATTGGCCAAACTGTCACTTCCATCTCTCTACCAACGGCAAGAATCCATAAATTAATATGAAATACTGACTGTATCAAATTTGGACTCGTGCAGGCTATCCAATGAGCAACAAAAGTTGAAATTCTTATAGTAGTGTAGTAACAACTTGTAGAGATAACCATGACTTTTCATCAGTAAGTTAAAAATGATTTATTTGTATTTCTATTTAGGTTTAATAAAAATGAGTAAAGTACATGTTTTATAGAACATGTATTAAATGAACCATAAATTAAAATTTTTTATTATATTCTCTTGGATAATGATTTTTATTTTCAATGAGAAGTCAAGATATTTATATATAGCTGTAATTTCTTTTTCTCAGTAATGTCACTTTGTTGCAATGGATGAGTAGAATATTTCTTTTATTTTTAAATATTTATGTGGTAAAAAGATAGTTTCTTATTCCATATAATATATTTATTCATCTCTCAACTGATTGCCTTCGAATCAATTTCCTTTGATCAAACGTATTTTAAAAATAAAATTTTCTCTTTATTTCTGGACTATCAATTACTACTCTCAGTTTTTTGTCTTGTTATTGCTTTCACTATACTAATCCACCTTTCATTTTCTTTCCTGCTTTGGTTAAATTATTTTGAAAACTCAAAGCTTACATGTGATTTGTACCATTGATATGAAATGTATTATCTTTCATAAGTTGCCCTTGACACTAGTAGTGGAGGCATTAAATATTCAGTAGAAATTACATAAAAAGAAACAGATGGAACTAGTTAGCTAAGATAGTAGTATTTTTACATTGGGCACTTAAATCATATTATGGTAGTCTATGTTTCTCAGAAATATGCCAAAAGAGATAAAGAAGAAATACATGGATAGATAGCTATTCTTTTGTAAAGTTGTAGCTATACAACTTTTAAATGATCTTTCTAAGTGCTTTTTAAATTTATCATTTACAAAAGCACATATTTCTCTGGGATATAGGTGATTCACAGTATATTTTGAACATCTGAAGACAGGACTGGCCTATCACACTGAAATATAGAAGACACTGTTACTAGTGCATAAAGGAGAATCATGAAGTTCCAGTGTACCATAATTATACAATTACAGGCTTATGGCAATTTATTTAAATTGATAATTTAAAAGTCATTTGAATATATGTTTTAAGGTAAGAAAGAGGATGCATACTGGAGAGGAGAGAGTATTTAGGCTTTGAAGTGATTTCTGTGATTATGAATCTCTTTGTTATTAATTATGCTATTATAGGTAGATTACATAGTCTTTCTGAGCCTCAGTTCCATTTTATATATAATTGATATAATAATGCATACCTGATAGATTTGTTATAATAAATGTGATATCATGTGTAGGTACCCAGTACAAAGTTCTTTTGTATGTTTTATCCTGACAAGTCAAGAATCAATATCAAGAGAGAATGAGATCAAATTTCCATGATGCTAAACCATCAGGCAGACACTCAAGAGTGCTTCTCTGATGTTTAGTGAAACATACAATTTTGTCTCAACTCCATCTTCAAGGGCTATTTTAATTAGTTTTAGTTTGTTTTGTTTTGTTTTAAGAGATTAAGTATCTTGACCTGGATTGAAATGGAATGTTTTTTTTTCTGTTAATTTTTATTTTATATTGGAGTGTAGTTGATTTACAAAACTTTGTTAGTTTCAGGTGTATAGCAAAGTAATTTAATTATACACACACACACACACACACACACATATCCATTTTTTTCAGATTTGTTTCCCATATAGCTTATTACAGAATACTGAGTTCCCTTTGCTATACACTAGGTCCTTGTTAATTATCTATTTTATATGTAGTAGTGTGTATATATAACAACATTATTTCTAATAGCCCCAAGCAGTTGCATAAATGTCCATCAATAGTAGTATGAATAAATTAATTGTGGTATATTCACACAATGTAATACTATACAACAGTGAGAATGAATGAACTATATGCAATGACGTGGATGAATGAATCTCACAGACATACTAAAAATACAGGAGAAACTAATCTATGATGTTAGAACTTAGGATAGTGGGGGCAGGGGAGGGACTGGAAGAGAGCATGGGGAGGCTGCTGGGTGCTGATAATTTTCGTTTTGTTGATGTGAGTGCTGGTATACATGCTTTCCCTTTGTGAAAATACTTTTTTTAAAAAAATTGGGGTATAGTTGCTTTACAATGTTGTGTTAGTTTCTGCTGTACAGCAAAGTGAATCAACTATATACATATGGTACAAGTATACAATACAATATTACTCAGCCATAAAAAGGAATGAAATTGGGTCATTTGTAGAGATGTGGATGGACCTAGAGACTGTCACACAGAGTGAAGTAAGTCAGAAAGAGAAAACTAATATTGTATATTAATGTATATGTGGAATCTAGAAAAATGGTACAGATGAACCTGTTTGAAAGGCAGAAAGAGACACAGACGGAGAGAACAAACGTATGGACACCAAGGGAGGAAGGGAGGTGTGGGATGAATTGGGAGATTGGGATTGACGTATATACACTAATATGTATAAAATAGATAACTAAGGGGGACCGTCAAGATGGCAGAGGCGTAAGACAAGGAGATGACCTTCCTCCCCCACAAATATATCAAAAATATATCTACATGTGTAACAACTCCTACAGAACACCTACTGAACACTGATAGAAGACCTTAGACTTCCCCAAAGGCAATAACTACCCACGTACCTGGGTAGGGCAAAAGAAAAAAGAAAAAACAGAGACAAAAGAATAGGGATGGGACCTGCACCTCTGGGAGGGAGCTGTGAAGGGAAAAAGTTTCCACACACTAGTAAACCCCTTCACTGGCAGAGACAGGGGGTGGGTGCGGGAGAAGCTTTGGAGCCACAGAGGAAAGTGCAGCAACAAGGGTGCAGAGGGCAAAGTGGAGAGATTCCAGCACAGAGGACCCGTGCTGACCAGTACTCACCAGCCTGAGAGGCTTGTCTTCTCACCTGCCGGGGAGGTGGGGACTGGGAGCTGAGGCTCTAGCTTCGGAGGTCAGATCCCAGGGAGAGGGCTGGGGTTGGCTGCGTGATCACAGCCTGAGGGCTAGTGTGCCACAGCTAACCAGGAGGGAATCCAGAAAACAGTCTGGACCTGCTGAAGAGGCAAGAGACCATTGATTCAGGGTCTGTCACAAGGAGAGGGGATTCCTGCTCTGTGCACCCACGGACAGCAGAACACCGCCTAAATGAGCTCCAGAGATGGGCACGAGCCATGGCTATCAGCTCGGACCCTCGAGACGAGCATGGAATGCTAATGCTGCTGCAGCAGCCGCCTGGAATCCTGTGTGCAAGCACAGGTCACTGTCTACACTTCCTCTCCCAGGAGCCTGTGCAGCCCGCCACTGCCAAGGTCCTGTGATCCGGGGACAGCTTCCCCAGGAGACCACATGTTACACCTCAGGCTGTTGCAACATCATGGCAGCCCCTGTCGCCACAGGCTCGCCCTGCATTCCAGTTATGACTACCGTACCCCTCCCTCCACTGGGCCTGAGTGAGCAAGAGCCCCCTAATCAGCCACTGCTTTAACCCCGTCCTGTCTGGGTGGGAATAGATGCCTGAGGGTGACCTACACACAGAGATGGGGCCAAAACCAAAGCTGAACCCCAGGAGCTGTGTGAACAAAGAAGAGAAAGGGAAACTTCTCTGTGCAGCCTCAGGAGCAGCGGATTAAGTCCCCACAATCAACTTGATGTACCCTGCATTTGTGGAATACCTGAATAGACAATGAATCGTCCCAAAATTGAGGTGGTGGATTTTGGGAACAACTGTAGACTTAGGGTTTGCTGTCTGTGACTGATTTGTTTCTGATTTTTATGTTTATCTTAGTATAGCTTTTAGCACTTGTTATTATTAGTGGAGTTGTTTTTTGGTTTGGTTGCACTTTTCTTTTTTATTATTATTACTTTTTATTTTTTTATTTTAATAATTTATTATTAAATTTTTTTTTCCTTCGTTTTTCTCCCTTTTCTTCTGAGCCGTGTGACTGAAAGGGTCTTGGTGCTCTGGCCTGGTTTCAGACCAGAGCCTCTGAGGTGGGAGAGCCAAGTTCAGGACATTGGCCCACCAGAGACCTCCTGCTTCCACATAATATCAAATGGCAAAAGCTCTCCCACATATCTCCATCTTAATGCTAACACCCAGCTTCACTCAACAACCAGCAAGCTACAGTGCTGGACACCCTATGCCAAACAACTAGCAAGACAGGAACACAACCCCACCCATTAGCAGAGAGGCTGCCTAAAACCATACTAAGTTCACAGACACCCCAAAACACACCACCGGACGTTGCCCTGCCCATCCGAAAGATGATTCAGCCCCACCCACCAGAACACAGGCACCACTCCCTTCCACTAGGAAGCCAACACAACCCACTGAACCAAACTTAGCCACTGGGGCTGTTGCAACATCGGAAATCGGAAACAATGGGAACTACAAACCTGAAGCCTGTGAAAAGCCGAAACTCAGTAAGTTAAACAAAATGAGAAGACAGAGGAATATGCAGCAGATGAAGGAGCAAGGTAAAAACCCACCAGACCAAACAAATGAAGAGGAAATAGGCAGTCTACCTGAAAAAGAATTCAGAGTAATGATAGTAAAGATGATCCCAAATCTTGGAAATAAAATGGAGAAAATACAAGAAACATTTAATAAGGACCTAGAAGAACTAAAGAGCAAACAAACAATGATGACCAACACAATAAATGAAATTAAAAATTCTCTTGAAGAAATCAATAGCAGAATAACTGAGGCAGAAGAACAGATAGTGACCTGGAAGATAAAATAGTGGAAATAACTACTACAGAGCAGAATAAAGAAAAAAGAATGAAAAGAAATGGGAACAGTCTCAGAGACCTCTGGGACAGTGTTAAATGCACCAACATTCGAATTATAGGGGTCCAAGAAAAAGAAAGGGACTGAGAAAATATTTGAAGAGATTATAGTTGAAAACTTCCCTAATATGGGAAAGGAAACAGTCAATCAAGTCCAGGAAGCACAGAGTCCCACACAGGATAAATCCAAAGGGAAACACGCCAAGATACATATTAATCAAACTATCAAAAATTAAATACAAAGAAAAAATATTAAAGGCAGCAAGGGAAAAACAACAAATAACATACAAGGGAATCCCCATAAGCTTAACAGCTGATCTTTCAGCAGAAACTCTGCAAGCCAGAAGGGAGTGGCAGGACATATTTAAAGTAATGAAAGGGAAAAACCTACAACCAGGATTATTCTACCCAGCAAGGATCTCATTCAGATTTGATGGAGAAACTAAGACCTTTACAGACAAGCAGAAGTTAAAAGAATTCAGCACCACCAAACCAGCTTCACAACAAATGCTAAAGGACCCTCTCTAGGCAGGAAACACAAGAGAAGGAAAAGACCTACAGAAAGAAACCCAAAACAATTAGAAATGGTAATAGGAACATACATATTGATAAATACATTAAATGTAAATGGATTAAATGCTCCAACCAAAAGACATAGACTGGCTGAATGGATACAAAAGCAAGAACCATTATATGCTGTCTACAAGAGACCCACTTCAGACCTATAGACACATACAGACTGAAAATGAAAGGATGGAAAAAGATATTCCATGCAAATGGAAATCAAAAGAAAGCTGGAGTAGCAATTCTCATATCAGACAAAGTAGACTTTGAAATAAAGACTATTACAACAGACAAAGAAGGACACTACATAATGATCAAGGGATTAATCCAAGAAGAAGATATAAAAATTGTATATATATATGCACCTAACATGAGTACCTCAATATATAAGGCAAATGCTAATGGCCATAAAAGGAGAAATCAACAGTAGCACAATCATAGTAGGGGACATTAACACCCCACATTAACCAATGGACATATTATCCAAAATGAAAATAAATAAGGAAGCACAAGTTTTACATGACACATTAAACAAGATGGACTTAATTGATATTTATAGGACATTCCATCCATAAACAACAGGATACACTTTCTTCTCAAGTGCTTGTGGAATATTCTCCAGGATCATATCTTGGGTCACACATCAAGCTTTGGTAGATTTAAGAAAATTGAAATCATATGAAGTATTTTTTCTGACCACAACGCTTTGAGACTAGATATGAATTACAGGAAAAAAACTATAAAAAATAAAAACACATGGAGGCCAAACTATACGCTACTAAATACGCAAGAGATCACTGAAGAAATCAGAGGAAATCAAAAAATACCTAGACACAAATGACAATGAAAACATGATGACCTAAAACCTATGGGATGCAGCAAAAGCAGTTCTAAGAGGGAAGTTTATAACAATACAATCCTACCTCAAGAAACAAGAAAAATCTTAAATAAACAATCTCAGTATAAAACAGCTCAGTATAAAAAATGGGCAGAAGAAGCTGGTACGAAGTGAGAGACTGGCATGGACATATATACACTACCTAATGTAAAATAGCTAATGGGAAGCAGCTGCATAGCACAGGTGCATAGCATCATCTTGGTGCTTTGTGATCACCTAAAGGTGTGGGATAAGGAGGGTAGGAGGGAGATGCTAGCGGGAGGGGATATAGGGTTATATATACATACACATAGCTGATTCACTTTGTTATACAGTAGAAACTAACACAACTTTGTAAAGCAATTGTACTCTAATAAAGATGTTAAAAAAAACATAACTAATGAGAACCTGCTGTATAGCGCAGGGAACTCTACTTAATGCTTTTGGTGACCTAAATGGGAAAGGAATCTTAAAAAGAAGGTATATATGTATAAATGGAATGTTTTGAGAAGGATTTTTACTATATTTGGTGGCAGTATAACACAGAAGAACACTCTTTGACATAAATCACAGCAAGATCTTTTTTGATCCACCTCCTAGAGTAATGGAAATAAAAACAAAAATAAACTAATGGGACCTAATGAAACTTCAAAGCTTTTGCACAGCAAAGGAAACCATAAACAAGATGAAAAGACAGTCCTCAGAATGGGAGAAAATATTTGCAAACGAATCAATGGATAAAGGATTAATCTCCAAAATATATAAACAGCTCCTGCAGCTCAATATTAAAGAAACAAACAGTCCAATCCAAAAATGGGCAGAAGACCTAAATAGACATTTCTCCAGACAAGATAGACAGATGTCCAAGAAGCACATGAAAGGCTGCTCAACATCAGTAATTATTAGAGAAATGCAAATCGAAACTACAATGAAGTATCACCTCAGAATACTTAGACTGGGCATCATCAGAAAATCTAGAAACAATAAATGCTGGAGAGGGTGTGGAGAAAAGGGAACCCTCTTGAACTGTTGTTGGGAATGGAAATTGATACAGCCACTATGAAGAACAGTATGGAGGGTCCTTAAAAAACTAAAAATAGAATTACCATATGAACCAGCAGTCCCACTACTGGGCATATACCGAGAGAAAACCATAATTCAAAAAGACACATTTACCCCAATGTTCATTGCAGCACTGTTTACAATAACCAGGACATGGAAGCAACCTAAATGCCCATCGACAGATGAATGGATAAAGATGTGATAATATAAACAATGGAATATAACTCAGCCATAAAAGGGAACGAAATTGGGTCATTTGTTGAGACGTGGATGGATCTCGAGACTGTCATACAGAGTGAAGTAAGTCAGAAAGAGAAAAATATCGTATATTAACACATGTATGTGGAACCTAGAAAAATGGTACAGATTAACCATTGTGCAGGGCAGAAGTTGAGATACAGATGTAGAGAAGAAAGGTATAGACACCAAGGGGGGAAAGCCACTGTGGGGTGGGGATGGTGGTGTGATGAATTGGGCGATTGGGATTGACATGTATACACTGACGTGTATAAAATTGATGACTACTAAGAACGTGTATAAAATTGATGTATAAAAATAGAGTAAAATTCCAAAGTTAAGAGCTTCCCTGGTGACTCAGTGGTTGAGAGTCCGCCTGCCGATGCAGGGGACACGGGTTTGTTCCCCAGTCCGGGAAGATCCCACGTGCTGCGGAGCGGCTGGGCCTGTAAGCCATGGCCACTGAGCCTGTGCGTTCAGAGCCTGTGCTCCACGGCCAGGGAGGCCACAACAGTGAGAGGCCCACATACCGCAAAAAAAAAATTCCGAAGTTAAAAAAAAAATGTTGAATTACCTTTGTCAGAAATCAGCTTTCCATACGTATGTGGATCTCTTTTGAGAATCTATTATGTACACTTGATTATTTTGTTATTTTGTTTATAATCCTGCCAGTACCACACTATCTGGATTATTGCACCTTTACAATAAATCTTGAAACCAGATGGTGTCTTTCAACATTGTTCTTGTTTTAATATTTGTTTTGGCAAATTTAGTGCTTTGCAATTCCATGTGAATTTTAAGATCAGTTTGTCCATTTCTCTCTTTAAAGAGGCTGCTGAGATTTTGATTGGGATTGTATTTGAGGAGAATTAACAGATCAGTTTGAGTAAAAATGACATTTTAATAATATTACATCTTCCAAACCATGAATGCATTATATCTGTCCATTTACTTGTTTAATTTTTTTCAGTGTTTAGTAATTTTTTTTAATTTAAAAAATTTTTTACCTTTGGTTTTTAACATCTTTATTGGAATATAATTGCTTTACAGTGGTGTGTTAGTTTCTGCTTTATAACAAAGTGAATCAGCTATACATATACATATGTTCCCATATCTCCTCCTTCTTGCATCTCCCTCACACCCTCCGTATCCCACCCCTCTAGGTGGTCACAAAGCACCAAGCTGATCTCCCTGTGCTATGTGGCTGCTTCCCACTATCTATTATACATTTCATAGTGTATATATGTCCATGACACTTTCTCACTTCTACCCAGCTTACCCTTCCCCTTCCCTGTGTCCTCAAGTCCATTCTGTACATCTGCATCTATATTCATGTCCTGCCCCTATGTTCGTCAGAATCTTTTTTTTTTTTTAGATTCCATATATATGTGTTAGCATATGGTATTTGTTTTTCTCTTTCTGACTTACTTCACTTTGTATGACAGACTCTAGGTCCGTCCACCTCACTACAAATAACTCAATTTTGTTTCTTTTTATGGCTGAGTAATATTCCATTGTATATATGTGCCACGTCTTATCCATTCATCTGTCGATGGACACTTAGGTTGCTTCCATGTCCTACCTATTGTAAATAGAGCTGCAATGAACATTGAGGTACCTGACTCTTTTTGAATTATGGTTTTCTCAGAGTATATGCCCAGTAGTGGGATTGCTGGGTCATATGGTAATTCTATTTTTAGTTTTTTAAGGAACCTCCATACTGTTCTCCACAGAGTCTGTATCAATTTACATTCCCACCAGCAGTGCAAGAGGGTTCCCTTTTCTTCACAGCCTCTTCAGCATTTATTGTTTATAGACTTTTTAATGATGTTCATTCTGACTGGTGTAAGGTGATACTTCATTGTAGTTTTGATTTGCATTTCTCTAATGATTAGTAATGTTGAGCATCCTTTCATGTCTTTGTTGGAAATCTGTATATCTTCTTTGGACAAATGTCTGTTTAGGTCTTCTGCCCATTTTTGGATGGCTTTTTTTGTTTTTCTGATATTGACCTGCATGAGCTTCTTGGATATTTTGGAGATTAATCCTTTGTCCGTTGCTTCACTTGCAAATATTTCCTCCCATTATGAAGATTGCCTTTTCAGCTTGTTTATGGTTTCCTTTGCTGTGCAAAAGCTTTTAAGTTTCATTAGGATCCATTTGTTAATTTTTGTTTTTATTTCCATTTCTCTAGGAGGTGGGTCAAAACGATCTTGCTGTGAATTATGTCATAGAGTGTTCTGCGTATGTTTTCCTCAAAGAGTTTTATAGTGTGTGGCTTTACATTTAGGTCCTTAATCCATTTTGATTTTATTTTTGTTTATGGTGTTGTTAAGTGTTCTAACTTCATTATTTTAGATGTAGCTGTCCAGTTTTCACAACATCAGTTATTGAAGAAGCTGTCTCTTCTCCATTGTATATTCTTGCCTCCTTTATCAAAAATAAGGTGACAGTATATATGTGGGTTTATCTCTGCACTTTCTATCCTGTTCCATTTATCTATATTTCTGTTTATGTGCCAGGACCATATTGTCTTGATTACTGTAGCTTTGTAATATAGTCTGAAGTCAGGGAGCCTGATTCCTCCAGCTCCGTTTTTCTTTCTCAAGATTGCTTTGGCTATTTGGGGTCTTGTGTGTTTCCATACAAATTGTGAAATATTTGTTCTACATCTGTGAAAAATGCCTTTGGTAGTTTGATAGGGATTGCAGTGAATCTGTAGATTGCTTTGGGTAGTAGAGTCATTTTCACAATGTTGATTCTTCCAATCCGAGAAGATGGTTTATCTGTCCATCTGTTTCTATCATTTCATTTTAATTCCTTTCATCAGTGTCATAGTTTTCTCTATACAGGTTTTTTGTCTCCTTAGGTAGGTTTATTCCTAGGTGTTTTATTCTTTTTGTTGCACTGGTAAAAGGAAGTGTTTCCTGAATTTCTCTTTCCCATTTTTCATCATTAGTGTATAGGAATGCAAGAGATTTCTGTGCATTAATTTTGTATCCTGCTACTTTACCATATACATTGATTAGCTCTAGTAGCTTTCTGGTAGCATCTTTAGGATTCTCTATGTATAGTATCATGTCATCTGCAGAGAGTGACAGCTTTACTTTTTCTTTGCTGATTTGGATTCCTTGTATTTCTTTTTCTTCTCTGATTGCTGTGACTAAAACTTCGAAAACTATGTTGAATAATAGTGGTGAGAGTGCACAACCTTGTCTTGTTCCTGATCTTAGAGGAAATTGTTGCAATTTTTCACCATTGAGAATGATGTTGTCTGTGGGTTTGTCATATATGGCCTTCATTGTGTTGAGGTAAGTTCCCTCTATGCCTACTTTCTGGACAATTTTTTTCATAAATAGGTGTTGAATTTTGTCAAAAGCTTTTTCTGCATCTATTGAGATGATCATATGATTTTTCTCCTTCAATATGTTAATATAATATATCACATTGATTGATTTGTGTGTATTGAAGAATCCTTGCCTTCCTGGGATAAACCCTACTTGATCATGGTTGTATGATCCTTTTAATGTGCTGTTGGATTCTGTTTGCTAATATTTTTTTGAGGATTTTTGCATCTATGTTCATCAGTGTTATTGACCTGTAGTTTTCTTTCTTTGTGACATCTTTATCTGCTTTTGGTATCAGGGTGATGGTGGCCTCATAGAATGAGTTTGGGAGTGTTCCTCCCTCTGCTGTATTTTGGAAGAGTTCAAGAAGGGTTGGTGTTAGCTCTCTCTAAATGTTTGATAGAACGTGCCTGTGAAGCCATCTGGTCCTGGGCTTTTGTTTGTTGGAATATTTTTTATCACAGTGTCAATTTCAGTGCTTCTGATTGGTCTGTTTATATTTTCTATTTCTTCCTGGTTCAGTCTCAGAAGTTGTTCTTTTCTAAAAATTTGTCTATTTCTTCCAGGTAGTCCATTTTATTGGCATATGGTTTCTTGTAGTAATCTCTCATGATCCTTTGTATTTCTGCAGTGTCAGTTGTTACTTCTCCTTTTTCACTTCCAATTCTATTGATTTGAGTCTTCTCCCTTTTTTTTCTTGTTGAGTCTGGCTAATGGCTTCTCCATTTTGTTTATCTATTCAAAGAACCATCTTTTAGTTTTATTGATCTTTGCTATTGTTTCCTTCATTTCCTTTTCATTTATTTCTTATCTGATCTTTATGAGTATTTTCCTTCTGCTAACTGGGGATTTTTTGTTCTTCTTTCTATAATTGCTTTAGGTGTAAGGTTAGGTTGTTTAGTTGAGTTGTTTCTTGTGTCTTAAGGTAGGATTGTATTGGTATAAATTTCCCTCTTAGAACTGCTTTTGCTGCATCTCACAGGTTTTGGATCATGGTGTTTTTGTTGTCGTTTGTCTCTAGGTATTTCTTGATTTCCTCTTTTATTTCTTTGATGATCTCTTGGTTATTTAGTAACACTTTGTTTACCCTCCATGTGTTTGTGTTTCTTACTTTTTTCCCCCTGTAATTTATTTCTAATCTCATTGTTTTGTGGTCAGAAAATATACTTGATGTGATTTCAATTTTCTTAAATTTACCAAGGCTTGATTTGTGACCCAATATATGATCTATCCTGGAGAATGTTCCATAAGCACTTGAGAAGAAAGTTAGTGTGTTGTTTCTGGATGGAGTCCTATAAATATCAATCTACTCCATCATGTTTAATGTATCATTTGAAGTTTGTGTTTCCTTATTTATTTTCATTTTGGATGATCTGTCCATTGGTGAAAGTGGGGTGTTAAAGTCCCTTACTATGATTGTGTTACTGTTGATTTCCCATTTTATGGCTGTTGGCATTTGCTGTATGTATTGAGGTGCTCCTATGTTAGGTGCATAAATGTTTACAGTTTTTATATCTTCTTCTTAGATTGATCTCTTGATCGTTATGTAGTGTCCTTCTGTCTGTATTGTAATAGTCTTTATTTTGAAGTCAATTTTATCTGATATGAGAATAGCTACTTGAGGTTTCTTTTGATTTCTAATGGAATGGAATATCTTTTTCCATCCTCTCACTTTCCGTCTGTATGTGTTCCTAAGTTTAAAGTGGGTCTCTTGTAAACAGCATATATACGGGTCTCCTTTTTGTATCCATTCAGCCAGTCTATGTCTTTTGGTTGGAGCATGAATCCATTTATATTTAAATTAATTATTGATATGTATTTTACCTTTTTCTTAATTGTTTTTTGTTTCTTATTGTAGGTCTTTTCTTTCTCTTGTGTTTCCTGCCTAGAGAAGTTCCTTTAGCATTTGTTGTAAAGCTGGTTTGGTGGTGCTGAATTCTCTTAGCTTTTGTCTCTCGGTAAAGGTTTTAATTTCTCCATCGAATCTGAATGAGATCCTTGCTGGGTAGAGTAATCATGGTTGTAGGCTTTTCCCTTTCATCACTTTAAATGTGTCCTGCCACTCCCTTCTGGCTTGCAGAGTTTCTGATGAAAGTTCAGCTGTTAACCTTATGGGGATTCCCTTGTATGTTATTTGTTGTTTTTACCTTGCTGCTTTTAATATTTTTTTCTTTGTATTTAGTTTTTAATAGTTTGATTTATATGTATCTTGGCCTGTTTCTCATTGGATTTATCCGGTATGGGGCTCTCTGCGCTCCCTGGACTTGATTATTTCCTTTCCTATATTAGGGAAGTTTTCAACTATAATCTCTTCAAATATTTTCTCAGTCCCTTTTTCTCTTCTTCTTCTGGGACATCTATAATTCGAATTTTGGTATGTTTAATGTTGTCACAGAAGTCTCTGAGACTGTTCTCAATTCTTCTCATTCTTTTATGTTTATTCTGCTCTGCAGTTGTTTTTCCACTATATTATTTTACAGGTCACTTATCCGTTCTTCTGCCTCAGTTATTCTGCTATTGATTCCTTCTAGAGATTTTTTAATTTCATTTACTGTGTTGTTCATCATTGTTTGTTTGCTCTTTATTTCTTCTAGGTCCTTGTTAAACGTTTCTTGTATTTTCTCCATTCTATTTCCAAGATTTTGGATCATGTTTACTATCATTACTCTGATTGTTTTTCAGGTAGACTGCCTATTTCCTCTTCATTTGTTTGGTCTGGTGGGTTTTTACCTTGCCTCTTTGTCTGCTGTGTGTTTCTCTGTCTTCTCATTTTGCTTAACTTACTGTGTTTGGGGTCTCCTTTTTACAGGCTGCAGGTTCGTTGTTCCCGTTGTTTTTGTTGTCTACCCCCAGTGGCTAAGGTTGGTTCATTCGATTGAGTAGCCTTCCTGGTGGAGGGGACATGTTCCTATGTTCTGGTGTATGAGGCAGGACCTTGTCTTCCTGGTGGGCAGGACTACGTCTGTTGGTGTGTTTTGGGGTGCCTGTGTCCTTATTATGATTTTAGACAACCTCTGTGCTAATGGGTGTGGTTGTGTTCCTGTCTTGCTATTTGTTTGGTATAGGGTGTCAAGCTGGGTGTAGTGGAGTTGGATTGAATGGAGCTTGGTCTTAGCGTTGAGATGGAGACCTCTGGGAGAGCTTTTGCTGTTTGATATTATGTGGAGCCAGTACTTCTCTGGTGGACCAATTCCTGAACTCAGCTCTCCCACCTCTGAGGCACAGGCCTGACACATGGCCAGAGCACCAAGACCCTGTCAGTCACATGGCTGAGAAGAAAAGGGAGAAAGAAAGAAAGGAACGAAGGAAGAGTAGAAGGAAGAAAGGAAGGAAGGAAGAAAAAGTTATTTAAAAATTTTAAAAATTATTAAAAATAAAAAAAAATTTAAATAATTAAAAAAAAGAAAGAAGAGAGAGAGCAACCAAACCAAAAAACAAATCCACCAATGATAACAAGCACTAAAAACTATACTAAAAAACCCAAAATAACAAATAAAAAAAATGGACTGACAGAACCCTAGGAGAAATGGTAAAAGCAAAGCTATACAGACAAAATCAAAGAAAGTCCACTGCCTCAATTTTGGGATGATTTGTTGTCTATTCAGGTATTCCAGAGATGCAGGGTATGTCAAGTTGATTGTGGAGATTTAATCCGCTGCTCGTAGGCTGCTGGAAGAAATTTCCCTTTCTGTTCTTTGTTCGCACAGCTCCTGGGATTCAGCTTTGGATTTGGCCCCCCTCTGCATGTAGGTCACCTGAGCGTGTCTTTTCTTTGCTCAGACAGGACGGGGTTGAAGGAGCAGCTGATTAGGGGACTCTGGCTCACTCAGGCCACGGTGAGGGAGGTGTATGGTATGTGGGCTGAGCCTGTGGCGGCAGAGGCCCTCATGATGTTGCAACAGCTTGAGGTGCGCAGTGCGTTCTCCTGGGAAATTTTCCCTGGATCACGGGACCCTGGCAGTGGAGGGCTCTACAGGCTCCTGGGAGGGGAGGTGTAGATAGTGACCTGTGCTTGCACACAGGCTTCTTGGTGACTGCAGCAGCAGCCTTAGTGTTTCACACCCATCTCTGGTGTCCATGCTGATAGCTGTAGCTCGCACTCATCTCTGGAGCTCGTTTAGACAGTGCTCTGAATCCTCTCTCCTCAAGCATCTCGGAAAAATGGTCTCTTGCCTCTTAGGCAGTTCCAGACTTTTTCCCAGACTCCCTCCTGGCTAGCTGTGGCACACTAGCCCCCTTCAGGCTGTCTTCACACAGCCAACCCCAGTCCTCTCCCTGGTATCTGACCTCTGAAGCCCAAGCCTCAGCTCCCAGCCCCTGCCCACCCCAGCCGGTGAGCAAACAAACTTCTCAGGCTGGTGAGTGCTGGTTGGCACCGATCCTCTGTGCAGGAATCTGTCCGCTTTGCCCTCTCCACCCGTGTTGCTGTGCTCTCCTCCGTGGCTCTGATGCTTCCCCCCCACCTCCCCCCGTATCTGCCAGTGAAGGGGCTTCCTAGTGTGTGGAAACTTTTCCTCTTTCACAGCTGCCTCCCAAAGGTACAGGTCCCATCCCTATTCTTTTGTCTCTGTTTTTTCTTTTTTCTTTTGCCCTACCCAGGTACGTGGGGAGTTTCTTGCCTTCTGGGAAGTCTGAGGTCTTTTGTCAGCATTCAGTAGGTGTTCCTTAGGAGTTGTTCTACATGTAGATGTATTTCTGATATATTTGTAGGGAGGAAGTTGATCTCCATGCCTTACTCATCTGCCATATTGAAGCAGGCCCCTTTTGTAATTTTTAGAATGTGGATTTTTGACATTTTCTATCACATTTATACTCAAGTATTTCACATATTTGATGCATTATAAATGGTATTGTGTTTTTAATTTCATTTCTAATTGAACACTGCTAGTATAGGCAATTAATTTTGTATATAATCTTGCATCCTGCAAGTATGCTAAACTTATGCATTCTAGTAGCTTTTTTTGTATATTTCATTGGATTTTCTTCATAGATGTTCATGTCACCTGTGAATAGAGATATTTTGATGTTTCTTTTCAAATCTAGATGCCTTTTATTTCTTTGTATTGCCCCTTTGCGTGGGTTAGAACCTATAGTAAAAATTTTGAAAAGAACTGGTGACAGTAGAATCCTGATCTTGTTATCAATATTAGAGGGAAAGAATTATTTTGTTTGGCATTAAGTTTGGTTAGCTCTAGGTTTTTAACAGATGCTTTATGTTAGGTTGAAGAAGTTCCTTTCTACTCCTACTTTACTGAGAGTTCCTATTTGAAATAAATGTTGGATTTTATAAAACTTTTTTATATATTTGCTGAATTATATTGATTGACTTTTGAATGTTAGACCACCCCTCTGCTTCTGAGATTAAAACTTTTGGGTGTTACGTATTATCCTTTTTATGTATTGTTGGATTCAGTGTTTTAAATTGGTTTACATGTTTTAAATTTAGGTTTATGAGAGATATTTACCTATAGCTTTCTTTTCTTTCTTTCTTTCTTTTTTTTTTTTTTTTGGTAATGTCTTTTTCTGGTTTTGGTACCAAGGTCAGTCTGGCTAAATAGACTGAGTTGAGATGTGTTCCCTCCTTAAGTTTTCTGGAACGTTTGTGTAGACTAGGTATTTTTTCTTCCTTAAATGTTTGGGAGACTTTACAAATGAAGCTATCTGCTCCTTGAGTCTTCTTATAAGAATGTTTTAAACTACAAATTCAGTTTCTTTAATGGATAATATTCCACTTATCTCTTTCTTGTTGACTTAGATTTGGCGTTTTTGCTTCTTTCAATAAATTTGTCTATTTTGCCTAAAGTGTCAAACTTACTGGCATAGAGTTCTTCATAATTTTTCTTTATTATTATTCTAATATTTATAGAATCTGTAGTGATGCCTTCCCTTCCATTCCTGATATTGGTAGTTAGTGTCTTCTCCCTTTTTTCCCTGATCACTATTGGTAGACTGACTTATTATTTATTAATCTTTTCAATGTACCCAGCTTTTGGTTGGTTTTGATTTTTTCCAATTTTTTCTTCTATTTTCCATTTTACTAATGTCTACTCTGATCTTTATTATTTTCTTTTTTCTACTTTAACTTATTCTTGTTTTTTATATTTTTTTATTTTTTAGTTTCTTAAAGCAGTAGTTGAGATAACTGTCTTGAAACCTGTCATTTCTAATGTAGGAATTTAATACTTTAAATTTTTTATGAGTAACGATTTAGCTATATTCCACAAATTAAATGTCAACTTGGCTAGACTTCAGTTCCAAATTATTTGAACGCTAACCTAGGGGTAGCTGTGAAGACGTTTTGCAGGTGAGTTTAAGTCCTTGATCAGTTAACTTTAAGAGAAATTATCCTGGGTTATCTGGGTGCCTGATTCAGTGAATTGAATGGCCCTGAAAACGGGAATGAGGATTATGCTAGGAAGAGAAGAGACTCTTCCTGTGACCAATAGCTTTGGCTTGTGCTTTTGGAGTTTTGTATTGATTGTGGTCTTCCTTTCCTAGATGCCTGCCCTACATACACACACACACACACCACACACACCACACACAACACACACACACACACACACACACACACACACTGGTCATGCTTCTCTGGTTGAACTTGACTGACGCAGTAGCATGTAGAAATTAGATCTTGCTTTTTAAAAATCCAGTGTAACAATCTTTCCCTTTTATTTGGGGTATTCGGACCATTTACATTTGATGTTGTTAGTGATATGGTATAATTTAAATCTATTATCTTGTAATTTTTTTTCTATTTGTCCCATCTGTTCTTTGTCCCTTTTTAATCTCTTTTTTTGCCTGCTTTTGAATTATTGGAAATTTTTTATGGGTCTATTTTTATGTCCCTTGTTGGTTTATTATACCTATCATGCTGTATTTAGTTGCTGCTTCATGCATTATAGTATATATCTTTAAATTGTCACAGTATACTTTTCACCTACTCCCCCTATTCCCAACTTCTGGTATTGTCATTCATTTTCTTTTAGAACCCACACAATATTATTTTTATATTTGTTTAAAGTCAGTTACATTTTAAAGAAGTGTAAACAATAAGAAAATTTTAATATATTTACCCAAGCATTATATTTCCAGTGCTCTTCATTTCTTTGCTTAGTTCTATTCTTCCATATGATATCATTTTCCTTCTGTCTGATGAATTCTTCCAGAATTTGTATGTTTGAAAAAGTGTATTTTACCTTCATTTTTCAGATATGTTTTTCTAGGTTTAGAATTTTAGATTAACTTTTTTTCCAGTACTTTATATATGTTCCTCTACTATTTTATCACTTGATATTGTTTCTGATATGAAATCTGCTGTCATCCTTACCTTTAATCTTATGTAGCTTGTCTCTAGTTCCTTTTAAGATTTTCTTTTGTTCTCATTTTGACCTATAATGTGCCTTGGTGTAGTGTGTGTTTGTGTGTGTGTGTGTGTGTGTGTGTGTGCACCTGTGTGTAAGATTGGATTTTGCTGAACTTCTTGAATCTGGGTGTATAGTTTTTATCAAATTTGGAAAAATTTGAGACATTATTTATTTTTCTTTTTTCCAGCTTTATTGAGTTATTATTGACATATATGTAAGTATGCAACATGATAATTTGATGTTCATGTATACTATGAAATGATTACCACAGTACAATTAATTAACACTTTCATTCCCTAATATAATTACCATTTTTTGGTGTGGTGATAAGACTTAAGATTTACTCTCTTAACAACTTTCCAGTGTATAATACAGTGTTGTTCATTATAGTCACCATGATGTACATTAGAAACCCCAAACTTATTTACTTTATAACTGGAAATTTTCATCCTTTGACAAACATCTCCCCCAGCCCCTGGCAACCACCATTCTATCCTCTATTTCAGTGAGTTCAGCATTTTTAGATTACACAAATAAGTGAGAACATATAGTATTTGTCTTTCTGATTGTTTCACTTGGTATAATTCCCTCAAGGTCCATCCACATTGTTGCAAAAGGCAGGGTTTCTTTATTTTTTAATGGCTGAATAATATTTTATTGTAAATATATGCCACATTTTCTTTATCCATTTATCTGTCAGTGGACACAGGTTGTTTCCATATATTGGGTATTGTATATAATCATGCATGATTTCTTTATATATTTTTTCTCCCCATGTCTCTCTTTCAGGGACTTCATTTACATGCATACAAATTTTCTTGAAGTTGTCCCACAACTCACTGCTCCTCTTTCACATTTTAAATTCTATTACCTTTATTTCATTTTGAATAGTTTTATTTCTATTTTCCAATTCATTCATATTTTCTTATGGAATGTCTCATCTGCCATTAACCCCATCCTCAGTATCTTAAACATTGCAATGTTCATCTGTAGAATTTTGATTTGAGTCTTTTTTGTTAATATCATCCATGTCTCTACCTTGTGAACATATGGCATAAGATTTGAATAACTTGTAATGTCCTTGTCCACTAACATCTATGTCTTTAATTGGATTGGCTTTTTTCCCCTTCATTATGGGTAGTTTTTTCCTGCTTCTTGAATGCCTAAGATTTTGGCCTTTGATGACATTTAGAAATAGTTGATCCTTTTGGGTCTTACTATCAAGATTTTTTTAAAAGTGGGACTGGAGCAGTGCTCAGTTTGGACCTAATAATTCCCCACTACTAGAGCAAAACCTTTCTGTACTCTACCCAATGTCCTATGAATTATGATGTTTTCCAACTGGCTTGTGGGAATAGGCACTATCTGCAGACCTTTCTTGAGTACTGGGCACTGTTACCTCTAATTATTTCAGATGATTTTCTTCTTGGACTTATATGCATACACTATGCCTACCCTGGTAGTGAACTCATGTATACTACGAGTACTCAGCTGAATACTTGAAGAGACCCTCTGCAGCTCTCCAGTGTTCTCTGTGCTGTATGGTAGTGGCCCAAATGCTACCCCCACTTTCCTTTCCCTTTGCTTTCCTCTGATATTGAATATGCAGATTTAAAATGCCTTCCAAACTTTTTTTTTTGTAGCTAAAGGTGATCTAGTTCCAAATAGTGAAGTGCCCTGGGTGGGCATTCTGGGACTGGTTAGGCTGGCATGCTCCACTGGCCTTGTCCTTTCCCCCTTTTCAAGCCTGAGACAATAATGTGGTGCCTAGAAATGCAGTAGCCATCAGGTCACCATGAGTAAAAGCTGAGTGACGGCTCAGGAAGATAAATGTCCTCATGCAGCTGCATCACCCAACAGTATTGACCAAACTTCTAAGTTTTTACATGACCCAAGTAAACTACTAAAGTAAAAGTCACTATTGATGGTTTTCTACTGTCTCCAGCCTAATATTATTCTGATTGATATAATCCCTTTTTACGGCCAAATTGGAAGCTCATGTAGGAGTGTCTCTGTGTAGCTGTGAACTATCTTTCCACATTTCAGGGTTCATGACTGTGACTTTGTCATTTACTGTTGGAGCAGACCACTATGATTGACAGGAAAGATCATCACTCTCCACATATAGAGTGTGATAATGGATGATGTGAAAGTCATTCTCTTTGAAGGAAAATGAAAATAAAATATTTTATTTTATTGTTTTTTTTTAAATATTTTATTTTATACATTTTTAATTTTATGTTTTATTTTGCACACTATAAATTTTACATTATCCTAAGTTGTTAAATACCAACTAGAACTACTGTGAAAATTTACCATACAAATGTGTGAGCACCAGTAGTAAAAATGTTCTATTTTATTATATATAATACTCTACCATGTTTCTACAAAATATCAATATAATACTTTTATTTCATGCTTTATTATTTCTGGGAATGTATTTCATGAAAATTTCAAAGAGAATTATTCTCAATATCACCTAGATAAAGGCATTATGAATAATAAAGCTACCTACATGATTGCATATGGCTGTCTAATTTAGGTGTCAAGGGATTTCATTTCACATAGGGAAAAAACCTTTTATCTAAAAAAATCTCTGTAGAGCCATTAATTTTAAGTACTTGAAAAACAGCATAAATGGAATAAAAATATTATAACTTTTATTTCTTCTTTGCTAAAGTGATAGGGTCATCAATATCCAGTATTGAAGTATGTATTTTGCCTGAAATTTTAGTTTCTTTTTGAATAGGCTACATTGAAATTTGTACTCTACAGAACAAATACTCACTAATTCTAATTTATATTTAATCATTCATAGTGACTCATACATTAGTGACTCATTCCAAAATAAAAGTTTCAGAATATCAAGTTATTTTAAAATAAGCCCTCTTATTCTGCAAAGGAAGTTGTTGAATAGGATTGCAATAAAGAACTAACTAAAATACATTTTTTTTAGATCTTTTTTGAGGTTTTGAGTAAGTTTAACATAGCAAGAAATCTTGCTTCCAGGAGAACATGAGTTTCTAACGTAGTTGATTTGAATTAGTTTTTAAAAGACTGATGCAAATTTTCAATGCAGGTTGATCAGTTTCATCCCTGACCTTGTACTTACATGCTGTTGGTAGTGTCTTTCTTTTGACTACTGAACTTATACATTGCCTTCACCTGAAATTAAACATGTCTCAAACTGAGAACTTCATTTTACTCGTAGTTCCTCTACCAGGCTTCTTTGATTTGGTCAAATTCTATTATTATTTTCCTTATCACTCAGGTTTAACATTTTTCATTTAATTGACTCCATCCAATTTCTTTGCTTCCACTTCCAACAAGTCTTCAAATACCATACTGACTACATGGACTGTGCTCCCTCTGCCTCTTCATTTACAGTACAGCTATTCTTTAAGCTCAACTCAGGTCGTCTTCCTTAATCAAATCTAGGCTCTGAAAATTCTGGCACAAAGGAGTCTTTACTTCCCCTCATCTTTTAGGTACGTGTTGTGTTTCTCATTGATTTGGTATTTATTTGAAATGTTGTGTCAATGTGCTTTGAAGGCTGTTACAATAATACTCAGTGCTATTTTTCCAGTCATCTGGAATTGATGACTTGGGCCCAAAGCTGAAGCCAAAGAGGTATAAAACACCTCACATTTTAAAGAAACCTACTAATAATTCTGGTCAGACATTCTAAGGCTTATGGACAAAAACTATAATCAATATTAATTTATATTTTCCCTGTAGTTACCCTTTTCGGTGTTCTTTTTTCCTTTCCACATTATGTATTTCCTTCTGTGATCCCTTTTGTCGGACTGAAGTGTGGAAATCTGTTCCATCAGCTTTTATTTTTCTGCAAACATTTTTACTTTGCCTTCATTTTTAAAAGATATTCTTGCTGGACATGGAATTATAAGATTGGCGATTATTTCACATTTTTATTGGAAAGTCGAATGTAAACCTAATTTCTTATCATTGGTTAACTTCTCTTTCTCTTTCAATCCTTTCAGAATCTTTGTTTTTGATATTCTTAAATTTCCTGCTTTCATGTTCATGTGATTTTTCCATTCTCTTTCCTTATTTGAATGTTATTAGATCTTTCAATCTGAGATTTTTAACTTTCTTTAACTCTGTAAAATTTATCCGTTACTTCTTCAATTTCTTTCCTCCTCTCCATTTTTACTCTTCTTTCTTATATCTCTTATTATCCAGATATTGGCATTTCCATTTCTATCATCTATGTTTCCTTCTTTTCTTTTACATATGCTATTTGTCTGTAGGAGAATGACTCTATTATGGCACCCTAACAACCTGGCACGTATCCACATAGGTCATGTAGAAAAGGCTTAAACCATAGCTGATCTGAGTCCTGACAGAATGCTTTCTAATCCTCCCAGAACATGAAACCATGAGAGGCTTGTGACCATTACCCACTCACCTATCTACCAAGGAACCTGTCATGATACAGTTTCTCATCACTTCCCTGGTTCCAATGAAAGTATGAGAATACTTGCTTTACCCATCCTAAGGTGTATAAGAGGCTATAAAACTAATTAGCTATAGCATGGCTTCTTAGCAACAGTGTGTCCCATCATTTATGTTACAGTCGTATACCCTTTCCTTTTAGTGCCATCCTGTGGGATAAATGATGCAGAGAGCTAGCACCTTTGACTACTCTTACTTTCACTGTGTATGTAGGTTAATAAACTATCTGAATCTTAAAAGAGCATATGTTTCTTTACCCTTATCTCCCAGGCTGTACCTTTGGCTCTATCATATTATTTGTCCCATCTAAAGTGTTTCCTTTGTTCAACTACTATTTTTATACCTAATAATTCTTGATTTTTAATAATCTCATTCTTTTTATATGTTAATATCTTTATCTCCTTATGTATGTCCATCATTCTTACTTCAATTCTTGGTGTATCTCTTCTAATAATTCTACTCCAAGCTGAATTTCCTAAATTTCAAACTTTTCAAAGTTGTTGTTTTACTCAGCAGGTGTTTATTTATTTTGCCTGTGAGCTCATGTTTCTTAGGGTTTATCAGCTGTTCTTTCTGGTAATCCAAACTATGAAAGGGCCAAAGACCAGGCCCTAGTTTATATCAGTCCTATTGAGTTTAAAGAGAATGGATGAGGAAATGCCTGTGGGCAGCTGGTGGGGCCTTTCCTCTTCACTTCAAAACTTTTGTTTTGTGTTAATATCACCTTTGTGTACAGTATTCTGGGCTGTTGCTAGTAATACCTGTGGTGATGTTTTAGGTAGTAACTGTCCAACAGTAACGCAATCCCCATAAAACTGCTCAAGAAGTTTTCTTCCCAATGTTGTGGTGTCTCTGTCTCTATCTCTTTCTAGTTCTTTGAATTTATATTTCTTTCTGGAAGCTATACTTTCTCCAAACTTGATTTTGGGGAGGGAAACAGCCAGCCATGTTAGTTTGCCATCTTGCCAAGAATCATATATGACAGAATTTTATAACTCAATCAAACCTTAAAGTTTATATATAATTTTTTTCTTCATCGGATAGTTCAGAAAAAGTAAACTTTGAGTAGGTAAATGCCTTCTCCATGGTCATATCAGTTTGTGGCTGAGTGGGAAGTATATTCAGCTCTCTAGATTTCTATGCCATAGTCCTCCATTAAATATTGCTACATTACCTTGAGGCCTCTGGGTCTTAGTCATATTAACTGTATATTCATATGGATTGTGCATAAGCCTGCTTTGCCTAAACGGGTATTTCTATTATCTTATGAGAGCCAGATTTCTAGAAGCCTCCCCTATGAGGACCAGCAAATCTATGAAGAATTCACTTGGACTACTAGCATTAACATTATTGGAAGAAAGGTCTGATCATAGTCATTTTAGAGAAATGCAATAGGCTGGTGCTGTGGTCTGATTGTGTCCCCCTCAAAATTCATATGTTGAAATCCTAATGTCCAATGTGATAGTATTAGAAGGTGGAGCCTTTGGGAACTGTTTAGGTTATGAGGGAGGAGACTAATGAATGAGATTAGTATTCTTAAAAAAGAGATCACACAGAGATTCCTCACCCTGTCTACCATGTAAGGACACAGTGAGAAGTCACAACCCAGAACTGTTCACCAGAACCCAACCATACTGGCACCTTGATCATGGAATTCTCAGCCTCCTGAACTGTGAGCAATAAATTTCTGTTGCTTATAAACTACACAGTCTATGGTGTTATAGTAGCCTGAATGGACTAAGACAGATGACATGTCAATAAGAATGTGAAAGAAATGACCACATCAGTTTGGACAGTGTCTCCTACTATTCCTACCATGAACTCTTATACATATTTCAGTGTAAGTTTTGCAACTGATGTTAAAATGCTTTACGTTGAATATTTTAAATACTAGTACTTATCTGTAATAACAGATTTTAGGTGGCACAATCAAGTTCCTATAGCATTGCCGTGATGCACACTTGACACACAGTCTACTTACAGTTCGTTATTTCCAGGCTGGAACACCAGTACTTTAGAAACAGAAAGGATACCTGACTCACATTTTATGAAACAACCAGATGTGAATCTATTGACATGCCAGCTGGAAGCTCTATCCTATACATTTGAGTGAATTTAGTGAATCATATGCATGTTAGCACAAAGGGTCAATTTAATATTTAAAACTTAATTTGTATAGTTTCTGTGGATTTTTTAAAAATAGAAAGTCACATAAATTCAGATGAGTGGCATGAGAGTAAATTTTGGCTGTCACTGTATCCTTTGGTTCATTAAGTGTTGCTTAATTCTTTACTGGTCATGAAACTTTTTTTTTTCTTTTCATGAATTTGTGTAGGTGCTTTTAGAGTTCCTCTTTCTCTCTAAGTGTTGGAGTTCCATGTACTCAAGCTTAAAGATATAAGACGTATAGGCTAAAAATTAGGATAGGCAACAGAAAACTACATTCCCTCAGATGCTTTTAAGATTGTTCAAACATAATCATGTAAATAATACTACAAATATGGTCTCAGGCACTGCCAAAATAAGTATGCTGAGAGTAAGGCTGAGTAAAGAGGCTGAGGAGTTAGATGGATCTCTGAAACCCTGGTTCTCTTATTACCTTCAGATCTTGGATATATCATTCTGGGTTTCATTTTCTTCATCTGTAAAATGGGAATAATGCTACCTCATGAAATTGTTGTGAGGATGAAATGAGGTATGCTTTAGAATACCTAATATAATATCTGGGCATACTAAATAATAAATGTCTTTTATTAATAATAAGGAAAGTTGTTAAGAATACCTGACATCTAGTAGATACTCATAGAATATTACTTTTCTAAATTTTTTGAGTTGGGACTTTAATTCTTTTTATTCTGTTTTTCAATTTTATCTCTATAAGGACCTAAGAACTTGTATCTGATCATTGATGTGAAATACATTTGTTATCATTATATTTTAGAAATGCTGTAATTTGAGTTCCTACTTTAGACCGAGTTGTTTAATGCAAAAGTTTTCATATTCCCAGATGTGAGTACTTTTTTGTTTCTTTTTTGCTTTTGTTATTAATTTCTAAACTTGTTGCATTCTGAACAGAGAATTTTTGTATTGCTATCTTATCACACTTTCTGAGATTTTTAAAAATTACCTAACATATGGTCAATTTTTATGGTCATTGAGGCTATAATCTCATATGCCTTTGAGAAGAAGATATAATCCCTATTTCCTCTCTCCCTCTCTGTTGCTCTTGCTCTCCTTCTCTTACTCTGTGGGTATGTGTTTGGTATATGGTGGTTCACAGTGAGAATTGTTGAAATCAAACTGAATTTCCTGAATTCTGTGTGGATGATGGTATCTCTGCAAGTGATGGGACTTTATCACCAAAGACAAGATGGTTATGAATATTATAATGAACAGCAGATCTGAAGCAGTGATCAAATTTTCTCAACTGCAGTGATCTTACCATTGGGTAGTTGATCATGATGCTCTAAGAACTAAAATAGATGAGCAGTAATTTATAGCTAACTTGCAGTGTGTGTGTGTGTGTGTGTGTGTACACATGTATACATACTTACATGTTCACATATATACACCCATGTTCTGTTCTGTTGGTTCTGTTTCTCTGGAAAACCCTGACTAATGTACTACCTCTACCTTCTAAAATAGTAAAATGAAAGCAGTACCACATTCCTAGGTATTTTAGAGATTAGTGCCATTATCTAGGACTTGAAAAATGCAGAGGTGGTACTCCTACCACTTAACACTCCATTTGCCTATTTGACCTGTGCAGAAGACAGATGGAACCTGTGAAGAATGGATTACCATCAGTTTAAGGTGGTAAAGAATCCAATTGTAGGTGCTCAACCAGATGTGGTTTTTTACGTTTGCTAGACTAAATCAGCCTGTTTCCTGGTACTCTTTATGCAAATTTGATATCTGGCAAATGTTTCTTGTTACCTCTTAGTAAAGACTTTCAGAGGCTGTTTGCTTTTACTAGGCAGAACCAACATTATACCTCAGTGTCCTACCTCAGGACTACATGAACTCTCCAGCCCTATGGCAAAAAGTAATCTACAGTGAACTTGATTGCTTCTTCTCACAGGAATCCATAGTGGAAGGTTTACTAATACATTGATGATACCATGCTTATTAGACCTGCTGATCAGGAAGTAGCAACTACTCTAAATACCTTAATAAAGCACATGCATGGATGATTATGAATAGAAAACAAATTCTACAAACTTCAGAGACCTGTCACCTCCATAAAATTTCTAAAAGTCCAATGGTCTGGGGGGTTACGTTGATATATCCCTTACAAGGTGAAGGAAAGTTGCTGCATCTGTTCCATCCTACTGCTAAGAAAGAGGGACAATGCCTAGTGAATCTTCTTTGGATTTTTGATACAACATATACGTCATTTGGGAGAGCTACTCTGACTCTTTTACCAAGTAACTGAAAAACTGATAGTTTTGACTAATACCCAGAATAAGTGAAGAATTTGCAGTAGGTCCAGGCTTCTGTGCCAGCTGCTCTGTAATTTGGGACATGTGTCTCAGTAAATGCAATCATGGTTGAAATGTCTGTGGCAGAAATGCTGTATAGGACCTACAGCATGTTTCTAAAAGTGAATCACAGCACAGAGTCCTAGGATTTTGGAGCAAAGTGTGCTATCCTCTGGAGACTTCTAAAGCTGCAAACCTTAGTAAGTATTGAATGCTGGATCATTGTCCACTAAGTGACCCCATCGTGAACTAGCCATAGATTTGGGCATGCACAGAAGCACTCCATCATCAAACAGGAGTAGTATATACAAGATCAGGCTTGAGTAAGTTGTGAAGGCACCAGTAAGTTGCATGAGTAAGTGGCCCAGATGCCATAATCCTCCAGCCTGGCTTCATTGTCTCCTACCTCTCAGTCTCTACATGTAACTGTATGGGAAGTTCTCTATGACAAGTGGACTGAAGAAAAACATACTTGCGCCTGGTCAGCAGTTGGTTCAGCTGCAACACTGCAATCCCTCTCTGAGATTTTCCTGAAGGACAGTCATATAGAAAAATCTCCCAGTGGACAGAACTTTGAAAAGTATACCAGGATGTTTACTTTGACTGGAGGGATAAATTACTAGAACTCTACAATGAATTTATACAAATCAAGCTAATTATTTGGTTGATGATATCAGACTAATTTCCAGAGTAGTTGTTTTTACATCTGCATTATCAGTGTATAAGAGATTGAGTTTCGGCGCAGGGAGAGGACTGGGGCTGGCGGCGAGAACACAGCCTGAAGGGGGCTAATGTGCCACAGCTAGCCGGCAGGGAGTCCGGGAAAACTCTGGAGCTGCCGAAGAGGCAAGAGACTTTTTCTTCCCTCTTGGTTTCCTGGTGTGCGAGGAGAGGGGATTAAGAGCGCTGCTTAAAGGGGCTCCACAGACAGGCACGAGTCACGACTGAAAGCGCGGAGCCCAGTGACGGGCGTGGGACGCTGGGGCTGCTGCTGCCGCCGCCGGGAAGCCTGTGTGCGAGCGCAGGTCACTGTCCACACCGCCCTTCCGGGAGCCTGTGCAGCCCGCCACTGCCGGGGTCCCGGGATCCGGGGGCGGCTTCCCTGGGAGAACGCACGGAGTGCCACGGGCTGGTGCAACGTCACGCCGACCTCTGCCGCTGCAGGCTCGCCCCGCACTCCGTGCCCCTCCTTCCCGCCCGGCCTGAGTGAGCCAGAGTCCCCGAAGAGGCTGCTCCTTTAACCCTGTCCTGGCTGAGCGAAGAACAGACGCCCTCCTGCGACCTACACGCAGAGGCGGGGCCAAATCCAAAGCTGAGACCCAGGAGCTGTGAGAACAAAGAAGAGAAAGGGAAACCTCTCCCAGCAGCCTCAGAAGCAGCGGATTAAAGCTCCACAATCAACTTGATGTACCCTGCATCTGTGGAATACATGAATAGACAACAAATCATCCCAAATTGAGGAGCCAGGAGTCAGTGCTGTGCCTCTGAGGTGGGAGAGCCAACTTCAGGACACTGGTCCACAAGAGACCTCCCAGCTCCACATAATATCAAACGGCAAAAATCTTCCAGAGATCTCCATCTCAACACCAGCACCCAGCTTCACTCAATGACCAGCAAGCTACAGTGCTGGACACCCTATGCCAAACAACTAGCAAGACAGGAACACAACGCCACCCATTAGCAGAGAGGTGGCCTAAAATCATAAAAAGTCCGCAGACACCCCAAAACACACCACCAGACGTGGACCTGCCCACCAGAAAGACAAGATCCAGCCTCATGCACCAGAACACAGGCACTAGTCCCCTCCACCAGGAAGCCTACACAACCCACTAAACCAACCTTAGCCACTGGAGACAGACACCAAAAACAACGGGAACTACGAATCGGCAGCCTGCAAAAAGGAGACCCCAAACACAGTAAGATAAGCAAAATGAGAAGACAGAAAAACACACAGCATGAGAAGGAGCAAGATAAAAACCCACCAGACCTAACAAATGAAGAGGTAATAGGCAGTCTACCTGAAAAAGAATTCAGAATAATGATGGTAAAGATGATCCAAGATTCTATTTCCCAGATCCAAAATCTTGGAAATAGAATAGACAAAATGCAAGAAACAGTTAACAAGGACCTAGAAGAACTAAAGATGAATCAAGCATCGATTAAAAACACAATACATGAAATAAAAAATACTCTAGATGGGATCAATAGCAGAATAACTGAGGCAGAAGAACGGATAAGTGAGGTGGAAGATAAAATAGTGGAAATAACTGCTGCAGAGCAAAATAAAGAAAAAAGAATGAAAAGAACAGAGGACAGTCTCAGAGACCTCTGGGACAACATTAAACGCACCAACATTCGAATTATAGGGGTTCCAGAAGAAGAGAAAAAGAAAGGGACTGAGAAAATATTTGAAGAGATTATAGTTGAAAACTTCCCTAATATGGGAAAGGAAATAGTTAATCAAGTCCAGGAGGCACAGAGAGTCCCATACAGAATAAATCCAAGGAGAAATACGCCAAGACACATATTAATCAAACTGTCAAAAATTAAACACAAAGAAATCATATTAAAAGCAGCAAGGCAAAAACAACAAATAACACACAAGGGAATCCCCATCAGGATAACAGCTGATCTCTCAGCAGAAACTCTACAATCCAGAAGGGAGTGGCAGGACATAATTAAAGTGATGAAGGAGAAAAACCTACAACCAAGATTACTCTACCCAGCAAGGATCTCATTCAGATTTGATGGAGAAATTAAAACGTTTACAGACAAGCAAAAGCTGAGAGAGTTCAGCACCACCAAACCAGCTTTACAACAAATGCTAAAGGAACTTCTCTAGGCAAGAAACACAACAGAAGGAAAAGACCTACAATAACGAACCCAAAACAATTAAGAAAATGGGAATAGGAACATACATATCAATAATTACCTTAAATGTAAATGGACTAAATGCTCCCACCAAAAGACACAGAGTGGCTGAATGGATACAAAAACAAGACCCATATATATGCTGTCTACAAGAGACCCACTTCAGACCTAGAGACACATACAGACTGAAAGTAAGGGGATGGAAAAAGATATTCCATGCAAATGGAAACCAAAAGAAAGCTGGAGTAGCAATTCTCATATCAGACAAAATAGACTTTAAAATAAAGACTACTAGAAGAGACAAAGAAGGACACTACATAATGATCAAGGGATCGATCCAAGAAGAAGATATAACAATTGTAAATATTTATGCACCCAACATAGGAGCACCTCAATACATAAGGCAAATGCTAACAACCATGAAAGGAGAAATCGACAGTAACACAATCATAGTAGGGGACTTTAACACCCCACTTTCACCAATTGACAGATCATCCCAAATGAAAATAAATAAGGAAACACAAGCTTTAAATGATACATTAAACAAGATGGACTTCATTGATATTTATAGGACATTCCATCCAAAAACAACAGAATACACATTTTTCTCAAGTGCTCATGGAACATTCTCCAGGATAGATCATATCTTGGGTCACAAATCAAGCCTTGGTAAACTTAAGAAAATTGAAATTGTATCAAGTATCTTTTCCGACCACAATGCTATGAGACTAGATATCAATTACAGGAAAAGAGCTGTAAAAAATACAAACACATGGAGGCTAAACAATACACTATTTAATAACGAAGTGATCACTGAAGAAATCAAAGAGGAAGTTAAAAAATACCTAGAAACAAATGACAATGGAGACATGACGACCCAAAACCTATGGGATGCAGCAAAAGCGGTTCTAAGAGGGAAGTTTATAGCGATACAATCCCACCTTAGGAAACAGGAAACATCTCGAATAAACAACCTAACCTTGCACCTAAAGCAATTAGAGAAGAACAAAAACATCCCAAAGTTAGCAGAAGGAAAGAAATCTTAAAAATCAGATCAGAAATAAATGAAAAAGAAATGAAGGAAACGATAGCAAAGATCAATAAAACTAAAAGCTGGTTCTTTGAGAAGATAAACAAAATTGATAAACCATTAGCCAGACTCATCAAGAAAAAAAGGGAGAAGACTCAAATCAATAGAATTAGAAATGAAAAAGGAGAAGTAACAACTGACACTGCAGAAATACAAAAGATCATGAGAGATTACTACAAGCAACTCTATGCCAATAAAATGGACAACCTGGAAGAAATGGACCAATTCTTAGAAATGCACAACCTGCCAAGACTGAATCAGGAAGAAATAGAAAATATGAACAGACCAATCACAAGCACTGAAATTGAAACTGTGATAAAAAATCTTCCAACAAACAAAAGCCCAGGACCAGATGACTTCACAGGTGAATTCTATCAAGCATTTAGAGAAGAGCTAACACCTATCCTTCTCAAACTCTTCCAAAATATAGCAGAGGGGGGAACACTCCCAAACTCATTCTACGAGGCCACCATCACCTTGATACCAAAACCAGACAAGGATGTCACAAAGAAAGAAAACTACAGGCCAATATCACTGATGAACATAGATGCAAAAATCCTCAACAAACTACTAGCAAACAGAATCCAACAGCACATTAAAAGGATCATACACCATGATCAAGTGGGGTTTATTCCAGGAATGCAAGGATTCTTCAATATACGCAAATCAATCAACATGATACACCATATTAACAAATTGAAGGAGAAAAACCATATGATCATCTCAATAGATGCAGAGAAAGCTTTCGACAATTCAACACCCATTTATGATAAAAACCCTGCAGAAAGTAGGCATAGAGGGAACTTTCCTCAACATAATAAAAGCCATATATGACAAACCCACAGCCAGCATCGTCCTCAATGGTGAAAAACTGAAACCATTTCCACTAAGATCAGGAACAAGACAAGGTTGCCCAATCTCACCACTCTTATTCAACCTAGTTTTGGAAGTTTTAGCCACAGCAATCAGAGAAGAAAAGGAAATAAAAGGAATCCAAATCGGAAAAGAAGAAGTAAAGCTGTCACTGTTTGCAGATGACATGATACTATACGTAGAGAATCCTAAAGATGCTACCAGAAAACTAATAGAGCTAGTCAATGAATTTGGTAAAGTTGCAGGATACAAAATTAATGCACAGAAATCTCTGGCATTCCTATATACTAATGATGAGAAATCTGAAAGTGAAATCAAGGAAACACTCCCATTTACCATTGCAACAAAAAGAATAAAATATCTAGGAATAAACCTACCTAAGGAGACAAAAGACCTGTATGCAGAAAATTATAAGACACTGATGAAAGAAATTAAAGATGATACAAATAGATGGAGAGATGTACCATGTTCTTGGATTAGAAGAATCAACATTGTGAAAATGACTCTACTACCCAAAGCAATCTACAGATTCAATGCAGTCCCTATCAAACTACCACTGGCATTTTTCACAGAACTAGAGCAAAAAATTTCACAATTTGTATGGAAACACAAAAGGCCCCGAATAGTCAAAGCAATCTTGAGAACGAAAAATGGAGCTGAAGGAATCAGGCTCCCTGACTTCAGACTATACTACAAAGCTACAGTAATCAAGACAGTATGGTACTGGCACAAAAACGGAAAGATAGATCAATGGAACAGGATAGAAAGCCCAGAGATAAACCCACGGACATATGGTCACCTTATCTTTGATAAAGGAGGCAGGAATGTACAGTGGAGAAAGGACAGTCTCTTCAATAAGTGGTGCTGGGAAAACTGGATAGGGACATGTAAAAGTATGAGATTAGATCACTCCCTAACACCATACACAAAAATAAGCTGAAAATGGATTAAAGACCTAAATGTAAGGCCAGACACTCTCAAACTCTTAGAGGAAAACATAGGCAGAACACTCTATGACATAAATCACAGCAAGATCCTTTTTGACCCACCTCCTAGAGAAATGGAAATAAAGACAAAAATAAACACATGGGACCTAATGAAACTTAAAAGCTTTTGCAGAGCAAAGGAAACCATAAACAAGACCAAAAGACAACCCTCAGAATGGGAGAAAATATTTGCAAATGAAGCAACTGACAAAGGATTAATCTCCAAAATTTATAAGCAGCTCAGGCAGCTCAATAACAAAAAAAAGAAACAACCCAATCCAAAAATGGGCAGAAGACCTAAATAGACATTTCTCCACAGAAGATATACAGACTGCCAACAAACACATGAAAGGATGCTCAACATCTTTACTTATTAGAGAAATGCAAATCAAAACTACAATGAGATATCATCTCACACCAGTCAGAATGGCCATCATCAAAAAATCTAGAAACAATAAATGCTGGAGAGGGTGTGGAAAAAAGGGAACACTCTTGCACTGCTGGTGGGAATGTGAATTGGTACAGCCACTATGGAGAACGGTATGGAGGTTCCTTAAAAAACTGCAAATAGAACTACCATATGACCCAGCAATCCCACTACTGGGCATATACCCTGAGAAAACCGTAATTCAAAAAGAGACATGTACCAAAATGTTCATAGCAGCCCTATTTACAATAGCCCGGAGATGGAAACAACCTAAGTGTCCATCATTGGATGAATGGGTAAGGAAGATGTGGCACATATATACAATGAAATATTACTCAGCCATAAAAAGAAATGAAATTGAGCTATTTGTAATGAGGTGGATGGACCTAGAGTCTGTCATACAGAGTGAAGTAAGTCAGAAAGAGAAAGACAAATACTGTATGCTGACACATATATATGGAATTTAAGAAAAAAAATGTCATGAAGAACATAGGGGTAAGACAGGAATAAAGACACAGACCTACTAGAGAATGGACTTGAGGATATGGGGAGGGGGAAGAGTAAGCTGTGACAAAGTGAAAGAGCGGCATGGACATATATACACTACCAAACGTAAGGTAGATAGCTAGTGGGAAGCAGCTGCATAGCACAGGGAGATCAGCTCGGTGCTTTGTGTAACCGCCTGGAGGGGTGGAATAGGGAGGGTGGGAGGGAGACGCAAAAGGGAGGGGATATTGGAACATACGTATATGTATAAGTGATTTAATTTGTTATAAAGCAAAAAATAAAAAAAAAAGATTGAGTTTCTATGCATCTTCACTGGAATTTAGTACTGTTAATATTTTTTACTTTAGTCATTCTAATAGGTATGTTATACTATATCATATTTTAATTTGCATTTCTGTAATAGCTAATGATGTTTTACATATTTTCATGTGCTTATTTCTCATTGTGTCTAATGAAGTGTCTGTTCAATTCCTTTGCTCATTTTCTAATTGGATTATTTATTTTCTTACTCTTGAGTATAGTTCTTTACATATTATAGATATGAGTCCTTTGTTAGATATGAGATTTGCAGACATTTTCTCCTAGTCTGTGGCTTATCTTCATTCTCTTAATAGTAACTTTTACAAAACAAGATTTTAATTTTGCTAAAGTTAATATTTTTTTTTCTTTTATAGATTGTGCTTTTGGTTTTCATATCTAAGAACACTTCACCTAACCCTAGGTTCTGTAGACTGTTTTCCTATCTTCTCATAAAAGTTTTATAGTTTTATATTAAAAATATGATCCATTTGATATGAGGTATGAGATTTAGCTCAGTGTTTATATTTTTGCCTATTGATGTCCAATTGCTCCAGCATTATTTGTTGTAAAGACTATCCTTCCTCCATTGAATTACTTTTGAAAATTTGTCAGAAATCAGTTGGTCATATTTATGTGGATATATTTCTGGGTTCTCTATTTGTTCTACTGATCTCTGTATCTATCCCTCTACTGATAGCTTACTGTCTTAATTATTGTTTTGGTTTTCTTTACTGGGACTCCATCTATAAATATGCTGAATACTCTTCACCTGTCTTCTAAATCTATCAATTTCTCTCTGATTCTTTTACCTTTTTATTTTGTGTTCTGTTCTTCTGGCTGTTTTCATTATAGCACTCTCCTCAATGAGCCGTATTAAATTTTCAGTCATGTCTTTTTTCCCTTTGGCACCTTCTAATTTATTCTTCATTTTTCAAATCTGAGATAATTTTGGTTTTTTCTTCAGTTTTCTTCTTTAATGCAAATCTTATAATTTCACATCTTCTGATTTTATCTATTTCTCTTTTGAGATTTAAATTTTTTCATTTTTTCATATCTATAAATGCTTATTTAATGACATTTAATTCAGATTGCCATGTTGTATTACATTTATTCTTCTGTTTCATGGTTGATTTTGCAGGGAGGATTTTAATCCATTAAACTGTTTTGATTCTCATTTTCATTTGGTTTTTATAGTGACTTTGTATGGATATTAACTGTATGGATTTTCTGTGTTTTTCTAATGTCATATTTCCTGGATCGACAGTAACAGATAATGCTATCTTTGAGGTGTGAGGAGTTAGATGGTCTTTCTTTGTCTTTTTGTTCAGGACTGTCCTCTTCTATTATAGTATGATGTTCAGATTCTTTAATATATGGTGATTTTAGGGAGTATCTTCTAATTTTGTGATTTTCTTTTGCTTTTGTAGGATCTTTAAATTCTACTGCCCACTTCTTTCTTTTACTTTACTAAAGAAGCACTCTTCTTTAGTAAAGTCTCTTCCCTCTTCTTACAAAGTTGTGCTTTCCCAGGTCTGCAGTTCACATGTGCTTTTAAATGCCCTGCCTTCAATTTTTCTGTAGCTATTCCTCTGAATCAAAGGTCTCAGATTCTTTTCAGTATTTTCTCCCAAAGAGGGCAGTCCTCTTTTTTGATGATGATGATGATGATGATTTTATTTGTCTTCTTTTACTTCTAGGTGCACAGAGCTCTCTCCATTTTTGGCATGATGTTTGCCTGACTTTTCAGTCCAGTCTGGACTCTAGAGCTGGCTCTGCTGGTGTGGGGTGTTTATTTCCCTATATACATGCAAGTTAAGTTTTCTAGTATGTTCTATCATCTGACTACACTATAGGCATGGATTACAGATGGTTCTGTTTGCTTTCTCTATCAAGTGATATGGTTTTTAGATGGTATTTGAAGAGATTCAGATTCAGATGACTACTTATTTACCAGGAACCTAGAATTCTCTCCCCCAACTACTTTTTTTTATAATGAACACTAAAGCATTCTAATTTCTGGTATTAAGGAAGTAAGCAATATGAGTCAGAGAAACATGACTAATAGTATCTAATACCCTCAGAAGCAACTATAGATTTCATTGTCAAGTTCAAAGAACTTACAACCTTTCTTTTTTTAACATTCAAAAAAGGGAAGGGACTATTTTCAAATACAGGGGTTTGACATCTCAAGCACATCACAGGAAATTTCATTTAGCACATAAACTATTCTCTGAGAAGACCACCAATATAAATAAAGATTTAGAATTACTGAATACCTAAAACATAAATGAAAGAGCAATCTTGTAAAACATCTCTGGATTTGAAGCAGCCTACATACAAAGTGGAGCTGGTTTGTCATGCAGGGAGAAATAACGAGGAAGTAATTTATCTTTGTTAACAATGGAGGGATAATATATTCACATGTGAGCTTGGTGTCCCTGTGGATAATATTTTGTATTGATCTGTTAAGAAGGAAGAACATTTTCTTATGGGTTCAATCAAACTAAGAAGAATTAGCTTTTAAATTCTCTCAGTTCTGAGCAGCCCAACAGAAAAAAACCTAAGGATTATGTCTCATCAACATGAGTTTTAATTTTGGGGTAAAATTATCAGAGGAAATTGAAATACTTAAGAATTGAAAGGGATAAATGATGGGTCTTTTCTTGAAAGAATAATGGACTTCGTAGTGTACATAATTCCACTGACTAAAAACAAAGAACTGTATTTTTCAGCTTTTTAAGTGATTTTTAAAATATCACTAAACTCTAACTTATTTTCTTGGTTATATCTGTTGAAAATACAACATTATAATTTGTGTAACTATGAGATTTGAGGGGTGGGATGGCTTAAGATACTGAGACAGTTTCTGTTTAATATATTCCTGTTAGTCCATGAAAACCCTACAGTTAACATTATACTCACCGGTAATACGGAACACTTTCCCCCTAAAAATAGGGATAAGGTATGTATGTCTAATTTCATCACCTTTTTTTTGAATTTTATTTATTTATTTTTTTACACAGCAGGTTCTTATTAGTTATCTATTTTATACATATTAGTTTATATATGTCAATCCCAATCTCCCAGTTCATCCTACCCCACCCCCACCCCCTGCTTTCTCCCCTTGGTGTCCATACATTTGTTCGCTACATCTGTGTCTCTGTTTCTGCCTTTCACTTCTATAATAATGTACTGGAAGTTCCATCTAGTGCAGTAGACAAGTGAAATAATACAACTGTGAAGAATTTATATATGAGAAAAATGAATTTTAGTAAAGTTAAAGAACCTATTGGTGGTCACACAAATAGTAAATAAATTGTAGAGCAGTATTCAAACACAGGTTTTCATCTTGGGAAGTTGTTAACCTCTAGACTGTTGCAACCATAAGAAAAGAGAAAACTTCTTATTAATTTATAACTAATAGTTGGATGATGTTGAAGTGCCAGTAATAATATCTGTATTTCTAACTAAAAAACTAAAATTGTCTTCTAGAATGTTAGGTAGAGCTCACCTTAAATAGTTTGTGGGGTTTTTAAAACTTGTTTGTTTGATATAATTTCTATACTCAATGAACTTACTGAAAATTTAGTGTTAGATTTTAGGATACAATACCAGTCCTTCCCATTCATAGAATACACTGAGGCACCAGAGGGCAACAAGGGGTGAATGTATTAGCAAACATTAAATAAAGGCTGGGCTTCCCTGGTGGCGCGGTGGTTGGGAGTCCGCCTGCCGATGCAGGGGACACGGGTTCGTGCCTTGGTCCAGGAAGATCCCACGTGCCGCGGAGCAGCTGGGCCCGTGAGCCATGGCCACTGAGCCTGTGCGTCTGGAGCCTGTGCTCCACAACGGGAGAGGCCACAACAGGGGGAGGCCCGAGTACCGCAAAAAAAAAAAAAAAGGCTAAGGAAAAATTAGTTACCTTAAGTACAAATGATCAGTCTTGAATGCCTATAAATTGATTACATATGGACAATCAGAACAAAGGGAAATGCCCTGTTCTTCAAATAACTAAACACTGAAAGTGATGACTATGAACATGATTCTTCTAAGTACATAAAACTCATGTAGAGGCAGTCCCTAATTTACCTCTATGAAAAGTATCATAGGTGAATGTGAATTGTCTTTATGTGCATGAATCTATGCTGCATTCCATGAGAGACAAAACTAGATTAAACTGTATACCCTCCAATTCTTAAGAGCAAGAGTGGAGCTTTCCAGTGGTAGATGTTACAACTTCATTCCTCCCTATCAGTAGGGACTTAATATTTAAACAGGAGATAGGGCTTCACAATAGGTAGAAACCCACTTGGTTCTTTTAAATGTTTTTTTTTTTTTAACTTGAGAAAAGCTAGGCAAAGCACTGTGCACAATAATTTTATCCTATTTATTGGTCTAGAGGATGTGAGAGAACAGGATGGAATGTGAAACTTTCATATGTATTTTCTCACTTTTTAAGTTAGCCTGAAACTTTACTCCCCCGAATTACTTGTTAGGGTAATATATAGAAGAGTTAAAAGACACTCCATTTTAAAAAGCTCTTTTATAAACTTCTAAAATGATTTTCTCAGGAGAAAAATTCTGATGCTCTGTGTTTATTTTACTTAAGTATAAAGAACGTTTTCAGGGATACTTTTATTTACAGGGTATGGGATTAAATTCAGATTTTTGAAAAGATGCAAGAAAAGGCTATTGAGAGAAAAAAAATGAGTAAAAACAATGTGATTTTTATGCCATGAAATTTTCTATATTTTGAAAGATTGTGAGGTACTTACACTGTGATCACAAAAATACATCTATCCGGTTAAGATTGGGACTATTTTCTCTTGAGAAAACAGTAACAATTTTGAAAAGATCTATAACCTTTAGTGTGGCAGTGGTGGCCACTTTAAAGTGATTAACTTCTTCCAAGATGTAATAAAAATAAACATGATGTACATTGGCCTTGGCTTTGACATGATTGTTAGTGCTGTCACAACAATGTAGAATTATGAAAAATTTTCATTTTCTCTAAACTTCATTTGTTTATTTAGTCTTTTTGCTGGAGTACTTGATAATTAATATAGCCAATATTTTATATTCAATATTTTATTTTTATTACTAGGTTCACGTGTCTGTGGTTTACACCACACTTTATTTTTCCCTTGGGGGAAATATATGTATAGGCCTTTGGCAAAAATCTAATTAAGTCTTTGAAAGTATCCAACGATATTGTGTAATTTGTTATTCAAATTATAATAGGGGCAAGTATTTTATGTTTCCAAAAAGAGAAAGACCCTGTTGGTAGATGAAGACACTTGTTCCAAGAAGTCTTTAACATTTCATTAAATTTAGGAGGAAGTTGCTTTAAAAATGAAATCAGGGCTTCCCTGGTGGCGCAGTGGTTGAGAGTCCGCCTGCCGATGCAGGGGAAACGGGTTCGTGCCCCGGTCCAGGAAGATCCCACATGCCGCGGAGCAGCTGGGCCCGTGAGCCATGGCCGCTGAGCCTGTGCATACGGAGCCTGTGCTCTGCAATGGGAGGGGCCACAACAGTGAGAGGCCCACGTACAGCAAAAAAAAAAAAAAAAAAAAAAAAAAATCAGAGCACAAAGAAGTCGAAAACATGGAATGCAAGATGTTCAATAGGTTCACAAATTCATGACTTTACTTATTAGTTCAATTTTTGATAGTGATATTAATTTTCAACTTCAATGATGTTGGCCATCAATGTTTGCTCTATTCTATTTAACAGGCATTTCTATATACCACAATGCACCATGAGACCAATTTTGGTGTTGGGGTTATCTCTTTGGGGGTTATATGAAATTCCACACAAAAACATGGGAAGGTGGACTCTGAGTCCTCAGCATTATGATAAACAGAGGAATATGACTCTGTACCTAATAATGAAAGGGTTATTGCATTACCATTTTATGATAAAGATAAAAATATCCAGATAAATTATTTCAAAACAGACCTTAAAAACTATAAAACAGTTTCTATATTCAGTTTGGAGGGAGAAAATCTTTTTATCTCCATATTAAAATAAACAATTTTTTTCTACTTATTATTCTACTTTTTTGAATAGCTGTATAAGTCAAAGAAGGCCCTACTCAATTAAAAACCAACCAACCACTGACACAAAAACAGACACATAGATCAATGGAACAGAATAGAGAGCCCAGAAATAAACCCACACACTTATGGTTAATTAATCTATGACAAAGTCGGCAAGAATATACGATGGTGAAAAGACAGTCTCTTCAATAAGTGGTACTGGGAAAACTGGACAGCTACATGTAAAAGAATGGAATTAGAACATTGTCTAACACCATATACAAAAATAAGCTTAAAATGAATTAAAGACCTTAAGGTAAGACCGGATACTATAAAACTCCGAGAGGAAAACATAAGCAGAACATTCTTTGACATAAATCGCAGCAGTATTTTTTTGGATCCATTTCCTAAAGCAAAGAAAATAAAAGCAAAAGTAAACAAATGAGACCTAATTAAACTTAAAAGCTTTTGCACAGCAAAGGAAACCACTGACAAAATGAAAAGACAACCTACTGAATGGGAGAAATATTTGCAAATGATATGACCAATAAGGGGTTAATATCCAAAATATATAAACAGCTCATACAACTCAACATCAAAAAAAAAAAACCAATTAAAAAATGGGCAGAAGAACTGAAGAGACTTTTTTCCAAAGAGGAAATATAGATGGCCAATAAACACATGAAAATGTGTTCAACATCGCTAAGCATCAGGGAAATGCAAATCAAAACCACGGTGAGATATCACCTCACACCTGTCTGAATGACTGTCATCAGACCACAAATAGCAAATGTTGGAGAGGATGTGGAGAAAAGAAAACCTTTGTACACTGCAGGTGGGAATGTAAGTTGGTGTAGCCACTGTGGAAAACAGTATAGAGGTTTCTTAAAACACGACAAATAGAACTACCATATGACCCAGCAATTCCACTCTGGATGTATCTCCAAAAAAACCAAAAACACTAATTCGAAAAGATACATGCACCCCAGTGTTTATAGCAACATTATTTACAATTGCCAAGACATGGAAGCAAACTAAGTGTCCATCAACAGATGAATGGATAAAGAAGATGTGGTGTGTGTGTGTGTGTGTATATATATATATATATATATATATATGTACACACCACATACATATATATATAATGGAATACTGCTCAGCCTTAAAAAAGAATGAAATTTTGCCATTTGCAACAACATGGATGGCCTTGGAGGGCATTATGCTAAATGAAATAAGTCAAACAGAGAAAGACACATACTGTATGATATTACTTATATGTGCAATCTAAAAAATAGACAACAAACCAGCCAATAAAACAGAAATGAAGCAGAGTCACAGGAGAACAAACTAGTGGTTACCAGTGGAGAGAGGGAAGGGGGGAGGGTCAGTACAGGGGTGGGGGAAAGTAAGGGTTATTATCGGATTATATGAAATCATGTGTGTGAAACTTTTGAAAATCGTAGAGCACTATAGAATTTAAAGAAACTTTCATTCAATTTTTTTAAATGAGAGAAAAAAACAACAACAACAAAAACCAAGGAAGACTGAACTCCATTCCAAAACAAGTAAATGTATGTATCTATTGATACACATAGCACTGTTAATATTTATAATAAATAAATTTTAAATTACGTAAGGTAATACATATACATGAAAAAATTACTACATTGTTATCGTTACTATATAATAATTTTTCCTGGAAAATTCTTCACAACTTTCAAAAAATAAAACAATTCTAATCTTACACAGAATCGTCTGGAGAATAGAAAGGGAAATACTCTTCAATTCATTTTGAGAGCTTACCATTAACTCAGATTCCAAAACCTGAGGATAGTTGCTACAGACAATAGCACAGATAAATCAAACATAATGTTGATCAATTATGCAATTCTCAGAAGAATATATAGAATAGATCCCATTTATATAAAGCAAAATAAAAGCAGGCAAAATGAAATAATATGTTTTAGGGAATTATAACAATGGTAAAATCATAATAAGAACCAAGAAAATGTTTGTCATAGAAGTTAGGACAGTGGTTAACCCTGGGCAAAATAGGGAGTTTTGACTGTGAAGGACAAAGGAGTGTGCTTTGGCAATGCAACAAAGGTTCTATTTCTTAACCTCAGAGGGAGTTATAAGTATATTGTCTTAATAATTTTTTTAAAATTGAGCATCTATGTATTGTACATTCTTCTCAGTGTATATATATCATAATGAAAAATATCGATAAAGATTGAAAAAAAGGGCACAGGAATATAAATTAATTGTCCAAAGAAAGAAAGTCTTATTTCTAAACTGCAAAGAAACATACATTTTAAATTAATATCTTGCATAAACTCATCAGCAATATTCTGATAGCATGGGTAATATTTCCTAGCAGCAGCTATTTGTTAATTTTCAATGCATATGTCGCTATACCTTTTTTTCTAGAATAGTAATATATAAAGTATTTATGCTGTGCCCTTAATTTATGTGGTTATTATGAGCATTAGTGTTGGAAATATCATTCCTGTTGTTTCTAACAACATTGTCTATTTGACCTTTAAGCAAACGTAATTTGGATTAGAAATGTAAACTGTAGCTTGCTATTAGAAAAGTGAATGCATTATTACAAACACATGGAATTTTGAGATCCACACATCTTTTGTCTAGGCTGAATTTTTTTTTTCTTTAATTCATTTAGGATGCAAGAGAGGATGTGTTTCAGATGGTTGATGAGTCTACTTTTAAAGACCTTCAGGTAAGGAAATTAAAATCTTTTAAGACTTCCCATGATTACAATCTATTTGTCTTACCTTCTACATATTTCTAATTTGAGTAGTTACTACCCACAGTTTTAATTTGGAAAATATTCAGGGAAGGAGAGATCAGTGGTTTTATTTTCCATAATAAAATTTCAGTATGGCTTTCATAGTTTGTAAATCATGTTGTATTTGAAAATAATAGAAGGGCTATAATTAAGGAAAATAAATATGCTTGTCAAATTACTCTAGTGCTGATACTTCAGGGTTTTCCCATTATTTTCTGATGAAGATCTTTTTTGACTTAAAAATATTTGTCTATGTGAGAAATTGAATGAATTTGAATTCATATCCATGGTACGGATTGTGCTATTAAATCTTTGTTTCTAGTTTATATATTCATGTTATTTAGACAGATTTATATTTTGTACTTATACTTTTCTCCTAAATGAGAAGTGGTAATGCTTTGTAGGTTTATAAATCTATTTTGCGTAGTTGCTCATTTAATACCCTTTCTCAATTCACAAACAATAAAATAAATGTTAACCTTTGACATTACATGAGCAGAGAAAAACAGCCATGATTTAATTATTTGTTAAGTTACAAGAAAAAAAAATCTCAAGGACTTAGTTTGAAGGGGCAAAGAAAAGAAGATTAAGAGAAAGAGACATAAAATTTCACATGCACCCTTCCCCTAACATTACTAGTCCTCAAAATCGTTCCTAAACTTTGATGTCATGAGGAAGCTAAGTAATGAAATGTGTATCCAAATCAGTGGCAACTGCAGATGTAGAACCACTTTCCTATTTATCTTCATAAGGAAATGGTGTTCAACATACACACTTCCTTATATACTGTTTTGGGAGAGACAGCATTAGAATGAAACACTATGCTTGTGTAAAGAACCACATTTCCCAAACCTGGATTGTAACCTTGGTTTGAGAAGGCTTACTATGTGTTAGATATTGTGATAGAGATTATAAAATTTATTCTTTTGTTTAATTTTCATGGCATTTCCATGAGATTAAACCTTCTCACTTCCATTTTACAGACAACTAGCAAAGGCTCAGTGTGATTAAATTACTGTTCCAAAGATACACATCTAGTAAATCAAAGATCTGGGGGTGGACCTTGGTCTACCTGATCCTAAATGTTTTATCTCAGTGACAGTTTAAGATAATGTTACAAACCTGATTTAAACTGAATTTTGTGGAGCTATTTTATTAATACCCTTAAGTCTATGAGCTGGCTTTTAATCTCTTTCCTCTGAATCCTCACCCGCTCTAATTCCTTTTCCACTTAGAACCTCATCATCTCAGTCACTGTGAGAGCTTTCTAATTGCTCTGACAATGTAGTCCACCTCGCTTCCCCAAGTACTATTCACACTGACACCATCTTTCTAAAATGCAATGCAAAATGGCTCAGTGGTTAGGAGTAGGAGTTCTGGATTCAGACTAGGATTGAAATCCTAGTTCACTTTTCATCTGTTATGTGATCTTGAACAAATTATTTTCAGGTTAAAGGTACTCTTTAACTTGCTACACAGGCCCTTCATGATTTAATTCCTGCCTGTAACTCTAACCTCATCTCTTGCCACTTTACCTCACAAAATCACTCTACTGTTTTGAAGAACTATTTTGCAGTCATCTTGCTATTTTAGGGTCAGGCTTATATAAAAGTTGTGTATCATACTTAAAAATCATCTGAGGGACCAGAAAGATTTGAGATTTGTGTCTAGTCATATGCCATTCTTACTTGCTGAAATCCTCCCTACAACCATTAGTTGATTGTTTGTTCCCCATTCCCTTCACTCCAAACACACATTTGCTAAAATCCTTGTCCAAAGGTAATGTGTCCTATGAAGATCTTAAATATGGAGCCTGTTTTCCTTTGTGCTCTTATCAGTACACCAAAATGCTGTGCTTATTTCTTCCATTATCTCTTATACTTACTGCAGTTATTGATTTATTTGTGTCTTGCCCCTAATAGAATGAAAGTTCATTGAGGGACATTGTTTCTTCTTTAACTTTGTATCATTGGAACCTACTTCAGTGCCTGCCACATGGTAACCTCTCCATAAGTGTGTTTTGAATGAGTGTGTTAAATTAATTTGATATACTGAGTGTAAATGAAGGCCAACGTTAATACAGACTTCTGAGTAATACTCATTTATCACCTGTAAATTTGGTTAAGAAAAGCAAATATTATAATGCCAGAGACATTATCTTTTCTGTTAGCTTTAACACATCTCTAACAGCAGAAGGTAAGGTGTAATATTGTAATTTATTTTTTTCTTCAAACACAGATGTTTATTAAACAGTCTAATATCTTTTAGTTAATTTAAATTATTATAAGCTATCTGGCAATTTGCTTGGTAATGAATAAAAGAAGAACTTAACACACTGAAATAATAGAAATGAGTATCTGCTGGATTACAACAGAGTGTACTTTCAAGCTATAGGTATGTGTGCTTGTGAATACGTACCATGGACATTTTGGGATGTGTTGGGATAAATGCCAAACTTTTCCTTCGCCAACTGAAATTTCATAAATTTATTGCTAAATCAGGCCAAACACTTTGAAAGTGATATTTATTCCATGATCCCTAGAGACTATGACAGAATATGTGGGTGAAATCTCTAAGTTTAATGTAAACCATTTTGATATAAAACATCTTTCCTAACGAAGTATTGTGAAGCAATTATACTCCAATAAAGATGTATCGGAGAGACCTTCAAGATGGCAGACGAATAAGACACGGAGATCACCTTCCTCCCCACAAATGCATCAGAAATACATCTACATGTGGAACAACTCCTACTGACTGAATGCTGGCAGACCTCACTTCCCAAAAGGCAAGAAACCCCACGTACCTAGGTAGGGCAAAAGAAAAAAGAAAAAACAGAGACAAAAGAATAGGGATGGGATGTGCACCTCTGGGAGGGAGCTGTGAAGGAGGAAAAGATTCCACACACTAGGAAGCCCCTTCACTGACGGAGACAGGGGGTGGTCGGAGGGAAACTTCGGAGCTACGGAGAAGAGCACAACAACAGGGGTGCAGAGGGCAAAGCGAAGAGATTCCTGCACAGAGGACTGCTGCCAGCCAGCACTAACCAGCTGAAAGGCTTCTCTGCCTACCCTCCAGGGTGAGTGGGGGCTGGGAGCTGAGGCTTCAGCTTCAAAAGTCAGATCCCAGGGAAAGGACTGGGGTTGGCTGCGTGAAGACAGCCTGAAGGAGGCTAGTGTGACACAGCTAGCCAGGAAGGAGTCTGGGAAAAAGTCTGGAACTGCCTAAGAGGAAAGAGACCATTGTTCCAGGGTGCACTAGGACAGGGGATTCAGAGCACCACCTAAACGAGCTCCAGATATGGGCACAAGCCGCAGGTATCAGCACTGACACCAGAGATGGGCGTGAAATGCTAAAGGTGCTGCTACAGCCACCAAGAAGCCTGTGTGCAAGCACAGGTCACTATCCACACCTCCCCTCCTGGGAGCTTGTGCAGCCCTCCACTACCAGGGTCCCATGATCCAGGGACAACTTCCCCAGGAGAACGTATGGCGCACTTCAGGGTGTTGCAACGTCATGCAGGCCTCTGCCGCCACAGGCTTGCCCCACATTCCTTACCTCTCCCTTTCCCCAGCCTGAGTGAGCCAGAGCCTCCTAATCAGCTGCTCCTTTAACCCTGTCCTGTCTGCACGAAGAACAGATGCCCTCAGGAGACCTACATGCAGAGGCGGGGCCAAATCCAAAGCTGAACTCCAGGAGCTCTGCAAACAAAGAAGAGAAAGCAAAATATCTCCCAGCAGCCTCAGGAGCAATGGATTAAATCTCCGCAATCAACTTGATGTACCCTGTATCTATGGAATACCTGAATAGACAACGAATCATCCCAAAATTGAAGCGCTGGACTTTTGGGAGCAACTGTAGACTTGGGGTTTGCTTTCTGCCTCTAATTTGGACTTGGGGTTTGCTTTCTGCCTCTAATTTGGACTTGGGGTTTGCTTTCTCCATCTAATTTGGACTTGGGGTTTGCTTTCTGCATCTAATTTGTTTCTGGTTTTATGTTTATATTAGGAAATCAGAAAATACCTAGTACCAAATAACAATGAAGACATAACAACCCAAAATCTATGGGATGCAGCAAAAGCAGTTCTAAGAGGGAATTTTACAGCAATGCAATCCTACCTCAAGAAATAAGAAACAACTCAAATAAACAATGTAACCTTACACCTAAAGCAGTTAGTGAAAGAAAAACATAAAACCCCAAAGTTAGCAGAAGGAAAGAAATCATAAACATCTGATCAGGAATAAATAAAAAAGAAATGAAGAAAACAATATCAAAGATCAATAAAACTAAAAGCTGGTTCTTTGAAAAGATAAACAAAATTGATAAACCATTAGCCCAACTCATCAAGAAAAAAAGGGAGAAGACTCAACTCAATAGAAATAGAAATGAAAAAGGAGAAGTAACAACTGACACTGCAGAAATACAAAGCATCCTAAGAGACTACTACAAGCAACTCTATGCCAATAAATGGACACCCTGGAAGAAATGGACAAATTCTTAGAAAAGCACAACCTTCTGAGACTGAATCAGGAAGAAATAGAAAATATAAACAGACCAATCGCAAGCACTGAAATTGAAACTGTGGTAAAAAATCTTCCAAGAAACAAAAGCCCAGGACCTGATGGCTTCACAGGCAAATTCTATCAAACATTTAGAGAAGAGCTAACACCTATCCTTCTCATACTCTTCCAAAATATAGCAGAGGGAGGAATACTTCGAAACTCATTCTGCGAGGCAAGCATCACCCTGATACCAAAACCAGACAAAGATGTCACAAAGAAAGAAAACTATAGTCCAATATCACTGATGAACATAGATGCAAAAATCCTCAACAAAATACTAGCAAACAGAATCCAACAGCACATTAAAAGGATCATACACCATGATCAAGTGGGGTTTATCCCAGGAATGCAAGGATTCTTCAATATATGCAAATCAATCAATGTGATAAGGCATATTAAAAAACTGAAGGAAAAAAACCATATGATCATCTCAATAGATGCAGAAAAAGCTTTCGACAAAATTCAACACCGATTTATGATAAAAACCTTCCAGAGAGTAGGCATCGAGGGAAGTCACTCAACATAATACAGGCCATATATGACAAACCCACAGCAAACATTGTTCTTAATTGTGAAAAGCTGAAAGCATTTCCTCTAAGATCAGGAACAAGACAAGGTTGTCCACTCTCACCACTGTTATTCAACATAGTTTTGGAGGTTTTAGCCACAGCAATCTGAGAAGAAAAAGAAATATAAGGAATCGAAATCAGAAAAGAACAAAGCTGTCACTGTTTGCAGATGTCATTATACTATTCATAGAGAATCCTAAAGATGCTAGCTGAAAACTACTAGAGCTAATCAATGAATTTGGTAAAGTAGCAGGATTCAAAATTAATGCACAGAAATCTCTTGCATTCCTATACATTAATGATGAAAAATCTGAAAGAGAAATTAAGGAAACACTCACATTTACCATTGCAAAAAAAGAATAAAATACCTAGGAATAAACCTACCTAAGGAGACAAACAACCTGTATGCAGAAAACTATAAGACACTGATGAAAGAAATTAAGATGATACAAACAGATGGAGAGATATACCATGTTCTTGGATTGGAATAATCAACATTGTGAAAATGACTGTACTACCCAAAGCAATCTACAGATTCAATGCAATCCCTGTGAAACTACCAGTGGCATTTTTCACAGAAATAGAACAAATAATTTCACTGTTTGTATGGAAACACAAAAGACCTGAATAGCTAAAGCAATCTTGAGAAAGAAACACGGAGCTGGAGGAATCAGGCTCCCTGACTTCAGACTATACTACAAAGCTACAGTAATCAACACAGTATGGTACTGGCCAAATATAGAAATATAGATCAATGGAACAGGGTAGAAAGCCCAGAGAAAAACCCACACACATATACTCACCTTATCTTTGATTTAGGAGGCAAGAATATACATTGGAGAAAAGACAGCCTCTTCAATAAGTGGTGCTGGGAAAACTAGACAGCTACATGTAAAAGAATGAAATTAGAACACTCCCTAAAACCATACACAAAAATAACTCAAAATGGATTAAAGACCTAAATGTAAGGCCGGACACTATAAAACTCTTACAGGAAAACATAGGCAGAACACTCTATGACATAAATCATAGCACAATCCTTTTTGACCCACCTCCTAGAGAAATGGAAATAAAAACAAAGATAAACAAATGGGACTTAATGAAACTTAAAAGCTTTTGCACAGTGAAGGAAACTATAAATAAGACAAAAGGACAACCCTCAGAATGGGAGAAAATATTTGCAAATGAAGCAACTGACAAAGGATTAATCTCCAAATTATACAAGCAGCTCATTCAGCTCATTATCAAAAAACAAACAACCCAATCCAAAAATGGGCAGAAGACCTACATAGACATTTCTTCAAAGAAGACATACAGATTGCCAACAAACACATGAAGGGGTGCTCAGCATCGCTAATCATTAGAGAAATGAAAATCAAAACTACAGTGAGGTATCACCTCACAGCAGTCAGAATGGCCATCATCAAAATATCTACAAAGAATAAATGCTGGAGAGGGTGTGGAGAAAATGGAACCCTCTTGTACTGCTGGTGGGAATGTAAGTTGATACAGCACTATGGAGGACAGTATGGAGGTTCCTTAAAATACTAAAAGTAGAACCACCATATGACTCAGCAGTCCCACTACTGGACATATACCTTGAGAAAACCATAATTCAAAACGAGTCATGTACCTCAATGTTCATTGCAGCTCTATTTACAATAGCCAGGACATGAAAGCAACCTAAGTGTCCATCGACAGATGAATGGATAAAGAAAATGTGGCACATATATACAATGGAATATTACTCAGCCATAAAAAGAAACAAAATTGAGTTATTTGTTGTGAGGTGGATGGACCTAGAGTCTGTCATACAGAGTGAAGTAAGTGAGAAAGAGAATAACAAATACCTTATGCTAACACATATATACGGAATCTTAAAAAAAAATTGGTTTTCACGAAACTAGGGGCCGGACAGGAATAAATAACACAGACGTAGAGAATGGACTTGAGGACACGGGGACGGGGAAGGGTAAGCTGGGCTGAAGTGAGAGAGTGGCATGGACATATATACACTACCAAATGTAAAATAGATAGCTAATGGGAAACAGCCACATAGCACAGGCAGGTCAGCTTGGAGCTTTGTGATCACCTAGAGTGGTGGGATAGGGAGGGTGGGAGGGAGACGGAAGTGGGAGGAGATATGGAGATATATGTATATATATAGCTGATTCACTTTGTTATATAGCAGAAACTTACACACCATTGTAAAGCAATTATACTCCAATAAAGTTTTTAAAAAACAAATATCTATTAAAAAAATCTCTTCCCCCAATTACATGTAATGAGTGTGAGTCTCAAAGTGTTTTCACAAAAGTGAACTCGCCTTTTAACCAGCATCCAGATAAAGAAGAAACCACATATTAGCAGAACAGGAAGCCCCCTCCTCTCTAGTCACTCCCGCCATCAACCCTCTTCCTATACTGTACCAAGGAGAAACTCTGTTTTGAATTCTAATATCATGGATTAATTTGACCTGTCTTTGAACTTTGTATTAAGCGGAGTCATACACTTTGTTTTTTTGTAGGAGTGGTCAACCTTCTTTCATTCAGGCTTGTGTTTGTGAGCTTTACCCCTTTTGTTGCATATAATTCTAGTTCATTCATTCTTTTTGCTGTATAGCTGTACGAATACATCAAATGTTTTGTGTTTCCTACCATAGATGAAAATTTGGATTGTTTTGCATTTAGGACTATTTCAAGTACTGGTGCTCTAAACATTTGTGTTCATGTTCTTTGGTGAACATATATTTACCTTTCTGTTGGATATATACCTGAAAGCAGAATTTTCTTGGTTGTAGAGTTTGTATGTGTTCATCTTTAATAGTCTTTACCAAAGAATTTTTCAAAGTGGTTATAACAATATGTATTCCATATAAATGAGAGTTAATTGAGCCAGGTTTTTTTCCTTTTATCAGTAGGTGTTTCAGAGGGAAATTAGAAATCTAATACTTCTAATTAATGAACATTGGCAAACCTGTTATTTTCCATAGTTTAAGAACTATTGAATATCTTAGTACATTTTTCTTAGTACATATATTATAAAATACATGATAAAAATGTTATCCTTATCATTATCTGTTTGAATTTAGACATACTATAAAATTTTTTTAAACTGTAAAATACAATAGAGGAATATCTTTCTTCAACCATGACTATAATAATCATAATTCTAATGATCTGCTTAACTTGTCTTGCCCCAAGTTTCTGCTATAGACCAATGCTGTCATTTGTTGCAAACGGATACTATTTAGTACAGTTTTTAAACTTAGTTGATTTTTAAATCTTGGAAGCTATAAATATGAGGTTCTTTTTTCCACATTAAATATAACAGAGTTAGAGTATGTTAATGCTGAATTCCAGGTTGCCTGGTGATTTTGCTGGGTCACACATAAAACCTTTAAGAAGCTTCTACTTTAACACTAAGAGAAAGGCTTGAACAATTCTTATAAAATGATTTTCCTGCCAAGAATTAAAAACAGACATTCAAATAGACACCAAAGAAATGAATTCCGTGTCAAAGAATACAGGTAGGTGAGAAGAATTTGTTTCTTAAAGTTTTAAAACTAGTTTTTTTCTGAGGAGGATCTTTAAAACTAGTTTTTTCTCCGTTCCTTCTGTCTAGTTTTCAGCTGCAGAATACATTGACCTTTCTAACCACAGTACCATCCATGAATAGCTGATATAGGTTCTTTTATGATTCACGAGCTCAGAGCCAATAAAACAATCCAGTGAGTCAAGAGTGAGTGAGAAGACCAAAGTTACAAAAAAGGAAAAAGAAAAAGGGATTTAAAAATAGACTTTTGTTTATGGCAAGTTCAAATATAGTATCAATTTCCACCATCCTGCATGCATAAAAAAATCTTATCAGTTGATGAGTCATGTTGTTAATTATACATTTGGCTCTTATTCCTTTTTAATGATACTCCTTAAAATTTCTATACATAGATACTCAAGGAAGAGGTGAAACATGGGTATGAATGGCAACATCTCATTTATTATTTTTAAAATTTTATTCCAAATCATACCCTTCTTGCATGCACTGGAAGGAGATAGATAAAACACTGAGCATATAGATTGATACAAGGTTTTAACAAACGAAGAGTCAAAGGAGCCCAGAAATTGCCCAACTTCTGATGTAGACATGGCTACCATAGCTACCAAGAACACCTGGTTTTAAACTTCTCACTGGCCTATTAGATTTGCTGTAGTCCTTTAGGGAAGGCTGAAGCTGAAAGTCGTGAAAAGATATGCCTGATAGCTCTATCCCAGTAAAGCCTGGTGAACTCTAAGACTCAACTCTAGAAACCAAGATTTCATATCTACTTGTTACTGTGTTTCTCTTGTATTTTAAACTTTGAAAAACTCATATTCTCTTAATTAATCCAGTCAATGAATACTAACATCTTTGAAATTGTGAGTCGTGAATATATTAAATTTTGCTTCCTATTAAACTTGAATCCACCTTATTAGGTTAAATCTGTATCCTTTCCACAGTATAAGTCTGAGAAATATTCAGACCCCAGATTATATATAATATTATATATGACAGCTTAGGAAACAACATATTTTGGATATTTAGTAAGAAAGGAAAACAATTACCAATGCAAAACTTTATCTTTGTTAGCTTTTATTTACTTTTTAAAAAAAAGTTTAGGGGTATCTTATGGTTATTCAAGATAATCTGGCTAAATTTTTTATATTATAGTTATATTGGGATATTTAGGAATATCTTTTTTTCTCCCTCTTTCCTCATGGATTATAATAATCTTGGATTTAGATTGGGTAAGTGTCAGAGGCTATAAGTAATTCAAAATAGGAACTATAATTCCCATTTTTTCTAGGAAAAGATTTGTTAAGCAATATTCGGAAAAATAAGTTAAAAGAGGGATTTTTCCCTGTGTTTTGTAGACTCTTTTTAGGGAAAACTAGGATGTTAAGTAGTGCGAACCAAAAGTTCACTCTTGGCTCCTGGGTTCCCACTGCTTACAAACTGCATGCAATTCTTACCCTAGGAAACCTTACTAATCTCTTCTGGATTGTTGTGTGTCCTCTTTGCTTTTTTGTCCCTTAGACACTTTAGGTATCTAAGAAAACCAAAGGCTATGACTGAGTCTAAAACCAACCCCCCTGCAAAATCTGTCCCTGCAAACGAACCCAAATCCAAAACAACCGCAATTCTCCATTTATTAAAAGATACATCAGCCTTTTCATCTTATTCCTTTTTAGTACTAAGAATTCCTTATTTCTTAGTACTAAGAAAAGCCACTATCTGACTTAAGTGAGAACACATTTGGCCATTTGATAGTGTGGAGAAAACCAATTTTCATGTATTTTAGTACAATTGCTTTTCATGGAAAAGAAGTGTAATGGGGTCACATTTTTATGAAGACTAATATCAAAAAAGAAGATGTAGTTTCTCTGTTTTCTATATCTAATTTAATTATTAATATAAACCCCACTAGCTGGATTGGGGGCAGTGTGGTATAGAGGTACAGAAATGTTCTTTCAACTGAAATTTAAAAATATGTTAGTCTCTTTTGGTCTTAAGCACCCTTAATGCAGTTATTCAAGTCTTTTTTTGGTGAAATGGTCCAACTTTCAGATATTATTCCCCTTTTTCTTCCTCCCACTGTTGTACCTGGGTGTGTTGGAGTGGAGGAATGAGTTGACCTCCCAGCCACAAGGGAGAGAGACTTCAGTCTGTATACCCTGGCCTTTGTCCATCTAGGAGGGCTGGCCCAGTCAGCTCCATCTCCGAACTTGCTCTGCTGGGCTGTGCCTATCACTTTGCCTTTTGGAATGTAATGGCTTATGATGGCTAATTTGGCCCTTGCCTTCTGATGTTGGGTCTCTGCCATTGGCTGCTCTTCTTCTCAGCTGCAGTCTTCTGTGTCACCATTGGCACCTTTGCATGTTCTCTATGGCATGTGTGAAAACTGCTGTTACTCCCATGTCATAACGGATGTGATGCTGAGGTGCCTGGAGGGTGTCTCTTAGAGCTTATAGACTCCCCCAGGCCATGTCCAGGGCATCATGTCCCTAGCTACCATGCTTCCTCATTCCTATCTGGATATTTCTACAGTTTGCCGCCCCCCTTTCACAACACACATCAGGTTTGAACTAGAGATAGGAACAGAGGCATGCTCTCCTCAACTTCTATCCATTTTGCTTATTCCTTCCAAAAGCCACAAGATGGAAAGATGAGGGGATACATTGCTTCCTACTTCCTCTTCATGCCTTGTAGATCTCCAACTAAGTCACATCTTTCTAATTCCCCATTTGCTCTGCCCCATTGTCTTGATGGTAAGTGGGAGCAAGAGGGAGAAAGCACCTTACTGATAAAGACTGTTATGTTAGGAGGTGCTCCAAAATGATTTTCCATATAGGACTAGTTCTCTGCTGATGGTTACAAACTTGTTGCTTTTTGTCTATTGATGAATTGCTGAAGTGACAGACAAGGGGAATATCAAATGAGAATTAGGCACTTTCAGACTTTTGTTTTTGCATTTTATGGGCCATTTGGCTATCAGTTTACATGAACTTTGAATTTTTGATTTATTGCACATTAAGAAGTGGGACTAGAAAGACTCAGAGATAGCAGGAAAAGCAACATCCCCATGGGCTCTATTATAATAAACATCTCAATGATCTTGGTAAAATCAACTATAGCCAGCTCAATATATCAGTCCTTTAGTATAAACAATAACCTTTAGTATTTTTATATTTTGCAAATGAGTTACCCTTCAGACTCTGGATAGATTACTTGAGCCCTGGATTATCAAGTAAAAACTTGTTGTCATCTTCTAACATCACCCAGAACACAGTTGACAGTACTATGTATCATCATGATATATTATATTTATTCGGAGAGATAAAGGATGTTTGCCATGGGCTATGCACTGTTCTAAGCACTTGCTTATATATTCAGTCATTTATTCCTCACAAAAGCCTATTAGCTACCTTTAATATCCCCACTTCACAAAAAAAACAGGCATAGTGAAAAAGTAATTTGCTCAAGAATACAGAGCAACTAAGTGACAGAGCTGAGATTGGAGCCCCCAGGAATATGCTTTCCAAGTCTTTACTCCCTTACCACACTGTCTCTCTGATAAGAGGAAAAATTTATGAAGTATGGTTATTATCTGTGCAGTTGCTCCCTCATCTCTTGCTATAAATTCTTTACCATAATGCTAACAATTAAGCCTACTTTTAGTCTGCCCACATAATCACAGATACACATACATACAACAAACACATGTGTTAAATTAATTAAACAAGGTGACCATTAGACTGAGGTGGCTCTAATGCTGTGGTGGCCTACATGAGCCAACCAAAATCTAAGCCTTTAAATGGCTCACGATTATGAATTCAAAACCTAAGGACAACCAATCACAAACAGCCGACTAGGCTTTAAGCTATAGCCAGTCAATTTCTTTGCTTCTGCCTTTCTCTATAAAAGTCTCTCTGAGCTCCTTTGGGTGGATCACTCCTAACCACTTCTGGTTTGGTGCTACCCAGATAAACTCAAAAATTTTAATACACTTCAGTTTATCTCTTAACACATGCAAACAACAGAATCTCTTTTTACTTTAACCAAACAAAAATAATTTAAATGATCAAATAATTTGAATATGTAAACACAATCTAAAAAAGAGTTTTGCATCTTAATATTAGCCCTGTCAATAAGTCAAGGTTTCCAGAACTCACTCACCCAAACCCAAAGCTTTCAACCGGTATGGCTATCATATCATTATGATAACAATATCATAAGGAGGAAGCATACATCATTTTCTAAGTGGTGCTTAGCAATGTGCATCCTATATTTTCCTCCTGTATGCCGATCCTCTCACCGATTTTTACTTTGCTTCTAAGCATAACGTGCACATTCTCTTTTGTTTAGCATATTCATTATTCATGTTTCCAAGACTGAACCTGTTAGGACAATTGACTGAGAATGCTTCTTCCTTTTCTGTTCATATATCCATTCTAATTACACTTAAAGGTAGCATTACATTTTCTTTATTTCAAACTTCAGAGGAGAGGGAATAATGGAACAATCAGACAAAAGGATACAAGCAGGTAGAAATGAAAGATTGCCTGTCATTAATTTATGACTATGTGAACTTATTTGTGTTCATTTTCAAGGGGGATTTGTTCTAAGTGTCTTTCATCTTGTACAAAGCAGACATTAAGTGCATGAGAGGAAAACGACAGACAAAATGCAGTAATTGAAGTGACCAAGCTATATTATCATCATCCCAAAGCCAGCTAGTAGGATCCTAATATAAAAGGACTTGGCTGAGTGAAGACAAAAAAAAAAAAAAAAAAGAAAGAAAGAAAGAAAGAAAGAAAAAGAAACTCCTGCAGCTAATAATTTAAAAAGATGTGAAAAGTTTTGTTCGGTTATGTAATCTCCTTAAAACTTTAGAGAGAGCATCACAGTTGGATGCAGGCATAGACATTCATAGAATATTCAAGCAGAGACCATGGAAACATTAAAAGTCTATGTATGACTTTCATGCTTCCCCTTCCTAGTTGTCTCCCCCTTCCTAGAATGTCTTGAAGAGTTTCATGAATGAGTAGCTCCAGAATTCTTTTTGATTTTCAGGGGTTATGATTTCATCAACTTGGTTTCAGTGGCTCTAAATAGCAAAACTGGTCACTCTAGCGAATAGTGAGTTCAGCCAAGATGGTCAAGCCATGTGTTGAAACATGGTTTAAGAGTTGTGTGGCTTTAACCTTCCCAAGTGGAGTACCATATTACTGGTCTCATTCCTCAGTTTTCTTCCCGTTGTAGCTGAAATTATCTGTGCCTAAACACATGGTCTTTAAATATGGCAAAAGAAACACAATCCAGCAAGTCTATCCATATTATTGAAGGTGTATATATTGACAAATCTGCCATGATGTAATTAGGTGTACAAGAGGTGCTAATGTTTTTAATGGTAAGCACCAAAGGATTTTTGTAATAAATTGGTAAGAATGACTATTTTTAGACCCAATTTTGAAAACTATACCTGGAATTTCAGGGATGTGGAGAAAAGGGAATGCTTGTGCACCACTGTTGGGAATGTAAATTGGTATAGCCACTATGAAAAGCAGTATGGAGGTTCCTCAAAAAATTAAAAATAGAACTACTATATGATCCAGCAATTCCACTTTTGGGTATTTATCTAAAAAAACAAAAATACTAATTTGAAAAGATATATGCACCCCTATATTCATTTTTTTGTAGCATTGTTTTCAGATAGCCAAGATGTGGAAGCAGCTTAAGTGTCCATCAAGAGATGAATGGAGAAAGAAATTGTGATATATATATATATATATATATATATATATATATATAAAATCTCATACACACACACAAAATGAAATATTACTCAACCATAAAAAAGGATGAAATCTTGCCATTTGTGGCAACATGGATGAACATATAGGGTATTATACTAAGTGAAATAATAAGTCAGAGAAAGACAAATACTGTATATTTTCAATTACATATGGAATCTGAAAAACAACAAGAAAAACAAACAAACAAATATAACAAAACAGAAACAGACTCATAGATACAGAGAACAAGCTAGTGGTTGCCAGAGGGGAATGGGGTAGGGGGATGGAAGAAATAGGTGAAGGGGATTAAGAGGTACAAACTACCAGTTATAAAATAAATAAGTCACAGCAATGTAATGTTCAGCATAGGAAAAATAGTCAATAATATTGTAGTAACTTTGTGTGGTACATAATGTATAAAAATATCAAATCATTATGCTGTACACCTGAAACTAATATAATATTATAAGTCAATTATTCTTAAAAAAACAAAAAAATATGTAATGCATTTATTGCAATGTGTTAAGATTTGTTTCTCTAATTTGCCTCTGCCCCAATGCTATATTTTAAAATGTTTTTTTCACCCATCTTTAGCATTCTTGAGCCCTTAAATTTTGCTTTAGCTTCATCATTCCCAGCTGAAATAGGCATAATATTTAACTGCAAATAATATATTTAATGTATTTAATTAAGGAATGTTGGAAAATTGCTGTGTAATTAGTAAATTTTTTTAACATAAACATTGTTTGGTATATCCTGGCTCTAAAATCAGTGTTTAGAATTCCATGTTAAAACTCTAAATTTTTTGAAAACTTTATATAAAATGTAAAAAAATAATAAATAGGCTAATATTTTCTTGTATATATATATATATATGTATATATATGTGATCATGGGTATTTCTGTTTATATGCATTTGTGATCAGGTTTAGCTACATTATCAGAATCTCACTTTCTTTTAAAGGCATAATATGGCTACATTTACAAGTTCAGTTCACAATATTAATGGAAGACAGGATTTCATAGTTTGGAAAGGTTAAAGACAAATAGGAACTTTTCTTCTAATCCCTAGCACTTATTTAGACTCTTTGGCAGGCATCAGCTATCAATGACATCGTCCCACCTGCAGGAACTCACAGGCTAGCCATGGAAACGGGCAGATGTCAGAACTCTCATTGGCAGTCCTCTTTCTCTCTTTGAACTATTCAAAATGCTCTTAGTACTTTGTTATACCACTCTTCCAAACCCATCAATCTTTACAAGGCTTTGATAATAAATAGATATTTTACTAAACATCTAGTGGGGAAGAGAACTCACATTACACAATACATGCCAGAAACTTGATACATTTCTTCAGGTATATAAGGTTCTTCTCTCCAAGTTTTCTCAATTCTCTCTGTCACCTCATTTCTCCATTTTTTCCCTTTTGTATACAGACTTTATACATCTCCTTTATTACCCTAAGTAGTTTTGCCTGGCCGCTTCATTCCGTAAAGCAAAAGCCCCCCAAATTAATGGAATTGTGAATACTTGGTGCTTCTCAAGTAACCCTATTTGAAGTGTTTTACCCCAGCCCAAGTGACTTATCTAAATAGTAACCCAACAGATTAATCTCATTATATTAACTAATCATGAATAAATAGGAGCTCAGATGAATAAAAAATTAGATCTGCTCTGGGTAAGAAAGATTCATAAAACTAGTGACTTATGATCTGGATCTTGAAGGATACATAGGGATCTATAAAACTGTTATAATTTAGGCCTTCATTCGTATAATAATCTTAATAATTGAAAATAATTATTGAGTGTTTTAAATGTTCACTGTGGAAATTATTACCGTGAAGTGTCTCAAGAATTGAGATAATGGTTAATAGTAGTATAAACCCCATTTTGTAGTCAAGAAAACCTAGAAGTTGAAGAACTTATCCAAGTTCATATAGCTAATAACTGGTACAGTATAGAGCTAGAACCAAAATTTGAGTCCAGGAATGCAGACTCTAGCATCTGAGCTACTGTCTCCTTCCATTAAATAAATCAGTGTTTTAGTTTACTAAAAATGAGTTTAGCATACTTTTACTATTATATATGTTATTAAAGATTGTGAATAAACCCAATTTGATTTTGTTGTCACCTATCATGGTACAAGATGAAAAATAAATCTAGCATTTACTCTCTTCATTGAAAATTAATTTTTTTCCATAGTGAGAAGAGACATTAAGCAAATAGTTGTCATCTTTATAGTTCATCTTCAAGGTTGTACATTTTTTTTACCATTGAGGATTCACTAGAATGGCTTGTACAGCCACATCAACATCAAGTCACATCTGCCTACCATCACAGAACATGGTTATTCTCAACAACCCAGAAGCAAAGGTTGAATACATTTAGGAGACTGAACAGGTGCTCAGAGATACCACTAGTTATTTTGCATAACTAGATTCAGCCTCATTGAAGCCTGTGAACTAAAAGGTCATTCAGCTGAAAATGTCTTCCATCTGTTTTTATTATTCTCCTGTCCAGCATTGCACTATGCCGTTTATACATATGAGTCCATGATTTAACAAAAAATAAAACAATTCATTGGCAACTTGAGACAAAATGCTTTTGCTGTAAAGTGTTTGATAGTTATTGATGGTTATTTTAAATTTTAAATATTGTAGACTCCTTGAGTTATTTCAATATGACACAATAATGAATGCAGAAATTAAACTAGAAATCTTCTCATGGTCTGTCCTATCATATAGTGTTTCCTATCATAATATGAATAGAAAAACTAAAATATTTTAAATTAATTTCAAGAAAGAGCAATCATGATATTTTTTGTCTAGAGGTCCTTGGTTATAAATTGTATATTTATTTGTTAATTCATTCATTTACAATTCTCAATTATTCCACAGTTAATGAAATATAATAGTGATCCAGAAATGTACAAAATAGACTTAATTTCTCTCTGGAGAGGCATCCAATATTAACCTAGCATTTGTATAACCAATATGAGTATTATAATTATGACACATTTTGGAGAGGTACAATGGTACCAAGTGCTTATATAATTAAATACTTGTATCAATAACACAGGGTTAATGCAATTACACCAGCAAGTTCAAACACAGGTTATAAATGCCTGCTAGACAATAACTGAGAGAGCTAACTTAACAAAGTTCCCATTTATGCCAAGATATAGGTAAGACTGTTCATAACCTAAAGGAGTTTATGGTCTGAGATGGAGACAGAAAAGTAAGTAGACATTGGTAGTATAGCTTGCTAAATGCTGTGTTGGAGAAGCAGAGGAGCCTTGGAGGAATAAAGGATGTACCCTCACACCGACTGAGGGGCCTGGGGAAGGTACACTAACTCTGAATCTAAAACCCAAAGAGATTTGAGGTTCTCCATTACATATTTATGTCGTCTTAGCACTAAGAGAACTTGCTAACAGAAACCATAACACAATTTATATATATGATTTTAACACCTCCATATATCCATATATCAAAAACTACAATAAATAAAGCAGGAAAAACCTTATATACAAAGGTAAAGGGTTATCCACATTAACATATAAAAAACTGTTTATTAAGTAATATAAAGAAAACCACTTGATTGAAAAAATGAGCAAAGGATGAGAAATGGCATTTCATATAAGAAAAACAAATGGCCAATTAAGATCAACCTTAATAGTAATAAAGGATATGTGAGTAAAACAAGTTATTTCATATACAGACAATTTTTAAAAAATTAAAACTCAATATTGGTGAGAATATAGAAAAGAGGCATTCTTCAGCCCTGCTGTTAAGAGTGAAAATAAAGTGAAACATTTTGGAGGATTTTGTCAAAGTATACTAAAAGCTAAAAAGATATATCCTTTGCTGTAAGTAATTCTGATGCTAGAAATTTATCCTAAGGGAATTAATTGGACAATTGTACAAAGATTCGGGTATATTTATCATAATATTGTTTATGGAAAAAATAATTAAAGCGATGTACATGTCCAGTTATATTGGATTGGTAAATAAAATCTGGTGTGTGCAATATATAATGAAGCCATTATAGTTATTATATACATACATGGTATTGCCATGAAGAGACAGCACATATAAGTGAAATTAATTATAAAACTATGAATAATATAATTCTATTTTTTAAAGTATGATAGATTCATGTGCATAAAAATTATAAAACATACTGTGAAATACAAGCAGTGTGGTGGAATTATAGGTGATTCTTTTTAATTTCTCTTTAATTTCTTCTATTTTTTAAACAATACACATGTATTGCTCATATATATAATATATACATATATATACATACATATGTACATATATAATATGTACAAGAAAAACTTTTTAATAATTTGAATATTCCAAAACAAGTATTTCTTAAGTTTGATCTGGGATTGTCACTATGAGCTCAAATGAGAATGGAGTGTTCAAGAAACCAGAATTAATAGTTTATTTTTAAAGTTTGAAAATGAATGTTAAGAAAAAATGAATATCTACCTAATATATTTGCTTCATTCCAAGAGGAAATTATTTTTAAAAACACTGTTACTTTAAACACTTTAGGATAATGAGGAGTCATAAAGGAAAGTGAAATACTTTACATTAATAAGAGGAACAAAGCAAACACAGATAAAATATAAAAATTTAAAAATCCATGTAATTAGAATCAGCTGTAGTTTTAGATGAACATGTGAATATGTTTGTATTTACATGCACACACACATATACACACACACACAAAAGTAGAAGGAGCCTATGGAATCTTTTATAGGTAGATTGGTGAGTTTCGACTTTTATTTAGTTGTGAATCTTACAGAGTTTTAAATTAGGGCATTTTAGTGAGAACAGGAAAAGATATTTTAGTAGCAGAAGAGATATCCTATATTAGGTTTATAATAAAACTAAAGCATAAGCTTCCCTGATCATGATACCTTTCACTCTGGCTTGGTCAATTGCCTGGAATTCTCCACTGTAGTCTAAGCTTTGTCTTAAAGTATTTCTCATGTTGTACTTTTAATGTCTTCTACTTTTCCCATCACGTGATTGAACATTGACTTTCTCAGAGGCAGGGTAGTTATTCTTTCACAAATGTAGAGCCTGATGCTCAGGAATAATACTGGAGCCAAGATCTAAAATTAAGTATTTTCATTTCTAACCTATGCTTTCTTATTTTGCATGCTTGTAAGAGTTAACCAGCAAGTAATTAATATGAAAGAATCCAGTATCTTGAATCCCAAGCTCAGGAGGTAAACATGATGAAAGTGGAGTAATAGAAGGATTTTGAAGCTCACAACATGAATTTAAATATGAGTCAAAAGCTCTGCGTTCCTCTGGAAATAGAGACTCTTCTCTTCCTTTAGCAAGATGCTTCTAGCTATTAAATTATACATGGAAGCAACAGGAGATTGAAGGTCAATAATGAGGCACCTGTGTCTGTTGAGATGTAAGGTTCACACATAGCCTATTAGAGAAACAGTTTTATCTATTTTGAGAAGACACTCACAGAAGGAGATTTTACAGGATCCTTGGTAGTCCGCTTTATTATCTTAATAGACTTGTAGTCAGAATTTATGTATTTGATTTTCATATATATCTCTAAGCCTTCTGAGGAAAAGAAAATCTAACATTTATTAAGTGTTTACTCTGTGTCAGACACTTGCTTAACTCTCTACATTTGTGTTTGCAACTAATCCTCCCAACAATTCCGTGAAGTAGGTATATATTACTCCTACTTTATAGATGAGACATTTATTCTTGAGAAGTTGAATAATTTGTCCAGGATTACATGATAAATGAGGATTTGAACACAGGATTGTCTGATTCCAAAGTCCACTGACATGGAGCATTCTTTGTATGGACGCATCTTGTATGGTATTGAAAAATATCCGTGAAACACATTTTTGCTAAGCATTTTTACAACGTTAAATATTTTACTATCATAAATGAAACAATATAACTTTCTTTAAAATATATTTATATATGAGATAATAAAATAATTTATGACATTTACATCCAGATAGCTCCTGAGAGGTCTTGTCATCTCTATCTGGTTATTATCAGTCTTGTAATTTGAACAGTGTAACTGGCTAGCAAAGTATATTTTAAGTATTCATGGGTCATTTGTAGACACTTAATGTTGAAAACTCCAAAAAAGTCATTTGGCTGTTTTCCAGAATAAAAACAAACAAAAACCTTTGTGTCAAAGAAGGAAAAAGATTTAAAGTAGAAGTTGGAAATGGTGAAGAGAATAAACTTTAAAAATATGTAGTATTTTTCCTAAATTATTTGAAAGTTTAAATAAACATATGCCTTCATAGCATACTGAAATTCTGTAGATTCCCAAAGTAGACTTCAGAGAACTCTGAATGTGTCAAACACAAATAACAGACCATATGATCTGTATCTTTAACTGGATGAATGTGACTATAAAATAAGTATAATAATGGTTATTATTGTGTACTATATAAAATTCTTCTCCACAATATATATTGCAGATATTATAAGTCATGTGTTAACAGAAAGCACATTTATTTTCATTTCTGGGACTCAAATTCCATTAAATGTAAACATTTTACAACTCTTATCAGGGTGCATTTTATTGTCTGCATTGGAAGATAAGGTACTGTGAATTTATCACAATCCAATGCAGGCAGGATTTTCAAAACATGAACTGATGTTACATAATGGTGGACAAGTACTTAGCCAATTTAAAGAAACCTTGGCTGTTTACCATATGACACTTTACACAACCTTTTTTAGGATATGTTTTTGTTGTTGCACATCTTGGTCTTAAAATTTATTTAAAAATTTAAAAAAGGATATATCAGATTTTTTTTACCCAAAATTATCTAATGTCATACAGGACTTAACCTGTACAAAAATTCCTTCATGTATTCCTGTATTACATTCTCAAATAGATTAAGTATTGGCATCTTTCATAGTCTGATCCCTCATGTAAATACGTTTTGTTGTCCTGAATATAATAATATGTTAACCATGATATTAATTAAATTTCAATTTGGATTCAGTAGTTTTTCTCTATACACTGTGTACTAAATGTTGTATAATGTTGCTATGATCTCAGATATCTGTAAGGTCCATGGCAAAAATCCACTGATCTGGCTGGAAATGAAAAAAATTTTCTTGACTATGTTGATGGGTAAGAAGTTTAGTATAAAGTGTGCTAACTGAACTGGAACATTGGATTAAGCAGAAATATTCATTCCAAAAGTGAAACATGCTTATCTGCAGCAAATCCAGCACTCTTTAAATGATAAACACAAGCATGAGAAGTGCAATAGTAACATTTACAACCTTCCCTCTAGTGTTGGTCTCTAGAAGTGACCTTCCCCCCTACTGTTTATACCTGGCTTAGAAGTATTTAAACTTTTTTAGTGCATTGGTTTTACATGACCGTGGAAAATGCTCTTTGCAGAGTAATGATATGACGTGATGATCACCTAGGCTTTGTATAGCATAAAAAAATATAGTGGTAAACAAGAATAAGTGAACTGTTGGAAGGAATAATTCACAGTAGGAAATGGCACTGTCTGTGGCTGTCAATAGAAGATACCATCTGATGACATAAAATTTCTGTTTGGGGCCTGGAAACATGACAATGTGGGCTGTAGTAACTGATCTTTGCCCATTCATTTCAGCAGCCAAGGTGATGTTAAGTCACATTTCAGTAACTCTAACTGTGCCCATGGAGAAACAGGCATAGTTGGCACTGAGTGGCATGTCTCCAAGATCAAATAATTGTTCAAGGTTATAGCATTGACCCTCCTTTACATTACCCTTTCTTCTATCTTTCCCCTATTGAGAAAGAGAGTACAGAGATGAATGGAAGAATTCCAAGAAAGTGGCGGCACTTTTGGGGAGAACAAAATATTTTAATTCAGAAAAAGCTAAAATTTTTGGCTTTCTTTAGCTTGAATAGTAATATCAGGGAAATTATAAATGATTTAGAAATTGTCAAATGCATTTTGGAAAATATTTAATTTATACCAAATATTTATTTATATACATAATGAATGAAGTATTCAGTTTTCAGTCTTAAAGATTATTTACTCTAATTTAAAATATATCTGTATGTTAACCTACTACACCTTTCCTAAAATCTGTTCATTCATTTTGTCTTCCTAAACCAAATGTAAAGAGAGAACTTTGGCATGTTGTCATGTTACTGGCTTCATTTCCACACCATCAATGCAACTGATAATTTAGTTTAACCTATAGTCCCTATGTTCAGCTGTGAACATTTGAACACAGACACCTAAAAAATAATCATGTTGTAAAAAGTTTGGATTTACTAAGAGATTCAGGAACCCATTAAATAAGAGTATTTTGAATCAGACAACAAATAACTCTGAAGGAAATTTGTGTTTGAAATTTGATATTTAAAAAACCCCTGCAATATAGATATTATAACAGAGCCTAAATCTAAAAGGAACAAAAAATGAAGAAAAAGAAGACAAAATAAGATCAATATTTAAGGACGATACCTTATGTTCTTGGGGCTTAACCTCTTTGAACCTCAGTCTCCTCATTTATAAATAGCAAAATTTACCTGTAAACTGTAAACTCATTAAGACAAACTGTAATTTAGATTTACCTCTAAACTGTAGACTCACTATAGGCAAGAGTCTTGCATATAATAAATACCTGATATATATTTATTGAGCAAATCAGTGAATAAATTGTAAATGAATGACACTCTGAATTTGGTCATAGTCCTATCTTTTCCATTAAGTAGTCAATACTAAATATAAGATGTCATAATTTTATTAAGTGGAAGTATAGTTCCACTGAATAAGACATGCAATAACATCCATGATCTAAAATGTGGTATATCAGTGTTTGTACTATTTTCTCATTTACTTCTTATATCTTTCTAGGTTTCTATCTAAAGATGATTACTTTAGAAACAATTCTGGTATCTGTATATTGCAATCATTAAGAAGAGGTGAATAAAATATCACAAAAAACTTCCTGTGGGTTATAGTGGGAACTTTATGACAATGATGCAGAGCTAAAGAAAGCTTGGTGGAATGCACAGGTTGTCAATAATTGATTTTGATGAGTCATTTTTATGTCCTGTGATTGGAAGGTGAAAGGGAGACATTACACAGGTTGACAGGATTTTGGAAATGAAGAGCAAGGGATATCCTAGATTGTGTCAGATTTTTGAGAGGAAAGAGGCACTCTAATAGTGATTAACTGACTCATCCTTTTAACCTAAATGGCAGTCCTCTGATCTCCACCCCATTAACCATTCTGTCTTTCCTCTTACTAACAAAGTCCTTCTCATTGTTGAGAATGATAATTTTGCCTTGGTAGAAAACATTTCCAATCCATTTTGCAGATCAGGTGGCCACATAACATAATTAGAATCAATGAGCTGAAGGTTAAAGTTGTTGAGTGGGGCTTTAGTGCTTTAAAAGATACCATCAAGAAAGTGAAAATATAACTGCAGAATTTGAAAAAAAATATTTGCAAATTATATACCTGATAAGGGACTTGTATCCAGAATATATAAAGCACTCTTACAGCTCAACAACAAAAAGACAACCCAATTTAAAAATAGGCAAAGGCTTTGAATAGACATTTCTTCAAAGAAAGTGTCCAAATTACCAAGAAGCACATGAAAAGATACTCAGCACCGTTAGTCATTAGGGAAATGAAAATTCAAACCACAATGAGACACCATGTCACAAACACTAGGATGGCTATAAATTGTGATACTGAATGAAGTAAGTCAGAGAAAGAGAAATACCATATCATATTCCTTATATGTAGAATCTAAAAAGAAATGATACAAATGAACTTATTTACAAAACAGAAACAGACTCACAGACTTAGAAAATGAACTTCTCAGGGGGGAGGGAAGGGGGGAAGGGATAGGGAGTTTGGGATCGACATGTACACACTGATACATTTAAAATGGCTAACCAACAAGGACCTACTGTATAGCACGGGGAACTTGGCTCAATGTTATGTGGCAGCCTGGGTGGAGGGGAGTTTGGGGGAGAATGGATACATGTATATGTATGGCTGAGTCCCTTTGCTGTGCACCTGAAACTATCACAACATTGTTAATCGGCTATACTCCAATATAAAATAAGTAAAAAAAAAAAGACAATGTGTTGTCAGAGATATAGAGAAACTGGAATTCTCTTACATTGCTGATGGGAATGTAAAATGATGCAGCCACTTTGGAAAGCATTTTGACAGGTCCTCAAAAAGTTTAACATAAAGTTACTATATGAATCAACAATTCTACTCTTACATATATATCTAAGATAATTGAAAACATATATTCATATAAAAACTTGTACATAAATGTTCATAGCCATATGTTTTGTGACCATCTTACAGAAGCAGATGGATCCCCACACAAAATTCGGTTTGTATTTGAGACTGATAATTCTACATACACAACACCCCAAAAGGACATGAAAAAGTTTGTTACTAACAAAGCTTTTGGGGGAGAAAAAGGGTGGCTCCCAAGCATATCTAAAATGGCTTGAAAGAGCAGAGAAATAAGGCTGGCTTGGAGTCTGTGTGGTGGTTAAGAAAGGAATAGAGGCGGAATGAGGGTTTCTGTGAATGGCTTGAACTGCCCATTGGTGTCAAAGGAGGGAGCATCTGGGATTTCTTATCAGCTCTCCCAGATGTGGGGCAGAAGGGAAAAAGGGAGTGGTGAATCTTAAAAGCTGTTATCAAACATCAAATAATTGAGGTATAATCTTTATTATACAGTACTGCTCATAATCACCAGAAAGTGGAAACAATCCAAATGTTCACCAGCTGAAGAATGAATAAACAAAATATGGTATATTCATAGAATGGAATATTATTTGTCAATAAAAAGGGAGTGAAGGTGCTGATACATGCTGCAACATAAAACCATTATGCTAGGCGAAAGAAGCCAGTCACACACACAAAAAAAACACACATTGCATGGCTCCATTTATGAGAAATATCTAGTTTAAGCAGCTCTATATAGATGAAAAATAGTTAAACATTTTCTTACAGATGGTGGGAGAACTGTAGAGAAATGGAAAGTGACTGATAATGGGTATGGGGTTTCTTTTTGGGGTGTTGAAAATGTTCTAAAAAAGTCTGAATTTTAATTCTATTATTTTATCACATTGCTCTCAATTTAGGTAAACTTTTTATTCCTCATTTTTCTTTTTGTAAAATGTGAAGTTGCTGTGTTTTCATCATTTTACTGTTGTTATGATGATACATATAAAATTTATTTTTAAAATGTAAAGGAGGGCTTCCTTGGCGCAGTGGTTGAGAGTCCGCCTGCCGAAGCAGGGGTCATGGGTTCGTGCCCCGGTCCAGGAAGATCCCACATGCTGCGGAGCGGCTAGGTCTGTGAACCATGGCCGCTGAGCCTGCGTGTCCAGTGCCTGTGCTCCGCAACTGGAGAGGCCACAACAGTGAGAGGCCCGCGTACCGCAAAAAAAAAAAAAAAAAAATGTAAAGGATTTTTATTATTATTTGCATTATTAGATTCTGTAATTTCATGATTACTTAGAACTCTCTGTTGTAGAGTCTGTTTCTACAATACACCAGTCACTTACTGTGCATTTTACCCATCTTATCTCATTAAGTCCTCACAACAACCTTGCAAAATCAAGTTTTTATGTTTTTACAGCTATGAAGATTGGCATTTGAGGAGGTTAAGTATTCAAGATGGCATTGAAACCCTCACCCATCTAAAGTCCACATTTTTTCCATATATCACACGGCTTCTTACACAAAGGTTAATTGAGTATTTTCCAGACTTTACTTCATCCACAAACAAGCAAATCTCAAAATGTGGCATATGATTGCTTTGAGTAAAATATGAGATTATAAATAGCTTCGTTAAATGGCACATCAACAAGATGTTTAGATTTTTATGCTGCTGGATTTCATATTTTATCTGTTTTTAATTCACACCAAATGAAAACATGACTTTGATGGCCTCTGTAAAACATGTCATGTGCAAAAATGAAATGTAAGAGGAAGCTAAAATGCATTTACTTCAGGGGATTTTATGAACCATCAGCTCAGCTTTTAGTTCACTTACCATGAGAGATGGATGTGACAGGTAAAAAAGTAAAAGCTTAGAGTGGTTCTCTCTGACAAATAATGTATATGCAAATACAGGACTAAAGGTATAGCAGATTTCATAGAAATTCAAACTGTATAGGATGTAGTTTTAGATGCTTAGAGCATGCATCTCATAGATGTTTAGCAAATATTGAATTAATCATAAAATAATAGTAGCAAACTCTTACTGTTATTAAAGAAAAATTAAGAATATCTGAAAAGTACTACCCTAACTCAAAATAATAATAAATCAAAATATCCTTTGATTTCACTCTCAGAAAGTAGGTCAGAAACACATTTGGAATGATACAATATGAATGTTCCAATTGTGTTATTAACTTTGTCTAACAAAAAAAAGCTTTTTACTTCCTCTGCAAATTAACTATTGAACAAATGAGTTGAAAGCAAGAGTAAGTAAATTCAAAGCATTTGAAATTTTCTGAAATTTTTGATATCAATGTGATATAATATTAAGTGCTTTCAAGTAAAAGACCTGAACTTGAATCCCATCTCTACCGCTTTCCTACAGTGTAAAATTGTATGAACTGCTTAATATCTCTGATCCCCATTATAAGAGTGAAAATTAATACACATCTTGAATGGGTCTAATGCAGACTAAATCAGTATTGTACGTAAAGCAATTTGAGTAGTGTCTGGTATAGGGTAGGCACTTGATAAATGGAAGATATAGGAATATAAATTGAGTAGTCAGATCTTCACAATAAAAATGAAGTTGAACTATTGGCAAGTTGGTAAATTGGGTCTGTGCAGGTGACCAAACATGATCATTCAGAATGAAAATACATTTTGGCTTATGCATAAAACATTTTTCTCATGTGCTTTCCTGAAGAAATATAATGCACGTGCTATATATTTCAGATACATAAAAGTGGGGAGTTAACTGCTCTTTATAATTATATAAACTGAGGTCAAAGTGCTTTTGTTTCTAACTTATCTATTTCAGCTTCTGACACAGTTGAACTTATAATAGCCATACTTTATCAATTTGCTGAACCAAGGCATGATTTTTAAAATATCTTACTTTATACCTCCTTAAGTCTGTACAATTCTTTTAAATAGTATGTTGCATTCAAATGTAAGAATTTTGGAAAACTAAATTATTTGAATGTGTCTACATTAGAGCCTCTAGTAAAGTTAAAGAAACACAGGTTGATATAAAGAACATAAGTAGAAAACTAGTGAAAAGCCAATAAAAATAAACTTTTATCAATTTAGCTAAAACTCTCTTATAACTCATTACCTTTATTTTTTTAACATCTTTATTGGAGTATAATTGCCTTACAATGTTGTGTTAGTTTCTGCTGTACAACAAAGTGAACCAGCTATATGCATACATATATCCACATATCCCCTCCCTCTTGCGTCTCCCTCCCACCCTCCCTATCCTATCTCTCTAAGTGGTCACAAAGCACTGAGCTGATATCCCTGTGTGATGCAGCTGCTTCCCACTAGCTATCTATATTACATTTGGTAGTGTATATATGTCAATGCTACTCTATCACTTTCTCACAGCTTCCCCTTACCCCTCTCCGTGTCCTCAAGACCATTCTCTACATCTGTGTCTTTATTCCTGTCCTGCCCCTAGGCTCTTCAGGACCTTTTTTTTTTTTTTTAGATTCCATATATAGGTGTTAGCATATGATATTTGTTTTTCTCTTTCTGAGTTACTTCACTCTGTATGACAGACTCTGGGTCCATCCACCTCACTACAAATAACTCAATTTCGTTTCTTTTTATGGCTGAGTAATATTCCATTGTATACATGTGCCACACCTTCTTTATCCATTCATCTGTTGATGGACACTTAGGTTGCTTCCATGTCCTGGCTATTGTAAATAGAGCTGCGATGAACATTGTGGTTCATGACTCTTTTTGAATTATGGTTTTCTCAGGGTATATGCCCAGTAATGGGATTGCTGGGTCATATGGTAGTTCTATTTTTAGTTTGTTAAGGAACCTCCATACTGTTCTCCATAGTGGCTGTATCCATTTAAATTCCCACCAGCAGTGCAAGAGGGTTCCCTTTTCTCCACACCCTCTTCAGCATTTATTGTTTGTACATTTTTTGATGAAGGTCATTCTGACTGGTGTGAGGTGATACCTCATTGTAGTTTTGATTTGCATTTCTCTAAGGATTAGTGATGCTGAGCATTCTTTCATGTGTTTGCTGGCTCTCTGTATATCTTCTTTGGAGAAATGTCTATTTAGGTCTTCTGTCCATTTTTGGATTGGGTTGTTTTTTTGATATTCAGCTGCATGAGCTTCTTGTATATTTTGGAGATTAATCCTTTGCCAGTTGCTTCGTTTTCAAATATTTTCTCTCATTCTGAGCATTGCCTTTTCGTCTTTTTTATGGTTTCCTTTGCTGTGCAAAAGCTTTTAAGTTTCATTAGGTACCATTTGTTTATTTTTGTTTTTACTTCCGTTTCTCTAGGAGGTGGGTCAAAAAGGATCTTGCTGTGATTTATGTCATAGAGTGTTCTGCCTATGTTTTCCTGTAAGAGTTTTATAGTGTCTGGCCTTACATTTAGGTCTTTAATCCATTTTGAGTTTATTTTTGTGTATGGTGTTAGGAAGTGTTCTAACTTCATTCTTTTACATGCAGCTGTCTAGTTTTCCCAGCACCAGTTATTGAAGAGGCTGTCTTTTCTCCATTGTATACTTTTGCCTCCTTTATCAAAGGGAAGTTGACCATATGTGTGTGGGTTTATCTCTGGGCTTTCTATCCGGTTCCATTGATCTATGTTTTTGTTTTTGTGCCAGTACCATACTGTCTTTATTACTGTAGCTTTGTAGTATAGTCTGAATTCAGGGAGCCTGATTCTTCCAGCTCCTTTTTGATTCTCTATGTATATTATCATGTCATCTGCAAACAGTGACAGTTTTGATTCTTCTTTTCCGATTTGGATTCCTTTTATTTCTTTTTCTTCTCTGATTGCCATGGTTAAAACTTCCAAAACTATGTTGAATAATAGCGGTGAGAGTGGGCAGCCTTGTCTTGTTCCTGATCTTAGAGGAAATGGTTTCATTTTTTCACCAGTGAGAACATTGTTGGCTGTGGGGTTGTCATATATGGCCTTTATTATGTTTAGTTAGGTTCCCTCTATTCCCACCTTCTTGAGAGTTTTTATCATAAATCAGTGTTGAATTTTGTTGAAAGTTTGTTCTGCATCTATTGAGGTGATCATATGGTTTTTATCCTTCAATTTGTTAATATGGTGTAGCACATTGATTGATTTGTATATATTAAAGAATCCTTGCATTCCTGGGATAAAACCCACTAGATCATGGTGTATGATCCTTTTAATGTGCTGTTGAATTCTGTTTGCTAGTATTTTGTTAAGGATTTTTACATCTATATTCATCAGTGATATTGGCCTGTAGTTTTCTTTTGTTGTGACATCTTTGTCTGGTTTTGGTATCAGGGTGACGGTGGCCTCTTACAATGAGTTTGGGCGTGTTCCTCCCTCTGCTATATTTTGGAAGAGTTTGAGAGGATAGGTGTTATCTCTTCTCTAAATGGTTGCTAGAATTCGCCTGTGAAGCCTTCTGGTCCTGGGCTTTTGTTTGTTGGAAGATCTCATTACCTTTAAATTTTCAAGAGAAAATGTTTTAACACTGAATTGGACTCATTTGATTTGTATTGCCACATTATGCAATTAGAAGGAAGAAAAATATTTAGTATTAAATATTCTTCAAATGGATCAGGAAGTAAGCTTTTGGGTTACTGTGATTATATCCATCAATCAATTTTTCTTAAGGTGTAAGCTAGGAATGGCTGATTAAAATTAACAATATCTTGATCTAGAGTACTTCAGTTAAAGCAGTTACATTGAATTACAGCAATCAGAACAACAACAACAAAAGCGATAGACTTATTAGAATACATATGTATAACATAAAATAACAACACTTTGATAACTTTAATTTCATAGTTTTCCTGAAAGCTGAAAAAAATCAATAGAGTAAATTTCTGCTTTTGTAGGTTTCATCTCTTCTTTCCCGGTTAATTAAGAATTGAAGCTTGAAATAATTTTTTTTTTTTTTTTTTGCGGTACGCGGGCCTCTCACTGTTGTGACCTCTCCCATTGTGGAGCACTGGCTCTGGACGCGCAGGCTCAGAGACCATGGCTCACGGGCCCAGCCGCTCCGCAGCATGTGGGATCTTCCCAGACCGTGGAACGAACCCATTTCCCCTGCATTGGCAGGCGGACTCTCAACCACTGCACCACCAGGGAAGCCCGGAAATAATTTTGAAGTATAAAATTTTCTTGGAATATGAGTGGCTTCTATTTATCTTAGCAAAATTTGTCTACTATTCATTTAAAACCAAGCCAGTTTTAGTTGGTTAATTCCATTTTAATGATTGAATTTATGTAATTTACACGTATTTTTCATCTTAAAAATAAGTACACCTTCCATTGAGATTTTAAGATAAAGAAAGTGAAAGTACTGACCATACCCACAGGCAGTTTTAGTAGTACCCATCTTAATAATGATTAAAAGTTCTCACAAAATGTATTTCTGTGTTCTAATGAATTTATATTTTCCTTCTTATTGATATATAATTTCTACATAATAAAATGCTCAGATTTTAAGGTTACCAGTGTTCCATTAGTTTTGACAAATCCTTCATGTGTATAACCTACATTTTTATCAAGACACAGAGCATTTCTATCACCCCAGAAAGTTCTGTCATACCCCTTCCAAATCAATCACTGCCCAGCCCACCTACCACTAAAAAAGCAACTAATGATTTTATTTCTGTCATAGGTTATTTTTGCATATTCTAGAATTTCATACAGTTTGATTCATCATATGGTATGTAATTTTCTGTGTCTGGCTTTCTCCTTCAGCATTATATTTTTGAGACTCATCCACATTGTTGTATATTGGTTTATTCCTTTTCATAGTGAGGTAGTATTTTATTAAACAAATATACCTAAGTTTAACTGTCCATTCTCCTTTTGATGGACAAGTGGGCTGTTTTCAGTTATCAGTTATTTTGAATAAAGTTGTTATGGACATTCTTGTACAAGATTATGGTGGACATTTGTTTCCATTGATCATGAATAAATAACTAGGAGTGGAATTACTGAGTGATAGGGTAGTTTATGTTTTAACTTTTTAAGAAACTGTCAAACTCTTTGCTAAAGTGGTTGTACTATTTTACATTCCCACCATATGAGAGTTCAGTAGCTCTATATCTCCAACAATTGGTTATTGTCAATTACATTCATTTTAGCCACTCTAGTGAATATATAGATGTATGAAAAAAAGCCATTTAGAAAAGACTACATGCTGTATTTCAGTGTGGGTTGAATTTGTATTTCCTTAATGACTAGTAATGTTGTATCTGAGGGTTCCCAAGATCCTCAGAGTAGGGGGTTATAGAAACAATAGATAATTTGACATAAGGCTTGTATCTGGAATAATAAAAAGACAACATCATGGAAAAATGGGTAAAGGATTTAAGCTGGCCCTTCACAGAGAAAGATATACAAAAGGCCAACAAGCATATGAAAAAATATTTAACATATATGCAGAAAAGAGTTAATATAGTAGGCAGTACCTCTATCCTAGAAAGACCTGTTTACATGATTTGCCCTTGGCTGGCATCAGAGAACTTGGATTTTAAGAGGATTCCCACCATTAACTGGTAAGAGTAGCTCACTGTGCCTATTTGAACAAACAATATGATTTTACACTTAACACCTGCTTTTCTTCTGGGAGTCTAGAGTTTAGGTACTTGACAGGCAGGGGGTGCCTATGTGACCAGTCTTCAAGCAAAACCCTTGGTATTGAGTATTTAATGTGTTTCTGCAGTTGTCAAAATTTCATGTGTGTTTTCACAACTCATTATTTGGGGAATTAAGCACATCTTGTTTAATTTAACTAGGAGAAATTCCTTGGATGCCTGCTCCTGGTTTCCAGCAGAATTTTGCATGTTTCTTTTCCCTTTGTTGATTTTGCCTTGTATCTTTTGTTGTAATAAACCGTAGCTGTAAGTAGAACTGTATTTTGAGTACTGTGACTCCTAGCAAATAAACCTGGGGGTGACTTGCCTATTTATTTTTCAGTGATTATCTTTGATGAGTTCAAGTTTTTAATTTTATTGAAATCTAATTTATCAATCATTTATTTTCTTCCATGGGTTGTGATTTTTGTGACTTTTCTAAAAAATCTTTGTCTAACCCAAATTAGTAAAGACATTCACCTTATGTTTTCTTCTAGGAGCGATCATTCTTCTTCTTCATGAAGTTTCTTGAAGGGTGAGTAAATTTTCTTTTTTTGCCTTCAATTAATGGCCATTTTAATGAAAAGTAGAGCAACTTACTGGACCAATTTACCCAACCCATGCTCTAGTCCTTATATGTCCATACATTGTAGAATATTGAACTTTTTATCCTCCAAGCTTTTGAAAACTTAGGTATCATTATTTTTTCATGAATCAATGCTGAATAGTATCCAATGTTTTCCTATATCTATTGAGTTAATCATATGAGTTTTCTTCATCTTAGTAATGTGGTGAATTATACTGATTTTTTAAAAAAAACCTTTTTAAAATTTTTATTTATTTATTTTTGGCTGCATTGGGCCTTCATTGTTGCATGCAGTCTTTCTCTAGTTGTGGTGAGTGGGGGCCACTCTTCATTGCATTGCGCAGGCTTCTCATTGCGGTGGCTTCTCTTGTTGCGGAGCATGGGCTCTAGGGCACGCGGGCTTCAGTAGTTGTGACATGTGGGCTCAGTAGTTGTGGCTCATGGGCTCTAGAGAGCAGGTTCAGTAGTTGTGGTGCACAGGCTTAGTTGCTCCACGGCATGTGAGATCTTCCCGGACCAGGGCTTGAACCTGTGTCCCCTGCACTGGCAGACAGATTCTTAACCACTGTGCCACCAGGGAAGCCCCATATGATTTTTAATTAAATTTATTGAGGTATCTTTTATCTAGAATAAAATGAGCATAGCTTAATTATATGGTTTGGTGAGTGTGGAAAAATATATACACCCAAGTAAACAGCACAACAATCAAGATCTACATATATCCATTCCCTCCAAAGGTTCTCTTTTTACCCTTCTCACTGAATCCTTGCCTTTGTAGGCCCAGGCAATCACTGATTTAGTTTCCAACACTGTACTTTCAATTTTCTTTTCTAGAGTATCATACATATAGAATGATATAGTATATATTCATTATGTGTCTGGATTCTTTTGTTCAACTTAGCATTTTGAAAAAAATTGTATCTTCTTATGTTTATCAGTGTGGTAGGCAGAATGCTTCCCACCTCTCAACACCAGGAAAAAAAGATGCCCACACTCTAATTCCTGGAAACTGTTAATATGTTATATTACATGACAAAAGGAACTTTTCAAATATAATTAAGATTATGGACCTTAAAAATAGGGAGAATATCCTGGGTTATCCAGGTGTGCCTAATCTGATCACGTGAACATTTAAAAACAGAGAACTTTCTCTGACTGAAAACAGAAGATACTATAAACATGAGAAGAACTCAGTGTGATGTTACTGGTTTTGAACATGAAGGTGTCCGCGAGCCAGGGGATGAGAGATGCTTTTAGGAGCTAAGGGTAGCTTCTAGTTGATAGTCAGTGTATTAGTTTCCTCAGGTTGCTGTAACAAAGTACCAAAAACTGTGTGGCTTAAAACAACAGGAATTTATTGTCTCACATTTCTGGAGGCTAAAAGTCTAAAATCAAGGTGTTTTCAGAGCTGTGCTCTCTCTGATGGCTGAAGGGGAGAATCCTTCCTTGCCTCTTGTAGCCTCTGGTGTTTGCCTTAGTGTTCCTTGACTTCTGAATGCATCATTCCAGTAACATGGCTGTCTTCTCCCTGTGTGTCTTCACATCAGCTTTCCTCTGGGCATGTCTATCTCTGTGTCCAAATTTCCCTTTTATATAAGAACACCAGTCATGTTGGATTATGGACCACCCTAATGACCTAATTTTAATTTGGTTACCTTGCTAGGACCCTACTTCCAAATAAGGTCATATTTTGAGGACTTGCAGGTAAGGACATCAGCATATCTTTCTGGAGGGAAACAATTCAACTCTTAACAACCAGTATGGAAATGGGCACCCGAGTCTTACAGTGGCAAGGAACTGATACTTGCCAATGACCTAAATTTGCTTGGAAGAAGATTCTTCCTAGAGCCTCTCAGTAAGAGCCTAGTCAACCAATACCTTGATTTCAGCCATATTAAAGCTGGAGCAGAGAATTCATCCAAGTCAAATTCTGACTTAACAGAACCGTAAGATAATAAATTTGTGTTGTTTCAAGTTTGTGGTCATTGTCATTTGTTACAACAGCAGTAGAAGACTACTGGAAGTAGTTTTTTGTTTGTTTGTTTGTTTTTTCATTGCTGAATAGCATTCCATTTTATAGATATACCACAAATTTTTATCTATTCACCTGCAAATAGACATTGGGTTGTCTCTAACTTTAGGGTATTACAAAAAAAGGTGTTATACTCATTTAAATAAGGCGTTTGTGTGGACATATGCTTTCATCTGTTTGTGTGGACATATGCTTTCATCTGTGGAATCCATAGGCTGTATAGTCAGTGTAAATTTAATTGTTTTAGAAAATACTAAATATTTTTTTTCAAAATAGCTATAGTATTTTACATTGCTAGCAAAATAGGATGAAATTTTCATTTGACTTGTGTCATAACCAATGCTTGGTATTGTTGATCTATTTAATTTTAGCAATTTTAATATGTGCATATTCATATTTTATTGTAGTTTTAATTATTTCCTTGAAAGCTAATGAGCATCTTTGTATGTACTTACTGACTTTCCATAGATCTTCATATTGGAAGTGTCTGTTCAAATCTGTGCCCATTTTAAAAAGTGCATCTGCCATCTTAAAATTGACTTCTGAGAGTTTTTAATATATTCCCAATGCAAATCCTTTATCAGATATATGTGTGTATAAATGTTCTCTTTCACTCTGTAATTTGCTTTTTCGTAATACTCATTTTAGAAGAACAGAAAGATTTAATATTTATAAAGTACAATTTGTCAATTTTTAATTATTTGTTCTTTTGTGGTCCTATCTAAGAAATTTCACATAACCCAAGGTTATGAATATTTCCTCCTCTGTTTTCTTCTAAATTCTATAATTTACCTTTTAGGTTTAAGTTCGTGAACATTTTAAGTTAACTTTTATGTATGGTATGAGGTAAAGATTGAGGTTCATTATTTTTTATATGGACATCCATTTTTTCTGGCACTACTTAGTAAAGACTATTCTTTCTTTCCTTATTAAGTTCCATATTTCTTGACTTTGTTCTCTCCATTGATTTCAATGTCTGTTTTCATCCCAACACCACACTGTCTTGGATGCTATAGCTTGTCTTGAAATCAAATATGTGAGACTTCCAATTTGTTCACTTTTCTAAATTTTTTTGATTATTCTAGATATTTTATACTTCCTATAAGTTTTAGGATGAATTTCTCAATTTCTAAAATAAAGTCACTCAAGTTTTGATTTTGGTTGTATTGTATTGTATTAGGGTTCTCCAGAGAAATAGAACCAATAGGATATAGATATTGATATAGACATAGATATGTAAAATAAAGAATGGGCTCATGTAATTATGGAGGCTGAGAAGTCCCAAGATATATAGTCAGCAAGCTAGAGACCCAGGAGAGCCAATGTTGTTAGTTCCAGTCCAAGTCCAAAGGCAGGAGAAGACCAGTGTCCCAGCTTAAAGACCATTTGGCAGAGAGAGTGAATTCTCTCTTGTTCAGCCTTGTGTTCTATTCAGGCCTTCAAAGGATTAGATAAGGGCTTCTCACATTGGAAAGATGATCTGTTTTACAGTCTACCAATTCAAATGTTAATATCATCCAGAAATACCCTCACAGACACATTCAGAATAATGTTTAAGCAAATATCTGGGTACCTTGTGGCCCAGTCAAGTTGACACATAACATGGACCATCACATATATCTATGGATAAATTTGGAGAAAATTCAAATTTTATCAATATTTATTATTTTCATTCTTAAACATAATATATCTATTTGTTTTAGAAGTTTCATGATAATTCTTTTAGAAGTGTTTTGTCATTTCCATGGAAACATACCTTCTGCATATTTTGTTAAATGTATCTCCAAGTACTTGACATTTTGGGATACTTTGATAAAAGGCATGGATTTTTTTTGCCTTTATTAAATAAACTTTTTTAAGGTACAATTTTCGTACTATAAAATGCACTGATTTTAAGGGCATAATTTGATTAGTTTTGAAAAATATACATACCAGTGTAATCAATAAAAATAAAATATTTACATCAGCTGAAAAATTTTCTCACATCTCTGTTGCAAAATTCATCTTCATACCCAGGAAAAACGTTTATCTGCTCATTATTGATTATATGGAATTATATAATATGTTACTTTCTGTGTGTGGCTTCTGATACTCAGGATAATATTTTTGATATTCATCCATGTCATTGCATGTGTACATTGCTCATGTTTCTATTGCTGAGTAATATCACATTGAGCAAATATACCAAAATGTAGTTATTTACCTGTTTGATGATATTAAGGTTCCTTTATTTTAGGGTTATTATGAATAGAGCTCTTAGGAAAGTTGGTGTACAAGTCTTTCTATTACCATATGTTTTCATTTCTATTGAATAAACACTTGAAATAGAAATGGTGAGTCACATGGTAAGCATATGTTTAAATTTTTAAGAAACTGCTAACTCTTTTCCAAACTGGTTGTCCCATTTTACATTCCTACCAGCAAAGTATGAAAGTTCCATTAATTCCACATTTTCACCCACACTTTCTATTGTCAAGAAGCATGGATTTTTGACTTTAAATTTCTAATTGCTCTTTTCTAATATACAGAAATAAAATTGATATTTGTATACTGATTGTATAGTCAGTGAGCTGGATATCAAACTCATTTTAGCAGCTTTTGTTGTAGATTCCTTCGGATTTTCTAAGCAGACCGTTAAATGGTGAGCAAATAGTGCTTTATTTTCTCCTTTATATATATATATTTTTTTTAAATAAATTTATTTTATTTATTTATTTGGCTGCGTTGGGCCTTCGTTTCTGTGCGAGAGCTTTCTCTAGTTGGGGCGAGCGGGGGCCACTCTTCATCGCGCTGCACGGGCCTCTCACTGTCGTGGCCTCTCCTGTTGCGGAGCACAGGCTCCAGACGCGCAGGCTCAGTAGTTGTGGCTCACGGGCCCAGTCGCTCTGCGGCATGTGGGATCTTCCCAGACCAGGGCTCGAACCCATGTCCTCTGCATTGGCAGGCAGATTCTCAACCACTGTGCCACCAGGGAAGCCCCTCCTTTATATTTTTTGACCATTTATTTGCTTGTTGTTTACTGAAAAATCTTAACCACTTAGTAGAATGTTAACTGACTTTTTTGGTAGATGTCATTATCAGGTTAAGGAAATTCTCATCAATTATTATTTGCTAAAATTTTTACCGTGAATAATTTTCAATTCTGTAAATGTTTTTTTCTGTATCTATTGTGATAATTATATGGATTTTTCTCTTTTACTTTGTTAATACGGTGTAGTACATGACTTTGCTTTATATTTTTAATTTACCTTGCATATCTTGGATAAAGCTATTTGGTCATTGCTGCATTATTACTTTTTGGATTCTGTTGCTAAAATTTTGTTAAGTATTTTACCTTAATTTGTGAAGAATAAGTTCATCATATCCAAACATATCTTGCTTTACTGTGCTTCACTTTATTGAACTTTGCAGATACTGCCTTTTTTTTTTTAAACAAATTAAGGGTTTATGGCAACCTCTTGTCAAGCAATTCTATTGGCACCATTCTTCCAATATCATTTGCTCACTTTGTGGTTTTGTGTCACATTTTGGTAATTCTCACAATATTTCAAACTTTTTCATTATTGTATTTGTTATGGTGATCTACTACAACTCACTGAAGGCTCAAATGATGGTTAGCATCTTTACCAATAAAGTAGTTTTTAATTAAGGTATGTACATTGTTTTTAAGACATAATGCTATTGCACATTTAGTATACTACAGCATAGTGTAAACATAAATTTTGCATGCACTGGGAAACCAAAAAATGTATGGGACTCACTTTACTGTGATATTACCTTAATTTCAGTGGTCTGGAACTGAACCCTCAATATCTCTGAGGTATGCCTGTATAATATTCCTGGCTGAGCTTTTTGTTTCCTCCTGCATTTTAAATATAGTTTCTATTGCTTTCTGGTCTCTATCCTTTCCAATAAAATGTCAGGCATCATTATATATTTTGTTCCCCTGTGTTTTTTCTCTTCTAGTTTCTTTCAAGATTTTCTCCCTATCTTTGGATTTCAACAGTATATCTATAATGTGTCTACACATGGTGTCCTTGTATTTATATCCTATTGGTGTTTGCTGAGTTTTAGGATCTACAACTTAAAATTTTCACCACATTTGTAATACTTTTAGCTAGTCAATTTCTTCAAATATTTTTTTACTTCCTCCACTGATCCATCTGGGACTCTGATTACATATAGGATAGCCCACTTAATATTGTTCAGTATTTTTCTCAGTGTTCTTCAGATTGCAAAATTCTGATTGGTGTACCTTCAAGTTCACTTACTCTTTCTTCTGCGAACTCCAATTTGGTGTTAAGTTCATCCAGTGGATATTTTCATGTCATTTATTGTTCTTTTGTTTCTATTTATTGTTCTTTTATTTCTAGAATTTGTATTTGGCTTGATTAAAATTTATTTATAATTTTTACTACATTTCCAATGTCTTTAATCCTTATGGCAACGCTTTCCTTAAAGTCTTTAAACATATTTATAATACAATATAATATGGGTCACCTCAAGGTTGGTTTTTATTGACTATTCTTCTTTCTTGATTATTGTCATATATTCAGTTTCTTAGCATGTTTAGCAGTTGTTTCTTGTATGGTTCACAATTTGAATAATAAAGTTTAGAAATTCTACATTTTAATATATCTCTCTGCAAAGTATTAACATTTTTATACCAGGTAGTTAGATTAGCTAGATTCAGACTGTAAACTTTGCTTCCTCTGCAATGTGCCGCAACTAAAGTATCTATACAATGCTTTCAGTTTCTAACTGACAAATGTTTCTGAGACTCCTGGATTCTCTCCTTTGTATGTGTAGTTCAATCATCAGCCAAGGATTTGAATTTATTCATGCATAGATTTTGGATATCATCCATTCTACAGTGTTCTCTTCTGGTGGAACATTTTCAGATGGGTATATTTTTTGTAGTTGTTACACAGGTTTGCCTGAAACTTGGGCAAAGGTTGGAAAGATTTGTAGTTCATAGACTAACTAGCATTTGCATGAGTGGTTATCATAAACAGATTGTTCATCCGTTTTCCATTATTTGTGTTAAGGGGATTAAAATGCTTAGATTTTAAATTTCTTGACTAATCATTTCTATCATCCCCTTAATATAGTTCATGTGGTTTTACAAATTTCTGACATCTTCAGTCATTACATTTTATTGGCTAAAGTATTTTCTACAACTTGGATTTTCTAGGAACATGAAAACTTTGTTTCCAAAATGCACTTGAAAACTTGTCAAGCCAGATGCACTTCTGTTAGAGAGGCCCTTAAATCTGACTCACACATGGGAGAGCCCATTAACTAATTAATTAGTCAGTTAATTTATTAATGTTGATCATTCAAAGGAAGATTTCTCAAATTCTTGAATTGTTGCACATTTTGGATCTCATCCATTTTACAGTGTTCTCTTGTCCACAATTCTCATACTAACTTTTCAGCCACTCTATCAGGACTGGACTCAGTCTCCTCATAACTTCCAGTCAATAATACTACAGTTTTATGCCTCTCTTAGTCATGTTCAGATTGGGGAGTACCTGCAGGCAAAAAGCCAGAAACTTGGAAGTGTCAACTTCTGTAGTTCTTTTTTGCAAAAGTTAATACTTTTCTAATTTCTGGCTGCTTTTGGTTGTTTTCCAAATTCTTTAAATAGTTGTCTTTGTGTATGTGTTTTTTTTTTTTTTTTTTTTGCGGTACGCGGGCCTCTCACTGTTGTGGCCTCTCCCGTTGCGGAGCACAGGCTCCGGATGTACAGGCTCAGCAGCCATGGCTCACGGGCCTAGCAGCTCTGAGGCATGTGGGATCTTCCCAGACCAGGGCATGAACCCGTGTCCCCTGCGTCGGCAGGCAGACTCTCAACCGCTGCGCCACCAGGGAAGCCCATGTATGTGGTTTTTAAAAGTATTTTATAATTGTTTTCTGTGGTAGGGTTAGGTAAGTTACAGTCTACTTGACCATTACCAGAACTTTTCCAATTCACTTTTGATCACCTATCTCAGATCTACCTGTATTTGATTTTAAATCTACTATCTTATTAGTTACTTTCTATTTGACTCACTATTTTATGTTTATTCCCATCTTTCCTTGCATTCTTTCTCACTATTTAATAATTTATTATTACTTTTTTCCCTTATATTACCTCACAGTTATAAACTTTATGGCTATAATTTTGATAGTTACTGTAAAGATTACAAAATACATCCTTGATTTATCCAGGTCTAGTGTTAATTGTACTTTAATTGTCTTCTAGGACAATGCAATGATGGATTATTAATACAGCAGTATTTTCACATTTTCCCATACATGATTGTTTTTTACTCTAAATTTTTCTTTCATCTTATATTTTCCTTCTGTCTAAAGAAAATCACCTAGGTTTTCCTTTAGTGGAATATCGTTCTGGTAATTCTTTACTGCCTTATATGATTTCTAATGTCTTCAAGCAAAGTAATCATATATACTTGTGAAGCTTTCCTCATTAATCACAACATGGGTGTTTGTCTGTAAAATGTGCTTAAATTTTAATTACTGGTTTATATTTTTCCTAATTAGTTAAAAATATTCTTCAAGGGCCTCCCTGGTGGCGCAGTGGTTGGGAGTCCGCCTGCCGATGCAGGGGATACGGGTTCGTGCCCCGGTCCGGGAGGATCCCATATGCCGCGGAGCGGCTGGGCCCGTGAGCCGTGGCCGCTGAGCCTGTGCGTCCGGAGCCTGTGCTCCGCAAGGGGAGAGGCCACGACAGTGAGAGGCCCACGTACCGCAGAAAAAAAAAAAAAAAAAAAATTCTTCAAAATAATTTCTTTTTGAAATTAAAAGTAAATTCTATTTTATTGTGATAAGAACACTTAACATGAGATCCATCCTCTTAATAAATTTTAAGTGTACAGTACAATGTTGTTGACAGTGTTGTATATTGCACAAGGCACAATGTTATACAGCTGATCATCTTGTTTAACTGAAACTCTGCACCTGTTGATTAGTAACTTCCCATGTCTTCCTCCCTCCAGGCCCTGGCAGCCACCATTCTACTCTTTAATTCTATGAATTTGACTATTTTAGAGGACTCATATGAACAGAATCATGCAGTATTTGCCTTTATGTGACTGGCTTATTTCACTTAGCCTAATGTCCTCACATGTTGCTGCATATTGCAGAATTTCCTTCTTTTTAAAGGCTGAATACTATTCCATTGTGTGTTTATACCACATTTCTTTACCTATTTATCTGCTGATGGACAGTTAGATTATTTCCCACATGTTGGCTACTGTGAATAGTGCAACAATGAACAAGAGAGAGGTAAAATATCTTTGAGAACCTGATTTCAATTATTTTGGATAAATACCCAAAAGTGAGATTGCTGGATCATATGGTATTTCTGTTTTTAATTTTTTGAGGAAACTTTATACTGTTTTCCATAATGACTACCCCATTTTGTATTCCTACGTATAGTGTGTGTTCCAATTTCTCCACATTTTGGCCAATACTTGTTGTGTTTGTGTGTGTGTTTAATAACAACTATCCTGACAAGTGTCAGGTTATTGTGGTTTTGATTTGTACTTCCCTGACAACTAGTGACCTAACCATTATTTTCTTTTTCATATACCTGTTGGCCATTTGTATGTCTTCTTTGGAGAATTATCTACTCAAGTCCTTAGCCCATTTTTTAAATTGGGTTATTAGTTTTATTTGCTATTGAGTTGTGGGAGTTCCTTATATATTTTGGATTTTAATCCTTTATTGGATATACTGTTTGCAAATATGTTCTTCTATTCTATTGGTAGGCTTTTCACTCTGTTGAACATTTCCTTTGCTGTGCAGAAGCTTTTTAGTTTGATGCAATCCCACTTGTCTATTTTTCCTTATGCCACTTGTGTTTTTGGTGTCATATCCATAAAATCATTGCCAATACCAATGACACCAAGCTTTACCCCTATATTTTCTTCTAGGAATTTTACAGTTTCAGATGTTAAAGTTGTCTTTATTCCATTTTTGAGTTTATTTTTGTGTGTGATGTAAGTTAGGAGTCTAACTTTATTCTTTTGCATGTGGATATCTAATTTTCTCAGTAACATTTGTTGACGAGACTATCATTTTCCCATTGTGTATTCTTGGCATCCTTGTTGAAGATCAGTTGACCTTATGTGCATGGATTTATTTCTGAACTCTATATTCTGTTCCACTGTTAAAACATTCATATTACCCAAAGCAATCTACAGAGTCAATGCAATCTTTTTTAAAATCCTAATGATATTTTTTACAAAAATAGAAAAAAAATTCTAAAATTCATATGGAACCACAAAAGATCATGAATAGCCAAATCAGTCTTCAGAAAGAAGAACAAAGCTAGAAGCATTACATGTCCTGATTTCAAAATGTATTGCAAAGCCACAATAATCAAAATAGTATGGCACTGTCATATATTTTTAGAGTTGCACAATATTCAGTGATATTCAGTAATGTATTTTTACCAAGATATTTTCACCAGTTTTTTTTGTTGATATATTTACAAATTTAAGTAAAATATACTGATAGAAACATTATTTTTCATAAGTCTTCATTATAGCATATAATTTTTCATTAGAATAAATAATAATAAATTTCTGGTAGTAAAATTTGGGCTTTAAACATTTCTAAGATTTTAAATTATGCTGCAGAAAGTAACTTGTTTTCCCACCTAGTGTATCTAAGTTTTTTTTTTTTTGAGATATAATTGATGTACACTATTAAATAAGTTTCAGGGTTATGAAATAGTGATTCACAATTTTTAAAGTTTATAATCCATTTATAGTTATTATAAAATACTGACAATATTCCTTGTGTTGTACAATATATCCTTGAGGCTTATTTTATATGTAATAATTTTTACCTCTTAATTCCCTCTCCCTACCTGGCTCCTCCCCCAATCCTCTCCCCACTGGTAACCACTTGTTTTTTTTTCTCTATATCTGTGAATCTATTTTTTTTATGTTATATTTACTAGTTTGTTTTATTTTTTAGATTCCACATATAAGTGATATAATACAGTATTTGTCTTTCTCTATCTGACTTACTTCACTTAGCATAATGCCCTCCAAGTCCATCCATGTTGCTGCAAATGGCAAAGTTTCATTCTTTTTTATGGCTGAGTAGTATTCCATTGTGTATATGTACCATATCTTCTTTATCCATTCATCTGTTGACAGACACTTGGGTTGCCTCCATATCTTGGCAATTATAAATAATGCTGCTATGAACATTGGGGTGCATGTATCTTTTTAAATTTGTGTTTATTTTTTTTGGATATATACCCAGGAGTAAAATTGCTAGGTCATATGGAAGTTCTATTTTTAGTTTTTTGAGGAACCTCCATACGTTTCCACAGTGGTTGTACCAATTTACATTCCCACCAACAGCATACAAGGATTCCCTTTTTCCCACAGCCTTGCAAACATTTGTTATTTGTGGTCTTTTTGATGACAGTCTTTCTGACAAGTGTGAGGTGACGTCTTGTGGTTTTAATTTGCATTTCTCTGATGATTAATGATGCTGAGCATCTATTCATGTGCCTGTTGGCCATCTGTGTTTTCTTTGGAAAAGTGTCTATTCAGGTATGCATCTAAGATTTTTATTCATGCTCACAAACACCACATTTTATTTTTTCAGTTATATGTGACTGTTTTACCTTTCAGATGATTGATTAATTCAGAGTTTGAATATTTTAGATATATTAATTCTTTTTATTTTTCTTTTGTGAATTTCCTCTCCATGTGTTTTGGCTATTTTCTACTAGAAAATCATTATTTCTTATTATATTAATAAGAAATAATAAGAAGAATTTATTATTATTAAGAAACTATTATTTCTTATTAAATTGATTTAGAACATATTTATATATTAAAGGCAATAAATATTTTTTTAATTTATAGCCACAGCAAGTGCTTTCTTCAGTTTATTGCATTTCCTTCTGCTTATATTTTCCCACATGTAAAATACCACATTTCATGCAGTCAGATATATCAAAATTTTCATTCATGTGTGTTTTACTTTGTTTTTTATGCTTAGAATATGAATATAAATAAATATTCATATATTTTTCTAGATTTTTAAAACATTTTATTTCTTTTAAGGAGTTGACTTTCTAATTTGTCTAAAATTTATTTTGTTATTCATTCTTAGCCTCTTTTCACAACTGAATATTTATTATTTTCAGGTCACAGCTCATCAAATAGGTTTTCCTTGATTTGTCCATTTGTTTCTCCAAGTTCTTTCATCTTGCAGATTTCCTTTTAAATACTTTTTACACTGGAAAATGTTCTTGATTATTTGTCTATTAACTTAAATATTGTCTGCCTCGCTTCATTAGAATGTAAGTTCAGTGAGGACAAGGACATTTTATGCTTTTTAAAATTAATTTTTATTGGAGTATAGTTGATTTACAATGTTGTGTTAGTTTCAGAAGTACAGCAAAGTAAATCAGTTATACATATACATATATCCACTCTTTTTTAGATTCTCTTCCCATATAGGTCAGAGTACTGAGTAGAATTCCCTGTGCTATACAGTAGATTCTTATTAGTTATCTATTTTATATATAGTAGTGTGTATATGTAAATCTCAATCTTCCAATTTATCCCCCGATTTCCCCCCTTGGTAACCATAAGTTTGTTTTCTATATCTGGAAATCTTTTCTGTTTGGTAAATAGTTTCATTTATGGGAAATCCCTGGAGATCCAATGGTTAGTACTCCATATTCTCACTGCCAAGAGCTCATGTTCAATCTCTGGTTGGGGAACTAAAATCCCACAAGCCGCACAGCACATCCAAAAAAAAAAAACAAAGGACAATTTATTCTTTACTTTCCTCTGTATTCTTTTAGCCTGGTAACTACCCTGTACAAGTAGAAACTCAAATATGTTTACTGAATAAATACTTTATTATTTGAATTATTATTATTATTGCTTCAAAATGTTTTCATTATGTGGGAATATCAGATCCTTTTTATTTTTGGAATTTTATCACTTTTATTATGAGGTTATTACTCAAGACTACTTTATAATCAACTATGCCATAAATTTATCAAAATAATAAGAATTGTAAGATCCTGTACTACTCCCTAAAGCATCTAAAAAACAAAACCAAACAAAAGTATATGTCTAAAGTGAGACTTAGAGATACATCAGTAAGAGAAATGACTTCCATAGATGCTTATCAAGGGATAGAAAATATTTTAAATACCAACAATGTTCTAGAACAAATAATCACAATTAATCTTTCTCATTTAATTCAGTCCTTTTTATCATTATTTTTTGTCCTGCTGGATCTTGGTTTACCACAGTTCTTTCTAGTATAATCTGCTTCTGGACTAAAAAGAGTTCCGAAAATTCTGATTCATTACCTGGTGTCAGTTCACTGCGGTCCACTCATGGTAATGATGTCAGCTTACCCCGGTTCTTTTAACCAGTTTTTTTTTTTCTTTAACTCCAAATATGCAAGATTCTATTCATTGCAGAATAGTTAAGAATATCCAGTACATGCATTTCTACGAAGGCTCTGAAATGATCCTTTTTTGTTGAAGACCCAATTTCTTGCCAACATCTTATAGCAGAGACTTGAGATAAGCATGCAAGGGATTGCTGATAAGATTGAATGGCTCAGCTTAGTTTATTACAGTAACCATCAATATCAGAATCAAGAACAGTCAGTATTCTCTATTGGGATTTAACATGTCCTATTTAATAAAATTTGGTCAATGCTTCCTGTATCAGTAAGACCATATTAGGAAGGGGGGGACACTGAAGAATACAGGGGTGGCCTTCCAATACATCATATACATTTTACATATTTATACTAATAAACACTTGTATAAAATTTTAATAATGAAACAAAAACTTGGATATATTAATGGCACATATGAAAAAGGGGCAGTTTTCTTGCTATATAAAAGCTTATATAAATCAACATGAAAAAGACGAACAAATTCAAAGATAGGTGAACAAAAGACATGCATGTATGTTTACAAAGAAATTAATACAATAGCATTGCTAAAGTTTACTAATAGTTTAATATGCAAACTAAAACATAATGAAATATAAAATTTTGCATAATACAGTAAGTCCCCTACATATGAACCTTCAAGTTGGGAACTTTCAAAGATGTGAACATGTGTTCACATGTCCAATCATGTAAGTTAGTTCACGTGTCTGGCATACATTGTCACGTGTGTGCATCCTCTACAAGTGGTTGTGCTTTTGTGTACTTTACTGTATAGTACTATATAGAGTATAGTAGTACAGGATCTTTATTTCAAGCCCAGGATGTCTGGAAGCAAGCGTACAAGCAGTGGTGATGTAGCTGGTACTACTGTACTTTTCAAGGTACTGTACTGTAAGATTAAAAATGTTTTCTTTATTTTTTTGTGTTTGTTTTTTATGTATTATTTGTGTGAAAAGTATTATAAACCTATTACAGTACAGTACTGCATAGCCGACTGTGTTACTTGGGTACCTAGGCTAGCTTTGTTGGACTTACAAACAAATTGGACTTATGAATGTGAACTCAGAATGGAACTTATTTGTAGGAGACTCACTGTATTGGAAAAGAATAGATTGATTTTTAAAAAATATTAAAGGCAGTTTGTGGAACACAGAAACTATGACTCAGAGGTGGGAATATAAATCATTTAAATCATTTTGAGGATAAGTTGTAATATGTATTAAAATTTTAAGTGGGCATAACATTTACCCCAACAATTTCATTTCTAGAAATTTATCCTACTGTTACCGACCAGGGTTCTTGGACTTTCTTAATCAATAGAAGTTGATAAGAGGCCAGACAAGAAATTCAGGCAAGGATTTATTGGAGGGAGGAAAACAAGTAACAGGTTCCCTTGCTCACTCCCTGAGGGGGCAAGCTGTTTCCTAATATGGGGTGAGGAGGGGCGGGTCCAGGAGCTGGGCTGCAGGGGTGTCTTAGGTGGTTTGCCCACCCTTTTTGTGGTGTTGTGTGCAGTGTGCACGAACAGTACCCTGCTTTTGCTCCTGGCTCCTCAGAAGTGGCAGTTGGGTTTTTGGTCTTTTTGTATCTTGGTGTCCATAATTTGCCCCAACTGCACATACATGCAGTTATTTTTAGTCCCTTATAGTTTCTTTGTATTTTGTTGCTTGAGGAGATGTTTGTCCAGGTGCAAGCACTGCAGCACTGCAGCAAAGGGTCCTAGGTCCCAGCCTGTCTCATAAGCACCATAGCAAAGTGTTCAGGTCCCAGGTCCTAGCTTGTCTCACTACAAATATTTGTATAATCACATAGCTATATCTATACATACACATATGTTTCACAGATACACACACACACACACACACATACACAAGGATGCTAATTACAACACTGTCTATAATTAAGAAAAGTTGTCTGCAATCAAAATAACCATTGCTAGGGACTAGTTAAATTAAAAAATGGTACCTTCATACAATGGAATATTATGCAGATATGTAGGAGATTGAGAAAATATTGATTCAAGAAGACAAATTCTTCATCATTTAAAACAATATGCAGTTTGCATTTTAGACCTACGAACATGTGCTGTCTTTCATGAAAAAGGAAGGATGACTCAAAGGGCAGCACCAAGAGAGCAAAAGATAGAGCTGAGAACCATTAGAAAAATTTCCCAGACTTTGAAACTTAATCCAGAAAAATCCAACATTTTCCCAGCTGGAGTTCAGAACTATTATGTCCTTTTTACATTCACTTCTCCCATTTTTGAACTAGAATTTCTGTAACTATTACTCTTTGTCTGTCCAGACTACATTTTGGGAGTGTCAGATAGCTTGTCTCTTTAGTTTCACATGTCAACAGATGGAGTGGAATTGTTCCTTAGCAGCTGTCCTTAATAGATTAAATGGAGAAGTCTCATCTGTACCTGGGTCTGATTTAGATTTTGGACTTTGAACTGATGGGATGATGAGATTTTGGACTTTAACCTGTTGCTCTAATGGGATGAGACTTTTGGGAAACTTGGGGGGGTTGAATGTATTTTGCACTTGGAAAGGACATGAGTTATTGTGGGCTAGAGGACAGACTGTAAAAGATTAATAATGTATTTGTTATGCTGGTTGGATTTTTATAAACTTCCTTTAAACCCATAGAAGAGAGCACCTATCACTTTTCATTTCACTTGGAAATAACCATGTCTACATATATTAATTTTAATGACTAAATATGTTATTTTGATTTTAAAATACTTAAATTCTTTAATCATTAACAATATGTCCTGTCCTTAACAACACATTACTTATTAGAAATGCTTTTCTTTTATGTGAAAATTCTCACCGTCAGAGAAAAGAGAACAAAAAATGTGGGGGTTGTCAGATCTTGCAAAAATATTTTTCAGTCTTTACTGAAGAAGTTGAAAGAATAGAAAGAAAAGCAGAAATTACAAAGCGAGAGATGTTTTTCATACTTGTCTAAATTTTGTGCACATTTGAATCCATTCTTACTGTAGTGAGCCTGCTGTGTGTACTACATGGCTTTTTAAAAACTTTTTTACTTGTTCGCACTACAGAGAACATATTACAAAACTGACTTTGCTTATTTCAGGAGGCAGTTACTAATAAATGTGTCATGAGGCCCATGTTATTCAAAAAAATCTCTGTGAAACCTGGCCTCATGCTGTCTATACTATAAAAGGTTTAGTAATTCAGGCTATAGAGTAGCTGATAAAAAATGGAATCTGTAGTCACTTAAAACAGTATGTTGGGGGTATACTGTTAAAGCTAATTTATATATTCTTTGTTTCAGCATTGACAAGGTCTACTTAAGCTTAGGTGCTCAATGTATGTGCTGACATGCAGCAGATATGAATAAGGAAGTAAATGTGGCTGATAAAATGGAGTTAACAAAATGATTTCAAATTTGCAGACTAATGGGCTAAGCAAACAAAATATTCTGACATTTGGAACGGTTTACTGAAAATTTTAATGCTCTAATTTGAGGGTAAGGAATAATTCTTCATGTAACACTAGAAATGATCACTGAAATATTTCTAAGGGTTAAAGGAATCTCTGAAAAATTATTTCTACAATATCTTTATAACTAAAAATAGCTTAGACTGCTTGCCTAACCTGTCTGGTAGTTCATCTTCAATGTACAGTCCCTATACGGGTGTTGTTGCATGCTGTTCAAGTGAACATTTTAGACAGTCACTTGTCAGTGAAATCTTTGCATCCAATGGGAGTATAGACCACTAATTATTTTCTTTTTCTAGAAAGATGTGTTCAGGAAAAATAAAAATATAGTAATAAAAAAGTAAAACTGAAACAAGTCATAATAGGTTGCACCCCTCCTTCATCTCCAATCCCCCCATGCACAGACATTGAAGAGATTTCACATAAACTTTAACAAAATAGGAAATAAGATGTGGAATTAGTTGCTTTAACTTTAAAACATCAGAGCTAGAAGAATAATAACTGGAGAGGAAGCCATTGCAATAACAACATGTGAGCTCAGATAGTCTATTTTTGATTTGTTATTGTAGACTTTAAGAAGTAAAAGAATATATTTGAATTCAAGATTAGATGTTTCAAAGTACAGCACTTTTATAACTGGCATTTAAACTGGTTAAAAAAAAAACTTCACTCTCCTTTACATAGATTTTGAAATCAAAAAAAAAAAAAAAAAGAAAAAAAGAAATCCAGGCCACCTAAACATGTATATACAAGGTAGAAAATGAATAACGGTTAAAAATAAAAGCCTGTGTCACTCCAGGAATATTGAAAGTCAGTTGTCCATTGCCTTTCTTTCTTTCTCTTTTTTTAAATAGGATTTTTAATTATTTATTTATGTTTGGCTGTGTTGGGTCTTCATTGCTACCCAGGGGCTTTCTCTAGTTGTAGCAAGTGGGAGCTACACTTTGTTGTGGTACACAGGCTTCTCATTGCAGTGCCTTCTCTTGTTGCAGAACACAGGCTCTAGGCATGCGGGCTTCAGTAGTTGTGGCATGTGGGTTCAGTAGTTGTGGTGCACAGCCTTAGTTGCTCTGCGGCATGTGGGATTTTCCCAGACTAGGGCTTGAACCCGTGTCCCTTGCATTGGCAGGCGGATTCTTAACCACTGCGTCACCAGGGAAGTCCCTACATGTCCTTTCTAAGGTCATTAGAATATGGAAATTTGGTTCTGAAACTTACCTTAAAATAAATATTGGAAATCATTTAGAGTAACACTCATTTTTCTTTCTTTTATGCTAACAAATGTCTCATCAGAAATCTCTTACCCTTTTCTGAAGTTGGACTTGGAGAAAAATCAGCTGACCAATTCCAAGGCTAAGATAAGTGGGAAACTAAAACTTAATAGATGGCTTAGGCTGTTGGTCGGTTGTTAATTCATTGACAAGGAGAAGAAAATGAAGTGAAATAGTTTTCCATAAAATTCATATTTATCTTCAAGTTCAGTAAGAATACCATTTTATAACATTTGTGAATTATCTATCTTGGTATAAACTTTACTGTTAATTTATTACCAAATCAAATGTTCCACTAATAAATGGAACTTGGAGATAATCCCTCAAACATCTTTTTTTGCCCAGTAGCAACAAAAGATCTCAAAGTTTTGTGAGATGTGCACTTTTTGCTTAATGCCGTTATAATATCCTTTATTGTATGAAAAATAAAGTGGTGAACAGACCAGAAACAGTTTGGTATTGGGAAGAGGGCATAGGAGATAATCCCCAATGAGGTAGCCAATTCCCAGGTAACCGAAATTAACTGCATGCAGAGTCTGCATCTTGCTGATTTGTAGTAATGATTCTTAAATGTGACAGTTACTTTGGCAGTACCATATTTTGTCATTTTTTCATATACCTAATATATGTTCCTTCCTGTTCCTTAATTCATATTCCTACCTCTGTGAGCTTAACTTTTTTTTTTTCTTGCGGTACGCGGGCCTCTCACTGTTGTGGCCTCTCCCATTGCGGAGCACGGGCTCTGGATGTGCAGGCTCAGCGGCCATGGCTCACAGGCCCAGCCGCTCTGCGGCATGTGGGATCTTCCCGGACCGGGGCACGAACCTGTGTCCCCTGCATCGGCAGGTGGACTCTCAACCATTGCGCCACCAGGGAAGCCCATGACTGGGTTTGACTATTCTACTTAATTTGTTTTCTCTTAATTATTATATGATCTGCACTGTGGTCAGAGTATGTGTTTTGTATATTTTTGATATTTGGAATTTATTGAGATATTCTTTGTGGATTAAATAAAATGTTTTTAAATAAATATAAATTAATTCAATCATTTTATTAATACATTATTTAAAACACTTCAAAATAAATATTTCATGGTGATAAAAACCAAATAATTAGATTAATTTTATTTTCTCACAAAAAACACGAATATTTTTCAGACACAATCACACTATTCAATTTATATTGTATTAATATGAAAATGATACAGAAATACAGAAACTCAATTACTAATTGATCTAAGAATAGAATATTCTGACCTTCATAGCAATGTTAGAATGCTTTGGTGGTGACCATACTCCCTTATCTCAAAACCTTTTGTAGAACCAGTCACTAGAGGCAAGACCTAAATAAGAAGAATGCAAGAGTGTTTCCATGGTGCCAGTTCATAAATAATGCTAAAATATAATGAAAATAAATAAATATTGGTCCCATTAGTTTTGATATAAATGATTTGCAAAAAGTTAAGCTTTGTTTTGTGTCTTATTTATCTGGGCATATTACATAATAAATTTAAATGGATTTTGCTGTGGAATTTTAGTCTAGGGAACAATATTGTTATTGTGTTAATTTTTGAATGGTAATTAACGGGACTCTCCTTAATGGCTGAAGCATTTACGACCATTTTATCTGTATGGTATATACTCTTTGACCAGTCAAATCATAAGCATTAAAAAAAATCTTACTGGTGGTATTATACCTTTTTTGCTCTGGTCTAAATTTGAAGCAAAACTTTGTGAGACTCAGTAGAAAGAAAATAATATGTTGAAGAAATCAGTGGAGAGATTCAGTTTTTATGGAGATACAAGAAAATTTGGTACTTTATCCTATAAGTTCTTTGTGGAAAACATACATGTATGCTCTAAAGAAATCCATGGGGCATTATAAAATGCTCTTCAGAAGTCAGAGAGAAAGTTGTAATGGTAGAGCTGTTAAAAATCTGACTGGGTAAACCACTTGGGAATAGGGACCATATAATGAATAATAATCTTTCAAAATAATGGGCGGGATGACCTAATGAGACATTTCCATTTCCAAAGTCTATGAACCCTATAGCTTCACTGCACAAAGCAAAAATTTTGTCCGTATGAGTTATATGGCAAAATCCCATGCATTGGGCTAGTGGCTTAGCCAGCTGGGTAATGATGTGTAAAGGCAATTGAAGGCCTAATAAAATTGGACTTCTGTTTATAATGGAGGCAAAATATAATTTTATTGTTCAGTCTAAGTCATACATTGCTTAGTGATGTACCCATATACTGCCCATTTAGATAAAAGTTAATTTCTTTCTGGAATAATTATTTCATTGATCAATGTCTATCTTCATAATGGATGTGAAAAAATTAACAGAAATATTAAATCCTAACTGATGCTAACACAATTCAGTTGAGGAAAGTGGTTTATCTTGTTCAGAAATTTCAGTTTTAAAATAAATACTTCATTCATCAAAGCCTAAATAGTAAAAATTATTACTTGTATATTTATTTAATTCTCTATTACATAGACTGTAATTTAAATTTTAAATTTATTCCTGTGGATTTTGTATTGTCTTCTTTTTTTTTTTTTTTTTTTTTTTTTTTTTTTTTTGCAGTACGTGGGCCTCTCACTGTTGTGGCCTCTCCCGTTGCGGAGCACAGGCTCCGGACACGGAGGCTCAGCAGCCACGGCTCACGGGCCCAGCAGCTCCATGGCATGTGGGATCTTCCCGGACCGGGGCACGAAGCCGTGTCCCCTGCATCGGCAGGCGGACTCCCAACCACTGCGCCACCAGGGAAGCCCTGTATTGTCTTTTTATGAGTCTATTTTCCTGGGCATTTTTCATTAAGTAGTATGCTACTGTACTATGTCTCAATGTTCAGAAATTCCTTCAACTATCTATTAAAATGCCTTTTCTGGTTTCCACATATTTTTTATATCACATATAAATTTTTTCATAGGCACAGTTCTGTCACAAAGTAAGAAGTTTTCTTTCTAATTTTTTAAAGTAATTTGAAACCTAGTTTGAAATTTCAAGAACACAATTCTAAACACTCTTACTCAGATTCAATATTTGTTTATATTTTGCTCCATTTCAGTTTGCCTTATCATTCTCTCTATATATACACACAAATTAACACACATGTGTCACATACACACATATGCAGCTATTAATATAGTTATATATTTTTCCTAAATCACTGACAAATAAATTGGAGATATAGTGCTCCTTCACCACTAAATACTTCAGTATGTATTTCCTAAGAAAAAGGATATTCTCTTACATAGCCACAGTATAAATTTCAAAGAAAAAATTTTATATTGATATTTGTATTTAATCCACATTACATATTAAACTTTTTTCATGTCAGTTTCCTTAATCCCCTTGTCCAGAATCTAATCCAAGATAAAGCATTGCATTTGTTTGTCACGCCTCTTAAATATTCTTTAATGGACTTGTTCCCTAGGCTTTCTTTGTCTTTCTTGACGTATATTTTGAAGCATACTGACCAGAATTTCTCTCAGTTTGGGTTTGTCTGAATTTCTGTATGATTAGATTCAGATTATGAATTTTTTTTTTTTGTGTGGTTCGCGGGCCTCTCACTGTTGTGGCCTCTCCCGTTGTGCAGCACTGGCTCCAGACGCACAGGCCCAGCGGCCATAGCTCACGGGCCCAGCCGCTCCGCGGCATGTGGGATCTTCCCAGACCGGGGCACAAACTCATGTCCCCTGCATTGGCAGGCGGACTCTCAACCACTGCCCTACCAGGGAAGCCCCAGATTATGAATTTTTGATGAGAGTTCCACGAAAGTGATATTCTGCCCTCCTCAGTGAACCATATCAGGAGGCACATGGTGTCAGTTTGTTCTAATATTAGTGATGTCAACTTTGATCATATGGTTAAAGTCTTTTTAATTTAATTTGTGAGTATTTGGAGACTGTAAATATCCTGTTACTCATCAAATTTTATCCACCACTTATAGTATCCATTAATAATTTTTCTAACTCTATAATTTCATCTATATTTATTAGTTGGCATTCTACTCTAAGCAAGAAATTTCCCTTCTCCATTCTTTCTTTCTTTCTTCATGTGTGTGTGTGTGTGTGTGTGTATATGTGTGTATATATATATATATATATATATATATATTCAGAGTATCATTGAATCTTTTTCTATGGATGACAGTCTATAATTATCTATTTTGATGCTCAAATTGTTCCATCTTTGGGCAATGGGAATGCCTTCAAGCTGCTTACTGTGTCCTTTTGATAGGCTTCTATCACTTTTAGGCTCAAGATATGTTCCAGGCTCATCTGCTTTCCCTATCCTAGCCTTGAAATCAGCTATTTTGCCAAAAGAGACCTGTTTCCTTTTAGTAGATAATGCTATTTAAACCAAGGTGTGAACATTAGGAGTGCTAACTGCCTCTGGTGTTCATTGCTTCTAGGCCCTATGGGGAAATAAATCAAGATCTCTGAATTATGCATGTTTGTTGTTACTAGTGCCATTGCTTTTACACCACTCAGTGGACAGAGTTATATGTCTATGTGTAGGTAAGTATGTTTGTATGCACAAACATATCCATTTTTTCTCTTCATTGATTGATTTCTTCAATCAATGCATATGTGTTGTCTTCCGGGGCATCTCACTTCTGTCTTCTCAGGTAAACTGTCCTGGGCAAATCTAGTCATTCAGCAAAACTAGAACTCCTTTCTTGGACTCCTCATCTCATTGAGACTTCTGATCAGCTCAGACTCTACTTTCTTGCTCCTTGGAAGGAAAATGCCCCCTGGGATAATCATGAGGATCACTTCTTTGTGTTTTTCTTCTCTCAAGTATGACAGTCCTATGCTGCTTGTTGTTCAGTGCTTGAAAACAGTTATTACATACATTTTTTTTCTAGTTTAGTAATTCTCTTCATGGGAGAGATATTCCAGTATTAACTACCCTGTCATGGTTGAGAGCAAAACTCAAGCAAGAATTTTTAAACAATTGGCTTATAAAAGAGTATATGTGTTACTTGTTAATGTGAAAGCAATGGCTTTTGGATATAGTAACATTTTAATATGTCTATTGACAGCAGAACACTAAGTACCCCCAATTTTAATATAAGTGGACTAAAGGAAGAAAGAAAATTTTTTTTTTTTTTTTTTTTTTTTTTGCGGTATGCGGGCCTCTCACTGTTGTGGCCTCTCCCGTTGTGGAGCACAGGCTCCGGATGCGCAGGCTCAACGGCCATGGCTCACGGGCCCAGCCGCTCCACGGCATGTGGGATCCTTCCAGACCGGGGCACAAACCCGTGTCCCCTGCATCGGCAGGCAGACTCTCAACCACTGCGCCACCAGGGAAGCCCAGGAAGAAAATAATTTATTTCTACTCTGACTTATTCAAAGAAAATTTAAAAGTATCAGTACTAAGCTCAAACTTTCCTTGATGCCTTTTTTTGTTAGAAGGTACACAGTTATTACATGTGTTTCAATTTAGCAAAAACCAGTGATACAGCATACTTTCTTGCTTTATTTAGCCAGCAGCATGTTTCAGGAAGAAAGGTATATCATGTCATCTTATCTGCAAAGGATCACTTGGATTATATATATGCAAAGTATCCAGGTTTGTATTACTGTTATAAACTTGGATTTATTCAGATGATATTAGTGATTAAGTACTAATGCATTCCATTTGCAAAATACTGCCACTTAAACATTCAAGTAGATATTCCACACATCCATCAAACCATTAAGCAATGTTATTCTCCTTTACTACTTTTGTATGTGGGCTCCTACCTTTCAAATATGTGTCATTTGAATCACATTGGAATATTTATTAGGTGGATTTTTTTATTCTGTTTTTTTAAAACGGGTATTGTATTAGCCTAGATTTATTTATGAATAATAATCGTAAACCCTTTTTTGAATAATTTATTTCTAATTGGTAAATTATAGTTATAATCAGTGACTTTTTTAAAAAGAAAACTAAAAATAGTGGTATAACCACTTATATGATGTCTTCTTTGGAATTCAAAAGACTGTTTTGATAATTTATACTAAAGATACATGGGTGGAATATTGGCAGTTGGGGAGATCCATGAACATTTGAATGAGTGAGACACGGAGATCAGATTTCCTTACTGGTTTAGACATGTGTCAAAAGAACACTCCGAATAAAAAGTATGTTATAGCTTTTTGCCTATAGCTGCTTTTTGTTTAGATTATATTAGATGAGCTCTTCTACTATGTCATAATCATTTCTGAGATACATGTGAAGAACATTGCTATTGATTATAATTATGATACTGATATTTGTGAATAGATAAATCAGAGTGGATTCAAGGTTATCCCTTATAATAACACGTTTAGTCACTTTCATTCCCATGTAAATTCTTACATTATAAAGAAGGAAAGAATTATAGCTGGCAGCCCGAGGTTACCCATAATTCTCAATCAGCCATGGGAATATATCCCACATGTAAGTGTCATCAATCATGTATCTCAGCAGAAAAATAACTATTTAAGAAAAGATGTTCTGTAGTAAGATCTTTGTACACAAAGATGATCTTATTTATTTTTGGATTCCTAGTGCTCAGCACATAGTAGTTGTTCAATATATCAGTATTAGAGCTGGTGTGGGGGAGGAGGAAGGATAAGAGATTCTCTCAACCCTTTTCAAAAACTGCAGATTTTGCAGATTTTACAGAATTCAAAGAGGAAAAACAAATTGTTCAATTATTATTTTTTGAATAGATGAATAAAAATATGAATAAATGAATATAAATGCATTTAGAAATTCTTACTTTGTATTGGATGAGAACTGTTTTATATATTTTATTCATTTATATCCTATGAAATAATTTGTGGTCAGGAAGAAATGTTCTAAATAGGTCTCTCTCTTGAAGTTTAATTACCCATGTTTCTCTGCTTCTGAATAATTTTACAATAAAAGCGTCTTTAGGGAGTCTTGTCCATCTAGAGCATAGTCCATATATACCCAGCAGAATGTTCTGTAATAATTGAGTATTAGCTATCTAGTTGAAGTGGTTGACTGGATATATCATCAATATCCTGATGAAGCAAGGGACAGACATATATTATTGTCTATAAAACATGCTTTTTAAAAAAAACCAAAACCTGAGATAATAATGAGGCATGGATTGTTGATCTGAGCTAGGTTTTTACATGGGAGCTCTTATTTAAAAAAGATCTATTGTAATCTGTAAAACCATTGGTTGTCTCTGGTTGTCTAGCAAATGGGCTGGGTATTTTGGTCATTTTAGAAGAAAAGAAGTTGAAACAAAAGTTGTGTACATACCCATCATAAATCTGAACTCTGAGATTATGATTTTATAAAAATATCATTCTTTTCTAAATGATTGCTATATATTTAAGGCTGTACATAGGCTGTAGACACTTAATTGATAATTTATCTTAGCTAACACATTCATCTGAGGGTAACATGCTTTCAATTCATTTACAGTACACTCACTGTTTTTGTCTAATGTTGGATTTTGTTGTTGTGGTTGTTACCGATGTGATTCATTGTATCTCAGTGTAGTTTATAGATTTGTAAAATAATGCTGAAAATAAAGTAAATACTACAATTTTGAAAAACATTTTGAGTGTATTGGTAAACGAAATTCAGTGTGAATATAGAATATGAATTTAAATTCACATTTAGTTCACCTTTTAGTGTGTTGATTTTGCACAAGCAATCAAAACAGAAATGTGAAATAGAAAGTATGATTAATCTAGTCACACATTCAACAACTACAGTATTTATTGAGCATGAACTATATACCAAGCATTGCCATAGATACTAGGGATATAGCAATGAAAAAACAATCCCAGTCCCAACTCTCAGGAAGTTTCTATTCTAGTCATAGAAGAAAGACAGTAAATTTTTTAAGAATATATTTATATATATATATATATATATATATATAAGTTAATAACACTGTAGATGCTAATAACTATTATAAAAATGATTAAAACAGAATCAAGGAAATAACGAGTGATGGAATTGGGGGGAAGGTGATTTTATGTAGCATGGCCAGGCTTCCCTGATGTAACATTGGAGCAGAGACAAGAAGGAAGAAGGTGGACATCTGAGAAAAGAAACTTCCAGGTAGAGGGAAGAACAAGACAATGGCCCTGAGGCAGGAGTGTGTTTGGCATTTTTGAAGAACAGAAAATGGATGGATATAACTGGAGTCTAGTCTAGAGGAGTGACTTTTTTTTTTTTTTTTTTTTTTTTCTTTTTGCGGTATGCGGGCCTCTCACTGTTGTGGCCTCTCCCGTTGCGGAGCACAGGCTCCGGATGCGCAGGCCCAGCGGCCATGGCTCACGGGCCCAGCCGCTCCGCGGCATATGGGATCCTCCCAGACCGGGGCACGAACCCGTATCCCCTGCATCGGCAGGCGGACTCTCAACCACTGCGCCACCAGGGAGGCCCTCTAGAGGAGTGACTTTAAATAATAGACAAATAATTACTTAAGCATAGTATACAAATAGAGAGTATGGTAACCTGTGATTGAATGTTGCAGAATACTACCTAAGAAAGCAATTTTCAGTATGAACAGGAAGTGTGAGGAGCAGTTAACAATATTATGGGTTTTGGGAAAAACAGGATGATTTTTCTTGAAAGAGCAAACAGTTTGTGTCAAGGTCTAAGGCAAGAAAGATTGGAGAGAATCCCTCTGTAGTTGGAACATGGTATGTGAAAGAGAAAGTGAAATCATATGAGATTGGAAATATAAAGAAGGAATAGATCATGTAGGTGGAAATTCATGAGTCACATTAAGGTTTGTGGCTTTATCTTAAGGAAAGTGCGTCAACCATTTGTTTAAATGCGGGAGAAGAGAGTTACATGAATAGTCACTGAATAGGTTGCATTTTTTTTTTTTTTTTGCGGTACGTGGGCCTCTCACTGTTGTGGCCTCTCCCGTTGCGGAGCACAGGCTCCGGATGCACAGGCTCAGCGGCCATGGCTCATGGGCCCAGCTGCTCCGCGGCATGTGGGATCTTCCCGGACCAGGGCACGAACCCGTGTCCCCTGCATCGGCAGGTGGACTCTCAACCACTGCGCCACCAGGGAAGGCCGGTTGCATTTTTAAAGCAATATTCTGAAGACTTGATGAGAGAGCCTTTTGAATGGAGCCACTAGCAATTCTTGATCTTGGAAGTAGCTTAGTGAAAGCTGTGGCATGGAAAAACACACAGTAATAAACTTAGGACACCTTGTTTAAATTATTAGTTTTTAAAATTATTAATTAATTTATTTTATTTTTGCTGTGTTGAGTCTTCGTTTCTGTGCGAGGGCTTTCTCTAGTTGTGGCAAGCAGGGGCCACTCTTCATCGCGGTGTGCGGGCCTCTCACTATGGCGGCCTCTCATTGCAGAGCACAGGCTCCAGACGCACAGGCTCAGTAGTTGTGGCTCACGGGCCTAGTTGCTCCGTGGCATGTGGGATCCTCCCAGACCAGGGCTGGAACCCATGTCCCCTGCATTAGCAGGCAGATTCTCAACCACTGTACCACCAGGGAAGCCCCTAAATTATTAGTTTTTAAGATTGAAGATTTGGCTGGTAATGATATATGAGTATTTAATTCTTTATAGTATAAAACAGTGTGTAAAGCTTTGTATGCCAAATTATGCCTTAGGTAGAGAGGTTTTCCTCTTTTTGTGTGTACATCTTTGAGGAATTAAAACAGTGGAGCCTTTGAATTTACTTGCATGAAATTTAGATGACAGTCATCAACATGGAATTATTTGGATTCCTTTAAAAAAAAGGGTGGTGAGAGAGAAGAACAGGCACTGAAAAACAATCAGGGTCCAGGAGGAAGAAGAGTAGCCACTAAAGGAAACTGGGAGTCCATGGAGAATTTAGGAAGCATCAAAAGAGTGAGCTGGCACAATGCCATACAAGTGGGAATTTTAAGAAGGAGCAAACTCTCCATTGCTGAGTGCTGAAGAGAGGACAAGGAGTGAGCAGATGAAAAAAGTTTTGCTGTATTTAAGAGAATCATTGATTTAGGGCAGACATAAAATATAATTTTTAAAGTCTATGGAAAAGATTAAAAATAGACAGTAGAACTACAGTGCAACATGTGAATCATATTTTGTCCAAGGGTTTCTAGATGAATGGATAAAGAAGATGTGGCACATATATACAGTGGAATATTACTCAGCCATAAAAAGAAACGAAATTGAGTTATTTGTAATGAGGTGGATGGACCTAGATTCTGTCATACAGAGTGAGGGAAGTCAGAAAGAGAAAAACAAATACCAGATGCTAACGCACATATGTGGAGTCTAAAAAAACGGTACTGATGAACCTAGTGGCCGGGCAGAAATAAAGACACGGATGTAGAGAATGGACTTGAGGGCACGGAGTGGGGGAGGGGAAGCTAGGACGACATGAGAGAGTGGCATGGACATATATACACTACCATATGTAAAATAGATAGCTTGTGGGAAGCTGCTGCATAGCATAGGGAGATCAGCTCAATGCTTTGTGATGACCTAGAGAGGTGGGATAGGAAGGGTGGGAGGGAGGCTCAAGAGGGGAGGGATATGGGGACATCTGTATACATATAGCTGATTCACTTTGTTGTACAGCAGAAACTAACACAACATTGTAAAGCAGTTATACTCTAATAAAGTTATTAAATTTAAAAAAGCTAATTTCATAAAGCCTTTATCTTGAGAATTAAGTTTCTTTAAAAAAACTTTAAAAGTTAAAAAATACAAAATTTGACTCTATTATTTGTAAAGTTGAAATTTAAAAGAGCATTAAAAATGTTTTTTCATCCAAGCCTAGTTCAACTTCTCTTATTCAAACACCAATGTCTAGGCTGGGTAGGCAGTTTTACAGTTTGAGCTAAAGCCCTGATAGGGATCCAGAGAAAGAGGTATTCCAGGACTAAAAGTGGCCTCTTCCTCAACTCAGGACATTGGATATAGAGTCAAAGTTATGCAATGTATGCTTTGCTATAGGGAAAGGAAAGGCACATCCATTTTGACTAACTTATTTCTATTTAGACAAATAGAAACATTCCTCAAAAATAAAAAATGGTTCATAATATAAAATCCTTCATAATTGTTCTATTTATCTTTTAGAATAGAATTAATCTGTGAATAGAACTGTTCTATTAATTAAAATAGAAACATTCTTACATGACAGTGAAAATGAGATGCCTACTAGAAATACATTCAGAGATGATAGGAAGCTTCAGTTCTCCAGTAAAACATCCCACAATTTGTTGTTTTGTACTAAGAATTTAGTCTTTTCAAAAACTAAGAGACAATCTGGTTAATTTGAAAAAACCCTTGGCCAATAATTAGAAAACATAGGTTCAATGAGGAGAGTTTTTTTAATTCAGTGGCTAATTTCCTTGGGCAAGTCACTCAATCTCTCTTAAATTTTCATCTTCTAAGATAGATATTAAAGTGGTATACACATGTAAGATGATTATGGTGACCCTAAAGATATTTCTCTATAAGGCTTATTATATCACTATTAGGCCTGGTGTCAGGGAGGAGGCAGGATGAGAGATTCAACCCTTTACAAAAACTACATAGTTTGCAGATTTTACAAAATTCAAAGGGGAAAAACAAATTGTCCCATTAGTTTTCTTCGGGTTCTAGTTTGATGAAGAGAAAGTTCTATGATTGTTAGGAGGATGCACTTTCTTTTCCAGAATGGGGAGGTTAGGAAGGAAACTGAAAGAACCTATGAGTCTGTGCAGCCTTGTTAGCGATAGTAAATCCAGATAAATGATATTGATGGCTTTGGTTTGTGAATTGGGAGCTGTTATGCACAGCCCCATGCAGATAGGCTCACACTGAACAAAGTGTGAGAAACATACGTTTGCTCCTTTTTCTATTTAGATTGTTTCTAAGATTTATTACTTTGGGATGTTGAGGCAGCTTTTTAGCGTTCAGTGGTTGTACATTCCTTCAGGTATTGAAAACACTTGGAAGTCCTTAAAACCTTAGTGCCAATCTGCAAATTTCCTTCCACCTCCAAACTGATCAGCTTTCCTGTGTGCCAAAAATATCCTTTCCCTTACTTATCCTCCTTTGGTTTACTTTTTTACTATCTATTTCCTCTTCTTCAAAGTTCTTGGAAAATAGCCTAATACTGATATTTATAGAACTTACTTAATAAATATAGAATTTATTTATAAAAATTCTTTCAATTTGGCATTCTGTCAAATTTAATTTAATAATCCTGTCAGTTCTCCTTGTTCTCTCTGTAGCATTTGGCACTGATTATATTTTCTCCCTTGAAATTCTTTCCTCTTTGCTTCCAACATATTGTGCTTCCTTTTATTCTCCAGTTGTTGAAAGCTTCTTGTCTGTCTCTTGTTTACCCAGTCTTGGCTGTCCTCATGTTTCCTAGATGTATCTGTGTTATTTGTTTGCTTAACATATATTTACATGTTTCAACTACAGCCTCTCTAAAGATGACTTCTTATATATATCTCAAGTTTTCACAGGGTCAGTGATTAGTGAATAATTAGAACTTAAAGAAGTGTATTTTGAAAGTAATTTGCAACGCGACCGGAGAGTTCTTCAATACCAAAAACTTCAGCTGAAAGTAACAGTCTTTTACTTTTAAATTTTAGAATATCCCCTTAATGGCCTGCATTTTTGTTTTTTGTTTTTTCTTTTTCTTTCCACAGCAGGGATATATCTTTACTCAGAGTGATATACTAAATTATTTTCTGATCATTAAAGTGATTAGCATTCAATATATAAACATAAAAATAAAAGACTAAAGTAAAAAGACCAATTGTAATATTAGATAATATTAAACATTTAACTCTGTGATAGGTATTATACTAAAAACTTTTATGCATATGTTATTTACACTGCAATGAAGATATTAATATTATTTCCCTTCCATTGATGGAAAACCAAGAGCAGATACTTGCCTCAGTTCACACAGCTATTTCGTGGTAGAAATGGGATACAGACATATATCTATCTGACTTAAGAGCCCAACTTGTTCATCACTTCCTTGTCCTACTTAGGGATAACAGTGGTATAACTTAGGTGCATGGTATAAATTAGGTGCATCTTCCTCCAACCTTCCTTCTACATGCTACATCCTCTCTGCCTCATAAAAGTACCCTCCTCTGAATATATGAGGAAAAGAAGGTTATTTCATATCCATTTCTGGTTCACACCTGAAAGCTCCATCCCAGGGGCTCATGTGCCCCCATGTTGTTTCTAACTTCATTGAGGTCCAGGTCTTCCTTCATGCAGGATACCCAGACTCCTGCTGCCTGCTGCTCTTCTCAGTATGTGGTACTGCCTCTGCGTGGGCCTTGGGTGAGGAAATGGATACAAAGCAGGCCACATTTCTCTTTTTTGGTCCCATTCCATTGCTCTCCCACCAACATCAGCTGAAGGTTGGTCAGGTGTGTCAGATTTTACTGAAGTGTTGGAGAAAATAAAATAAATATATAATGGTTTCCAAGTTTAAAACTATTTGCTAAATACAACTGTTCCCTTATTCTGATGGCAAGCATAGAAGGGATAGACTCCACCCGTGGGAGTTCTGTTGTGGAGTCAACCTAGTTCCTAGCCATAATGCTCTCTAGGTAGGCCTTCCCACCTCTCAAAGAGGAACTTCTTTCTCAAAACTCTATAGTTTGAATCTCTATACCTCAGCACTTTGGGGAACCCTACCTCATACCCATAGAAATTTGGCCATCAGATCTATCCTCCTTTCCTAATTCATGCTTGCTGCTTAGGTAATCTGGGAGACTCAGTACATCTCCAATAGTACATACCCCAAGCATCATTTATTCAGTATAAAAAACAGCAGGACATATCAAACTGTTCTTTGGAACTTCAAGTACAAGAAAAGAGCCCAGTTATAGTGTTTGACATTCCAACTCCAAGTTGTGTCCCCAAGTGGCCTCCCTACTTGTATGAGATACAAACATATCTGTTCATTCTTTGAGGTCCTCAACTGAATAACTATTGAATTAAACATAGGCATTCACATATACCTCTCACAGGTAAGCTTTAAATCTCAGAGCCAGCACAGTGTAAATCCATTCAGCTTTTCTTCTTTACTTGTTGCTAAGAGTGTTTATGTATACAAAAAGAAGACATAATAGAATTCCTATGTATGATAGCAAAAAAGGGGTATACAGACTTGGCAGGAGGAGGAACTACTCATTCTGACTTTTCCTGTAGAAACTGATATTGTTAACAATGGATTACTACTTTCTACCATCTAATTAGAGACATAGGAGATAAAGAATAATGATGCCGTCATATCTCTTTGGGAATAAATTATTCCTAATGAATTTTTTCTTCTTTATTTTCCTTTATAATCTTCTCTGGATGATTTCTAGCATTGATTTTTTATTTTGAGATATATGTTTTTTATCATATAAAATGTATTTTACAATTCCTAGGTTCATGTGATTGTTAAAATGAGGAATATATTCTATTTTATTTAACTGCTTTGGAACTATAATAAATTAAATTCCCATTATCATTTATTTATGTAGTGGGGGAAAATGATTTGATGTGGAAACATGAATAGGAAGGAAGATGGTGCAAAATAGAGGCACGGAAGAAATATTGTTTCAAGGCATAAACCCTATGACATCATTTTTTAAAAATTCTTACTTTATTCAAAATATTCTGTGTCTTCTGGTTATTTCTATATATGTTTTACTTCTTTTATTGTAATATAAGATCCTTGAGGTCAGAAAGAGGAATAATGTGCTGATATCTGTGATAAATATTTGGTTCTTCATTAACTGTTTAAAACTCAACAGGATATACTGAAGTCACTTAGATCCTTAAAAAAAGACAAAAAGATTTGAAAAGAGTTGATAGAGGATATAGAAGACATTGGGGACCTGTACTGATCAATACAGTAGCCAGTAGTCACATGTGGCTGTTGAGCACTTGAAATGTGGCTAGCCCACATTGAGAAGAAGTGCCTTAAGTGGATTCTGAAGACTCAGTATAAACCAAAGAATGTAAATATATCAGTTTTATATTGATTGTGTTTTGAAATAATATTTTGGATATATGAAATATATTATTGAAATTAGTGAATTAATCTCACCTGTTCCTTTTTACTTCATTTTAATATGGCTACTAGCGGGGATGGGGGGTGGTGGTGGGATGAACTGGGAGATTGGGATTGACATATATGCACTAATATGTATAAAATAGATAATTAATAACTTCTGTATAAAAAAATAAATAAAATAAAATTCAAATCAAAATAAAGTCTTCTGAAAAAATATGGCTAGTAGAAAAATTTTGAATTTAAGATTTAAAATTAATTGTATGCCTTACATTTGTGGCTCATATTATATCAGTGTTTCTACTGGACAATGCTGCAATGTATTTTTTTTAGAATTGACCATATATATATATTTTTAATCTCTCTTACCTTGAAGAATAGCTTATTTGAATGGACCTTACAATGAGAAAACTTTTCTCCATCTCAATTTACTGTTAACCTTCTTGTCTGTAGGTTAAGAAATGTTTATTTCTAAGCTTTTAAGTCTAGGACAGCCACCAACTGGTCTCAGTTACAGGGAAAATAAGAATTAATTGGGTCAGAGGAAAGCCTCACAATTAATGTGATTACTAACAATTCACAAAACACAAATATTCTTTAGGAAAAAAATGTGTTTAGCCCTCAAACCAATATATAAAAAATTTTTAGGGCTTCCCTGGTGGCGCAGTGGTTGGGAGTCCGCCTGCCGATGCAGGGGGCATGGGTTCGTGCCTCGGTCTGGGAGGATCCCACATGCCTCAGAGAGGCTGGGCCCGTGAGCCATGGCCTCTGAGCCTGTGCGTCCGGAGCCTGTGCTCTGCAAGGGGAGAGGCCACAGCAGTGAGAGGCCCGCGTACTGCAAAAAAAAAAAAAATTTTTTTTACATCTCAAAAATTTTGTTTCCAATAATTCAAAAGATGTATCTGTTTATCTACTTTATGTCCTAAAGAGAGGTTGTTGTAGTTTTAAACCCAGGTGACATACTAAGTCATGCTATAGGCATGTTGAGATTGCTTCTGTAAATTTCAACAATTTTGTTTTCCTGACTCACTAGGTTTGTGCAAGAAAACTCTTCTTGAGTTACTAGTTGAAATGAATTATATAAAAATGCCTGCTGATATTCTTCTCTCCCATACCATTTAAACCATTTTCACATGTTAGAGTGTCCTTCTTTTAATCTATTTCTCAAGACATGCCTTACATAACCTTAATAATAATAATAATTTTTAAAATGCCTCTTGAAGCCATAGAGACCTTTCACTGGGTCTTAGAGCTTGATTCCCATGGTAATGTGTCTCAACTAGGGATCTTTTGGCATTTGGGGCAAGGTATTTATCATTTTATGGTGCTTCCTGCGCATTGCAGGACGTTTAGCCTCTCCCTTCTCTATTCTCTGAATGACAGTAGCAAGCACACCACCCGCCTACTTTTCTGAGTCCATAAGGTAACTCCAACTCACCTCTCACCCATACACCTATTTCCAAATATCACCTGAGCAGTACCATTCCAGTAAACAACTACTGATCTGAAATTTTGTTATTATTTCCCTCATGATCTTTGCATTGAAGGAAAATCTACAGTTTCCCATATAAGATATTATGAATAATCATAAAATATCTAATATTTTCCCACATACTCTAGGAAATATTCTAAATGCTTTACCTGCAATAACTTATTTACTCCTCCCAACAATGTTATAAGTTACATACGACTAAAATATTATCCTATTTTATAGATAAGAGAATTAGAGGAAAGACCATTCAAGTGACTTGTCCAAGTAATCAACTAAGTCCGCGGGCATGGCCCCAGATAAATCAGGAAGTCTGGGTCCAGAGCCTAAGCTCTTAAACACCTTGCTTTACTTATAAATTCTTAAAACTAAAATTTATTAAGAAAGGAAAATTTTCTCAGTTGCTGAGGTTCTATAAGAATTTCACTTATACATATTCTTTAAAATGGGGCTCATATATCATGTTAATTTTATAGACCAAAGTGCTAAATACATAATTGATAGAAACAGCTCATTCCTACAAGTCAGAATTCAATTATTGTTTTATTGTCCTTACCCCTCTGCTCTAAATCTTGTATTGAGTCTAACTTATGGGATTGGGGCAGGGGAGGCAGTTTATAAGCAACATATTATAAATATATCCCTTTTCATATAATGTGGGAGGAAAAAAAAGATTATTTTAAAAAGTTGCCATCCACTGTCAGTGTAAAAATCACAAGTCATTTCCTCATGTATATGTTTTATCTTGTTTTAATTATTTTATATTGTACACAAGAGCATTCCCAGGCACTCAGTGGTCTCCAAAATACACTATGGGGCTTCCCTGGTAGCGCAGTGGTTAGGAATCCGCCTGCCAATGCAGGGGACACGGGTTCGGGCCCTGGTCAGGGAGGATCCCATATGCCGCGGAGCAACTAGGCCCATGCGCCACAGCTACTGAGCCTGTGCTCTAGAGCCCACAGGCCACAACTATTGAGCCCTCGAGCTACAACTACTAAAGCCTGCGTGCCTAGAGCCCATGCTCTGCAATGGGAGAAGCCACTGCGCTGGGAAGCCTGTGCACCACAACTAAGAGTAGCCCCAGCTCACCGCAACTAGAGAAAGCCTGTGCACAGCAACAAGGACCCAAATGCAGCCAAAAATAAATAAATAAAAGATAAATTTTTTAAAAATTAAAAAAATAAAGTACAGTATGATTTCAAATGTCCTGGGGCAGAACTCAATATGTAATTGTGCTTGAAATATAACTACATTTTGTTTTTTATTAGGGAAATTCACTAAGCTTTTTTAAAAAATGTAATTAATACACCTCTGCTGGGAAATGAAGTTCATATAAATTTTTACCATGTAGAGAACAATAGGCCTTTTGATGTATGCATGAATTTAAAACTATTATATATCCATGGAACCAAAATTAGGGTGTTTTCACCTAATCCAAATATATTAACTCTTTACACAGTGGCCCTAGAACACAGACCAAACATAAGGATTTAAGTAAATGATAACTTCACTTCATTTTTAAAGGAACATAATGATGAAATCATTGTTTTATAGCAGCTAATTATTTCATTAGTTGTATGCATTGTATCATTTCTACATCAGTTTCCATCAATGAGAAATTTCTTTTGTAATTTGTGCCAGGAAGAATTTTCTCTCCTGAGATGATGATGTAATGTTTCCTCTTTGATGATAAGAACTATTAATTTGTTTTCTCCTTTTTGCCCAGGATGTCGGGAAGTACCTGACCAAAGTACAAATTTATTCAGTGACCATATCATCTAAAATATATATTCCTTCAGCATGATAGTCTATCTTTAATTTACTAAGTTAGTTTACATGCATTTTTTGGGAGTTGCCTCAAAACATTTTTGGAAAAGAACAAAAATAAACTCAATAATATGTATTTATAGGGAGCCAATGGAGTTTATTAAGTAAGAAAGGCAAAGAAGGAATGAAGGGAGGGAAGGAGGGAAGAAGTAAGGAAAGTGTGTCAGTTGTGTTTCAAAATGTTAACATCATTAAAACTTGGTGAAGGACCTCTTAGGAACAAAAGTTGACATACGGGACTTCCCTGGTGGCACAGTGGTTGGGAATCCGCCTGCCAATGCGGGGGACATAGGTTCAGGCCCTGGTCGGGGAAGATTCCCACATGTCTCGGAGCGACTGAGCCCGTGCGCCACAGCTGCTGAGCCTGCGCTCTGGAGCCCATGGGCCACAACTGCTGAGGCCCAAGCGCCTGGAGCCCGTGCTCTGCAGCGGCAGAAGCCGCCGCAGTGAGAGGCCCGCGCGCCGAGGCGGGGAGTGGCCCCCACTCGCCGTGGCTGGAGGGAGCCCGCGCGTAGCGGTGAAGACCCAATGCAGCCAAAAATAAATAAATAAAAATAAAGTTAAAAAAAAAAAAGTTGACATAATAACTGTGAGTTCCACCAGTGTGTCTAACCAATGAATCTATCTTTCCTGTGCCCAGCAACAGAAAAGAGCTCCTGTAGAAATGCACACATCCTGTATTAATGAAGAAAAACAGCTGACTTGCTCTTAACTGAAGGGAAAGCAATTATCATTTAGGCTGGTGAATCAGCTGGTGTTACTTCCCACCTCCACCTCTATCAGCAACTAATGAAAATGTTATGCATGTTGAAGACATCAGCAACAAATTTGTTTTGAATTGCATGTTGTGCCAAGCTCACTTTTAATAATATCCTCCCGTGAAGTGACAGGCTCAAATATGTGTCCTTTGGGATGATTTATAAGAAGGGTTAGGTCCCCGTTGTAACATTTCCCCTGTGTTTAAATCACTGCCAACATTTAAATAACAGTAGAGCAGGTGGTAGTCCTACCTAAAAAATAAGTCATAGTGAGTCTAAAAAGAAATTTTAAATACCCCTATATTTAAAATATCTGCATTGGCTTTTCTTTCATGTATGGAAAGGTGATTAGAATGTATGCCTCCCAATGTTACATTCACAGTAGGAACAATGAGGGATCTTTCAAATTATAGTCTTGTAGCCTATTGAAACACATGATTATCCAAAAAATAATGTTTCAATTCAAATGTGACATTGCAGGAAAAACTCTTAGCCCTCAATTAACCAGAAAATGCAATTATCCACAGCATCTTATTTCTAAAGAATCCCATTTTTTTTCTAGCTTTTAATATTATATAAATTACACTCTCTCCTTTCTGGTAACTATAATGAACTTCTTTCATTAAAAATAACTTTCTAAGGGTTCAGTTACTCTGATTCATGTTAATATAGATTAATGTGAAGTAAAGGTGTTTTATACAATTATAGTTTTAAATTTTCATACAAGCTTATGGAGTTATGATGTCCTCTAGCTATCCATACCCTTCCATAAATCCTCAAAGTAGACTTGATTACCATGTTATACATGTTAATAAAGCCTATTAACATTCCTCCTATTTGAATTTACCTGTTCCTTGCTAGCCATCTTCCCTAGACTCTAAACTTCATAAAAGGAAGAACTATTTCTTCTAATATATCCACCAAATCTCCAACTGTATTATAGTATGTGGTACATAGTGGCCCTTAAAGAAGATAGAGTGAATAATGAATAAATGAGTTTAACACATAAATTAATAAATGAAACTATTTTAGAAACAGTGAATTTAAAATTTACAATAAAGATCTATGTAATAGGAATGGGTTTCTTCTGTAAATAAACTTCTTAAATAATTAGAAAATACTTTCACTGGCCAGAGAGGACATCAGGCAAAACATCACCTTGAAAATAAGGTATATTCCAAAGACCATGTATAATCTGCAATCGGAGTTTAAGTAAATGAGGTTTATGATAACAAAAATAAGTATTTTTGTAGCAACATTTTATTTATTACTAATTCTACTAAATTTTTTTACATCTTTATTGGAATATAATTGCTTTACAATGTTTTGTTACTTTCTGCTGTATAACAAAATGAATCAGCTATATGTATACATATATCCTCATATCCCCTCCCTCTTGTGCGTACTTCCAACCCTCCCTATCCCACCCATCTAGGTGGACACAAAGCACCGAGATGATCTCCCTGTGCGATGCGGCTGCTTCCCACTAGCTATCCATTTTCCATTTGGTAGCATATATATATCCATGACACTCTCTCACTTCGTCCCAGCTTAAGCTTACCCTTCCCCCTCCCCATGTCCTCAAGTCCATTCTCTACGTCTGCATCTTTATTCCTGTCCTGCCCCTAGGTTCAGCAGAACCATTTTTTTTTATGTTCCATGTATATAGGTTAGTGTATGGTATTTGTTTTTCTCTTTCTGACTTACTTCACTCTGTATGACAGACTCTAAGTCCATCCACCTCACTACAAATAACTCAATTTCTACTCTTTTTATGGCTGAGTAATATTCCACTGTATATATGTGCCAGATCTTTATCCATTCATCTGTCAGTGGACACTTAGGTTGGTTCCATGTCCTGGCTATTGTAAATAGTGCTGCAGTGAATATTGTGGTACATGTGTCTTTTTGAATTCTGCTTTTCTCAGGGTATATGCCTGTTAGTGGGATTGCTGGGTCATATGGTAGTTCTATTTTTAGTTTTTTAAGGAACCTCTGTACTGTTCTCCAGAGTGGCTGTATCAGTTTACATTCCCACCAACAGTGCAAGAAGGTTCCCTTTTCTCCACACCCTCTCCAGCATTTATTGTTTGTAGATTTTTAGATGCTGGCCATTCTGACTAGTGTGAGGAGATACCTCATTGTAATTTTGACTTGCATTTCTCTAATGATTAGTGATGTTGAACATCTTTTCTGTGTGTTTGTTGGCAATCTGTATGTCTTCTTTAGAGAAATGTCTATTTAGGTCTTCTGCCCATTAATGGACTGGATTGTTTGTTTTTTTGATATTGAGCTGCATGAGCTTCTTGTATATTTTGGAGATTAATCCTTTATCAGTTGCTTCATTTGCAAGTATTTTCTCCTATTCTGAGGGTTGTCTTTTCATCTTGTTTATGGTTTCCTTTGCTGTGCAAAGTTTCATTAGGTCTCATTTGTTTTTATTTCCATTTCTCTAGAAGGTGGGTCAAAAAGGATCTTGCTGTGATTTATGTCATAGAGTGTTCTGCCTATGTTTTCCTCTGAGTTTTATAGTGTCTGGTCTTACATTTAGCTCTTTAATCTGATTTGAGTTTATTTTTGAGTATGGTTGTGTATTGTTCTAGTTTCATTCTTTTACATGCAGCTGTCCAGTTTCCCCAGCAACACATATTGAAGAGGCTGTCTTTTCTCCATTGTATATTCTCCCCTCCTTGATCACAGATAAGGTGGCCATATGTGTGTGGGTTTACCTCTGGACTTCCTATCCTGTTCCATTGATCTAGATTTCTTTTTTTGTGCCTGTACCACGCTGTCTTGATTACTGTAGATTTGTAGTGTAGTGTGAAGACAGGGAGCCTGATTCCTCCATCTCCATTTTTCTTTCTCAAGATTGCTTTGGCTATTTGGGGTCTTTTGTGTTTCCATAAAAATTGTAAAATTTTTTGTTCTAGTTCTGTGAAAAATGCCATTGGTAGTTTGATAGGGATTGCATTGAATCTGTAGATTGCTCTGGGTAGTATAGTCATTTTCACAATGTTGATTCTTCCAATCCAAGGACATGATATATCTCTCCATCTGTTTGTACCGTCTTTAATTTCTTTCATCAGTGTCTTGTAGTTTTCTGCATACAGGTCTCTTTTGTCTCCTTAAGTGCGTTTATTCCTAGGTATTTTATTCTTTTTGTTGCAGTGGTAAATGGGAGTGTTTCCTTAATTTCTCTTTCAGATGTTTTGTCTTTAGTGTATAGGAATGCAAGAGATTTCTGTGCATTAATTTTGTATCCTGCAAATTTACCAGATGCATTGATTAGCTCTAGTAGTTTTCTGGCAGCATCTTTAGGATTCTGTATGTATAGTATCATGTCATCTGCAAGCAGTGACTGTTTTAATTCTTCTTTTCCTATTTGGACTCTTTTTATTTCCTTTTCTTCTCTGATTGCTGTGGCTAAAACTTCCAAAAGTGTGTTGAATAATAGTGGTGAAGTGGGCAACCTTGTCTTGTTCCTGATATTAGAGGAAATGGTTTCATTTTTTCACCAATGAGAACGATGTTGGCTGTGGGTTTGTCATATATGGCCTTTATTATGTTGAGGTAGGTTCCCTCTATTCTCACTTTCTGGAGAGTTTTTATCATAAATGGGTGTTGAATTTTGTCAAATGCTTATTCTGCATCTATTGAGATGATCATATGGTTTTTCTCCTTCAATTTGTTAATATGGTGTATCACATTGATTGATTTGCATATGAAGAATCCTTGCATCCCTGGGATAAAACCCACTTGTTCATGGTGTATGATCCTTTTAATGTGTTGTTGGATTCTGTTTTCTAGTGTTTTGTTGAGAATTTTTGCATCTATTTTCATCAGTGATATTGGCCAGTAGTTTTCTTTCTTTGTGACATCTTTGTCTGGTTCGGTAGCAGGGTGATGGTGGCCTCATATAATGAGCTTGGGAGTGTTCCTCCCTCTGCTATATTTTGGAAGAGTATGAGCAGGGTATGTGTTAACTCTTCTCTAAATGTTTGATATAATTCACCTGTGAGGTCATCTGGTCCTGGGCTTTTGTTTGCTGGAAGTTTTTTAATCACCGTGTCAATTTCAGTGCTTGTGATTAGTCTGTTCATATTTTCTATTTCTTCCTGGTTCAGTCTTGGAAGGTTGTACTTTTCTAAGAATTTGTCCATTTCTTCCAGATTGTCCATTTTATTGGCATATAGTTGCTTGTAGTAGTGTCTCACAATCCTTTGTATTTCTGCCATGTCAGTTGTTACTTCTCCTTTTTCATTTCTAGTTCTGTTGATTTGAGTCTTCTCCCTTATTTTCTTGATGAGTCTGGCAAATGTTTTATCAATTTTGTTTATCTTCTCAAAGAACCAGCTTTTAGTTTTATTGACCTTTGCTATTGTTTTCTTCATTTCTTTTTCATTTATTTCTGATCTGAACTTTATGATTTCTTTCCTTCTGCTAACTTTGGGTATTTTTATTGTTCTTACTCTAATTGCTTTAGGTGTAAGTTTAGGTTGTTTATTTGATATTTTTCTTGTTTTTTGAGGTAGGATTGTGTTGCTATAAAATTCCCTCTTAGGACTGCTTATGCTGCATCCCATAGGTTTTGGGCTATCGTGTTTTCATTGTCATTTGTTTCTAGGTATTTTTTAATTTCCTCTTTGATTTCTTCAGTGATCTCTTGGTTATTTAGTAGCGTATTGTTTAGCCTCCACGTGATTGTATTTTTTACATTTATTTTCCTGTAACTGATATCTAATCTCATAGCATTGTGGTTGCAAAACATACTTGATACAACATACTTGATACAATTTCAGTTTTCTTAAATTTACCAAGGCTTGATTTGTGGTGACCCAAGATATGATCTATCCTGGAGAATGTTCCATGAGTACTTGAGAAGAAAGTGCATTTTGTTGTTTTTGGATGGAATGTCCTATAAATATCAATTAAGTCTCTCTGATCTATTGTGTCATTTAAAGCTTGTGTTTCCTAATTTATTTTCATTTTGGATGATGTGTCCATTGGTGAAATTGGGATGTTAAAGTCCCCTACTATTATTGTTCTCCTGTCGATTCCCCCTTTTATGGCTGTTAGCATTTGCCTTATGTATTGCGGTGCTCCTGTGTTGGGTGCATAAATGTTTACAATTGGTATATCTTCTTCTCGATTGATCCCTTGATCATTATGTAGTGTCCTTGTTTGTCTCTTTTAATAGTCTTTGTTTTAAAGTCTATTTTATCTGATAGAATTGCTACTCCAGCTCTTTTGATTTCCATTTGCGTGGAATATCTTTTTCCGTCCCCTCACTTTCAGTCTGTATGTGTCCCTGGGTCTGAAGTGTGTCTCTTGTAGACAACATATATACAGGTCTTGTTTTTGTACCATTCAGCCAGTCTTTGTCTTATGGTTGGGGCATTTAATCCATTTACATTTAAGGTAATTATCAATTTGTATGTTCCTATTACAATTTCCTTAATTGTTTTGGGATTGTTATTGTAGGTCTTTTCCTTCTCTTGTGTTTCCTGCCTAGAGAAGTTCCTTTAGCATTTGTTGTAAAGCTGGTTTGGTGATGTTGAATTCTCTTAGCTTTTGCTTGTCTGTAAAGGTTTTAATTTCTCCATCATCTCTGAAAGAGATCCTTGCTGGGTAGAGTAATCTTGGTTGTAGGTTTTCCCCTTTCATAACTTTAAATATGTCCTGCCACTCCCTTGTGGCTTTCAGAGTTTCTGCTGAAAGATCAGCTGTTAACCTTATGGGGATTCCCTTGTATGTTATTTGTTGGTTTTTCCTTGCTGCTTTTAATATTTTTTCTTTGTATTTAATTTTTGATAGCTTGATTAATATGTGTCTTGTCATGTTTCTCCTTGGATTTATCCTGTATGGGACTCTCTGCACTTCCTGGACTTGACTATTTCCTTTCCCATGTTAGGGAATTTTCAAATAAATCTTTTCAAATATTTTCTCATACACTTTGTCTTTCTCTTCTTCTTCTGGGACCCATATAATTCGAAAGTTGGTGCATTTGATGTTGTCCCAGAAGTCTCTGAGACTGTCCTCAATTCTTTTCATTCTTTTTTCTTTATTCTGCTCTGCAGCAGTTATTTCCACTATTCTGTCTTCCTGGTCACTTATCCGTTCTGCCTCAGTTATTCTGCTATTGATTCCTTCTAGAGTATTTTTAATTTAATTTATTGTGTTGTTCATAATTGTTTGCTTGCTCTTTAGTTCTTCTAGGTCCTTGTTAAACGTTTCTTGAATTTTCTCCATTCTATTTCAGAGATTTTTGATCACCTTTACTATCATTACTCTGAATTCTTTTTCAGGTAGACTGCCTATTTCCTCTTCACTTGTTTGGTCTGGAGGGTTTGTACCTTGCTCCTTCATCTGATGCATATTTCTCTGTCTTCTCTTTTTGTTTAACTTACTGTGTTTGGAATCTCCTTTTCACAGGCTGCAGTTTTCTAGTTCCTCTTATTTCTGTTGTCTGCCCCCAGTGGGTGAGGTTGGTTCAGTGGTTTGTGTAGGCTTCCTTGTTGGGGGGCACTGGTGCCTGTGTTCTGGTGGGTGGGGCTGGATCTTTTCACTCTGGTGGGCAGGGCAGTGTCCAGTGGTGTGTTTTGGGGTGTCTGTGACCTTAGTATGACTTTAGGTAGCCTCTCTCCTAATGGGTGGTGTTGTGTTCCTGTCTTGATAGTTGTTTGGCATGGGGCATCCAGCACTGGAGCTTGCTGGCCATTGGGTGGAGGTGGGTCTTAGCATTGAGACTGATATCTCTGGGAGAGCTCTTGCCGATTAATATTACATGGGACCAGGAGGTCTCTGGTGGTCCATTGTCCTTGACTCGCCTCTCCCACCTTGGAGGCTCAGGCCTGACACCTGACCAGTGCACCAAGACCCAGCTGAATGACATGGTACAGGTTTCTTTTCATCTCTGCTGCTCTGTTTTCTCACCTTCACTCATTTTTGTCCCATATTGCAGAGTGGTTAAGAACGCAGGTTTTTTCATCAGAAAGATATGGATTGGAATTCAGGATCACCAGCCTCCTGAATATGTGACTTTCATGTCACTTAATTTTTCTCAATATTAATTTTCTCATATGATTTTGAAGGCTTTCAGTCTTCGGTAAGTCCAAAATCCTTAAGGTAGGCTGGCAGGCTGGAGACCCAGGGGAGTTGCAGTCCGAGTGTAAAGGCAGTCTTTTGGCAGAATTCCTTCTTGCTGAGGGAGGTCAGTGTTTGTTCTATTAAAGCCTTCAACTGATTGGATACGGCTGACTTTATTTTCCTTTGTGCTTAGTGTAGTTTCACTTGCTCATGGGGTGCCACATGCAGAGGCCTTGCCCCCAGCACTTCAGACTGGAGTTCCCTGTGCAAAAAGGACTCCCAAGGCACCTCAGTTAAAGATCCAATTCTACTAACTTTTAAAGCCTAAGTCCTTTAAAACTACTATTTTGGGTTTTATAGTATTTTAAGATGTCACAGATACAGAACTATTGGAGTTGACAACAGTGTTATAGCATTTCAGTACTTCCTGTTTCCACTATTCCTGAGATAGATTTTTAATTCCTTTTCATGTAGCTATTTGTAAATCTTCTGAAGCATATATTAGCATTGCAAATGATTGAGATAAAAATCACCTAACAATTAGAACAAAGCAATATAATTTTTGTCTTATATCCTTACTTCCTCAGCTCTTTCTCCCCTCACCTAGAAGCTCCTCGCTGTCCTTCCCTTTAGTATCACTGTGGAATTCGTCTCCTGGCTCACTTCCCCCTTCTCATTCTTTTAGGAATGGTTAATTCCTAAAACCGTTGCAATCTAGTTGCTGCCCCCACAACTTCATTGATATTTATTTTATAAAGTTAAGCTACTAATTCCATGTTACTAAATATAATAGAAACTAATCCTTCATTGTACTTAACCTCCTAACAGCATTTGTTCCAATCTAGAAACAAACTCTGTTTTAGGAGGGCCAACATCTTGTCCTGCCTCTCTGACCTCAACTTAGCAATGCCAGTTGTTGCATCCTTTACTCCTTTCTTTCTTAAAGTGTTGGAAAATTTGGGGATTCTATCCTAGGACTCTCTTCTGTTCTCTTGAACACCCTTTCTGGGTTATCTTGCCTACTCCTAGGGCTTCCGGTATACAAAATGTTAATGACTCCCATGTGGATGTTCCTAACCCAGTTCTCTTATTAGAGCTTATATTATATTATATTATATTCCATGTACCTATTGGATATTTCCACATGTAAATCCACAGTCATCTTAATCTCATGTATGCCCCACCACAGTCATCTTCCTCCTTACATAACATACAACTCCCTTTGTGGTACTTCTCCCAATGAATCATACACTATACACTCCATCATTTGAGACCCAAACCTGGGTGTTGTTGTTGACTTTCTCTGCCTCTTATCACATAATACAAGTAATCACCTAATTGTACTGATTCTACCTCCAAAATACAGCTTCAACTTTTCCACTTTTCCCTCTCCCAATACACTAATTTTAATCCTATATAACATCTCTTGTTTAGACTATGTAACCTTTTAGCTGGTGTCCTTTCTTTAACTTCATTCCCTCTAATCTGGCCTCTACACTTCAGTTATCTTTCCACAATACAGATTTAGTCATTTCATTTACCTGTTTATACTGCTTCAATGATTTTCCATTATTCTCAGGACAAAGTCCAAACTTATTACAAATTCTAGTATATTCTGATCCTTATAAATGGCTCAATTTGTTGGCACTCCTTTCCTCTTATTCTAAACTCCTATTATATTAAACAACCTAAAATCCTTATTCTTACATATTTGTTTGATTTTATTCACATGCTATTTTCTCTGGCTTGGCTGCTTCTCGCAGCTACCTGTCCTTTACCTGGCACATGGTAGGCATCCACTAAATATGTATTGAAAATAATTGGGGAATATCCTACATGTAAAATAAAAATTTTGTCCCACTGGGAATATAAAGTGAATCTCACACAAGTTAAATAATTTTTTCAACATTTGGTACAGTTAATGAAAGAGTTTCATGTGGTCTAATAAGTAAATTGGAATTTTTTATTCCATGTTTCCAAGTCACCATTCATTCAGGAGTTTATATGTGTGTGTGTGTGTGTATATATATATATATATATATATATATATATATGTATGTTTTGCTTAAAACTCAACCATTTCTTGGCTTCATTTAAATTTCCTTTAAAGTGCTAGTAATAGACTTTAATTTATTGAACTTTATCAAAAGTCATAACGTTCTTATGATTGCTTATATGTGAGATAAGTTGTCATTTTTGTGTCACATTATTAGGGAGAAAGTTAGAAGCTGTAAGAAAATGTCCAGGGGGAAACTATGATTATAGCTACTAATGTATTTTTACATGAGTAAACATGAACTCATGAATTTTAAGAAGCATTTATGCATGTAAAAATCATGCATACATGTATGTAATATGAATGTAACAGGGCATTTATTTGGGTCATCTGTAGCTAAAACATTGAATTTTCAAGTTAAACCCCATCTTTCCTCAAACATATCCAGTTAAATTGGGACTTGGATCCCACTGACTGGTCCACATTTCTGTTTGCATCTATTAATTTATGAACTTTTTTACTCTGACCCCATGTAGTTTGGGTATATGCAAATATGTAAAATGGAATGGAGTAGTCTTCAACTTCTGTCAGATAGTAGAAAGAAAACAAAAGGACCTGCAGAGGAAACTCACTAAGAGAACATGGTCTTGATTGACAAAATGGTTTGAAGAACTGGAAGGAGTTGTTGGTTACTAGTGCAGTGGTGGCTACTTTTTACTCAGTTCAACTTGACTACTCTAGATGCAAATGTGCTTTGAGAAATTTAGCAAATCAGACACAAGCCTCCTACCATCCTGAGACAGGCTTTGTGGGCTCCTTTCATGGAAGGTCTCACAGACAGAGGGCATGGTAACCCTCCCTTTGTGAAAGTTTTCCAGAATTTTGAGTAGTGAGAGGCAATGGAAAGTGAAACACCTGTGCATATCAAGGTAGGGTGATGATCAAGACTAATCACTGCAGCTTCTATCCTCCAGATGTTTGCCTCTATACTGCTTATCTGGACATCATTGATGTCCCTGAAGTACATCATTGCCATTTCATGGGTGTATACAAATATGCCTGGAAATTCTGTAAAATATAGTGAGGTAAATCAAGCAAAAAGACTAGATTACAATTAATCAGGGTAAGGGTGTGGAGCATCATATAAGGGATATTTATATATTTTAACTCATTTGTACTTAAAGCTGTTATATCTGTGATAGTCCAGTTATGCAATGTTAACAGAAAGAGTTTTAGTGGAACATGTTACCACCTAAGTATTTTCCAGCAAGTTAAGAAACTCATAGAAGATAAGCATTATAGAAACGAACACAGATTATTTGCACTTGGAGTCAGCCTATCTTGGGTAGAAATGTCTTGATGAACATTTGTGATGTACCAAAGAAAACATCTTCATGTCATTGCTTTAGTTTTACAGATTAAATATGTTCATTGTTATTGCTATGGTAAACGATACAATAAAGAGCTATCTAGAGTTTATTTTGGTAGAATAATTTAATATTCTTATACAAAATTTTTAGTGCAATATTTATGAGCTCATTAAAAACATAAGTAGGACACTTACATTTTCAGTTATATTTTACTATATTTTTATGGAAAAATTTTGTTTTAGATTGAGAGGCACAGAGAGAGATATTAATAAATATTTCAGTGAAGGAGCCTCCAGAAACAACTGCTTTGAATATCTAGAGCTGATTGTTTGCTGTCCACTTTCACTTTTACCACAAATAATTTTTTTTTCCTTTCTCTAATTTTTCTCTCTTCTTTTGAACTACGAAAATGAATGGGAAAATTCACCCAAGCATTTACTTTCCTAGGCCCCCACAAGAAATAAATCTCTTGCATGTTATATAATAAGACTGAAAATGTTTGCATTTCTGAGAACACATGATTAGGCAGGCAGAAATTATTCCTCAAGAAATACGGGAATGGTGATTTCCCCAAAATGGTATATTGGGTTATGTTCTCAGTTCTTCACTCCCTCTCAGTAAAAGAATTACTCATGCACACTCTTTGCCATGCTGCTTTGCAGTTCTATAAAAGTCTCACTAGAATAGGTTAGGTATATTTTGCCTGCATCCTTGACTCTGGACTTCTCCATGCAGCTAGCATTGGCCAACAGAATATTCATGGGTGTAACAGAAACAGAGACTTTACTGTGTGTCCACGCTTTGGCTCGTCCTCTTGCACTTCTGCCATCTGCCATAGGATGATGCCTATATGTAGCTGTCATCCGAGGAGAATGAGAAGACATAAGGAGTAGCCTGAACACAAGCCATGGCCTGGAGCCACACTCAGAACATCTCAGTTGGGCCCAGCAGTTCTTGAGGCTCCATACAGTGCTGTAAGTGAAAAATAAATGCTTTCTATGTTAAGCCACTGGAGCGTAGACAGTTGTAATTGTTAAACAGCAAAATTGCAGCAAAAACCTCTCTAATGTACACAGCTTCTTCCTGTCCCTGGTATTTACTGGTACATTTCTCTTAAAACTCCTCCATGATATTCAAATAGAGCATTTATAGGAAAATAATTTCATAGGTAATTCCCCAATTTTTGTATAAAACACATTACACAATACCACATTTTTTTTAAAGTTTCAAATAAATTAAGTTGTACTTTATTTAAAAATTCATTTGAACTCACTTTTTAAAATGCTTATTTTTGGTAAAAAGACTGGATAATCCATATTCTTAGCAGGAAAAAGTTACTTAGCAGAAAAAAGTTCTACTGATAAAGAAGTTACCTTCAAATTTTCAATTTCTACCACAGGCAGTTCAGTTGCTTGCAGGAAATCAGTATTTTCTCAGTCTTAAGTTATATTTCAATTGAGTTTTTCTTATATACAGTTTAATATTTGAAGTCAAATTTTAATTAAATTGGCCTACTGTATCAGTTTGATAACTATAATAATTTAAAATATGTAATATTAGGGTTATACCAGTCAATCACATTAAATTCTCTCAAAAAATAGACACAATGTTACAGAACAAAACCAAACCAAAAACCAAGAAGAAACAAACAAAAACAGATGAAAAAATGTTTTGGATTAGAAGTAGGTGCTTTGGGATGCTGACCAAACATTGTGTCTGATTGTGACCACTTTTGTACCTGCTTCATATCAGAAAAATGCTATGCTTAACAAGTAAATGATTTGGAAGGATTGTCGTCTTTGGAATATCTGAAAGCTTGTAATTTAAATTCATGCTCAAAACATTAGGAAATAGGCTCTTCAGAAGAAACACACTGTAGACATTTAACAAGTAAATGATACTGTGAAAGGTCTTCCAGGAGTTTGGAGCAAGGGACTATATAAATCCAAATTATTATTTGTATTAGCCACAGTGCCTTTCTCTGGGAATCTCTTGCAGCACTTTGCAAAACTTAATAAATATCTTTATTTTCATAGATAGTAAGAGCCATATTCTAACCCATTAGTTTGTCACATTTATTTAATGTGCAACTAGATTTGCACATCAAGAATCAGGACAAAACTCTCTGTAGAGTAATTTAACAGCAGTCATGGCACTTCTCAGAAGAAAGAGCAATTCAGTGCTATCTTCTAATGCCACCTCCAGACTGATTGTGCTTATACTTACCTCACCTTTCTCATTCTAATTCGGACAAACTTAGACCAACTGTTGGGATTTCAAAACTTTGGACTGGATACCAGAACAACATCCTTGCAGCCTGAAATTTCAGGGATTATTTACTCCCATTGCTTCCTTTGTTCCTTTCTCTGACAAACACCTATCCTAATCCTTTGTTGTTTGTGAATGGCAATTTCCTGCCACACTTAGAAACTACCTTTCATTCTGTCTTAGGAAGGCAGTGTGGTTTAGAGAAAAGTATTGTAGGTTAGACATGCATAAACCCGTGTCCCAGTGCTGACTTTGCTGGGGGATAAGAGAGAGGAGGAGAGATAGGGAAGCAGGATAGTGTGGTGGGGTTAAAATAGGGCCCACCCTACAGGGTTGTTGTAGGAATTAAGTGAAGAAAGTGTGTGGAAGATGCTTGACATGATGTCATATTGTAAGCATTGATAAGTGCCAAGCCATGATTATTGACATGATCTACCTTGCAAGCTCACACACTTTGCAATTCTATATTGAGGGCTGTACAGTTACTGTCTCAAGTGTCTTTAAAGTTATCTTTGAAAGATTTTTATTCATAGATTGTCTTCAGCAAATTTAATAATTCTCACCTTTAATTTTCTAGTCTTGAAATATTCTTGTCAGGGTTTCATATCAGAATTCAGTTTACTTCTTAAATGATTGGGGAGTGCTCCCATTTTCTCTATTCTGGAAAAATTTGTCATCTAGAAAGATGGGTATCATCACTTCCTTAAATGTTGAGGTCATCTAGTCATGAATTGTATTTGTGGGAAAAATTCTATTTCTGTATTCAATATCTGTAATTGTTACAGTGCTTTTAGTTTTTTCTGTATATTCTTATCTCCATTTGGTTGACATTTTTGGCTTGGTACCTGTTCTATTTCCCCTAATTTTTGAAATTTGTAAGCCTGAAATTATTCATAATATTCTCTTATTGTTTTTATCCCCTCCTTTTTCTCCTGCATTTGTTTTTTTGTACCTTTTTCCTGTGTTCTTAGTCATTCTTATAAGAGTTTATCTTTTTTTTCCCTTTTTTTTAGTCTTTTCGAAGAACCTACATTAAGTCTATTTTCTTCTCTATTTATGTCTATTGCTAACTTATTGACTTTTGCTTTAATATTACTACTTTATTTTTTTAATTTGCTGTTAAATTTTTAGCTTTTTGTGATTGATGCTAGTATATTGAATTTCATTCTTCTTTCTATCACACACATTTAATGCTGTAAAACTCCCTATAAATATTGATTTAGATACATCTCACAAAACTATGATATGTGTAATTTTATTGTCATTTATTTCAAAATATTTTCAATTTTCAATGTACTTCTTTCATCTATGGATTCATGTATTGGTTAATTTCCAAATGATTGGTGGTTTTCTAGATATCTTTTTTGTTATTTCTAGCTCAGTTCCACTGTAGTCAGAGTACATGCTCAGTAAACTTAAATCCATTGAAATTTCTTGACACTTGCTTTATGATCTAAAATACGGTAAATATTATAAGTGATCTATATGACATTGAAAAATGGTGTATTTTGAAGTTGGATAAAATATTCTACATATGTGAATAAAGTCAAATTTGTTAAGGATGTCAATCATATTTTCTAAATCCTTAGATTTTTTTATCTGCTTATTCTAATATTTACTAAGAAAGGGGTATTAAATAGTTCCACTATGATTATGAATTTACCTATTTCTCTTTGCAGATCTGTATATTTTTGTTTTACATAATTTAAGGCTTTATTTGTAGAGGCATCAAATTTAAAATTGTTATATCTTCCTATTTATCATTATAAAATGCTCTCTTTATCCCTAGTAATGCTTGCATTTCTATCTAGTTAGTGGGATATTATAATTACATCAACTTCTGGGGGATAGAGTTTTTAGAGTATATCTTTGTCTATTCCTTTACAGCCAAACTTTCTATCTTTGTTTTTTAAGTGGAGCATATATTCCATTTATATTTAATTCAATTAATTTTTTTGTTTTAAATTTATAATCTCACTCTTGTTCTCTATTTTCTAATATTTTAAAAATATTTTTAATATCTTTTTAATATTTTTAATATATTTTTAATATATTTTCTTGTCTCCTTTTATATTTTTTATTATTCCAATTTCCAAACTATATTAGCTTAGAACTTATACATTTTTATCAATTCTTTTTATGATTATTATATATATTATAACATGCATTCTTAACTAAAATCTAATGTTAATTATTGTTGTTAACCTCTTACCAGAAAATATAGGACTTTAGTATGCTTTACTTCCTTCCATACTTATAAGCCATTGATGTTTTAAAATTTTAATTCTATATATATTTTAAATCACACATGATATAATTACTCTTGTTGTTTTATAAAATCAATGTGTACTTCACAAAATATTTACCCTTATCAATTCTTTACTATCTTAAATGTGGGTTCATTTTCTTTCTGCCTGAAAAACACCCTTTAATATTTCTTTGACTTAACATCTGTAGTGACAAATTATCGCACTTTTCCTTGAATGAAATACATCTTTATTTCACCGTCATTCTTGACTTATTTTCTATGCATGTTGTATTTTAGTTAGGCAGTTATGCTCTTTACAACTTTGAAAAGTAGATTCCACTGTATTCCGATTGAATTTTTTAAATCTTTCCTCAGTTAACAGTAATCTTACTTTTTTCTGTAGATGCTTCAATATTTTCTGTTTAGAAGTTTAACCCTAGCCCTGTGAGTCTTTCAAAAGTACTTATACTCTTTACTAGAACTTGCAGACACTGCTAAAGAAGAATATCTTCATTTTCGTCAAGCTCCCACCTAAAATTTTCTTCCCTAAGGTTTTAGTTTTATAATGATTAATTCCTGTGTTCTTTCTATGATGCTTTCAGATAATGGCTTTTGTATTATGACATATACTTTTAAAAACTGTTCCCAGTGGGAGAGTTGTCTAAAGTTATCCACCTTCAAATACCTGAAGTGGAAGTGTGTGGAATCATCTTTAAGATATAACGTTCAACAAAAGAAGCTAGAAAATTAAAATACATACCTTATCCTTCCATTTATAAAGGGTTCAAAAGAGCAACAATTATTTATTTATGGTGTAAAATTATAAAGTCAAATAAGCTAGTGTCATAAATGTTAGAATGATGTTAGAGTGATGACTACTGGAATGAAAGAAAGGTGTTAAGATTGTGAAGGGTTTTTGAGGGAATTATTGTGCACTGGTAAGTTTTATGTCTTAACCTGAGGTGATATGCATCTGTATTTGTTAAAAAAATGTTGTTGTAATTTATGGTTAATGGATGACTATGTATGTCTGTTATATTTAGCAATATTTATAACATTCATGGATAATCATATATTTTTATATATGATCTTCATATTTGATAACTTTAATTTAATTATATATTTCAATTTGTGGATATATAATCATATATAATTGTAATGCAAATGATCACTTTAGTGTAAATATGAATGTGATCTTTTTTCTTATTTCAGATTTTATTCTTCAAAAATTTCAGTATTTCATGTTTTTATATCTATCTTTACATACTTTAGTATTAAATGAGTCCAGAGTATACTGGATAGAGCAATGATCTGGGTATCAAGAGGTATAAGTTATATTTTTGAACATATTTATCTGTTGAATAACCTTGGTTACTTCTTTAACATCTCAAAATTTGAATATCTTCATATGTAAAAATAATTCTTATACAGACTTTAACAGTATAACACTGTGGAAATTTATTAATATTCTTAAAGTTAAGTTCCTTAACCTTCTGTGTGCTATTCATAGGAAAATTCTCTCTCCATTTTTCTCTTCTCTTTTCCTCTCTCTCTCTCTCTATACATACATACATACATATATATATATATATATATATACACATTTATATATACATATACATGTATAATCTTATTTCAAATGAGATGCATGTATAATTGAACATCTATTTGATTCATTTGGAATATGTACAGATCCTACATTTAAAAATACACAGTCCAAGAAAACATTTTATTTACTAAGTTTTTAGTCTATCATTTTGTATTCTAAGAAAGCAAAAGGAAAACATTGAAGTATACTTTTAATGGAAGAAAAACCTGGCTACAGATTTTGTTGGGGTTGAGGCACTAACCTAGAATAAACTATTGATACATAAACGCTCATAGTTAAGAAATTATGACTAGGTATATTAAACCAGATAGTTTATAGAAGCATAAACCTTTAATATCTTTATAAAACAATTTGATTACTATTAAACACATAATAATTAACTCTAAGAATCTTTTTAGGATTTCATCATATTACCTTCTTTGGGCCCTTTTTTTTCTATAACTTACTTAAAATCCAGGATCCTGGGCCAGTTTTACATATACACAAGAGTCTGTTCACAAACACATTGGTATAAAATACACTTATATTGTTGTATAGATGAGCATTTTAAAAAAAGGTTTTATCTTTTAAAACTTTTGTTTGAGCCTACTGAAATACATAGGGCACTATTGTAAAACAAATGTACAGAAAAGATGTTTTAGAGGAAAACTATTAATAAAAGTTGCAGCTGATTTAGAAGAAAAACAAAGTGATAAAATCTACTAGAAGGGAGAAGGTGGCTTTGAAATGATCATACGATCTTGAATCTTGGAATGACCCTGACCAGACCCAAGTCTAGGCAAACCCAGTTTGGCCAGTCATATGCCTAGATGTATATTTTCAACAAGCATTTCAGTTTATGTAGAGAACTGCAAATACTTTGGATAATGTTTAAGGGCGGTAAGCAGCATAAATAAAAGCATAGGTGACCTGAAGATACAGTAGAATGTTATGGTTCACGGGCTGAAGGCTGGCTGGATACACTGAACAAAGAAGTCAGGTAGCTGGGAAAAAGTAATCTCAATTTGTTTGCAGGATTGTGTTTGGGAGTAACAGTAGGCTTTTTGCTAGGTTTCTTTAAGGTAACTCAAAAACAGTTAATCCCATACATATGTTGAGCAAACACTTCTCTATGAACAATCTGACAAATTGATAAGATTGAAATTAAAGCTATTTGCAGCCTATTGGTGTATGATGAACTATAGACTCATAGAGTATTTCAAAACACTATATTAGAAAGCAAGTTTGAACATGGAGACTTGCTGCATGATTGTGTAACAGCTGCTGTGAATTTTAATAATAGTGCCTAATGACTTTTGTTTTCCCATGGCACGTTCAGAAATTGTTTTAAATTAATTTTTTTTTTTTTTTTTTTTTTTTTTTTTTTGTGGTACGCGGGCCTCTCACTGTTGTGGCCTCTCCCATTGCGGAGCACAGGCTCTGGACGCACAGGCCCAGCGGCCATGGCTCACGGGCCCAGCCGCTCCGCGGCATATGGGATCCTCCCAGACCGGGGCACGAACCCGTATCCCCTGCATCGGCAGGCGGACTCCCAACCACTGCGCCACCAGGGAGGCCCCTAAATTAATTTTTTAAATGGCTGTTCCTCACTGCCTTTTAGCAGTTTTCGCACAGCATTAAGTCAGTTTACCCTGATGGGCTAATGCCTTTATAAATGCAAATATACAACATTTACATGAAGACGTAATTAAACAGTGTACCTCTGTTTTGGGTTGTGTTTTAACAATTAAATCTGTTCCAGGGATTTAATAATGAGGAGTTTGTTTACTTTTAAAATTGCAATCAGCAACACCAAATTTTGGCTCTAAATATTTAGTACTTTAACTTTTATAAGAATTTTTACTGCGCTTAGTCTCCAGTACTTTCAAGATGAATTAAAAACATTCGTGCTTTCAGCATTTTGTAATGCTAGATCATGCCAAACTGAAAATGGAAAAGCTTGGGGAAAGTGACTTCTTTTTTGAACCAATCAGTATTTTTCAAACTGATCTGTTTCAGATTGATAGGTCTAATTTCCAATGTATACCATTTGTTTTTAACATGCCCTTAGGATTTTGTCAGCTACATAAAATTTGGATCATAATTTAGCTGGCTTTCTCATATTTCTTCATTAGCTCTGTACATAATAAAAAAGAGTTCCTCCAGCATATGACTAGCTGTCTTAAAAAAGATTTTATGATTCTTTCTATAATATATGTAGAACACTGATTACTTATTTTGGAGTTAGAGGTATTGTGGGAAATATTTTTTATGACTGTTTAAGACACAAGAGTTAAGTTTCAAAGTCCTTTTTTTTTTTTTTTTTTTTTTTTACGGTACGTTGGCCTCTCACTGTTGTGGCCTCTCCCGTTGCAGAGCACAGGCTCTGGACGCGCAGGCTCAGCGGCCATGGTTCATGGGCCTAGCCGCTCCACGGCATGTGGGATCCTCCCGGACCGGGGCATGAACCCGTGTCCCCTGCATCGGCAGGCGGACTCGACCACTGCGCCACCAGGGAAGCCCCCACTCAAAGTCCTTTAATAGTGGATCCAAGTACCAATTGATAGAAGCTAAAAGCTAAGCACTATATTTCAGTATAAGAATAAAAACCTGTCTTTAATAGTAGAAAGTAAAATAATATTTGAACATAGTTTAACATGTGTGTTTTAAAATATAGACTTTTAAAAAATATCTTGATTGGAGTATAATTGCTTTACAATGTTGTGTTACTTTCTGCTGTACAACAAAGTGAAACAGCTATATGTATACGTATATCCCCACATCCCCTCCCTCTTAAGCCTCCCTCCCACCCTCTTATCCCACCCCTCTAGGTGGTCACAAAGCATTGAGCTGATCTCTCTTGCTACGCAGTAGCTTCCCACTAGCCATCCATTTTACATTTGGTAGTGTATATATGTCAGTGCTATTCTCTCACTTTGTCCCAGCTTCCCCTTCCCTGCTGTGTCCTCAAGTCCATTCTGTATGTCTGCGTCTTTATTCCTGTCCTGCCACTAGGTTCATCAGTACTGTTTTTTTAGATTCCATATATGTGCGTTACCATCTGGTATTTGTTTTTCTCTTTCTGACTTACTTCACTCTGTATGACAGACTCTAGGCCCATCCACCTCACTACAAATAACTGTTTCATTTCTTTTTATGGCTAAGTAATATTCCATTGTATATATGTGCCACATCTTCTTTATCCATTCATCTGTCGATGGACATTTAGGTTGGTTCCATGTTCTGGCAATTGTAAATTGTGCTGCAATGAACATTGTGGTACATGTATCTTTTTGAATTATCATTTTCTCAAGGTATATGCCCAGTAGTGGGATTGCTGGGTCATATGGTAGAGTTCTATTTTTAGTTTTTTAAGGAACCTCCATACTGTTCTCCATAATGGCTGTATCAAGTTACATTCCCACCAACAGTGCAGGAGGGTCCCTATTAAAATATAGATTTATATTTAAAGATAGTTTATATAATTTTAACCAAAACTATAGTAGTGTCTGTGTTGTGAGCACTTACTAGGTGCTGTTATCATCCTGGACACTTTTCAGACATTTTCCTTTTTCATTTTGTAACTGCACTACCTCACGTTGGGAAAGGCAGTCTCACGCATGCAGTCTTTTAATTCCCACTCAGCCCTTGGGCCTAGAACATTTCCTTACCAAGAGATAGAGTCCTCACAGATTATGCTAGGCTGGTCACATTGTGGGATTATCTTTCCCTATTTCAGACTCAATGTGTGTTCCATTGTTTTGTTTAAGTGTGTGTGTTACATGGCACCTGGCCATCCTTACCACTATATCTGTCCCCTGCAGGGAGGGGACAGCATTCTTGGTTCTGTGACAGCACAGAAGTGATGTGTGCACACCAATTGCCCTGTGTTGGTGACCGGGAGGGACTTGCTGGCCGTGAGGGACTGACGTCCACTAATGAAGCTGATCTTGCTTTGTCTCTTCTTTATGTGAATAAAGGATTGTTCCATCTAGTGCTTCACCGTGTTGCATTTTCCTTAGCAGCTCATACTAAAATGAGGTGGACAAAAGTGTTCTGACTTCTACTCCTGGTGCTCAGCAACAGATGCTACTTGCTCAACAATCCACATTACATGAGTGAAACAAGTAAGGCTAGGAGTGTTGGTAGACTGTTCTCCATGGTGTTTCCGTACATCTAGCATCAGCTTTTATTGCAGATTATTCTTTAAAGGATATTTGTATAGCAAACAGCATTGGAGGATAAAGAGAGTATCTTTCACCAAGGTAGAGAGCAGATTTTTTTTACTGACCAACATAATAAAGATAATATCTTCCTCTGTTTAAAAGTTTTGCTAGCAGGCCCCTTTAAAATATCGGAGTATCATAAACTTGAAGGTCCCAGATGTCGCACAAACCCACTGTGTGCCCAGCATCTACATGGGTCTGCCTCCACATCTTCCGATGGGATTTAGGAAACAAGGGGAAACTGAAGCAAACATGAAACCATGCTGATTTCTGTGCCTTTTGTAATGAACATCTTTGTTGCTGACCTAGTAGTCTCATATTTACCAGAATCCATAAAACTGTGGCAGGTGAACTTGCTGGCTTGCAAGTATGGGAAAGTCTTAGACTCTTCACAATTCTTGACAAAGGGAAGTTAATTATCTTGCCAAAGATAATATAGGTAGTGAGTAGCAAAATTTGTTGATATTTGAGACGAGATTGGTCTTTTCCTAAAGTTAGCTTACATGCTGTTTGCCTTTACAGTAGCAGGAGGCTTCAACTTGGGAGATGTAGCATTGCACAAACTTAAATTTGTTCATTTTGTGATGGTGCTTTTTGCTAAGCAGAATTTTTAATGTTTATGTGGTCAAAGTTATCAGTCTTCTTTCTTCTTCATGGCTTCAGGATTTTGTGTCATAGTCAGAAAGTCTTTGTCACACATAGTGTATAAAATAATTACCTATTTTTTGCCCTAGTCCTTTCATGTTTTTATGGTTCAGATTTAAATCATAAAACCACTTGGATTTTTTCCCTTCCAACTGCTTATGAAGTTTGTCTGAAAATTTTTCTTTATGTGCGTAATTTTCCCATTGATTTAAGATGACAGCTTTATCAAATACTAAAGTCCCTTGCTCATTTGAGTAAATTTTTGCATATATGCTGTGTCATTGATATAATGTCAGTATCACTTTTGTTTCTGAGGCTTTAGAGTATATTTTCATGTTTAATCACATTGCTCTTCTTTTACACATTTTTAAGCTGATATTTTATTTTTTATTAAATAACTTAAAATTACTTTTTATGTATTTAAAAATAATAGCTAATAGTGGATATTTTAAATTCATTCCTCACTTCAGATAGAAAATATTCAGTATTTTACACTGAGAGCACTGTTTGCTGTAAGTTTCTCTTTTTTTAACTTTTTTATTAGAGTATAGTTGATTTACAGTGTTGTGTTAGTTTCAGGAGTACAGCAAAGTGAATCAGTTATACATATACATATATCCAGTCTTTTCTTTTTTTTAAGATTTTTTTTTCCCATGCAGGCCATTATAGAGTATTGAGTAGAGCTCCCGGTGCTATGCAGCAGTTCTTATTAGTTATCTATTTTATATATAGTAGTGTGTATATGTCAGTCCCAATATCCCAATTTTTCCCTCCCCCACCTTATCCCCTGGTAACCATAGTTTGTGTTCTACATCCATGATATGCTCTTTATCAGTTCTCTTCTTTACCTAGTTGCTGAGCCTTTTTGTCATGAAAAGGTGTTGATTTTGTCAAGTAGTTTTTCTTATACTCCTTTATTCTTTGTGTTTTGCAGTATTATTAACCACATTAACAGATTCACTTCAAACATTAAACCAATCTTGCTCTTTTGGAATAAATTCTACTGTTCATGATATGTTATCCAAGACAGATAGATAATAGATAGATACATACATAGATACACAGATACATAGATTTGATTTGCTAATATTTCATTTATAATTTTGATCCATGCTGATCCATGTTCATGAAAGAAATGGTAATGTCCCTTTTTTTAATGTTTTGCTGGGAAATGTTATATGTTTATTTTCTACTCTAAGGAACTGTTTATCAAACTTGGTATAATTTCTTCCTTAAGTCTTTAGAATAATTTACCAGTTAAACCAGTTTCTTGGTAGGAATTATTTAAATTTATTCAGTTACTTCAGTAGCTATAGTGCCATTCATTTTTTGTATGTTTATTTTTAATTTATTTTTTTAATTAGTCATCCATTTTATACACATCAGTGTATACATGTCAATCCCAATCTCCGAATTCATCACACCACCACCACCACTGCCCCACGGCTTTCCCCGCCTTGGTGTCCATACGTTTGTTCTCTACATCTGTGTCTCAAATTCTGCTCTGCAAAACTGTTCATCCATACCATTTTTCTAGGTTCCACATATATGCGTTAATATACAATATTTGTTTTTCTCTTTCTGACTTACTTCACTCTGTATGACAGTCTCTAGATGCATCCACGTCTCTACAAATGACCCAATTTTGTTCCTTTTTATGGCTAAGTAATATTCCATTGTATATATGTACCACATCTTCCTTATACATTCATCTGTCGATGGATATTTAGGTTACTTCCATGACTTGGCTATTGTAAATAGTGCTGCAATGAACATTGGGGTTCATGTGTCTTTTTGAATTATGGTTTTCTCTGGGTATATGCCCAGTAGTGGGACTGCTGGGTCATATGGTAATTCTATTTTTAGTCCTTTAAGGAACCTCCATACTGTTCCCCATAGTGGCTGTGTCAATTTACATTCCCACCAACGGTGCAAGAGGGTTCCCTTTTCTCCACACCCTCTCCAGCATTTGTTGTTAGTAGATTTTCTGATGATGCCCATTCTAACTAGTGTGAGGTGATACCTCATTGTAGTTTTGATTTGCATTTCTCTAATAATTAGTGATGTTAAGCAGCTTTTCATGTGCTTCTTGACCATGTGTATGTCTTCTTTGGGGAAGCGTCTATTTAGGTCTTCTGCCCATTTTTGGATTGGGTTGTTTGATGTTTTAATATTGAGCTGCATGAGCTATTTATATATTTCAGAGATTAATCCTTTGTCTGATGATTCATTTGCAAATATTTTCTCCCATTCTGAGGACTGTCTTTTCATCCTTTATGGTTTCCTTTGCTCTGCAAAAGCTTTGAAGTTTCATTAGGTCCCATTTGTTTATTTTTGGTTTTATTTCCATTACTCTAGGAGGTGGATCAAAAAAGATCTTGCTGTGATTTATGTCAAAGCGTGTTCTTCCTATGTTTTCCTCTAAGAGTTTTATAGTATCCGGTCTTATATTTAGGTCTTGAATCCATTTTGAGTTTATATTTGTGCATGGTGTTAGGGAGTGTTCTAATTTCATTCTTTTACACGTAGCTGTCCAATTTTCTCAGCACCACTTATTGAAGAGACTGTCTTTTCTCCATTGTATATCCTTGCCTCCTTTGTCATAGATTAGTTGACCATAGGTGCATGGGTTTTTCTCTGGGCTTTCTGTCCTGTTCCATTGATCTATATTTCTGTTTCTGTGCCAGTACCATATTGTTTTGATTACTGTAGCTTTTTAGTATAGTCTGAAGTCAGGGAGTCTGATTCCTCCAGCTCCATTTTTTTCCTTCAAGACTGCTTTGGCTATGTGGGGTCTTTTGTGTCTCCATACAAATTTTAAGACTTTTTTGTTCTAGTTCTGTAAACAATTCCATTGGTAATTTCATAGGGATTGCATTGAATCTGTAGATTGCTTTGGGTAGTATAGTCATTTTCACAATATTGATTTTTCCAATCCAAGAACATGGTATATCTCTCCATCTGTGGGTATCATCTTTAATTTCTTTCATCAGCGTCTGCATACAGGTCTTTTGTCTCCCTAGGTAGGTTTATTCCTAGGTATTTTATTCTTTTTGTTACAGTGGTAAATGGGAGTGTTTCCTTAATTTCTCTTTCAGATTTTTCATCATTACTGTATAGGAAAGCAAGAGATTTCTGTGCATTAATTTTGTATCCTGCAACTTTACCAAATTCGTTGATTAGCTCTAGTAGTTTTCTGGTGGCATCTTTAGGATTCTCTATTTATAGTATCATGTCATCTGCAAACAGTGACAGTTTTACTTCTTCTATTCTGATTTACATTCCTTTTATTTCTTTTTCTTCTCAGGTTGCTGTGGCTAAAACTTCCAAAACTATGTTGAATAATAGTTGTGAGAGTGGACATTCTCGTCTTGTTCCTGATCTTAGAGGTAATGTTTTCAGTTTTTCACTGTTGAGAACGATGTTGGCTGTGTGTTTGTCATATATGGCTTTATTACGTCAAGGTAAGTTCCTTGTATGCCTACGTTCTGGCAGGTTTTTATCATAAATGGGTGTTGAATTTTGTCGAAAGCTTTTTCTGCATCTATTGAGATGATCATATGGTTTTTATTCTTCAATTTGTTAATATGGTGTATCACATTGATTGATTTGCATATATTGAAGAATCCTTGCATTATGGGGTTAATCCCACTTGATCATGATGTATAATCCTTTTAACGTGTTGTTGGATTCTGTTTGCTAATATTTTGTTGAGCATTTTTGCGTCTATATTCATCAGTGATATTGGTCTATAATTTTCTTTTTTTGTAGTATCTTTGTCTGGTTTTGGTATCAGGGTGATGGTGGCCTCACAGAATCAGTTTGGGAGTTTTCCTCCCTCTGCAATTTTTTGGAAGTGTTTGAGAAGAATGGGTGCATAGCTGTAGTGCCATTCTGATTTTCTGTTTCTGTGTCAGTTTTATGAAATGGAATTTATCCTCTTCAATTAGGTTTAAAATTTGGGGGGGCATAAAGATTGCATAATGTGTTTACTAAATATTTATTACCTAAATAATCTGTATTGATATCTACATTTTATTCATATTTTGGTAATTTGTGTTTGCTTCTTTGTTTTCCTTGATCAATTTTCCTAGGGCTTTATCAGTTTTATTAAAAATTTCCTGTCTTTTCACCTTCCTGATTTTTAAAATTTTGTTTATTCATATTCATTTTGTATTCCTTAGTTTATTCTATGTTTGGGGATTTAATATGTTGCTTTTTTCTAGCTTCCTGAGATTGAAGACTGGATCACTGAATTTCAGTCTCTATTTTTTTAAATATATTCACTTAAGTTTGTACATTCTTTTTAAGCCCTGTTTTCCCTGTATCACACACATTTGGATATATTTGATTATAATTTTTATTGTATATTTTCATCCTTTTTTTTCTTTTGTTCCAACTCTCATAAGGGATATTTTAGTCTAAAAATATTATCTTTTAATTAATGATATTATTTTTATCTACATTAATGTAATTAGTCATATATAAATATTTACTTATATCTACTTCTAACTGCTTTTATTTGACTCACCATTTTGTAGTTCCTTTAAAAGTTTCCCTTTCTCACTCTCCTTGGAATTAATCAAATATTGTTTGTTTATTATTCCATTTTACCCTCTAATAGCTTGTTAGTACACAATTATATTATGCTTTTAGTGGATGTCCTAGAAATTACAATATGCAATCCTACCTATTGTTACCAGATCCAGGCTCTCACTGCTCACTGCTCACCACCTGACAGGACAGTAAGTCGAGAGACAAGGTGTTAGGGCAAGGAATAGTGACTTTATTAGGAAAGCCAGCAAACCAAGAAGATTGCAGACTAATGTCCTAAAGAACCATCTTGTTCTGGTTTGAGTACAAGCTTCTTTTTTGCTACAAAGAGGGGGAAATGATGGGAGGAAGTGAGGTTAAGAGGTGATGGGTTGTTGAAGACTTATTGGTGCTGGCCAGACCTTAGAGGGGACTTGGTAATGCTTTGTTTTTGCAGTTGTTCAATGTAGTTCTGGTCACGATGCTCCTATAAATCTTCAGCAAAACAGATGTTACTTTCTGTTCTACAACTCCTTATCTCTACATGGATGAATGATCACTAAGCAAGGGAAAATTATCTTTCTACTGATTTGTATACCTATGAGGTAAACAAAAGTATTTTAACTTTAAAGTTTAAGCATGGGAGGCAGAATTTCTGCAAGGGGGCTGTTATGTGTGTACTCAAGCTATAGGCCACATTCGTTTTATGATTAATGTGCCTACGTGCAGTTAGCAAAGTTGGGCATGAGTCATTTAGCTATAAAGCACAGAGGGTAGAGCTTAAAGAAATAGATTCATTGTGGAGTCAGATTAGTTCTTCCCTGTTATGTTATTACATTCTGTATAGTTATTTTATTACTTCCCTTAAAATGTAAGAAGCTTATGATGAGTAGCAGAATATGGCACCTAAAAATTTGACTGTACGAGTTCAGAATATGCTACCCCAAAAGATGCTACTTTTATATATTATTTTGAGCTTTGACACTTGCAAAACAGCACCTGCTAGGAGAGGCTTTCTTTGAATTCCCTTTATCTGCCAAAAGACTAATCCTTTGAAAGGAACTCAGTGGTCATAAATCCCCTCCCCAGGAGTGTCACTAATCAGTGAAGATTGACTCTTATCACAGGAGAGGAGACTAGAAGTAGATACCACTCCCAGACAAACTTTGTCATAAATTATCATAACTCCCATCTATTCTTCTAAGGGTTTATTCATCTTTCCTTAAAACTATATACTCTACCCTAAGAGGCCTCCCCTTTCCCTATTAAGATGTTATTTCAGCCTGCATTCTAAGTTATCTCAGGGAGTTACTCATTTTTCCCTGGCTATCTCCTATGTATACATGAGGTATACATGTTAATGGACTTCTGTTGGTTTTTCTCTTATTAATCTGTCTTTTATTACAGGGATCTCAGCTAAGAACTCAGAAAGGTAGAGGGAAAATTACTTTTCCTCCCTTATATAGGGCAGATTTGATATGAAATTTCAAATTTATGAAGTTTTAGAATCATCCATTTCATCAGCTAGGGAAATTTTTCCAAAAATTAAAATGTTCTTTCTCCTCTGAACATCAATACTCATAATGATATTACCATTTATTGCATTTTTACAGTGTACTTGGCATTCTGGTAAGTTTCTTTCCTAACTTCTTCAGAAGGTTTCTCTTGCCTGTCTCATGGATTTTAAAACTTCTGTGTAACACTTTGCTACCCTCTCTTATATTCAGAGAAAATCTCAGCATTTTCAATCCTTTTTTAATTGCTTAGTTACATAAGAAACCTACACAAATGCCTATCTAAAATTGGTATAACTGCTGATAATGAATATTGCCTTGTTGCATGCACTAAAAAAGATTTCATTTCCAAAGGACTCTGGCTAGAGAGCTCTTTTGGCAGTTAAAAGACTTGCTGTTTTTATGAGAATTTTATCATAATTCATATGCAAGAAGATTGCCAAAGTGTAAATTATCTATAGTGTTGTGTTGCAAAATAAGCTGCTAGAGAAGCATGATTAGCTAATTGCATCTAATGACTCTGAAAACATAACACCTCTTCCAAACAGGAAGAATTAGGAAGGATCCATTTTTTATTTTATTTTCCACTTGTGCCTTACTTGGTAACAAAGGCTGCTGACTCTTTTTCTGGAAACTCATTCTTTGTTTGCTGAACAAGCTGATACCTGCTGATAAGATGGCTTTACTTTCAAGTGATAAATTATCTTAATTAACTTTAATTGTTTGCAGACGATTTTATGCAAATAGAGACATTTAAGAAATAGAAGCATAAAGATTTAATAGGGGTGATAAGCATGAGCCTGAGGAGAAATACTATTTTCCATTTTTTTTCATTTAAAATTGATGATAATATTGAATGTAACAATTGAAGATGGAGTAAGAAAAAACTGGTAGGTTGCATGACTAGGGATCAGAACATTGGATATTTAGGAAATCAAAGAAAGAATGCATACCTTGCTGTTTTGTATGTGTGTGTAGTTCTGAAACAGTTTTCACTCAGATAAATCAATATTTCTCTCAAGATACATTTTTTTGGATATGTCTTTTCCTGGAATTATGGCTAAGCCTGGTTTACACTAGAAACTGAAAGCCCATTAGAAGTGATTTCACACCACTCTGCTGCGAGGTTATGTCTTTAGTGGGTTCAGTTATGCTCATCTCCTAAAGTCATTGCATTTCTTTTCCATATATTTAAAATTGTGATTGATAAAAGTGTCACTTGAAAATACCAGCATGTTTAGACAAACTGCTTTTTATTATATTTTGTATGAAAATTGTGATCTCTTTAAGTTGTTTTGTCTGCATTCCTTCTTTAGAGGAGCTACTTTTGTCTTTTCTTTGACCTTTTGTTTCAAATGGGAATCATACTCTTACATATCCTTGTCTCCTTCATCACAGTGATTGGCACTGTGGGTGAGCATCTGACCCAAGGAGAACCAGTCAGAGATTCTCATTGTTTTCCCATCAGGTTCTGGGGAACAAATCCTTTCCATTTGTTAAAAAGTTGTAAGGGTATTACCAAACCAAACTTGGGTCTGCTCTCCCACAGTAAAGCCAACCTAGTGATACCAGGTTGTGGTGAAGGAAAGTGCAGTATTTATTGCAAGGCACCAAGGAAGGACTACAGGAGGCTAATATCAAAAGACCTGACATCTCCAATGGATTTCAGGAAAGCATTTTTAAAGGCAAGGTGAGGGAGAGAGTCTCAGGGTGCATGATCAGCTCATGCACAGTTCTCTGATTGGTTGATGATGAGGTAACAGGGTGGTGTCACAGGGGTTAACACCATCAATCCCCAGGTTCCAGCCTGTCTGGGGGCTGTGTGCTCATGGTCATCATGCAGTTAACTTCTTCCACCTAGTGGAGGTTTTAGTATCTGCAAAACAACTCAAGAAAGTACATCAGACACTTATCTATGCCTTTCAGGGAGAAACTAAAGATGCTGTGACTGCTATATGGCTGACTTATTTAAATTGTTACTAGTTTTCCTGGCCCAACTGCTATTTTTTTGTTACTACATGTGAACATTCTTTCAATCATTAATTCTTGAACTAACCTTTTGTGACTCAGGGAAGACCTGCGAGACTAAAGCTTTTCTACAAACAAGAGGCAGGCAGCAGATGTTAGGGGGAAGGGATGTCTGTCCCTAGAAGGCCCCATAGAGTCCTGCTCAATTATAAAGGTATCAGTTTAAGAGTCACTAGTACTTATATGTATGTGAAGAAAACCAGTCTACAGTAGGCAATAATGGAACTGTCAGAAAGAAGAAGAAAATGAGTTTAGAGAGAAAAAGGAAATATATTGACAATATACATGTTACTAGTTTTAACTTGTTTTTTTTTTTTTGCGGTACACGGGCCTCTCACTGTTGTGGCCTCTCCCGCTGCGGAGCACAGGCTCCGGACACGCAGCCTCAGCAGCCATGGCTCACGGGCCCAGACGCTCTGCGGCATGTGGGATCCTCCCCGACCAGGCAACGAACCAGTGTCTCTTGCATCGGCAGGCGGACTCTCAACCACTGAGCCACCAGGGAAGCCCTAGTTTTAACTTTTGAAGACCAAAACAATAACTCTTCCTTCAATTTGATTATTTGAGACAAGCTATTTTATTTATTTATTTATTTATTTATAGATTTTTTTTTTTAATGTGGACCATTTTTAAGGTCTTTATTGAATTTGTTACAATATTGCTTCTGTTTTGTTTTGGTTTTTTGGCTGCAAGGCATGTGGATCTTGGCTCCCCGACCAGGGATCGAACCCTCACCTCCTTCATTGGAAGGTGGATTCTTAACTACAGGACCACCAGGGAAGTCCCTATTCATTTATTTTTGTCTAATCTAGTTCAATGTGGGTTTCTGTAACCAAGAGTTTTGAACAATAGAATCCCTTCTTATTTGACTCTTCATTCCCTCCCATTCATTTAGCAGGTTCTCTCAGTGTAGATACACTGAAATATCCCTTCTCGTCCCTTTTATTAGAGAAACTTTCCTTACTTCTTTGTCATATCAGGACTCTCCTTCCTTTAATTGATAAGTATCTGTTTTCTAGACTAGGTTATCTGGCTATACATTCTTATTGCTTGCTCATACATTGGTCTTCTGCATTTTTGCTTTTATTTCTACCATTTAAAAAAAAATATTTCTCAAAGTTCCTAGAGAACAAATTCAACATGTGTTTGAAAAGTATTTATTTAATGGCTTCTATATGCCAGACTCTTCCTAGTACTAAGTCAACAAGACTAGCAGTGAACAAGACAAAGTCACTCCTATAATGGAGCTTACATTCCAGTGGGGGAGATAAGTAATAAATAAACACATTTTGTGAAAGAAAAAAAAAAGATAGACAATTTTTGAGATAAAATGGAATTTTTACTTGTAGTGATAAAGCATAATACAATGAAGTCAAAACAACTTGGCTCCCTCCAGATTAAAATGATAAGGTGTTATTTATAGTTCATCTTTTTACAAAACAGTCAACAATCCTGAGTGAATCCTGTTTAGATTTGAGGAAAATAATAATTTCTTTTTTTGGATGGGAAGCAAAATGGGTCCTTTCTCCTTCTTTACCTCAGGTTGTAAGACTTTTTGTAGGATCTCTCACCCGATATTTATCATTAACTACAACTTTAAATGTAAAGTCTTTTATAAATATAATTGCCAAGCCATAGTATGTGATGCATTCCATGCCAAATTTAAGCTTAAGCTTAGCTGAGGGCAAAGATTCACCTATTTATGTATAATATTAAATCATTATTTTTAGATATTCATGTTATGTTACTATATGACTCAAAATCTGGAAATAATAACTGCTATAAGGAAAAGTCAATCAGTATCAGGGACAAGACTGTCAGGGGTGGGTCTTCTTTAGTCTGGTGGCAAATGGACTTTCTGAGGGAGTGACATGGATGAAGTGAAGTTAGTGTGAACATTAAGGAAGGTAGAAGGAACAGCATGTGGAAAGGCCTTAAAGTGGGAATTCATCTGACAGATTAAAGAAGTAGCCTTAAGGCTAGACCACAAGAAATAAGCATGAGAGTGGGAGGAGTAATAAAGTCAGAGAGATACCAGGATCAGTCAGTCTGAGTAGTATGTGTAGAAGCCTTTGGAGAGCTTTGGGAGAGAGGAGACATGATCTAAGTTTTGTGTTTACAGGTCACTAAGGCTGCTCTGTGGAGAACTGTGTTTAATCAGACCACTGCTTCTTTCCTGGGGTACCCACAATTGGTGACTGACCAACATTGGAGCACAAAGGTGTATCTCTCTTACCCCAACTTCATCTTCAGAACTCCTTGCAGGGTCAGCTAAGTCTTCCCTTGAGACTGTATCACAACTGCAGCAACTTTTCTCTCTACCAGTTCTACTTCCTTCTCTTCCCTTCTACAGGTTTTGATTCCAAGAGTATGTCCTAAAACACCTCCAGTGGATAGGCATGGAAGCAGGGATACCACCTTTCCTTAACTGTCATTCTCAACCTTCATACATCATTTGATATTGGTGACACCTGCCTTCTTGAAGTTGTTTCCACTTTGGCTACTACACCACTCCACACTTGATGTTTCTTATTCTCTAAGTCTCCAGCCTCCTATCAATGCCAAACTTCTTCTACTAAGCCCCTAAATATGGTTATTCCATGGTGTGTGTCCACTGCCATCTTACTGCTCAGTTTTTCACTCCTCTTCTCAGGGCCTCACATAGTCCCATGATCCTACTATGTGACTTTCAAACCCAGACTGAACCTTGTGTGCTGTAGGTTGAATTTCTCGAGAAGAAGACTTTGAGATGGGGATAAGTATGTAGGAGGATGTTTAGGGAGTAAGAATGAGAAGAAGCCATAACTAAGAATAAGCCATAGCAGGAACATAGTAATTCTTTTTGTCAGAAGGCTGTTAATTGGTAGAGCTATATGCTACAGATAGTATATTTGTATTTCACCAAGTCTTTTTAAAGGTTATTAATGGCATTCCTATGAACAAAATGGGGAAGTGAACCAGAGGCAAGTACAATTATGTAAATTTGTATTTGGATGCCTCTGTCTAAGGATATCAAGCCAACATGCTTGAAGGCTGTTTCCTGTTCACTGACTTTCTTTAAGATTTAGATAAAAATATCAAAGGAATTCTTATGACATTTTTAGATGACATGAAACTGGGGGGGGTAAAAAATATGCTGGGTGACAGAATCAGGTTCCAAAAAGTTCTTTTTTCTTTTAATTTTATTTATTTTTGGCTGTGTTGGGTTTTCGTTGCTGCACTCAGGCTTTCTCTAGTTGTGGCCAGCAGGAGCTACCCTTCATTGAAGTGCATGGGCTTCTCACTGCAGTGGCTTCTCTTGTTGCAGGGCATGGTTTCTAGGTGTGCGGGATTCAGTAGTTGCAGCATGCGGGCTCAGTAGTTGTGGCACATGGGCTCTAGGTTGCTCAGGCTTCAGTAGTTGTGGCACGCAGTCTCAGTAGTTGTGGCACGTGGGCTCAGTTGTGATGCACAGGCTTAGTTGCTCCGCGGCATGTGGGGTCTTTCTGGACCAGGGATCGAACCCTTGTCCCCTGCATTGGCAGGTGGATTCCTAACCACTATGCCACCAGGGAAGTCCCTCCATAAAGGTCTTGACAGGATGGAATAATGGACCAAATTAAGTAAGATAAAGTTTAATTGTGACACATGTTAGGCCCTGTATTTGTATCTTCAAATCAGCCACTTAGGTATAAAATAAGGAAGACTGTACTTAGTAGCATATGTAAAAAGGACTTAAGGTGATAGATCTTGACTCAGACTACACATGACAATCACCTGGGTGGAATTTTAAATATCCCAGGGCATAGGATCCACCCTCAGAAATTTATGTTAATTGGTCTGGGGTAAGGCCCAAGCATAAGTTTTTAAAAGCTTTCAAGGTGATTCATATATATAGGCAAGTTTCATAACCACTAATTTTAGCATGCTAAGAGTTAGTTGTGTGATATCACTTGCCTCTTGTCTGAGAAAGAAAGGGGGAAAGAAGGAAGGAAGGAGAGAAAGAAAGAGAGAGAAAGAAAGAAAGAAAAAGAAAGGAAGGAAGGAAGAAAAAGAAAAAGAAAGAAAAAGAAAGAAAGAGAAAAGGAAGGAAGGGAGAAAGGAAGAAAGAAAGAGAGGGAGAGAAGGAGGGAGGAAGGAAGGAAGAAGGGAAGGAAGAAGGGAAGGAAGAAAGGAGGGAGGGAGAAAAAGAATGACAGAAAAAGAAATGCTGACATAATCCAAAGAGAAGGAGCACAGGACATCATCCATAGGAGGATGGGCTTTGGAGTAAGGTAAAACTGTTTTTGTCACAGCTCTACTCTTTCAATATATGTGGCCTTAATCTCTTTTGACCTGATTTTTCCGTTCTTTAGTACCTACTTCTTAGGTGGTGTTGTGAGCACTGAATAAGATTTTGCATGTGGAATGCTTGGCAAGGAACTTGGGATATACTCAATGTTCAAAAAATGTTAGCAGAGGTTATTGTTGAACTGTAGTAATAGTATTATCAAATTTATGATGTGGAAACAAGAGTTTGCTCTCCTCTCTCTGGCCTAGGCAAAACATAATAGGGTTTAACTTGTAAGCATCAATCTTCAGGAAACATAGACAGCTGGTTTCAGTTCTGGTCATGGATGAACAAACTAAATATATATAAGGAACATTCACAACTACTGATGGTATTAGTCTGGAGACAAAGACGTAATTGTTTCTTAAAGAAAAGTTATAGTTCTGTCATGAGGATCAAATGTTAGATTCTTCTGTGTAAATCTAAAAAGTGAAATTAGGAAGAATGGACAGAAACTAATGGAAAAGGAGATTCCAACAGTCAAAGCCTTTTCCTCAAAATGTACTAATGGCCTCATCACGGATTGGACTGCATGTTGTAGAGGGCATTTGGTGAACATTAAATTCATTGATAACCTATGATTAAACATTTCTTTTCTCTTGCTCTTTTGCTCTTCTGTTCCAACTTACCTTTCACAGTGCTGAAAATGAGTCTTCTTTACTAAGTGAAGCATGGATCATGGATCTCTTTAGCTCAAAATCCTTCTCTATTACATACTGAATTAATACAAAGTTTTCTGCTTGGTATTTGAGGTCTTGTAGCACCTGCTTCCAAGCTATTGTTCCAGTCTATTCTAGTTTTACTTACTGCCACTCCCCATTCCATATGTTATAAGAAATTATTACAAGAAACTGCCAAACTGTCCTCCAAAGTGGCTATACCAATTTTCATTCCCAGCAGCAATGAATGAAAGTTCCTATTGCTCCACAACCTTGTCAGCATTTGTTGTTGTCAGTGCTGTGGATTTTAGCCATTCTAATAAGTGTGTAGTGGTAGCTCGTTGTTTTAAGTTGTATTTTTGTAATGACGTATGATGTTGAGAATATTTTCATTTGCTTATTTGCCATCTTTATATCTTCTTTGGTGAGAAGGCTGCTCAGATCTTTTGGCCATTTTTAAATCAGATTGTTTGCTTTTTTTGTGTGTGGAATTTTAAGAATTCTTTATATATTTTGGATACCAGTCCTTTATCAGATAGATATTTTGAAAATATTTTCTCTGTGGCCTGTCTTTTCATACTTTTAATGGTGTCTTTCACAGGACAGAAGTTTTTAATTTTAGTGAAATACAACTTATCAAGTTTTTCTTTCATGGATCATCCTTTTGGTGTTGTATCTAAACCTTCACCAAACCCAAAGTCACCTAGATTTTCCGTGTTATCTTCTAGGAGTTTTGCAGTTTTGCATTTTACCTTTGGGCCTATAATCCATTTTAAGTTAAATTTTTGTGAAAGGTATAAGGCTGTCTCTAGATTGATTTTTTTGTATGTGGATGTCTGGTTGTTCTGACAACATTTGTTGAAAAAACAGGCATTTCTTTTTATACCTATCATTTCTGTCTGAGAAAATTCTCTTTTCTCTCACCACTGCACATTTGACAGTTTACACTATCCCATACCCAGACTGCAACCAAGAAAACAACCAGGGGTTTATTCCTTATTGGTGATATGACAGGTTGATATAAGATGCCAGTGATTTCAACTAGGTTGTTTATCTCTGGTCATGGGGCTATGGGAGGTGATTCTCTTAAATTTTGCTTAGACATTTTCCAAGTATATTTTGAACTGAGAACCAGAGAAATAATCTTGATTGAAGGTCTAACTTTCCCAGGGTACCAGATAAAATGAAGTACCTCTCTTGGCATTCAAATGGCAAAATTCCAAGCTTGTGTGTCTGAGTAAAAGAAGTGTGTTTGAGTATTTGCTTGTGTTTGTGTGTTGAGGGAAAAGTTATCTTTATCAAAATGTCTCATACGCATTTCACATCTAACTTTTCTGAAGATGTTACATTATCTTTGTTATGTTATGTTGTCTTTGTACCAAATATATGCCTACTGCAGTTTCTGTCTTAGTGATTAATGTAAACACTCAGGTGCTCAAACTAGAAACCTGAGAGTAAATCTACAGTTTTCTTTCTTTATCCAACTGCAGATCCTGCAGTTGCTTGTATCTCCCCTAGTTATTGCTTAAGTATGTCCATCCTCCTTCATTCACATTTCCAGTGCTTTAGTTTAGGCCTCCATCATTTTATGGTCTGTTTTACTGCGATGGCCTCCTAATCCCTTCCTTGTCAGTCTACCTTTCATATTGATTGTGGTCATAATGCACTTTACACAGTGCACATCTGCTGGTGTCATTACCCTGATTGAAATCTTGCAGTTTTAACTAATCAGCATAACAGAAGTCTCTTGATGGTCTCAGCTTTTAACTATCCTCTTCAGCTTTATCTTCAATTACTCGTCCAGATTTACACTGTGTTTCAGCCACAGAAAAAAATTATATAAAATTACTTCTATTTCTTTGAATATTTTCACTCATCTTGGTCTGAAGTGTTCATCCTATTTGTTTTCTTGGCTGAAGGTTTAAATCCCCCATGAAGCCGTCCCTGATACCCAATATAAATTGATACCCAATAATTACCCAACACACACACGCACACATACAAGTGTGCCTAAAGCCCTATAAGATAAGGAAGGCTATGGCCAAGAGCAGGTCTGTGTGCTTAATATATGAGATTTTATTTTGTGCAACTTTTCTCTCTTTTCAAAAGGTATTTGTATAAATGAACATCAATTATTACACTATAGCTAATAGTAATCATGTTTTGGGTTCTGCATCGTTAAATATTACTGCCTATGATGGGGCCTTGCTTTAAATTTACCACTTCCCCCCTCAAAACATAAAAAAAAAATTAATGAAAACTTATTTAAGTTTATTTGGTCATTATCAATCCTGGCTTCCCTGAATACATTAGTGTTTACAAAGGCTAATTTGGGTGCAGCATTTGAACTTTAATCACTGAAATTTTACATTACTTGTGAAACTAAAATGTGAAAGATGTGACCTAGTTTCTCTGTGGAGCTGTTTACATACCATCACGTTGATAGGTTGTCTAGAATTAGAATGTAAATTCATCCAGGTTTGGTTGAATTAAACATCTCTTTAACTTGGGTTTGTCTATATTAGTTTTAGACTAAGTCTAGGGAAAAGACTTTCTTGAAATCAACTTATTTTTGCAAATAAGTTTTCCCTAACATCAGTTCGTTTTCTAACATCAAAAGAAAATTAACAGGAGAATTAAAATTACCCTATGATGTGAAAACTATCGAACCTATATTTGCTTGCTCTGAAAGGCAAAATAATACTCAGGATTATAGACGCATATGCAATATTTATCTGACACTGACACTCAACTGTGTTTAAGATATTGCTATATTACATAAAATTGTATTAAAACTAGAATTCTGATTTGAAAATTTGTCTTCATTTAGTCACTCCCAATTTCTCCCTAAATACCTATAATGAAAAAGAAAAACAGGACTTCACCACAAACGAACAAGCTTCAAAAAAGCCTGTGCAATTAAGCACTTAGAACAGTGCTTTGCACTGACAAGGCTTCTGTGCATTCAGTTCCCTCTGTATTTCTACTTCACACTGCTCACCTACGTAATCTCTACTCTTTATTCAAATTTTAGATCAAAGGGAGACTTCCTTAGGGAAATATTTTCTAATCCCCACCTGCCACCACATCCCCTACTTGGTGCTTTATGAAACATTCACTCAAAGTACTTATTTTAATGTCTAATTTAATATTCATTAGTGTTATTACTTGGTTAATCTGTACTATAAACTCAGTAAAGTAAGGAATTTAATTTTTTTTATCACTATTATATCCTTAGCACAAAGAAATAGTACCTGGCATAAAATAGTTTCTCAATAAACTATTGATAAATGAATCACTGAGTGAATTGTCACATATGAAGAACTCATAATATATGACAGTTATACATACACATATATGTAGTCTAGCATAATATTTTTTTCTTCTCTATCTTAATATGATGCTAGGTTATGGTTTCCGAAATCTCAGGTGGGCTTGGTTTTCATGTGATCTGTACATGCATATGCATTCACCATGTAAAACAACTCCCTGATTGATCTGGTAGAAACTGAAAACCATGTCTAGCTGAACTTGGAGTAGCACAAATATTTCTTAAATGCAGTTAAAACTTAGGGGGATGAATAGACAAAAATACAAATCAACAGACAGCTAAATGAAGAAAATTCCTACAGGAACCCAGGCTTAATTTCAAAAAAGAGCCCATTTCAATAAAGATACTTGAGGTCACTGTCTACATCAAGCTGTACCAAATACAAATCTGGACAACCATACTTTTACTATGCTATTTCTGAATTATTATTGGGCCCAAGTACTGCTTTCCTTCACCTCAAGTTTCACCTCTCAGTGTCTCCTTTTTATAGACCTTCACATTTTGTAACATCCAGAATACAACAGAGCTTTAGGTAGAGAAGGGCTGCCAGGATTGGGCTTCTTTATGAGCATTTAAATTCTCCCAAGCCAGCCACTACAGTGGAATATATAGAGCCCTAGAAGCAAAGCATTCTGGACATTGTATGTTTTCATGTACTCAGTTCAAAATATCAGAGAACTAGGCAGAGGGGTAGGATAAGTTACTTATAAGTTTGTCATAAGAGAACCAAATGAATACCAAAAAGCAAGTATTGAACTGAAAGCTGGTCAGCGCCCAAACGGACAGAAAAACAGGATGAAGCTTAACTATATATCCCACTTGTGGTTAAAAATGAAATATAAATAGATCTAACTCCCCTGAGAATGAGTTTAGAGGAAGAGAGCAAGAAGAAGAGGAGAGAGGGGGGAGGGATGGGAGGAGGAGAACAAGGGGGAGAGGAGAGGAACAGGAAAGAATATATGTGTGTATGTATATATGTGTTTATATAGATATGTTTACACATACATGAAACTTATAGCTAAAATACAGTACTGTTGAACCAGAAAATGGGAAAATCATGTTTATGAATAAAGAAGACACAGTTCCAAAATTTTTCTGATGAAGAAACGTAAAGGAAATTTCAGAGAATACACTGTTATTATCCACTCTATGCATCAAGGCATTCCATCTGTGAAATAGGAGAAAGTCATGAGGAGAAAAAAATGCAAAAATAAAAATACATAAGATTAAATTGCGAGATGAATCACCCAAGGAAAGATATTTGAAAGTAACTAAAAATGTAGCAGCAAAGTGAAAACCAACAATGATGACCCTAAGGAGAGAATTGTCACTCTGGAACAGCAGAGTTGCAGAAATCAAACTTGAGAGACACTCTTAGATGCAGTAGAAAAAGTCAAAGAGAAGAAACTCTGGCAAAGAATGTGATCAGTATGGAGGAAAAAGCTTCTTGATTTATTTTTTTAAATAATTGTGTACTTGAGAACAATAAAACTGAAAAGAAGAAATGATAATACTTCATACTGAAGAAAATAGTCATAAGCTGAAAAAGATCTGACTGCCCAGATTGAAAATTCACCTTGCTCTAGGCAATAATCAATGAAAAGAGAGCCACAAATTAGATATATCTGACAAATATTTGTATTTTAAAGGTAGAGAATAAAACCTATTGGTTTCAGAGTGAAAAAACATTACTAAAGAAAAAAGATTGGTCTCAGACATTCTCTCTTTAAAGTTCCAGAATGTAATGGAACATTTATATAATTTTTCCTAATTATTTTACCCAGCTAATTTGTCTTTTGTATGAATGCAACAGACATTCTCAGACATGCAAGAATACATAAAATATGCCAGCTCTTTAAAAAGCTATTTGTAGATATACTCAAGCTGAATGAGAGCTGAATCTTAATTTAAAGTGGAAGAATAGGAACTTTGGTGTTGGAGTTTCTTCTAATTCCTTACCATATGGAGGAAACTCAAAAGATGAGATTTTTAATGCTGAATGTGATATTTTGAAAAAATTGGTTAAATAATATTTTGATAAATTTATCAAATTATAAGAGGACATCTTTCTAAAACAATATATATAAGCAATAAAAAATGAGCAATGAGATCATGAAGATGAAGATTAGAGTAGGTGAGAATCTGATCATTCACTGCCTTATAGGACATGGTAATAAATTTGGCCTAAGGAGTAAAAGAGAAAAAATAAAGCAGAAAAGTAAAGAAACAAAGACCATAAAATAAATGAGAAGGGGATTCCCTGGTGGTGCAGTGGTTAAGAATCCGCCTACCAATGCAGGTGACATGGGTTCAAGCCCTGGTCCAGGAAGATCCCACATGCTGCGGAGTAACTAAGCCAGTGCAGCACAACTACTGAGCCTGTACTCTAGAGCCTGCGAGTCACAACTACTGAGACTGTATGCCACAACTACTGAAGCCCACGCACCTAGAGCCAGTGCTCCGCAACAAGAGAAGCCACTGCAATGAGAAGCCCACGCCCAACAATGAAGAGTAGCCCCTGCTCGCTGCAACCAGAGAAAAGCCTGCGCACAGCAACAAAGACCCAACACGGCCAAAGATCAAATAAATAAATTTTAAAAAAATGAGAAAAGACTGAGATAAAAGTTATCAAACTATAAATGAATTTTAAGCTTTTTGTTAAAAGTTAAATAGTATTGGAATTAAAATAACAAGAATTAATCTCATAATAGTTTTGAGAGATCCATATAAAACAAATGACACACAAAGATTAAACATTAAAAATAGGTAAAAATATATTAAGTAAATACAAGAGCACAGCCAAATATAAAACAGTTAGACATTCAATGATAGACTGAATATAATTCAAAACAACAAAATTAAATATGACAAAAGACTTAATTTATATTGGCACAGATGTCACAAGAAGATAGAATAATTACAATCCTTCTGTCCAGAAATCATCAAGCATCAAAAATATGAAGCAAAATATCATAGGATTAATACATAAAAGGATTATAGTGGGAAACATTGGCATGCCTTTCCATATTTTTGTTATTTAAAGTAGATAAAAATAAATGAGGGGACGTTGAAGATGGTAGAGGAGTAAGAAGTGGCGATCATCTTCCTCCCCACAAATACATCAGAAATACATCTACTTGTGGAACAACTCGTACAGAACACCTACTGAACGCTGGCAGAAGACCTCAGACCTCCCAAAAGGCAAGAAAATCCCCACGTACATGCGTAGGGCAAAAGAGTAAAGAAAAAACAGAGACAAAAGAACAGGGATGGGACCTGGACCTCTGGGAGGGAGCTGTGAAGGAGGAAAAGATTCCACACACTAGGAAGCCACCTCACTGGTGGAGAAAGGGGGTGGGCGGGGGGGGGAAGCTTTGGAGACAGCAAGGAGAGTGTAGCAACAGGGGTGCAGAGAGCAAAGCAGAGAGATTCCCGCACAGAGGATTGGTGCTGAACAGCACTCACCAGCCTGAGAGACTTGTCTGCTCACCCGCCGGGGTGGGTGGGGCTGGGAGCTGAGGCTCGGGCTTCGGAGGTCAGATCCCAGGGAGAGGACTGTGGTTGGCTATGTGAACACAGCCTGAAGGTGGCTACTTTGCCACAGCTAGCTGGGAGGGAGTCTGGGAAAAAGTCTGGACCTGCTGAAGAGGCAGGAGACCATTGTTTCAGAGTGCGCGGGGAGAGGAAATTCAGAGCACCACCTAAATGAGCTCCAGAGATGGGCACGAGCTGTGGCTATCAGTGCAGACACCAGAGATGGGCATGAAATGCTAAGGCTGCAGCTGCAGCCACCAAGAAGCCTGTGTACAAGCACAGGTCACTATCCTTACCTCCCCTCCTGGGAGACTGTGCAGCCCGCTACTGCTAGGGTCCTGTGATCCAGGGACAACTTCCCCAAGGGAACACATCGTGCACCTCAGGCTGTTGCAAAGTCACTCCAGCCTCTGCCACCGCAGGCTCGCCCCACATGCCATACCCCTCACTCCCCCCAGCCTGAGTGAGCCAGAGCCCCCTAATCAGCTGCTCCTTTAACCCCGTCCTGTCTGAGCGAAGAACAGATGCCCTCACGTGACCTACACGCAGAGGCAGGGCCGAATCCAAAGCTGAACCCCACCTTTGGATAACATTAATAAATAACATTATTTTATTTATTTATTTTTCTTTCTTTCTTTCTTCTTTTTTCTTCCTTCTCTTCTGAGCCATGTGGCTGACAGGGTCATGGTGCTCCTGCCGAGTGTCAGGCCTGAGCCTCTGAGGTGGGAGAGCCAAGTTCAGGACATTGTCCCACCAGAGACCTCCTGGCCACACATAATATCAATCAGCGAGAGCTCTCCCAGAGATCTCCATCTCAACACTAAGACCCAGATCCACCCAACAAACAGCAGGCTACAGTGCTGGACACTATGCCAAACAACTAACAAGACAGGACCACAAACCCACCCATTAGTAGAGAAGCTTCCTAAAATCATAATAAGTTCACAGATACCTCAAAACACACTACTGAGCGTGGTCCTGCCCAACAGAAAGACAAGAACCAGCCTCATGCACCAGTCCCCTCCATCAGGAAACCTACACAACCCACTGAACCAACTTTACCCACTGGAGGCAGACACCAAAAACAATGGGAAATATGAAGCTGCAGCCTGAGAAAATGAGACCCCAAACACAGTAAGTTAAGCAAAATGAGAAGACAGAGAAACACACAGCAGATGAAGGAGCAAGGTAAAAACTCACCAGACCAAATGAATGAATAGGAAATAGGCAGTCTACCTGAAAAAGAATTCAGAGCAATGATAGTAAAGATGATCCAAAATCTTGGAAATAGAATGGAGAAAATACAAGAAAAGGTTCTGTTTCTTTTTTTTTTTTTTTTTTTTTTTTTTTTTACGGTACACGGGCCTCTCACTGTTGTGGCCTCTCCCGTTGCGGAGCACAGGCTCCAGATGCACAGGCTCAGTGGCCATAGCTCATGGGCGTAGATGCTCCGCAGCATGTGGGACCTTCCCGGACCAGTGCACAAACCCGTGTCCCCTGCATCGGCAAGCAGGCTCTCAACCACTGCACCACCAGGGAAGCCCAACAAAAAAAAACTTTTAACAAAGAACTAGAAGAACTAAAGAGCAAACAAACAATGATGAACAACACAATAAATGAAATTAAAAATCTCTAGAAGGAATCAATAGCAGAATACCTGAGGCGGAAGAATGGATAAGTGACCTGGAAGATAAAATAGTGGAAAAACTACTGCAGAGCAGAATAAAGAAAAAAGAATGAAAAGAATTGAGGACAGTCTAAGAGACTTCTGAGACAACATTAAACGCACCAACTTTTGAATTATAGAAGTCTCAGAAGAAAAAGAGAAAAAAAAAAAGGACTGAGAAAATATTTTAAGACATTATAGTTGAAGACTTCCCTAATATGGGAAAGGAAATAGTCAATCAAGTCCAGAAAGCACAGAGAGTCCCATTCACGGTAAATCCAAGGAGAAACACTCCAAGACACATATTATCAAACTATCAAAAATTAAAAAGAAACAATATTATAAGCAGTAAGGGAAAAGCAACAAGTAACATACAAGGGTATCACCATAGGATTAATAGCTGATCTTTAAGCAGAAACTCTGCAAGCCAGAAGGGAGTGGCAGGACATATTTAACGTGATGAAAGGGAAAAAGCTACAACCAAGATTACTCTACCCAGCAAGGATCTCATTCAGATTCAACAGAGAAATTAAAACCTTTACAGACAAGCAAAAGCTAAGAGAATTCAGCAACACCAAACCAGCTTTACAACAAATGCTAAAGGAACTTCTCTAGGCAGGAAACACAAGAGAAGGAAAAGACCTACAATAACAAAACCCCAAAATTAAGAAAATGGTAACAGGAACATATATATCAATAACTACCTTAAATGTAAATGGATTAAAAGCTCCAACCAAAAGTCATAGACTGGCTGAATGGATACAAAAATAAGACCCGTATATATGCTATCTACTAGAGACCCACTTCAGACCTAGGGACACATACCGACTGAAAGTGAGGGGACGGAAAAAGATATTCCATGCAAATGGAAATCAAAAGAAAGCTAGAGTAGCAATTCTCATATCAGACAAAATAGACTTTAAAATAAAGACTATTACAAGAGACAAAGAAGGACAATACATGGTGATCAAGGGATCAATCCAGAAAGAAGATATAACAATTGTAAATATTTATGCACCCAATATAGGAGCACCTCAATACATAAGGCAAATACGAACCACTATAAAAGGGGAAATCAACAGTAACACAATAATAGTAGGGGACTTTAACACCCCACTTTCACCAAGGGACAGATCATCCAAAATGAAAATAAATAAGGAAACACAAGCTTTAAATTATACATTAAACAAGATGGACTTAATTGATATTTGTAGGATATTCCATCCAAAAACAACAGAATACACTTTCTTCTCAACTGTTCGTGGAGCATTCTCCAGGGTAGATCATGTCTTGGGTCACAAATCAAGCCTTGGTAAATTTAAGAAAATTGAAATCGTATCCAGTATCTTTTCCAAACACAAGGCTATGAGACTAGATATCAATAACAGGAAAAAAAATCTGTAAAAATACAAACACCTGGAGGCTAAACAATACAGTATTAAATAACAAAGAAATCAAAGAGGAAGTCAAAATATACCTAGAAACAAATGACAATGAAAACACGATGACCCAAAACCTATAGCAATACAATCCTACCTCAAGAAACAAGAAACATCTCAAATAAACAACCTAACATTACACGTAAGCACTTAGAGAAAGAAGAAAAAAAATCCCAAAGTTCGCAGAAGGAAAGAAATCATAACGATCAGATCAGAAATAAATGAAAAAGAAATGAAGGAAATTATAGCAAAGATCAATAAAACTAAAAGCTGGTTCTTTCAGAAGATAAACAAAATTGACCAACCATTAGCCAGACTCATCAAGAAAAAAAAGGAGAAAATTCAAACCAATAGAATTAGAAATGAAAAAGGAGAAGTAACAGCTGACACTGTAGAAATACAAAGGATCCTAAGAGATTACTACACACAACTCTATGCCAATAAAATGGACAGCCTGGAAGAAATGGACAAATTCTTAGAAAAGCACAACTTTCTGAGACTGAACCTGGAAGAAATAGAAAACATAAACAGACCAATAACGAGCAGTGAAATTGACACTGTGATGAAATATCTTTCAACAAACAAAAGCCCAGGACCAGATGGCTTCACAGGCGAATTTTATGCAACATTAGAGAAGAGCTAACACCTATCCTTCTCAAACTCTTCCGAATATAGCAGAGGGAGCAACACTCCCAAACTCACTCAAGGAGGCCCCCATCACCCTGATACCAAAACCAGACAAAGATGTCAGATAAAAAGAAAGCTACAGGCCAATATCAGTGATCATTATGGATGCAAAAATCCTCAACAAAATACTAGCAAATAGAATCCAACAACACATTAAAAGGATCATACACAATTATCAAGTGGGGTTTATCCCAGGAATGCAAACATTCTTCAATATACTCAAATCAATCAATGTGATACACCATATTAAGAAGCTGAAGAATAAAAACCATGTGATCATCTCAATAGATGCAGAATAAGCTTTTGACAAAATTCAACACTGATTTATGATAAAAACTCTACAGAAAGTAGGTATACAGGGAACTTACCTCAACGTAATAAAGGTCATATATGAAAAACCCACAGCCAACATCATTCTCAATGGTGAAAAACTGAAACCATTTCCACTAAGATCAGGAACAAGACAAGGATGTCCACTCTCACCACTCTTATTCAACATACTTTTCAAAGTCCTAGCCACTGAAATCAGAGAAGAAAAAGAAATAAAAGGAATCCAAATCAGAAAAGAAGTAAAACTGTCACTGTTTTCAGATGACGTGATACTATACATAGAAAATCCTAAAGATTCCACCAGAAAACTACTAGAACTAATCAGTGAATTTGGTAAGGCTGCAGGATGCAAAATTAATGCACAGAAATCTCTGGCATTCCTATACACCAACAACGAAAAATCAGAAAGAGAAGTTAAGGAGGCACTCTCATTTACCATTGCAACAAAAAAAATACCTAGAAATAAACCTCCCTTAGGAGGTGAAAGAATTGTACTCAGAAGACTATAAAACACTGATGAAAGAAATCAAAGACAATACAAACAGATGGAAAAATATACCATGTTCTTGGATTGGAAGAATCAATATTGTGAAAATGACTATAGTACCCAAAGCAATCTACATATTCAATGCAATCCCTGTCGAACTACCAGTGGCATTCTTCACAGAATTAGAATAAAAAATTTTACAATTCGTATGGAAACACAGAAGATCCCAAATAGCCAAAGCAATCTTGAGAAAGAAAAACGGAGCTGGAGGAATCAGGCTCCCCAACTTCAAACTATACCACCATGAAACAGTAATCAAGACAGTATGGCAGTGGCACAAAAACAGAAATATAGATCAATGGTACAGGATCGAATGCCCAGAGATAAACCCATGCACATATGGTCACCTAATTTATGACACAGGAGGCAAGAACATACAATGGAGAAAGGACAGTCTCTTCAATAAGTGGTGCTTGGAAAACTGGACATCTATATGTAAAAGAATGAAATTAGAACACTAATTTCATCCTAACACCATACACAAATATAAACTCCAAATAGATTAAAGACCTAAATGTAAGACCAGACACTCTAAAACTCTTAGAGGAAAACATAGGAAAAATACTCTGACATAAACCACAGCAAGTGTTTTTTGCCCCACCTCCTAGAGTAACAGAAATAAAAACAAAAATAAACAAATGGGACTTAATTAAACTTAAAACTTTTGCACAGCAAAGGAAAACATGAACAAGACAAAAAGATAACCCTCATAATGGGAGAAAATACTTCAAATGAAACAGCAGACAAAGGTTTAATTTCCAAAATATACAAAAAACACATGGAGATCAATATGAAAACAACAAACAATCTAATTAAAAAATAAGCAGAAGATCTAAATAGACATTCCAACTTGGAAGACATACAGATGGCCAAGAGGTACATGAAAAGATGCTCAACATCACTAATTATTAGATAAATGCAAATCAAAACTATAATGAGTTATCACTTCACACCGGTCAGAATGGCCGTCATCAAAAAATCTAGAAACAATAAATGCTGGAAAGGGTGTGGTGAAAAGGGAACCCTCCTGCACTGTTGGTGGAAATGTGAATTGATACAACCACTGTGGAAAACAGTATGGAGGTTCCTTTAAAACCTAAAAATAGAAATACCATATGACCAGCAATCCCACTACTGGGCATATACCCTGAGAAAACCATAATTCAAAAAGAGACATGTACCACAATGTTCATTGCAGCACTATTTACAATAGCCAGGACATGGAAGCAACCTAAGTGTCCATCCACAGATGAATGGATAAAGAAGATGTGTCACATATAGACATTGGAATATTACTTAGCCATAAAAAGAAACAAAATTGAGTTATCTGTAGTAAAGTCAATGGACCTAGAGTCTGTCATACAGAGTGAAGTAAGTCAGAAAGAGAGAAACAAATACAACAAATACAAAAACAAATACCGTAGGCTAACCCATATATATATATATATATATATATATATATATATATATATATATGGAACATAAAAAAATGGTACTGATGAACCTAGTTGCTGGGCAGAAATAAAGATATAGATATAGAGAATGGACTTGAAGACACAGGATGGGAGGGGAAGTGGGGGGAAGTGAGTGTAGCATAGACATATATACACTACCGAATGTAAAATAGCTAATGGGAAGCAGCACCATAGCACAGGGAGGTCAGCTCTGTGCTTTGGGATGACCTAGAGGGGTGGGATAGGGAGGTTGGGAGGGAGGCTCAAGAGGGAGGGGATATGGGGACATATGTATGCATATGGCCGATTCACTCTGGTGTACAACAGAAACTAACACAGTATTGTGTTGCAATTATGTTCCAATAAAGTTCTATTAAAAAATTTTTAAGAAAGGAGAGAATAAATTCTAGCTAAAACTACAAAACTGTGTATTAGAAATATAAGTATGTTTGGCTCCCTGTTTCCAAACCATTCAAAACACCCCAGATCTGGTTAGTGACTCATGCAGCTTCACTCCATTACAGGTTCTAGGACCAAGCCTTCTCCTAGTTAGATGGAATGGAACAAGTTCTGGACCAGTAGCTCCACACTTCTAAATTAAATTGACTTGCCTAATATCTCTCTTTCTGATCCTACTTCCAAAATGGGCCCTTCCTTTGTTCCTTATCAAGTCTTGTACCCCATTTTCAGTAATTATGTTATTTTTGTTTTCTTGCACCATAACCTAGTTCCTAAACTCCAGTTTCTAATTCCACTGTTCAGCCTTTCTGTGGATACCTTTGCCTACTATAAAGACAAATGCAAAATAAAAATAAGGGGCTTAATTCTCCCAGTGAAAACAAAGGAAGAGATTTCCTTCCATGCCCTTTACTAAGAGCATTTACATTAATTTTTTTTAATTTTTTAAATTTAATTGTAAGTTCTTTCTCTGGGTCTTTGAAATGTTTGCAAATCTCTTAAAAACTATAAAAGCTGGTCCAGGCATGTCTTTCTGAAGGACTTAGGAGCCATATCTTTGAAATATAAACTTCAAGGAAGATAGTACCCCCAGTTTTTGTGAGTGTAGGAGCCTGCCTTCCAAGACGCCTGGCTCCATGTTGCAAAACTATTTACTTCCTGTCATAAATATAGGGACAGTGTATTTTTTCTTGTTTAAAGTCAATTAACTAACACAGATAGTCACCCCAATTACCAGGTGAATTTACGATGAACTATATGTAATAAATGGATGCTGTTAATACCTCTTAATTGAAGACTATTTATTGTTTATCTTTGCGGGCTTCTCACTGTTGTGGCCTCTCCCGTTGTGGAGCACAGGCTCCGGACGCGCAGGCTCAGCAGCCATGGCTCATGGGCCCAGCCGCTCCGCGGCATGTGCGATTTTCCCGGACCGGGGCACGAACCCGTGTCCCCTGCATCGGCAGGCGGACTCTCAACCACTGTGCCACCAGAGAAGCCCTCAAGGATTATTTTTAAGTACTAGGTAGGTAAGCTGTACACTGGGTGAAAGTTGAACTGTTTAGCAACTTTTTGTGGTTTTAGCATTATGCATATATAACCAAATAAAGCAACAGCCTCCCCTTGGTATCTCCAGTGCTCAACTGTGCTTAAACTAGAAAAGCAAGCAAAACTCTTTCCTCACACTAGCTCTAACACTTCTTAAACTAACAAGTCTATCAAAGAGAAAACAATTTATATCTATCATGCTTATCTGCTGGACTTGCATATAGCCAGCTCAACACTGATCACTTTATAAAACAGGGGAAAAGGATTAGATAAAGTTGAGGACAGGCATGATATGTTACTAATGTTTTAGGGTAAATTTAAATCACACAAAATGTTTGCACAAATAATCACTTAATAATTTGCCTTGGTGTAAAAATATGTTTTTATATCCTAAGATATAGATTACTATGCATTATGAAATGCTACTTTTTCTAAAACTAATGCTAATATTAAACAATTTATATTAATATATAAAATGTACCTATTAAAATTTTAGAATTCATTTTTAAGAATTTAAATTTAAGAATGTCTTGTATAGGGCTTCCCTGGTGGCGCAGTGGTTGAGAGTCCACCTGTTGATGCAGGGGACGCAGGTTCGTGCCCCGGTCCGGGAAGATCCCACATGCCGCGGAGCCACTGGGCCCGTGAGCTATGGCCGCTGAGCCTGCGCATCCGGAGCCTGTGCACCACAACGGGAGAGGCCACAACAGTGAGGGGCCCGCGTACCGCAAAAAAAAAAAAAAAAAAAAAAATGCCTTGTATAAATGAGATTATCCATAGTGTGGTATAAATATCTCTTTCATTTAAAAAAAATTTTTTTGTTTTGTTCCAAAATTGTTTTAATATGATTGAGATTATTTAGAAATTTTTACAATTCTCTTTATTAGGTTATCCTTCTAGGATTTGATTTAATATCACAGGACATATTTTTTAAATTTAAAACCAATCTTCATGAAAATAATAAATTTACTTCTTAATAGCTTTATTTATTGACTAAAATTTCTACTTCATAAACATTGGCGATGTTGTTTAGTATATATCCTCAGTGGTTGCTGTCTCTTTACTGAAACTGAAAGTTTAAGGTAAACTAACATTTATAATGTGGTTTACAAATTGTTCTCAGACTTATTATCTTATTTAGTTTTTACAACACATTTGTGAGTTAGATGTTATGATTTTTTAAAGAGGTATAGACAAATTTATGGTTTTTATAATAAATATCATACCTTTTTAAAATTGATATATAGTTGATTTGCAATGTTTCAGGTATACAGCAAAGTGATTCATTTATACATACATATATATATATATATATATATTCTTTTTCGGATTCTTTTCCATTATAGGTTATTACAAGATATTGAATATAGTTCCTTGTGCTATAGTGGGTCCTTATTGTTTATCTATTTTATATATAGTAGTGTATATCTGTTAATCCCAAATTCCTTCCCCCCTTTCCCTTTGGTAACCATAAGTTTGTTTTTTATGTCTGTGAGTCTATTTCTAAATATCATACACTTTCAATTAAAAAAATATTCCTTTTGTTATCCAGAAAAAAAGTCCTTCTATGTGTCACTTTCCACATCAGGGAATGATAAAGCTGGAAGGATTTTCACCAAATTTAAAGAGCAAGTTTGGTTTGGGATTGTCTAATTTAAGTGTGGCTATTGTGTTGCATACCACATCCCTATTCAGGACCAAAGGATAGAGACCTTAGGGAAAGGAACAGACAGTCTGCTGAGCAGACTTGTGACGAGGTTGATTTGTGATGGAGTTGTTTCCCACTTAGGCACCAGCGAGCCTCGTAGCTGTGCTGCAGGGTGTTTAGTGGCAGGCATTTATTTAGTTAAAGACAAGTAATGTTTTTCATTAGTAACAATGGGGAGGCCAACTAGAAATATATAAGAATTTTCCTCCTTCTTAAGATTTTCAAAAACTCTTTCTGCATGTAAAAACCATTTTTCTTTACAGTGGAAGATACCCATATGTTCAATAAGTCCCTTGGGGTCACAGCATATTCTTCTTTTATTCTTAAAAAGAAAAATATGCTATGACATTAATGGCTTAGAAGTGTTGTGGACTTCGGGCCATCCCTGAAAAACACCAAATGCAGTCAGTTCCGTCTGAAGTATTGAATATTTTGGTGAACATAAAAGTCAACAATTCTATCTTGTACTCGAAGGCTGACCATCACTCAAAACATAAAAACAAAAATTATGAAACTGCACTCATATTTCATGGCAGCCCACATAAAGAGAACAAAAGTTAGTTGGTTACTCATTCAGCTAGCATTTAATTGGGGATGGTTTTCACTCCTGCAATATCAAATATTAATATGTGAAAGTTGACTTTATTAAGTAAAGTAGTTTTCATTTTACATTCAAAGTCAATCAAATACCCTCCGGCAAACATTCACCCTTCTAATGGATTTTAAAAGTAAAAAGGCAAAAAACATATTTACGTGGTATACTTTGTGATCACAATGGAACTTATTTAGAAATGATTAACAATAAATTATCTAGGAAAACACTAAATGCAACACATCTAAATAATTCATGGGTCAAGAAACAAATCACAAGAAAATTAGAAAATACTTTGATCTGAATATACGACGTATAACAAGAATACACGACGTATCAAAATATGTAGTTTGCTACTAATGCAGTGCTTAGGATAAAATGTATGGCTTTCAATGATTAGATTAAGAAAAGACAAACCCTAAATTAATGGCCTAAAAGTTCTCCTCAAGAAGCTAGAAACAAGCACAAAGTGAAACCGAAGTAAGTAGCAGAAAACCATGTGGACAGTTTAATTTGAGACATATTGTGGTATCTTCTCAATCATAATACAAATTTAACCATTAGATTAATTCTGCTCTGTTGTCATGATTTCCCCCAATGAATTTTGTTAAAATAAATCAGTAAGTGGATTTGTACATGCTACACCTCTATACTATTTACCACTTTCAGAGGGAGTAAAAGTAATACAGGCATAATATAGTAGTGGAATTTGAACAACTAGTGAGCAAAAGCTAGAAACAAAGTTTTTCTCAACTTGTGACTCACAGACGCAGAATAGAGTTCATGGACTCTAGAAACCAGACTGCCTCTATTTGAAAGCCACTTTCTCACTTCATAGCTGTGTGTTGATATAAACCTTAACAATTTACATAACCTCTCTTTGCCCCAGTTTTCTTGTATGTAAAATGGAGATAATATTGTTATGAAGACTGAACAAGTATTATTTGTAAAGTACTTTGAAATGAACCTGGCACAAAATGGACCTCTATAGGTTTTGATTAAATTCTTTGAAATGTAAATAAAAACTAGAGACTTTAGTTACCAGTATCCAATTAATACATGATTCTATAGAATGTATGGTTTAAAATCCATAAAAAATCCTATAGAATAATATAAATTAACACTTAAATTATCCTTGGAAGTAGCTGTTATATCTTAGATATAATAATACTTCCCCTTAAGCAAGTTCTATCCTATAAGTTGGTTATTATTTAAGCTTTGTAAGTTGCTTCCCAAATTGAGGCAGGCAAATATCCAATATAACAGTTTTCCTGTGTTTAATACAGAATGAAGATTTATCAGTAAAACCAAAAAATAAAAGCATGGCAAACATCAAGGCGGGCACCTAGTTTTATGCAAATCAAATTGATGACTAATTATATTGTTTCCCAGATAAAAAGAGGCAACCCTTCATTTTTCATCAAAATTCATAGGTGTCAGAATTCATTAACATAGGGTTCTTGTTATTAGGGGTGGTACTCACTTATTGAACACTTGAAGTTTTTAAAAGCATGTAAAAAGGTGTTGGTTATCTGTCTTGCAATGAAAAGGCCTTTCGTGAGATTTTATTGTCACAATATAATTTATAATTTCATATTGAGATATTAGAAAGTAAAGACACCTGAAAATCCATAGGACAGGTTTTCAAATATTATTCTAGTATGTATTTCCCTGAGTGACATGCTTTGGTACATTGATTAAACATGGTCCACCAAATTAATTTCAATACTTCCAATTTTCTAGTCTTTAAGAGTTGTAATCCAAATTTAGTCTTTGTGAATGGCAGAAGCACAAACTTCTAACAACTGCCTGAAGTCTGAATACATGTAAGTTCCTTTGTTAAAGTTTGAAAATCAAGGTAAAAATTAATTCTAGTCATAGAGGGTGAATTCAAGAAATCCCTGGTGCATTTTAATGACTGACAAAGGTAAGAGGATAAATACAATATTAATTTTATGAGTTTTTTATGCTTGAGTAAACAAAAATTTGTAATTATATTTACAGGGCTTGGCTGTGTTGAAAGATAAGGGATAATTGCATTCATGCCTGATGGGAAAAAGACAGCACAAATTATGCAGGGTTTGTTTGTTAACAGAACTGTAATATTAGGAAACCCAATCAAATGTTAATCAATTACAAGAAAAAGTGCTATTTATGAATGCATTACAGCAAGAAAATCTATATATTTTAGGAATTGAAAATATTTTCATTTTTCTCCCTATTATAATTTCTTCTCTCATACATAAAATATGGCAGTCTTTCACATCAGGCAGATAATTTTGATTTAAATAATATTTATGCAGCTTTCCTGGACAAGTAAAATATACAACTGTGAGACTTAATTCTTAGTTTTTATACAGGCCATATTTCCATTATTTATAAATATTCCATATTTCCCAAACTAATAAGTTTTATTTGATGGCATTTGAATGAAGAAAAAACAACTGAAATTAAGCTTCATAAATTGCTGTCTTTAGATAATGTTTTCCTTATAATGAGATATAAATTCTAAAATACCTAATGGTCAAAATATATGCAAAATATTAGCATATTGAGGTAATTAATTTTGCTTTCTCGAAGTAAATTTTTCAGTTTGGAGCAGATATATACTGTCTTCTATTATGAAATGAAAGGAATTGAGTATGTATTTACCTGTACCTTCTGTGTGCCATAACCTTCCAATAATTTCCAATATATATTTACTCTTTAATCTTGCCAGGGTTTTATGATATTTGCATGTTGTTTGCACTGATTATTCCTGCATTTGCTTAGCTTTATTTAAAATAAGTTTTTTATTTTAAAAAGTTTATTTAAAATAAGCTTTATTTAAAATAAATTTAATATATATATTATAATCTTTCCATTTACTGTTTTCGTTTCCCACGTTTCACCCACATGCTTTTGCTCTTATATATATGCATAGGTGTTATTTTTCTTTTCGGTTATTATTCATCTTTTATTTATATTATTTTAACAATACCTCTAAATAGAAATACCATTATTCAAAGATGAATATTCAAAGATGAATAATAGTATATCTACTTGGGGTATTGCTAAAATAATATAGAGAGGGAAGGGGGATAGATTTTTGGTAAATGGAAGCATTTATGTATTACTATGTAAATATAGTTAAGATTAGAGTTTATCTGGGACATTCTTTCATCAAACTGTTTGACTTTTGTATTGAGGGCACAGCACATTTCAGTTTGGGGCCACTGTGCCTCACAGAAATACTCCTCAATTCACACACCTCTGGATTATGATCTGATGGTCAGAGGTTTTCCTTTATCTTTTATCTTACCTTATCTAGACACTTCTTGTATTATATTTAGAACTTAAATTTGTCCATTTGAACATATTAATATTAGTGAAATAGCAAGAAAAAGAACATGATGGGAAGATGATAAATTAGAAATAAAACACTTAATAAGATAAATTCTACCAATTTTTCAAGAGTATCATGAGAGACCAGAGTTATCATATGATATAAACACATTTAGAAGTAAAATATAAGTTAGTTTAAACAATTCAAATACTTCCTGCTATAGAATTTGTCAAACAATTTTATCTGGATTCAATTTAACTTTCAGGAGGAATTTATCTAGTATTATTTTGTTTCAGTATTATGACAACATTTTTACCACACCCCTTCCAGCATTTATTGTTTCTAGTATTTTTGATAATGGCCATTCTGACTGGTGTGAGGTGATACCTCATTGTAGTTTCGATTTGCATTTCTCTAATAATTAGTGATGTTGAGCATCTTTTCATGTGCCTCTTGGCAATCTGTATGTCTTCTTTGGTGAGATGTCTATTTAGGTCTTCTGCCCCATTTTTTTAATTGGATTATTTGTTTTTTTGATATTGAGCTCCATGAGCTGTTTGTGTATTTTGGAGATTAATCCTTTGTCCGTTGTTTTTTTTGTTTGTTTGGTTTTTGGTCCATTGTTTCATTTGCAAATATTTTCTCCCATTCTGAGGGTTGTCTAGCATCGACATATATACACTACCAAATGTAAATGGTTAGCTAGTGGGAAGCAGCCGCACAGCACAGAGAGATTGCTTGGTGCTTTGTGACGACCTAGAGGGGTGGGATTGGGGGGTGGGGAGGGAGGCTCAAGAGGGAGCGGATATGGGGACATATGTATGCATATGGCTGATTCACTTTGTTTTACAACGGAAGCTAACACAGTATTGTGGAGCAATTATACTCCAGTAAAGATCTATTTTAAAAAATATATGACAGCATTATACTTCTGGGAGAAAATTTTTCACATATCTTTGCATAAGGAACAAAGCCCCTGCCTTCTTTCAGATAATACAGTTTTCCCTTTTACTCTGCCTTTTCTTTTCTTTTCTTTTCTTTCTTTCTTTATTTATTTTATTAGTCTCTGCTTTACAACAAAGTGAATCAGTCATACATATATATCTGTTCCCACATCCCCTCCCTCCTGCGTCTCTCTCCCTCCCACCCTCCCCATCCCACCCCTCCAGGCGGCCACAAAGCACCGAGCCGATCCCCCCGCGCCTCGCGGCCACCCCCCACCATCCATCCACCCCACGCCAGGCAGTGTATACACGTCCATGCCTCTCCCCCGCCCCGTCACAGCCCCCCCCATATCCCCAAGCTCACCCCCAGTAGGTCTATGTCTCTATTCCTGTTTTACCCCTAAATTCTTCATGACATTTTTTTTCTTAAATTCCATATATATGTGTTAGCATACGGTATTTGTCTTTCTCTTTCTGACTTACTTCACTCTGTATGACAGGCTCTAGGTCTATCCACTTCATTACAAATAGCTCAGTTTTGTTTCTTTTTATGGCTGAGTAATATTCCATTGTATATATGTGCCACATCTTCTTTATCCATTCATACGATGATGGACACTTGGGTTGTTTCCATCTCCGGGCTATTGTGAATAGAGCTGCAATGAACATTTTGGTACATGTCTCTTTTTGAATTATGGTTTTCTCAGGGTATATGCCTAGTAGTGGGATTGCTGGGTCATATGGTAGTTCTATTTTTAGTTTTTTAAGGAACCTCCATACCGTTCTCCATAGCGGCTGTACCAATTCACATTCCCACCAGCAGTGCAAGAGTGTTCCCTTTTTTCCACACCCTCTCCAGCATTTATTGTTTCTAGATTTCTTGATGATGGCCATTCTGACTGGTGTGAGATGATATGTCATTGTAGTTTTGATTTGCATTTCTCTAATGATTAATGATGTTGAGCATTCTTTCATGTGTTTGTTGGCAGTCTGTATATCTTCTTTGGAGAAATGCCTATTTAAGTCTTCTGCCCATTTTTGGATTGGGTTGTTTGTTTTTTTGCTATTGAGCTGCATGAGCTGCTTATAAATTTTGGAGATTAATCCTTTGTCAGTTGTTTCATTTGCAGATATTTTCTCCCATTCTGAGGGTTGTCTTTTGGTCTTGTTTATGGTCTCCTTTGCTGTGCAAAAGCTTTGAAGTTTCATTAGGTCCCATTTGTTAATCTTTGTTTTTATTTCCATTTCTCTAGGAGGTGGGTCCAAAAGGATCTTGCTGTGATTTATGTCATAGAGTGTTCTGCCTATGTTTTCCTCTAAGAGTTTGATAGGTTCTGGACTTACATTTAGGTCTTTAATCCATTTTGAGCTTATTTTTGTGTATGGTGTTAGGGAATGATCTAATCTCATGCCTTTTCTTTTAGAAGACTATACTTTGTTAACATTTTTCAAGGTTTATTAGTCATTGTTCATTAGTATTATTTGTACCCCTTTGAATGAAGCCTTACACTGGGTGTGAACAGTACATATCTATGTATCTCTATCTATCTATCTCCAGTACATAGAAGTCTACTGTTACACCTCTAGTACTAGTGACACTTATTTCTTTTATAAGAGATAAGAATCTTTATTCATAGAACCAAATGACTAAAAAGTTTCCGTAGCTAAATGAATGTATAAGTCTCCTCCCATCCTGTCTTGCAATGACAACTGAAATTTTCTTGCCCATAGACAGAAGAGTATTAACCTAGAGAATAAGCTGTTGATTCAGGGTAATATTATTTATTTAAATATGAAAATCTCTTTAAGGGCTATATGTCCATTTATTTTTTTTTAAGGACCTATGAACCATCTTAAATATGTATAGACTTTTTTCTTCAACTACTTTGAGAGAGTTTGAATTACCTATATATGTTTAAATAATTTAGGTTAGTGTTTTTCTAACCATTAAAAGAGAGTCCTGAAAAGTAAAAATAATCAGGCAATTCCTAATTTTTATTTCTATTTTATCCACATTTTTAATATCAGAAGGAGATGAATGAGGAATTTTCGTGTTATGATGACTTTTGTTTCCCTATGGAAACTTATAACTATAAGATTACAATAATAAATATTTGAAAAAAGAAATATTCAATATTATTTTTCTCATATATACATTATATGTATCATATTATGTATAATACATATATGATATATTTTACTTATTTTATGTTACTAATTTAATTTTATTTAGTACTCATCAGTTCATTTATTTTACATTATCTTCCTATGGAAAGAGATTAATAAAATAATTTATTTAACAATTCTCCCAGTATTGAGAATCATCAACACACCCACCTCTTAGATGATTAAATTCCCAAAGACCTACCTTCTAACTATTTATTATTATTATATATAATTTCAGATTTGGGTATATACCAAGATGAATAAAAAAAAGATTAGTGAAAAGAATATTTAATCACTACAGAAATTTTGGAAAATATAGAAGAACATAAGAAAATGAAAATTGTACATAATCCTATCACTCAATGAGAACCAATGTTAATACAAGAAAATTTTCTTCCATTGTTTCTTTCCCAATGGCTAGATGGATAGATTATACGTTTAGATTATACGTAGATTATACATCTACATTATATATTTATATAAAATATATATTAAATTTATAATTTCCATTGCATAGAATTTATCCTGTATATGCTACATAAATATTATACGTTACTTTTGTAAGTTTGTATAGAGGTTCTTTTGTATACTTATTTTCTCACTTATTTTTATAAAGTTGAAATTAATGTTTTGAAAAAATGTATCACTTAGAGAAATTAACCATAAGACTTTTTGCTTTTTTTTTTTTCTCTTCACAAAATCCCATGTTTGGACAAACTTTGAAAGAGTCAACCCTTTTTCTTAAGGCAGACAGGCATTATTATGCACATCTTACAGATATGACCTTGAGATCCATATACATAAATGAATGACTCAAGTAACTAAGTGGTGATGGACTGCGGGGCTGGGGATGAAGCATCTAGCTTCCCACACTCTGCTGATTTATGTTCCCTCAACATAAACCTGTGGAGTTCTTCTCACCAGCCTTTTATATTTTTCTTTGAATTTCATAACCTATTATAATTTGAAGGGAGAGAATATGAGCGAACTTCCTCTTTGTACTTCTAGTTTGAAATATAGAACATACCTATACAGTCAAGCAGAAAATGATTGATTTAGGGCTGACAATAAAAAACTCCTAAATAATAGGATTAATTATTTTTGATACCCACCTGAATTCTTGAGTGTTTAACATTTTCCCAATCAATCCTTTGTTATGACACCATATGTAACAACAGCATTCCTTTGTTCTAAAATTACTTTTCTTGACACTTTGTCAATCCTCAGTATATGGAGCAGAGAAACTCTGAGCCTTAACTATAGCAAAGTGTGGCCATTTTAAAAACTGAAAGACATAAATTGCAATCTGTAAGTACACACCTTTTAGAAAAGACACTAAGAAAAGAAAAAGCCCATTTATAATTTGGAAAAAGTAGGACTCATGCACTAAGTCAATGCAGAAAGAAGAGCCAGTTGCCCTTTGGATGTCAGAAAGTCAAGAATAAAGTAGAAGCAGCTGTACACATCTGAAAGCTCCCTCATCTTGTGATCTTTTGAAGAAGTGATCTTACATTAACCATTCCAGAAAGCGCTAAACAATTATATTTCCTAAGTAATCCCATGTTTAAATAAATCATATTAAGCAAACACTCAAACACAGTGTCATGAAGAGCTGAACTAAAAAGAAAAGCAAAATTATAAACATACAAACATAATTCTCAATATACTGATTAGACAATTTAGTTTGCTGAGCAGTAGCTCATCTTTTTGCTGTGTGATAATAGTGGTAATTTCTTTACATGATGTTTGTTGTAATCATTTATGTTTGATGGAAACATCTAACTATAGAGAGAACATCTGGAATTATAGATACTTAATTTTGACTGGCTCTACTTTAAAGACCCAAGGGTAAAGAGAACTAAAAATCAGACCACGCCACAGGAAAAACACAAAGGAACATTGATACTAAGAGAGCACAGCCTTAATACAGTAGGAAGACAATAACAGGATAGTAGCAATAGATAGTGTAGCAGAAATGTATGAGGTATGCCATTGCTAAGAGAAAAAATAATCCCTCTTGAAAAGAATCATGAAAGCACTTCATCTGATGAGGAAAAGGCCAGTCTCTTGAGTTTCTGCAAGTGTGGTAGGCTGAGTAATGGAATTATTCAATCAGTACAAGATTTTAATTTCAATGAAGTCTAATATATTATTTTTTATTTTATGTTTATTACTCTCTGTGTATTGTCAAAGAAATCAGGTTCTGAAGCAGGCAAAAAATCATCCCAAACCCCCAAATCTAAATATTATAACTATTACTATTTTGGTATATATCATTACATGTTTTTATTTTGTATATATATATTTCATATCTCCTTTATCCAGTCATCCATCAATGAACATTTACATTTTCCCATACCTTGGCTATTGTAAATAATGCAATAAACATGAGAGTGCAGATATCTTTTTGATATCCTGTTTTCATTTTCCTTGGGTATATAACCAGAAGTGGGATTGCTGGATCATGGTCACACCTGTTGGAATGGCTATTATCAAGAAAGCAAGAGTTAACAAGTGTTGGCAAGGATATGGAGAAAAGGGAACCTTTGTGTACTGTTGATGGAAATATAAATTGGTACAGCCATAATGAAAAACAGTTCTTCAAAAAATATTTTTTAACAGTATTTAACATTTTAATAGTACTCATTCACTATAGTTGCATTTCTCTACTAGATTTGATACTGGAAACCAACCCCTTTAAGTACAAGATCAAAGTGATGGGAGGGTTGATTCCTTCTAAGCCTTGTGAGGAAGAATCCATTCCATCCCTCTCACTAGCTTTTGGTGGGTTGCTGGCATTGCTGGCAATCTTTGGCATTCTTTGCCTTATATAAGCATCACTTTGAGATCTGCCTTCATTTTCACATGACATTTTCCCTGCATATGTGTCTGTGTCCAAATGTCCCTTTTTTATAAGGACACAAGTCATATGAGATTAGGGGCCCACCCTACTGGAGTGTGACTTCATCTTAACTCATTATATCTGCCATGGTTCTATTCTCAAATAAGTTCATATTCTGAGGTAGTGGGGGCCAGGACTTCAACATATAAATTTGAGAGGAACACAATCCAACCTATAACATATGATAGGACTATATTTACCTTCGTAAGAAATTGCCAAACTGTTTCCTGAAGTGGCTGTAACATTTTCCATTCCCACCAGCAATGAATGAACATTGGCAGTGCCTATCCAATCACTGTCTAGGGGAAGAGAATCCTATTCAAGGGGTTTTCAGTTTCCCAGTCCCACTGGCAAGATCATTCCAGTCGCAGCTGGATGCCATAATTACCTGCGTTAATCTCTCTTCTTTGTTCTGATCTCATGCCTGACAAGCATCCATATGAGTAGAAATTGGCTCTTGTCTAGATCTAACTGGGTGGTTATGCCACCCCCCAGGAGAGGCATGTTTCTCATTGTAAATCAATTAAACAGCAGCATGACTTTATGCATTAGTCATTTCAGCTTTGGGGAACCCTCTTGAGAGATGAAACCCTTCTTGGCTTGCTAATAAAATCAAGTGCCTAAGTTTGTGGGGGCCAAGAAACCATGGTAAATATGCAGAGTGCTCATCTGTGAAATATGATAAAAATCGCCAGCACTTCCTGGTGACATCCAGAGATTACTCCTGCTTATGTGTGTCTTTTAACCCTCATTTTAAACTGGTACATAGTAAACCTACTTTATTATCATTGATAATAAAATTCTTTATATTACTTAGATTATTGCTAGAGTGACAATAAAGTCTTATTTCTCTTTATAATAATGGTTGGAAACCAAGAATAGAAGTTATAAGGAATAGATCATACTAATTCTTGGTTCCAAACTTGACCAGATCCATCAGAATTTAGATGACTTTCGTTGTTTTGTGTGTGTGAGAGAGACATCATTTATCTACATTTGTATTTCTTTAGAAGACTCTAGTTTTAGGAACTTCTAAGTCACTTCTATTCTTACCATGTTTCATAACCATTTTTGAAGATTATTCCCACTCATAAGTTATTGTAAGTCACTTTTCAAATTTTATGTATAGTTTGTGGGGGATTTAAGGAGTATAACCTGAGCACAGATTCCTGAACTTCCTTTCACCTAAATGCTCTACTTGGAGAAGCTCAAAACCAAAGTTCCTGTTTCCAAAGTGTGTGAGATAACAGGTTTTGCCAGTATGTCCATAAAGAGTCAGCAGGGAGGTGTCTTGCCTGCCTACCCTGAGTGCTTCTTATCATTCAGGTGAGTCCATGTAAGTACATACCTCTCTGCTTAGGGTTCACAGGCCATCCCAGCTTGACCCTTCCTGCTGCAATAAAACCTCTTATGTCATTGTTTCATTTGATATGACACATTTCAACCAGCTCCTGCATTTCAGATAGCCAATAGGGAAAAAACCATTTCAATTTGTAATCTTTGGAAGGTTTAGACATTTACTTTGCACTTAAGAAAAAGTAAGGTGGTCTTTCCAAAACTGTAAGCTCAAACAATCTAAAAAGTTTATGCCTTGAAATTTTATCATATACTTTTGCCCTTTTCCTTGTCTTTTTCAATACAAAGCGTTGGGTAATATTCATCCTTGTACCCACCAATATTTACCACAGTTGCAAATACTAGTTGGATTGGACTCAACAATAGTTTGAATTCAATAATCAAAATCAGTTCCTTCATTTAAGTAGCAATTCTATAGATGGTGAGGATTTTCCTCCCATTATTGAAATATTTACTGTCAGAAAAATGAGAACTGGGTTTCTGGTACCATGGAATACTTTTTAAAGTGTTTTCCCCTATAATTCTAGTGATTCGTTACATATTTACTGACCAACTACTAGATGCAAGACTCACTGAGCTATAGTGACATGTGAGTCAACTGAGAATCAGACATGTATCATAAAGTTTTTTTTAAATTTTAGACATTTGTAAGTAGCATTCTGTCCATCTCTTCCTCTTAGTATGTGTAGAGTGTGTATGGTATCTCTTGCTTTTCATTTTATAAGATAATGAAGTAATAATTATCATTTTAACTACTTGGCACAGTTTATCATTTCTGAGCTATTTAGAGTATCATTTGGAGGAAAATAAAATCGGCTGAAATGCATTTAAATTTGCATTCTCCTTGACATTAAAGAAGGTTAACATGTATCAGTACTATCTTTGAAGTATTTTAATTCTTTCTGTTTTCAGAAATGAAGTAGAATATTGTTGATATGTTCCTTGAAAAAAAAATCAACTTAGTTAACACACATTCATTCAAAAGTTCAGTATTGAGTCCTTACTAATCTATCTATTCTTTGCTCTGGAATATGAAAAATCTTTCCAAATGGAATTCTGTACTCTCTCCCAACTGCCTATAAAAACTCCACCTGTGCTTCAAAACAGTTCAAAATCACTCTTTTCCTGAAATAGCTTTCTAAGTTTCCCTACTTGAAGTTTGTTTGTTTGCTTACCAGACTAAAAGGAAATGTTCTGTTAGAAGAACAAAATGGAAGAATGTGTATCCACAGAAGCCAAGGCAAAGTGTTTCAAGGAGAGTAGTCAACTGTGTCCAATACTACTGAGAAATGGAGTAGAAGGTCACTCTTTAATGACCGTGATTTGGCAAAATGGAAGTTTTTAGTGACCTTGTAAAGAGCAATTTCAGAAGGAGTTAAAGAGAAAATAGTGATTAGGAGGTAGAATCAGAAGAGACAATTTCTTAGGTCAATTGGAGCAACCGGAGTCGAGGGAGTATTTGTTTTTTCTTTGTGTCTTTTCCTGCTTGTTTTAATAAGGGAGGGACTGAAACAAGCTCCTATTTGGGGCCACATGCTTTACCCTTGTCTGCATCATTCTGTGCAAAGAACACACTGTACTGGACCTCAAAGGAATTGGTCTTTCTTCTACTTTGCTACTAATTCTATCATCTTAGTCATGATACATTCCCTTAATCTCAAGATCTCATGTAAAATGATGGGGTTAACCTTCTATATTCAACAGTCAGTGACTTCTAGATGGATATCATTTGTAGTTTTGAATATTAGATGTGCCAACTCACATTCTCTGTCAAGGACTTTATTTGGCTAAATCTCAGGGGAATTTGAGAGCCTTGAAAAAGTGAGGCAGGAGGCCAGGTGAGATTGTAAGGTTTGAGACAAACACATTGTATACAAGACTGATGTAAGCAGTCATTTGAATGTTTTAATCACATCTAATTTTATAAATACTAAAATTATTCCTAGTGATTGATGTTAATTTTATAATTATAATAAGTAATCTCATGACATCACAAATGGATAATTGCTTCTGAATGTCTCTAGTTTAAAATTGAATAAAATTCAAAAGCTTTGCCTAAATAGAACTAAATTTTGTTGTTATTTTCTCTATTGTATTCCCATTTGTGGTCCATATTGACTAGAATTCTGCTTTCCTGAAGTTTATCTCACATTCTGGTTAAGCATACATGTAATTAATATTTTATTTCTTGAGTTAACATAACTTTGCTTTGAACATTTGATGCTCCCTCTGTAAGAGGTAGGTTTTACTGTACAAATCATTGTCTTTGCCAGCTTTTTGCACCTTGCACACAACTGTGACTTAGAATTGTGTCTGAGTATGTACTCCTGCTGTGCTCATACTGCTTTGTGATCAAAACTCCTTGATTAGGTACTTTAGACTTCTAGTCAATAACCATTGTTCAGATATATAATTAAATAGAACTTTGATAATTCTATGTTCTTCCTAAATTTTCATAGTCGTGTAAAAGCAGGCTTTTTTTTTTTTTTTGCGGTACGCGGGCCTCTCACTGTTGTGGCCTCTCCCGTTGCGGAGCACAGGCTCCGGACGCACAGGCTCAGCGGCCATGGCTCACGGGTCCAGCCGCTCCACAGCATGTGGGATCTTCCCACACCGGGGCACGAACCCGTGTCCCCTGCATTGGCAGGCGGACTCTCAACCACTGCGCCACCAGGGAAGCCCTAAAAGCAGGCTTTTATTTTAGACGTACATAGTTAAGTAAGACTGATTCCAAAGAAAGTATGTTCTATTGGGTTGAGTTATGGGTAGGGGACAAGGACTTTTATAACTGTAAATTAAATCAGTTTTAATGCATATATTCTTTATTATGGGTTAAATTGAACTGGCATTCTCAACTTAGAGCAAATTATTAAAAAATCTGGACCATAATGAACAACCCAAGTTACTATGAAGAAGAGAGAGAAAAAAGATGAGTTTTTAGTATTGTTTATTTCACCTTAGGTAAAGTTTAACTTTTCCTTAGAAGTAATATTTTCTCTTTTTGGAAATTAAACCTTTAACTTGAAGGTAGGTAGAAGATTTAAAAAATTAGCTATATTCCCATTAACCAAATATAATAATGATCTGTATTTTTGCTTGATTTTCTTTCATGCTTTTAAAAAATTAACATAAAACAACATCAGCAACATTATCAGTTATTTATTATGTGATAGACATATGATTTGTTTCCACACCCCACTTTTTAACCATAGTACTAAGTCCTATATTTATATTATAGTTATAGATTTATAATCTTACCCATGTTAAAAACATCCATATTATTTTACTTAAAGTTATAGCTTACATATTTATATTTAAATATGTATATTTATATGCATATATCCCAAAGTATTGGGTTAGCCAAAAAGTTCATTCGAGTTTTTCTGTAAGATAGTATGAAAAACCCAAACAAACTTTTTGGCCAACCCAATAGTTGTAAATAATCATGTAACTCTAAGGTATGTATCAGAGTTGTTTTTCTCTCAAGATTATAAGTATTTACCAAATAATTTCAAACTTTTTAACAAACATGTTAAAGGAGAACTAACATCCTATTAGAAATTTAAGATATCAATACTTCTGTTTTCTGTTGTAACCGGTATTACAAAAAACAAAGTCTTCCCAAAATTTGGCTTTAATTTTTTAGGAAAGTTTTCTTCAAGTGGATTTCTGGGTCAAAAGATGTGAACATTTTTAAGCCTCCGAAATACAGATGGCAAATTATTCCTTCCAAAAAATGAACAATTTGCTCTTCAAGAGAGAGTGAATGAATCTCTCTAAGTTGTACTATAGTCAATCCATTATTATTATTTTTTAAATCTGTAGTAAAGCAAAAACATATTTTCTTTCATTAATTTACATACCATTGATTACTAGTATGGCTAAATTTTTTCTATGTATAAACCATTACTGTCCTCAATATAAATATTAAAGATTCATATTTTTTGTCAATTATTCATTTAAAGGTTTTAATGTTTTCTTTATTGATGTAATGAGGTCTTTACATGCAAAAGCCATTTGCTGAACTGTCCTTTCAAATTGCTTTGAGAGTACTAGCTATTAAGAATGGGCTGTTGCTTTTAGTGAATCGGTGCTGTCTAAGATGATATACAGGCATCATACACTGTTCCTTCTGAGACTGAGAGAAATTTTTCACAGTCTCAGAAATAAAAATTATGATGCTTCTGAATGGTTGGTATGTTATTAGCCACTGGTTATGGATATTGAGACTGGCTTTGTTACTCATTTCTTTAAGAAGCTGAGTTGAACTTACGGACTGTCATTAGTTATTACACAGAATATTATGGTATTTTTGCCTCTAATTATATTTTTAGTTTTATCATATATTCTATTAATTTCAACCTTTTAATTTACTAATCATTACTTGTTGTAATAATGTACATATTTCTGTAAGCCACCTCAAACCCTGTTTTCAAAAGAATGAAGGGTACAAAAAAAAATCTCAGTTAAATAAAACAAATTAATAAGTGCTTTCAATAGCTATTACTAAAACTTTTTCTCATTTTAATTTAAAAAAATCTATAAAGAGTCATATTTTATGTAATTAAGTTGATTTTTCCTCCATTATACCATTAATTCTTTTATAAGCTTAGACAGTACAATAAAGTAAATGAGACCTTAATGCTTAGCATCCATAGATGAAGAGATGAGGAAATGGGGAATGGACCTGAGATTTTCCCATTCTGTACTGCCTTTCTACTGTGACAACAGATTCTGAGACTATTGGGCTCTACCCTATGTGAATGTACAGTGCCTTTTGAAATTGTCATTTGGTAGTTATGAAAACTTTCACCACAAATATTGGAAAACTCAACTAACATCAACCTAAACATTTTCTTTCTCCACTGAAAACAAGTGTAGAGATAGATGTTTGACATATTCATAAAATTTCTTGGCCTTTCCCTCATGGCTGCAAAATGGTTGCCACCATCCCAAGTATGAAATCCATACTCCAGAAAAGAATAAACTGATAGATAGACTAGTAGCAGCAGAACTCCACTTGAATTGCAATGGGCAGAATTCTATTACATGGCTACTTTGAGCTAAGAGGCAAGTATTTGTCTTCTCTGTTCTCACAGTGGATGTGAGCAAGAGAAACTGGGGATGGCAATGTGTGTTGAGAATGATTATTACTTAATATTTGTATATAAAGCCACTTTCTAAATTTTAAGTTAATTGCTTCTTCTCAGTCGGATTAGAAACTCATTTAGGGCTGGCTCTATTGTTTTCTTTTTCCCTACAAGTGTATCTAGCAAAATACATAGCATTAATATTTAAAATTTATCTATTTAAATTTCATGATAAAAATAAGTACATTATTATTTTTTGTTAAGTGTACATTCATTGTGAAACAACCTAATTTTATAAACTTTAACTTAGCAGCCTTACTGATCTGAATTACAACCACAAAAGTATTTCCCTAAGTATTTTACTCAGTAGATGAGAATGGAGGTGTACCCGGGTCCCAAACCAATCTAAATGTTTTAGAACTGTATCAAAAATTAGATTACTGGTTCTATTAGTTTCTATTGCTGAGTAACAAATTATACAAGTTAGTAGCTTAAAACAACACAAATTTATTATCTCACAATTTCTGTGGGCCAGGAGTATGGGTACAGGATAGCTGGCTCCTCTGCTCAGGATCTTACCAGGATGAAATCAATGTGTTGGCTGGGGCTACCATCTCATCTGAGGTTCAAAGACCCCTTCTGAACTTACTGGTTGTTGGCAGAATTCAGCTTCTTGTGGTTTTAGGACTAAAGCTCCAGTTTTCTTGCTTATTATTGGCTAGAAACAAGTCTCAGTTCTTAAAGGATGTGCTCAGGGCCTTGCCATGTGGTCCTGAGCAGTTCGCAATATGGCTGTTTGCTTCTTCAAGGCCAGAAGGAGCACATCTCTGCTGCATTGAATTACTTCAACTTCTAGAATCCCTCCACCCCCTCTAGTTTTTTTCGAGGGCTCACCTGATTAAGTCAGGTTCACTTAGGATAGTCTCCCTTTTGATTAATTTAAAGTCAACTGATTAAGGGCCTTAATTACTCTGCAAAATTCGTTAACTTTTGCCATATAGCATAACCTGATCATAGGAGTGGCATTTTACCCTATAGTATCCTATTCACAAGCCTCACCCACATGGGAAGGGAGTGGGTTATACAGTACATGTACACTAGAGGGCTATAATCATAATTGCGGGGTCCCTCTTAGAATTCAGCCTACACACTGGTTCAAACTTCAGTGTTGTATTTAATATTTTCAAGAACTAATTATGAAGCATGGAGTTAGAGTAAAAAGACATAGCAAATATATCTGAGGACCTAGAGAAGCCTCTCAAGTACTTTAAGGATTTATTTAGACATGGAATATGTTTAATGTATGAGAGGATCACCTTATTACAATTAGACAGACTCAGTTGTCAATGGTGTTAACCACTGTATCCCCCCTCACCCCCTCCAAATGACATGTAAAACTTAGTGTGGTCCCTCTCACATAGAAATTGCTCAGTAAATGTTACCTGAGATTATTATGTTTACTGATGGGTTAAAATATGTTTTCTTTTTGGCACCACTGTGTGGTTTTGCAGGTTGGTTACTAGCATTTTGTTAATTGAATAAGTAGAAACTACACTGTGTGGGTGAAAATGAGCTTTGCAGAAAACTATAAAATGGTTTGACTTCTTGTCCTTCAAAGAATGTCAAGAAAAATTGAACTGATGGCAAAGTGGCTAGGATTGAAAAGATTTTATGTTGAAAAAATGGTATTCAGAGAATTCTAATGAATCATTCCTCTGTGTCTTTTTTAGGGCATTGTACTATTGTAGCAATCACATTTATCCTCAGGAACCTCCTCTGCTCCTATGAACTTTCATTATCTGATACTCATTTCATCAGTTAAAATGAGGTAGAAGCACAAAATTGTGATAGCATTTGGGGAAAATATCTAACTGGTGATTTGATGATACCTATGTTTCTTGAAAGCATATATGCAGAAAGAAAAAGAAACAGCTTATAATTTATAGTGGAGAAAGTCATAACCATGGAGTTCATCCTAACTTTACCCCAATTAACTCTGAGAATGTAGACAAACCTGACCTTTGAGAAAACTGGAGAAAAAAATTATCTCTAAGCCCCATTATATTACTAGTGTTTTGGTAATACCATGTGAAGTCTATTAAAGGATAATTTTCTAAATTTAATTAAATATATGGAATGTATTAATATGAATATTTTTGTTCTTAATTTTATGTTGATTTTCAGATGGATGGGACTTTTATGTTGTTTTTATATGCACAAATATGATAAAAGTATGTTACCATTCTTTAATATGGTGAGTAAAAGAACTATTTTTGCCCCATGTCATTATAAGAACTTTAAAACATAATGAGTAAAGCCAATGCATAGAGTAACAAAAAAATGGAAGTTTATTCAACGTTTTCTTATCAGTTAATTTTTAGCTCATTAGTCCTTTTCTGTATCCATTGAAAGACATATAAAAGGGAGGGCTAAGTAGTTCACACTGAGCATAGAATACATAAGGTATCTTACTTTTATAGAAGGTTATCTATTTCTGGGATGCAATAACTCTTGGCTTTTATTTTACTTAAATTATGAAACCAAATTAAAATTGCTTTTTAGATATTGATGTGAAGATTCCGTAGAAATCTCTTGCTTTTTACAACTGAAACTTTTAATATTCTATTTCATCTTTAATTTTATTTTTGTTTTAGGCTTCAATGATTATACCAATTGGAAAAAAAATACTTGTTAATATATTTACTTCCAGGACTCTATATAGAATAAATATCTACTCTGCTACTTTGCTCATGGTTATAGAGAGACATTTCTGATCATTGATCACTGGTATTTCAGTTAGATATTCAGATATTCAGAAGAAGTTTCAATTTAGGATTTTTTCCTAATTTCTTTATTATTTTGAATTATGGATCACCTGGGATGCATGTGGAGAATGTAGAGGTAGGAATATTCTTAAGCTTCACAAATTAAAACTTTCAAAGTTACTTTCTTTGACTTCCCCGTGGTAAACTTATTTTTTTCAATATGATTTTATCTGACACTTTAATGTTCTTTGCCAAACCCTTTGTAGACCCATGGTGATATTTATCAGATGACTTGAGTAAGAAACCTTTTATTCCATTCCTACTTCAGCCTCTGACTCTTTGAATGACCTTGAAAAATTAATATTCCTCCCACTATCTCTCAAGGTAAAAAAACCAAAAAACAAAAAACTAAATCAGAGGGATGATCTGAAGCTTGATTATAATTATGATTCATAATAAAGTCCACTGAGATATTTCAAGAAAAGGTATTGTACACAGGCAAAACATTATTATAAAACTCTCTAGAATCTTCATTTGTAGATTATTATTTATGATTTCAACAGAATTATATTTTAGTTGTGCCTATAGGGTCTCTGATGATTTTCTGTCAACTAAAACTTTTATACTGCATAATGAATGTTTACTAAGCTGTGGTTTCCTTGAAGAAGAAAATGGAATAACTCAATATTTTTAAGTTACATACATGAATTTTAAATTACCTTCCCTTTACCATTAAGTTGGGGTGAGTCTAAATTTAAAGTATTAAGATATCTAACACATCTTAGAGAGTTGTAAGATGTACGACTTAGAGTAAGACTGCATAAATTACCTCATTCAAACCATCATATGCTTACATTTTGATGGGGTAACTTAGTTACCAAGGTAACTTAGTTGTATTTTTCATATTTCTTTATAAGTAGTTTGAATTACAGGATATAGTCTAGTGTCTAAGCATCTGGGTTCTAGTGTCAGATTGTTGACAAATCTTTGCTCTATCACATATAAGCTGTGTGACTTTTAGCAACTTATAAAGTTGTCCATACCTCAACATCCCCATTTGTAAAATGCAGATAATAATAGAACAGACTGTTAGATAAATGAAATAATACATACTGTTTGGCACATGTAAGTACTCAATAAATATTAGCCTTTCCTACATGGCTGGTCATGGCTCTATTTCTTTATGTGGGTACCCATTAATTGTATGGAACAGGACCCTACAGGGCCTTCCCAGGACAGACCCCTCCCCCCATGTCATCTGCCTGTCTCTTGTTTGTAGAAAAGTTGTAGTCTCCCAGGCCTCCCCTGAGTCACAAAAGTCTGGCTCAAGAATTAATGACTGAAAAGATGTGAACATGGAGTGACAAAAGTGGCAGTTGGGTCAGGAGACCTGTTAACAATTTAAACAGTAAATAAGGCATATAGCAGTCACAGAATCTTTAGTTTCTCCCTGAAGTACATAGATAACAGTATCTGATGCACATTCCTGAGTTGTTTTGCAGATACTAAAGCCCCCACCAAATGAAAGAAGTTAACAACATGATGACCATGAGCATGTAGCAGGCAGACCTACTGGAGCCTGAGGATTGACAATGTTAACCCCTGTGACACCACCGTGTTACCTCACCATCAACCAATGAGAGAACTGTACATGAGCTGATCACACACCCTGCAACTCCTCTCCTTTACCTTGCCTTTAAAAATGCTTCCTTGAAACCCATCAGAGAGTTCAGTTTTTTTGAGCATTAGCTGCCCAGGACTCCTTGTCTGGCACCTACAGTAAATGCTGCACTTTCCTTCACCACCACCAGTGTCAGTAGATTCGCTTTACTGCATACGAGCTAGTGGACCCAAGTTTGGTTTGGTAACAATTTGATTAAAATTAGAGTAAGCTTCAGAGGGGTGAACATTTTCATTCCTGATTTCATCTATATTTACAGTGTGGATTGTTGCAGATTGTCATAATTTTTGCTTTGTTCCTATTTAAACTTCTTCCATAGAGTCTTCATTCATTACATGATCTCAATTTTTATATTTATGGGTATGAATTGTACTATTAAATCTAAAACCATCACTTAGACATTATTAACAATAACAAATATAAGAAAAAATTATATTTATTGGGCATATGTTACATGCAAGGAATATTTCCAAGTACATTACATTAATTACTTTGTTTAATTCTCAAAATAACTGTGTTAGGTATTATTATCATTAACCCCATTTATGAATTAAAAAACTAAGGTTAATAAAGATTGGCCAGACTACTTAGGTCTATGGGACAGAGTCAGAGCTTCATTTCATATTATCTGATAATAAAGCCCATACTCAGAACCTCTTAATTCTACTTTCTTATATTTCAGCTGAATGTCTCTCCATCACTTCAAAATATACAAACTCACATTTTTTCCTGCCTATATGACCTCTTTCTAACATGTATATTTCTAATATCCCTGTATTCACTCCTACATGGAATTCATGATTCTCTCCTGTAACTTACTTCTTTCCCTCTCATTTACTACCAATTGTTTTTGTTCTCCCTTGGTAATATTTCCAACTTAAAAATATGTTCCTATGAGTTACCCACCAATCTCCATTCTTGTGTGATTTTCACTGCCACTACCCTGGCCTAAGCCTTCCTTAATACATTTCTGGATTACTGCCTTAGCTCCCTAGTGATTCTCCCCTAACTTCAGCTTCCTCAGATTACACTCCAACTTGCCATTTACTAGCTGTGTGACCTCAACAAATTAATTTTTCTTCCAGTGACTCAATCTTAAAATTTGGATAATAATATCTACCTCATAGGGTTGATCTAGATTTCAAAACATAACCTTAATGGATTTCCATAATTTGGACCAACTGTGTCTAACCTATTTTAGTTCCTCAAACAATCCTTTTTAGCAGGTGTCTCAGGCCCCACAATCTCAAGGTCAGTAAGTTTTTGGTATCACTTTCTTTTAACGCTTAAATAGGTATGAGATTAATGAGTTTTCCTTGCTTCACACTTCTTCAGTTAGATTGCATCTTTTATGCCTCACAGTACCTAATTTAATGCTTCATATACTGGGGGCAGTAGGCATATAGTAAACATTTGTTGAATTATTTTGACTTAGATCAATTTCCTTGTTCCCTAGTTTATTCCCATTGGGTTTATAATGAAACCCAGTGGAAAATGTCATTTTTCTCCACAGCTGCCATTCGTCCTTTTTCTTATTGTGTTGCCATCATGAAGTTTGGGTAGGCTAAATCTCACCTCCACCTACAAGAACAGTCCTATTTTCAAAGACTAATTAGAATTACTTCATTGTCATGACCCCAGTGATTGGCTCAGAAATGCTGAATAAGCATATCAGGCTGAAGCTAGTCAGTGCCTGGCAATAACTAAGTTTCCATGAGTAAATTCAGGTCTTTTATATATGATTTAGGTCAGTGGTTTTCAAACTTAGTGTGCATCAAAATCATCTGGCAGGCTTGTTAAAATACAGATTTCTGAGCCTCACCCCCAGAATTTCTGGAGTCATAGGTGGGGTCCAAGAATTTTTATTACTCTGCTGTTTGGAAGACACACCCCAAGGACTTTCTAAGGCTTTTCTATTCCAAGTGTGGTCCACACACCAGCAGCTTTGACATCTGGGAGCTTGTTAGAAATGCAGGATTTTGAACTCAAAGACCTACTGAATCTGAATTTTCAATTTAACAAAATGCCTGCCCAGGTGATCCACATGCACATTAAATTTGAGAAACACTAGTTTAGGGAGAGACATTTATTTTCCCTCTGGCTGCCCAAGAATCAGATTGCTATCACCAGTCATCCTGTGATCATAAGTGGAGCATGCTTTTAAATGAAGCTGATGGTAGAAAAGACAGAGTGATGATATGGGAAACACTGGGTCCTTAGTTTACAATGTTAATCTGGGTTCACTTTTGTCTAAAGTATGAATTTTATTTTAGATTTTGTCCTTGGACCAAAAATTCCCTTTATTTTTAAGGGCATTTTGAGTTGAAATTTCTATTTCTTATATATTAACTATACAAGTCTCTGCTGTAAAAACTATATACTGCCTTGGATTAGTAAGACATTGCTGTCACATTATCTAAAAACTTATGAATTTATTTTCCAATAAATTGGTATATTGACAGCAGCAATATTTGGTGATAATAATTTGTGTTATTTTTAAAAACTTAAAACTAGAATAAGGGAGAGACACACATGAGGATAGATAATTTCCTCAGACAATTGGGCAAGTGTTGAAAGAAACAGAAAAGGAGAGGATTAAAGACAAAAAAATTGCTTGAGGTGAGTATCCCTAATCTCAGACCATATGCACAATTAACTGCACATTTCACCTGAGAGGAAGAAAAATAACAATAACAATATCCGTAACTACTTTTTTTTTTTTTCCCGTTGCGGAGCACAGGCTCCGGACGTGCAGGCTCAGTGGCCATGGCTTACGGGCCCAGCCACTCCGCGGCATGTGGGATCTTCCCAGACCGGGGCATGAACCCATGTCCCCTGCATCGGCAGGCGGACTCTCAACCACTGCGCCACCAGGGAAGCCCCCGTAACTACTTTTGAGTACTTATCACATGCCAGACATTGTGTTAAGTGTTTCTTATACTTTCTCCCATTTAATAATCGTTTACACCAGACAATATTGAAAACAACTCTGTGTAGTATGTATGACACTCCTATTTTATTTATTAGGAAACAGAAATTATGAGAAATTTAGTAACCTGACCAAAGTCACACAACTAGTAGGGTTTAGGGCTATACATCAGACATAAATCTTCTTATCCCATAGAGCTGGTTATTTTCCACAAAGTAAGAATAAAGCTGAAGTGTTAAAATGGTGTAACTTTTTTTCCTGGAAGGTTTTCTCTTAGGAGAGTGATAAAGGCAGCATAAGCTAGTTGTATGTACTTTCAGTTTTAAGGAATATTGATTATAAACATATATTTCCATATTTTTAAAGTAAATAAAGTATAATAACTAATATAGGTATTTAATAACTGTTAATTTTCACATACAAACAATTCCACCCCCACCCAATAAAATTATGAATGGTCACAGCAACAATAAAAAACTAAATAATGTTTACTTAATGTATTATTTACATATAAAACTTCATATTTTTTTAATGTTAAAACATGCAATAATAGGGCTTCCCTGGTGGCACAGTGGTTGAGAGTCTGCCTGCCGATGCAGGGGACACGGGTTCAGGCCCTGGTCTGGGAAGATAATAATAATAAATAAATAATAAAATAAATAAGGAAACACAAGCTTTAAATGACACATTAAACACGATGGACCTAATTGATATTTATAGGACATTCCATCCAAAAACAACAGAATACACTTTCTTCTCAAGTGTTCATGGAACATTCTCCGAGATAGACCATATTGTGGGTAACAAATCAAGCCTTGGTAAATGTTAAAAAATTGAAATCATATCAAGTACCTTTTCTGACCGCAATGCTATGAGACTAGATATCAATTACAGGAAAAAAACTGTAAAAAATACAAACACAGGAGGCTAAACAATACACTACTAAATAACCAAGAAATCACTGAAGAAATCAAAGGGGAAATAAAAAAATACCTAGAAACAAATGACAATGGAAACACGATGACCCAAAACCTATAGGATGAAGCAAAACAGTTCTAAGAGAGAAGTTTATAGCAATACAATCCTACCTTAAGAAACAAGAAACATCTCAAATAAACTACCTAAACTTACACCTAAAGCAATTAGAAGAAGACCAAAAAAGAAAAAAAAAAAAAAAACAAAGATAGCAGAAGGAAAGAAATCATAAAGATATCATCAAAACTAATGAAAGAGAAATGAAGGAAACAGTAGCACAGATCAATAAAACTAAAAGCTGATTCTTTGAGAAGATAAACAAAATTGATAAACCATTAGCCAGACTCATCAAGAAAAAAAGGGAGAATACTCAAATCAATAGAATTAGAAATGAAAAATAAGTATCTACTGACAAGGCAGAAATACAAATTATTGTGACTACTACAAGCAACTATATGCCAATAAAATGGAGAACCTGGAAGAATGGACAAACTCTTAGAAAAGTACAACCCTCCAAGACTGAATCAGGAAGAAATAGAAAATATGAATAAGCCAATCACAAGCACTGAAATTGAAACTGTAATTTAAAATCATTCAACAAACAAAAGCCCAGGACCAGGTGGCTTCACAGGCGAATTCTATCAAATATTTAGAGAAGAGTTAACACCTATCCTTCTCAAACTCTTCCAAAATATAACAGAGGGAGGAACACTCCCAAACCCCTTTTACAAGGCCACCATCACCCTGATACCAAAACCAGACAAAGATGTCACAAAGAAAGAAACTACAGGTCAATATCACTGATGAACATAGATGCAAAAATCCTCAACAAAATACTAACAAACAGACTCCAACAGCACATTAAAATGATCATACACCATGATCAAGTGGGGTTTATCCCAGGAATGCAAGGATTCATCAATATATGCAAATCAATCAATGTGATACACCATATTAACAAACTGAAAGATAAAAACCATATGATCAGGGCTTCCCTGGTGGCACAGTTGTTTAGAGTCCGCCTGCTGATGCAGGGGACACAGGTTCATGCCCCAGTCCAGAAAGATCCCACATGCCGTGGAGCGGCTGGGCCCGTGAGCCATGGCTGCTCAGCCTGTGCGTCCAGAGCCTGTGCTCTGCAACGGGAGAGGCCACAGCAGTGGGGGGCCCTTGTACTGCAAAAAAAACAAAAAACAGAACCATATGATCATCTCAATAGATGCAGAAAAAGCTTTTGACAAAATTCAACACCCATTTATGATAAAATCTCTCCAGAAAGTAGTCATAGAGGGAACTTACGTCAACATAATAAAGGCCATATATGACAAACCCACAGCCAACATCATCCTCAATGGTGAAAAACTGAAACCATTTCCCCTAAGATCAGGAAGAAGACAAGGCTGCCCATTATCACCACTATTATTCAATATAGTTTTGGAAGTTTTAGTCACAGCAATCAGAGAAGAAAAAGAAATAAAAGGAATCCAAATTGGAAAAGAAGAAGTAAAACTGTCACTGTTTGCAGATGAGATGATACTATACATAGATAATCCTAAAGATGCTACCAGAAAACTACTAGAGCTAATCAATGAATTTGGTAGAGTAGCAGGATACAAAATTAATGCACAGAAATCTCTTGCATTCTTACACACTAATGATGAAAACTCTGAAAGAGAAATTAAGGAATCACCCCCATTCATCACTGCAACAACAACAAAAATAAAATACCTAGGAGTAAACCTACCTAAGGAGACAAAAGACCTGTGTGCAAAAAACTATATGACAGTGATGAGAGAAAGTAAAGATGATACAAATAGGTGGATAGATATACCACGTTCTTGGATTGGAAGAATCAACATTGTGAAAATGACTATACTACCCAAAGCAATCTAAAGGTTCAATGCAATCCCTATAAGACTACCACTGGCATTTTTTAAAGAACTAGAACAAAAGATTTCATAATTTATATGCAAGCACAAAGGACCGCAAATAACCAAAGCAATCTGGAGAAAGAAAAAGGGAGCTCAAGGAACCAGGTTCCCTGACTTCAGACAATACTACAATGCTACAGTAATCAAGACAGTATGGTACTGGCACAAAGACAGAAATACAGATCAATGGAACAGGATAGAAAGCCCAGAGATAAACCCCCACACATATGGTCACCTGACCTTTGATATAGGAGGCAAGCATATCCAGTGGAGAAAAGACAGCCTCTTCAATAAGTGGTGCTGGGAAAACTGGACAGCTACATGTAAAAGAATGAAATTAGAACACTTCCTAATACCATACAGAAAAATAAACTCAAAATGGATTAAAGACCTAAATATAAGTCCAGACCCTCTAAACCTCTTAGAGGAAAACATAGGCAAAACCCTCTATGACATAAATCACAGCAAGTTCCTTTTTGACCCATCTCTTAGAGGAATGGAAATAAAAACAAAAACAAATGGGACCTAATGAAACTTAAAAGCTTTTGCACAGCAAAGGAAACCATAAACAAATCGAAAAGGCAACCCTCAGAATAGGAGAATATATTTTCAAACAAAGTAACTGACAAAGGATTAATCTCCAAAATATATAAGCAGCTCATTCAGCTCAATATCAAAAAAACACAAACAACCCAATCCAAAAATGGGCAGAAGACCTAAATAGACATTTCTCCTAAGAAGATATACAGATTACCAACAAACACATGAAAGGATGCTCAACATCACGAATCATTAGAGAGATGCAAATCAAAACTACTATGTGGTATCACCTCACAGCGGTCAGAATGGCCATCATTAAAAAATCTACAAACAGTAAATTCTGGAGAGCGTGTGGAGAAAAGGGAAACCCTCTTGCACTGTTGATGGGAATGTAAATTGATACACCCACGATGGAGAACAGTCTGGAGGTTCCTTAGAAAACTAAAAATAGAACTACCATATGACCCAGCAATCTACTGGGCGTATACCCTGAGAAACCATAATTCTAAAAGAGTCATGTACCACAATGTTCATTGCAGCTCTATTTACAATAGCCAGGACATGGAAGCAACCTAAGTGTCCATCGACAGATGAATGGATAAAGAAGATGTGGCACATATAGACAATGGAATATTACTCAGCCATGAAAAGAAACGAAATTGAGTTATTTGTAGTGAGGTAGATGGACCTAGAGTCTGTCATACAGAGTGAAGTAAGTCAGAAAGAGAAAAATCAATGCCATATGCTGACACATATATATGGAATCTAAAAAAAAAATGGTCATGAAGAACCTAGGGGCAGGATGGAAATAAAGATGCAGACCTATTAGAGAATGAACTTGTGGACACGGGGAGGGGGAAGGGTAAGCTGGGAAGACATGAGAGAGTAGTACTGACATACATATACTACCAAATGTAAAATGGATGGCTAGTGGGAAGCTGCTGCATAGCACAGGGAGATCAGCTCGACTGATGCTTTGTGATGACATAGAGGGGTGGGATAGTGAGGGTGGGAGAGGGAGGCTCAAGACGGAGGGTATATGGGGATATATGTATACATATAGCTGATTCACTTTGTTGTACAGCAGAAACTAACACAACGTTGTAAAGCAATTATACTCCAATAAAGATGTTTTAAAAAAAAGAATAATTATTGTTAAAGTATAAGAAGTTACTTTAAAAATAAAATAGCTAAAAAGATACAAGTAAGCATTAAAAAAGTAATAACATTAAAAGTTTGTACTATAATACATCAAATACTACAAATACTATGGTACCTCAAATATTTTTAAAGGAACTATAATATTGTTTCAAGAGAGAATTATTTAACAAGGAGAGAAGAATGGAAATATGATTTTGTTCAAATAACCATAAATGGAGAACTAAAAAAAGTAAAAGTCCACTTTAATACTAAATCTTATTTACAATTTAAGATTCTAAGCAAATAAACTGGTTGGAGGAACATTAAGTTGGAATTCTAAGATTCAAATTATTTTGTTCATAGCTGAAGGCAGAGTTTTTTTGGTCAACTAATAATTATTCTGGACATTTTGAAAAATTTTACTTTATGTTTTTTTAGGTCAGAGACTAGAAGAAAGACTAAAACCATACAAAGGCAAAGGGAATTGGAACGGAGAAAAGTATTTTTTTTAAATAAAAAGATGATTGAATATGCAAAGGATGATCATTCCCGCCTTGATTTCTAAGTGCTCACTATCTCAGTCATAAAGTAGGGAGGCTGTGACATTAAGGACCAAAGCTGTTTTCAATAGATTCTTAGTAAGATCACCTTACTGGAATTGTCATGCGAAGGAACCATTACATACACAAGGTTTCAAGATTTGGCTTTTATGTTAAAAGGAAATTAAGTGGTCTTTTTAATATTTTGCAATGGATTAGGCTTTTAAGCCCTAACAGTGTTTCCCTATTTTAAATGTTCACTTTTTTATAAAAAAGAATATACTTCAAAATTTTTAAATTTTAAGACTTTCAATTTCTACTAATTCTAATAGAATTGTCACTTTTTCTCTTCTAAATGTTGTGTGTAATACTTCAAAATATGAGATCAATAAAAGAAATGTATTTAGTAATAAACTAAAATTAACAAGGGTATTTACATAAAAGCCCTGAAGCAATAAAAATGCATGTACTGAATAATAAAAGTATAATTTAATTTTTAACTTTGAAAAACAAATATTTTAAAACCTGGAACATAAGGTAAAATGCTAAAATGCCTCAATATTTAACTTAGTGAAACATGACATGTTTCAAGGAAAGGGCCACCATTTAAAAGATGCATAAGCTAGCAACTTAATATTTGTAGAAAGAATCGACAGAAAAGTCGAACCATGTTTAAAAGATGAAATGTATTGAGTACAGAACAGCAGATCCATTTATTTGGCTATGCTAATGATTGGGGCAAACCACCAATGTGATGGCTTGCTAATTGATAATGAGTGTGAAAACATTACAAATTAGTGGACTGCTCTGGCTTCAATTTTTTTAAACGTGGCTTTGGAAGCAATTAATAATCTCTCTTCTGATTGCAACTACATATTTTAAATGATGTGTACCTTAGAAGCAGAGATAAAATAACTTCTAAAAGGTTAAAGGACTATTTAAACCAAAAATAATAAAAATATATTTGCCATTTATAACAACAGCAGAATTAGAATATGACAATAGTACCACAAAAGCTGTGTGTGTGGTGTTGGAGGTGGGGAGTGGAATGGAAGCATAATGTTATAAGGTTCTTTAATTATGTGTGAAGTTGAATAATATTATATGAAGGTAGATAAGCTGTAATAAGCTAAATATGTATTTTGTATATAATATAGGAGTGTTTTCAGCCTTGGCACTATTAATATTTTGGGCTGGATAATTCTTTGTTGTTGGGTACTGTCCCGTGCATTGTAGGATGTCTAATAGCATCTCTGACTGGCCTTTACCTGCTAGATGCCAGTAGCACCTCCTTTAACTGTGAAAATAAAAATATCTTCAGGCATTGCCAAATGTCCCCTGAGGTCAAAATCACCCAAAGTTGAGAACAAATGCCTTAGATAAACAACCAAAGAAAACACTAGAAACAGGTATAATAGTAAATCAATAGAGGTGATAAAATTAAATCTTTAACAAAATAATCGGTTAATCCAAAAGAAAGCAGGAAAAGAGAAAAATACATGACAAGAGCAGATGGATCAAACAGAAAACAAAATCACTCAAGCTAAAAAGTCGGGTGCCATCTTAGACTCCTCCCAAGAATCCTACCCACCCCCACCTTGGTCACTAAATTTTGCATTTTCTATTTCCTTAGCATCTCTAATTTCCATCTTCTTCTCTTCATTTACATAGCTTTGTTTAAGTTCAGGCCTTTCATCTGGACATTTCATTAGAACCCCACTCTAATCCAGTCTTCCCTCTGCATTGCTGCCAGAGAGAGCTGGTATTATTCCCCTGCTTAAAATGCTTCAATGACTTGTGATTCTCTATAGCAAGAGGTGAAACACCTTAATATAACACACACAATCTTTACAATGTATCTATCCTTCCTACTTCTCCAAGTTTACATGTATCAGGTGACACCTCCCATCTACTCCATTTTATACTCCTATCTCTAATCCAGAGACTCACAATCTCTGCTCCTGTCACTGGGAATTGCCACACACAGCAAGACCACCTCAGATCTTGATTTTGTTCAAGCTACTCTATATGCCTGCATTATCACATCCTACCTTTCAGCTACTGAATACCTATTCTGCTTTCAGGTTTTAACCTTTATTTGAAATCTCACTCTATCCTTGTACCAGGTAGAATTATGTTCTTCTTCCATTCACCACCATTACGGCTCATTAATATATTTCATCACCTGTCACACTTTGTTAAGCCTATTTTGTGTATATTTGTGTTTATCTTTGTCTATTTCACAACCGTGTCTTCTCCCTTATATTTTTATCTCCAGTGCTTGGCATTGCAACTACTGTTTAAAACATGATTGATACAAGTTTAATACACACATAAATAACAGTCAAATCATGGTGTGAAAGAAGAAACAAAAGAATGTTACATTTTAACAAAAAGAAATTTCTCCTATTTCAATCTTTTGTTTGATAATATTCAAGAAAATATTTTAACTTCAGAAGCAATTGAAATTGCATATAAAAGGAAGCCCATACTAAAATGGCTAATCTGGTTCAGAAAAAAATGTCTGTTATGTTAGAAGCACACACACTTACTCACAAACACACACATACATAGATGCATGCCAAATATCTAAAGTGTAGCCAGTAAAAGTAATAAGAATGGAGGATACAATAAGAAGGCCGAAAACAGCAACAAAGCACTGCTGTTATAGAAATGAATGAGCAAATGGTGCTTAATAACAGTGGGGGCATGTATGGTTAATCCTATTATACTGTTAAATTGACTTCAAGCAGTAAATGTTGACCATTTTGTCATCAGCATAATATAACATCTAGGCCACATGCTGAGAATCTTTCTCTGTTGTTTGACACAGATGGCATCAGTTCTGCCCCAATACATGTCTAAGTCAGTGTCGCAGTTTGCAGATGAAATGCAGCAGTTCCACATTTTCAACGTACCATGAGAAATTCTGACCTGTCACTTTTTGGTCAAATCTTGCTTAATCGCATGTAATTTAAAATGTTAAGTCAGGAGAATTTTCTTTTGCCAACAACTGACAGAGTGCTATAAAATGGCTAAGGTCAGTGTAATTTTGATGATCTTAAAAATATGATTTAAGATTAACCTTTGAGATGTTATTAAATTTGTTTCATACTGCTGAATTTATACAATAATTTTTTTAAACTTGCAGATTCAGATTATGTTATGAAGAATAAAGGTTAGTTAAGATTTAAGAAAAAGTCTTCATTAGAATATATATATATATATATATATATATATATATATATATATTTTTTTTTTTTTTTTTTTTTTTTTTTGCGCTATGCGGGCCTCTCACTGCTGTGGCCTCTCCCGTTGCAGAGCACAGGCTCCGGACGTGCAGGCTCAGCGGCCATGGCTCATGGGCCCAGCCGCTCCGTGGCACATGGGATCTTCCTAGACCGGGGCACGAACCCATGTCCCCTGAATCGGCAGGTGTATTCTCAACCACTGCACCACCAGGGAAGCCCCATTAGAATATTTTTAAAAGAAATGCAGTTTTGTTACATCTCGCTATATATGTTAGGCTAGCCACCAATAAGGTATTTCCAGTAAATATCAAGACTTCCCTAATGAATAGATTAAATCAATTATTTATAATCATAGTGTTACTCTATTCATAAGTATAAAATAATCATATTATAAGCATTTTAAAACTGCAGATAAAACTTTTCTTGTTCCCATCTCAGCCCTGCTTACTCCACAATCTGGTATGCAATGATGACTTCCTTAAAAACCATTTTATTTTTCCAGTAGTGGTGATGTTAACAAAAGGGTGAAAAGAGACAATGCAGTGCCCTAAACAATCTTACATACACACAATTAATAAACAATGAATTACCCCAAAGTAGAGATAACCCAGCAGTCACAATTCAGCTCAAGAAATATTACATTATCAGCAACTTCTCTAGAGTCCCCTGCACTCACTATCCCCTCTTCTCCTCAAAGGTAAACACTATCCTAATTTTTAACACCATAGTTTTTCAGTTTTATAGTCATTAACACCTCACACATGGGATATAATAAATGTTTATTCTAAAACCATAACTTAGATTTGCCTGTTTTTGAACTTTATATAAATGCAATTGTGCAGTATGTATGTTTGTGAAATTCATCCATGTTGAGACATATCATTGTAGTTCATTCCATATATATAATAATAGAAATTATACATATATATAATTGTTTTGTAGACTCAATTTTTTAGATTCATAGCAAAATTGAGAGGAAAGTATAAAGATTTCCCACACATCCCCTGCCTCCACACATGCATAGCTTCCCTTAGTATCAGCATCCCCCACCCAAGTGGTGGATTTGCTACAACTGATGAACTACATTGGCACATCATAATCACCCAAAGTCTATAGTTTACACTGGGTTTCATTCTTGGTTTTGTACATTTTATGGGTTTGGATAGATGTGTAATGACATGTATCCATTGTTATAGTGTCATATGGAGTATCTTCACTGCCCTAAAAAACCTCTATGCTCCACCTATTCATCCCCCTACTTCACCCTACCCCCTGGAAACCACTGATCTTTTTACTGTCTCCATAGTTTTGCCTTTTCCATAATGTCGTACAATTGGAATCATACCATATATAGTCTCTTCAGATTGTTTTATTTTCACTTAGTAATATGCATTTAAGATTCCTCCTTGTCTTTCATGGCGTGATAGTTCTTTTCTTTTTAGCGTTGAATAATATTCTGTTGTCTGGATGTACCACAGTTTATCTCTCCATCTACTGAAGGACATCTTGGTTGCTTACAAGTTTTGGTAATTATGAATAAAGCTGCTAAAAACATCTATGTACAGCAAAACATTTTTTTAAAGATAAAATATTCTATCTCTGTCTCAATATTCCTAATACTGAATCATATTCATTATTAATGAGTTAGATATAATACAGAGAAAGAGGAATCATTGGGTTAGAGGGTCACAAAATGACATCACATAGTTTTAATTTTCAGTGATCTTTGTGCTAAGTAGTTATTAATCATATGAACTAATATGATGAACCAAAGATCAAGATATCTATTGATTGGTGTAAGATACTTTTCTAAGTTATGACTCATTGCTTCACCTCAAAGGACTAAGAGGGCATCCAAATTAGGTATTTATTTTCAAAGTCTACTGCTTGTGGTACTAAATTTCATAATGACAACTGTAAGACAAGGATCACATATTATCTTTAAGCCAGGAAAATGTTTTGTAGCCGAGGGCAGTAGGAGGATATTGATCCATTTGAAAACAATGGCTACCAACAGTGTTAACTCCTTTTATATTAAGCTGCAGAAACCTTATCTAATAATAATATATACAACAGAATTTTTGTTAAGTGCCAACTGATCTTTTGTTGTAGCAAGTAGAAAGAAAATGAATTTTTAAGTTTCACGAATTCCCCTGTGATATTCTTTTACAAACTTAAATAAATCGTATTACTGTAGTTATGTAGATGGTGTTACTTTCTTCTGTTCTTCTTTTGAAAGCTAAGTTTACTAAAAATATGTAGTACCAGACCATAGGGAATTAAATCTGATAGCGTATGCTGGTGGAGCCAGGAATTATTAAAATAGACACAGTACACATTATGTTGAGAGACAAAGTAGCTTAATTATTTAGTTATGCTGTTTCAACCTTCACATTTGACTTTTCAGGACTAAAGTATTAAAGAGGTCATGCCAAAGAATAGAACCATCTTTTTTTGTTCATTGTGGTTTAAGTGGCATCTTGCTTGAAGACAGAAATATGGATGAGATAACCAAAATGAATTAATTCAACTAGTGATCTGTTCTTGGCCTAAACCAGTGATTCTCTCAAACTTGGCTGCACATCAAATTCACCTAATGAACTTTAACTGCTATTGAAGCCTGGGTTCCACACCCAGGTTTTCTAATTTTATTGGTCTCAAGTATAGCCTCCGTTTCCTGATCCTAATGTACAGCCAGGATTGAGAACTACTGACCTAGTCAGATAACATATTAGAAAGGAACATGGATTTTGGAGAGTCAGAATAGACCCAGTTAGAACTTCAGCCATAAGTATAGTTTATGAGGGTCAATAAAACCTGATGAGGCTAAGCCTTTGAAACAACCGTCGAGAGAATAAAATAAGATTATTCATGTGAAAACTGATCGCCCAGAATTTGGCATGTAATAGGCATTAATAAATATTATTTTTTTATTCTTTCCTGCATCATCCCTCCACATCCTGGCCCTTTAAAGGATAGGAGGCCAAATATAACAGCTACTGTTTACTGCCTATGGGGTGTATCTATTTACATTCTAGTTCCTGTTCAAAGGACATTGCTGGGTCATATGAGGGATAAAGAAGTTAGTAAACATATTTTTCTTCCACTTCCTCTACCCCAATGTCTGATTTGCAGCTTCCTGTTCATGCTTCAGGTCTCCATTTGAATGTTACGTCCTCTGGGAAGCCTTTCCTAAGTGCTTCCCCTACCCCGACTTAGGTTGGATTCCAGTGCATCCCACCTCTGTGATATTGGTAATGAATCTGTAGAATTTACTGCTGTATCTCCTAGGGCACATAGTGCCCATTTAATAATTTTAACTGAATGAATAAATGAAGGAATTTAAGATAAAATAATATTACACAACGAGTATAAGGCAATATTTAGCTGAGTGTCAAATAGATGGTTGTAATAGTAACATAATTTTTATGAGTATACAAAATGCCTTTACATGAGTAATTTTATCTAATTCTTTCATCTATTTTTTCCCATTTATGTTTTCAAAAGATATTTTTTGACTGTCCACTGTCTTATGACAAACACTGCTGTAGATATTGGAGATACAGAAGTTAAAAAGACCCACAGTGTCTTGGTTCTCTTTGAGCTCACAATCTAGTCAAGATAGACGGGGGGAAAAAAAGTGTAAACAACATAGTATTATTTCAGTAGTAGTAAATGTTCCAAAGTAAAGAATATGCGAGAAGGTGACATTGGTGTGTGTGTTAGGGATGCTGATTAAGGAGGTCTTCTCTGGGAAACCAACAACAGGCTGGGATCTGAAAGACAACAATGAGGTGGCCATGCGAAGTTCTGAGGGTGGAAAATTACAGCTCAATGGAACTGAAAGTGCAAATTCCCCAGTGTGGGTCTGAGTTGCTATGTTCTATGAACAGTGAAAAGCTCATGCAACCACATAGAGAGCGAGGAGAGAAAGGTGGAAAACAAAATTAGAGGATAATCGGAGACCAAGTTCATGTAGAGCCTTATATGTCATGGTGAGAAGTTTGTTTTTCTTTTCTTTTTTTTTTTTTTTTTTTTTGTGGTACGCGGGCCTGTCACTGCTGTGGCCTCTCCCGTTGCGGAGCACAGGCTCAAGACACGCAGGCTCAGCGGCCATGGCTCAGGGGCCTAGCTGCTCCGCAGTATGTGGGATTCTCCCAGACAGGGGCACGAACCTGTGTCCCCTGCACCGGCAGGCAGACTCTCAACCACTGCACCACCAGGGAAGCCCGAGAAGTTTGTTTTTCATTGTTTTTCATTCTAAATGTGATGGGAAATCACTGGCATATTAAAGATTCTAGAAGCTGTAAAGTTTATATCTAAACCTATCAGATTTATATTTTTTTAAAAAACAACTTGACTGAAATATGGAAAATGGATTTGTGGGAGTGGGTACTGGTAAAGAATGGGGAATATATGAGCACCAGAGTGGAAGCATTGCAGTCATCCATGCAAGAGATGATGGCAAATCATACTAAGGAGCAGCCATTAGTGGATGGAAAGAATACATTTTGGAGTTACAGTAGGCAACACTTGCTGGTGGATTGGGCGTTGGGTGGCGTGGTATTAGTTGCATGTCAACAGTCCAGCTCTAACCCTTGTGATGGGGGCTTGATGGTTGGGCGGTATGTGTAGGTCTAAGTCCTTCCACTGCATCCCTGGGACTTACAAAGTAATGGGCTCAGGCAATGATTTTGAATCACTCCTTCTGAGTATAGCTTTGTGGTTGTCAGGAAAACCTTTGCTGAAGATTAAGAATCTCAACAGTTCTTTAAAGGAAAATTAGGGTTTGGAAAGTAGTGTGCCAAAGCATGAAGGTAGGGAAGAAAACAACTTGAAAAAATTGAAGAGGCAGTGAGTGGATCAGTTTGTGTGAATCAAGGATCCGTGTAAGGGAATAGTGAAAGATACGTATGAAAAAACAAATGTGGGTTCATTTTGTGGAGAACCGTGAATGTTATACTAGAGTCCATGTTTTATGGCTTTATGGAACTAAGAAACTTTTCTGAGAAAACCTTATGATAGCATACCAAGGAAAGTGATCGAGCAGTGTTCATATAATGACTTAGAGGGAGGGAGAGTCTGAAAGCAAGGATACCATGTAAATACCATTCAAGTAGGATCATTCATCCATCCAAGTGAACAACTACTTGTTCACTTAACATTCATTGAGCACCTGCTGTATGCTAAAAACCATGGTCACTAGGACTCTGCTCTTATCTAAAAGTATCAATAGAATCAAATACGGTCAGGAAAAGCTGTAGCTAGACATACTCTTAAAGAGAGCTTTAATATATAAACCTCTTAAATCACCAAAGAAAATATCTGGAAAAGCATCTTGCTTTTATTATTCTGATTCTCTGACATTATGATTCATAGCTCTAAGGTATGTTTGTGCACATGAGATTTATTATTTTCAAGGGATAGATTTCTAAATACCGTCCTATAAAATTAATTGAATATTTTATAAACTCACAAATGCATGTTTTGAAGGCCTCCCAACTGATAAATATTTAAAAGAGCCAGATATAACTTAAATCAAGCTATTACGTTACTTTATACTATTAGTGTACAGCATTCCACACACTTCAAATATTTTACATATAAACAAATTGTTATAAAACTAAAAGATACCACCTACTATTGGATGATTGCACTAATTTAAGTCCCTTTTAACTTATATGTGGGAAAATCTATAAAACTAAAAGTCTTTTCCTAGTTTTAGATTACATGATAGCTCGTATGGATTTTTGTTAGGTGGAACTTCTTTTTTTTCAAAATTTTTATTCATTTATTTATCGGCTGCATTCGGTCTTCGTTGCTGCGTGCAGGCTTTCTCTATTTGCCAGGAGTGGGGGCTGTTCTCCGTTGCCGTTCACGGGCTTCTCTTTGCGGTGACTTCTCTTGTTGCGGAGCACAGGCTCTAGGCGCGCGGGCTTCAGTGGTTGTGGCACGAGGGCTCAGTAGTTGTGGTTCACGAGCTTAGTAGCTCTGTGGCATGTGGGATTTTCCCGGACCAGGGATCGAACCCATGTCCCCTGCACTGGCAGCTGGATTCTTAACCACTGCACCACCAGGGAAGTCCCATGGAACTTCTAACAGTAATGTAGCAAGTCCCAGTCTAATTATGTTTAACACTCATCCAAGACAAAAGGCATAGAGGGAACATAATAAAATAAATATTGAGTATATTCTAGGAATTTGAAAACAAGGTGAAAATATCTGATTTTCCAGCCTCAACAAAAGAATAGTGACTAAAGATTGAAGGAAGATATACAAAATCCAGTGGGAGAAAAACAAACAAAAAAAGGATACTAGGAGATGGTGAAAGTTACTGCCAGCCACAGCACTGGTGGTTTGCAAGGAACAGCATATGGGGAAGCTGGCTCCAGCTTCCTATTTCTTCATGAAGTGCTTCAGTCCCAACATTAAGGACCTCTTTCTCTGAACACATGCCTAATTTTATATAAATGTCAATGCAAAAATAAACTGCTTGAAAACCATTTAGATATCACATTTTCAGGAATTTTAGGAAGTGAGCTTTACCTATATGCAAATGTAATTCTATTCTAGAATAGATTGTCATCACATATTAGCAGGAAAAAAAATTAAATATTCCTGATAAAGCCACATATCAGTATTTACACAGTAGGAGAAATTTCCCAGTCAACTCCTAATGTTGATTATTTTGCAGTGAATTTTACTTAGTCTCTGTTTATTTTTATACCTATGCTTTGAATCCATTACAGCCAAACAATAGTTATATTGTTCTTTATGTTATCCTAGAGAGTAGAACATAACTCTGGGTTTTAATTACTCACATGAGATAGGTAAATTTTTCAGAGATGAAAGTTATCTGATAAATTCATTAGACAGACCTGAACAGAGTTATAGCTACAATACGTGCTTGGGAGTTTGCTCTCAGAGAATATTTCCTTCACACAGTGTTTTTGAAAACTACATTCTGTTTTCAAAGTAATACTTGTATTAGGAAATAAGCTGATAATATCACATTTTCTTCTAGAGAACTTTAGAAACTTTCTAGAAAATGTGAAAAATGTGCATATGGTTCTTGTGTCTAAATAATTTAACTTAATACTTAAAGTAAATTGTTGAATAAAACTTCAGATAATTGCATTAAAACAAGTAAAATTGCATAATACAAAATTCTTTACTAAGAACCATATAAGTTAATGAGTAGTGTTACAAAAGGTAAAAGGAAAAAAAGAGAACATTTAATCAAGATGTAACATGACTCTAAAGATCATTTAGTAAGCAGTTACTTCTGTTTCACTGAAAACTAGCAGGCTGTGCCTTCAGTCAGTTTCCAACTGAGGCAAAACAAATGCCATGATGTCTTGCTTTAAACATAGACAACGTTAACCAATCAAAATCAACACAATTCATGACTATGAGATGCATGAATTTTTAAATTAATTAAATTGCTTTTAAATAAACTTGAGAAAAGACCTTGAAGTTATGCCCAGCAGTCAATTAATAAAGCTTAATTTAGTCCCATCTCTTTAAAAACAAAGGCTATGAGAATGTAAGTGTATTTTTTATAGAATGGTTAAGGTTTGTCAGTTACTCAGCTGAGAACTTTGAATATCTTTTCCATATAGAATATCATAATGCATTAAATTGTCCATGTGACAAAACTCCATGTAAAGATGAATTAATGGACACCATTCTATTTCTTCTGACCTATTTTCTCTGATTTTACAAAACAATAATGAATGATTGAGAAAAAATGGTAGCTCAGAGATATTAGCAGAGCCTGTGTAACAGATGAAGGTAACATCTTTTGAGCAACAATTGAAAAAATTAACCCACAGCTCAATAGCTGAAACTATATTTATATTCTTTGACTTCTAATGACATCTAACTTTTATTCTTCAGTTTTTTTTTAACATCTTTATTGGAGTATAATTGTTTTACAATGTTGTGTTAGTTTCTGCTGTATAACAAAGTGATTCAGTTATAAGTACATATATCCCCATATCCCCTCCCTCTTGTGCCTCCCTCCCACCCTTCCTATCCCTCCTCTCTTCTTCAGTTTTATTGGTTAATAAAGGTTAGTCAGTATTCTTCCTGATTCAGCCTGTCATTCTACAACTATTACATATGGCTTTATCATGTTGAAAGTAAGAAGTTTAATGCCATCAACAAAACCACAGAGTTAATAGCATCCAACTCTCCCTGAAAGAATCAGGAGGCTTTGTAAAGGAGGTGATAGATGAGTTAGATCTTAAAAAATTAACTTTCACATTAAAAAATATATATGTATATACATATACATATATATATATATACATATATATATATATATATATATATACTGGGTAAGAAACACTAAATCTGGTCATTCTAAGCTCTTAAATTCTATTAACTATTTCAGGAAAAATTAAAACTCTTTTTAATAAGCCTGTCATTAATTTTGCAGTTAAGCAAATCAAATATGTAGTAATTAAACTTTTTAGAATGAACATTTTTGTGAGAGTTGTTAATCGTATTATGAAATACTTTGTACTTTTAATTTTTATCCTTCTCTCTTTTGGAACTTAATCAACAGGCAGTATTTGAACCTAACAGGTACACGGTACTTTAGAAAGCATTAGGACTAAAGCATGAATTTGATGTGTTGATTCCTTCCTCATTCATCCATTGAAAAAATATGATTTAAGTAACCCCTATTTTTCTGGAACTACTCTTGGAGCTGGGGATTAAATGATGAGGAAAAACATCAATCCAATAAATATACAAATGCAATTGAGACAAGTACTATAAAGGAGAGCTATATGGGGCAATGAGAGAATATACAAGAGGGGTCTGACCTCGTCAAAGATGTCAGAAAGGGCTTTCCAGAGCATATGACACAAGAGCAAAAATACAAAGGATGCCTAGTAATTAACTAAGTGAATACAGGTGTGTAGGGAATGAGGAAGCATATTCCAGGTGGAGGGAAAATCACATGCAAAGGTGAAGACTTATTAGAGACAGTGCAAGTAAGATGAGAGAAAAAAGGTCATTGTGCCTAGAGAAGAAAGATCTAGCCCCTTCTGAAATTTATAGGACAAATTATGAGTTTTAATTTAATTTTAAGAAAAGGGTAAGCCATTGAAATGTTTTAAGCAAAGAGGTGAATTCATTAGATTTGTGCTTTGAAAAGATAATCCTGGCTACAGGGTAATTCTGGATAACTTATTAACAGGAGTTCAGACTGGAAATGGGCACAAAAATTAGGAAAGAAGACCTAAGGAAATAGAATGGTTACTTATTTTAGGATACTGGTACAGCTGGAAGAGAGAAATGGATATACTTGAGATATGTTTAGGGAGTAAAATCATGAGAACTTGGTGATGGATGCATTTGGAAGAAAGGATGACCCAAAGTGTCTGATATATTTAACTAGCAGAATTATATGCCATTAATTAAGATAGTAAACACTGGGAAAATATCAAATATTGGAAAGGGTTTGGAGGCTGTTCATGAGTTCATTTTTGGAAAAATTAGGTTCAAAATATATCCCGGGGGGATATCACACTTCTTAGCTGGTCTAGAGTTCGTAAAGGAAGTCTAAATTGGAAATATAGATTTGTGAGTCATCTGTTGCTATAATCTGAATGTTTGTGTCTCCCCAAAATTTATATGTTGAAATCCTAACCTCCAAAGATTATGGTATTAGGAGGTGGGTCCTTTGAAGGTGTGTAAATCATAAGGGTGGAGCCCTCATGATTGGGATTAATGCCTTGTAAAAGATGATCCAGAGAGATTCCCTAGCCCCATCTACCATGTAAGGACACAGTGAGAAGGTGCCGGCTATGAACAAGGGAGAAAGGCTTCACCAGAGTTCAATCATGCTAGTGCCTTGATCCTGGACTTCCCAGCCTCCGGAACTATGAGAAATACATTTCTGTTGTTTATAAGCTACCCTGTTTCTGGTGTTTTGTTATATCAGCCCAAATGGAGTAAGACATTTGCATACAGGAGGTAACTGAAACCAAAGACATGATGATATTAACTCAGAAGAGAGAATAGAAGGAGCAGAAAAAGAACAGAATTTGAACTGAGTCTTTATTTACTCCAAATTTTAATGGCCTCAAAGAGCTTGCATTCTAGAAAGAAAGAAAGAAGAGATACACACACACACACACACACACACACAACTATTAAAATACTAGTGACCATAATAGTCTAATTTCCTTCTATGAGGTCCAGGAAAAAGCATGTGATTGGTGTTGCCAAGGAGTTCTGGTCAGTGGAGTGGAAGAAAACACACATATATTGAGAGCAATTCACACAAGAAAGAATGAGGTCATTTCTGTGAAAATACCATCTAATCTCAAATGAAAGGAAGTTTGAGGCTTTGTACACTGGGGATGGAGCACAATGTTATTATGATAATTAGACACAAGGTAAAGGGGGAAGGGTGGAAGATATGAAATGCTTCAGGACAGTCTGTCAATAAAATGCTTGCACTTTGGGTCCATAAAGAAACCAGAGGATAATGAAAAGATGCACACAATACTTTGGGAGCACAGAGAACATAGTTTCTAACTCCCTCTAGGAATCACAGAGCCTTCAAAGATTAGGTAGCACTTGTGAATTAGGAATTTTCAATGTGTACAAAGGGAGAACAATTTTTTAAATTAGAAAATGTTTTTAATTTAAATTATTTTAGGAAATAGATGCAAAAGTATTTGTCTCCCCACTAACCATGGGATGAAATATCTGAAGAAAGAGAGTAAATAGAACAAATTCCACTGAAAGGAAAAGTGATGGCAGAAGTGGGGGTAAGGTGGAAGATGAAGGGTAAGAAGAGAACTACTACAAAATAGAGGGTTGATTTTGGACAAAATTTGCCCCAAAACTTTCTCAGAGATCATAGGAAAGAAGGATGATTAGAAATAAACTTGTGAAGAATAGGGCTGAGGGATGTTCCTGTTTCATTGTGAAGAAGATGGTATTGTTGAGAGAGAGGGAACAGATGTGTGGGGTTGTTTAGGGAACCTGAGTAGAATAGTGATTTGTGTACCATGATGTTTCTAAACAGCAAAAGTGCCTCTTTTCTTAAAGTCTGTGTGCGTGTGTGTGTGTGTGTGTGTGTGTGTGTGTAGCCTTTGACCTATATATGAATATATTTTATAAAATATATTTTACGTATGGCTTTATAGCAATACGCATAATATGTATTATATAATATATATGATATGTATATTATAACATGAAGTATTTTGGGTCTTAAAAGGGTAGCTAGGCATTGGCTGATATCTATTTCTCTTAGCGTAAATACTTGAATGGGTATTCTACTATTTTAAACTATTATTTGTTTTTGAGAAAATTATATTACTTAGAAAAGTCAAAGTCTTAAAGCAGCATATGCATCAGAAAAATATCGATTCTCTTTTAGAAAGTTAATTAAAATAATATGAGCCACCATTTATTGAGCAATTACTATGTTCCAAATACTGTACTGAGGATTTTGTATGTGTTATCCACTTTAATCCTTACATACCTGGTTTTATCATTTTCTCACTCCCATTTTGTAGATGCCCAAACTGACTGGCTAAATCATTTGAGCAAGACCTCTCTGCATCCTGAAAGGTAGAGTGAGGTTTTGAACTATTGGCGTATTGGAGTTCTAAGTCTTTGGCCCAGACCATTCCCTAGGTTTAACCTGGTAATGATTTATTTATATTTTGCAAACCAAATCTCAGGGGTTGATTTTTTTTTAAAAAAACCCTACCTTTGCTAATTTTCATGTTTCCTGAATTTAGCCCAAGAGCAACTGAGCCTCCCAGGGGTCAAGCTTAACAGACTTTACATAATACCCTGCCCCAAAACACACACTCAAAGGGAAACACATAAATTCATACAAAAAAAGCATACACCTGACTCCTAAAACCTTAATGGATGATAGATATTTTTAATGAAGTTTTCATGTAGCAATGGAGAAGAGAGGACATCATAAAAATCCTCTTTAAATGCCAGACTTCCACCACAGTTCCTTTCATACGGTAGCTCTTGTAGTCATCTTCCTACTTGCACTCTATCTTCCCCTTCTAAAACCTTTTTCTAGCCTCTCTCCCTCCTCCCCTTTCTAGGTATAACCATAACAGTTCATGCTTTCTCCTCCTACAACTAGAGCTTTCTGGAAGATTCTATTCTTTTTTCCTATACTCTCGTACTTTCAGTCTATCTACCAAAGGACCTAGCTAAAAAACCTCATTTTCCTTAAGATCTAATCTGCCGTGGGGTGAGGAAATAATCTAATATTTATTTTCTGTCATTGAAAATTTTAGACAATATATACATAAAGAAGTCATTAAACTTACTTTATGAACATTTTTGAATGCTTATAAATATTTGTTTTATTCTAGAAATAACTAGCAATATGGAATCATACCCTAAATTGTAATACTGAATTGTATTTATGGATTAAGTGCTAAATCATGAATTCCAAATTTGAAAAGAACATACACAATATATTTTTTACTTGTGATTTGGAAAAGCATGAGTTAATAATTTGTACTGCTCTTGTAAGAAAAATCCTGAACTTAAACTTGGCTTCCATTTCAGAAATTCATATCTGTTATTTCTTTAGACACAGAAATATATCTTGTGAATAACTTTGTAGCTCTATGTTCTTATTCACAATATCTTCACCACATTTTTTTTTAGGAAACTACATTGAAGATTTGAGTCTACAATGATTCATTACAGAAATTCAGGTATTTATTATAAGTAAATATGAAATATACCTGATTTGCTATATTTCATTCATATAGAAAGGGCCAGAATGAAACAGGGAAGGCCTAGCATAGAATCATTGATTTAATTATTAATATGGGAAACCTTAGAAGAAGCTGAAGTTTAAAAATTATATGCTCAACAGATATCAGTTGGTAATTAGCACCACCTATTTTGGAAATTATACTGATAAAAATAAAAGAGCAAAAATTAAAATTAACTCAGAGTAAACCATTTAAAGGAGCTCTCAAATTTTTTTCCTCTGCTTGAAACTGAAATGAAATAATGAAACAGCATTTTGAGGCTTATTCTGAACAGAACCACAGAGCTAAATGTGCTAGAAAAAGCAGAGAATTTTTGCACAGATGGTCTGCCATGAAACTTGGCAAAATCACCCAACACACAGGAGCTCTGGGAAAGGCTTTTCTGCCAACGGGCAAATATAGTGACTTTCAAATTTGGTTGGCCAAAACCAAAGTCTGAGGGCGTCATATTGTGAAACTGCTTCTCTCTGATGAAGATCATAAATAACAAGAACATTATATTGTATAGTTATGATAAAAAAACTGTTTGTGATCCAAATCGCTGGACTGAAAACGTAGCCTTAATGGTATTCTTCACACGGCCTCTCTTGCCTGCGCCTCCAATCTCTTTTCAGCAGTAGAGCCAGAGTGATCTGTTTAAAATGCAAATCTCATTCTGTCACTGCTCTGCAAAAAAACTGTTCAATGACTTCCCTGTGTTCTTGAGAGAAAACCCCAAATACTTGACACGTCTCAGTCCTTCATGGTATGACTGCCTCATTCATTCTGATCGCAGACCTCACTGGTCTGTACCTCTTCTTGACCCAGACCTGTCAACCTCATTCTGGCCCATGGGCATTTGCTGTTTTCTATTCATGGAAGTTCTTTCCAGACCTCTCACCAACTGACTTCTGACCCTTTCCAAGTTAACTAGAGGTCATACCAAATGGTTTTGTTTTGTTTTGTTTTTCAGGAAAGCCTTCTCTGATCAATTCCCAGCTCCCCCTACTAGATCAGGTTGCCCTGTTTATGGAATCTCATAGTACCCTGTATTTTTCCTTTAAATAAATTAGTGAGGTTTAGCAAAGTGCCTGAAATATAATAATATATATTAATATTTGTAGAATGGTGCATGAATGGAACTAAAATATTTTAAATACAAGTTGGAAAATAACAATAAAAAAGAGGCAATGACATTATATTCATAAATATGTTTGTGGTAAAAATTTCAATCTCAAGAAAAGTGGTAATGAGTATAGAAATTACGTTTGCATAAAATTTTTTATGTATTATTTTTTAAAGACAAATGAAACACTAGCTTATTACTTTACTGACATAGTTCAAAATGCAATATCCTAGTGGTAATAGTGGTACAATTCTCAGAATATTCTAAAAACCTCTGAATTATACACTTTAAAAGGGTAAATTTTATGGTATATGCAGTGTATCTCAATAAAGCTGTTACAAAAAAAAGCAATGTTCTAATGTAGTAATTAGAGATTAAACAAAAAAATTTTCAGCTTTCAGTAACAATAGTTTATTTTCTATATTTTTGATGCTGTCAAATAATAAAAACAAATCCTGACTTTGGTAAGGAGAAACTTTATTCTAAAAGACTATCGCAATAGGGGAGGAGAACTATTGCAATAGGGAGGACACGCCTACTCAGGAGAGCTGTAAGTGTCTCAAAGGTCAGGCAGAAAATGCTTTTTTTTTTTTTTTTTTTGCTGTACGCAGGCCTCTCACTGGTGTGGCCTCTCCCGTTGCAGAGCACAGGCTCTGGACGCGCAGGCTCAGGGCATGGCTAACGGGCCCAGCTGCTCCGCGGCATGTGGGATCTTCCCGGACCGGGGCATGAACCCTTGTCCCCTGCATCGGCAGGCGGACTCTCAACCACTGCGCCACCAGGGAAGCCCAATGCTTTTCTTTTATAGGGAGGAACAAACTTGAGGATGAGTAGGTGGCATGGTGGGACAGTCTTTCCCAGGAGGAGCATTTAAGGAGAGGTTGTTCAGTATTCTAATGCTTTCTTAACGCTCAAGGATGGGCCAGAGTTTAGGGACCTGGGGGAAGTGCTGAAGCCTGACTAAAGGTTGATCAATTTAAATTAGGAAGCATTTAGTCCAGATTGGTCAGTGGGGATCCACAGTTCAGCTAATCATTTATGAGACAAAGACTGGGATTTGGAGAGTCTGTCTTTGGCCTTGCCATTGGTAAACAAGAGCAACAATCTTATCTGTCACATGGGGAAGAGTGATTCTTTGCAGTAAGTGTCTCCTGGGACACAAAAGTGTGGGGGATTTCTTAACCATCACTTTTTTCCAGGAGTATGGGGCTCAGGTGAGCTTCAACATTGTCAATACTTGCTAATAAGAATTCTCCGAAAAGGTGTTTTTCGTTACATTCATGAATACTGAGATCGGTGCAGAATGTGGAATGGAATAGATCCAAGATCAAACCAGTAAATTCTCCACACCCCATGCATTATTAGTGTGGGTATCTACAGCAGATGGATAGGCCGAGGATGAGGTTCAGGTTTGTAGCACAAGATTTTTCTGTGTTTGAAATATTGTCACTTTATTGTAAAATATCAAAGTTCACAAATTTATTATTGCTTTGGGAGCATTTCTGCAGACATCTTGATAGAGAGGGTTAGAACATAGTTTTGGCAATAATTGTAGGCAGTATTAAATATTTTATGAGAAATACATTAGTGTAAGTCACCATTTTTAAAAGTGAAACATGAATCACTATCCAAAGAATTGGACTTCAGTGCAAGAGATCCTGATTTATTTGCACTGTTGATACTGTATATGTAAATGCCATTTCTCAGAAGCATAAAACTCTGAGTATAATATATTGGTTAGTGTAAGCAGTATAATATATATTTTTCAGGCTGTGCTAGTTTCATTAATCATATATATTAAGAATTTTAAGCTTTTTTTATGAGGCATTGCATTACATGTGGCATTGATATGCATGTGTAATTTATTACTTGGCAAGTGAATTATCCTACATTATTTTATGTGCTTGATATATTGATTTTCAGTTGTGATAGATCATTTTAAGATTGCATGGCTTACTCATGGTGATTTATCCACAGAATCACATAGACTGTGGGGCAAGCTGATGCAGCCCTTTGAACACTTTCTATTAGCTATAAGTAGAGTTGTTAACTGGAATTCTTAACCCCAGTAGGGAAACATATTTAGCAAGCTGAAAAAAATAACTTTCATCCAAGATCTAATTAGTTGTTGACTAAGTGTCCGTAAAAAGTAGTTTCAATATGTCTTTTTCTTCCATATGCTAATCTTGTAACCCATATTTTTATCAATAAGCAGTAAAACATACAGTCAAAGAAAGAGAAAGATGTCATCAGTTTGCTTAAAAGGTCTGTCTTCTGTGACTGCTGGTTGTCTTTTAATCCTCATCAGCTCAAATACACAAATTTGCATCCACTAGAATTATTATCACTCTCTTCCTTTTAGAAAACTTGCTTTGAACAGAGTTCCAAGGAGAGATAAACATGCAGTGCCCAAACATCAAATATGTGATGGCCACTGGGAAAGGTATTGCATAGAGGAACCAGATAAAGTAAAGGGAGTATTTTTAGAACCGAGAAAGTATTTTTGGAATACTTCCTAGAATTTGTAATAAACAATACTGAGGCCACCCTGCAAAAATATGCCATCTTGTCACTGGTCCCAAGGCACTTAAATCACAGGAGAATTTGAAGGAATATATGCCAAGAGTTTTCCTGTTTGCTCTCCTATCTTATACCCCACTTAAATTATTTTCTCTTTCTTCTCTTCCTACTCTTTGTTGCCATTGTTATTGTTTATAAATATTCCTCCTCACTTTGGTTTCCTAGGGACTAGGAAGGCTTGTTCTTAACTTCCATAAAGTCTCTGCTTAAATATCATTTTACTAATGTGTTCCCTGCATATAGAAGGTTTCTTGGCACATACTAAGCGCTTGATAAATATTGTTGAATAAATTAAAGAAAGAATGAATGAGTGAGTGAAATCGGATTCGAAACTACATGCTCACTGCAACATAACAGTCACAAATTGGGCCCTAGTGTCAGACAATCCTTAGCCCTTCCTAGCGCTTTGACCTTAGACAAGTTGCCAGACCTTTTAAACCTCAGTGTTCTCATCTAAAAATGCAGATAAAGACAGTACCTTATCTCAAAGAGTTTTTGTGAGGATTAAATGAAACAATATAGGTAAATCACTTATGTCACACTTATGTGGCAGATGATATGCTCACAATAAATTTTAGCTGTTACTATTATTATTTTCATCACTTAATGCTCTTCCCCTAAGTCTCTTCACGCATTTGGGTTTTTCACAAATGTATTGATTGGCTTGAAAATAAGAGCTATAAATAATAAGGGTGTGGCTCTTTTTATTTGTTTAACTAGAATAGCTTGCACCTAAAATGAAATGTAAGATTTCACTTTTAACTTGTTACCTTTGAAATAGTTTTCAACACATTAAAATGTGGAAAATAATTGATTTTCTGAGATGAGAAATATGGTGATTCTATATTGTGTATTTAGAAGGAACGTACTTAAAGAAAACAAAGGGAAAAGTGTGTTTGGGAAACAACATGCTATGCATTCTTTTGAGGTATGGGCCTGAACTACCATATGACCAAAGTTGTATGAAAAGACCCTATGGCTTTCATATGTCATGAATCTATAATGGCAGTAATGAGAAAAAAAGAAATTGTAAATAAGTAGCTCAAACCTACTGTACAGAACTGTATTACAGGCAGACCTCATTTTATTGAACTTTGCTTTATTGCACTTCACAGATATTGAAAATTTTATAAACGAAGCTTTGTGCCGACCCTGCATAGAGCAAGTCTATCAGTGCCATTTTTCCAACAGCATTTGCTCGCTTCATGTCTGTGTCACATTTTGGTAATTCTTGAAATATTCAAACTTTTTCATTATTATTATATTTGTTACGGTGATCTGTGTTCAGTGGTCTTTGATGTTACTACTGTAAAAAGATTATAACTTGCTGAAAGCTCAGATGATGGTTATTATTTTTAAATTAAGGTATGTACATTTTTTAAGGCATAATGCTATTGCAAACTTAATAAACTACAGTATTGTAAAACATGACTTTTATATGCAGTGGGAAACAGAAAAAATTCTGTGACTCTCTTTATATTTGCTTTATTGCGGTGGCCTGGAACTGAACCCACAATATCTCCAAGGTATGCCTTTTAAAACAAAGCAAATTTCCAAATAACAACTGTTACTGCAGCAACTACCACTAGATGTCATGCACCTCTTATTCTGTCTTCTCACAGAAGCTCTGTAGGTTCTGTTAAAGAATATTATGCTCCTCAAAATTTAAATCCCAGGCTTTTGATGGACATAGGTTATAAGGTATTTAGGCAAACATTAGGATTTGATAAAAATTAACTGTCACTAAGATTTTATCTATCTGTAGAACTAAGATCTATTTTGATCAAATTGACCTGTTAATTTAGTCAAATTTAGATTTAATTAATTTGATAAGTCTGTTTTATGAATTTGGCAAATACTCGCCTGGCTTTTATCGAATTTTACCTATAAATATAGATTTAAAACATGGATATTGTCCCTGTTGTACTATGTGTTTACTCAATTTTAGCCTCTGAGGAGTATTTTTTTATTCATGCCATGCATATGCAAAGTTAATGCATATTGGGTCTGGGCTGTGACTTTAGCAGAGCCATTTGTGGAAGCAGAACCATCTTAGACTCTATTTACAGCATTCTGTTACTGGAATAATAGGGAAAAAACAACCTCTAAAATATGTTCACAGATCAGGAAGAGAATGCTATCTTGCTTTTAAAATAAATTTTTAAGGAGCTTGTTTACACACTGATTTAAAAAAATAGAACATCTGCTGGTGAATATTTCTTCCCTAGTAACTTTTGGAGGTAGTGTAGCTAAGAAAATATGGGGATGTAAGTTAGAAGATGTGTTAAATTGTTTAGTTTTTATTTATACCTTCCTAGATATGTCCCATGTTCCATAACCATTTCTCCTATCTGAATTATAATATTCTAATATTTAACTTGTCTATGTGAGAATCACATGAGATAATATGTGAAAAATTATTATGGAATTAAAAGGTCCTGCTCATTCCTGTAATTCACATGTGAACTAGTAGGGGGAGGTCCTGGAATCTGTCTTAATCTCTCCCAGAATAACTATGGGTGGGAGAGTAGGGGTGTGTTTGAGGATCAAGGACAGGTGACAGACATATTTCTCCTGCCCTCTTTTCTAGCCATACTCTTTTAGAATTAGTTCCATTTGTGGAATTTCTTTGCTCTGTGCAGGCTTCTCTAAGCTTCGAAAATTAGCCTAACTTCTTTATCTTTCAAATATCACCAACATTAGGCTGAATTTGCTTATGAGTTTTCAGAGCGAGGTAGGTGTTTATGTTGAAGCACCACAAAACTAAATTGAATATTGAACTTTTTTGTTGTTTAAAAAAAAAAGTGTGTGGGGTATCTCACCACTGGCATTTTCTCTCTGGCCACCTTTATCTTCGGGCTCCAGTTTGGGGCCATGCTCTGTTCTCCCTCCCTCCCTTGATTCCCTGCTCCCATCTTAGACCTCCAACCTCCTTTCCTCTTCTTTTACAAGCACTATACATTTCTTGCTAACTTTTTTTTTTTTTTTTTTTTTTTTTTGCGGTACGTGGGCTTCTCACTGCTGTGGCCTCTCCCGTTGCAGAGCACAGGCTCCGGACGCACAGGCTCAGCGGCCATGGCTCACGGGCCCAGCCGCTCCGCGGCATGTGGGATCTTCCCGGACCGGGGCACGAACCCGTGTCCCCTGCATTGGCAGGCGGACTCTCAACCACTGCGCCACCAGGGAAGCCGTCTTGCTAACTTTTTATGTAGACTTAATTACCTGTCTTTAGATTTACTGTCTCTTTTCCTATCAATCAGGTTCTTGAGACAGGCAGCCCTCATTTAATGTGACCTATCAAGATATTTCCTAAATAAAGATGATTCTTACCCTGAGTGGAGCTCTTGATGCCAGTTGTAAAATTAAAATCCTTTTAAACTTCACATGGTACATACTATGGTACTTATGTCACTAAATCAATAAGACCTGTAGACCTAGCAAACTTGAGTTTGCTCACCCTTGCACAATAGAGCCAATCTATTGACACCAGGTTGTGGTGAAGGAAAGTGCAGGATTTACTGCAAGGGGCCAGTCAAGGAGTCCAGGGCAGCTAATGCTCAAAGAACCCAAACTCCCTGATGGGTTTCAGGGAGGCATTTTAAAGGCAAGGTGAGGGAGGGGGTTGCGGGATAAGTGATCAGCTCATGCACAGTTCTCTGATTGGTTGATGGTGAGGAAACAGGGAAGTGTCACAGGGGTTAACATTATCAATCCTTCGGCTCCAGTAGGTCTGGGGGCTATGTGCTCATGGTCATCAAGTTGTTAACTTCTTCTATTTGGTTGGGGGTTTAGCATCTGTAAAAGAACTCAGGAATGTGCATCAGATACTATTGTCTAGGTACTTCAGGGAAGAACCAAAGACTCTGTGACTGCCATATGGCTGATTTACTGCTTAAATTCTTACCACTTCTCCTGGCCCAACTGCTATTTTTGTTGCTACGTGTTCACGACCTTTTGATGCTGAAAACTCAGCCTCTCTGCGCTAGTGCCAAGTGGAATCTTGGAAACAGAGTTTTGGATGAAGTAGAAAAGAATAGCTTTATTGCTTTGCCAGGCAAGGGGGGACACAGCAGGCTTATGCCTCAAAAACTGTGTCCCAACCCAGGGGGATTTGGTGAGTAGTTTCATAACAATGGTTCAAGGGTGGCAGGGTTGCTGATAGGGATCAGGGTGGGTTCAGGGCCCCTACTCCCTTAATCTGACCTCAGGTAGTCTCCTGATGAGCTTCTCTGGTTCCTTTAATCTGACCTCAGATGGTGTTCTCCATTTTCTCTGTGTCTCCTCCCTTCCCTGATTAGCAACTGTCCTGAATCTGCCCTTTGGAACACAGGGAAGATCATGGAGGCTGAAGTCTATTCCCTACAAATAAGAAATGGGGGACACAGAAAGGCTTCTGTGCCCAGGAGCCCAACAGGGTCCTGCTCGGTTTCACTTTCAGTCATTAATTCTTGAGCCAGGCTTTTGTGACTCAGGGGAGGCCTGGGAAACTACAACTTTTCTACAAATGAGAGGCAGGCAGAGGACTTGGGGGGAGTGGTCTGTCCCAGGAAGGCCCCATAGGGTCCTGCTGAGTTACACTACTGTCAACAGGTACTATGGCATAAGAAATAAAGCCCTTCTGTTTTCATATTATGGATATTGTTTTCTAATATTTTAAACTCAGATTCACAGAATTAAGTTGATTCTACTCTATTTCATGAAATGCTATTATATTGGTCATGCGAGTCCCTTTATTTATTCTCTTTTTATTATTATTTTCACTATGTTTCTTATCCTCAGTCCCATATTTTTCTTACTCTTGTGAATTTAACGTATATCTATCAAACTTTCCTTTTATATATTTATATATTTACATGTAAGTATAGAACTGAAAAAAATACACTATTCTTTATGTGTGTTTAAAAGAAGTAAAAGTGGCTTTATCCTAAATCTTATTCTCTTCCCAACTGTTCTTAAATATCTATTTATTTTGAAGGGTATTCTGATTGCTCTATGTAGATCTAGCACCAAGTGGTATATCATTTTGTAGCATCTTTTCTTTTCTATCTCAGTGAGAAATTATAGTAAAACTGGGTTCATGTCTTGGTGCCAAAGACACAACCAAGCCAAAGATCTGGAGAAGGAAGAATTTATTATTATTTGCAGCAAGTAAGGAGAACACTGGGAATCTTACCCAAACAGTGTCTCTCTAAACAGCAAAATTGGAGAAGTTTTAAACTAAGGGTACATGCATATTCATGGAGGGACTGGAGCAGAGGAGAATTTAGCATAGAATTGGGGCCAAGGTCGACAGAGTCCAAGCTTTAGTTGACTGAAGTCACGAGGGTCAACATCATGGAGACCTTAGTTCCTGCAGGACTCAAAGAGATATATCAGATTGGTATGTATATCCCTTAAGGAGAAACTAGGACTCAGTTTTATCACTGAACTATTGTTTCTTGACTGCTTTTCCTTTGTTCCTGCATTCCCTTACTTTCCTTAAGATCATTAATTACCGAGACCTATTCAAGGGCAAGCATTGTGGCTAGGCGTAGATAACGAAATGGCTTAGGCCAAAAATGGCTTCTCTTATGTCAAGAAAGCCATGCCTGGTGGTCTGTCTCTGGGGATCCCCTACCCTATATGCTTACAAAATGGGGCATATTTCTCAACTATATCATACGAATAATTGCACTTAAATCATACATAGTGTTTACATGAAAAGTGCTTATTCAAGAATAAGTCTCCCCCAAATTTGCCACTTTCTCATGAGGATTACTTTGAACTAAAGGCAATCAAGACTGAGCTGACTCAGGAAAAGCTCTTTTCTTCACCCTGACTACCTAGAAGAAATATAAATTTACCCATTTGTGGGGAAAATCCGCAGTAGTAAAAGAATTTACATTGGAAAGGGGCCTATGCTGGGAGGAGAAATACTACCAAAAAAACTTTTTACCTAAGAAACTTATTTGCATAACAGGGCAAACTTTGTTTACCAAACACTTCCTCCTCTCACCTTCCTGTGACTTGTCTTCCCCTTCTTTGTATCCCAGACCTCTACCCCTTTCCTTAGCCCAAGACGTTTTATATCTCAATTGCCTGGCTGCCTTTTGAGTCTCTTATCTTTATGGGGCTCCCCTATATACATAGTTAAATTCATTTTTCTCTTGTTAATCTGTCATATGTCATTTTAATTGTTAGATCAGCCACAGAATCTAGAATAGAAGGAAAATTTTTCCTGCCAACAATAAGAATTAATTATATGAGACTAATCTGAACACAGCAAACACACCTAGACTTTATACGTAACATCTGTGATTATATGTCTAAATACCATGTCTTCTGTTTCTTACTTGTGGAACCAAAACTGTAAATTCTACATTGAGTAATACAATTAAGGAGACAGAAAATTTCCTGAGAAATGACATGTACTCTAAGTCATAGGTTTGCAGATTTGGCTGTACATCAGAGATACTTGGGCATCTTATAAAAAAATATAGATTCCTCAGCCTCCCTAGCTCTACTGAATCAGAATTATTGAGAATTCTGGCCATTCCTCTAATTTACAAGTCAACTTCGTAGGAGAAGCTAATGTAATCTCTCCTAACCTTTCCAGGGATAATTGCAGTGAGGAAAGTAGGGGTGTGTGAGGAGTCTGGAGCCTGTCTGCTGTCTATCTGTTTACCTATCAGTCATCATGTAACTATATCTCTAGATATCTAGAGAGAGAAATAGAATGATCTAGATGATATATAGAAACAGCTTCTATATATCTTCATCTAGATGGATCGATCTCTTTCTTTAGAGAGAGACATCTCGAGAGAGATCTAGATCTTATATATATCTAGAACTGATACATATCTTCATCTATATGTATATCTCCATCTATATCTATCACTATCATCTATATTTTTTCCATGTTCTCAGGCAATTGTGATATAGCCAGTTCTAAGTACCACTGCTTAGTACACATAGCATTTCTGAGATTTATCAGAGATGAATAGCCAGATCTGCCATTCCTATTCTATCACAGAAAGGATTAAATTTAATGGTATTGATGTTGGCATGTATTGTTTAGAGACTGAAAAAATGCTATTTGTTGGTTAAGCATTTAAAATAATGAAAAAAACAATAGTGATAGTAGTTATTGCAGAAAAGCCTCAGATTAATTATTCTCATTGCTAAGATTAGCTATAATTTGAAAATTTTAACATCTTGAATTTCTTCTTGGTCTAATAATTTCTAGATCTGGGTGTTTTGGTTTTCTTCTGCATCTAGTATTGATGAATAAAAGCATTTTCAATATTATTTTGGATCAATTAACTTAGTGGTGGGTCATTTCAGATCACTAACATTTATAAGTGAAATTTCTAATTCCTTAGCTACTTAATTTAAAATCTTATCTGTGTATATGGGAATATCTATTAGTAAAAATAGAAGCTATAAGTGTGTGAATAAAGCTGTCTAAATCAGACTTTAATTGCTAGTCTGAAGATCATATAAATGTTCAAAATTCATCTCAGCACTTGTTCACTCATAGTTTGAGTGCTTGGTCAACGCAGATAAATCCAAAACAAACTCCTGAGTGGACGTGTACTTATTGCTTTTAGGGGAGAAAATGGCTGACAGGTTTGCAAATCACTTGTGGCTAAATATGCTGGCCTCAGCCACTAAGAAGGAATAATTACTAGACATTTTTGTTGTCATTCAGAACTATACCACAGTCACTTTTAGAGCCAATTTTGATGATGCCCTATAAATATATGAACTCTGATCAGTCAGAACTGATTTTTATGGATCCATGCCAGACTTTTTTTTTTTAATCAATAGCTGAATGATTTCTAAAAATAGGAGCTAAAAAATATTCTCTAAACACAAGTTGTTCAGATGACATATGCTTATTTTTTCACTGAGGAAAAACTATAGACACTAATTAACAAATAGTACCTTATGGGCTTCCCTGGTGGCGCAGTGGTTGAGAGTCCTCCTGCCGATGCAGGGGACACGGGTTCGTGCCCCGGTCCGGGAAGATCCCACCTGCCACGGAGCGGCTGGGCCTGTGAGCCATGGCCGCTGGGCCTGCGCATCCGGAGCCTGTGCACCGCAACAGGAGAGGCCACAGCGGTGAGAGGCCCACGTACTGCAACAACAACAACAACAACAACAACAAAAAGTACCTTAACATTCTTTGAGGATAAGAGATTTCACTTATAAAATGATGACAGAAGTGATTATGAAGGTATTACACTCAGATTGTATTCCCTGAAGATGTGGCGGTAGCTTTTTTCCCCTCTTAGTAATCTGTTGGCGGCCCAAGGCTCTTTAAACCCTGAGGGTTTTGATAAGAGCGATTGAAAAACTATGAACAAAGGTTTAACACTAGGTTTCAGCAAGGAGGGGTTAATTAAACTCAATGAGTAATCTTCAACTACTGTACTGTGTCAAGATTTCAGTGGTTTAGGGCTGCTACAGGAGGAAAAGAATGTGACAGGAAAAATGCACCATGTTTTTCTTCAAATGGAAGGGAGTGGAAATAAAAGATGAGAAAACAAAAGATGATCACATATGGTCTACAACTGGTTAACAAGGTAGTCCAGGCAGTCAGAGGACTGAGTGCACTAAAATACTGCTTACTTATTGTGTCTGGGACAGTTTATTTATTTCTTGGTTAAAAAAAGATATTATTTTCTTACTTAGGAAATTCTCATTTAGCCTTAGCTGAGAAATTCCCTCCCTCTCTTTTTAATGTTCTAAGGACTGCCACTCATGTCAGAATGGCTCCAAGGTTGGATAGGTAGGGGAAACAAACAAACAAAAACATAGAAGTCTTTACCACCTGTAAGGAATATCAGGTTTTGGCCAAGCATGACTCAGTTAAATATTGGAAATGACTAAGAGAATCTGTGGAATCACAATAATGGAAGAAGGTTTTATGCATTAACATTTAAGTGAAATTCTGAATGCACCAATTTTAAACAAGTCCCATTAATAGATTTTTAGTCATAACAATTTTTCTTAAGTCAAAGATTTACATCAAAAACATAATCCAAGGGCTTCCCTGGTGGCGCAGTGGTTGAGAGTCCGCCTGCCGATGCAGGGGACACGGGTTCGTGCCCCTATCCCGGAAGATCCCACATGCCGCGCAGCGGCTGGGCCCGCGAGCCATGGCCGCGGAGCCTGTGTGTCCGGAGCCTGTGCTCCGCAACGGGAGAGGCCACAGTAGTGAGAGGCCCGCGTACAGCAAAAAAAAAAAAAAAAAAAAACATAATCCAAGTATGTAGTTTTCTATATAGAACCTTATCTTGAAGATGTGCCATTTGTATGTTCCTGTAGCTTTCTAGTAATTCGTTCATTACGCTGAAGATCTGTGGTGCACTGTGTGCTGGCATTTTGCAATGTAATTTCCTCAGGAAAGACAAACATGTTACTAACAATAATAAATAATAATAAAAATAATGGCAGCACCAAGAAAGGTGACATTTAAAAAAGCATTTTACATTTAATTTTTTTTATGAGAGAAAAGGAAATATATACAGAGATAATTATAGAAAACACAAACATCCTAACTTTGTTAGTTTGAAAACATAATAATTGTATGATCATAATGTGTAGATATGTATAGTCATATCTATGGATTAAATTTTAGCATAAATTTGATGTTATCTATATAAGGGGAAAAATATACGATACGTAGGATTGGGTAAGAAGTCTCATACAATACCAGTAAATACCAGGAAATATCTTTTATTTATATTATGTACATTATTTATTTATTTACATAGATTAAATTTTCTTTTTATTCACCAGAAAATGAACTGGATTTCCTACTCTTGCATGCTGATTCGTTTTATGCACTTCACCCCTATTTAAATATTTTTACTGCTACCATGCTATAATATCTGATGAGAACTTCTCAAACATTTTCATGGGAAGATAGTATTGAAGGAATTTTTTTAGCAGGTATAATTTTCCAGTAATAAAGGCCATTAATGTTTTTCTTAGACAAAAGGCATTTTCTAATTAGGCACATTATTATTTTTTTCTTCACCAACTGCCCTAAATTAAATTATTTCATTCAAAAAATGTAGTTTCTCAACGAATATATTCAACAGCAGCTTAGACTCAAAAATGTTACCAGGGGCTTCCCTGGAGGCGCAGTGGTTGAGAGTCCGCCTGCCGATGCAGGGGACACGGGTTCGTGCCCCGGTCTGGGAATACCCCACATGCCGCGGAGTGGCTGGGCCCGTGAGCCATGGCCGCTGAGCCTGCGCGCCTGGAGCCTGTGCTCCGCAACGGGAGAGGCCACAACAGTGAGAGGCCCGCGTACCGCAAAAAAAAAAAAAAAAAAAATTTTACCAAACCAGGTCCCTTTGTCCAACGGACAGCAACCCGAACTCTGAGTTGCTAAGGTTTATAGCCGACAAACAGCTGATTCACAAGGCAGCCAAGCAAGGAAACCGGAGGACAAGTCTCAAAACTGCCTCCCCAAAGGCGAGGATGTTGGGATATTTATGGGATAAGCAGGGTGGTCTTAGGAGCGCAGAAAGGTGATGGGAGGCAGGGAAGAAGGTGAGGCAATCCGTGTTCTGAGCAGGTGCATCTCCTTGGGAGCTTCTGCATATTCAAAATAGAAGCGCTGAGCGTGATTGGAGGGTGGAGTTTTCCGGCCTCTGACGTCACCAGGCCAGTTTTAAGCGCAGTGGTTGCAACCAGCCCTAGCTGGTTCTCACGGATAAGCTGACTCCAAGTTCCTGTAAAACAGCGGGGCTGCCAGAAGCTGGAAAGGTATGCAATTAAAGAGAGGGGGGGAAAAAAAGGAAAGAGAAAAAATGAAAGCGAACGTAATCAATGAAGCAGTTTATAAGCAAAGGGGTTTTAACAAGCTGTTCCCTTACCTGTTGTTCTGTAAGATGAGCTCAAGAATTTCTGTTATCAGCTTCTGTTAGCTCTGTGGGGCACGGTTTCAGGAAGTATTGCTGATAATAGGGGAAGTATGTGGCACAGCCTTCGGAGTCAGAGCAAACAGTAACAAAATCCTGGCTCTCCCATTTAAAGTATGAGATATTGGAAAATTGCTTAGTACCCTTAACCTCAGTTTCATCATTGGGGACAATAAGTATTCACAGTGTTGATCAAATTAGATGAGACAACACATATAACATATTTAGTACAATTCCTGGCATTTAATTATATCTCAATAATGCTAGCTATTATTGTTATCACTATTATTAAATTCTTTAACCCACTGCCTATGACCAAGATAGCCTTAACCTTACCCTTAGCTTGTCTAAACTATATATGGGCTTTTTCCTGACTCAGGGCCCCTGGCCTCCCTTTTCCTATAGCATTTACTTTAGAGAACTAGGTATTGTAACTTTTTCTCTGCCTCTTTGAGATTTAAATATTTTTAAAAGTCTCTTGTCAGTATTAGAACCTAGGACTTGGGTTTCTCAAGGACCCTGGGGCCAACCCTTTGAAATTTAATCAAGAAAGAAGCACCTGTGTCTCCCAGTCTCTGTGGGAAGGTGGGAGCCTCAGTGGGCATCTTGCTCCTAGTTGTAAAACTTTATCTTGCCTGGAGAAAATTTACTTTTCTTTTGGGTAAAACCTGTTAGCAAATACAGATCCTCCAACTATCCTCTATCTCAGCTCGTAAAATCTCTCCTGCCTTTTGTTTCAGCAGAACTGAGTTTCCAGACTTGGTCTGTGCTCTCTCCTCTTTTGCCAGTCATAGTATCAAAATAAAATCAACTTCTCTTTGCCCATCTTGTCTGGTGCAAGCCTTTCTTTAATAACTAACTCATAGTAAGTACTTGATAAATGGTGGTAGTAGATATTGTTTTTAATGTTATTAGAATAGTGATATGAAGAATCACTTTTTTAAAAACACATTTGCTTGAAGAATAGCTATTTATAACAGAGGTGTTTGCATAAAAAAGAAATGTAGAGGTTTCTGATGAGAGTATAGTGTTTCTGTATTATTTATTTACAATAAGAATTTTGGATGAAGACAGGATCCAGGTGTAGATGTGAGTATGAAAAGGCTGAGTTGTGGATGATTTTGCTGAAGATGAAGCATTAAAGGAGCTATGAAAACTAGATGGCCTCATAAAAAGATAAAAAATTGTCAAGTCTTGGAATAAAGAAAACCTGTGATTCCTGTGTCCCAGTGAAGATTGGCTAGGAGGTGCCAGCTTGTGTGGAGTTGACAACAACAGGGAGAGGAATAACATCCTTAAAATACGATGGAGGGAAAGGGCCTGGAATTGGTAATGACCTAGAATTGGTAACCTGGAGCTTTCTGTCCTTTATTCACAGCAGCTGATGATATCCCAGGATTCAGTTCTCAACATGTGGTGCCTATATCAGCAGCATCAACATCACCTGGGAACAACTTGGAAATGCAAACTCTCCACTCCGACCCCACTTGGGTGGAGGTTCAGAAATCTGCATTCAATAAGGCTGAAATATAGGTAAGTTATTATTATTCGTTTGTTAGGCAAAGCCTTCCAGTTAAATGTGTTCTCATTGTTTCTGTTTAACAGAAAAATTCCAGAGAGTTCATTTCAGCCTTGAATTTTATCTACCCTAATTCTTTTTCAACTTAGCGAGTTCAGTGTTAAGGTAAAATAAAAATAAGAAAAGAATAAAGAAGAAAAAAACAAATGTAGAAAAATGAAATAAAAACCAAGAGGGAGAAAAGAAAATGACCTAAGACCTAAGACCAAATATGCCTTGCATAGCAAAAGTTCAAGAAAGGAGAACTTTCTGTCTCACATGTAAGAGAATAAGCAGGTTTGTTTTTAACGCCTATTCTGATTTTTCTGGGAAAACTGCAATGAGAAAAGAAGGTAGCACAAAAAGGCTTCTGTATCAGTCAGGAAAAGCACAGTCAGAGGCTCTCAGACTTTTTAGTTTCAGGACACTTTTACTTTCTTAAAAGTCATTAATGGCCTCAAAGAACTTTTGCTTGTGTGGGTTTTATCTATTGATATCTACCATATTAGAAATTAAAACTGAGAAATTAAAAAAGATAAAATTTATTTTAAAATAACAGTAAGAAATTTATTACATGTTAACATAAACAGACGATCTTAAGGAAGATTATTATATTTTCCAAAACGAAAAAATATGAAGAAGAGTGACATTCTTTTATATTTTTGGAAATTACTTTAATGTCTGACTTACTAGAAACTAGAATTCTCACCCCTGCTTCTGCTTTCAGTCTTCTGCAGTATTTTGTTTTGGTTGATGAACATGAAGAAAATCCAAACTTACACAGGTCTGTAGTTGAAAAGGAAGAATTTTGTGAAATACCCAAAAGGGTCTTGGGGACCTCTGAGAGGTCCTCAGACCTTACTTTGAGAACTGCTGGGCTAGATTATCCTAGACTCTCCAAATCTCAGTAGTTTACCACGAACGCCTCCCAAATCTCAGAGACTTGCTCCTTGGTCATGTTGCATTTTATGTGAATCAGCTGGGGGCTTTGCTCAGCGACACAGGCTGTCTGAACAGCCACTGCCTGGGCTTTGCCAATCGTTGAGAGAGAGGAGAGTGAGCATGGTGATACATGCACTGGTTCTTTTTTCTTTCTTTTTATTTTTTATAGCTATTATTATCATTGTAAGAGTGTGACTTTCAGAGAAAAGACAATAAAGAGGTGGAGGAAAGTGGGGAGCAGAAGGGAAAATTAAGTGAATTCATACCTATTTTTCTGTGAAGGCCTGCACTGGTTCTTAACGATTCTTCTGGAAAGTGACCGCCTCACTTGTGTTCACACTTTCTTAGCTGAAGCACCTACTTTAAGTGGCAACAAGCCGAATCCTCCTTCAGGGAGGGGCACTGAATAGTGGTGAATAGAATTTAGTTTACCATACTTAAACCTACAGATGACCAGAAGATGCTTGTGAAAACTGTACCCCCGACTAGCTGTTTTTTGGGTTTTTTTTAAAGATTTATTTATTTATTTGGCTGCGTTGGGTCTTTGTTGATGGGCGTGGGCTTTCTCTAGTTGCTGCAAGCGGGGCTACTCTTCGTTGCGGTGCGTGGGCTTCTCATTGTGGTGGCTTCCCTTGTTGCATAGCATGGGCTCTAGGCTTGTGGCCTTCAGTAGTTGCAGCGTGTGGGCTCAGTAGTTGTGGCTCACAGGCTCTAGAGCACAGGCTCAGTAGTTGTGGCCCACGGGCTTAGTTGCTCCGCCTCATGTGGGATCTTCCCGGGCCAGGGCTCAAACCCGTGGCCCCTGCGTTGGCAGGTGGATTCTTAACCACTGCAACACCAGGAAAGTCCCCTGACTAGCTTTTTTTTTTTTTAATTTATTCTTTATAACAAAGTGAATCAGTCATACACATACATCTGTTCCCACATCTCTTCCCTCTTGCGTCTCCCTCCCTCCCACCCTCCCTATCCCACCCCTCCAGGCGGTCACAAAGCACCGAGCTGATCTCCCTGTGCTATGCGGCTGCTTCCCACTATCTATCTACCTTACGTTTGGTAGTGTATATATGTCCATGCCTCTCTTTCGATTTGTCACAGCTTACCCTTCCCCCTCCCCATATCCTCAAGTCCATTCTCAGTAGGTCTGTGTCTTTATTCCTGTTTTACCCCTAGGTTCTTCGTGACATTTTTTTTTCTTAAATTCCATATATATGTGTTAGCATACGGTATTTGTCTTTCTCTTTCTGACTTACTTCACTCTGTATGACAGACTCTAGGTCTATCCACCTCATTACAAATAGCTCAGTTTCGTTTCTTTTTATGGCTGAGTAATATTCCATTGTATATATGTGCCACATCTTCTTTATCCATTCATCCGATGATGGACACTTAGGTTGTTTCCATCTCTGGGCTGTTGTGAATAGAGCTGCAATGAACATTTTGGTACATGTCTCTTTTTGAATTATGGTTTTCTCAGGGTATATGCCTAGTAGTGGGATTGCTGGGTCATATGGTAGTTCTATTTTTAGTTTTTTAAGGAACCTCCATACTGTTCTCCATAGTGGCTGTACCAATTCACATTCCCACCAGCAGTGCAAGAGTGTTCCCTTTTCTCCACACCCTCTCCAGCATTTATTGTTTCTAGATTTCTTGATGATGGCCATTCTGACTGGTGTGAGATGATATCTCATTGTAGTTTTGATTTGCATTTCTCTAATGATTAATGATGTTGAGCATTCTTTCATGTGTTTCAATAGCAAAAAAACAAACAACCCAATCCAAAAATGGGCAGAAGACTTAAATAGGCATTTCTTCAAAGAAGATATACAGACTGCCCTGACTAGCTTTTGATAAAAGTGTTATTTCAAAAGGAAATCATGTTTAAATAGTTATTATAACATTATACTGTTAGATGTAATTTGGTTTCTGTTTTTCTACTTCATTGATGCCCTCTTAAGAAATGATATAGCAGGCAAGCATATAATTTTTAAAATATCTAATATTTCTTTTGAACATTAAGCGTGAGTTCTTGATAAAGAATATGGTCTTTGAGAAAATAAAACATTCCATAATTTAAGCTAGCAATATTATAATAAAAATGACAACATTTTCAAACATTTACTGAGTACCAGCTGTGTACTGATGTACTATGCTGTGGTTTTAGGGTTTTACCTCTTACCTGGGTGAATTTCTGAATGGATTCCTTTATGTGGTCATGTGTGGAAATTGTGATACATATAATAGTAAACACAAATAAAGGTCTTGAAGATAGTTGAAATGACTTTGGTAAAAAAAGAGTTTATCGAAATCATTTATTCAACCCAGAAATAAATTTTATTGTAGGTGCTAATGACTTAAAAAAAAAGAAAAATTTTTCTGTCTTTGGAAAATAGTAGTCATTTCATGTGATGATTTATCTTATTACTAATATATTAGTTTCCTATTGCTGCTATAACAAATTACCATAAACATTGTGGCTTAAAACAATATAAATTCATTAACTTTCATTTGGGGAGATCAGAAATCCAAAATGACCTTATAGGCTAATATAAGGGTGTAAGCAGAGCTATGTTTCTTTTGGAAGCTCTTGGAGAGAATCCTTGTGTTTACTTTTTCCACCTTCTAGAGGCCTCTTGCAATCCTTGTCTCATGGCCCCTTCCTCCGGTTCACAGCCCATCTCTCCAACCTCTGTTCCTTCTTCACATTTGCTCTCTGGTGCTTCTGTCTGCCTCTTATCAGGACCCTTGTGATTACTTTGGACCATCCATGTGATCCAGGATAATCTCATTTCAGGAGCCTTAACTTAATCACATCTGTAAAGTCTTTTTTTTTGCCATTCAGGGGAACATATTCACAGTTCTGGGGATTAGGACATGAACACCTTTGGGTGTAGGAGGAGTTCATTATTCTGTCTACAATAGCTTTTATTCTTAAAGAGTGCAGGGAGATGTCTGTCGGTTTCCAGTTACTTGTGGGACCATAAGAGCTGCATATTTAGAATTTAGGTGAAAAAAATGTGTTCTTTTATATCCACAAAAACTGCAGAGGACTGCCAAATACCTTTCCTCACTCCTAGCTGCAGATCACTTTATCCATGAAGATTGATAACCATTGTATCTTACAGGTTTTGGATAATATTATTATCCACATTAAAAAATCTAATTATCTCTTCAGTTTCTCTGAGTTGTTTTCATACATAGCTGGGCAACCCAGCTATGCCCCAGAATGAATGGTGGAGATCTTTAAAAAAAAAAAAAAAAAAAAAAAAGCAAAGCAAAAAACATGATTTAATTGCCTAGATTTTTTCCAGTTAAGCAAGTATTAAATAGGAATGTGCCAAGATTACTCACCAGTTTCAAGGATGTTTTTCTGTTTGTCATTCTCTGTAACACATTCCATGTCACTACCTCAGGTAGATCACTTAGATCACTAAGAGGAAGTGTAATAGAGGATAACTCAACTGAAGAGCTGTACACTAGAGGCTGTCAGAATTACCACCTGTCTCATTTTCTTTAGACGAAAACAAGAGTCAATATATCGAATGACCTTTAAGACAATGGCTTTATTATTCAATAAACATTTTAGAGTTCATTTCAATGGGAATGATTTTTCTTATTTGATTTTTTTGTGAATACTGAGTTTCTTATTTTTGAATTAATGTGTGCAACATATATTGAATTCCTACATTTGCCAGGCTGCATATAGGCTCCTCACACATGTTCTCACCCAATGCTTTTAGGAAGCACATGTAATTGATACTAATCCATGTGTAATCAAGGCCTATCTTGTCTTCTCGTCCTTAGCTATTTATGTCTTTGTATTCAGGTAAAAGTTTTGCTCGCAGCTAACCTGGATATGAATCTAAGATTTCTTCAGGTTACCTATGCATATCTACTTTAAAAAACAAAACAAAACAAAACAAAAAAAACCTAGGGAGCAAATTGAACTGACCGAAGGTTTTATAATAGAGATAGAAGATGGGTTTACATATGACATATCTGTGCTATTCACAGTGTGGTCCATAGTCTGGTGCCTGACCACAAATTATTTGTTACCTCATCAGTGATGAAGTAAGCACAACAATTTTATGCCATGGGGATGAGAGATTACCGTAGAGTTTCTAAATATTACTCTCATTATCTATGCTTGTCTTATAATGGACCAATATCAAGCAGTTCCTGGACTGACATTGTTTGGAGTGTTACATTTGTAAAACACTACTATACTGTAGAGTAGATAAGTTAGAATAACTTATTTGAAAGTGCCATGCAAACTGTGAGTCTACTTGAGGTTTTACCTTATGCAACTTTCCCTAATCTGGGTCCACATTTCTATAACCATTATGGCCCCTCCCCCAAACTCAAATTCCTCATTTTTTGTTACTTGATCAATTGCTTGAGGTTATAACCTATTCAAAGCAACTTATTGAGAACTATTTATGAAATATTCTCCTCAAAAGGAATTTTTTTCTCAACATGTGATCATAAGAAAACTCATAAACTCATACACAAAAATAATACAATGAGAATATAAATCAGATCTATGTGATTCCAAAGTATGTGAGTAACAACCCTCTTTACAAAGACATTTTATAATACTATAGGTACATATTAGACAGTTGAGATTATTTTTTACCTTCTTTACATTTTTATATAAAATCTGGAAATTTTGAAATATCTAGCTGAAAATACTCTGAAAATAAAATTGAAGATGCCCTTTATGTATTTGATGAGTAATTAATACTAGTTAATACTATTCTATCTTTGGAAAAGATAACTTTGGAATAATAAAGAGAGACCTAAAACTCCCAATTGCTACCAGAAGGGGTAAATGCAGGCAGTGATCAAGTAGTAGGAACAGAAAAATAGGTTACTGGTAAACCTGAGAACCTCAAATTAAACCCTGTGGGAAAACAACCCTGTTATGTATTTTTAATCTAAATATACATCCTGGATGCTTGAACATTGTATGATCTTGTTTATGAATCTACCATTCCAAATGCCCAATACTAAGACAAGGCCAATGTCTGTTCACAAAAATTTTATCAATTGGCTGCAAATTGATAAAAATAAGGATTGCATAGTAGATCTTTAATAAAATAAAAATAATTTAAAGAACAGATTTTTATTTTTAGATTTCCAAAGCAAATTTTAAAAATTACTCCATTCTCCAAAACCTTTTTGAAATGTTTACTTGTCTGTGAAATTCAAAGGTTAAGGCACTGCAAATCTAGCGCAAGGAGTACAGGTGCAGGAATCTGGGAATTTCATAGTTTAGCCATTTTCTATATGTAACTGAAGATACAAATACCTCCCTCTGATATATGGACACTGTATGTAGACATTGATTAATTGATTTAATGCATAGATGGACATAGAAAAAATAATGATCATTTAATGTAATTGAAATATCTTAGTAAAAGCCATGGTCAGATACACTTTTCACAGTTTGAATCACTTAAGGAAGTTGGGGAGTTGAGTGATTGATCATGCCACAAGTTTATGCAGACTATTTAATTTTGGAAAGAAGAAATAATTTTTCTATTGGTCTTTTATCCACCTGTACCTAATTAAATTGGTTTTAATTATCATTTAGTGTTCGCATGGGTAAAGGAAATGCCTACATTTTTTTGCTAAGAGTGGATAGCCATTTTGCTCCCTGCAAAAGACAGTGTGGTTTGGCAGCGATGTGCATATCTTTCTCTTTGCTTCTGTTCTTTTCAGGAAAAGATGCAGGAAATTGAGCAGAAGAGTATGGCAGAAAAACCTCCTGAAATGAAAGAAACAGCAATGTATTCTAACCCCTTCTATGTGAGGCAATACTGGATGCTAACACAATAAGAACATTACAATAGCTCATTGCTGATGCATAAACATTTAGAAAGGATGCATTTCATTTATATAAAAATTCTCTGAGGCAAAAAGGCATTTATGTTTGGAAAATAGTTTAGTCCTTGTTATAGAAACTGAGTGCCTAGGGCCTGTTTATTGGCTCAAGATAGTTTTATAAAGGAGGAAAGAAACCACTCTGGTCAATTGAAAGTGAATTTGAAGCTCCAGAGGAGAATCCAAAGAATAGAAAGTGAGCAGAGGAGGAGGGTAGCAAAGCAATGGCAGAATGTTTTATGCCATGTAATATAAATCCTCACTAGAATACCTACATATCTTTAATTAAAAAATAAAACTCTAAGGAACCAACAGCTATGAGGAGATAGAGAAACTTGAACTAAGTTTTCTTGGATATCTGGTAGGTGTGGAGATCTCCGTTGAGATTTTGGTTGTGCTAAGGTTGAATTTCTGTTATAGTTGTTTGCTACTGCTGAAGATTAAGTATTTCATATTCGGTTGTGTAATAAAATAGCTTATTTTATATTGCATCAGTTAGGATTACATTTAGAAGTAAATAACATAAAACCCAAGGAACTATGGTTTAAAATGAGTAAAAGACGTTTTAATCTTAGAACAATATGAAGACCTGGTGAAGGCAAGCTCTCCCCAAAAATGTCATCAGGGGACCCAGACACATTCCACTTTTCTGTTTCCCCAACTTTAGCACGTGGCCCTTACCATGATGCTTGTCAGCACTGGTGCAAGATGACTTCTAAACCTGTAGGCACCATGTCTACATGCCAGAGAAATAGAGAGGGAGAGGGAAAAAGGGAAAGGGAAAGAGAAAGAAAGAAAGAGTGCTGCTAGCTTGCCAAGGCTGTCTCTTTTTTAAAAAGCTTTCTTTGGAAGTTCCACTTATTAATTTCTGCTGTTTCTCATTGACAAAGCTGCTTCCACTGGCCAGATCTACTTGGAAAGTTGCTAGAGAGAACAGAAAGCCAGCACACTAAGAACTTGTGCCACAAATTTCTTCAAATTAATTCATTCTTTTTGAATATATTGACAGTATTCAGTTTAAATCAGGTATAATTATAGTTAATGTTACATTGATGACAAAACATTAACCAAACAATTTAACAGATTTTTAAAGTTGAAGTATAGTTGATTTACAGTATTGTGTTAATTTCTGCTGTACAGCAAAGTGGTTCAGTTATACATATATATATATACATTCTTTTTTTATATTCTTCTCCATTGTGGTTGTCATAGGACATTGAATATAGTTCTCTGTGCTATACAGTAGGACCTTGTTGTTTATCTCAATAGATTGTTGATGTCCTAACTAGGACATCAATTAAAACTACTAAAACATTATCCTATTTAGTAATGTATTGCTTCTACTGATACATGATTGAGGCACAAAGATATTGATAAAAGTTATTGGAATAACTATACAGTTACGAAGACTGGAATAGTTAAAATAATTGTCCAGATTGTGATTAAAAATATGGACAATTTTCAGTATTGATAGTAAATACTTACCAAGTGTTTGTTGTGTGTGTTGTGCATTAGGAAATATTTTCATATTTACATTAACTTTCAGCTATGCAGCCACAAGAAATAATTGATGGGGATGGAGAATGATCAGTTCAGGTGCCTGATATTGTACTTGCTGAAGATTCACACCTTCCTCAGGGAACTGTCAGACATCTGACTGCCAAAATACAAATATTACTGGAAGGGTAATACTCTTTAACTTCTAATTCCTTTATATTATGGAGTTAATTAGAAACCTACTTTAGTGATAGAATGGATTTGGGACTGGGCCTGACTTCTAAGATTTGAGGATATAAAGACATAAGTCAGGAGAACACTGAATAGAGAAACGGAAGAGTCTAAAATGTTTCTGCTTTGCAATTTTGGCTAAACCTGATGCAGGGAGGAAGCTAAAGAGTTAAGCATTTAATGAGACCTGTTATAGCTTCTAGAATTTAGAGGTTATCAGTATGAAATCTTTATGACATTCCTCCCTGAAAATCTATTTCTGCTTGAATAATTTAAAAACATATATCTTCTGCTTATGAATTATTATTATTATTATTATTTTTGTGGTACAAGGGCCTCTCACTCTTGTGGCCTCTCCCGTTGCGGAGCACAGGCTCTGGACGTGCAGGCTCAGTGGCCATGGCTCACGGGCCCAGCCAGTCCGTGGCATGTGTGATCTTCCTAGACTGGGGCACGAACCCGTATCCCCTGCATGGGCAGGTGGACTCTCAACCACTGCGCCACCAGGGAAGCCCTTATGAATTATTTTTGTAAGAGGTTTTCACATCCAACTTAGCAAAATACCCTAATGCAAGGAGATAAATGATGTCCTCTCTGGTTGGCAACATGTTGAGGTTTTTCATCTCTAATTCTGTTATGCTATGGTCATCATCTCCTCTGAATTATGTATATATACTGTCAAATTAAAAACCTTTCAATAAATTATGCTTAGAACTGGAAACAGTGAATCTATTCTGAGCTAATGTGATATTCTCTCTTCATTATCCTTTATTGGTTTAAGAAAAAAAAAGTAGCCTCTGAACCTTCCTCTAGCATATAATTTTGAGGGACCACTGGTTTAAAATTAGGAATTCTCTCTACCTATCAATAATTTCACAAGTGAACAACAGGAAAACTAGTTCAGATACCTCAGGGCTGGTAGTTGGTTATTCATCTATATTATTCAATTGTTCTAAAAAGTAATGTAGATAAAAAGCTCCACTAGAACCTATCTTTTCTGCCTTGACATTCTGTTGACAAAAATCACCACACATAACCTCCTTACTGTGATATCCAGGATTAGGAGAGAATACTCTGAGGTCTGCAAAAAGAAAAAAAAATACAGGGAGAAGAATGTACATTATACTATTTTTCTTCTTTTTTAGTTTGAAATAATTTCAAATTTACAAAAAAATTTGGAAGACTGTTACAAAGAACTTTTTCTCCTGAACTGTTTGGGAATAAATTGCCGGCATGATGATCCACCATCCTCAAATACTTGGGTTCATATTACCTGCAAAAAGGGGAATTTCCTCTATAATCACAATACAACCCTCAGCTTGGGTTTTTCTGATGCTTTCTCATAATTGCATTCAGCTTATGCATCTTTGGCAGCGATATCACAGAAATGATGCTGTGTTATGCTCATAGCATCCTATCAGGTGGCACATGATTTTGATTTGCCACATTGCTGATGCTGATAATTTTGGTCATTTGATTAAAGTGGTGGTTTTCCAGTTTTTCCACTGTAAAGTTATTCTTTTCTCCTTTATATTTAATAAGTATTTTGTGGGGAGGTAGTTTGAAAATATATAAATATTCTATTTCCCTTCCAAATTTTACTTACTACTTTTAGCATACATTGATGTTTCTTGGCTTTATTACTTTCTGCTTTGATAATTGTCAAATGGTTATTTTCTAAACTACTGTTCCTTCTACATTTATTAATTTGCATTCCTCTGTAAGAAGAAGTTTTCTTTTTAAAAAATTTGTTTATCTCAGTATGGACTAATGGATTTTGTTTTGCTTAATGAGTTATATGTTATTTGCTATTATTTACTTTGTTGCTCACATGTCCAGATCCAGTCAGTGTGAACACCTTCAAGCTGGCTCTTGAGTTTATTTTGCTTTGTTTTGTTTCTATGTTTGTTTTGATATGCCCCCATCATTAAGCACTTCCTTGCTTTCTGGCACAAGATGTTCCAGGATCATCTTATTCTTTCCCAGCCCCAGGCCTGGACTCAGCTATTTCTACAAGGAGTTCTGGTTCCTTTTAGTAGAGAATACTATTTAGAAACCAAGATCTGTGATCTTGGTGTGGTCATTGCTATTGGGGTTTTGTTCTTCTCAGGCCATGCAAGTCGATAGAGCTACAACACACATGCGTGCACACACATACATACACACCCTTCCTTTTACACTTATACTTAATTCTGTATCTCTATAGATTGAAAACCATATGATTTCACTAATACCTTTAATTCCAGTAGATCGCTTTCTATATTAAAAAACCACAAATTCATACTAATGCCTCCTATTCAAACTGATACCTCAAAGTCCTACTCTATTCCAGCTACACAAAGTGCATTTTCGTTTTCTCCTTTTCTATATCTGTAGTCCTCTCCTCAAATAGTACGAAGCCTAGCTCCATTCACCCACAGTATATTTACAATTGGATTGGTGCTCCCTTCATGTAACCAGTTTACCACTGTCACAGGGACAGCCATCCCCTCTGCACAAGGACCTCCTCACCCTACTTGGGCTCCAGCCACCGACCAGGATGTCTTTTCACCACTTTTCTTCTCCTTCTCAGACCATTGCTCACACTCTTCAGGCTCTGAGACACCACACTGGGCTCCTGTTGTATGCCCTCTTACACCTCTTAGGCTCTGATAACACATACACAGCCTCTGATGCACTTCCTCCCAAAATGCCTTTTACTCCATTTGGGTTTTAACACTCAGAGTTGTGCTACTGCCTCATCCATCCACCCCATTGACTCCTAACGTGTTCAGGCCGCGTAATAGTTTTAGACTGAGAGGGAGAAAGGAAGCAGGGAAGGAAGGATGGAAGGAAGGAAGGGAGGAAGGGAAGGGAGAGAGGAGGGATGAAAAAAGAAATGCATGAAGGAAAGAAAATAGAAAGCAAAGCAAAAAAGGAAGCTATACAATTACTTAAAATTTCAGAGAATGCCAATCTTCTTTTTACAGGTGTGAGTGTGGACACTTACCACATATAGCTAGAGGCACTCATTATTTCACCTCTTTAACAGTAAAGTTTAACTGGAGGTTGCTGAAAACAGTAATCATGTCAGAAGGTGGTGATTTTATAATAAAGTACAAAGTATGCAAAGCAGAAGGATTTAAATCTGTTCAATGATCTTTGAGGTCACTTTAGTCTGTATAATCACAGGATTCTCGGGGGAGAAATAGATGGGTACAGGAATATGAAGAAAGCTTTTAGAGAATTTTGTATTGTCAGTGATTCATTATGTGGTCTATTTTTGTTTGTTTCTTTGTTTCCAGAAAACAAATACCAGAGAGACAGAAAGAAGATTAGACAGTACAGGATTATTATCATTCTGGTTTTGGTTTATAGGTTGATTATTATAATTTGATTGCACACAGCAGTGACTAAACACTGATACACAGTAGAGAATAACTCTTGAAATCAAAGCCTAAACTTAGTGCATTGGCAGTGATGACAAGTCACATCCATCAACTGCTTCTGAAGATACTGGACTGAATGAGATTTTTGCATATTTTCAATTTCAAACTCTCATGTATTTGGATCAAAATCCTCATATTTTAGGCAAATATGGTCAATTTTCTTACACAGTCAATATTTATGATGCTAAGCCTGTGTCAAAATGACTCTAAATCATCGTATTTGGCAAAATATTATATGTAACAAGCTCAGAATTAAGTACGAATATAATTACTGAGCTGAAGAAGGGAAAACATCCAAGAGCTGTTAGTTTATGCTGTTCAGAAAATGCACATATACACAGACATGCACCACAGTAACAGGCAGTAATTAGTGGTTTATACTTTGGTAAGCATTCTAGGAAATATATATTTTCCTAGCATCACTTTTATGTCTACACCTACAAAGAGGATTATTTCCATGTGTAGCGTCACCTAGAATGAAGTCATCTACCATTTGAATAATTCTAGAATAGAAATAGTCACAGTAAATAATCAGTCTCCTATTAAAATGAAAAATGGCCCCACTGCTGTCCCACAGAATGTTAAAGAAACATCATAAGGTTAATAAGGAAAAATTATTAATGTTGAATATTGAACATTTACTCTTCTTACACCACATATATACACGTCTCAACTTTCACTAAGAGGAGCCCATCACAGGACCTGCTCTGTGCGGTCTATAAATAATAGATAATGAAAAAAAGAATAACAGAAGTGCCAGGAAAGCTTAAATTAAGCTACATATTACAGAGCTTAGAAAGAGTGACAGTTATTTATATTTAATTATGTTTTACTGGAATCAGTATTCATTGCAAAAACTTTTATAGCAAGACTTCCTTCTCCATTGACAAAATCTTCACTTGGATTAATCAAAATAAGTTTAGTTGAATAGTATCTTCAGATAGATTTGGTATATTTTTGAGCATATGAACTTTGAGGATTCCTTTCTGTTGATTTCAAACATGGACAGTAACACATGACATCTAATAATGTACAAGAGAAGTTTAAGATGAGTTTGATTTTTTTAGATTAAATTATATGTAAGTGGACTGCTTTTTTCCTGCCTGTTTTGATATGAGATTTTTGTGTTTATCCTTAGGTAGACACAAAAATGTCACTAGGTTCTACTCTGTTGTTTATTAAAATTTTAATTAAATTAAATTCATTACACTTTCTGGTTACATGGAAGCCCCTTGGATTTGCATGTTCTATTTTTTATTTCAGATATTTAAAAAATAACATTATTAAATTTTTTAAATTTTATTATTTTTTGGTATTTTGTCTTTTTAATAAAATATAAATGCTATTTTTTATTGATTCTGTTTTATTTATTATTTTTTCCAGTCATCCAAACTATTTTGACGTTTATCTTTGTGTCAGTCTTCCAGGCCTTTCTAATACCTCCGTAGCTCCACTTTCATCTGTTGTTATCCTTTACTTTGCATTATAAGTGATTTTATCAGTTGTCTTCTTCACATCTCTGATTTGGTTTTCTACATTGTTGAACTTATTCTTTATTGCTTCTGATAGCACTCATTCAATTACGTAGTCCTTCTATCTGTCTTCCAGTTCTCAGAGGTTCATCATCTGCTGGTTTTATTCTTTATTTGCACTTCATATGCAATGTACATACTTTTGGTTAGTTACAGAATATTTCCATAATTCTACATTGCTGTCAGTGGAATAATTTCTGTCCAACCTTTATATTTGAAAAAAAAATATTTCGAATGGAATTTTCTTGGCTTCCCTCTCTGTTTACCAAGATATATCTTGAATCCTCTAGTTAGAGCTTTTATTGAAATTATGTAAGTTGAAGGATGACATTCAATAATCTACATGGTTTGGACAGGTGGGTGGGGCTATGGAAAGTTCCAGGCAAAGTTTTGTCTCTGTCATGTTTTTCTTTATGTGATTCTTGAAAGCATAGAAATTCAGGGCCAATTTTGCCCAACTGAGCAAATATTCCTTGCTTTTGAGTGAAGGCCTTCAAATTTTGCTGTGTTGCTTCATACGGTGGTGAGCCCAGACATAAATGAATAAATGAGTGCCTGAATAAATGACTGTGTCAAGGCATGGCCAGCTTCTATACTTTGGGCCCCAAGAATGCTTTCCATATGTATAGGAAAAGGGACTCCATATAAGAAAAGCCTTTTTTTCCCAATTCTCTCAATTAGAATATTGATAGTTAAATTGCTTTCTAAAGAGAGGGATTATACTAACCAAACAACTTAATTTTTCAAAGTGGGTGAAGGTAGGTGAAGGAAAGTAAAGTCCCAATTTTCCTATTTGTTTTTGTTGTTGTTGTTATTTTCTTTTTAAAAAAAAGGTCACTCTTACTAATATTCTACCATAATGCTCTGCTTTTGGGAAAAAGTAATTTTATATCATTTTACCATGTCCTCTTTCAATTTTGACGTCATTTAATTGTGTTCTTGTTGATATTCTTATTTTTTGTATATTGTATAACAAGATATCCTAAATTTTTGTAGCATAATATTGGAATGATTCCTAGTTTCAGTATTTTGGCATTGGTGATATTTCCTTAATGGTTATCTTTTGCTGCTTCTAATCATTTTGCATTCACAATGGCATATTTCCTTGACATCTTATTTCCTTTTCTCAATTTCATCTCCATACTCCTAGATAACCAGAGACATCTAAACTTGATAGAAGCAAGTATAACAGTAAAATTTCTGTACTTTTCCCACACCATTCCCGGTGTTCAGTGTGACAAACCATAGATGAATTTAGGTAGTCTCTGTTTATAAAGTAGCTGTTAAAATCATTCATGCTTCCACTTATATTTTCAGTTTATTTCTCTTCTACTTCACAGCCTGGCCTTTCCATCTTTGCTTACATGATACAAATATGGGGATGTAAAGGAATGGAACATTCTAAGGTTAACAGGTCATTCTGCTTTTTTCTAAGAAGGCAGAATCAGCCACAGGCTGATGAATAGACAACCCATTATTTCTACTTGCCAGAGTTAACATCCTGATGTTGTTCTTGGTAAGGAATGTTAACTAAAACTTTTCATAAGCAAAGATCTTTTAAAATCATCTTTATAGCTTTCATTTGAGGAAGGTCTCATCTAGTCATTTTGTATTTTGACTTCATGAAAACTCTAAGAAAAGTTTACGTTATATAAAAACATAATGATTGATATAACTTGACATGGAAATCATTTAAAAATTAGAATATTTTTTCCTTATATAATTGAAATATATCTGAAATTGTGTTTATTTAAGTTGCATATTTTGGTAATAATATATACAGGAGTGTTTTCTATTTAAAGTGATCCTGTTTGAATCCTACTAAAAAGGGAAGAATCATTTTCCATATAAGATGATTATTTTCATGTCCTGTATATATATTCTTTGGTATATTTTTAGGTGGTATGTGCATGTGAACAGAAGTGCCTGTGTGTGTGTGTGTGAGTGTGTGTGTTTTTGTGTTGGTGGTATTATGAATAAATATCTTTCTCTTAGTAATAGAATCCCTTCTTTGGAAGGGACCTGTTACTATTGAGTCAATATATTGATAAGTCAATTGAAGTGGAGAGTGAGATTTCCCTAAAGGCACTGTTGCATGTAGTAGGCTGCCTTTTGAGAGGGTCTGAAATGATCCCTGACTCTTGATATTGAAGTGTGTCTTCCCCTTCTCCCCCACTCTCTCTCCCCCCTCCCTCTCCCCACTCCTCTCTCTCTCTCTATATATATATATGTACATACACACACACACACACACACACACACACATATATTGCTCCATTTCATCGTGGGCTTAACCTAGTGTATCTCTTTTAACAAATAGAATAGTCCAAGAGTGATTTGGAATGCCACTTTCAAAATTAGGTTTCAAAAAGACTGTGACTTCCCTCTTGCCTCCGCTCTCTCTATCTCTTCTTTCTTGCTCTGATGAAGCAAGCTGCCACGTTTGAGCTTCACAGTGGAGAGGCCAACATGGCAAGGAACTGGGGTGGCCTCCAGACAACAGCTGTGAGGGGCTAAATCCTGCCAGTAACCACATAACTGAATGTGGAAGTAAACCCTTCCCCAGCTGAGTCTTGAGATGACTTCAGTCTTGACTAAAATCTTGATTGCAGCCTGTGAGAGACCTTGAAGCAAAGGACCCAGATAAGCTGCACCTGACTCCTGACCTATAGAAATTGTGTGATAGTAAGTATTGTTTGAGGCCACTAGGGTTGGGGGTAATTTGTAGTAACTAATACATTGAGTTAGAATATATAAACTGTTCTCTGAGAAGTCATGGTCTGCTAATAATAGGACTTTTATTGGTGGGTGAAGAAAAGTGAAGGCCAGAGATAAATAGTTCCCAAGAGTAGCAAAATAGGCTTTTACTCAGAGTGAGGCTTGGGAGGAAGAATTGAGGTGCCTAACAAGAATTACAAGGGAATTTTGCAATGTGATATGCAATATAAAGTTTCGTCCTAGTTTTCAAAGGAAATTTTTAGTAAAATCTACATTACCTACAAGTATATTGTTGAGTTGAATCTCTATTGAAGGGATGTGATAACATATTGTGAATGAAGTAAAGGTGACAACAGGGGACAAGGGAAACCTTGAGAAAGTTCTTGGGAGCCCAACCACATTGGAATTGCATCTTGTTTATTTAAAGTTAAGTTTACCTCTTTGTCAATTGCCTAAGTAATTTGGCTGCAACTGAGTTAAATTACAGGCATTTTTATTTTAGATCAAAAACTCTGAGATGAGTTATGGACATAGATTGCTGTCAAAATTGGTGAACAACACAACTTTTAATATTACTAAACATTTGGAAAGAAATACTGACTAGGAAACATTTATAATACATGTTTTGTGTTTATAATTTCTATGACATTTTCTATGACAATTTTATTATGTAAAAATATGGTTTTGGCCTTTATACTTTCAGGGAAAGTATTAAGGCTGAGATAATGCAAAACTGAACTTCTGGAAAAATCTGTCTAAGTTACATGTAATAGAAAGATAGCAGGGATAAGAGAAAGCCCAGAATATAGCATATTGGTGCTCATGAATTAGAGAGGAGTTGATGTGGAAAAAATCTGCATTAACATTATCTTTATTTTGTTTGTTTTTTAATTCAGTTACAGATAAATAACCAGATGTGAAAGACATTCAGGATTTTGGGGAGATATCAAGTGATATAGTTCTCCCCGCTCTTTGCCAGAGTCTCAACTTAGAATCCTTATTTAGGTGAAAATATATGCAATACTCATTTTCATTGAAATAAATGGAACTCTACTGTGTGTAAACAGAAAACAGTTTGACTTTCACACCTCTTGTCTCCCTGCATAGGTTACCTTCTTCACTATCCTTAGGGAAATCTGTTACAGATAACCACCACCCTTTCTATTAGTCTTAAATAGTAAACACTGTAGTAATTTCCAGACATGATAACCATTACATTTCACTAATATAAAATGAGTGGCTCAGAGTAACAGTCAAAATTCTAAATTTCATCAAAGCTTGAATCTCTCCCCTACCTCAGATTTCCTTTAAACCTGAAAGTCTACAGAGTGGTAAAGGGAAAACTGTGGTTTCTCATCTAATTTTCTCACTTTTTTCTTCTGTTCCTCCACACCAGCAATCTGACTGTGTGTTCTGATCCCTTTATATTTGGAGCTGGGGGAGAGGAGTGGTGAGGCAAGATGTTGCTTGACTGGCACTGTCTTTTTCTGGTGTCAGTTCTCTCTGTGCCTGGCATATAAAGTAAGGGAGCCTCCGGGTGTGAGAAAGGTCTTGAGAGCTGATCCTTTCTCTTGTAGAGGGCTCTTTGGGTTTCTGGAGGACCCCTTATCATAGGATTTGTTACCTTTGGTTCCCTTAATTCAGATAATGTCTCCTTTGCTTACAGCTTTGCTAACTTGTTTTTTTTTTAATGGTCCTTTCCACACATACGTATTTTGTTAGGGTCTCATGGCTCTTCCAGGTACCTGCCTTGGGGGAAAAAAATCCCATTACAGTCTCTCCAGACCAGTTCTTTCTCCCTTTGTGGTCTCTAACAAACTGTGCTAGGACAGGCTGTTCTCAGCATTGCCATTTCACTCTCCTTCATTGTCAAAAAAGCAAGTCAGACACAATTTTAAATTTGGTTCTTGCTCTGTCTTTAGTAACCCACATACTGCTGGGGTCATGGGCCATGTTCTCTGGTCTTCATGAAGTCCTTCATCTCTTTCCTGTGGGGGTAAGGTTATGATTGGAAGGAGAATATGCAACAGAACCTCACAGTCTTTTTCCAAACAAATTATTTCCCTGTTTTTGGTTAATACCACTCAATTTCTTTTATATTTTTGGGGTGGTTATTGAACCAAGGATTGCTAGATATTTTAAAATCTTTGCATAGTTCCACATAGATGATCTTTGAAATATGGAAGTATCAATACTTCCTAACTTTAAACAGAAGGTGTCATATTTTAACATCCTATTATTTTTAGAATTAGGGCTTGATGTCTGAAGGAATGGGATTAGCCAAGCTGTTACCATAAGTACTGCTTGCTGCAGGACAGGCCAGTCAATCAGGAGATGAGGTGTTAGGGCAGGGAATAGCGACTTTATTTAGAAAGTCATCAGACCAGGAAGATGGTAGAGTAATGTCTTAAAGAACCATCTTTCCCAGTTTTGGATGCTAGTTTCTTTTATGGTTGGGGGGGGTGGAGTGTGAGGAGATAAAGTTTATAAAAGGAGATAAGTTGCTGTAAATATTTCCTAGTTCTGTCCAGACTCCAGAGGGAATGTGTTAAATTCTTCTTTCTTATAGCCATTCACAGGTGGGCCTGGTCAGGATGTTTCCTGTGAGCTAAACAAAGTTATTTTAGCTTAATACTCAGACATGGGAGGCAGGGTACCTGGAGGTGGGCCATTATGTATATTTTAAGCTATAGGCAACAACCCTTTAGTGATTAACTTGCAGCAAAGGCAGTAGTATATAAATATTAAAGTAAGAGAAATAGATCCAATATGGAGTCAGACTTGTTCTTTCCTATTACGAAGGTACTGAAATGAGGGGGTCATTAATCACAAGAAATCAGTGGTTTGGCATAAAAACTAACCATGTCTTTAAGGAAACTTTTTACCATTTTCTTCTACTTCACTGAAGTCTTAATAACTTTGCAATTCAGGTTTCTTTTAAGGCATTTAGTTGTGTGCTGTCTTTTCTGGATATTTGGTATTTTAAATATGTATAGTAGATTTTCAGCTGATTTTTTAGTTCCTGAAAAGAATAGTTTCTTATATTTCTTTGTATTCTACACAACAAAGGGGGAATGCATATAATAAGTACTAAGTAAGTATCTGGAAATAAGTTTGCAAGTTTATCTCCATTGCAGAAATTTCATCAGGGGTCAGTGGTCCACAGAAGTCCAAAACTATTTGGTAGGAGCTCCAAGGATTCTTAACTATAGATGTAGCTGAGTAAACACAGGACTCTTGTGGTGATAGGAGACTAAAATATAAATTCTGTGTCATTAACAAACTTCTCTTTTATACATGAAGTTATATATTCACATACTCATAATTAAAAAGTGTGTTGGTAACAAAGATTTTGAGAGTATCATTTGGGCCAGGTGTTATAATTATATATTTTTTCCTTGTTAACATCCATAAGAATAAATGAGACTCCATGTGAAAAATTCCAATTAATTTTATATTATACTTTGGAAAATAATTAGTAGAATTTTTGTTGTTTTATTAGGCAGTGTTTATTCTGTTGGTTTTGAATTGAATTGAAAGCCTGAGGTACTATAAAAATAGATCTTTTCTGACAATTACGAATGTAATCACAACAGTGTGTTGTCACATTTCATGCCTGTTGGGAAAATAAGATTAATGAGAAAAAGTATTTCTTAGTATGACATATTTATGTAACTTTTCCATGGTTGGCTCATGTGTTAGGAAACGAACCCCAGATTTAAATAATCCTTCACTGTTTCTTATGTGTAAGAATATGTCAGCACCAATGAGGAGCTCCAGCAGGAAGGCACTAAGCTATTGGTCTTTTCCGATATATGTGCCAGGGCTGAGAAATGATAAATCAGTATGACTTCAGAGGAGAAGCTTTTAATTAAATGATACCCATAAGTCACCCTTTCTGTTTCCTTAGAGTTCTTTGTGAAAATCTCTCCAGTGTGGCTTTGATGCTTAAATGTATGAATACATTCACTCTGTCTCCGAATTGCTTCACAATTTTCACCTCACTTTTTTCTACATATTGTAAAGTGTCAACTTTAGCATGTCCAGAGTCTTTTTTAGGCACCTTATTTATTATTGCCCAGCTACAGTCAGCTTTACAAGTTTTAAATGTTTATAAATAGGAAAAAGCAACACTTTATAAAGTCTTTAAGTGTTGTAATAGAAAAACAAGCTTAAAAAATGAAATTTAACTAGAGCTTTACTGAGTTCACAGACCATTTTCACAGTAGTGTTGTGACAGTGTCTTTTGTTTGTTTGTTTGTTTTTGTGGTACGCGGGCCTCTCACTGCTGTGGCCCCTCCCATTGCGGAGCACAGGCTCCAGATGCTCAGGCTCAGCAGCCATGGCTCACGGGCCCAGCTGCTCCACGGCATGTGGGATCCTCCCGGGCCGGGGCATGAACCCGTGTCCCCTGCATTGGCAGGCGGACTCCCAACCACTGCGCCACCAGGGAAGCCCGTGACAGTGTCTTTTAAACCTCAATTTCAGGAGAGGTTCAGGTGCCTTTGAATATATACTACTTACCTGTCTGTATAATACTAAAAACAAGCCACAGGTCAGTGAGCTCTGAAACCAATAATAAAAGGAGTTCAGCACTATCCTTTCCCATTTACACACACACACACACACACACACACGTGACCAATATTGGAAGGGTTATATAAGAGAATAAAATGTCTAATTTCTGAGGACCTACAAAAAGCTACATAGCATTCAGTATCAGAAATTTTAGTCTTCATAACAGCCCCATTATACCTCCCTTGGAGAGGTTGAAGCTGAAAATATTATGCATCTTGCCTGGAGGTATATAGTCAGGGATGGGATCTCAGACTAGGGGTTTCTGGTGTCACGGTCAGGTCTTCCCCACAACCCCTACTCCCCCAACACAATATACCACTTGTGTTCCTAGGAGACAATTCTCACTAACAAAGTTTAAAATTTTGCATACAATCTAGAAAGAAACAGAGGCCCAAATTACTCATGATAGTAATTCTTGCAATTCCTTTATTTATAGTATTTTATAATTTATTTTGTTTTTATTTATAGAGAGTGAAGGAGAGCTAGATAATTAACTAATGTTAGGCTGAGGATAAACATAAAATTGGTATATAATCCCTGAAGATTAGCAGTCAGAGAAATAGCAGCATAAAGTTTCCAGACACTCAGAAAACACAGCTACCTGGGGTTAGCAGAACAGATTGTTAGAGTGTCAGCTACAGAAAAAGGAGTGGATTAGAGGACAAAAACTATTTTGATCAGATTTACTATAAGCAAAAACATGTAAGAAAACAATATTTTATCAGCTCAAATAAAGAAAAGCTCTTTCTGTCAGTCAAGACTGATAAGACTGATAGATGTCTTTATAGGCAATTGTATGTCAATTTGTTTATTCAATAATTTAAAAATTTCTAGAACTAATAAGTCACTGATTATTTAGTCAACAAGAAATTGGTATATCTTATTGTACTAACCTACTGTTACCAAAATGTATTACGGGAAAGGGCAAAATGCAGGGAGAAAAAATGGATAGTTTCCAGTTTTACTCAACATTCTACTCTGAGTTGTAGCTGGGAGCTGTCAGCTGTGATAATGTGAGAACAAGGGATAAAACCTCAAATTATCTATTCAAAAGATGCATAAATAACTAAGTGAAATTTAGTCAAGTTTACAAGTTTATTTTGGGGTGTAAGAAGTAAAATGAATTTGGGCTTTATTAAGTATTTGATGCTACCAGATACTTAAAAATTATATTTTTAAAATTTACTTAATATTATCTGAAAATTATAAAATTCCATTTTAGAAGGTATTTCTGCTCACAAGTATATGAGTATTAATATTTACAAAGCAGATCTACTCGGATTTTTTTTTTTTTTTGTACACAGAATCACATTTAGTGCATATCAAGTACGAAGCCTAGCCAATCAGGTGGACAATAATGTGGGAGGTGGCCACAGTCCAGGATATGGCTCCTAGATTAAAACACAACAAAAAATTAAATGTTACAAATTTACCAGAAATGAGCATTCTACATGGAATAGATCCTTGCTAGCCAAACTCTTAAGGAGTTGATATGCAAACTGTAATGACAATATGTACTCTATTTCCTGAAACTGCAATATATGTATTTGCTATTTAAATCATCTACTTCCTAGAATTAAAGACAGTCAGATTTACCACAGTAGACATCAGCTGCTGCTTTTATAGGCTCAGAGGACAGGCTTTGAGACATTTCATTTATATGTTAACTTTCTTTCTTGGTCTCACTTTCATTCCATGTATAGACTATTAACTTGGGACTTTTCTGCCTAAATTTAGAGTTAGGAAGAAAGACTAAGAACTAAGCTTGAGTCTTCCTTTGCCATAAAACAGTAGATGGCAACCCTTTTCACTTTCCAAAGCAAAGCAAAGTGCTAGATTCTAAGCAGTACTATAAATGAGATAACTAAGAGTTTTGTGAACCATAGTTAACCATCTATTTATAATTTAGATTGAGAGCCTGTGCACTGGACATGGGATTATTTTGGAGAGGTTGGGATATTATTCTCAACTTTTTTTTTTTTAATTTCATATGAAATCACAGGAACTTGGAGTTTAGGAGACAGTGAACTGTGGTCATAAGAATCTAAATGACAAGAGGCTGACTCCTGTAACCCATGATTACAGAGTAGAGGACTGCCGTTGGGAAGTATCTGTAGTAACAGTGAGAGTGGGCCATTGGCCTTATTTTAACATGATCCTATGTGTAGGCCACGTTGAAGCTGGACTTGGATCTTCTCAAGTCCCAAACAAGAGGACTACGTGGAAGCTTGAGGAGACTTCAGCAGAAAGAATCTAGAAAATTTCTGTGACTGGCCATAGCCTGAGGGGAGTATTGTAAATGACCAAACAGAGAAGTCACATTTACATGCATCAAGGATGCTGCAGATAAAACATCCTTGACAAAGACAACCTTATCCATAACCCACAAAGTTTCTCTGTGAAAGAATCAGCTTTTAAAACCTTGAAGGCAGATCAAACAGTACCAGTCAAGTAAGATTTTTCCTGCTTCTCTAGCTTTGACTCATGCTGGAGGGGTTAGAAACTCAGGTTAACAAACAGAGGAAAGAGAGAAAGGGAGTCTAGGAGAGGAAATAAAGAAGATCTCTGTGACTGTTTTCCAAATGTTGGCTTCCACAGGCCCAAATAGAAGGAGAGAAGTATTAATTGTGAATGAAGTTTGGAATAGTGCTTTTCATACTGGGCTAGATATTGTAAATTCTTACGTGATACTGACAGTATGGGGGACTAAAATGATGAGAGGACTTTTAATTTTCTTAGATGTAAGAATATGGGACTGTCTAAATTTTCTTTCAGGGTTAATGAGCTAGTCCAAAAGAAGGGTTTACAAAATTTGTTAAGAGAAAAATTTTAAATGGTTTATGATTGCACCCTGTGTTCTGATCTTTCAATGTACTTGATTCAAGCACATCTTTAACTGTTGGAGGTGAAGACTCAGGAATGGATATGTTCAAGCAAAATCTTTAAAATCACATGGTAAAGATATAAATACTATTATAAGGCTCTAGATAGTGTGCTTAATGCCAAGAAATACATTTAAAGTTGAGAATTACCAAAATAGAAAAACTATAGGGTAAGAAATAAACATTTTGTGAGTGTGAAAAAGTGTATGTTTAAGGAAAGGAAATGCCCACTCCTGTTGTAAATGTCTGCAGTAGGAAGAACTACTCAACTGTTGCTTTACATCCCCTCTCCTCTTTTGCTTGTGTCTATAAAAGACATTAATAATGTTGCTGTAGCAGAATTCATTTTCTAGAGTTGGCCACATCTCTTATCTCACATGTTCTTCTTTAAAGCCATGTGAACGTGCTGCTCTCACATCAAGAGGTAGAGACTATGTCTTCACACCCTGGAATCTGGTTGGACCTTGTTACATCTTAGACTGATAGAATAGGACAGAGAGACGATGTACTGTTTCCAGTGCATCACTTAACTGATATGGAAACTTCTTACCTCTTGGAACTCTCACTCTTATCATGCTCCCTCTGGATAGCAGATCACCAAACTGAGAATTCAAAGACACTGGAGGCCATGAGTGGACTCTCTGGTAGACAACCCCAGTGGAGCTTCTGACAGTCAGCAACTACCAACAACGTGTATGAGCCATCTTGTATGCCCATCCCAGTCAAGCCTTCAGATGACTGTAGACCCAGCTGATATCTGACTGTGACCGCATGAGAAACCCCAAGTGAAAATCTCCCAGCTGAATTCAGTCAACTGACAGACCCATGAGAGTAGTAATTCATTCTTTAAGCCATCAAGTTTTGGAATCTTTGTTCTGTAGCAATAAATAACTAGAATCATCTGTAATCCTAAAGCTGTGGTAGGATAGTCACTTCATTTTTGCCTATATAATTTCTTGGAAGTGTAGAATAAAGAAATCTTATTTTATGCTATTATGTCTTAGCTTGGGTTCTCAAAAGCAGAACCTATGTGATGATGGTTTATTGAGGAGTACAAACGCAGAGAAGCAATAGTGAAAGGAAAAGGAAATGAGGCATAAGAGTAAAACAAATGTTGGTATATTACTAAGGTGGCTACAGTTTCATAAACACAGCTGTGTGCTCAGTCAAGCAATGTCTGTGGCTAGGCCATCTGGGGCTACTGTGCCTCAGAATAACCCTTTGGACAGCAAGGGAGAGGAATTCATTCTATGGCTCCTTCACATATATTGCCTCTCATTGGTCAAAATCTGCCCAAAGGACATTTGTTCCCTCACCCTTCCAGGTTGTTTTGCCTGCACCTCCTGGACAGCTGCTGAGGAATGCAGAATCATAAGCTTGAGCATGGCACTTCATTTGAGTCTGGAATTTGTGGGAAGAGCCAAAGCCTCTGTGGGTGGGATCAGTCTAGGTTTAGGTGCCATAGTTGTCGGAGCTTCTGCTCCACTGGGGTAATTGATACTCTGTCAGAGCCTGGCCCTCACTCTGGGAAACCCTACAATATTTAGGAATATTGAGAGATGAGGTCAGAGCAATGGCAGTTAGAGTACTCTATTGCCCAAATGCCTAAGGAATCAGGAGGCAGGTAAATCCACGTGAAGCAAAGGAGACATATGAATTGGATGTGATTCAGTCTACCCAATGGACTAATCAGATCCTCTCCCATACTTCAATGATACCCAGTTATGGTTTATAGAATAAGAATAGGTTGCCCTCACTTCTCCTGCTAATGAAGGGGATGTGCAAGTCTAATTGTTCAAGGTAATAGCTACTTGCAATACATTTTAAAAGGCTATAGAGAATTATAAGATTGAGCTACAAATGGTACTTGGGTTACAATTATTACTTTCCATCTCCCTTTTCCAGCACTCATTCTAGAGTTTATTGTCTTTGGCTGATCTTTGGCTGATCAATGTCATTTGTATTGTTGAATGATCCAGAGTATCATATCTGGAGTATTTATCAATTCTACTGAGGGAGCTTCACTGACCCTTTCAAGGTTGAAAGTGTATAATGTAATTGATTTGTCCCCAGATAGCTGGATGACCTCTCTGAAAAATGGTGCCATAAAAGGAACTCAAAATCAGTCTCAGATGTTGGCAGACTGTTTATTCAGTAAGATCAATAGCTGGATCCGCATAGTGAGAGGAAATCTATGCTATTATCTCATCAGCAGCTACCACTTTTGCAAACATAATCCCTCCTTTTATGGGCCCACAGTGAAATCACTGGAGTGGCTGATGAGAGTATCTGTCTGATATTGTCAGGACAGGTCATTCTGTCTTCTCTGAAGTGTATCTTCTATGGTTGGTACTATGTGAGTTATAAAGATGCATGCGTTTGTGCACTCTTCCATATATGGATCCATATGCTTCTTCCCCAGACTTTCTTGTCCCCAGATCTTGCAGTTTTGGTCCTTTCAGGTTTTTGACCCAATAACCAAGCTGATCCCACTACCCAAGAGTTATTATAGATCTACATAAGACCAACTGGTCTATAATCAAGTCCTTCTGGACTGCCCTTTAAGGGCAGCAACCATCCATTTCTGGCTTCAACCAACTTACCACACTAACACATTTGTGAATCAGGCCTAAGTCCTTTCATTTTGTTAGTTGGTTATAAGAAACACAGAGAAGACCAAAGGTGTGAATTGAGGGAGAAGCATCAGTGCTGCAGAAGTAGGGAAACTGGGCATGCCTTTGAGCTTATTTACAAGTAAATAAATCATTTTCACCATATTCTGTTTTTCTACTATGTCTTGTTATTTGGTAGATCTGTTAATATTAGCTCATAATAAGTTTCATTGGTCTCAAGTCATTTAGTGCCCTATATTCAGTCTCTATTAGGGCCTAATAAAGCACATTAAGAGTTGGTTTTTCAAATGGAAAATGTTTCTCTACCTTAAAGGACATGCTCTTGCTCTATGACTCTAGGGGTTTATGTAATAACATGTAAATATGACAATCTGAAACGTAAATATTTTGTAATGTGATTTAATTCATTTTAATTTTTTATGCTATTGTGATAAAAATGTTAAAAATTATTTCCCTGATTTTTAACACAAGAGATTCTATTATAAATGTTTCACCAAATTATAAAATACTTTTGTGACTTAAAACAAAAACACACATGAATGGACTCATATAAATAATTTATGAAGCATTTCTATATCTGTTAGAATTTTGTCTATAGTATTTTTAACTTTAGTCAACAGTAAGTATAATATAGAGAAGGGAGCATTGGAGAGAAGTTGAAAATACGGGTACATTTTTGTTTTCTCTACTTACTTGTTAAATGTCCTTGGACTGTATTTCACATATCTAAACCCCATTAATTTGCTAAGTGCCAGTCACAACTCTAAATTTAATTATAATAATATCTGAATACAAAGGATGAAAAAGACATTTTCTTTTATCCCATTTCTATCCCATAATTTTAAGAAACTTTCTTTTTAAATTCTGTGCCCACACTCAGATGTTTTGGTTAAGTATGAGCATTGACATGATTGAAATATTTGGTTTCAACAAATAAGATTACCATAAGTATGTATAAATGTATTTAAAAACTAATTTTTCCTGTGTATTAACTCCAAACCACTCCAGAGAACATATGGGTATTGAGATTAATTAGTAAAGCGCATTTTTTGTTGTAGTTGTTGTTGCGGTACGTGGGCCTCTCACTGTTGTGGCCTCTCCCGTTGCGGAGCACGGGCTCCAGACGCGCAGGCTCAGCAGCCATGGCTCACGGGCCCAGCCGCTCCGCGGCATGTGGGATCTTCCTGGATCGGGGCACGAACCCGTGACCCCTGCATCGGCAGGCGGACTCTCAACCACTGCGCCACCAGGGAAGCCCCGCATATCTTTTAATTTAATGATATATGATGAGGTGTTATTCTTATCACAGTGTAATGGATGAACTGTAACTTGAGAATGTTCCACATACAAACGTTTTTTCAAAGGTTAAAAATTTAACAGACTATTTTGCACTTACAGAAAAGAAGTCTGTCTTTTGGCTGAACTTATTTATTATCTTTATCTTATCTATACACATATGGATTGGTGCTCAACCCTTTGGAAAATAAAAAGAGCAAAATTATTTTCATATAATGTTTACTTTCTCATGAGGCTTATATTTGTATTTTTACTCATATTTTCTTAAGATAAGCCTACTATTTCCTTATATTAAATAAAAATAAGTTTTGGGTTTGATTGTTTTCTTTATAAATTGGCTTTCCTTAAATAAAGTTTGCCTCCCAGTTTGTTGAAATGCCTTGAGTTTTGTGTTACCTTATATATGGTTATTGTGGGGTCTTTTTAACTTTTGTTTTGAAATAATTTTGAAGTTAGAAAAATATAAGAAGAATAATATTACAAAAAACTCCAGTATATCCTTTACTCGTATTCATCAATTTTTAACATTTTGGCATATTTGCTTTATAGCTGTGTCTTTACTTCTTTTTGTTTCTAATAATATTTTGTGTATATTTCTTTTAAAATCATAATACAGTTATGAAATTCAGAAAATTTAATATTGATATGATACTTTGATAATCTGTATCTCAATCCTATCAGCTACCCAGTGGCTAGGACCCATTTTCCTTTTATAATATTTCCACCTGCAATACAGGATCCTCTCCATGATTACATACTGCGTTTAGATGTCATGTCCCTGTAATCTCCTTTAATCTGGTGGTATTCTTTAGTCTTTCTAAGACACTGATATTTGTTTTTAAAGTAAAATATTTCTTATTTGGGGTTTGTCTATTGTTTTCTCATCAGAATCCTCCCTTAGATGTGGAATCTATTGATGAGTCTTGCCCAAACAATTTTTATTATTTCAGTAGCAAAATGGGGATTTTCCAACTTTACCACTTATATTAAAGGAGCCATGAAATGGTCCAGAGGGCCAAATAAGGGACAATTTATGCATAAAAATAAATAAGTACTGGAATATAATCCACTGAATGAAATATATCATTAGTCAATATTCCTTTATTGATCCTTTAAGGGTATACAGTTATTCTAATATCATTTATTGAAAGAAAAAACCCACAATTATCCTTTCCCTAACTGTTGGTGGAGATCATAGAGAAGACATGACCCAAGAGCTGGTTCCTCCCCCCTGCTCTTTCCTTGGAATGTATGTCACACCCACTACTCCCACAGTGGGAGCCATTTTCAAGGACACAGCCTTGAGATAGTAAGGTGGTGTTGAGACTATCTGGACAGTATACATGACTGAACCCAGTTAAGGCGTCTATATAAACTTTTAAGATTCTGGAAGGTGAGTGCAGAGATCTACTCATCTTGCTGCCACCCAAGACAAACCTCATATGTAAGTTCCCTGGTTTATTAAACCTGCCAGCTACCAGTTTGTTGTGGTCTTCCTCCTTCTTTGGTCACTTCTTGCCCTCTGTGTTTGAGGACCAGTTTCAAATTCACCTGGGGAACTCCTGAGGTTGTGAACCAATACCAGTCAATTATCTGGCATCTTTGGAGAATATCAGTTGACCTTGTATGAATTTCTTTTTTGACTCCATATGTTCCACTAATCAGCATATATACATGTATATGTATAATATATAAATCATGTATAAGTATATATAATAAGTGTGTATATATATGACATATATCTATATCAAGATGATATGGTATTGGTGTAATCCTTATATCAATACCATTTCTTTTTTTAAATAAATTTATTTATTTTATTTATTTATTTTTGGCTGCGTTGGATCTTTGTTGCCGCACGTGGGCTTTCTCTAGTTGCGGAGAGTGGGGGCTGCTCTATTGCGGTGGGCATGCTTCTCATTGCGGCGGCTTCTCTTGTTGCAGAGCGTGGGCTCTAGGTGTGCCAACTTCAGTAGTTGTGGCATAAGGGCACAGTAGTTGTGGCTCGCAAGGCTCTAGAGTGCAGGCTCAGTAGTTGTGGTGCACAGGCTTAGTTGCTCCGCAGCATGTGGGATCTTCCCAGACCAGGGATCGAACCCATGTCCCCTGCATTGGCAGGCAGATTCTTAACCACTGCACCACTAGGGAAGTCCTCATATCATCTTGATTACTGTAGATTTATAGTAAATCTTAGAATCAGGTCGTAGATCCTCTAACTTTATTATTCTTTTTCAAAATTGTTTTGGATATATTGTATCCTTTGCATCTCTACAAAAATTTTATAGTCAATTTGTCAATTTATGCAAAAGGTTGCTGGAATTTGGATTTGTTTGGTTTATTTATAGAATCTATAAACAAATTTCAGGAAATTTGACATCTTAGCACTTATTAAGTCTTCCAATTCATGGACATGATACCTCTCTCCATTTATCTTGGTCTTCTTTAATTTCTTGTGGCAATGTTGTGTTGTTTTCAGTTTCTAGGTCTTATACATTTTTTGTTAAATATGAACTTTTATTTTTATGCTATTGTGAATGGAATCTGTGTATTAATTTCATTTTAGAAAGTTTTTGGTTAGTATATAGAAATAAAATTGATAAAATAGAGTTGTGTGTATTGACCTTTAACCTGCAGTCTTCTTAACTTGATACACAGCTATTAAAATTTTAAATTTCTTTGTGAGTCACTTTTGGTAATGTTTGATTTCAGACCTTTTAAATCTATTGAGACTTATTTTATGATCCAGCATATGTTCTATCCTGGTGAATTTTCCATGGCTGTTTGAAAGGAATATATATTTTTGTGTTGTTGGATGAAGTTTTCTACAATTGTCAGTTAGGTCATGGAGGTTGATATTGTTTTCAGGTCTTCTATATTCTTACTGATTTTCTATCTATGTTTTCTATCAGCTACTAAGAAAATGTTAATATCTCCACCTATAAATTTTTCTCTAATTTTTCTTTTAATTTTCTAAGTTTTTGCTTCATGTATTTTGAAGCTCAGTTGTTAGGTACTTTTACATTTGTAATTGTTGTATCTTCCTGTTATATTGACTTCTGTATAATCATAATCTCCATCTTTATCTCTACTAATATTTCTTGTTTTAAACCTATATTTTCTGATGTAAGAATAATTGCTCATCTTTCCTGTGATTTGTGTTTGCATTCTGTTATTTTCAACCCCATTGTGTCTGATTTTAATTTGAATCTCTTATAGAAAGCATATGCTTGGAGCTTTCTTTTTTACTCTAGTATAACAATATTTGCCTTTTCTGTTATGTTATTTAAGCCATAAACAGTATTTATTGATATGATTGACTTTTTTGCCATCTTAATATTTACTTTGTATCATAACTTTGTTCCTCTGTTCCTCCCTTACTGCTTTCTTTTGTGTAAAAATGTTTTATTATACAACTCTAATTCCCCTATTGAATTTTTAGTTGTGCTTATTTACATCATTTTTAACAGTTGCTCTAAGGATTATGATACACATTTTTAGTTTATCACGGTATACTTCAAATAAATACATATTTGCTTCCATTAAATATAAAAACTTTGCATTAGTATAGTTTCATTTCCTGTTTTTTGTGTTATTGTGATATGTATTACATGTATATACAGTATCAATCTCAAAATATAATTTTACAATTTTTGTTTTAAACAACCATGTCTTTTAAAGAAAGTCAAAGAAGGAAACACTATATGTATACTTTTATATTAACCTCCATATTTACTATTTCCAATGTCTTTATTCCTTCTTGTCAATCCAGATTACCTTTTTGTGCATTTTTCTTCAGTCTCAAGGACTTCCACTAGCATTTCTAGTAGCACAAATCTGGTAGCAACAAATTCAGGTTTTCTTTACTTAGAAACGTCTTTTTTTACACCTTAATTTTTGAAAGGTAATTTCACCAGATATAAAAGTCTTACTTGACAGTTAATTTTTTTTTTCTTTCAACACCTTTGATATACCATTCTTCTGGCTTCCATTGTTTCTGATGAAATGCCAATCATTAATACTATTCATTGCCCCCAAATGTTTTGTATTTTCTCTTGGTCTTGTTATTGTATTGGCTTTTAACACTTTGATTGTGATGGATCTATGTATGATTTCCTTTGTATTTTCCTACATGAGATTTGTTAAGTTTCTTGGATCTGAAAGTTATTGTTCTATAGCAAATTGGAGATGTTCTTGGCCATTGTTTCTTCAAGTATTTTTCTGCTCCTTTCTCTTTTTCTTCTCCTTCTGGGACTCAACTTGCACTTACTGTGGAATGCTTGACATGTGCCACACATCTCTGAGATTCTTTCATTTTTCTTCTATCTATTTTTCTTCTGTTTTTGATGTTAGACAGTTACTGTTAGTCTACTTTGAAATTCAGTGAGTCTTTCTCTGACATCTCAAATTTGCTCTCAAACCCATCTGGAGAATTTTGATTGTGTGTTTCAACTCTAAAATTTCCATTTGATTATTTCATAGTTTCCATTTCTCTAATGAGGTGCCCTATTTGTTCACTAATTCTTAACACATAATCTTATAATTCTTTCTTTTTCTTTAAGTTTTAAACATATATATAAAATCTGCTTTGAAGCCTTTGTCTGCTAAATCCAGCATCTGGGCACACTCAGACATTCAGAGTTATTCCTATTGGCTCTATTTTTCTTTCCCCCGATTGTTCATGAATATTCCATATTTCTTTGCACAGCTAATAATTATTAGAAAACTGGACATTGTGGACAATACAATGCAGCAACCTCTGATTCTATTTTGCTTTACTGAGAATTTCTGTATTTTTATTTGTTTATTCATTTCATTTAATTAGTTGTTTAATAGGCAATTAAAGTTTCTGTATTCATACTGTGAAATCTATCTCCCTCTAGTATGCCATCTCTGCGTTTTTGTTTTGTTTTTTTTCCAATAGCATAGCTTCTTCCTGCATACTTTAAAGTCAGTCAAAGGTTAAGGTCAGATACGTCAAGCAATTAAGGCTTCCACCCTTTGCTCTCTGAGTTGTGTGTGTGACTTGAGGAACGCATTCAAAGAGACAGAAAATTCTCAAGTCTCCCCAGGCTTTCAATTTTCACTGGGCTTCTAGGATCTCCTTAGGTGTAGGTAGTTTAGTCAGCCTTCAGCCAGGGAGGCTTGTGTGATAAGTTTATTTTCTCAGTCAGTCTTCAGGTCTCTCATTTCCAAAATCTGCCTTTTAAAATACTGGAAGCTCCTGATGCTTGCCTCAAAGGCTACTCAGTACCTCTGTCTGGTAAAGCAGCAGGCTTTGCAGCTCTAAGTGAGGGTGGGATTATGGGGCAAGAATACCACAAATTCTGTGTGCTTACACAACACAGTAACAAATTATCATGCATAAATACTTCTCAAGTTGTTATCTGAATTTTTAGTTCTTTTTTCTAGTGCCTGAAGTGTTAACTTTAAATAACATTTTCCAATTTTATATTTGTTTTCTGCAGAGGGGATTGCAGTACTGCCTCATGACATTGTTCCTGGAAGTAGGGTCCTTCAGTTTCCATCTGTTAAAGTAAGCAAGTTATGCATGTTTCCTTATTTCTTCTTTCTTACAGTTTGGGTGGGTGGGTGTGGGTGTTCATTTGCACATTGCTTTTTACACTTATGCTCGTGTACCACAGTTTATTCAAGCGAAGTTCTGTGTTGGGACATTTAATGGTCTCCAATGTTGTTCAGTAACAATCCTATAATATATAATCCCATGCATATGTATTTTTGTATTGTTGTGGCTGTATCTTCAAAGTAAATTCCTAGAAATGGAATTTCAATGAAGAAGAATAAACAGCATATAGTTTTGTTAGTTATTGCCAGATTTGTTCATGATTGCCTTCCCATCTGTGATGTACGAGAGCCTCAGTTTTCCTATAGTGTTTTTTTTTTAATTTTTATTGGAGTATAGTTGATTTACAATGTTGTGTTAGTTTCAGGTGTACAGCAAAATGAATCAGTTATACATATACATATATCCACTTTTTTTTTTTAAGATTCTTTTCCCATATAAGCCATTACAGAGTATTGAGTAGAGTTCCCTGTGCTCTACACTTGGTTCTTATTAGTTATCTATTTTATATATACTAGTGTGTATTTGTCAATCCCAATCTCCCAATTTAGCCTAATTTTTAAATTTTGGCCGATCTGATGGGTGAGGAATTGTGTTGCACTGTAGTTTTAATTTTTGTATCCCTTACCATAAGTTTACATCATTCATGTTTAAATTTATTTTTTATTTTTAATTATTCATGTCTTTGGCACTTTAAAAGAAATAGGATTTGTTTGGGACAAGATTATTAAGTTATAAGTGTGATAAAATTCACCCTTTTAAAGTGTACAAATGTGATGAGTTCTGACACAGCCATGCAACCACCACTATAATCCAGAAATAGAATATTTCCATCACTCTAAAAAATCACCTATAGCCCTTTGTAGTCAATTCCCCCCTACCATTTAAGGCTTCTTTAGTTCCTCTCAGCAAAGTTTTGTGGTTTTCAGTGTATAGCTATTGACCATATTTTTGTCAGCTTTATTCCTAAATATTTTGTATTATTAATGCAAGTGTACATGGTATTGTTTTTATAATTTTAATTTCTGATTGTCGATTGCCAGTTTATAGGTATGCAGTTAAATTTTATATATTTTATCCAATAATTTTGCTAAACTCATGCGTTCACTTATGGTAGCTTCTCAGGAGATTCAGTGAAATTTTCTATAAATTATTATGTTTTCTGTGAATACAAATTTAATTTCTTCCTAAGCAAATAATATACTTTACTGCTACTACCTCCGTCATCATACCCATCATTATTTTCATTATCATATATGTCTTATTGCATTGGCTAGAACAAGAGTTTGTGAACTTTTCCGTAAAGAGCCAGACAGTAAATATTTTTGACTTTGTGGGCCTATAGTCCTTGTCACAAACTGCTCAACTCTACTGTTATACTGGTAAAATAGTCATAAACAATATGGAAACAAGTAGGCATGTTTGGATTTGGCCCAGAGGCCATAGTTTTCAGACTTCTTTTTTCTGTGTTTCATTTTGGAGTGTTTCTATTGCTACATCTCTAAGTTCTCTAATCTTATCTGTAATGTCTAACCAGTCATTAATCTCATCCAGTGTATTTTTTATCTGTGACATTTTGTTTTCATATCAAGATGTTTGATTTGAGACTTTTTTATATTATCTATGTCTCTCCTTAACATGTTCAGTCTTTCCTCTAGCTTTTTGAATGTATAATAACTTTCAATGAGTACTAATTCTATCATTTTCTGGGTCAGTTTTAATGGATTATTTTTCCTCCTCATTTAGGGATATATTTTCATTTTGTATTTTGTGTTGTACTTTTTTGCATTCCTGGTGATTTTTTAATTAGATTCTGGACATTGTGAATTTTATCTTTTTATGTGTAAGGGCAATTTTGTTTCCTATAAATATCCTTGACCTTTTTATCTGGAACATGATCAAATTACTTGGAAAGAGTTTGATCATTTGGGTCTTACTTTTTCTTAGGTGAAACTAGAACTGTGTTTGGACTAATGATAATCTTTCCCTACTACTGAGTCAAGACTCTGACTATTCTAGCTGTGGCCCCATTAATTACAAGTTGTTTTGTTTTCACTCAAGCCAGTGAGAACAGGAATTTTTCTAAGCCCTGTATGAACTCTGTTCCCTTTTTCTTATAATCTTTTTAGGTGATTCTTTCTAAGATCTTAGTTTCCTCATACAAATGAGCAATCCATATTCAACTGAATATTGATAGGGACCCTCTTCAGATCTTTGACATCGTCTCCTTGCTGGTACGTGCAGCCCTCCCTCTCCAGCACTCTGCCTTATGAAATTGTTCTGTGAAGCTGTCTAGGTTTCCTTAGATCCCAGCTCCATTCTTCAACCAGAGAGACAATTGTATTTGCCTAGGCTCTCTTTCCTTCACTCTTCCCCAGAAACTTTCTCCAGGATGTCACCTGAGACAATTGTCAGGCTCACTTAAGTTGTTTCCAGTCTTTTAGGGAGGGCTGTCCTTCACTGTCTGTTGTCCAGTAACTTGAGTGTCGTTGTATCATATGTTTTGTCATAGTTGTTTCAAATGAGAGGATATTCTGATCCTTCTTACTCCATTTTGACTAGAAACTGGACTCCTTATTTTCTCAATTAAAAAAAATAGCCTTGATTTTTATATATAATGCATTTTGTCTTTTGTCTGATATATTTTGCAAACATTTTCTCCCAGGTTTTTTGTTTATATTTGACTTTGAGATATTTTTAGCAGTGTAAAAGTATATACTTTTAAATTTGTAGTCATATTTATTACTTTATTCATTTTTTGCTTCTGCATTTTGATTTATAGTCTGAAAGTTTTCCCATACATTCAGGTAATCAAGGTATTCAGTCATTTATTTCTCTTAGAATTTGTGTAGCTGTGTGTTACCTTATAGGATCTGATGTCAAGTTTTTCTAAATGGCTTCCCTATTGTCCCAGCATCATTTATTAAAATGTCTATCTTGGCCTAGTCATTTGAGATAATTATAATGTTTCCCATCCATCTATTGTTTCAAAATTATACTAATTTTCTATAGCAATTTCAAACCTAACAATCTGGTGATGCTTGTTCTTTCATAAAAGGTCAAGTAGAATCAAAGGAGGAGGGAATGATTTCATTTGGACAAGACCCCAAAGCCATTGGGTTTACTAGGATTTTGATGTTTATTATCTCTTCAAAATTTACATGTTGATTAAATACGATAAAATGGGATAAATTTGGCTATTATATGAACTAATTTTATTTCTGTCTACTTAGAATACGTGAACAATCCACATATTACAAAATAGAAAGCTTGCTTTTTTATTCCTGGACTATAGAATCATAGAATGTAAAGTTTGAAAATATATTTTTGTAACATTTCATTTGACCCTTGTATTCTCTTTAGGAGTCTAAGAAAGAAGTAATAAATTTATCTATGTTTTAGTACCTTCATTAACAGAGAAATCCATTCTTTCCCAAGAAGTCTTTTATACTTTTGAACAGTTAGCTTACACATTGTAAAGTTAAAAAGTCTGTTTTCTCCTTTCCTCACATTAATTTCAGTACCGCTGGTCATCAAATATCTGGCCCATTTACCATCTCTGTTCCTCTATTCTCAACAAATAGCTGTTTGCTTCTCTCTTAAAATGTGTACCAAGGATTGTAAACAATCCTCTAGGAGTGATCTAAACCCTAGATCTAACAGACTTATACTAACATGTCTCTACCACAAAACATTTCCTAAGTTGTGCTAAATAAATTATAGTTAGATGGGCTCTCTAAATCTCAAATTCTATGGAAATAAGTTATTTTATTAATCACATTTTATATGTTTTGTAAAAGTGCTGTATTGTCCTTTTAATGGGTATGTACTCAGTTAAATAAGTATTTATTAAGGTGAGTGACCACTTAAAAATCTATATATTTTGCCGTTATTTCTTACACAGTACTTTATGTCAACCCCCCCCAATAACAAATTATGTACTGCAGCACAATAGTTTTGAGACATACTGTACAAACAATAAGTTCCATGATCAGAAATACTTGGGAAATCCTGGAAAATCTTCCTCCTGAGAAGTCATAATGTACATTAACATATTGCCAGTTCTGAGAGATCCAGCATTAAAACAATTGCCAATATTACTTAGCCCAGCCTTTTAGACTAGGAACTACTTATTAAATTGAAAAAATTCATTACTATTGTATAACTTATTGATGCTAACAATGTATAAGGTTATGTGCAATGAATACTGCAGGTGAAATGAAATAGGCTTTCAATAATATCAGCTGAATGTCAGAATGCACTAAAGTAACTATATGCAAATGATAACTATGTAATGAATCAAGGGTGAAATCTTATTCTATTATTTGTAAACAGTTGAGTTCAAAATAAGGGTAAATTTCATTTACCTGATTAAAAATATAGAGAATTCAGAGAGGCTTGGAAATTGCAAAATATTTTTTGAAAAGAAAGTTTATTAAAATACCACTATTCTTGAAGGATAAAAGTGGTTTGTATATATTTACCTAAGAGTAATTTTGTTGATGCAATAATTATGTAAGTGCACCCAGGCTATATATGCAATGCTATAAAGTATGCAATGAAAAGAACACACTGATGAAATAATGACTACACTGCATTCAGTGTAATCCAGCCAAACATCTCCAAATGCTGGTGCATGCTTAACATAAGTCAAAAAAAAAAAAAAAGCGAAACTTGTCATTTATCCATTTTATTTTACATAGTTTTATGGTCTTTACAGTTTAATATATTTGTAAATGATCTGCTTCTTGAATTGACTCCTAGAGTAGTGATGTTATATTTTAATGCTACAAATTAGATATGCAAATATTATATTTCAAATTGCATGAGATTAAATTGAATAATTATATAATATTACATATTAATAATTACATATTAATAATTATGTAATAAATTTCATTGTTTCCTTTGTTGATGAAAAACTACCTAAGAAAGTACTGGAAAATTTTTGTTTGAGCCAAATTATAGCCTGGGAATAGCATCTCAGGAAGCTTTGAGAACTGTTTCACCCATTAGAAGTCAAAACATGATTATATAAGTTTTTTGAGTCAGAGGTCTTCAAGTATAAAGTAGTGTGTCATGTGACCCCTTATGAGATCAAAAAGGAATGTTATCTTTTAAGGAGTTGTCTTATTGTTGCTAGGAGAGTGTTGCTCTTTATGAGCAGATATTTCTGGCAATGGGGGAGGTTTTGTCCATGCATAATGCAGATACACATTGCACAGTAGAGGGGAGAGAAGAGGCCAAAGGGCAGAGAAAAATGTTTAAATTTTATGTTTAAATTTTTCTTGTCTTGCCATAAAACATGAATTTTACTTCACACCTTTATATTTGTTTTAGCTTTAATATAAAAGTAATAGATAGTTAATTGAGAATGCATTTAAATATCTTCCTTACATATTTAAAGACTAAATTAGAGGTTCAAGATGACAGTATTGTTAAACAAGCTAAGATAAGAGAGAGATAATTTTAAAGTTTTGCTTCTACAAAACTCACATAGTATGTTCACTGGCCCTACTTATACATACTAAGAGTATATATGCTATTGATAAACAAGGGACCTTGACAAAAAAAAACCTGTGAAGTGAATAGGAGAACTTATTTCTAGTTAAGCATTTTTTTCTTCTTTGAATATATACCTGTTTCTGCAAATAAAATTAATTTTATTTAAAAATATTCTATATTTGTGTGTATGTGTTTGTATATATATACACATATATAAAGTAAAAATTAAATTATAAGGTGATGAGAAAAATCAATTTTAAAGATAAAATATAAATAGTTTTAGAAATAAACAGGTTTAGGAAAAAGAAGAAAAAAATTCATTTAAAGTGAAAACTAAAATTCTGTTCTAATAATAATTTAGAAAACTACAAGGTATCATTATGAGCAGAAGAAACAAATCAAATAGAACTAGGCAACTGTGTTGTTTTTCTTTCATTGCCTGAGTGAGCATTATGATAAAGAAATGGCAATTCTAATCTCAGTTATGATAGGTTGCTATTTTATATTCTGAAGTAGAAAGAATACAAATAAAATCAATGAATAAATTATCCCTGAAAAAATAACCTCATTTCTCAACTTGGAGGTGACCAGAAATTGAGGAGAGATTTCATTTATAATACCTCATTCACATAAAGTTTCATAATTTTTGGACAAGTAGATAATACTCTTTAAAATATTATGTGTTACTTGCTAAGGTAAAATTATGGAGAGCTTGTTAACATGATCTTCCAATGTAATATTGTTTCTAAATGAATTTTCAGATATATTACTTGTCTGAACCTCAGTATGGGTTTTCTTGTATATGATGTTTATTTTTAGTTTTTAAAGGAATTTTGCTAAAATTTATTGATATTAATACCTCCTAAAGTAAATTTTCTAGACTAGAATTAAAAATTTTTTTAAATGTGATGACACAAAGTAAGAACCTTGAGATTGAAGCTATGTGTTTAAAGCTACAAATGATTTTTGCACTTATTGCAGCCTGGTCTTGCCCCTAGACCTACAGTAGCAGCATCTTCTTTGGTCACATATGGGACTACATAAAGTTATTCTGAGTTTACTCAGTACTGAGAAGCATTCAGTATTCTAGGCTCTTAAAATTCCAAGTGTGTTCCACAGACCAGCAGTATCTGCAACAGCTTGGAACCGTTTAGAAATGCAAAATTTTGGGCCCGACCTCAGAATTACTGCAACAGAATCTGCACATTAATAAGATCTGAATGAATTCACATGCACACTAAAGCTTAAGAAGCACCCGCCTAGGTCCTAACTCATAACCAACCCCATGAAACATTAACTGGTAAGATTTACAAAGCTAAATACTAAACACAGGACTTACTCACTTTTGCACATGAACTTTAAGGTTAATTCAAATCTAGGTGTCATTTATGCCCGATTTCTCTTCCTTGGTACTAGTGATTTAAAATGTTCTGCCTGGTATATAGTAGGTAACAGTTAATATTGTCAAATGAATGGAAATGATTTGAGTGAGATGACTAGTATGTAGGCCCAATATGTTTTATGTTTTGAGGTAGGCATAAATAAGGAAAGACCACAAAACAATTTCAGAGTAAAGTTTTCAGATCAGCTGCACATCTGGCAACCATTTCTCTAGCAGGTGACTTCTAAATCATTTGATCTTGGAATTGGTAGTAAAGCTCTTGGTTTGGGGCCAATTTCATTACCAGAATTTTTGTCGGAAGAGTCAGAGCTGACAAGAGAACTGCCGCCTCTCATCTTTCTCCTTGCTGTCCTCTCAGAATCTGATCAGCTGTTTCTTCTTGGGGACTCCACAGCTGTGTGTACTGGAAACCTCTAGGAGCTGTTTTATTCTCTAACAGATCCTCAGAATGATGGTTGTTGAACAGTGGCATGCTTCCCATCATCCTAGGACCTACTAGCTTTATTTATGAAAACAGTGCACCACTACTGATTCTGATACTGTCTTTCCACATCGTGAACACCCCTGTCTCAAGAATTTCTCAAAATCTTTCTAATGTAACAAGGTCTTACTTTGTGAGCAAAAATGTACACATACCTTCTTTGATAAAGTTTCAGTTTAGGGGTTTTTTTTGACCATTTTAATTGATTTCTTATATTTTCTGGATGCAAGTCATGTGTTAGAACTGTATGTGTTTTACAGATTTTGTTGTCTAGTCTGCACTTATTTTTTTTTCATTCTCTTAACAATGTCTTTCACAGGCAGATAGTAAAATTTATATTTTCTTTTATAAGTTGTGCTTTCAATATTTATTTATTGAATAATAATGGTTTTACAGTGTTGTGTTAATTTCTTCTGTACAGCCAAGTGATTCAGTTATACATACATTTTAAAAAAATACTCTTTTCCAGCATATTGAATATAGTTCCCTGTGTTATACAGTAGGACCTTATTTACCCATTCTATATATAATAGCTTACATCTGCTAACCCAAACCTCCCACTCTATCCCTCCCCACAAGCCCTTCCCCCTTGGCAACCACAAATCTGTTCTCTATGTCCTTGAGTCTGTTTCTGTTTCATAGATAGGTTCATTTGTGTCATATTTTAGATTCCACATATAAGTGATATCATACGGTATTTGTCTTTCTCTTTCTGACTTACTTAGTATGATAATCTCTAGTTGCATCCATGTTGATGCAGTGGTGTTATTTCATTCTCTTTTATGGCTGAGTAGAATTCCATTATATATATGTACCACATCTTCTTTATCCTTTCATCTATCAATAGACAATTAGGTTGTTTCCATGTCTTGGCAATTGTAAACAGTGCTGCTGTGAACATAGGGGAGCATGCATCTTTTTAAATTATAGTTTTGTCTGGTTATATGCACAGGAGTGGGATTGCTGGATGATATGGTAGTTCTATTTTTAGTTTTCTGAGGAGCCTCCATACTGTTCTCCACAGTGGCTGCAACAACTTACATTCCCACTAACAGTGTAGGAGGGTTCCCTTTTCTCCACACCCTCTCCAGCATTTGTTATTTGTAGAATTTTTCATGATAGCCATTCTAACCTGTATAGGGTGGTACCTCATTGTAGTTTTGGTTTGCATTTCTCTAATAATTAGTGATGATTAGCATCTTTTCATGTGTCTATTGGCCATCTATATGTCTTCTTTGGAGAAATGTCTATTTAGGTCTTCTGCCCATTTTTGGATTGGGTAGTTTGTTTTTTTGTTGTTGAGTTGTATAAGCTGTTTGTAAATATATTTTGGACATTAAGCCCTTGTTGGTCACATCATTTGCAAATATTTTCTCCCATTCTGTAGGCTGTCTTTTTGTTTTGTTTATGGTTTCCTTTGCTGTGCAAAAGCTTGTAAGTTTGATTAGATCCCATTTGCTTATTTTTGTTTTTATTTCTATTGCCTTGGGAGACTGACCTAAGAAAACATTGGTATGATTTATGTCAGAGAATGTTTTGCCTGTGATCTCTTCTCGGAGTTTTATGGTGTCATGTCTTATGTTTAAATGTTTAAGCCATTTTGAGTTTATTTTTGTGTATGGTGTGACCATGTGTTCTAACTTCATTGATTCACATGCAGCTGTCCAACTTTCCCAACACCACTGTTAAAGAGATTGTCTATTTCCCATTGTATGTCCTTGCCTCCTCTGCCAAAGATTAATTGTGTGGGTTTATATTTGGGCTCCCTATTCTGTTCCATTAATCCATATATCTGTTTTTGTGCCAGTACCACACCATTATGATTACTGTAGCTTTGTAGTAGTGTCTGACATCTGGGAGTTATGCCTTCTGCTTTGTTCTTTTTCTTCAGGATTGCTTTGGAAATTCTGGGTATTTTTTGGTTCCATATAAATTTTAGAATTGTTTGTTCTAGTTCTGTGAAAAATGTCATGGGTAAGTGGATGGGGATCACATTAAATCTGCAGATTGCTTTGGGTAGTATGGCCATGTTAACAATATTATTTCTTCTAATCCAATAACATGAGATATCTTTCCATTTCTTTGAATCACCTTCAGTTTCATTTATTAATGTTTTATAGTTCTCAGCATATAAGTCTTTCACCTTGTTGGTCAGGTTTATTTCTAAGTATTTTATTTTTGGGGGTGCAATTTTGAAAGTTTTTTTTTTAACCTTCCCTTTCTGATATTTCATTGTTAGTGTAAAGAAATGTAACTGATTTCTGTATGTTAATCTTTTTTCCTGCTACCTTGCTGAATTCATTTGTCAGTTCTAGTAGTTTATGTGTAGAGTCTTTAAGGTTTTCTGTATATAGTATCATGTCATCTGCATATAAAGACAATTTTACCTCTTCCCTTCCAATTTGGATATGTTTTATTTCTTTTTCTTGTCTGATTGCTGTGGCTAAGACTTCCAATACTGTGTTGAATAGAAGAGGTGAGAGTGGGCATCCTTGTCTTGTTCGAGATTTTAGCAGGAAAAGATTTGAGCTTTTCACTGTTGAGTATTATATTGGCTGTGTGTTTGTCATAAATAGCTTTTATTATGTTGAGATGTGTGCCCTCCATACCCACTTTGGTAAGAGTTTTTATCATGAATGGATAATGAATTTTGTCAAATACTTTTATTGCATCTATTTAGATGACCATGTGGGTTTTGTCTTTTCTTTCATTTATGTGGTGTATCACATTGATTGATTTGCATATGTTGAACCATCCATGTGAAATTGAGATGAATCCCACTTGGTCGTGGTGTATGATCTTTGTTATGTGTTGTTGGATTCGGTTTGCTAATATATATATTTTTTGCAGTACGCGGGCCTCTCACTGTTGTGGCCTCTCCCGTTGCGGAGCACAGGCTCTGGATGCGCAGGCTCAGCAGCCATGGCTCACGGGCCTAGCTGCTCCGCGGCATGTGGGATCTTCCCAGACTGGGGCACGAACCCATGTCCCCTGCATTGGCAGGTGGACTCTCAACCACTGCGCCACCAGGGAAGCCCTCATTTTATGATTTTGATGTCCTCTTTTACATCTTCATGTTTATCTTTTTGCTGTTCATTGTAGTTATCATTGTTTTCACAAAAATGTTTCATATATTTTTTTTAAATCCATGTACTTATTTAAGTGATTTACTTCCCAATTGTGTTTTTCTCTTTCCTGTAGATTCTTGCTTCTTTTCTGTTTAGAGAAAACTTTTCAATATTTCTTTTAGGACAGGTTTAGTATTGCTGTATTCTTTTAGTTTTTGCTTGTCTGAGAAATTATTTTTCTCCTTCTGTTCTACATGGTAATCTTGCTAGGTAGAGTATTCTAGGCTGTGTGTTTTTCCCTTTTAGGATTTTGAATATATCTTGCCACTCCCTTCTGGCCTGCAATATTTCTGTAGAAAAATAAGCTGATAGCCTTATGGGGGTTCCCTGATAATTAACTTTGTTTTTCTCTTGCTGCCTTTAGAATACTCTCTTTAACTTTTGCAGTTTTTATTATAATATGTCTTAGTGTAGGTCTGTTTGGGTTTATCTTGTTTGGGAGCCTCTGTGCTTCCTGCACCTCGATTTCTGTTTCCTTCTTTGGTTTTGGGAAGTTTTCAGCCATAATTTCTTCAAATACATTTTCAATCCCCTTTTCTCTTTCTTCCCCTTCTGGGAGCCCTAATATGTGAAAATTGGCATATTTATATTATCCCATAGGTCTCTTATATTGCTTTCATTTTTTTCCATTTGAATTTCTATCTGATGTTCTAATTGGGTGATTGCCTTTATTCTGTCTTCCATATCACTTATTTGTTCTTCTGCAATATTCATTCTGCTGTTCTTTGCCTTTAGCTCAGCTTTTGTCTAAGCAAATGAGTTTTCTAATTTTTCTTGGCTCAGCTTGGTAGTTTCTAGTTTCTTTTTACAGTACTCTGCATTTCTGTTGATAGCCTTTCTTAATTCTTTCAGTATTTTCATTATCTCCTTTTTGAAATCAGTGTCTTTCATTATTTGTTCTTTCAGGGGAATTCTCTTGGCCATTTAACTGGGAGCAGTTCCTCTGCTTCTTCATTTTACTTGTATTTTTCTTACTCTGTAAGTTTAGGAGAAACAATTGTCTACTGTGGTCTTAGAGGGCTGTATATATTTTGGACCTTCCCTGTGTAGCTTGTGTGGGTTTAATATTTTTGGTATAAGGGCTGTTTTTTAGGAAGGATGCCTGCCATCTCTTTCCTCAGTGTGTGCTAGCTGTTATCCCTTTGATAGGGTGTGTGCAGATTTGGCAGGTGTTCCCTGTTCCTGGGGCTCTAGGTTGTGGTGGCAGCTCTTGTGCCCCCCGAAACTGTGATGGCAGTGGAGGTGGCTTGCAACTGCTCCTGGAGCCTGGGAGGGTGGTGGTGGCTGCTTGCATACGCTCCCACAGCCCACAACAATGGCAGCTTGTGACAGCTCCTGGAGCTTGTGTAGGTCATGTCCTATTGCCTGAGAGCATGTGCAGGGAAAAAAGCTGCAATGGCGGGTCCCTCCTCTTGTCCACCCCCCAAAACAATGGTGTCTGACCTCTAAGCTGGGCCAGGGCTTCCTTCGCGTACACCCTTAGTTGTGGTCACACCAGACTCCAACCAACTTTGGGCTGTTTCCATGCAGCCAACCCCAGTTCTCTCCCCAGGTCTGATCTCTGAAGCCCGAGCTCAGCACCCAGCCCCTGCCTGCACCAGTGAATGTGCCTCTCACGCTGGGGAGTGCAGGGCAGTGGCACTGACTGTCTGTGCAGGTGTCTCTCTGTTCTGGCTGCCACAAACCGGTTGCTGTGCTCTCCTCCGAGGCTCCAAATCTCCTCCTCTGTCGTGGCTGATCTCCCTGCTGGTGAGGGGACTTCCCCAAGTGTGGGAGCCTTTCCTCTTTCACAGCTCCCTTTCAGGGACGCAGGTTCCATCTCAATTCTTTTCTCTTTCTTTTTTTCATTATTCTTTTGTCCTACACAATTAGGTGGAATTTTTCTTACCCTTTCAGAAATCTGAGGTCTTCTGCCAGTGTTCGGTAGATATTCTGTGAGAATCATTCCACATGTAGATGTATTTTTGATGTATTTGTGGGAAGGTGTAAACTTCATGTCCTACTACTTCACCATCTTATCTCTCCCCCTCAGTGTTGTATTTAAAAATTATCTCCTAACCCAAGGTCATAAAGCTTTTCTATCATAATTTTTTCTAGGTGGTTGATAATTTTATGGTTTACATTTAAGGACACAACACATTGTAATTTAATTTTTGCATAAAGTGTAAGATATGAATTGAGGTACATGATTATATATATGGATGTCAAAATTTTCAAGCAGCATTCCTTGAAAAAGACCATTCTTTATCCATTGACTTCCCTTTATTCTTAAAAAAAAATAAAAATCATTTGACAGTGTGGGTCTGTTCTGGGCTCTCCACTGACTGATGTGTTTATCATTTGCATAATGCCATACTGCCTTGGGTTCTGACCTTATCTTTACTATTGCTGATTTTATTGCTTGATTTTAGTTTAGTTTGCACTTGTTTATCTAATTTCTTACTGTGGAAGCATAAATCACTATTTGACTATTGTTTTTTCTAATATAGGCATGCAGTGCCAAACATTTTCCTATAAGCGTTACTTTAGCTGCACCCCAGAAAATTTGATATGTTGTATTTTCATTTTCACTCAGTTCAAAATTGAGTGTATATTAGTATTTCATCTTTGATGCATGGGTTATTTAGAAGGGTGCTGTTTAACTTCCAAGTATCCATGGGATTTTTCCAAATAGCTTTTTGTAATTGATAATTAGCCTAATTATATTATTGAAAGCACATTTTGTATTCTTTCTATTTTTTTAAACTTGTGTAAATTTGTCTTATGGCCCAGAATACTTATGGCCCAGAATATAATCTATTTTGGTAACTGTTTCATGTGTATTTGAAAGAATATGTATTTGCTGTTGTTGGGTAAAATGTTCTTTCAGTGTCAATTAGGTCAACTTAGTAGATAAAAACATTTTAGTGGTTGCCCCGTGGTCTACAATATACATCTTTAATTAATCATTCTACCCTCAAATAATATACCACTTCACATATAGTGTAAGGAATTTATAACAGTAAATTCCGAATTCCTTCCTCCCATCCTTTGTATTATGATTGGTATACATTTTATTCTTTTTTGAAATATTTATTTATTTGTTTGTTTGTTTATTTATTTATTTATGGCTGTGTTGGGTCTTCGTTGCTGCCTGCGGGCTTTCTCTAGTTGTGGTGAGCAGGGGCTACTCTTCATTGCGGTGCGTGGGCTTCTCATTGTGGTTGCTTCTCTTGTTGCAGAGCATGGGCTCTAGGCACGCGGACTTCAATAGTTGTGGTGTGTGGGCTCAGTAGTTGTGGCTCGCGGGATCTAGAGCACAGGCTCAGTACTTGTAGCGTGCGGGCTTAGTTGCTCCATGGCATGTGGGATCTTCCCAGACTAGGGCTCGAACCAGTGTCCCCTGCATTGGCAGGTGGATTCTTAACCACTGCACCACCAGAGAAGTCTGACATTTTATTCTTACACATACTATAGACATACAACTCTTTCATACTATATTTAATCACACAGTTATGTTTTAGAGCAATTAAGAATAAGAAAAAATAAAGTAAAATTTATTTTATTTTCGTTTATTCCAGTGTTCTTTCTTCTACTCTGCAGATGCATATCTTGCTGTCTGGTGTCATAGTCCTTCTGCCTAAAGAGCCTCCTTTAACATTTCTTTTAGTGTAGATGTGATGGAAATGCATCCTTTCCACTTTTGTTTATCTGCAAAAGTCTTTGTTTGTCCTTTGCTTTTTTGAAAGACATTTTTACTAGTTACAGTGAGGTGGGTATAACTTTCCTTTTGCTCAGCTTTTAGTGTAGGTGTTTGAATTAATGTAGTTAGGGCTTGGGCAGGGTTTGAGAGTTGTTGTTGCTGTAGTTACCCACTGTACACCACAGGCTTTAAGTTCCTCCAGCAGTATCTTTGGTTTAGGGTGGGGACCAGTTTGCTTGAGGGTTGTTTAGCGTGGAGACCCATTTATCATTTCTCAGTGTCAGCTCCACCTTCAGCTTCCAGTGTGAATTTTGCCTGTTTGAAATTTGCCTCTTGCTTTTGTCCCAGGAGGCCCAACCATTACTTGTAATTTGCACTTGTTATCCTAGTTGTACATGGCATGGTGGGGAGTGTTTTCTTATAGTCTGATTATGTCTTAATCCTGGCCATCCCAGTACCTGAATAATGGAATTATGGCCTTTACAGTTGCTCTTGACCTGCTTTAACTGTAGTTTTAGGCACAGGATAATTTCCTGCACCTTAAGTGTCACTGGTTTTCTGTTTCTTTCTCCCTATTGCAGTTGTTTTTTCCCAGTACTTTAAAGTTGACAGTTTTTGTTGTCTTTCCTCCTACAAATGAAAGATTTTGTTCCTCTTTGAAACAAAATCTGTTTATAATATTCTAAAGCTAATTATATCCTGTTATGGTTTCCCAGTCTACAGCTTCTGTTCACTCCCCAGGGTCTTCAAGGAGCTGCCTTTTGCATTATGTGTAGGATTTATAGCTGTTTCCTTGGGGGCTGGGGGAGCCCCCATTACAATCTTATTCCTACATCACCCCCTCGCATATATTTTTCTACGTGTTTTTGCTGCTCTTGTCAATCTGATCCCATGTCTCTCGGGAATTATTTATAATTTCTAGACCCACAATTTCAGCATTTTTTATTTATCTTTAATATGGATATAAATACAAACACAGAAACAAATACAAACACAAATGTGTAATTATAACTGAATATATTACAACAAATTTAAAAGTAATAGATCATTAAATATAAGTACCTGTTTCCTGTAGGAGCTGAAGTATCACTCTATTTAATATACCTTGATCCAGTCTTTTTCAATCCTTTTCCTAAACAATTTCCTCATTTAAAATTGAAAATGACCTTACATCTTGTTCTGTAATCTAGGAAGATGTTTACAATTTATTGCCCATTTCCCCAAAGCCTTTTAATCTCTCCAAACAGCTTTTAATTTCCAGGGAAGATTCCTACATGTAAAATGCCATTTTATGAATAATTTCTCTATTCCCCTTTTGGGCAAGCTGCTACTTATCTGGCAAGATTTAAAAGCTATTTTCAAAAAGACTTCCAAGGGACTGGTAATTAGCTTCTTTTAACTTTCAAAAACATTCTATTTGGATTTTGTTCCATATTAAGAATATTTTATAAGATATTTCAGAGGACATTTATCCCTCTTTTTAAATGGACTAAAGGGAATATGATACAATATCTATGAATGAGTGTAATTAAACCCTTTGCACTCAGTGATTGTATCTTCAAAAACCTATAAGATAACCATGACATATGACTATATTTAATAATCATGCTAATTATTATAAATTAAATTCCCTAGGATGTTAATATTGAAGGTGCGATGTTAGATGTTTCTAAACAACTGGCTATTCACTTTTAAACAAAGTTTATTTTTATTCTGTCTTAATACTAAAATATCCTTATTTGTTTACATATCATAAATATTTTAATAATTTACTTTATTCGTACTATAAAAATTAGTGATATTAATCCTCAGGGTCCACTTGAAGCTATACCATCCTTGTATGCCATTCATATAGCCCTGCTCCTGTTATAATGCCTTCTCTGTACCTGAAATAGTGAATGATCAATTGCTGGTGGGGTGTAACAATACATCGTAAAGTTGCATTGGCTCCATACTCAGAAAAAAGGCAAAAAAAAAGAAATGAAAAATTATTCAGACTTACCTCACCTTATGTAGAGCAGATTATCTATTATGTGTCTCCTCAAAAACAAATAAATGTTCTGCTCATTGGTGATCCAAACCCAATGGATGAATTTTTACTAATTAATTCCAATGATACCTTGAAGATATCTCTCTGGATGAATTATGATGGGAAGTATTATAAATGGTAATACATTTTAACATATTTAAGCTTAACATTATCTGGCTTCTATTAGAGATAATGTTTAAAGAACTTATGGTTCTTGCATAAATTTTCCGCTGATGCTTCACATGGTTTTCAAATATTTAGAAGAAACCAGTTGGACTTAAGGTTATTAGGTAGTCTTTAATATCTACTGTATTATTGACAGGTATTGAACTGGATTGCCTAGATAATAAAACCACACTTCTATTATAATGACATAAAAATGAAAAGAACCAAAGAATTGACTCAAGTAGCCGTGGGGTAGGCAGCACTGTATGACAGTCCTTTGTGTGCTCATTGATATGATCTACCTTTTCTTAAAATTTAAAAATAATGTAGTTGAATTGTATGTATTTAAACATACCTTTGAATAAAATAACATTTTCTATGTAAAAGTATTTTAAAAATGTAAAGATAATGGCACTGCATTTTGAAACTAATACAATGCAGCCCAAATATTATTCATAGGAAGTTTCTTGCCTTTAAAATTGTTTTAATAAAAAATGAGATTATTAAAATAACTATTCAAAGCTTTAAAAAAGATTAAACCTTATAAAAACTTAAGGAATTGGATACAATTTAAAGTTACACATTGATTAGAAAAGAAAAAGCAGAATAGAGGAATGACTAATAACTGGTCTATTGAATGAATAATTAAAAGAATAAAAAGAATAAAGCCAGCAAATCTCTGGAAAATTTGACCGTAGGAGATAAAACACACAAAAAAAGAACAACCAAAATTGGAAATGAGGAAAAACCCTGCCAAAATTTTAAAGGAAATTGTAAATTTTTATAAAAATAGGATATAAAGTTATATGTACACATATATTGAAATATTCAGCTATTCTCACCTCTAATAAACTTACATAGCTTGGAGCTTGATAGTCTATGGTTTATGCGCTAGAGATATACCAGTGAGTTTACATCCTGCTGACCTCTCCAGGTGCCGATGGAAGTACTCTACTTGCATAGTGCTCTGATGGCTTTGGCAGGTGAGAGAGAGAATAATTGCATCCATCTTCTGCCTTTTGTTAGAGATACTGTTTAGGGGTCTAAGGTATTACAGAATTTAAGTAATTCAGCTTCTTAAATTTATACATATGCCTCTTTTTTTCCCCAGTGTACATCACACCACCAAATGGTTAGAAAAGGATACTTTCAATACAGCCTCAATATTGCACCTCAGACCACCATTCCCTCCCTCACCTCTGGCGTGTGGTGGTTTTTTGCCAGTCGGCTTCCTCATAATGATTTTTTTTTCTTAATCTGCTCATTAATCCCCCATGAGATCTAACTCCTCCACATCAACATACACATTCCTTAATGTGCCATAAGCCCAATTAATGATAAAGGTAGTTTGTTTCCTTGTTTGTTGATTGGTTGGTTGGTTATTATTTTTTCTAAAATTAAAACATCTCTTGGAAGGATAAAATGAAATTGTCATTGTTGTCCTGTTGATATCCATATGTTGAAGTCTTGATATTCCACAAAAGAAATAGAAATGATAGATACACAATAATATAGCAGTTGCCATGGCACCCCAATTTCTTACACAATATAGTTCATGAAACAATATATATAAGGGAACTTGGGCATGTTGTTCTGTATAAAATATATATGGAAGTCTAGCTTCCCCATTAACAGACCCTAATTCTTTTGGCTGGCAATAATTTTAGGATCTCAGTTGATCATGGGTCTTTCTAAAACCAGAAGTTATTTTCATTGCATGTTCTGCTAGTATAGATTTGACCTATTTTTCACCTCTGAGTGATTGATTCTGGTGACAACGAGTTGCCTTTTCATTGCAGCAAAAGAGAACGATTTCAAATCGTTGTGTCTAATCAGTCCAAGGGAGAGAAGCCAACCAAGCCTCTAACTTGAAGATATTTCCTGTTTCAATTTTCATTATATCTCTCTGATTCATCTTTTAATCATGGCAATGCTATTGTCTGATGGAAATGCAATGTTGGAAATTTAAACATGGCATAATTTAGTATATTTCGTTGAACCTCAGAAGAGAAAAATCTCTTTCCTTTCTCAGGCACCCAGCTACTTTTTAAAAAAATGACTACTTATGAGTTGAAATATCATTACTACAAAAATAGAGTGTGTAAGGTCACACCAAAATGCACAGATATTCTTACCAGCTTTTCAAAGTGATTTCAAATGTGGTACATTTTCAGTTCTGTACTGATGTTTGTTTTCCAAAGATGATTATTTGGATACAAATATAAATATGTTTGTATGTATCTTCATAATCTTTAATGATATGTCTGCATGAGATAGATACATATAGAGACATACAGCAATTTTAGAGCAAATTAAAGATATACAGTAATATAAACTTCCTTAGATTGGTTTATCTAGTATTTTTTTTTACTTAAATAATTGCTTAATGAAAACAGAAAAAAAAAGGAAGACATCCATTTGAAAGCAAAAAACTGACAAATCTAAACTTGATCTTCATAAATATCAACAAAAAATTCCCTGAGCTCATCATTTCTGAAGCTTGTCTACACATTAGAACAAACTGGGGAGGGGATCTTTTTAAACTTCAAAGCCCAGGACACATCCAGCCAAATTAGATCATAAAGACATTTTATAGAGTCTCTTCTAAAAGCATTAGAGCTTTGCCTTTCACATTTAGGTTTTTAATTTCCCTAAGAAAAGTTGGAGTTCTAATTGACTTTTGGGACAACATCAGCATTCATTGAACCCATTTCTTGTTTTTGAGTTTCATTTTTTGAGTGCTTCTAACTATATATAAGGACTGATACTTTAGGAACTTTATTCTTTATTAAAAGTCTGTCAAAGGAAGAAAGGAGTATTTTTAATAAACAAAACTCATTCTACCTGCAGTTACCATATGATACATGGAACCCTTTTATAAAGTAAAGTTATACGACAGGATCTCAGTGATCTTATTTTTCTGTATCTTGAAACACCCGGCTATTTTATCATAGTGGGGATTGTCATTACTCATCAATTATTATCAATGATGCTTTAAAAAAGACTGAAATAATAAGAAAGTAGAAGATTAATGGATTTTTTTCTACAAGGCTCATGCTGAAATGAAAACAAACAAACGTTTGTCATTGAATCATTCTTATTTTTCTTATTGCCTTATCCAAATTATTGTAGCCATTTCTCAAAAAGTAAAGAAGATGATTCGAAACATCATCTCTGTAGTATTGTCTTACCTTTCTTGAACACAGTTGAGAATTTTCTGCTTATAATGATGAAGAGAAGAAAATTTATGAAAGAAGAGTTTTCACAAATATTATATGAATCAGGAGATAAATCAGGAGGTGAGACAGCACCACAGTGAACCCTAGACTCTTAATAATGATGATGAAATAGATTTTATAAGCACAGTCTCAGCTATGAGTCTTCAGATATGATGTCCGAGATGAACTTTCTCAAATTCAAGAATCAACAAGTGAACAATACATTTCTAAGGATAAATGGAAAATATGATATTCTCATTCAGTTAGTCATTCCGCTGGAATGACATCATCGCACAAAATTTTGCAACAAGAAGCTGGACATTTTTAGGATGGACCTAGAGGATATTATGCTAAGTGAAATAAGTCAGACAAGGAAAGGCAAATACTGTATGATTTCACTTATATGTAGAATTTATAAAACAAAACAAATGAACAAACAAAACAGAAACAGACTCATAGATATAGAAAACAAACTATTGGTTGCCAGAGGGAAGGGAGATGGGAGGGTTAGGCAAAATAGGTGAAGGGGATTAAGAGGTACAAACTTCCAGTTATAAAGTAAGTCATAGGGATGTAATTACAGCATAGGGAATATAGACAATAATATTGCAACAACTTTGTATAGTGACAGGTGGTTACTAGACTTATTGCGGTGATCAATTCATAATGTATATATATGTCAAATCACTCTGTTGTACACCTAAAATCAATATAATGTTGTATTCAACTATATTTCAATTAAAAAAGAATCTGAACTTTTTTTGAAAGGATGTGTGACAGTATTCTTTCATCTTTTATTATGTTTATTCACCAAAATGTTCTTGATATGCTATAAGTGGACAAATGCTAAGAGTAAGAATTGGAAAAAGACATTGGAAGGAAATAGATGGTGTAGACATGAAACAAAATCCACTGGTTTCATCAATCTATTTCATATTTATAAACCTAAAACTGAAACTACTTTCCAATTTTGGAGCAGAAGAAAAACACCGTGAGCTGTCAAAGTTTCAAAAAACGTTTTCATTGTATATTGATTAGATAAGTGCTAAAAGAACAAAAAGTAAAGATGAATTTGAAATTATTAGAGATGTATTTGTAATCTGGAACCAGTATTTATAAGCTGGATATGTTCATAATTCATACATTGCAATAATGAAAAGTTGGTTTTATTCAGAAGATATTGTCCATTTTAGGTATATATCTTCAAAAATAGGAAAATATAGAATAAAATTTGGACTAGCCATGTTTAAATTCTCATTTAAATTCCTTATAAAATAGCCTCTAAATATCTCTTTATTCTTAGTTCTAAAATTATCCATGGCTTAAAAATCTAAAAAATTAAGATCTCTTTGGAACAAGATATTATATGGTGATGACTGTTTTCTTGTTTTGTTGGGGTTTTTTTGGCATACTGAATTTTTTTCCACAGTTGACACACTATTTTCCTAACACAACTTATTCAAAAGACCATGCTTCCCACTGTCCTTTAGTGTCACCTCTGCCATATATCTGCATTGTGGACATTATGTCTGTTTCTGGGACCTCTATTCTATTTATTTATTATAAATTGCTTTATTTGTTTTTGGCTGCATTGGGTCTTTGTTGCTGCGCATGGGCTTTCTCTAGTTGCGGCGAGCGGGGGTTACTCTTTGTTGTGGTGTGCAGGCTTCTCATTGTGGTGGCTTCTCTTGTTGTGGAGCACAGGCTCTAGGTGCACAGGCTTCAGTAGTTGTGGCCCACGGGCTCAGTAGTTGTAAATCATGGGCTCTAGAGCACAGGCTCAGTAATTGTGGCGCATAGGGTTAGTTGTTCCGCAGCATGTGGGATCTTCCCGGACCAGGGCTTGAACCCGCGTCCCCTGCTTTGGCAGGTAGATTCTTAACCACTGTACCACCAGGGAAGTCCCTCTATTCTATTTAATTGGTCTGACTTCTATGCTGCCGTAAAATCTCACTTTACTTAGTTACTTTGCTTTATAGGAAATCTTGATATTTGGAAAACCAGTCCTCCCTCCACCTTCTTCCTCAGCAGTAACTTATTTATTTTTAGCCCTTTGAGAAATTAAATACATTTTAGAATCTGCTTATATTTCATCAAACATAGAATTTTAATGATAACTGCATTGAATTAATAAATCACTTTAGGTAGCTTGACATCTTTATACTATTGAGTCTTTAAATCTACATACATATTATTCTATCTGACCAGTCATATTACTTTTCTGGAACTACCTTCCATCCATCCTCGTAATTACTCTGAAAAAACTATAGCCTATTTAGCAAAAGTTAGTAGTCCAAAGATAGGTTTCTGATAAAAGGTAAGAAAAGAGATCTATCCTCTAAGAATTGTGGAATTGGGATAGAGACAGATATCTTAAACTCAGTTGTTTTCTGAAGAGTAGAGGGATTTGCCTAAAATGCAGAGGAACTGGTCTGCAGCATGAGAAAAAAAAACTGAAGGAAGTTACAGAAGGAAAGAATGTGAAAACAAAGAGAGATTGAGGACAGTCAACCCGCACATTTCAATTTGTTCATGAGATACAGCTGCATTTTTGTTCTTCTATTCTGTGAAATACATATGCTTATAATAAAATTTTATCTTTTCTGAAGCCAAATTAAGTTCAGCTTCTTTTGTTTGCTGTTGAAGCATTCACAATTATCACAGTTCTTTCTTATAGGCTATTTATCAATAATGATTATTTCTTAGGCATTACTTTTCCTTCAGATTCATAATTCATAGTCAGTTTAGAAATTATAGATTTAAGGACAATTTCATCATACTTTATAGAAAAATCCTTAAGTGTGCTTATGAATGATTGGTAATAAAGTCATACAACATGACTTAGGAATTCTGGTAAAAATGATGGGGGAAGGGTTTGAAATTGTTAATTTGAAATAGCCTTGATTTTTGGGAAATATTTGTCTTTGAAAAAGACATCAAAAAATCTATGTCAAAAACTGATAGTAGATTTTCCATTTATTGACGTTTCTTACTTTTTAAGAATAAAGGCCTAGGGCCTCCCTGGTGGCGCAGTGGTTGAGAGTCCGCCTGCCGATGCAGGGGATACGGGTTCGTGCCCCGGTCTGGGAGGATCCCATATGCCGCGGAGCGGCTGGGCCCGTGAGCCATGGCCGCTGGGCCTGCGCATCCGGAGCCTGTGCTCCGCAACGGGAGAGGCCCCAACAGTGAGAGGCCCGCATACCGCAAAAAGAAAAAAAAAAAAAAAAAGAATAAAGGCCTAATCTGATAACTTCTGACTGGTAATCATATACTGCTACTTTGGGTTAAAAATACTTTTACAAAATGAAATCTAGGTTTTAGTGTCTAATTATTATACCAACATTCATGGACAAAGTTGAAATAAATTTTGGTTAAACACTGAAAACTTTTTTTTTTGACACTGTTTTATTTTATTTAAATAGCAGTCTGCTCACACATGGTCCAAGAACGCCCAAATAGTAAAGCAAAGATTGGTCTTCAAACATCATAACTAATGATGCCATGCTTTGCCTATGATCTCGCCAACATAAAACCACATCCACACCTCAGTGGCCACCAAACCATTCAGTAGAGCTTCCATAACTGTGAAGCTACCACTTTGAGCACTATTGATAATGTTTTTCAAGCTCTGAATAGCTGTAGGGATCTCAGCAGGGGTTGGAGGAACCACTCAACCTTAGCATAGTGCCAAAATGTGGCCAATCAAGGCTTCGAGTAAGTCACGGCAGCGTTGACCAGCACCGGGGCCTTCTCCATGAGGTTACAGACAAACTGGGTCATGGTTCTAGGATGGAAAGCCTGTCACCCCAAGTGGCCGGCTTGAAAACTTTTAATTCTGAGCCAACATATGGATTTTTTAAGGATTATAAATAACTGAGCCCTGTACAAATACATAAATTATGCTTATCTTCTGTTTACAGGAATAATAAATACAAATGCACTTAAAGCTTCCTTATAGTGAAAAATCACAGCTTATAATATGGAATTAAATATTGGTGAAACTTTAAACAGTGTTTGGAAAGCTGAGCGTTATTGAAGTAGACTTCTGGAAATGTTAGCTTTTTTTTTTTTTTTAAACAAAATTCACATTTTATTTAGGTGGATATAAACTGTACAAAACTGATTTTCTTCACCAAAAATAACAGCAGTATTTTCTGTATTATTCCTTATGTGTTTCATAAAGGCAAAGGTATAAATAATCCTATATGCAAATATCCCAGCTCAAAATACCCCCCCTAACTGAAATGATCACTTCAGTATGAAAGACTTTGAACAATGTTAGAAAAGCTACTTAGCAGGATATTGCAATAGACCAATGAGAGTTAATGGATCCTTGTGTTACTTATATATCTATTGGAGCAATAGAAATAATGAGTGGATGGATAAAGAATATATATTTGAGATAGAACTACGTAGGACTTGCTGATGAATTTGATGTCAAGGTTTAGAGAGGAAATAATGATTACTCCTAGGTTTTTGGCTGAGCATTTGGTGTGTACAGTGGTAGCATTTCCTGACACAGAGAACATTGGAATAGAAATAGGTTTTCATGGGAGTGAAACCGTGCAACTCAGATTGGACTTGAACCCACGTTCTGGTACTCGAACCCAGCCTAAACCCAGATTGGGACTTGAACCACTTTTAATTGAGATCACACACCTTGTCTCAGGACTTAATGAAGCTCAGGTTCTTTATGTCTCATTACAGAAAGAATTCACTGAGAGACAAAATGATAGCTAAGTGGATTTATTTAGAGAGATACACATTCCATAGACAAGAATGCAGTCCATCTCAAAAGGCAAGAACAGCCTTGGGAGAAACACAGTCCACAGACAAGAGTGTGGACCATCTCAGAAGGCAAGAGACCCTGAAATATGGCATGATTAGTTTTTATGGGCTGGGTAGTTTCATAGGCTAATGAGTGGGAGGATTATTCCAACTATTTTGGGGAAGAGGTGGGAATTTCCAGGAATTGGGCCACCACCCACTTTTTGGTCTTTTATGGTTGGCCTTGGAACTCTCATGGCACTGGTGGGTGTGTCATTTAGCATGCTAATGTATTACAATGAGAGAGTATAATGAGGTTCAAGGTCTACAGGAAGTCAAATCTTCTGCCATCTTGGACCTAATGCCAGTTTTTGTCGTGTCCTATGGCTATGTCATTCTTTAAATGTTTTGCCCTACCCCCTTCCCTCCTGCTTCAGGAGTAGGACTGTTGGGGAAGTGACTTACTACTAGACTGTTAAATATTAATATGTGTGTGTGTGTGTGTGTGTGTGTGTGTGAGAGAGAGAGAGAGAGAGAAGGAGTTTGGTTGACTGATTCAGGGGAGAATCAAAAGTTAGAAAGGAGGATAAATGGGAGGCAGTTGACCAAGATGACCTTAAAATTTCTCTCAGGTTGACTAAACTTTAGACAGGCTTCTGACTCTTAAGCTCCTGATCTCCCTTTTCCTAGAGCATTTACTTTAGAACACTTGTAAATTCCCCTTAAGATATAAGTATTTTTGAAAGCCTTTTGCCAGTTTTACAACCCATGAATGACTTTCTCAAGGACCTGAGGGCCGTCCCTTTGAAATGTAATCATCAAGGAAGGTAAAGTCCTTATCTCTCAGTTTCTAGAGGAAAGCAGGAACCTAACTTCAATGGGCTCTAAATAGCAAACACAAATAGCCTAATAAGAGTTACACATTTGCAAACTCAGACATAACTCACTATACTCAACATCTCCCATTGATTAACCTTCCCTGTAACTTCTCTTAAATTAACGGAACATGACATTTAGGCCCTTGCTACTGTGATCTGAGGACTAGCAACATCAGCCTTCCTGGGTGCTGGTTGGAAATGAAAAGAGTTCAGATCCCAACCCAGGTCTACTAAATCATAATCTGGTTTTTAGTTAGATCCTCAGGGCATTCATATACCCACTAAAGTTTGAGAAACACTGCATTAGGTTATCTAGGGAGGGAAACTAGACTTCAAAGGCAGTGGGGGTGGGTAACGAAGAATGAAACAGTGGACTGGTTGTGCAGTTAAAGTTGAAATGTTATTAGAGTGTGGGCTGTAGAATAAATTAGATGGAAGGATGGGCTAGCCTGGCTAAAGAGAAGGATGTGAATATAAGGTGAGTTAGTGAGGTTGTTGATAATAGCATGGTCAAATGTACAATCACAGTAGGATTGGCTGGCAGTAATCTGGGGGCTAGATTCGTCTGTGAGAGGTCTTTAAAGGTTATGGCTGTCTAAGTAAGTATATTGGGCAATGGCATGAGTATCAAATATTTTGTGTTTTTAAAAGTCAAGAGAAGGAAGCATGGCTTAGAAGTATCAATAACACCCTTGTGTTATCTTCCAGTTGTGAGGTACATATGAAGGGGAAATTAAAAAGTAGCCTTGTCTTGAGAGGGCTAGGTGGAGGCTGTGACCTCAGGAAAAAGCCAGGATTTAGATGAGACAGGAGTTGGCAAACTTTCTGTACAGGTCCACCTAGCAAATATTTTAGGCTTTGTAGGCCACCTGGTCTCTGCCACAACTACTCAACTCTGCTCTTATAGTGGGAAAGCAGCCATAGACCTTATGTAATTGAATGAGTGATTCAATAAAACTTTATTTACAAAAAATAGGCATCAGGCTGAATTTGACCTGGAGGCTATAATTTGCAGACTCCTGAGTTAAGGTATCAAGGTAAAGAAAGTGATGATGATGATGGTATGGGGATATTTAATCCTGGATTTCAGAGGAATCTAGAAAACACTGGGATGCTGAAGAGCTGTGGTAGATTTGTGTCAAGTTAGGAGATATATAAAGCAGTGTGGCAGAAACTGTGAGTGAGCCGGGATTTCTGCTGGTAATGTAAATAAAAAGCAACATGAGGCATGGAAAACTAGTCCTGATATTCTTTAAAAATTTTAAATTAACCACATATTTCACAATATTTTATACATGCACAATAATATATTATAAACTATATAGAAGCTATATAAAACAAGATGAAACTCATGTGTCCAGGTTAAGGAACAGGATGTTAGGAATATTTTGAAGCCCCTGTGCGTCCCCTCATATTCTTATTCATCTCCTCTCTCCAAAGGCGAGCTCTGCTCTAAATTTTGTGTTTATCCTTTCCCAGCTTTTCTGTACCTGGAACTCAGTTAAAGAACAAATCTAGAATTTAGAAGACTGAATAGAGACCTCTGGAGAGATTGAGAAATTTCTCTCCCAGAGGTGTGTATTTACATTACAAAGGCAGATAAAATCTGATGTCAGTCATCCATTTACATTCCAAAGGGTTAAAAATTGGGAAACTTCCTCTTCACTTCCCAGAGAAGATTTGTTTTTCCCTGGAAGATAAAGTTTATTTCTCTCTCTCTGGAGGAGAAGGAGGCAGCTGGGCAGTGTGTAATCCCTATTTGCTCCCAGAATTATAATTTTGGGGTTTCTCTCCTTTGGGGCAAGAAACCTCCTTTGTGCACTTGCAGGCCCAACCATATGGCTCGCACTGCATCACCTGGAAGGGGGAAAATGAGGTATGGGGAACAGATGTACTTACTGTTGTATTAATAATCTTCCCTGATCCAGAAACCTCATGTTTTCAGGACAAAGGAAACGAATATAGATATCAAATACCTACCATCATCAACAGCAAATACATATTCTTGTCAAGTGTGCCCTGGGTTCTGAGGGTTTAGAAGTCCTATTTCTCCAAGGCATACAACAGGTTCACCATGGACACAGCAAGAGCTTTATTGAATTATAAGCTGTGTCATCTGCCTGGAACTTTGGGCTTCCCATGTTCAGGGGCTAGCAGATGAGAAGATTCATCGCAGGGGCAATCGACTTGCTTTATAAGAAGGTAGGGCTGCTGTTACACAATAGGGACAGGGAAGAATATGTTCATGTACTTGGGCACTGCTTGATAATTCCTTATACAATTTTAATGGTCAGTGGACAGGTGTAACAGCCACAACCTGGGAACATAATGTCCAAGGCTCAGACCCCTCAAGGACGAGGGACTATGTCACACTACCCAGTAAGAAGTGCTAGCTTAGGAGAGAAGAATCTACAGTGGGTGGTAGAAGACAGAGATGATGTCAGTTATAATCCTGACAGCAGCTGCAGTGGTGATGACTGTCATTTGTCCCAGTGACCGTCCTTTTATAAGTTTCCACTAGGAAAAGAAGCCTATAATCCTCTATGAGCCACTCCCAGAATTTATAAGGATATTCAAGAAGCACAAGGAGTAGACTTTAGTGGACTCTATGCTGCACTGCCAAGATCCTTCTTTAAGATGGAAGGACTTATTCTCTCAGCCTCTGGGAGCACTCCTGTCAGACACCCCTCAGTTATCATCTTGTCCAAAGTCATATTCCCATCTTGGGGCAGCCCACATCCAGTGACTGTTCAGTGCAGGAGTATAAAGGCCTGCTCCTACTGGCCACCTTCTCCCTGCCCCTCCTGCTTTCTTCCCTTTCCACAGCTGTTGATTCCAAGAGAAGTCCCTTATAACTCCCCACATGCTAATTTCAGTCACTTGGTCTGCTTTGTTGGGAACCCCAGCAATAACACATAGCAGTTAATGAATTATTTTTAAAATATGTGTCTGAATGATGTGTTACTTTGAGGGATAAATATTGAAAGGGTCAGTTTATAGACGTTAAAAAGAAATATTCTTAAAGTTAGAGTTAAGGGGAAAATACAAAACCTGCTGGCAACATTGACTGGAGCTTAAGCACCTGATACAGCACCTTCCCTCCAGGAGGAATGAAAATTCAGAGTATGGGACTTTTGCTTCTCAACTGTGTGGCAATAACGGTAGCAGTGACTTTACCCAGGAGGTTGTTAGGCTATCAGGTTCCACCCCAGAGCTACTGAATCAGATTTTGCATTTTACAAGATCCCAAGGTAATTCCTATCCAGTGATGTAGACCAATGATTCTCAACCCTGACTGCAAAATAGAAGCTTTGAAAAAAATGCTTATGCCTATGCCTCATTCTAAATAAATTCCATTAGAATCTCTGGGATATGGTGTCCAAGCATTAGTATATTATAAAAGTTCCCAAGGCCTTTTATAATGCATAGCCAGATTTAGTACTCATTGATACAAAGGGTCTTCAAGATTTCTTTTCCCCTTTAATGTCTTAGGTTAGTTACAAATGCCTATGAAATCCCTTTGGATTCCCATCACTAAGTCTCCATTTTTCTCTTAGAATTTTTAAGCTGTTTATCTCATTTCCATTCTTCCAACCTCAGAAAATCAAAATCTGAAACTGTATATTGATCGGTTTGTTTATTGTCTGATTCTGACCTCTAGAAATTGCAGCTTTCTATCCTTTCTTCTCAATGGACTATGGATAAGGTGGCCATAAAGCTTAGCTTCCAGGTACAAAATCAGTGCTCATACTCACTCCTTTCACAATGCTGTTTCAGTTTGGTTAGAGGAATTTTTAATTTCAATGTATTTTTAGGGTCAGTCAATGAAGTTTGGCCCCAAGACAAATCATTCAATCCTTTGTTCCTTCCCAGTGCTTTGAGACATAGGACTAAAGAAAGGGATGAAAATACATAAATAGCTACAATGGTATCCAATTCCCAGACCACTGATTCTTGCTAAAGCAAACAAGTACAGAAGACAATTGGGAAAAAAAAAGCCCATCACTTCTTTCTACATAAAATAGGAGATAATTCAAATAGATTGAATTATGTAGACCTGAATAAAATAACATTATTTTAATAATAAAACACGCGTATTATATAGCAATTTTAAATATTCTTGGTGTGTAGGTCTTTCTCCACATGTTCTAGAAACCTTTCATTGACTAAAATAAACCAGTGAAATATAGGAAAAGGACATAATAGTTTAATATTTTGAAGTTATTTAATGATAAATGAAGAAAGTCTATCAGTATGTCTAGATAGAAGTTTATTTGCATGAATATTCCTTGTACACTAAAGCCCATGTGAAAACAAATATATATTTAAAACATACATTAGATCTAGGAATATTTTATCACTGTCAAGGTGAGAGAACAGAAGAAGAAAATTTTGCTTATGTAAGTGGAAAATTTGTCAAACTGCTATTAAAATTTGGAATTTGGCAGTTTTGTCATTATTATTATTTTTTAAATTATTTTTTAAAATAAATTTATTTATTTTTTTTTTTGCTGTGTTGGATCTTGGTTGCTACGCACGGAGCTTTCTCTAGTTGTGGTGAGCGGGGGCTACTCTTCGTTGCGGTGCATGGGCTTCTCATTGCGGTGGCTTCTCTCGTAGTGGAGCATGGGCTCTAGGCACGTGGGCTCAGTAGTTGTGGTGCACGGTCTTAGTTGCTCCACGGCATGTGGGATCTTCCCGGACCAGGGCTCGAACCCGTGTCCCCTGCATTGGCAGGCGGATTCTCAACCACTGCACCACCAGGGAAGCCCCTGTCATTATTATTTTTTACTTAGGAAATAATATTATTTTTTTTCTGAAAAGAGAATACATTAAGATTCTCATATAGGAGAGAATCAACCAAAGGTCAAGAAAAGAAACTTCTTCACAAATTATAACATGTGTGGTAACTTACCTAAACATTTAGTGACTTCAAGTAACTATGTATATGCATCCAGATGTTAACACTGGACCTGATGTTACTGTCGGTTGCCTTATACATGAGTGACCAAATCCTATGCTTGAGATGGTGAAAGGAAAACCTGCAGGAATGGCCATTGCATGTTCACATGGAATTCTGCATTCCTTGGCTTTTTATACAAACTCTTTTAAAGATCATGATATCTCAACATGTATTCAGGACTATTTCCACTTTTTTTTTGTGTGTGTGTGGTACACGGGCCTCTCACTGTTGTGGCCTCTCCCGCTGCAGAGCACAGGCTCCGGACGCGCAGGCTCAGTGGCCATGGCTTATGGGACCAGCCGCTCCGCGGCATGTGGGATCCTCCTGGACCGGGGCACGAACCTATGTCCCCTGCATCGGCAGGCGGACTCTCAACCACTGCGCCACCAGGGAAGCCCTATTTCCACTTTTAAGGAGTGGTAGTTTATCACTCATCTCTTTAGACCTTCGATTGGCTAAAAAATACTGACTGGCTTTATTGTATATTTTCTTTCTTTCATTTCCCCCTCCTCCCCAATTTAGATAATTCCTTCCATTGGCCTTAGCCATCTAAAATTTCTCATAATTATACATTCAGATACAGATATCCTGCAGGCAATTATTTCCTTAGTGTATTTGTGTTTTCCCCTGTCTTACAATTGCCTTGACCAAAAGAAATGAGAGACCTAGAGATAATTTGAAAATATTTTTGAACTATTTTGAAAATAATTTTGAACTGGAATACTTTATATCTTGTTTTCAAATTCTAGCAAAATGATACTATCATTTTTCTGACTATATACATGCCTAAGGAGGAAAATTCAGAGCTTATTGTAAGAGTCACACTGGTCTTGTAGCAGCATAGACATATTATATTAACTTTGAAGACTTGAAATTATATCACTATAAGTTAACTGCCAAGATGAAAACTTGTTAATTTGATTTTACAGGTAATGGAACATTGAATACATTTTATGAATACTTGTGAAAATTCAACATGTAGAAAAAAATTCATTTATAGTCCTCTAAAAAACTCACGAATGGAGTTGTTTCACCTTGCGAATAACGTCAGGCCCAACTCTTTTCAGAGTAAGAAGTAATATTTACCATTTAGCTCTAAGGAAGGAGAAGGAATCTCATTTGTGTTTATGACTGAGAAATTAAATATTTGTTAGCTTGTTGAATAAACTCTTGTCATTAGGTAACCTTTTAAAATGTGTTTCCTTCAGAAAATTGAGATCACTAAATATCTGAAATATAAAAGGGATTTATAAGAAGGGAGGCTTTGTGTCAACAGGGTAAGAAACTTCAAGTATTTTGATAATGTGCACAATTTAATTGTTACAGCCTTTTAAAGACCATGTCAAAACTTCAGTTATTTCTAGCTGTGGCTTCTGCCCTCAAGTAGCATGTTAATTAATTAAACATTTTGCCTACTTGGGTTTTTGCCAATAGATATTAAAGAGTATTGTTTGGGCAGTTTTCAAGGCTACTGTTAAAAATTATAGAATCACAGAATCATTAGCAGAGTCCAGTCGTGTCATGGTGTGATGACAGGTTCTCTGACAGCAGAGCTTAGGGAAAATACTTCTGTAAACAGCCTTCCCAGATTAAGAGAAAAAAACCTGTTACTCCTTTTCCCCTCTGCTCTTGCTCTTCTTATCTGTTAATTTTTCTTTCCACTATACCAACAGCAGCCTGGTAGCTTTAGTAACTGAGTGCTTTGTCCTCATGAGACAAGAAGCTTATCAAACTTTTCAAACTTGAAAACCCATTCAGTTATCAGCAACCCAGTGACTGTCACAAACAGTATGTGCTGTGAATCACCACAAAGAAATGAAAAAGGTCCAAGTAACAAGTGGTCCAAAAATGTTTTCTGCTTCATGCTTAATTAACTCAGATGATAAGTCTTTGATGCATAAGCATGTGAACGTTTTCACCAGAACATATTGTCAACAGCCCAGGAAAACATTATGGTGCAATAAGCTTTAGAGATAATTATTTGCCTTTTGTTAATGTGTTTTGAATTGCAAACATTAGAATTCAGCCCTTTCAAATATGATGAAAAGGCCATGATTCCTAGAGCAAAATTAAAATCAGTATTATTTTTATGATTGCTTTCATAATTAGGAGTTAGTTTTTGGGAGAAATCCAAAAATATTGATTTGCTTCAAAATCTCTAAATCCTTTTCTGCTTCCATAAACCATATATTTTCTTTTATCATGTACTACTCATAGAAAGTACTGGCAGAGATTCTATCACTTCAGACATTATAGTTAAAAGTAGATAAATTCTCTCTGTAAAAGAGCCTTCTATCAGCACAATCCTACCTATGTGGGAACATTTTAGAGTTACTTGATGAAAATACAGTGTCACTAACGTTTCCTTGTTTGTGTATCCCAGTTTTATATTCCTTGGCATATAGTAAAAAATTCCAAAAAAACAAGGCTAAAACAAAAGGCAGTAATGAAAACAAGAATAACTGAGAATTCAAAAAGCTCTATGCAAATGGAAAAGCATATTGAAAGCAGTAAAAATGAGTAGGGGTTTACTCTCGGCCATATTTTCTTTTAATATTATCTGTTTTATAGGTTTTTAAAAAATATAAATACATATAGGGCTTCACATTTTTCCAATGTGTTTTAAGTTGCAAATGGCATAAGGAAATAGTGGTTTTTGTAAATCCAGAACATGTAGAGTGTCAGCACCTATTAAAATGTGTAGATGTGCAGCACAGATAGAGATATTAATTGCCGATATTCATTTTTAAATAACCAATTTAAAACTAACCTATAGGTTATGGAGACTTGATCAATACTCAAATTCTTTCTTATATGTTTCTTCATAAGAAAGATTATTATTTCTCTGATTCTATGCAAATCAGACCTTAAGAATGAAACTAGGTCTTACAAAATTTGTAAAACTATATGTGAAAAATTATTTATCTAAGCTTATATAAGTGTTATCTACCATTGCCAACAATTCTGATCATGGTGGACTGATATATACTGAGCATCTATAGTATAAATCTATTAAATACCTGCTTCTGTAGATATTGAGAAGGCTCTGTGCAAACCTTTTCTCTCTCTCTCTTTTTTTAAATGTTTTATTGAAGTATAGTTGATTTACAATGTTGTGGTAATTTCTGCTGTACAGCAAAGTGATTCAGTTATACATATATATATTCTTTTTCATATTCTTTTCCATTATGGTTTATCACAGGACATTGAATATAGCTCCCTGTACTATACAGTAGGACCTTGTTGTTTATCCATCCTATATATACTAGTTTGCATCTGCTAGTCCCAAACTCCCAGTTCTTCCCTCCCACCTTGGCAACCACAGGTCTGTTCTCTATGTCTGTGGGTCTGTTTCTGTTTCATAGATATGTTCATTTCTATCGTATTTTAGATTCCACATACAAGTGATATCATGTGGTATTTGTCTTTCTCTTTCTGACTTACTTTGCTTAGTATGATAATCTCTAGATCCATCCATGTTGCTGCAAATGGCATTATCTCATTCCTTTTTATGGCTGATTAATACTCCATTGTGTGTGTATATATGTAAACACACACATCTTCTTTATCCATTCATCTGCTGGTGGACATTTAGGTCATTTCCATGTCTTGGCTATTGTAAGTAGCACTGCCACGAACATAGAGGTTCATGTATCTTTTTGAATTATAGCTTTGTCTGGGTATATGCCCAGGAGTGGGATTGCTGGACCATATATCAATAGTAATTCTATTTTTAGTTTTCTGAGGAACCTCCATACTGCTTTCCATAGTGGCTGTACCAGCTTACATTCCCACCAACAGTGTAGGAGGGTTCCCTTTTCTCCACACCCTCTCCAGCATTTGTTATTTGTAGACTTTTTGATGGTGGCCATTCTGTCCGGTGTGAAGTGGTACCTCATTGTAGTTTTGATTTTCATTTCTCTAATAATTAGCAATGATGAGCATCTTTTCATGTGCCTGTTGCCCATTTGTATGTCGTCTTTGGAAAAATGTCTGTTTAGGTCTTCTGTTTGGATTGGGTGTTTTTTTGTTTGTTTGTTTTTTGCTTGTTATTGAGTTGTATGAACTGTTTGTATATTTTGGAAATTAAGCCCTTGTCAGTCACATCATTTGCAAATATTTTCTCCTAGTCTGTAGGTTCTCTTTTCATTTTGTTTATGGTTTCCTTTGCTGTGCAAAAGCTTGTAAGTTTGATTAGGTCCCATTTGTTTATTTTTGCTTTTATTTCTATTGCCTTGGGAGACTGACCTAAGAAAACATTGGTACGATTTATGTCAGAGAATGTTTTGCCTATGATCTCTTCTAGGAGTTTTATGGTGTCATGCCTTATGTTTAAGTCTTTAAGCCATTTTGAGTTTATTTTTGTGTATGGTGTGAGGATGTGCTCTAACTTCACTGATTTACATGCAGCTGTCCAACTTTTCCAACACCACTTGTTGAAAAGACTGTCTTTTCCTCATTGTATACCCTTGCCCACTTTGTTGAAGATAATTTGTCCATAGGTGTGTGGGATTATTTCTGGGCTCTCTATTCTGTTTCATTGAGCCATATGTCTGTTTCTGTGCCAGTACCACACTGTTTTGATTACTGTAGTCTGAAGCCTGGGAAGGTTATTCCTCCTGCTTTGTTCTTTTTCCTGAGGATTGCTTTGGCAATTCTGGGTCTTCTATGTGCAAACCTCTTCTCTTCTCTAACTGCACTGTATAGGTGAGGATTCTGGTTTTATTGATAATGTCAAATATCTTTCCAAAGAGGTTGTACCAGTTCATACTCCTGTCAGAAATATGTAAAAGTTCCTGTTGATGAACATACTCACCTATATTTAGTATAATAAGACTTTTTAATTTTTTGTCAGTGTAAGATGATATTTGATCATTTCCCTGCTAAAGATTAGTGTATTTTTATATGTTTCTTGCCCAATCATGTTTCCTTTCTGTAAATGCATCTTTATGAATTTGGCCATTTTTTATTTTAATTTCTTTCATCTATCCTATATTTATTGTGGGAGAACTTTTCATGTTATATTGCCAGTCCCCAGTTTTATGTTTTGAAATATCTTTCCCCATTGTCTTTGTGATAATTTTTAATAAACAGAAGTTCTTAATTTTAATAGAGCCCAATTCGTCAAAATTTTCTTTGTGATTTTGTGCTTTTTTGTTTTAAAAACTCCTCTTTAGACTTGTAAAGTGAGTCTCTTAAATTTTCTTCTAAGAGTTAAACATTTTTGCCTTTCATACTTTAGTCTCTCATACGTAAGTCCATAATCTATCTGAAATTGATACGAGTGTATGAATTAGCATACTCTTTTCTTGATGGAAAACAATATACACTTTTGTCATATATCAATTTTTTTGTGTGTAGTTTATTTCCAGTCTCTCTCTTCTTTCATTGGTCAGTATTATAACATTGTGTTAATAATACAATATTTTAATGATATGATATGTTAAGACCTATCATAAATCTAGATCATCCTTGTTCTTATTTTTCAGGAGTCTTGATTATTTTTGGCAGTTTTCTCTTTCATCTATTAAAGGTTTTGACTAGGATAACAGATCAATTTTTGGAGACATTTTATTTTCTAGTATAAAGCTTTTCCTGATTATAAACATGGACTAGATCTAGGTCTTTCAAAATTTACTCAGGTCCTCTTTTATCGTTTTTATAACCTATAACTTTCTATAGGTTTTATAATATTTTTACATCATTTGTAAGATGTATTCCTTGAAACCTTGCTTTTTTTCATGATAATGTAAGTGGACGTGGATGGACCTTGAGGTCATTAAGTGAAGTGAGATAAGTCAGACCAAGAAAAATACTGTAAGATATAATTTATATGTGGAATCTAAAAAAAAAAACATAAAAAGAGAGAGTAGAATGGTAGTTACCAGGGGTTTGGGGTGGGATTGTGGAGGAATTGGGGAGATTTGTTTAAGGATACAAACTTTCAACTAAGGGACAAATAAGTCCTGGAGTTCCAATCACCAGCATAGTGATTATAGTCAACAATAGTCAACAATATAGTTTATAATACAATACTGTATTATAAACTTCAGAGTTTATAAGAGACTAGATCTTAATTGTTCTCACTACAAAAAAGAAATAATAATTATGTGACATGATGGAGGTGTTAATTAACACTACAGTGGTAATCATATTGCAATATATAAATGTATCAAATCAACATGTTGTACAGCTTAAACTTACACAATGGTATATGTCAATTATATCTCAAAAGATTAAAAATAATGTAAATGGCCTGTTACTTTCAGTGAATTGAGAAGACACTATCAGAGTTCAAGCAGAGGAGTGATATGGTATGAATTATATTTGAAAGAGATTATTCTGGCTGCTTTATGAATAGACAAAGATGGGAGTCGGGCAAAGCTGGAGTAAGGAGAACCACTCAGGAGGTTATTACTATAATCCAGGAAAAGATGATGATGACTTGACTGGGATTATAGAAATAGATATAGAGAAAAGTAGTGAGATTCTGGATATATTTTGAAGTTAGCAACAACAGGTTACAGTGATTAATTAGATATGAACTGTAAAGAAAGAGAAAAATCATGGTGGACTGCAAGGTTTTTAGTTTGAGAAATGGAAAAGGTGAGGTTGCCATTTTAGGAAATGGGGTGAGACTGCAACAGGAATAGGCTTGGGTGGTAGGAATACAAGGAGCTCAGTTTTGGAAATGTAAGTCTGAGATCCCTCTTGGACATTCAAGTTGACATGTTGGGTAGGCGGTTGGATGTAAGAGTCTGGAGTTTAGGGGAGAAAACTGGGTTGGAGATAAATTTGGGGGTCATCCAGTTAATAGGATTTTCCCAAGTCCTGAGACTGGATGATATGACAAAAGAACTTAGTATAAGTTTAAAAAAGGTAAGAGCTCTAAGGACTAAAGCCTGTTGAACAATATTTAGAGATGTGGTCATAAGGAGCAACCAGCAAAGGAGACTTATAGGGATCTCCCAGAGATGTATTAGAAAAAGTAAGAGCTCTAAGGACTAAAGCCTGTTGAACAATATTTAGAGATGTGGTCATAAGGAGCAACCAGCAAAGGAGACTTATAGGGATCACCCAGAGATGTATTAGAAAAAGTAGTCCTTTTTTTTTTTTTTTTTTTTTGCGGTACGCAGGCCTCTCACTGTTGTGACCTCTCCCGTTATGGAGCACAGGCTCCGGACGCGCAGGCTCAGCGGCCATGGCTCACGGGCCCAGCCGCTCCGCGGCATGTGGGATCTTCGCAGACCGGGGCACAAACCCGTGTCCCCTGCATCGGCAGGCGGACTGTCAACCACTGAGCAACCAGGGAAGCCCAAGTAGTCCTTTTAACTGGACTCAACATTTTAAAAAAATTGAATGGAAATGTTTGAGCAACTCCTGGTAGATCAAGTAAGATAAGATTAAGATTTTACCATTTTACTTAGCAACATGGAACCATTGGCGACCTAGATAAGAGGATTTTGGTGGTAGATCAAGTAAGATAAGATTAAGATTTTACCATTTTACTTAGCAACATGGAACCATTGGCGACCTAGATAAGAGGATTTTGGTGGGGTGTTAGGGATGCAAACATGACTCCAGAACACTCAAAAGCAAAGTTGTGGAGAGAAATTGTGTCCAGCTTCATGTGAATACTTTTTGGCTGGCCTGTTGGAGGATGAAAGAATATGTGAAGCAGAGAAGCATCCCTAGCCTACTCAGTAGCTGATCATAGATACATGAGTGAAAAAGCCAAGACCGATTAGATCTGCCAAACTGATCCCAATGCAAACCTCCAATCTTCTGAATTAAAAAAAAAAAAAATTAGAAAAAGAAGATACAGACAACAACAAACCCAGGATAATATGAAAGAAGGAACACTCAGGAAACAAGACTTCTTAGAGGTTAAAACTAATACAGTAGAAATATATTCAGAGAAGGACTAGAACACAAAATTGAGGAAAATCACTCAGTAAGTGATAAAAAAATTTGAAATGAGAAAGTTAAAGGACTAAACTAAGAATATCAATTCAGATGTGAACATAAATTTCAGAAAAAAACAGAAAACTGAAGGTAGCAGCTTATTAAAGACATTTTAAAAAATCCCCAAAGTGAAGGGCCTGTGTTTCCATATTAAAAGGGAAGTCAGAACAAAAAAAAATTAAAAGCATATCATGATCTAATTTTAGAACACTGAAAATAAAGAGAAGGTCCTGTATTTGTTTTCCAGGGCTTCTGTAGAAAGTACCCCAAACTGAGTGACTTAAAAAAAAATATTGTCTCACAGTTTGGGAAGCTAGAAGCACAAGATCAAGGTGCTGGCAGAGCTTGTTTCTTTCGAGGGCTGTGCAGGAAGGACCTATTCCAGGCCTTTCTCCTTGGCTTGTAGATGACCGTATTCTTTCTGTGTCTCTTCCTATTGTCTTCCCCCTATGTGTATCTACCCTTTGTCCAAGTTTTCCCTTTTTATAAGAACATCAATCAGATTGGATTAGAACCAACCCTATTGACTTCATCTGAAGTAATTGTATCTATAACGACACTACTTCCAATAAGGTCATATTCTGAGGTAGTGGGGAAAAGGACTTCACATATGATTTTTCAGAGGACACAATTTAACCTATAACAAGTCCTAAAATCATCCAAAAGAAAATATATATAAAACAGATCACACAGAGGGAACTGGATTTAGAATGACATTGGACTTCTTAGTATACCCTCAAAGTTCTTTGGGAAAATGATTTTCATCCTAGAATTCTATTCATAACCAACTAATAATTAAATGTAAAGGTGGGCTAAAGACGTCTTTAGATATGCAAGGACTCAAGAATTAACTTTCCCTATCCCCTTCTCAGGAAGCCACTGCTGCATATGCTTAATAAAAATGGCAGGGGGTGGGGGATTGGTAGATTTACTCTACAGTTAATGAATCTTCAATTTTAGAATCCCTCACTTGCACAGTTCCCCCTTTCAATGAATGGGAAGGGCCCTAGCAATGTGGTGACATAATCAAATGATTTTGAAAATATTTTAAAGAAAGATAACCACTATCGGTTAAGACAGTCACATTTCCTTGTATAGGTGTGCTAGGCATTTTTGGGATCCAGCTAAGAAGAAGCTGTGTTGGAGACATTATATTGTGTTTAGTAGGATATATTTATGAGGCTTTTGTCATTTCCATGTGTAATTAAAGTTTTGCCAGTTGGAAGTGTAAGAATAGCTTCTAGTAATCTCCTCTTACCATTATACTAACTGCCTTAGTGGCATGAAAGTTCAGAGCCAGAGATTTATTACAATAAGAATGTGTCCTTTTGCAGCTGACACCAGAAGGATCTAGGTAGGGAAGGAGATGGAGGATGTGAAATTTACAGAGGCTGAAAAATCTACCTACCATCATGTATGCAAATTGTAAGCAGAGCATTCAGTTCTCATCAAAGCCCAGAAAAAAATGGACATTCTCTTCAGTCGGGAAAGTACTGGATAATATAGAATTTGTGATTATAAATGCACCACAATTTTTTTGATGAAAGTTGTACAAAAATACAATTTATTTGAATTCCTGTGTGTTAAGGGTGTATACTTGTATATGCAGTGTCACAAACATAGTACATTTGAGTGTAAAGTTGTATGGTTTATAACTTAGCATCTTGTCCTGACAAATTTTGGCAGTTCCCGATGAAAACTGCCCCTGAATGAAACAATCTCTGAGTGGAACCTGAGGAAATAAGTCTCAAGTGACAAAAACACTACACGTCATCCTGTGTATGTCAGTGTATGTGTATAATACACATTTATGTAGCTCAAAACAGGCTAGCAGCAATTTGTAAATGCATTTGAATTTATGGGACAGGAAATGAAAAGTAATAAAGCAATTATTATCTTCCAGAGAAATAAGAAGTTGTAAAAGAGTTGCAGTTATAGTGAGGTGGGAGGTAGATGGGCACCCCCAGGGTAAGCAGTTAGAGATTCGTTCCCTGTGGACTGATACTCTAAGATGAGACAATTGAGGACAATTGAAACAGGACAATTGAGAGAGGAGCCTGGGCCCTTCCCAGATAGAAGATAAAAGACCACGTATTTCTCATTCTCGAAGTCAAGAAGACCTTCCCGACGAAAAAGCTCCTTGGAGGTCAAAAAGGGAGGGGCGCCACCCCATAGTAAGAGATGTCAACTACCCATAGGCCTCTTTGCTAGAATCCATCTTGGCTAAGAGATGCGCACGCACACATGGGAGGATCCTGAGATAAACCAAATATGGGCTTAGAACCAGGCAAAACAAAATGATTGGCTAAAGGAAGCCTGGAAGAAATGCCCCATATAAGTGATTTAAACTATTACGAGTGTGCGACTGTCTCTGAGTCCACCTGTGTGTCTCTCCATACGTACTGTACTCTTTTCCTCCTAATAAGCACTTTACTTATTTCACTACCTTCCGTCTTTGTGGGAATTCTTTTCTGCAAAGCCGAAGGACCAGGGCCTTGTCACTGACCACTGGTCTAGTGGCTCGGATTTGGTGTCTCACTTCCACGACCTGACCTCAATCTCTGACCGGGAACCAAAACCCTACTTCAAGCCACTGCAGGCTGAGGCCACCTGAGATCAGTAGTGTACTACTTAGTCTCACTGTGAGCAGTATTAACCTCGTCAGAATCATGTAGGCACTGTACGTTGATTTAGTTAATATTATGATGTAACTACATTAGGAAGCTATAGGGACTATGTATGGGAGTCTGTGTGCTTGTGTGTCTGTTGGGTGTGAGTTATTTGTAAGAGAGGTAAATTCTCGTCTTCCATTTAAAACAAAATAACTGCCTAAAATTGAAAACTGAAGAAATACCATATAGGAATGTTAAATGCCTGAGGAAACAGCTAAAGGTGTATTAAGGGATGCTGTTGGAGGATAAGATTTATGGGTCAGGAAGAGAGGAATAGGAAAGAGCTACATTTTGTTATAAATTTTGTAGTGCTATTTGCCTTTTAAAAGCATGTTTATATATTTTTAATAAAAATAAAATGTAATTGAAAAATGGAATCAGTTCTGACACACTTTCATAAAATGAGTCCTGTAAGCTTCTTATTACACTTTTCTAGATTATTGCTAAAATTGATTCACATTTTATTTTTTCATTATATAATGCTAGTAGGAGTACTCTTTCAAGGTGAAGAAATGATTAAATGAAACTAATTATTTCTTTGAAGAAAACCTAAATCCTTGATAAACCAAATGAGAATTGAGATAGAGCAGCCTGTTTGAATATCATTGTGTAGAGCCAATATTTTTTAAAGGAAAGTAGGATTTAAATATTTATGAAATTGAGTTTTCTTTACTATTTTGAAAAAGAAATTATTAAAATTTTACGACCTTTGTAGAATTTATTTTTCTTTCCTTTTTATACTAGGTAGGAAATAAATTAGTTTTACATTAATAAATCAGTATACATGAAAAACTAATTGCTCACAAAGTTCAATTGTATCAAACATATAGAAATAAAACAACATTGTTGCTTAGCTTCCTAAGTTTGAATTTATTATATTTAATAAAATAAAGATTAAAAATGTATGCATTGGGATTTCTAAATGTAGGCACCATGCATTCATTCAGGTTTTGTTATAGAAGAAGCATTGATTTTACTCTTGCATCTACATTTCACAAAGAGAGTATCAGTGGAAAAAAGCTTGCCTCACAGGCAAGGTTGAAAGCTCAGTTTCATTTTATTGCTTATCTTAATAGCAGGAACCTGCTACACAATGAAAAGTATATGCTTCAGGAAGATTGAACGTGCTACGTTTTGCAGAGTTGTTCATCTTTTCTAAAGGATAGTTATCAACTAAGCAAAAAATGAAGAAATAGCTATTCTGCTTGGCTTGTGATATTATAGATTTATGACTGTGTAGTTAGAAAAATCCAAGCAGGAGAGGTTAAGAGTTTAAAAATTAAGAGAAAGGTGATAGAGTGTTTTTGTCGAGCATATAGCTTCAGAGGAATACATATTATGGTGGGCATCCTGTAAAATGGCCCCCAAGAGTCCTTACCTCCTAGTATTCAGGCTTTTGTGAAATCCCCTCTCATTGAGTGTGCACTGGACTTGCTTCTAAACAATAGAATATGGAAGAAGTGATGGGATGTTGCTTCCAAGATTAGGTTATAAAAAAGAGTTTGGCTTCTGTCTTGGTGCTTTCTCTCACTCTCTCTTGGCTTGCTGAGCCTGAAATACTTTGCCAGTTTTTGAGGCAGCTCTATGGAGAGTTTCATGTGTGTGAGCTTGGAAGGAGATCTTCTGAGACCTGCCAGTAGCCACATGTGTGAGCGTTTAAGAGATCCTTCTCTAGTCAAGCCCTGGGAAAACTGCAGTCCCAGCTGACACCTTTACTGTAGGCTCTTGAAGGACTCTAATCAGAAACACCCAGCTAAACCACTACCTGATTCCTAACCTATTGAAAGTGTAAGATAATTTCTTTCAGCTACTGAATTTTGGGATAATTAGTTATGGAGCAATAAGTAACTAATTCACAGGCCATAATTTAAACCCTGGCCCCACTTAATTTCTCTAAGTCTCAGATTCTACATTGTTAAAATGGGATAACAACTGTATGTAATTTTTGTATCATTGTTGTAGGGATTTAATGGGATAACTTATACTAATAACTCAGCATATGTAACTGCACATATGGATTACCCAAAAAAGGGAACTATTATTATTATTATTATTATTTTTTTTTTTTTTTTCTTTTTGCGGTATGCGGGCCTCTCACTCTTGTGGCCTCTCCCGTTGCGGAGCACAGGCTCCGGATGCGCAGGCCCAGCGGCCATGGCTCACGGGCCCAGCCGCTCCGCGGCATATGGGATCCTCCCAGACCGGGGCACGAACCCGTATCCCCTGCATCGGCAGGCGGACTCTCAACCACTGCGCCACCAGGGAGGCCCGGGAACTATTATTTTTATTATCCATATAATTTGGCACAAGATATATAGAATCAGTCTGTTCTTCTGTACTTAGACTGGAATATATCTTCTCAAAAGATCAGTAAACCATCATCCAACATATAATTTGCCTTTAATATTTATTCTATACCAGTGTCAATCTTTGCTGCCTTTCGATAGCCATCACCTGCTATCCTTGGCCTTAGACTCAGTCCTATCCAACCACTGAACCAATTCTGATCAACACACACCATACCTATATTAGCAGTCTCACAGTCTCCAACCAGCTGGGTTTAGAATTAATACTAAAGTCCTAATCCCAGGACAAGATTAAGATTGGGGTTTGAGAAGTAATAACTTTTTAAACTACAGAATTGTCCCTACCTCTTGTTGGCTTTTTCCCTAGTCCATGACTTCCTGATTTGTACAACATCCTGAGATACCATGCCTGGTGGCTCTACATCTAAGTTTGACCCCCTAGACCAGCCGTGCTTTCTCCCTTATTCCTGACACCACCATGATTCCTGAATTTCTCTTCTTCCTCAAAGGCAAAATGCACTCTCAGTTGGTTTATGTGGATTATGCAGCTATATTTGTTAGACAGAATTTGGATAACTCCATGATGGGGATGAGATCTGTTATCATTTCTTCAGAATAATAAATATTGGGCTGGCCAAAAAGTTCATTTGGGTTTTTCTGTAAGATGTTATGGAACTAACTTTTTGGCCAACCCGATAATTCCAGCTCTGTTGATGCCTCTTCCTCTTCTTCCTCCTTTTATCCTATTTATCCACACTGTTCTAACTAAATCTTAATTCTGTGTTTATCACAAGATTGAAAACACTGCACTTTTACAAAAGCAGTAATTTATTAAAATTTTATATGTGAGACAGCATGCAAAGAAAATACTGTTTAGCAATTGGGATAAAGTATAGATACCTTCCCAGTAAAAGTAAATTTACATCTCCAAAGATTGATTTCATTAAAGCACCTTTTATCCCATAGAAAAAAAATGAACTCAGTACAACCCTAGCACAAACTTGTGCACTAAAGAAGGTACACTTCTAAAAAGGATAACTGTGTATCTATATGTAATGTTGTGGAATTGATATAAACTCTTCTTTATGAAGAACATCCTGACCTTTAGGAAATGAAGGATTTTTCTCTTCTAATTTAGCTAAGACTAAAAAGTTGATTTTACAATTCTTCAAGAATTGTAGATTCAAAACTATAAATCCAGCAGATTGGAAGACATGGTAGTGGTGATGGATTGTTGCCAATATAAAGTAAAATATCAGGACAATTTCATGATAAAAAAAATATTATAGAAAATCACAGTCATTCTGCTTACACTTTCAAGGAAGTTAATCATCGCTAAGCTAGAATGATCAACTTGTATAGTATTAGATTAATTTATTTAGATAAATATCTTCACTCAAGAGACTTAGCACATTTTAGGAATGATGTGTCAAAGTATGATAAAATTGTCAGTGTGTACTATAGATTCTACCCTCATCTCATTTTTTTTCAATAAGAATGGTGTTATAAATTACACATAGTGACAATGAGGTACGATAAATTGTAATGGGTAAATCCGGGTGTAAATATCTGTGTTATAATGCCATGCTAGCAGATTTCACTCCCAAACCCAATTTATAAGGTCTCTGATTAATACTATGGTGAACGCTTACTCAAAAGTAAACTTGAAAGTCATCGTAACTACTAATATTTAAGCTGCTTATGAGTTATCTGAAAGATCATTTTGATCTTAGCATTTAATGGATGCGTGTTTTTTCTTAGTTATTTCCTTTTTATTTTTCATGCTATAATTGCCACCTTTGTTGTTTCTTCAAAAAGCATCATCCAGGTATTAATTGACAAAGTTGTGGCTGGATATTAGGTCTACTGAGTGAACAACTGGGTGTTCCTTTTGTGTGCTTCATATAAAATGATTTCTAAGTGATAGCATTTAAAAAGTGTTTCTTTGTATTTGGCATATCTACGTTGATTAATGTTCCTGATATTTTGACACAGGCAAAGAAAAATGATATGAATTGCAGTGGTTCTTGGCCAGGACCTTTTGAGCAGGATTAGTGCAGCTTTGGGCCATTTGGCAAGTGACGTTTCCTTCATCTGTGAACTTATAGAAATCCAAACTAGTATGTGCAGAACAATATCCATTCTCAAGAGATAATATATGCAAAAGATGAACAAATAAGAAGGACAGTCTTTAGTTTTATAAAGAATACTCCTTTATATTTATCATAAAAAATCAAGACATGCTAGCTGAGAGGAGAGAAAACCTCCTAGTACCCCCAAATGAGAAAAAAGCTTATAATTGGATGTCATCACTGTCAGTCATTTTGTCTGTAAAAAGGAAGCTTTTCATCTCTAAGTGGAAAAACAGTGATCAGATTCTGCCTGTAGATGAGCATCTTTTGTCTTCCCTTACTGAGATTGGGGTGGGATCAAATTGAACATCTTCTGGTTGTTGTAGAAACATCCAAGAAAAAAAATCTGATGGCTAAGAATCCATGCAGGCAATATACAATTATTACTTCTGATTAGAGAATAAAGAAGATTTGCTGAAAATTGTTTTCTGATTTATATGTTTCTTAGAGTTCATACATTCCTTCACTTCAGAAGTATTTATTGAGACCCCATTATGTTCCACGCACTCTTCCAGCCTCTAAAAACACACCAGAACAAAACAGAAATTCTTTCCCTCCAGGGTTCATATTCTACTAAATATTTCATTCTTTGATTTACCAAAAGAACCAATTCATTAATTTGTGAATGATTAAGTATATGAATTTCCTCTGACCTTTTATTTAAAAGTTCTCCTAAAACAATGGCTTTGTGTAAACATTTGGTGTAACACTGTTGCACTCCTCTCTAAATCTGAATTATAACCTGTGATTGTGGCAGAACCACTAAAACTTTTAGTAACATATATAGAGATTGTGTATCCTTAGAGACACAGTAGTTAAATGCTAAGAAGTAATTCAGATGCAGATTTGTGCCTATACCCATTTATACATCTACATCTCTCTATTTATATCTATATAGATAAGTAGATACTAGATATAAGTAAAAGTATGGGTATAGAGATAGAGATAGCAATTTTCTTGCTAGAAAGGGTAATAAAACTACTGACAATTTATTTTATTCAGTAGACCTTTATCTGTCCTCCAATATATACAAGGCATTAGTCAAAGCACTGTGGTAGTTTAGGTAGATAAGACTTCACTGACCTTAGATCAGGCTTATATACTAAGTAAAGGGTGGGGTCAAGGTATAATACAATAAATGATATATAAACTCTGGAGTTGAGATGAACCCGGGGATGAGGGATTATTGATTACAGTTTAAGGGACTGAGAAAGGCTTAATAATTGAACAGGCTATTTGTTGAGCTTAAAATATCCAAACACTTCAGTCTAACACTATTTTATTAGATCTTTACCAGAAGGATCTAAAGTCCTTGAAAGAACTTAGCTCTAATTAAATATTTCCAAATCCATTTTCAGAGTGTTTCACTGGGCCTTGATGTTGAAAGTGAATGTTCAGTTGAAGGTAACTTTCAGTTCACCTTCTGAAGTTAGTACAAAAAGAAATGAGTTTTTCTCTAATGGTTAGTGACTTCTCTGTCTGCCGCTAAGACATTTAAAGGTTTCAGAGAATCAGTAGTCCCACAGTTTTTGTTCTGTCTTTTTAATGAGCCTGAGTAATCTTGGATAAAAAAGAAGTAGGATAATTTTTTTAAAATAAATGTATTTATTTATTTGGCTGTGTTGGGTCTTTGTTGCTGCACGTGGGCTTTCTCTAGTTGCGGCAAGCAAGAGCTATACTCTTCGTTGCGGTGTGCGGGCTTCTCTAGTTGCGGAGCATGGGCCCTAGGCACGCGGGCTTCAGTAGTTGTGGCTCAATAGTTGTGGCTCGTGGGCTCTAGAGCACAGGCTCAGTAGTTGTGGTGCATGAGCTTAGTTGTTCTGTGGTATGTGGGATCTTCCCAGACCAGGGCTGGAACCCATGTCCCTGGTATTGGCAGGCGGATTCTTAACCACTGCGCCACCAGGGAAGTCCCAGAAGTAGGATAATTTTAAAAAGGATGTGGAGAAAGAAAAGCACAGATGTACACCTGAAAAAATAATATTTTATCTATTTTTTCCCATTGTATTGTAAAGGGAGAGTGGAGAAGAGAGCTTATCTTCATCCCCTGCTGAGTGGAGGGCTGACCAGCTCAGCTCAGTGATCCATTCACACGCGCAGGGTCATCAAGCTAGTTGTCCATGGTTTCAGTTTTCTGGGTACAAATAAAAATAACACACTAAGTCATTACTACTCTCCACCCTTTCACTGTTTCTCTGGAGGAGGTGTCCCTTTTTAGGCTTATTTTGCCTGATGTTTTCACATGATTAGATTGAGGTTATATAAATATTTTTGGTAAGAATATCACAGAAGAGGTGTGTTCTTTGTATATCATATCAGTGGGCACAAAATGTTAGATGTCATAACTGGTGATATTAACTTTGATCACTTGTTTGATGTAGTATATAACAGGTTTATATGCTCTAGAATTACTGTTTCTACATTCTGTATTGATTAAGTACCTGGGGGAAGATATTTTGACACTATACAAATATCCTAGATCTTAATTTCTACTCAAAAGTTTGCATAATAATTTTAGCATGTAATCTTGCCATCAATAATTATTGTTGTGGAGTCCCAGTGGAAATTTTAAAAGTTTTCTTCAGTTTATATACATTTATTAATTAGATTTATTTTCTAAGGAAGAGCTATCCCTTCTCTCACTTTTATATATTTATCTAATTATTCATTTATATTAGTTGACTGCATGAATATCTACATTATTCTATGGGTTATAATATAATACTGTCATTATTTATCTTTTTGCTCAGATTTATCCAGGTTGGTTATTGGAGCTCTTTCACATAGTCTTCTGTGTCCCCATCTTTTTATGAGCATTTTCTTACTTTTGAAACCATAAGATGCTCCACTAATTTTGTATTTTTCCTTCCCTAGACCTGGAATCAAATACTTCTCCAGGAATCTCAAGTTCTTTTTATTGGAAAGATCTAATGTTTAAACACTAAGGTCTGAATGCTTGGTGTGCTTTTTGATGCTAGGGTGTCATTGATTCCAGGACCTCTCACAGACTAAGCTTAGATTAAGCACACGTACATAAAAACATATTTGGATTTCTCTCTGTATCTAAATATTTGTATATAATATATTAAAAACCATAAGTTCATCATATTTCTACTTATAGTTCAACCCCATAAGTCTTATTCTAGCCTTTCCTTTTCAGTATTTGCAATTTTCTTTCTCTGACACTGAGAAAGCTGTCTCTTATTATCTGCAATTAACTTATTTTTTCAGCCCTATTATATACATAAATTATCTTCAGAACTCCTAACCCATATGCATTTGAGAAACAGATTTACTAACTATAGTACATTATTTGTCTACTGTTCTTTTTGTCTTTAGCCTTATAATACCCAGTCAAAATACTATTTTCCAAAGTTAACTAAAGTCAGTTTTTTTCTTTTCCATTCTCTATATCGTGGTCACGTTACTTATTTGTAATACATTTAGGTTCCTATATCACTGTATTTGACTTTGTGTTCATCTCACATCCTTTTTTAAATTTATTTTAAATTTACAAACAGTAAAACTCATTCTTTGTGGTGTACAGCTTGAAAAATGCATGGAGTAATACATCCACCAACATAGCCTTGGCACAGAACAGCCCCATTGAAGTCTCCCTGCAAATTCCCTTGTAGTTAACCACTTTGTTTTTCCCCAATCTCTGGCAAGTTCTGACCTGTTTTGTCTTTATAGTTTTGCTTTTTCCAGGAATGTCATATAAATAGAAACATACAATATGTCAACCAGTGGTTCTCAATGAGATAAAATTTTGTTTCCAAAGAATATTTAGCAACGTCTGGAGATGTTTTTGTTGACTGTAGTGGAGGGGATGTCACTGGCCTCTAGTGCATGAAAGTCAGGGATGCTGCTAAATATTCTACAGTGCACAAACAATTACCTAGCCCAACAAGTCAGTAGTGCACAAATTGGGGAACCCTGATATAGGTTTTCGGATCTGGCTTCTTTCACTTAGCAAAGTGTGTTTAAGATTCATTCGTGTTGTGTGAATCAATAGTTCATTCCCTTTTTTTTTCTGACTAGTATTACATTGTGAGCAATATCTCACATAGGTTGTTTATCCATTCACATGGGAAGGACGTCCTTGTTGTTAACCAGTTTTGGCAATTATGGATAAAGCTGTTAGAAACATTTGTATGCAGGTTTTGTGTGGACATAAGTTTCATTTCTCTTTGTTAGAGTAGGATTGTTATTGTTTCTTTCAGTCTATGTCTTTTCATTATTATAACACTTTCTTTAGTAGATTAAAATATTTTAATTTTTAAGGAGTCCAGTTATTATGGATCATGCTTTTGTTGTTGTATCTAAATATTCTTGACCTAAACGAAGCTTCCACAGATTTCCCCTGGATTTTCTTCTATACGTTTTTTAGTTTTATTTTTTACATTAGTCTGTGATTCATTCTGAGTTAACTTTGTAAGATTTGAGGCACGGGTTGAAATTTATTTTTCTGCATATGGACATCCAATTTTTCAAGCTTCAGTTGTTGAAAAGACTATCTTTATTGAAATATCTTTCTCAAAAAATCTGTTGGTGTCAATTATGTAGTGGTTAAAAAATCAGTTGATGATACTTGGTGAGTCAATTTCTAGGTTTTCTATTCTGTTCCATTGATCTATATGTCCGTCCTTTAGGGAATAGCATTCTGTCTTTAATTAATGCAGCTTTATAGTAAGGCTAGACATCTGGTAGTGTGAATCATCTAACTTTTTAATTCTTTTTAAAAGTTATTTTGGTTATTCTAATTTGTTAGTCTTTCCATGTAAATTTTAGAATCAGCTTGTTGATATACATTTAAAAGAAAAACTCCCATTGGCATTTTGATTGATATTACATTTAATTTCTAGTTTAACTTGCAAAGAATTGAGTTCTTAACAATATTGAGTCTTCCAATCTATGAATACAGTATAGCTTTTGATTTATTTTGGTCTTCTTTGATTTATTTCAGTAAATACATAATTTTAAGCATACAGAAACCTACATGTGTTTTCGTTAAATATATAACTATTTCATTTTTTTGGTTCTATTAAAAATGGTAGAGTTTTTGTTTTTCAAGTAACTATTACTTATTTCTAGTATATGGAAATACAGTGGATTGTATGTATAGTAACCTTTTATCTTGAGACTTTTAAAAATTCGCTTATTGGTTCTAGAATCTTTTTAAAGATCCTCTGGGATTTTATATGGAGATAACCACATTTGTGAAGAGAGAAATTATTATTTCTTTCTTTTCAAACTGTATCCCTTTAATCTTAACTCACTAAGACTTCCAGTATTATATTTTCTTGTTTGCAATCTTGGGTGAGAGCATTCAGTCTTTCACCATTAAATATGATGTATTTAATATGTTTGTATATGTCCTTTAATAAGTTAAGGAAGTTTCCTTCTATTCCTGATGTGTGGCTTTATTTTCATGAATAGATACTGAATTTTTGTCAAGTGCTTTTCTACATCTATTGAATTGATTGTATGATTTTTTTAATATGGTGTTAATATTAATTTTATTGATCAATTCTTGAATCTTGAACCGGCCTTGTATTCTTGGGATTAAACCCCCTTTTGTTATAATGTGTTATTCTTTTTATATTGTCTTTTGGAATTGATTTGCTAAAATATTTCGTGAGGATTTTTATATCCATATTCATGAGAGATCTTGATCTGTAGTTTTCTTATAATGTCTTGGTCTAGTTTTGGTATTGTAATAGTGTTGGCCTTATAAAATTTGTGGGTAAGTGTTTTATTCTCTTTAATTTTCTGAAAGGTATTGTGTAGAATTGGTATTATTTTTCCTTAAATGTTTGGTAAGGTTCACCACTAAATCCCTCCAGTTTTAGACAGATTTTTTAAAATAAATTTTTCACTACAAATTCAATTTCTTTAACAAAATGGTACCATTTAGGCTGTGCATTCTTTCTTGAGTGAGACTAGGTAGTTTGTGTCTTTCCTAAAATTGGTCCATTTTATCAAAATTTTCAAGTTACAGAAAAGAGTTGTTAATATTCTCTTACTATCCTTTTAATGTGTATGGGGTCTGAAGTGAGGCTTTATTTTTCATTCCTGGTGTTGGTAATTTTGTCTTCCCTTTCTTTTTAATTTTTTAAAAAATTTCATCAATCTTACTTGAGTTTCATAAATTTTATTGATCTTTTCAAATAACTGGCTTTTGTCTAATTGATCTCTATTATTTTTCTTTTTTGAATTTCATTACATTCTACTTTTATCTTTATGATCTGCTTCTTTCTGATTGCTTTGCATATAAGCATTTGTCTTTTTCTAGTTCCTAAGGTAGAAGCTTGGAATACTCTTTTGAGATCTTTCTTCTTTTTCTCTTTTAAAATATAAGCATTTAATGCTAGATTTCCCTCTAAGTGCTGCTTTAATTACATTCTACAAATTTTGATTTGTTTCATTTTCTTACAGCAAAAAATATTTTTTGGTATCTTTGGAGACTTATTTCTTGATCGTATGTTATTTGCTAGTGTACTCTTAATTTCCAAACATCTGTGGGTTTTCCATATATCTTTCTGTTATTGATTTCTAGTTAAATTGTTATGATCCAGTAACACATTTTTGTATGTTTTCTATTCCTTTAAATAATGGTCCAGATAGACCAAATAGAATATAATCTACTTTGGTGAATATTCTTTGTGTACCTGAAAAAAAAAAGCATACTCTGTTATGGGGTGGACTGATTTATAAATGTAAATTAGGTCAAGTTGGTTGGTTGTGTTCTTCAGATGTTCTATAGCCTTACTAAATATCTGCCTACTCGTTTTTTTCAATTGGTAATGAAAGAGTATTGAAATCTTCACCTATAAATGTGGATTTGATTTCTTCTTTCTTTCTGTCAATATTTATTACACGTGTTTTGAAACTCTGTTGATCATTGCATGTGTGTTTGGTTTTTTGTCCTCTTGGAGAATTGACCATTTTATCATTATGTAAGTCCCCTTTTATCCCTAATGAGATTCTTTGCTCAGACATCTGTTCTAACCTATGTTAATCTATATTAACCTCTTCAGTATTCTGTTCAGCATGGAGATTTGTACCCCAACCACCACAGCTACTTTTCCCTTTCTCTTTTCTTTACCAACGTGGAAGTTTTCACAGAACTCTCCCTAGTCTCTTTTTTTTTTTTTCTTTTTTTTTTTCTTTTTTTTTTTTTTCTTTTTGCGGTATGCGGGCCTCTCACTGTTGTGGCCTCTCCCGTTGCGGAGCACAGGCTCCGGATGCGCAGGCCCAGCGGCCATGGCTCACGGGCCCAGCCGCTCCGCGGCATATGGGATCCTCCCAGACCGGGGCACGAACCCGTATCCCCTGCATCGGCAGGCGGACTCTCAACCACTGCGCCACCAGGGAGGCCCTCCCTAGTCTCTTTTGAAAGCACTTGGTGAGGTTTATTTAGAAAGAGCTTGAAAGATGAAAGCTGGTGTGAACTCCTCCTATATCTGCAGTCATCATGCTCACCTGCCGGTCTGCATGCTACCAATTTGTTAACTATTCTTGCTAAGTTCTTCTTGCTAAATTCTAATTATCGTCTGATATCTGTTTCATCTAGGCAAGGGTTCACATGCTGTTTCTCCCTGTAAATAGGTGACTGTTTCTCTCTGTAAATAGGTGATCATTTCTTCCCAAATGTTATGTTAGCTGATTGCCCTGTGAACTTCTCTTTCTCATGATTTTAAGAAAACAAACGGAGTTTGCATTTTTGTGCATATTTCTTGTAAAGGTAGACAAAACATTATTTTCAGTGTTTACAGTAGAGTGTAAACTGTAAACTGGAAATCTCTTTAAGTTTTAAAATTTCAGTGACTATATTATTTCATTTCTAGAACGTTTTTATTCCTTTTCTTACCTATATAGGTATTTTAAGCAACATATAACATTTTAAATATTGTTCTATTATTATGGTGAGTCTAATCATCTTTTTCATATATCTTATATTCTTATTCTTAGATTGTTGGCCTTCTCCTTTGTGGTAGTTTGTCATCCTGTGTGATCCATTATTTTGATTATGAACTCAATTTCAGGGTTTTGTTTTGTTTTGTTTTTCTTTATACCCAGGTCTGTACCCTGCATTGTGGAAATGACCTAAAGAGCCAATTTTTTTTTTGCTCTGAGTGAACTCTGAAGAGAGTATAAACTTAGACCCTATCATAGGATTTTTATTACTCATAAGTGAGTTTTGCTTCTTCTTTTCACAACCGTTGCTACCTCCACAGGTGTCCTTAGTTTTCCTCAGCCAGTTAGCAATTTTTCTAGTTCAGTTTTCACTGATGAAAATCTTTTGAGGCTACCAGTTTTATAGAGGGGTCAGACATCCTCTTCCCTAAAGTTCATAGATTACAATTTCTCAGCACTCAAGCTCTGGACTTACATTCTATAGAATGATCTGATATGCCTGTGTTGTCAAGCGTGAGCTTAAACTCTCCATGCTGGCTTGTTGGAAATTGTACCAGACCCAGTTTATGTACCTCCCCATATTCAGTTGACTATGGTGTTCTGCTCAACTATAATGATGACCTTCTAGGAGATTTATCTCACAAGAGGCACACAGTTGGTAGTGCTACTTATGGCAGTGTCAAAATGACTAGGTTTTACCTGTGGTTAATTAGAAAGTTCATGGATACTACACTTGATCATTATGGGAGAAAATGTTCATTACAAGCATTGTGATGAAGGGTGGCTGCTTTATTCCTTGGACAATACAGGCTAAGAAGTGTTTATAGTGTGTCCAGCATTTGTAAGTGTTTATATCAGGCAAGGCAGACCTTTTCTGTAGCAGCTCAGTCAACCATATAAATTAACAGTAGGGATCCACAGATCATCCATCTGACAATCAATTCAGCATTTGCCAGGAATCAGTGTCAAAATCACTGATCTAAATACTTTTCAAAATAGACCTTTTGAAAATAGGAAGAGAGGTTGCTGGAGAACTAGGGCTCTGAAGTCAAGTAGCCTGGGCTTGAATCCCTGTTATGTGAATCCCATTCACATAATAAACGTTATGTGAATTTGAATGATTTAAGCCATTTTGTGCTAGTTTTCTTCCTCTATTGAGAGGATTAAATGAAAAAATATATGGAAAATATCAATTAATATTGGCTGTCATTCTATTCCTCTCCAATCTCATGCTCTCTCTCTCTATTCATATACATATCATGTGTATGTGTGTGTGTGTGTTTATATGTGTACAGTTGACCCTCGATCAAAGCTGATGTTAGTAGTGCTGACCCTCTGCACTCAAAGCTGGTGTTAGTGGTGCTGACCCTCTGCACAGTCGAAAATCCACATATAACTTTACAGTCAGCCCTCCTTATCCATGGCTCTGAATCTGTGATTTCAAACAACCGCAAATTGTGTAGTACTGTAGTACAAACTTATTGAAAAAAATCCTCGTGTAAGTGGACCTGTGTTGTTCAAAGGTCAACTGTATACATATGTACTTATATAACATTTAATATATAATTATATCTATATCTATATACATATATATCATTAACATCACTAAGATCAGTTCCATGACCTCACTTAAACAGATACTCTTAACACCCCCGCATAAGATGTTTGAGCTAATTTATAATAAGTAGGAGGTACCTTAGCATGTCATCATCAAGCTTCAGCTTCAGTTTTTTCTCAGCAGTGTTTGTCTACCTTTCCAGGTTGACCATCATTCTTTTTGATAGAAAAACTAATACAAAATATCCGAAGAATTTTTACATTTATTCTTTTATCTATTTTATATCACTGACATCAACCTGCTTTTTCCTTCTCCAAACACTGTTTATTATTATAGAGTTTTCCACTCTGTTTTGGCCAGGCTTCCAGTGAAGATGATAAAAAAAAATATGCACAGACAATGTAAAATACATATCACATATTTCAGCCTGATTTAATAAAAAAGCATTAGAACAGGAGCAAGCCTTCAGATTTATTATCTATATCTGGATCTATCTTTTACTCCTTATGTGGCCTTTGGTAAATCACCTGACTTAACACCTGTCATACAAACAGAAGGGGTTGGTGTTTGAGATAAATGAGAATTTTCTCAACATATGCATAGGCATTAATTTTTTGAGGAGTGAAATATTATATTTTTATTTTGAATTGTATAAAAATACTGAAATATTCAGATAATAACAAAAGAAACATGCGTAGACTTCCTCCAAAAATTAATAAATATTAGTATTTGTGCTTTTGCTTCAAATAAAGTAAAAATATTACAGAAAAAAATAGCTTTTTTCCCTTCTCAATTATGCCATGTCATTTTCCCTTAAAAATCAGTTTTAAGCTTTTTAACTTACGTACTTCTGTAGAGACATCTAAAAAAATAGTTTCACTTTTTAATGGTTTTTTTTAAAAATATACATACTATACCTATCATTTTATAATGTGCTTTTCACTCAACATGAACATTTTGAAATATATATTGACATATACACTAATTAGCTTTCACTAACAAATAATATTCTATGAATATGGCATAATTTATATATTACTTCTCAATTGATGAAAAGTTTTTACTTTTTTATAATTACACAGATTTCTTCAATAAAGTCTTGTTCAAATGCCCAACCTTACTTATATTTATCAGTGCTATTAAAAGAAATGAAAGTAATATGATTTTTTTTAATTTATTTATTTTATTTATTTTTGGCTGCATTGGGTCTTCATTGCTGCATGCAGGCTTTCTCTAGTTGCAGCAAATGGGGGCTACTCTTCTTTGCGGTGGGTGGGCTTCACGTTGCAGTGGCTTCTCTTGTTGCGGAGCACAGACTCTAGGCACTCAGGCTTCCGTAGTTGTGGCACACAGGCTCAGTAGTTGTGGCTTGCGGGCTCTAGAGTGCAGGCTCAGTAGTTGTGGTGCACGGGCTTAGTTGCTCCGCGGCACGTGGGATCTTCCCGGACCAGGGATTGAACCCATGTTCCCTGCATTGGCAGGCATTCTTAACCACTGCACCACCAGGGAAGTCCTAAAATGATTTCTTAATGAGAATTTCTGTATCATCTCCAGAAATCATCTCTGTATTGAATACAGCAAATTAAATTGCTCCACATTGTGGGTAGAAAAGTGTCACTTTCTTTCTTTTGCCAAATCTTCAGAAATATATCAAAAGATTTCATGTGGATTGGCCAAAACATTTGTTCAGGTCTTTCTGTACGATGTTACAGAAAAACCCAAAAGAACGTTTTGGCCAACCCAATATGTTATACATCTACTTTGAGCAATTGAAAACATCTGTACCAGATCACCTGCAGATAATAATCTCTTATTATCACATTTTCGTTGTACTTCTACATGAGTTATTTAACTCATTAACATTTATTGAATATCTATTGTGTGCTTTTACTGATAACAAAAATGAATATAGCACAGATGTCCTTAAGAAGCATGGATGTGTTACATGATATCAGAACGCAGAGGAAGAAGAGAGAACTTTGGATGAAATTGTTATAGAAATGTTATTGAGAAAGTGATTTTAGTCATACCTTGATATTTGGCTGAGAGATGCAGAGAATAGAGTTCCCCAGTATATATGGGGACATTGAAAACCCAAATCTATAGATTGAAAGGTGGACTGTGAATAGAATTCAGAGCAGAATTTTTAAGTGGTGGAGCAGAGGAAGACATTCAGGCTATAACTTTATCAAAAGCTAAAAATCCTGGGCTTTAATTTTTAGTGACAGGGAATGTCTGGGAGAAAAGAGTATTTGAAGAAGAAAATGGTATGATGCAGTTAGTATTATAAGGGTATATTTGATAGATTATAATGGTGTTTGATCACAAATATGTTTCTCTACAAGATTTTGTGCTTTTTATACTCTATTGGGTTTGAATTCAGTTGAGGTTAACTATATAATAAACATGCATATTTGTATTTTGAATCAACTAATATGTCTAGAACTTGGGATACTGAAGTTTGATGGTTTATTTAATCTTAATAAGTAATTTGGGATGTGAATGTCTAAAATTTTGCATTTTTTTATGATATCAGCACTGCATTCCAAATATGGTTTTAAGCTAGTAATAGAATCATAATAGTGAGCAACACTGGAGAGTCTAAATATATGAATTGATAAATTTGGTACAGATGAAGGTTTTTTTTGCTGATATTTACACTTTTAAACCTGTCAGGAAGATCTTAATTAAAATTCATTTTGAAAATCCCATGAGTTTTCTAATGTCAGAGTTTTGATAAAGTACATTTAGATGTAATGAACATAAATTATTCATTAAAAAAATCTTTCCCTTGCATATTGATGGCTTTTAACACTTTAAAGAAATAAACCCTGGCATATGCTTTACAACACAATGTGAGATTTTTAAAAAATCCTTTAAGAAATCCATTGCTCTTGCTTATTCCATAAGATTAGACTGCAAAACAAAAGAGATGTTGATTTGTCTCCACCCTTCACATCTGTGACTAGCATTAGCTAGATGAACTTGATGTAAGTTCCAGTGCCTACAAGAGTTAGGAGCTTCTAACTTTTTCAATAATATTCCTATGAAAGAAAAATACCTGTTAATAAGATTCAGAAATTTGTAGTTTACTTTGAAAAGAAGCATGATTCTTGGATGAATTAAAAAGTAAAACATAAAGGCAGGGAAGTCATGTTACCAGCATTCAGTATCTCTACCACTTGACTGGAATATATAGAAATAGCAGTATAAGGTATTCCAGTCTCATAGGGTAACCAACTCAGTTTTAAAACAATAAGTCTCATGTCTCAGAAATTTCCTTATTCCTGGCAAAGTGGGATAATTAGTCATCCTAGAATTGCTGCCAAAAATTTTTAAAATGTTACATGTGAGACAAAGTTTAGATATAAAAAGAAAATATAGTGACTTCCCTGGTGGTCCAGTGGTTAAGACTACATGTTTCCACTCCAGGAGGTGTGGGTTCGATTCCTGGTTGGGGAACTAAAATGCCACATGCTATGTGACACGGCCAAAAAAAAAAAAAAGAGAATATAAAGCAGTTATATATTTTTTTCTTGTGAAACTCTTAGAAATCTCTATCAATATTATTCAGTTGTAAAGGTGAATGTTTCCATCAATTAAGAGAATGCTTATCAGAATGGGCACTTACGGTGATTTTCAAGTCCCACAGTAATAAAAGGATATAGTGATTGAATATGTTGAATATTTAATAGGTTCTCAAAGTTAGGCTTATAACTTTTATTTCTTTATATCCATGTAATGCCTAACAATAAATGATTGTAGAACATTGTGGGTTGATAGAAAGGAGAGATATTATGAGAATAGGCCTAACTTTAAGGTGGACATCAAGGCTACTGGCAAACATGCATAATTTTCCATAAAATATCATTGGGGAACAAGATTTTCAGAGACAGACTATGTTGCTGGACAGTTTTTCTCATGTTTTAATGAACAATATTTAGAAAGTAGGAAGGCAAATATTTAGTAAATTTCTTAGTTCCTTCACTTTTTACAAGACAATAAACAAGAAAATGTTTTTGTCCAAAAGACACCCTGAGAAGACTTACAAACTTAAAAAAGACTTGTGAAGATTTCCTAAAAATTTTTCCTGACTTAATTTAGGTGAAGGAATTGTCTTAAAATGCTTTCATACCAATATATGCGATAAATCCTGCCTGTTTCTAATCATCTAAGTCAATTTGCAGTAGAATTTTTTTTTTTAATCTAGAAAGGATGTGGATGAGAGTTAGCCCACTACTCCAATTAAATACAAATTTTACTCAGTGGTTTCAGCCACATTACAACTACCATAAAACAATTTGAAAATGTTATTGCTTAAGTCAAAATTAGAAGGACATTGAATTAAAAGGGAAAAAAATCAATATCCTTCCACATTACAACATAACAAATACATCATTTATTTCCTAAAACTACATCCTTTTTAAATTAACACTCTTCTCAATACACAGTATATAGATTAAACCATGATGTCAGGCTTTCGCCTTTGACTCATTCCCAAATCATTTAAAATGACCTAGGATTTTTATTATCTTCCCCCATTTCTACCATCATTGATTTACATGAGATATTTGCCAGGTAAGGCACAGATGTCACTGTAACAACAGATTTTCCTTCTTCTAGCTCCCCCTACAGTATATATCACATTAAATGATAAACCTAATCTCTCTCAAATTTATCATGCAATGTCTGAAAAACATATGTGGATCTTTCCTTCCTTCCATACAACTTAAAACTCTTCCTAGCTCCATCTTTATTCATATTACTCTTCAGCACAAAATCACAGTCCAGGAAGGTGTTTCCATATTCACCCTAATTCATTTTTTAAAAATTTCCTTTATTTCCAAACTTCTATTTTATTCCTATCTACAGAATAGAAATAAGTTAATTTACTGCTCAAACTCTAAGATATTCTCCTCATCCAAATTTACCTCATAGATAAATCCCTTCACTTAAAATTTATAATTGGACTCTGAGACACAAGATTATTGCTCTCTAGTTGTGTTAATGTATGTAATCTACTCCGCTACCCCAAACTAGCAGTTATATACCTTAAATACATAAAAGCTAGGTCTTATATTTTTTTGTCACCATTCGCATACTTAGGACACTGCCAGGCATATACTATGTAAGTCAGTAGTATACTTACTGATTTATTGACTGAAATATGAAGTTGTTTCTAGACCATAGATAAGAGTATGGAGTTCAGAGCAAACATAACTTTTCTGTTAGAGCCACTAGAATAAACTAAAGCACAATATTTAAAGTAAGACAAGAAACTAAATGCTCACACTTATTAGTCTCCACTGAAGAACTTTAGGATAAATTTTGTCTGTTTCCTGGATTTTCATATGTTGGGTTTCTTTCTCTGACTTCAGAAAGAGTCACTCTATTGATCTCTCTTCTAAGTTTAGAAATGGCAGGTAATAGTCTAAAAAAAAAGCTATAAGGAGTTTAGAAGTCAAACAGTGCAAATATAACATGGTATTTGTAATTTTCACATTAAAAAAGAGAAAATGTGTATATAATCATTTTAAGACTATGTAAACAAAAGTTGTTTTAATATGAAAAATCAAAAGATAAAAATTTGAAAAAAAAGCCCATTCACTACACATATAAAATATGTGAAATACTCATAATTAAGAAGTTAAATAACTGAATGGAAAATTGGGAAAAGGAATTATAATGACATTTCATAAAAAAGAAAAAATATTACAGGTAAATAATTAAATTATGGAAATAAGTCATGAAAAGAATATAATAAATCTATTTTGTGATGCTATGGAAAACATGCCTCCATTTATTTAAAAAATATATATATAAGTATGTGTTTGTGTGCACACACGCATGCAAACAGAAACTTTCTGAGAAGTCACATAAAAAGTTATCCCTGTTCTTCTCTGGGAATTTGAACCAGGTGACAGAGGTAGGAGGAAGATTAACTTTTTAGTATATATCTATTTGTAATCTTTGTAACGTTTGTCATGCAAATATATTATTTTATAAGTATAAACTAATTGACCTATTATGTATCTATTAACTATGTATCTATTTATAAATTAGTGTATAAATTATGTATCTATAAACTAATTGCACATACTATATCATGTACCTTCTGTTATATATTGAATGTTATATATGTGTGAATGTGTTTTTGTATGACTACCTATATGTGTATGTGTGCAAGTGTGTGTATATATATATGTATATATATATATATATATATACACACACACAGTACAAGTATACATATACATGTATGCTTGCTTTATTACAAATATTACAAATGGATATTTATTTACAGTATATACATATACAATGTATAATATATATAGTACATATACATATGTAGATTTATACACAGAGAAAGAACAAAACACAGAAAAATCTATAAAATGGAAAAAATATTTAGTGTTTGTAATTCTAACTTAACCAGTAAAAGAGAATTGAAGAGGTTTCGATTTGCTGGAGTTCATTTTGATAGTATATTAAAACTAGAACTGAGACTAGAATCTATATGTTATAAATAAGTCTAGGGTTACTTCCACATTTTTCTCTATAAATAAATTCATATTTTTATCTATATAGTGTGACTTTATAAAATTTTCATTCTTATATTCCCTTTTGTAACCTTTATTGTTTCAACAAAAACTTTCTGTTTGATATTTTTCTTAAATATTTCCAATTTATTACATTTCATCTCTAATTAAATTTAATTTTTAAATTCTTATTTCTCATCAATTATTCATGTCCATTACCTTCCACAAAAGTGAAGTTTTAAGGCAGTTTTTCCTTTGGCCTTATTCTGCTTTGATAAAGTTCTAAAGTCAGCAAGATAACTTTGTGCATTTTTATCACTTTTATCAATTTTCTTCCCAAGTGTATTGCCACTGTGGCTGTTTTTTATTGGCACCAGTGTGGATTATGAAATTGAAAATTTGCATGGAAAATATTAGAAATGCTGTTTTCTAGGATTCCCTCTGGAAAAATGTTAAAGGTAGCACAGCCATTTCTATAACATCAATTTACTTATATGGAAATTGCATCAGAGGTTTCAGTTGACTTATATAGTCTAAGAATTTATTGCAGGAGCCAAGGATAGAAATTATGGAAATAAATGAGTAAATGTTATAAATATTTGTAAGAAGGTGTTGGCATGCCATACCTAAATCATAAACATTTTAATGCTGCTGAAGTAATTATTTTCCCAAGTTTCAGGAATGTACATATGGGTGTGGTAAAATAAAGATAGCTACATATTTTTTGCCTTTCGTCTCATTAAGAGGTGAGGACTAATTCCCTAATACTAATTCTTGTATATCTAGAATGGTCTTATCACTTGTTTGGCCAATAGAAGGCTGTGAGCTTCTAGGGTTCTGGGACTTCCAAGGTTACACCTTAGAGTCTTGCAGTGTTCACCCTGGCTTCTTGGGATGTTTACTTGAGGTGACAGGGAGGAAACCACCACCCATCCGGTAAGAAGCCTGACTACCCTGAGACCACTATACTATGAAGAAGCCCCTGCTGTAAAGAGGCTCAAGCTAGATATGTGAAGATGTCACATGGGGACAGAGTGTGTGGCTAGTCCCACATGTTTCAGAAAACCAATTTAGGCATCAGACATGTGAGTGTGGAAATGATACTCAACATTACATCCCTAGAATATGTGAAGTTGAGAGGGAACAAGAAAGCCAACCATTAGCCAGAGGCCTTATACAAACATCCATGAAAAGGTAGTCCAGAACAAAAACTGGTAATGCTTTTGTTCAGAAAGCATGCAGAAATTTGAGACACCCATGGAGAATTGTCTCTTGACATTGGCACAAATAATTATTATATTGGTGATTATTTCACACAAGTAATTGAAAAGGAAAAAGTGAAAATGAGTGAATATCTAATCTTTAGATTTTATTGGACTGGAAGCCAATAGTTATTCACTCATAGTGTCAAATATAGTTTCTTCATGAAACTTTGAAAAGCATTAAAACTCTGTACGTGACTTCTGATAAATCATCTGAGTTTTTTCTGGTTATGAGTGCAAAGTGAAGTTTATCATAGAAAATTACTCAGTTGTCTCCCTAAGTATCACTGCACTGTTAGTGTGGGAGAATCACAAAGTTTAAAAAATATATGTAGAGTAATCATGTATTTTAAAAATTCATTCATGTCATGAATAGATACCTGTCCTAAGCTACTTAGGAACTATTTAAACCAGCAGTTCAGGACCAACATTCTTAGAAAAAAAGTAGGAATCTGACCATTAGCAAATATTGGATGTCATTGCTGGATGTTTCATAATATTAATGATATTCAATGTGGAAGAAATAATATTAACTGGGGATGGGATGAGAAATTTAACATTTTCTGCAGTTGAATTAAGTTACTGTCATGCAGACTGTAACTCAATTTTGCATGTATACATGTATGTGATGGAGAAGTATTGAACACTTTATTGCTGTCTGTATAACTGGAAACCAAGATACAAGATAATTTTTGTTGTTTGGTTAAATTATCTATTTATGATCTATGGTGTAGACTACAAAAGGCTCATCAAGATCAGAGGGCGGGGGGTCAACACTTGTGGACCACCCTTAGTTTTAAGTTCTAAAGCCAGATTTTCCTTCTCAAAATGTGCTAGCATCTGTATGCAAGTCTACTTAGGACCTTACTTCCTCAGAACTGATGGCAAACAATGTACCTGTGAGTTTTGTTCAGTGTAGATGAAAGCTCTGATAATAGTGAATATTATCAACTCACAGACAATGAGTGTGTGTCCTTTCAGAGTACTGTGTGAAGAAATGTGCAGTGACTAAAGTTTATTGGTTTTGAAGGAGAAAGGTTCTCATATAATTTCTAAGCTGAAAATAGGTTTTAAAAAATCACGATGCTATCTTCAGCTGACATACTAGTGGGTCTTAGTGATATATTTGGAATCATGAAGAGACTGGATTTACTGGTTCAGAGAAAAACGATTAGAATTTGTCTTGTTAAATATATCAGGAATTTAAAGGTAGTGTTTAAGACTGTATTATAATTCATTCGTATAGTACACTATCTTTTAAAATATGTGTAATAAATTTCTGAAGAGCAGAGAAAATAATTGTGTGATTGAGGTTTAACTCCTATTGCTCAATTATTTTCTTTGCTCTTCAGAAACTCTGTTTAAATATTATGCAAATTTTAAAATCACATTTGAATTATATACAACAGAACATGAAAAAATAATTTTTCTAGGCCAAATTCTCCATAATTGTAATATGCTTATTAGCCTCTGTTTATAGGACAAGTTTTCTTCAATGAGAAATCACTGTGTTGTTTTCAGACTTTTTAAAAAAATCATAATGCCCAGAAATATAATGAAACCACCAAACGTTTATGCTGAATTGTTGTGAATTAGGATTTTCTGACTTAATAAAAGAAATATAAGAAATAAAACCCATCAGGTGTGGACATTCACTTATAGCTATTTGCCATTAAATTGAATTTAGGAGTCATGATGAACAATCTTATGCAATTTTATCCAACATTTACATGAGACCACTTTTGTTATTGCCATTACTAATGACTATTATTAATTTTCAATATATTTTTGTTCTTTAAAAAATGGAGATTTTGTGCTCCTAAATTTGTTGTTTTGTATGTCCATTAAATATCCAATAGATGTTTAAAACTTGAGAAACACTCTCCTGTAAACCTCCCTGATGACACTCTCGTGATAACACTGCAGAATGCCTCTTCTCTGAGCATAGATGCTTTTTGGAGAATTCTCTTTAACAGTCAGGTTTTACTCATACACCAAAAGTCCACTCAAATGTCCCCTCATCCTTTTGTTCTTTCTTGACCACGTTTATCAAGAGATTTATGACTGTGTAGAACATTAATGTGTATATCAATTTCAGGTTTTTTTAGGTTAGTTTAATACAACAATGAGTGCTTATTAGGTACAAGGTTTTGTTCAGAGAAGCAGAGCTCCTGGGTGTGATACAGGATGAAGGGTTTATTATAGGGATTTGACTTTATACAATTATGGTTGTTGGTTAAACACTTTACATGCTTCTGCTTCTGTAACTTGGCCTGAAGTCTACAAGGCAGGCATTTGGAAAGAAAAGATGAATGTGAAGCAGGGGAGGACCAGGGCAAACAAGAACCTGTATGTGAAGTGGAATTCATGTTGACCTCTCAATATTACCAAGCCTCCCACCTTACCGATGAGGTTGACCTGCAGGAAAAACTGGCATTCTTCGTTATGTTCCTAAATACACCCCTGGCCTAGGTGTCAGAGAATCTGAAGAAGATCTGATTGGAGCTCAAAGAGCTGCCAGTTGGGTGCTGCTTCAAGCCAACAAGGTGGGCTAAGAGGTCCAAGACAATGTAAATGAGATGCAGCACCACCTGACCCTACATCCTTCTTCAGAGAATTAACATGGCTGGTGCTTTACTTCTTCCTTCCAAAGCTCATGCAAAAATATCATGTGGCCAATCCTAGCCAAGAACTATTGGAAGAAGGGGATTCTGGGGAACACAGTTCCAACTTAGCTAAGTGGGAGAAGAAAGTCACTACAAGGAGGAAACCACTGTAGAACTGGAGCCAGTAAGGTTTTCTATACTGCTACTGAGCGCATCTCTAGAGAGGGACATGATGTCTGAGGAGGTGCAACAGTATCTATTTTAATTCTGATTGGTACTTAAATACTGTGGGCAATGGAATAGATATTTTAAAAATTCAGGTGAAAATTGAATAGCCAGGGGCCTTGATAGGCTCTTATTAGGATTTCATAAAATGTGTCCTTAAAATCAAGACCCAGTAAATGTGATGGAACTTCATGGGACAGTATAGATTCATGGAGCAGAGGCACCTCCAAAAATCTGTGGGTATTGACCTTTGGATAGAGGCTGTTTGGTTTAGAAGTTACAAGCATAGATTTAGGGGTCAGGAGGTTTGACTCATTTCTCTTCCAACCACTAGCCCTATGATCTTGTGTTATAGAAGGAGACTAGTTTGCTTAGAAGAGCTTATGGAATGAGTAAACGTAGAGCGTGAGAAACACTGCAATTAAGTTTTGTAAGATTTCTCTGGGTTTAGCACAAGGGCACAAGATCACAGGCCTGATGGGAATGAAGGAGACTGCAGAGTGGTGTTTCAGTGGCTGGATCCAAGGTCCAGGGCATGCAGTGTCCTCACTATCATCTGTGGCGAGTTTGCAGGCTGCTAACCAGGCTAAGCCCTCAGTTCTGTTTTTTCTTTTTTGTCTATTATTCTTTCCGACCGTTGTACAAAGTAGTGCTTGTTATGTTCTATCTATAATTTTTAATAAGAAACAGTGGCAGGCATCTATATTGAGGTAAAAACATTGGGACTATGGTAAATCATCAATTAAGAAAATTTTAGGTAAGGAAATAACTGTCAGTGGACTCAGCAGACTCTTACATCCGTGCCAGTACTTCACTTCCTGCTCCTGCCATTCAAACTACGGGTACAAATGGGCTCAGGATGTAGGACAGCCTACTTAATGGTATGACTCACAATACCAGCATGGAATCTATTCATTTTGGTCCTTTCTCTTTAGGGACTAGATCTGAAACTACAGTTTACAGATAGTAGAGGGAGGGAAATGATTCACAGGCATAAGAGAGAGATGGCAGCACTAGCAAAGGTAAGAGGTAAGAAGTTTCAGTAAAGAGTTTATGTAGCTCTTAGCGCTAACACAGATTAGGTAGTGGGTCATGTGGCTGAGTCTTCATAAGCCTCAGAGTTGGAGGGCACAAAGATTTTTTTTTTTTTTTTTTTTTTTTGCGGTACGTGGGCCTCTCACTGTTGTGGCTTCTCCCGTTGCAGAGCACAGGCTCTGGACGCCCAGGCCCAGCAGCCATGGCTCACGGGCCCAGCCACTCCGCAGCATGTGGGATCCTCCCGGACCGGGGCATGAACCCGTGTCCCCTGCATCAGCAGGCGGACTCTCAACCACTGCGCCACCAATGAAGCACACAAACATTTTTTATACCCCCAAGGTAGACAAGTGTGTGATTATGAGAAGGTTGAGAAATTCAAATAGGCCTTGAGTACAGACGAGTAGACACAGAGTGCCCACACCAACTTTGTAGGCTATTTTGCAGGATTTTGGAGACAGACTGAACATCTTGGCAAATCCAGGTAAGAATAATCATGAGAGGCTGATGATGAGCAAAGCAGTGAATTACAGATAAACAAAGGACCTCCCCCCCCATTCCACTTTCCCTACACTGCATAGGCTCCTACAACCTGAGGAAGAATGAGGAAAGTGCTGAGAATCCTGAATTAACAAGGCTTAAACCTCAAATTCCTGGGCTTGTTTAGCATTGACTAAGATTTTGTTTTCTGCCTTTTGGCATAACTTAGCTGCTGAGTAGAGATCCAACAAATATTACTTGAGCCGTACATATGCGCCTGGCACTGTTTGTATACTGGGGATATGTCAGTGAACAAAACAAACACGAATTATTTTTTCAGTGAAACTAAGATAATATACAGAAATATAAAAAACACATAAAAGAATATAAAGAGGGATTAAGAAATTTTTATATATCTGTTAATATGTTTAGAGAAATATTTAGTGATTGTGGGTTTTGTTAATATATAAATATAGAAAAATAGTTATATTTATGTATAAAATCTGTAGTTACACATTCATTTTATAATATTAAAATATACTAACAAAACACATGTAAGTACCAGCATAGCTTTGAATGCTATCGAATTACTGAGGAGAAAGAACTTATAAAGAAATGCAACATGGTTAGGGCATGATATCTGACATGGATCCATAGGGCAGGAAGGATTTAGGCAGGCGAAGGGGGAATGAGTGGAGTCTGTTCAGTGAGGCAGACACATAGGGCCCCCCCCTCAAAAAAAAAAAAGAATTCAAAGCATGTGATTTCACTGGAGTAGAGGATTCATGAAGGGAATTAGCGTGAAAAAACAGGTTGGAGGTGATTCAAAAGGATCTGAATGTGAATTGAGTGAGACAATTGATTTTCATTGTTTTCCATAGTTTGAATGTATGTATCTTTCCACCTGTTTCTGGGGGACTTTCTGAAAAACTATTCAAATTGATGTACATTTTAATGGACTGATTTATTTTTCAACTCCAACACAATTACCTTAGCAAGCTACACAAATTACTTTTCTACCATTTCTAAATGAACATAAATAAGGTTTGAGTGTCACAGTTTTATATAGCCTAATTCTATAGGCAGAAGCCTACTGAAAAATTATATCAGGTAATTAAATAGTATATTTCCCATGTATCTACCCTATATATGACTTTAGTGATTAACATGTTTAATAAAAACATCTTAAATATAAGCCAAAACATAAGTGATATTTAAGGACAGATGAGGATTTAATAGACAAGTATATAATAGGCACAATGGCAGAAGTGTGTTTCAGGAAGTACCATAAAACTTTTAGGACTAAATTAACCTGGGCTTCTCAACTTGTGTTTTAGCCATTTGAGTCTGATTTTTCTTATCTATAAAATGGGGATAATAATGTCTGATTCTTTGTATTGTTTGAAATACTAGACATCAAGGTACGTCTTTTTTTGCCTTAGCTCAGATACTTCTCTCCTTGTGACTTATAAGTCATTAAATAATACTTTGATATGACAAACACTCAAGTTCAATATTAAAAATAGTTCCTCATGCTTGAAGGCAGGAAGTCAATTTAACTAACTTCTAGAGCATGTGATTTCACTTTAAAATTGTAAAATGGTTACATTAAAATATATGACTCCCATTTAACTTTCATCATACTTTTTTTGCCCCAGGGTATCACAGTAGACTATTATTCAAATATGAAGACAATTTTAGGAAACACTGGCAAAATTTACAAAGTTGTTTTTCCATATTTGAAAGACAATAAGAAGCAATTCTTGCTTTTAATAAATTATTTTTTAGAATTCTAGAATTTTACTCTTATGGAAATGACTTTCCTGAAATTGTGCTGTCACCTACAGAAATAAGATTTATGTGTCTTTGGTATGTCTACAGAAAAGAAAATTAAAATCTAATAATTTTACTTAGAATAATAACCATGAACATTTATTAGTTACAACAATGAGCAAACAACTATGTTTCTGTTAGGATAGGGAATGGAGCTGAAGTAGTCTCTATATTACAAATGGTCATTCAAGTGTCTACATTTGTAGAAAAAATATTAAAACTAGAATTTTCTAACCCAGCAACTATTGGTCTATTTACTTCACATTGTAAAAATAGGTGTGAGTAATCAGCAACTGGTGGATCAGATTATTTGTGTTCTAAAATATAGGAAACCTCATAATTTATAAAAATACATTGTTGAAAGCTTAATTGCCTTTATTTGGACTTATCACAAATACGTAGATTTATTGAAGGTGATATTGGCTTTCTCTTGCAAATAATTGGTAATAAAATGATAAGTGGTTGATTTTACACACATCTTCAAGTCAAAAAGGCAATTGTCTTAATGACTTTAAAATGAATGGCACAATAATTACTTCTATAATTATTACAGATATTCTCTTATTGAATTTTATAGCATCATAATTATATTATAAATGAGACTTACATGGAAATCAGAAGTTATAGTTATGACAGTGATTTTCTTTTCCTCAATATTACTGTTCAGTCAGTAATATTGTCATTAAACTTTGGCACTAATGAATAAATGTAATCATCTTTACAGGAAGAAAAAAAATAGTGTTAATTATACAGTCCTCAGTATTGGACTGTAGAGAGATAGTTGTTGTCGTTGTTTTAGTGGAGATACTATACATTTCTTCCAAATCCAGTCTTCACACAGAGCAGCTAATAAAATCACGTGACTCCCCTGCCACAAATTTTTTGATGGCTTCTCATTACACTCAGATGAAATCTATAGTTCTTATGACCTCTAAAGCCTCATATGATTTGTCCCTGACTCACTTTATAACCTGCTCTCTCCCTTCTCTGTCTCACTAAGGTCCAGCCATGCTGATATCTCTTTTCTTCTTTGAACATGGCAACCTTTTCTTGTCTTTCAGAGTTGGCACTTGGCATTCCTCCTTCTCAGAATAAACCTCCCCCATATTTTTGTTTGGGTGGCTCTGTTGGCATTGTTTAGGTCCAATTCAAATGTCTCCCCCAAACCCAATGCAAAATAGACACCTCACCTTCCAGTCACTAACATGCCATTCAATTTTATTTTTGCTTTGTACATAGCCTTTCCTGAAATTATCCAGTTTGTTTGTTTATTTGGTTTCCCAGTAGGATGTAAATTTTATGAGAGCAGGTAACATTTCTGTCTTGTCACCAGTCTATTCCCAAAACCTAAGAAGGGCAGAAAGCTTCTTAGTTCATAATGTGAATTAGTAAATGGAAATCAATCAAGATGTATTATTTTTCTTCAGCCCAGAGTTGAATAAAGTGTTACCGAAAGTGGGGGTCCAGCTGCTCACTGCTCTAAAGCCAATAAAAAGGCAAGGTTGGTGGAAACTTAAGTTTGCTTTATTTCAGAGGCTGGCAATGTGGAAGGGAGGCGTTGGGTGGGGATGCGGACCCCTGTCCAGAGGCCAACTCCCCCCACCCCCGACCCCAGACAATCAGTGGGCTACATCTTTTATAGACAGAGGGAGAGGGCTACATGCAAAAACAGCACAGTCAGCTCTGACAGTCATCTTGAAATCGGTCATGCAGTGGTCTGCTCAGGATTGTCTCGATTGTTTTAAGTACAGTTAGTCTTTAGTTCCAGGGTTGGTTTGTTCCCATTTCTTTGAGGCCAGTTCTCAGAATTGTGGCAGCTTATATCATGGCTACAGTCTGGTCATCACAGTTAACTTCTTCCACCTGATGGAGGTTTCAGTATGTATAATACAGCTGAAAGGATAGGGCTCAGAATATTATCTGTAGCCCTTGAAGAGGAACTAAATAAAGGTCCTTGACTTTGCTTAATGACTAAACTATTATTATTTGGTCTCGTTGACTGTTTTCCTTTGTTTCTGCATTTTTTCACTTCTCTGATTAAAGTCATTCTTTGGCTAAAGTTTTTCTGCAAACAAAAGGCAGGCTGAGGACATGGGGGCAAGGACCATAGGGTCCTGCTCTGTTTCAAAAGGACGTATCAGCAGAGTGACCATTTTGACTCTGGATTGATCAGTTAAGTGAAACCATTTGCTTCATTTACATTTAATGTGATTTTCATTCGCTTCTTTAGTCAAGTCAATCAAAGTAGACAATTAGTTGAATGTGGTTGTTAGGGTACTGTGTTAAAAAAAAAAAAAGAAAATTTAAATAAATTCAGCTCTCTCCAACCTAGGTTTCCAAAGCCACATCAACTTGAGGAAAGAAAGGTGAAGTCTTTCAGGCATGCTGCACACGTATATGAACACATTCTTTCAGCTGCCCTGTGGCAGGTGTTATTTTCCTTCTAGCTTGCTGGGACTCCCCAGATTGCATTGTGCTCTAAGTATCTTTGCAACACTTCCTGCCTTTGCTGAAGCTGCCATGTTCTGTCACTGCTGCTGCCAAATCATTTATGGCCAGCCCTGCAGGCACAGACTGGTTCTGCCGAGTCACAGTTGTACATGTCTGATGCATCACTACCGTGTCTTCTAGAGCCCCATGTGGGCCAAAGCATGCCACCTTCTCCATGGACAATGGGAGAATACCATCTGCCCCTCCTCGGGGTGTTTCTGTTACCTAAATTCCCAGGCAGAGTTGCTTGGGCTCTGAGCATCTTAAGAGTTTTCTTTCTTTATTGGATTTGTTTTTGATATCATAATGGTTTGCATTTTTTAATTTGTTAGTCTTTTTTGTTTGCTGATACTCAGTCTTTCCGAAGGATTCAGGCATAAATCCCTAAGGACTTTGTCAGATGACACAATAACTTGAGGGAGGTAGATGTTATACTCAGAATCCTGTCCCCTCTGTCTCTGAGAAATTGTTCTAAGCCAAGTTTATTGTTTGTTTTCCTTCCTTTGACCCTCATCCAGTTAGACCCTAGGTAGTCTTAACTACCCCAGAGCTCTGATGTCAGCAGTTTTTTAAGTATAACCAGACAATTATGAATCTTGAGATAAAGACTGCTTGGTTTCAAGTTCAGCTTCCTGCTGTGTACAAATGGTTTGCTTTGTAAATACAGTAAGATTCTATTTTTGATTCACTGAAATCCACTTAAATACCTTTGTTATATGTCAAAATTTATAAGTATCACTTATTTAGGTGAGTCTCCTGCCCTCAGGGCTGTTTGGGAACATTCAATGAGTGAACAAATTAGTAAATTAAGACTGCTATTAATACCATAAAGGAAATATACAGAATACGTCATAGTTTCATTTTGCTCTAAATTGAATATTATTTAAGAGGGGAGATAGGGAATTTCTTTTCTAGAGTAAAGGTACATTGGACTTGTTGGTCACAAGAACTTGAACTTCACTCATACCAATATAATAAGACTTTCTTTTTATAAATCACAGCCTCTTTTGAGACTCAAATAAAAAAGATTATTCAAATTTTTCCATGTTTAAAGAACAATGCAAAATGTTAGTTGTTGTTCATCATTGTCTTTTGGACCAGAAATTACAGGGTGTTCATTTTATAGGGCAACTACAATAAATTCACAGAGATTTCTTAGAGAGCTTTAGTGAGGATTCTGGGGCTATGAAGGAATCAAATAAGAAAAGAATGCCATTGTTAATTAGTGTTACCTGATACTGATATATGAGCAGCAAGGAAGAAAGGTCCTGACAGTACTAATATCAAGATGAGGGTAGTATACATACTATTCACAGACAAAACAGATTTCCTGCCATCAAAGAGTTTACAGTTTAGTATAGCTAATTGGAAGTTTATACAGTTTAGTTTATACAGGTTATAAGTTTATATAGTTTAGTATAGCTAATATAGTGTGTCATGGATCACTTTGGGAATAGCTGAGTAACTTATAAGGATATAGGATCAAACCTGACTATTAGCAAAACAAAAATCATTGAAGGATTTTGTTGTCCCTAAATCAGTAGTTCCTTGACATGTGATTCAGGCCAAGTCATGGCCCAATCCAAATGTAGAGTTTCCCAAAGTTTATTAATTGAAATATCACACCTACCCATCTCAGCAGGATCTTCCCATCTTGGGCCAATCCTCATAGCAAGAAAGTATAAAAAAAGAAAACATTGATACTTTCCTATACAAGGAATTTCCTCGACACTGGTATTCAAATTAGGTCCTAACCAACTCATTAGTGTCCAACTGTGAAAGCCTCAGTGACCTATGTTTTGCAAATCATTGGGAAAATAGACACATCTCATTTTTCCTAATGTCTTCCTTTTCTGCTCTAGAGTGACAGTTCTCAAGTGCCAGAGGAGGATTTTGTACCCCAGGGGGCATTAGACAAAGTCTGGAGATATTTTGGATAACTGGGGAGATGCTGTGTGTGTGTGTGTGTTGGGAGGTTTCTAGTATCTAGTGGGTAGAGGCCAGGAATGCTGGTAATGCTGGCAATGCACGGGACAGCCCCTCAAAACAAAAAATTATTTGGCCTAAAATGCCAACAATGTTAAGGTTGAGAAATCCTTGAGAGGAAAATCTGCTTGATAACAAAAGTCCAAGGCCATTAGTGGAGAATGGAAAAGAATGATAGGAAGTTGTTTATGCAGATGACTGGTCACATATAACCATTCTTGCTTTAACAATACTGGAAGAAAAGTGGTAAACATAAAGTTATCTGTCTGAAATCACCTCCAAATCTACTTTGATATTAAATCTCAGTATGCTGAGTATGAGGCATTTGTAAATAGGAATATGATTCCTTTGATAAATGTAAAGCACCCAGCAAGTACAGTGGTAGGTTATTTTCCTTCCACAATAACTATGAATATTTGTAATTCTTAACTTCAAATAAGTTTAGATGATAGAAAACCCAAGCATATTTTTTTCTTTTTTTTTCCCCAAGCATATTTTAATTTATAAGATTTGACCCTTGCCTTTCCTCAAATTATTCCCTGTGTGATATGGTTATATAGGTATTTACAAGTTCAACCTCAGTGACTATTCATTCCCTCATAGTTAGAAATTAAATGGTATAAGCTTATATGAATATTATTCCATCCAAATTCCATTGGTAATTAAAATGTCATGAAAAAGATTAATTTCTCCTCAAATCACTGTGACACTTTAGTTCAAGAAAATGATTGTATGACATCTCTAAGTAAGGCTAATAACCTAATATTCTTGTCTCTGGGAACCAAAATGAACATGAAAATATTAGAGTTTACAAGTTTTCAATTAATATAAACAGCTGCATGAAAGTAAAAAAAAAAAAAAAACCTAAAATGAAGTGTTATTTAATTTGTGATTGATCTTTTTAATTTAGTTTCATTTATCTGAAATAAACGAGTTCAGGATGAGAATTATTTTCCTCTTTACTTTGTCTATCCCTTTTTATTTTTTCTCACAAAGTTCCAAATCAGTTTTATTGTTTAGGGGTTTTTACATGTTCTTTCTTTATACACCAAGATAAAAATAGTAGTAAACTTAATTTCTTTACATCACCTCTGATTATTCTTTCTCCTTTTCGATAAATCACATGCAGACAAATATTGAGTTGTTTTTCTGATAAATCAGAGTTTGGTATATTTTCAGTGGGATATTTGTTTAATATTTAAACGCTGACATTTTAAAGCCTTCCAGTAGGTTTTCTATGACATCTCCACTACCACTTAAAAAAATAAAATGTGTTGTCAGTAAAGTTTTTTCTGGAGACTGAGGAACCCAGGGAATCCCAAGACTATTTCAGGGGTCCATACATTTATATTTATATAGAGGTAAGACATCCATAAAAGGACAAGATAGCTCATAGATTCTAGTAGATTGAAAACCACACTAGATCACTTGGTTGATCAGATAGGTTTTCTATCTTTTACCTTATTATAGATGACAACCTTGCTAAACTTTCTACCACTGCATGATAATCTTTTTTCTTCTAGTTTCTAATAAGATTCTCCTCACTTTAAGTCCTCACTGACAACCTCCTTAAAGTCCAAATTTTATAAATAATGTATTCAAGGCTCTTTAAGTGTTTGCTAGCATTATTCTCAAAGTTCACTGCTGTGTTCCAAAGCAATGCTCACATTTTGAGTGTTGGTTATGGTAACACTGTAGTTCTTTTACCAAAACCTGTATTAGTTCTTTATTGCTGTGTAACAAATTACCCCAAAACTCAGTGGCTTTAAACAACAAATATTTATTATCTCACACTTTCTGAGCATAAGGAATTTAGGAACACCTTAGCTGGATGGTAGGATTCCAGAGTCTCTTATGAAGTTGCTATCAAAGTGTTGCCGTGGCTGCAGTCATCTGAAAGTTGACTGGTGCTGGGTGATCCATGCCCAAGGTGGTTCACCCACCCACATTGGTAAATGTGCTTAGATGTTTGCTATGTGGGCTTCTCCATAGGTTGCCTGAATTTCTGCATTACATGGCAGCTGACTACCCTTAGAGGGGGTGACCTGAAAAGAGACCAAGAAGGAGCCCACAACAGACGTTGTAGTCTTTAATATTCTAATCTGGGAAATGGCATACCATCACTTCTGTCACACCCTGTTGGTCATACAGACCAACCCTGATGATTGTGGGAGGGGTTCCCACAAGATTGGAAATACCTGAAGCAGGTATTTTTGTAGTCCATCTTGGAAGCTAACTTCAACATACTCCTTGCAGTCTATGTGTCCCTCTGTCCCTGACCCTGGGGAACCACTGATTTGCTTTTTATCCCTATAAACTAATTTGCACTTTCTAAAAATGAATATGCATTCTTTTGTGTTTGGCTCCTGTCATTTGGCATAATTTTGATATTTATCTACATTGATGAGTGTACCAGTCATTTAGGTCTTTGCAAATATTCAGCATTTTGTTTAGTTATTCATTGACATTTGGATTTTTGTGAGGCTTTGTATATTATGAAAAAAGCTTCTATAAACATCTGTGTCCACACTTTTATGTAGACATATGATTTTATTTCTTTTTGGGCAAATAACCAGGAGTGAAACAATGGAGTCCTATGGTAGGTGCATAGTTAACTTAAAAAAACTGCCAAACTTTTTTGAAATATTGTACCATTTTACAGAGATATATGAGGGTGCCAGTTATTCCACATCTTTGACAGCATGTGGTATTTGCATGCCTCTTAATTTTAGCTATTTTAATATCTATATAATGGTATCATGTTATGGCTTAAATTTGCATTTCCCTGATGACTGATTATGCTGAACATCTTTTCATTTGCTTAATTGCTATTTGTATATCTTCTTTTGTTTTTGTTTTGTTTTGGTTTGGTTTTTTTGCGGTACACGGGCCTCTCACTATTGTGGCCTCTCCCGTTGCGGAGCACAGGCTCTGGACGCGCAAGCTCAGCGGCCATGGCTCACGGGCCCAGCCGCTCCGCGGCATGTGGGATATTCCTGGACCAGGGCACGAACCCGTGTCCCCTGCATCGGCAGGTGGACTCTCAACCACTGTGCCACCAGGGAAGCCCTGTATATCTTCTTTTATGAACAGGGCTTGCTATTGAAATCCTCTGCACTTTGTAAGAATTTTATAAATTATGAATAAAAGTTCTTTGTAAGATATGGTAATGTGAATATTTTCTCTCATCCTGTGGCTTTCTTTTCATTTTCTTAATGATGACATTGCAAGAAAAATACTTCACATTTTAATAAAGAACAATTTTTCAATATTTTATTTTATGCTTTTTATCAAATCTTTCCATACTCCAAAGCTATGAAAATTTTGTCTTAAGTTTTCTTATTGAAGTTTTATAGTTTTAACTTTTACATTTAGGTATATTCTCTTTTTTGAGTGAATTTTGTATATGTTGTAATGTCAGTGTTGATGGTTTTTTTTTTAATACAGATAGCAATTGTTCCATCAAAATTTTAAAAAATAATATTCTGGAAAATCTTGCCTTAAAATCTTGGTTGAAAATCACTTGACCATATATATATTTTTTAAATTAATTAATTAATTTTAATTTTGGGCTGTGTTTGGTCTTCGTTGCTGTGTGTGGGCTTTCTCTAGTTGTGGCGAGCAGGGGCTACTCTTCGTTGTGGTGGCTTCTGTTACGGAGCATGGACTCTAGGTGCACGGGCCTCAGTAGTTGTGACACGCGGGCTCAGTAGTCATGGCTCGTGGGCTCTAGAGTACAGGCTCAGTAGTTGTGGTGCACAGGCTTCGTTGCTCCACGGCATGTGGGATCTTCCCAGACCAGGGCTTGAACCTGTGTCCCCTGCAATGGCAGGCAGATTCTTAACCATTGTACCACCAGGGAAGTCCCATTATTTGACTATATATTTTTAATATCTTTTTCTGTATTCCGTATTGTCCAGTTGAGCTATATGTCCTTCGTTTTGCTATTGCTGCAAAGCCTTGATTACTGTAGCCTTATATTACTATTTTAAAATAGTTAGTGTAAGTCATCAAACTTCATTTTCTTTTACAAAATTGGTTAGGTTTTTCTGGGTCTTTTTCATCTCAATATGAATTTTATAGTAAGCTTATTAATTTCTTCCAGAAAATTTGTTGGAATTTGGGGGGTGTGTGTGTGAGATTGCTTTCAGCCTGTACATCTGTTTGAAGAGAAATAATATTTAAATAATATTGAGGTTTCTGCTTAATGAAATAGTATCTCTCTTTATTTAAGTCTTTAATATCTCTCAGCAGTATTTTCTAGATTTTAGTGGAGATGTCTTGTATGTATTTTCTTAAACTTTAGTTTTTTTTTTTTTACACTGTTGTAAGTGGAGTTTTTATAGTTTAATTACCAGTTGTTTGCTATTAGTATATAAAATACAAGTGACTTATTTTACCTTAACAATGCTACTGTGTTAGTCAGGGTTCTCTAGAGAAACAGGTCCAGTAGAAGATACATATAGATATAGATATGTAGATTTAGTATAAATAATTAGCTCACTTAGTATGGAGGCTGAGACATCCCACATCCGTCATCTTCAAATTGGAGACCAGGAAAGAATGTGGTATAATTCTAGTTCAAGTATAAAGGTCAGAGAACCAGGAATGCTAATGGTATAAGTCTCAGTCTGAAGACAGAAGACTGATGTCCCAGCTCAGCAGTCAGACAGAAAGAATAAATATTCCCTTCTTCCATCTTTTTGTTCTATTCAGACCCTCAATAGAACATGGTGCCCATCAGCATTGGGGAGTGCAATCTGCTTTGCTCAGTCTATAGATTCCAACGTGAATCTCATACGGAAACTCCTCACAGACACACTTGGAAATAATGTTTAGCCAAATATCTGGGCACTGCATGATCTAGTCAAGTTGACACATAAAATTCACTTTCACAGCTACATTCAATTCTTAGTTCTAGTTATTATTTTTATAACCCTGTGTATTTTCATGCCAAGCTAAAAAAATTGGAAACTCAACCTTTGTTGGTCCTTTCTTCCAAATTTGGGCCACTCTCCAAAATCTGCCTTGATTGGTTCACTTTCTATACCTCAGATAGTTGTGTGTGTGTTTTTTTTTCTTTGCATTTTATCACGAGTTGTAGTTGTTAGCTGCAGCAGGCTTTTCATAAGGTCATACTCTACTACCCTAGAAGCAGAAGTGCTACTGTTGCTTAGTATTTTAGCCTTCAAACTGATAACATATTCCTGGAAGACATAAAAATGAAAATTATGAGATTGGAAGACATTCTCTGCTTCTCAGTAGTAAGAATTTAAGGGGGGTCTCAATATAAAATATATCTTGAAAATCATATCTCATGTAAGTTCTCTGATCTCTGAAGATGCTTCCAAGATAGTGGCTGAGTTGATTTGAAGATAGACTTGAGAGTTTTGATTCAGTTGTGTGTCATGATATGCAAGGAATGTGTATGTGTATATATGTTTGGTTGGGACACTTGAAGAAGCAGAAGAAAGAAAGAAAGTGAGTCAGTTTACTGGAGAGAAAAATATATGAGAATATTGACAGAGAACACTTCAAGGCTATAGAAAATCAGGTCCTAGGTTTAGATGTGTGTAGGATGATAGTGATAATGTAGGAAAAAATAGCCACAATAATTACAGCTAATGTTTATTATTCTTTTGTGTGTCAAACATTGTGCTAAACACTTTACACACTTTTTTTAGATAACCTTCACAACAATGTTATGAGGGGAGAGTTGTTATTATCTTAACTTACAAATGAGGGAATCTAGATGTAGAGAAATTAGCTAATTTGCCCAAGATCCCAAGCTAGTAGAGAGTATGAATTTGAACCTCGTGTTGAGCTTTATTTTTAAAATGCTATAGACCAGATGTTTGACTCAACAGCTCATCGTGGTGCTTACTCAACAAAAGATTTTCTATATATTCCTATCACTAGGATTTACCTAGGATGACATACTATCATTTACTATTAGCCCACATTAATAAGTCAGATACTACACTATAGACATGTTTTAAAGGAAATTTTAGTCATCCAGTCATGTACAGTTATGATTTGTTTTCCAGGATTATTTTCTGTGTAATTCTCTGAAAATCTTGGCAATAAAAATAGCTTTTTTTTTTTAATCTCAAGTGCAAAATCTATCTGTCAGGTGTTGGCCTTGTTAAATTGCTGATGAAAACACGTTTTTGTCAGTTGCTGGAGGAAACAAAAGATGGTTCCTCTGGTTTGACAATTATTGTTAATATTATAAATTGAAGTGTATAAGATGTGAAAATGAATAAAAATAAACCACAACTAATATTGGAGTCAGGAAGACCAGTAGAGGGAGCTCTCACACCCTACTACTCATCATCAGTTACCCCAAACAAAACATTAATTATCCTGACGGGAAGTCATCAGCTACTGACCCCCCCCCCACCCCAGGAAGAGAGGTATCTTGCATTCCCAAACGGGAAGTACAACTACTTTACTACCCCAGCAGGAGGAAGGAAGACTTCCTTCTTGCCCACTAACAAGCCCAGGCAATGGAAAATGCTGCAGCTAGGCCAATGAGAAGCCATTGTCATCTGAACTTTTACTTTCTTCCAATGAACTTTTATTTTTTCCTTGCTGATGACTTTCTTTTCTTGTATCTCCCCCTAACTATAAAAAGTTTCCATGTTGAGATGGTCTGACTCATGAATCACTTAATAAAGCCAATTAGATCTTCAAATTTACTCAGACTTTGTTTTTTAACAAAGGCCAAGAGCAGCATGCACAAGCAAGCTAACCTGTAAAAATATTGAGTAAGAAATAAGCAAGTACCAGAGTTTAAGGAAACAAAGGGGCTATAAATTGATGTAATCAATTTTTTAAATTTTTTGGAAATTCAAATTATTAAAAAAAAGAAATTGTAACCTGAAGAACAACTGTTATTAAATAAGAGCTTTGAACTTTTTCCTGTTTTGCAAATTACAATTTAATTTGTCAGCTTTATCTGAGGGTGAGTTCTGAGCCCATTTGTGTGTGAAATTTCTCTCCTACTCTTTTCTCAAATGTATATTTACTTTGTTAGTTTTTCCCTCTAATATAAAGAATGTATATCCAGCTGACAAAAATATTCTTTTGGATACTTTTAAAAAATGTTTCCTTTTTAAGAAGAAATAAGAGAATGGCATAGTACAACTGTATCTTTTGTAGGATTGTTAGCAGTTGTTTATTTGTTTGAACAATGTTTGCAATTATTTTCATTATACAGGAACTGTTATTTTTCTTCTTCCTTTTTCGAGGGATGAATGTATGGCATACCTCAAGAAACAAAATAATCTGTCTCAGGATATAATGTTTAAAGTTATATAACAAGCTTAAGGCTTCTTTCAAAAGAATGCAAAAAATGTCACTATTATAGGAATAGTGGATATTTCAATTAGGTAGAGAGTTATAAATATTTTCTTTAAAGCACTGATGAAATAACACATAAGGGTCTATATAAGTTTCTGAGTAAAGGAACAATGCTTTACTCAGTGGGATTTTTAGATTCCTTTCTCTGATAAAATAGAGAGGAACTGAAATGAGACGCAGGCTGTCAGACAAAAAAACAGATCCATGTTCAGAACTCTCTTATCTGCCTATCAGTAGTGGCATTATGTGTAATGGGTTGGAAGAGAGGGAGGTGAAAATACTTAAAAGAAGTTTTGTCCCCAGAGAGGGGTGAGAACACATAGTTATATATGTTTCGAGTGACAGGAAGAATACTGTCTAAAGGATAAACTTGGCCTTTGTCTCTTCAGAAATGACTTATTTCAAGTGTAAGGCAGAAAAAAATTCTGTATGAAACGTGTCAGAAAATGAAAGACTCAGGATATGGCACTGGGATGGCATTGGAGACAATATCTCCTGATTTGAATCTAGAGTCACTGCAAAATTTGTGACCTCTTTGTGCCTTGGCATCTCCATCTATAAAACGGGCCTAATAATAGTAATTATTCCATAGGGTAGCTGTGGGAATTAAGGAAGATCATTCACAAAAAACATTTAGAACACTGCCTAGCACTTGTTAAGCAATTAAATACTGCTGTTATTATAAATTCCACATTACTCTGTTTTCAGCCTAAAGATTTTTGTTTGAACTACCCAAATATGCTCGATATTTATCTCTGGTTTCCTTAGTTCCTAGTCAGTGGACAAGAGGCCCCTCTCAGAGATGCTGTCTCCCATTTAGAGTAGTGAGTAATATTTGGAAAATTATGTGGAGTGGAGGAGTTAAAACAGGTGTTTATCAGGGAAAAATGAAAAGCTGAATATTTACAGTGCCAACAAAAGGCTTGATTGAAATATCCATGGCAAGAAGGAGAAAGAAAGAAGGAAAGAGATAAGAAAAGGAAGGGAGGGAGGGAGGAAGAAAAGGAAGGAAGAAAGGAAGAAAGGGGTAAAAGGAAAGAAAAGAAAAAGGAAAAATGGATTTCTAGTAATGCCGTAATAACTGGAGCACTCCCAAAGGAGAAAAAGTCTGGATCTAGTGAATGCATATTTAGGCTTCTATATAAATGGTCAAATAAGCACTCTACACATGCTGTGGGAAAGAAAATACCCATGGTACTACTGGAGTAAAGCATTACAATGGCTAGTAATTCCCTTCCCCTCAAAAATATCCTCTAAATCTATATTACTAATATTAGCACCATTTTTGTAATAGAATAGGCAGCTCTTAGTGTTCACATTTTTTTTTAAAGATTTCATTGGAATCAGTCTGGGAGGGACTGAGCATATATTCTTTACATGCAGATTGTTAATGTTCCTTTAACTTCATAATTTAGAGAACAGTAGAGAGAAGGGGATGGCAGTGTCAAAGCAAAAACTGCTCTGGCAGGGTTAAACAGGTGAGGAAGACTTTACTCAAGGCTATTACAATAGGGGAGAGAGACTAGAATGCACTCTGAACTCAACTCTGCTAACAAAGGGCTTGAGAGTTGTTTTTTTTTTTTTTTTTTGCGGTACGCGGGCCTCTCACTGCTGTGGCTTCTCCCGTTGTGGAGCACGGGCTCCGGACGCGCAGGCTCAGAGGCCATGGCTCACGGGCCCAGCCGCTCCACGGCATGTGGGATCCTCCCAGACCAGGGCACGAACCCGTGTCCCCTGCATCGGCAGGCGGACTCTCAACCACTGCGCCACCAGGGAAGCCCGGGCTTGAGAGTTTTTAAGAGCTGGGATAGGTGGGGAAAAGTGAGGGGTGGAATATAGGCCACCTGCATGTGCTAACTGACTTTACTGTAAAAGAAAAGTGAACTTTTTTATGTTTTCATAACGGGAAGCATTTTTTACAACTTGGAGTGAGGTACCTACTGAAGTTGGGCTCCTGCCATCCCACAGAGACTGGAAGGAGGAATATTATCTTCCTTGAGGATTACATTTCAACAGGATGGCTCCCAGGTCCTTAAGACAGTCTCAGGTTGGCAAAAGGTCTTTAGAAAAGATTTACATGTGAAGGGGGCAGAGTTTTCAATTATAACTCTCAGAAAAGGGAGAGAAGAGACTTCTGTGGGTAGACCTTCTTAATTGTTTAAGGACTTGGATGAGAGGAAAGTCAGAGGCCTATAGGCAGGAAGAGGCCAATCTAAAGGGTAGTCAAGCTGAAGGAAATATTAAGGTCATTTTGGTTGGCCAGTTTTGGTCTTAGTAAGTAGTAAAGGGAGGCTTTATTAGATCAAGATAGTAAGCCTTTGACATTTAAATAATTTATCGCTATCTCTGCATACCAAGTCACCTTAAAATATCCAGTTAAATGTACTTTAAAAGTTGTTAGAGTTTTTAAAACATGAAATTTAAATTAATATAAAAAGTAAATATTTAGAGTTCTAGAGCATTAACTTAGTAGAAAGTAGAAGAAATGGAAGTATTAATGGTAACTTGAAAATATCAAGCTATTGTATAATTGCCATATGGAGAAAAATGCCCCACTAATAGAGAAAAATGGAATGGGTTAATATTTACAGCAACTTGAGAGTTTAATTAAATACAAGAATTACCTCTTTATCTAGTAAATATAGTTAAATATCAGACACATGCCTATAATAACTATCTTCCAAATATACCTTGTTGGACTCTACCTTCATCCAATTGTTAGTGAGTCCCTTTTGACATCTTGGCTAGATTCTAATTTTTTCTTTTTTAATCAACAGTTTCACTTTGGTATAGAGACTAAGTCCTATTAAGTTAAAAACTTGCATTTCTACCTCTTCTCTTCCTCTCTGCCTATGCTGACTAGGTTTCTCTTGGCTGTAGGGCTTGAAGTATAAAGAAAAGGCAGGATCAATCTTTTTATACTCCTCTCCACTTTAAGGTGTGTTGTCAGGATAGGGATGGGGAAGAAAGAGTGGAACGTGGAATGTGGAATGTGTAAAATATCCAATTGGGAAGCTTGTAGCTCTCTCCTTCTTGGGCATAGTCTCATTCTGATTATCTTTGTGGCTATCAACTAAAAGGCAGCAGGGCTTCCCTGGTGGTGCAGTGGTTAAGAATCTGCCTGCTAATGCAGGGGACACGGGTTCGAGCCCTGGTCTGGGAAGATCCCACATGCCATGGAGCAACTAAGCCCGTGCACCACAACTACTGAGCCCACGCTCTGGAGCCTGCGAGCCACAACAACTGAGCCCACGTGCCCCAACAACTGAAGCCCGCACACCTAGAGCCCACGCTCCACAACAAGGGAAGCCACTGCAATGAGAAGCCTGCGCACCTCAATGAAGAGTAGCCCTCGCTTGCCGCAACTAGAGAAAGCCCACACACAGCAATGAAGACCCAACGCAGCCAAAAATAAATAAATAAAATAAATACATTTATAAAAATAAACAAACAAACAAACAAAAAAACTAAAAGGGAGCAGGCAACAATTACAAAAGGCTTCACTAAGACTTTTGGAGAGTTTCCTGCTTCTCTCCAGGCATGAGCTATCTATTCCTACACAACTTCCTGCTGACTTCATCTGATGACATTCACATTTCTTCCCTCTAATGTGTGCTGTATGTCCCAATGCTATGGGGGTCCTACCAAAGCTGCAGCCCCCAAATTTATCTAGACTTCTTGACCAACAATCCAGATTGCACTGGCTTTTAGTTTTTATCTTCTGCACTTGTTTAGGAACCAGAACTTGTAGAGAAGAATCTAGTTTTATCCTTACTTGGCAGTCCCTCAGGAAACAATCCACTACCCAATTCTCTTTTCCCCTGCTCAGTTAACACAGGGACAGATCATCAAGTAGAGACTTTCAAACCCTAATATATACCCTAACATATAACAAAATTCTACTCTTCCCTTCTTTTAAGGATCCCTTGTCTTCATGAGTGATTCTCTATGGAGTTCATTTCTCTTGGCTTTTGGAGGCAAGGTAGTAGCTAATAACCACTGCACTTACCAAAGTTCAATAACGTCCTTAATTTTCAGTCCTCTTTTTATACTAATGGGCTAGATTTCTACATGGCAATTTTCAATAATGCTGCTGGGATGTGGCTTATTCCAATTGATCATGACTTTCTATACTTAAAGTGGGGAGAAGGTAATGTTTTTGCCCTTCAGTTTGGGTTTTAACCTAAATTCTTGAACAACAGGAAAAAAAAATCTCACAGGGTGTGTGGTTACATATAAACTGTTTCCTCCAAGGATTGTTGAATGTATTAAATGCGATACTGTGTATTAGGCTTAGTGTTTGGAATATTCTGAAGGCTCAGTACAAGTTACCATAATCATACTTCTCTCTTACATCTTGAAATTCTTTCTTACTCTGGCCTTTGTCACACTGTACTATCCAGATTACCCTACCAGTTTAAATTTTGGGATTTACTGGTTCCTGTAGCTGTCACTAACTAGTGGGTAAGCACTGACATTTTAGCCTTCAGTCACTGCCATGGGAATTAATGCATATATCCATATTTTTTTGCATTTCATTTCTTTCAAGTTCCAGAGTCATGTGACAAACTGTCTCCAGAGAACTTCTCTGCAGTTATTTCAACCCAATTTCAATCTTAAAAACCAAACCCTCTTCTAGACAAAGTACCTTTCTCCACCATGATTTCTGTAATTGCTGTCTTTGACAATATTTTTTCCTCCTAATCACTGAAGGCAAAAATACTCCAAACTGTCTGTGAAACTTTCTTTTCTATAATCCAAAAAAATTAGCCAAATAATAATTTTATCAACTTATATCATTGAATAAATTATTATTTATTGTCACTTCTCACAGCAAATACTAAAGGCAAACTCTTATAAACTCATGTATGTGTAATTAGTTTCCCTATTGGTACTCCTTTCAAATCTCCAAATCATACCGCTCAATACTTCTCTAAACCAACCTATATTAATCACTGCTTTCAATAAAGTCTCCCTCCTGTCAAAAAAGGAAACTTCAGTAGTTCTTCCTTGTCTAAAGACAAAGTTCAAGCTTCTTAACATAGCAATCAGAGATTCAAATCTCTCTAAATCAGCCCCCAACTTTTTCCCCTGAATCTCTGCTTCAGCTGAACTGCTCTGTTCACCATTTCTGCAATATGACTTGCTCACTTATACATAGAATATATTCTTTTTCCATCTTAGCTTAACCAGAGCCCATTCTTTAAACAGCTAACTCAAGTTTTACATCCTCTAAACCCTTAGAGGGCTTTTTGCCTGATGAAATTTTCTTTTAAATAACACTAAATTTTTGGAAGTTTAATATGCTTTAGGCCCATGTTATTTGTTTGGCATCCATTATTTAATTCTTCCCTAAAATGTATGTATTGTATCCTAATCTTTCAGATAGAACCTAGACATAGAGATGTTTCAAAATACCAACAAACTTCTTTATATGGCAAGTCCAGGAGTCAAACAATGGTGTATCTGATTGTAAAGTCCTTTTATTTTCATTACCTCATATTGAAATATTTGAGATAACAAAATAAATGGGAACAAAGAAAATGACTTTGGATTTCATGACTTAGAACAGTTTCTGTTTCAGTGGAATATGGGAGACTTAAAGTTGGTTGAAAAGTGCTAACCTGTAAATGGGTACTAAAGAAATGAAGAAATGAATCTACTTAACATTTTGATTCATTTTATATCATTTTATTCCCTGTACAGAAAAAAATAATACCTAAAAGTGTTCCTTGTAGCTAACTGCCTAAGGGCTTAAAGGAAAAAGGAAAAGGGGTGAAGAAAAATGAATAGAAGGACTTTCCAGATAAAATAAAACAATGCTGAGGAAGTCATCCTGTGGATAGCCATTTTCACTGAGGACATTGTATTGTTAGATGTACTTTAGTTAAGGTAACATCAAATAGCAGCATGTCACAGATAATGATGTCATAGTAGCACAGAAATTAAGAAACTATATATATATGCCTCCTTCTAATGACTTTTGCTATACATTGTCTTGTGTTTGCCATAGATATTAAAAAGTATGGTTAAAAGAGAATTGAAATTCATGGAAGTCTAAATTGTTTCTAGAACAGTAGAAAGTACCAGAGCCATTAGGGTTTTAAATTAATGTGTGCATTTTTCTTATTAATAACTATGCCCATTTAAAACAACCATTACTCCTATAATATGAATTTAATGAGCAAATATATGAGAATATTATTAATTTTCTTTCTGTTAAATTAACAATCCCTTTTGTTGACATCTAATGTGTAGGTATCATTAATAGGAAAAAAATCAAAGTCAAAAAGTTGATGAGGATTCAAAAGTAAGCTTAACTCACATATAACATAATAGCATACTGCCATTAGAATATTAGAAAAAAGTATACAGTTTCCTACACTAAAGTAAACATGCTGTAAATAATATGACAACTGATATTGCATTCTACAAGTCTTGCATCTATTTTCATACCATTTCCTGTAAAATCACCATAACATTGGGAGACTAGTATTGATTAGTATTTTTTTTATTTTTATTTTATATTGGAGTACAGTTACTTAACAATGTTGTGTTAGTTTCAGGTGTACAGCAAAGTGATTCAGTTATACATACACATGTATCTATTGTTTTTCAAATTCTTTTCCCATTTAGGTCATTACAGAATATTGAGCAGAGTTCCCTGTGCTATACAGTAGGTCCTTGTTGGTTATCTATTATTTTGAAGTAATATCAGAACAGAAAAGCCACAAATACAGTACAAATAATACTGGTGTACTCTGCATCCAGATTCCAGAAGCATATTTTATTTTTATTAAAATTTAATTAATTTAATTTTCTTTATTATTGGTTCTTTCTCTCTCTCCTTTCACATTTTCTGACCTGTTTGAGAGTAACTTGCATAATCATGCCCTTTATCTCTTAATACTTCAGTGTATATTTCCTAAAAATAAGGATATTCTTATACAAAGCCACAGTACAATTATCAAAATCAGACAATTAGCACTGATGCTATGTTATTATCTAACATACATACCTTATTCAAATTTTCCTTAGCAGTATTTTTTTTAAAATAACAATGTTTTATGAAAGTTTTTATATTCATTTGTTTCTGGGAAATTTTAAGACTTCAAGAAATGCTGTCCCCATACTAGGAATTTACTCTGATATTTTTAGTAATGGAAATCTGCCCCCACCAATAAAACTGATCTAGTCTTGAAATGCTATTAAGTGGATTTCAACTGACAGGCTCAATTCAATTGAGAAAATATAGACAAAATTTGAGATTCAGATATAAATAAAAAATAAAAAGCATCACTGATTCCAAATAGCAAACTAGATCTGCTCTAGTACTACCACTTAAAAATGTCGGTATCATCTGTTATGTATGTTACTCATTTCTCTTCACAGGGTATATGCCAGTAATTATGATGCACGTTTCTCAAAAAATATGCACAGTTAAGCTGTTCAGGTTTAACTTCATTCATTAGCTATTGGTTAAGGTGGTTCAAAGTTATTAGTTAATGTTGGGTTTTAATAAACTAAAAATGAGTAAGACTTAGAGCACAAGTCAGCCAATATGCTGTTAGTTTAGCCTTAACATGTGGCCCATTGCTAGGAAGTTTGATTTGGTCTTATTCCCAAGACCAAGTTTCCCTTTCCGTTATTCCTGAGAGCAAATCTTTATTCCAAGCAATTAAATACCTGCATTGTTTTCCTCTAGTGGGATTCTTTCCTGGATAACTTGCCCAGTACCTCAGTCTCTTAATAATTGCACTTCTTTTCTGAATTTGAAACATCCTCTCCAGGAAATAGTATATTCCTTGAAATCCACCCTCTTTACTGAGTGACTAGTTCTTCCAGTTATCATTATCACCACCATCACCATCTGTACCACCACCACTGCAGTCTTTAATGAACATTTACTTTGTGCCAAAGGCTCAGCTAATTATTTCCATATATCATCACAATTAATCTTCCCAACAACATTAAGGTCCATATTATTAATGAATCTTATAGATTATAGAACTGAGGCACAGAGTTTAAGTAACTAGCCCAGTGTCCTAGATAACTAAAATGTATAGAGTTTAGAATTTGATCCCAAGTGTATGTGGTATAAAGCAGAGCCAAATCTCTTCCATTTCTGTCTTTCCTCAGAGTCCCATTGCCACAGCCTCTCATCATGCTGTCAGGCTTTGCCAAGTGGCTATCCTAACAACCCTTGCTTATCTCAGGTACCCCTGACTATAGTGTTCCCTCCACTTCCTCATACTCTTAATTATCTGAGGTTGATTTTGTACCCACTTTCCTGATCCCACAAATTTGAAACATGGCTCGTTAGAAATGTCTGCCAGACTGTTCACCATTAGCCTATTTACACATGGTGCATAATAAAATGGTGGGGTAAAGAGAAAGGAATCTGAGCATACTGCTGCAGAAAAATCATCAAATCACAAAAAAGAGACAAAAAGAAGAAATGATCAAAGGAATTTCAAAACAGCCAGAAAATAATAAACAAAATGGCAGTAGTAAGTCCATACCTATCAATAATTACTTTAAATATAAATGGACTAAATTCTCCAGTCAAAAGACTGAATGGATGAAAAACAACAAGATTCAACTTTACATTGCTGATAAAAGACTCACTGCACAGCAAAGACAGCACAGGCAAAAATAAACAAGCAGGACTGCAACAATCTAAAAAGCTTCTGTGCAGCTAAGGAAACCATCAGCAAAATGAAAAGGCAACCTACCAAATGGAAGAAAATATTTGTAAATCATATATCTGAGACAGAATTAGTACCCGAAATATATGAAGAACTCATACAACTCAATAGCAAAAAAAAAGCCCCCCAAAAAAAATCTGATTTAAAAAAAGGGCAGAGGAACTGAATAGACATTTTTCCAAAGAAAACATACAAAGGGCCAACTGGTACATGAAAAGGTGGTCAACATCACTAATCATCATGAAATACTAATTAAAAACACAATGAGATATCACCCCATACCTATTACAATGGCTTTCATCAAAAAGACAAGAGATAACAGTGTTGGTGAGGATGTGGAGAAAAAGGTACACTTGTATACTCTTGATAGGAATGTAAACTGGTACAGCCACTATGGAAAACAGTATGGAGAATACTCAAAAAATTAAAAATAGAACTACCATATGATCCAGCAATTCTACTTATCCATAGGAAACAAAATCACCATTTCAAATGGGTATCTACAACTATCTCAAAGAGATATTTGCAAGAATGAATAATGTTCTTTGCAGCATTATTTACAATAGCTAAGACATGGACACAATTTAAATGTCCATGGACATATGAATGGATAAAGAAACTGAGATATTTTACATATATATATGTATGTATGTATGTATGTATGTTTATATATAAAAATCATTTATAAAAAAGAAGGAAATCCTGCCAGTTACGACAGCATGGATGGACCTTGACGGTGTTATACTGAGTGAAATGAATCAGATAAAGACAAATACCCTATTATCTCACTTATATGTGGAAACTAAAAAAAACTAAACCCAGAGAGAACAATGCTGGTTGCCAGTAGTGGGGGATGGGTAGTGGAAGAAATGGGTCAAGGTGTCAAATGGCACAAATTTCCAGTTATAAGATAAATAAGTTCTGGGGATGTAATGTACAGCAATAGTGACTATGTTTAACAATACCATTGGATATTTGAAAATTGCTAAGATTAGATCTTAAAAGTTCTCATCACAAGGAAAAGAATTTGTGAGATGATAGATGTTAACTTATTGTGGTAATCATTTTGTAATATATACATATATCAAACCAAACTATTACCTAAACATATATAATATATAATATAATATTACATAATATAATACCTGATAATATATTACATATATATCTAATTATCTAATTATATCTAAACTATATCAAATACAATTAATGCAATATTATATGTTGAAAATAATAGTAATAAAATGTTGGACCAGAGGTTGGAGTTGGGCAAACATTCTGTAACTAGTTTCTTTTGTTGCTTTCTGTTCCCTGCTTCTGCCTACTGCCCTTTTTTTGCCCTTAAGACATAAATTTGGTTTGTATACTAACCTCAAGTGAAGTCAACAAAAACTGACTTAGAATCCTGGCACGTCACTTGTGAAAATTTATTGGCCCCTTCCTTACTATATGTTTTTTTCTGGAGGTTAGTTCTTTAGAAAATGTATATCAAAAAGACTTCTAGTATCATTTACTCTAGGATATTACTTCAAACAATACTTTCATATCTAATTACCTTGAGAATAAGAGGGAGAAACTTCCATATAAATAGAGCTTGTCATATTTGTTGAATGAAATCTTTGTAGCTAAGTAGGATTACCTATTAAGGACTGAATTTTTCGTGCATTTTCTTTTCTTTTCTAAGAGATTCTTGGAGTAACTTTAATTTCCTCTTTGCCCTGACTTGGTGGCTTGATTTACATAATTCATAATCGTGATTCATATATAAGTCGTTTGCTCTCCCCCACAAAGTCCAGAGAACTTCCAAATGCAAAGATAGTGCCGGTGAGCATGCATGTGCTGGAACCTAAAAGCAAACAGGAACAAATAATACATACAGGCAAAGAATGTTTAATTTACAAAGTTAGACCTGCATTTGTAAGGTTGTGTGCCTGCTGACATTCCCTCTAAGTTTTTAATGAGGTGTTGAGAAGCCTGGAAACTGTATCATATTCCTTAGGACAGAAGTGCAAAACCAAAATGGGCTAGGATCAATTTAGAATATTCTGTATTCTCAGAAGGCTTGCCCTGACGTACTGTAGGAATGGAATACAGGTTACATGTTAAAGAAGAAAACTGCGTAGTAAATGTGTTTCACACAGTGGATTTGAGTGATTTTTTTTAATGGAAAGCAAGGTATTTATAATACTGAGTTTGTGCAGTCACTAGAGCTTAGTGTTTTAAAATACAGATAATTGTAGTCTTGCATGAAGAGAAAACTGTTATTTTATTGTTCTTTAATAGTCTCTGGGGGCCTTTCTAAAAAAACTTCAGCTTGATGAGCTACTTAAAATAGATCTCTAAAAGTAACAAGTAATAAAATCAAACACCAAAGAAATTTGCGTTATAGCTTGGAAAATCACCTGCGTATTCTCATCGGGGGAAAAGCTTTTTATAAAAAATATTTGTGGGGCTTCCCTGGTGGCGCAGTGGTTGAGAGTCCGCCTGCCGATGCAGGGGACTCGGGTTCGTGCCCCCGTCCGGGAAGATCCCACATGCCGCGGAGCGGCTGGGCCCGTGAGCCATGGCCGCTGAGCCTGCGCGTCCGGAGCCTGTGCTCCGCAACGGGAGAGGCCACGACAGTGAGAGGTCCGCGTACCGCCAAAAAAAAAAAAAAAAAGTTTGTGTTTACATTGATATGGGCTATAGAAATAGGTTTATCTTAATAATAAAAAGCAAATTACATACATACATATCTATACAATGTTATTTTGATATTAACCCTTACTGATATTATACAAAGGAAAAGAAGTCATCAATTAAGATCATATTTTCTTTGCAATTGCACTGAATGATTTTTTGTACTGATCACTGGCTGAATCAGGCTACCAAATGATCAAAGAAATATTTTACAGGAATTAAAATAATAAATCTCAAATATTTTCTAGGTCTACTGTTATTAAAGCAACAAGAAGTAATTTTTTCAAGTCAAAATCTATATATTCTCTTAACAACTCTCTCATTTTAAAACACACTTGGTGTCCAAAATGTTTTTCACTTCCTCTGAAGGAATCCACTTCTGTATATCTGTGTTACTTTTGAACTCTTTAATGATCTATTAAATACAGGAAATATTTTTGCCCTGATTTGGAAGACCAGAGTAAAACAGTAGTTATTGATTTTATGCTCAGAAGGTTGCAACAAGCGCTCTTGTAACTCACACATTACCACGTATCTGCTGGCTCACTCACTGTGGGGCAGCCTCCAGGCTGCAGCCCACTCCCTCTTGCCCTGGATCCTCCTTCAGCTTTTCTGACTCCTGGGTCAGGGTGTGCTTCACACTGTGGAGGGTAACAAGCTTCTGCAGAACACCCTAATGTTCTTGTCCATCCTTTTGGTTTCCAGCCAGATGTGCTCAGGGATTCCAGATCACGGTTGTGGGTTTAAGCTTGTCCTTGCTCTCCCCACTTTCCGCTCATCTCTCCTTCTTAACTGCCACCCTGTGAACCTCAAGCAACAGATGCAAAGTCTCACAGTGTTTAACCAACATCCATAATGGCTTAGTGGTTCTGCTTTTCTTGTTGATCCCTAACTGATCCAATCATAATCATCATCAGACAGAAAACAACACTAAATAAAATATAAGCTAACAACATAAAAAGAAATGAAAACAATAGCCATAAAAATATTTTAAGTTTATAAGAATCTTTATTCCTTGACATTCTTATGTAAAGGTTCCAGACAGCTTAAAGGTGCCAGTAATTAAGGTATTGTTTCCTAGCTCCAAAAAGACCTTTCTTTGTGATTCTCCACCTGAGGTTCTACAAATTCCATCTCCCCTTTGTTCACTGGAATTCTATTGTGTTCTATAAACTGCAAGCACTGAACGGACACTGAACAGCAACAGAAGGAAGGATTTGCTTTTTCCTGTTTGTTTGCTCTTCTGCCGATGTTGCCCTAGTGATAGTTCACTGCTCTGGCAACAGCAGACAGCTAGAGTAGCCAGCTTCTTCCATAATCCTAGAACCAATTTGCCAAAACCCTTCATTAGAGCCAGCCAGCCAGCTGTCCTTCCACAGGACCTTTCTCTTAGCTGTTGAGGCATTAAAAAAATTCCCTCCTTAGAATTCTAAGTACCTATTCTTTGGCATCCTTCTGAGTTCTTTACTTTCCCCCTCAAACTGTTTTATTTCTTCCCTGAATCCTAGCGATCATAGCTACTTCTTGTGTTACCTGAATGTTTTATTTTTTCAGTATTCTAACACCTGTTTAACCAGGTCCCTGTATTTAAATTATCTCTGTTGAAAATAGTGGTTTTTTTGAATTCCTGACTAGAACCCAAGTGGCACAAGACAAATACAAATCTCTTTTCACTGAAGTATTTTGTATAGTAGCATCATTTATTACTTTATGAAATACTATATCAAAAGCTAAAATTGATTATTTGTATTTTATATGCAAACACAAAAATTGTGTGACCTTTATTTAGGTAGTTAACAAGAAGTCAATACTGGGTTGAAAAAGAGCAGATTATTTTTGCATTGTTGTATATGCGTACAAAACATACAGTTTAAGATTTTATTACTGATTTTCCTTTCCAGATTCCACTGTAGGAATCCATATATGTGTCAGCTTTTGGTTTAGCACATGATTCATTTTTATAATCTCTCAATTACCCTTTATTCCATTAATATTAATATATATGAATGTTTACTTTTAGTCCACAATAATTGAGTAATTATTCAATTGAAAGTTTTCTTTGAGCTTATATTTTTATGCCTAAAGAAATAAAGTATCATTTAAAACATTTTAAGTAAGAGTTACATTAAAATCGTCAGCACTGGGGCTTCCCTGGTGGCGCAGTGGTTCAGAGTCTGCCTGCCGATGCAGGGGACACGGGTTCGTGCCCCGGTCCGGGAGGATCCCACATGCCGTGGAGTAGCTAGGCCCGTGAGCCATGGCCGCTGAGCGTGCGCGTCCGGAGCCTGTGCTCCGCAACGGGAGAGGCCACAACAGTGAGAGGCCCACGTACTGCAAAAAAAAAAAAAAAAAATTCGTCAGCATTTTAAAACAATTGTCTGCTGAAATTGTCATTCAAAGGCCCAAATAATTTTCACTGCACTTTAAAATTTTATAACGGATGAATATTTACCTTGTTTGAACCAGTTGCTGTATCTGTACTTGATATTTCTAACAGATGTGTTTTTCACATGAACAGACCATATTTTAACACTTTATCAAGGTGTTATTTTATGGATAGTTTCATCTGAGCTTTGTAGTAAGTAACCTATTAGAATATCTAGGTATGAAATGCCACCTCTCTGAATTGTTTGAAACAGAGGGTGACAGAAATGAATGCATTATATTCTGAATTTATATTTATGTGTGTGTATATATATAATATCATTGAGTATTGACTTTGCTGGAAAAGAATCAGAGCCCCTGCGGGGGGTGGGTGTGTGTGTGTGTGTGTGTGTGTGTGTGTGTGTGTGTGTGTGTGTGTGTGTGTGTGTGTGTGTGTGTGTGTGTGTGTGTGTGTGTGTGTGTGTGTGTGTGTGTGTGTGTGTGTGTGTGTGTAGGCAGGCAAGAAGGAAGCAAGTGATCTGCAGAATACTATGGAAGTAAAACTGTGGCATTATGAAGTAAAGGGAAAATGTCAATTTACCTCAGGCCCTAAAAAACAATCTTTTAAAAGTTCAGACATGCCCATATTAACAAGCAGTGATCTTTAAATGGGTTGGACTATTAGTAATATATGTATACTTCATTCCAGTTCTTTTTTTTTTTTTTTTTTGGTAATTAATTTTGAGGTTTGCGTTTCTAAATGGTACACGTATAAAATACTTGCAATCACGAGTCTTGTTTCCTGGATTGTGAACACGCCTAAAGAACAAAAACAGTATCACAAAGAAGTCTTGATGTCTTGAAGATGAAAGGTCAATTTTTAAAGGAGCCTTCAGGATGAAAGATAAGAGCTTTATTAGGGAATTCAGAACATAACTGAAACCCATGTGCCTAGATTAGTTAGCAGTTTAAAGTGTTTAAAACTCCACTTGCCCCAGATATTATTTTTCCTTTTAAAGTCAATCAATCTTTCTCTCCTATCATGTGTCACGTGTGTGTGCATGTGCACACATGAGAAACAATGTCTTCTGACAGCTCTAGTATTACATGATCCTTACCCCTTAGAATTATATATTAAGAAACTTTTACCACTAACTTTAATATATCACTTTCATTGAGAGACTGATTGGCTCTGTTTCGGTCAGATGATCTTCTCTTTGACCAATCACTGTAAACTGGACAAACAGGCACTCTGATTGGCTAAGTCTAGAATATGACTTTAACTTGAAGTCAAATTAAATATTCCCTCTCTCTCCATATTAACTTTTCTAATAGTACAAAGATGCCTGTGATTTATATCACCCTGAGATGTACAGGCATACCTCAGAGATACTGCAGGTATGGTTCCAGACAACTGCAATAAATTGAATATCGCAGTCAAGTGAGTCACATGCATTTTTTTATTTCCCAGTGCATATAAAATATTATGTTTATACTATACTGTAGTCTCTTAAGTGTGCAACAGCATTATGTCTATAAATATGTACATACCTTAATTTAAAAATTATGCTTTTGGAAAAATGGATCCCATAGATTCAAGGTCCACAAACCCTCAATTTGTAAAAAAATGCAATATGAACTAAGTGCAATAAAATGAAGTGCAATAAAACGAGGTATACCAGGACTATAATACTTAACTTCATGTTACCCTGAGAGAGTGAGAAAGAAAAACAAAAAAGCCAGAACTAATTGGCTTTTGTATTAATAAATGGAGAAGTCATTTATTCCATTTAATATGAATTGTCAAAGTTCAATTGCTTTTTTCCCAAGTTTTTAGCTCTCATATAACAGAATTACTAACCCTGTAAGTAAAGGTTAATTCTTTTTAATGTTACCATTTATACTAATTAAAATGATATTTTATGATTTTATAAAAACTACATGAGCTGATAAAGTATATCAGTTCCAATATCTGTTATTCCATTTTGTGAATGTAATTGAAAACTGCTGTGCTGTGCTTTTAACATGGCCAAGCTAATAGTTACTGTAACACATAATTCAGAACTTTACATAATTCAGATTGTCTCATTCATGAATTACTCATTTGGAAATATTTCACAAGAGGAAAATTTGAACTCCTAAATATCTTGTAATAGGCAGTTGAAATCCAGTCACTCAATAAAGGTTTTTTAATCATTGAAATAAAAAAATATTTTTAATATAACTCTGTTTCTATAGCACATGTCATATGCACCATTGATTTACTTCTAGACATTACTGATTTTATCATTCATTATAATGGGATTATATTTAGTAGCCTTATTTAGACTGTAAACTTTGTAAAGATGTATATGTTTATTAAGCACTGACCATGGTAGGGTATAACATATATTGATGATTTCTACTGGGCCCTCATGTACTGAATGTGCTGTAGATGAGCCATGTACATAACTTTATTTCACCATCCCTGGTCTACTCCATGATAAGATGTCATCTATCAGCCCCTAGAAGTATTCAGGAAAATCATCCTATTTGTTTCCGTAAGAGATGACTATGATTCAAAAGGGAATCAACAGCTTAATTTTAATAATTTGTCTTTAATAGAGAAGATAATTATAAAACCACCTATTTTTAATAAGCTATCCTAAAAATATTCATGGAAAATATGGTGCACTAAATAGACGATACTTTGCACAGGATACTTTGGGGTTTTATTCCACAAGAGTATCGAACATTCATTTCACTGTCTTAAGAATCCTTGTTTTTTCCCCCAAACACTTTTCACGTATAGGAATGAGCTTGACATCAAAGTTCTTAGGTACCAAGGGCTTCAAAGTTGGATAGATTGTGGGAGGGAACTTCTGTATTTGTCCCAGAGATAGTGCTGTATCTCTCAGAGACCTTTTAAAAATCTCATATTCCAATTCAGAACTGTACAAGTAGTTTTGTTTTTTGGGGTTTTTTGTTTGTTTGTTTGTTTGTTTGTTTTATTGCGGTACGCGGGCCTCTCACTGTTGTGGCCTCTCCTGCTGCGGAGCACAGGCTCTCGATGCGCAGGCTCAGCGGCCATGGCTCACGGGCCCAGCCGCTCCACGGCATGTGGGATCTTCCCGGACTGGGGCATGAACCCGAGTCCCCTGCATCGGCAGGCGGACTCTCAACCACTGCACCACCAGGGAAGCCCACAAGTAGTTTTAACAGTCTAAATTTCTCTTCTCCAAAATTTTAAATGTTATATTTCATAGATTTCAGTTATAAAGCTCAATGATAATTGTCACTGTGGAATTTGATTTTGTGATAGTTCTAATGGAATCCATGTCACAACTTGTTGCATATTATGCCTTTGTAGGGGAAATTTAAACTTTTCCCAAAAAAAGGACAAATTTCTCTTATTGTCATGTTTATATTAGAATAAGAGGTCCTGTATGAAAACATATATTTCTAACCTATGATATTTAAATTCCAAATACAATTCCAAATACAAATAACTCAGTATTTCTCCAAAATAACAATTTAAATAAAGAATATTTCTATAAGGAATTTAAAATAATCGTATCCCGAATTGGTAATTTTACAAGTTTGCCAACTTTCAAAAATTTTTTCTGTGTATTCAAAATGGTATTAAATTTAAGAAAGATAATTAACATATAACATTTAATCAGGTGCCCAAATCAACAGAACACAATCAGCTACTAGAAATTTGGTTATATTCCTTTCTGCACTGCATTCCTTTCTGTCCCAAATTTGACCCTTGCTTCCACTGCCAGAAGTTTACCCCAAATCAGTACATAACAAAAGGATTCCTCTTTGCAAATGTTAAATCCCAACTCATTTTCTTCGGAATCCAGCAGCCCTACAGCTTTTCCTTTCTCAACATCAATGGCATGGTTGTGAAAGCAAACAGCTGTCCCTCCATTGTTTTTTTTCATTACAGTCTACAGACTGTCACTTGCTCTTATAAATTCACATTGAATTGAACAGGCTGAAGAAGTTCAGTTCAGGGTCAAGCTCCCTGAAATAGCATGAAATTGTGCATTGCTGGAAATAGAGGGTTTAATCTCTGTGCCAAGAGTCATAAAACAGGATCATCTGGTCTTTCAATCATTACTCTTTTGCTGCAGCTGTTTCCTAGACTATTTGTAACTTTCGCTGATTGAAAGAAAAAAAACTGTCATTTGGTTAAAAGAACAGGGGGAAAAGTGCTTTAATCTACCTACTACTTGGACTTGATTTACTGAAGTTCTGCTTCACTGACATATTCAGTAAATTGCCATTAGTCCGCACAGGCTTAATATTCAAAAACCCATGGTTACTGGAGTATGCTTTGTAAGATTCAGTGATGCAAACCAGGGCGATATATCGATGCACATGTGGTACATATTTTTGTGACATTATTTCTGTTTGATTTGATGTTCTCTCTGCACAGTGCTATCTCAGCAATTCTAAAAATGTCCTCCTTTGTAGTTCACACCATAAAAAATAACTTTTTCAACACCAGGTAGAAGGTAATAGAATTTATGCTTAAAGATAACTAAGAAAATATCATGAAGGTAAATTATAGCAGAATAGCTTTTTTTTTTTTTTTTTTTTTGGTACGAGGGCCTCTCACTGTTGTGGCCTCTCCCGTTGCGCAGCACAGGCTCCGGACCCGCAGGCTCAGTGGCCATAGCTCATGGGCCCAGCCGCTCCATGGCATGTGGGATCCTCCCGGACCGGGGCACGAACCCGTGTCCCCTGCATCGGCAGGTGGACTCGCAACCACTGCGCCACCAGGAAAGCCCAGCAGAATAGCTTTTTAAAGCCTTTTTTGGATGGTGTCGTTTAAATAATTATTATTCATTCAACAAACATTTTTGAGGTAGTGGTTGTAACTTCCTGTATTGAATGGAAATCACACTCTGTTAATTGTATTTTTGTCAGAACTAAGAAAAAATAATATACATCACATATGGACAAGATACAGTAAGAATTGGTCTAGGTGGTGATAAGACTGTTAATTATATATCATTTGGCATTTTGCCTGAATTCCCCTTAAGTTAAAAACTAGAATATTATTGTGAGGGCCATACTGTATCTTCTAGTTTTGGGCCACTTTAGGGTATATCTGTTAGAGAAATATTCAATAATTGGGATTTATCCTTAATTTTAATAATCGAGACTGTATGTGGAGCACACACATACACACACACACCTGTGCGCAAAGAATATGATAAAGTCTTACATAATCAATCACCTGATGTTCTATTTCTGGCCTGAGCTACACTTGTATCTCTTTTTTAGAAACCCATATAGAAGGGATATTAATGACTTTCTATGTGTCTGAAGTCACATGCTGGATTTCTTCTGTATTTCTTCCTTTCCTTCTGTAATATATATTATATTCTGTTAATTGTGCACAGAAAATAAAATCGATCAGGCATGATTTACTTGAACATATCCTTTTTTGTTTTTCTGCCATAAATCACTAGAACCACCCCAGATTCTCTCCTTTCTTTTCCAGTGTGAGTTCCTAATCACCAGTTTTTACTAAAGATATAGCCAATGCAATGCCATGTGTTTGAAGTTACTAGAGCGTTAGATGAACAAGGAATTTAGATGGACTTTGCAGATGGTAATTTGCTTGCAGGTGCATGTATCCACTCTTTGGGAAAATTTATTTATTGAAAAATTAAAGTTAATTCTGCAAAAAATGTTCAGAAGTTCTGTGATCTATGAGGAAATCTTCTAGAAACTGAAAAAAAGTAAAACATACTTGAAAATAAAAAAATCTCTTTCTAAAGTGAAAGTGAGTTGGGTGTATTTTAATTAGACTCTTACTTATTTTAAGACATGTATTTTTATTACTAATAAATTGGTAAAATTATCTTTATTTTTAGTAAGTGTATTTTCTCTATACATTCTTTGTTTTACGTGTACAAATGAGGATTGCAAATTACTAGTTTACCTAGATTAAACCTTAAGACTAAAATCTTTAAATGTTTCATCATTATCAATGAAATAAACCTTTTTCTTGATATACAAGTACTTCTCAATCTTCGGAACTATGTAAAACTGCAGAAAATCATGTATGTTTTCTTCACAATATTTGAATCATACTAAATTACCTTTGGAAAACTTCTCTTTTCCTTCTTGATATGGTATTTTTCTACTTTCATTAAGTAGGACATTTCAAAATATATATTTAGTTTAAAAAATATTTCAAAAATATAGTTGAATGAATTGACATGCTGAAATTTAATACATAGTAGTTTCAGATTCATCATAGATGTATTTTTGTAGAGGTATTCAATATTGAAAACTGTTTCTTATTCAAATATTTCCAAATGTAAAGGTTGAATGTTTTCATGAGAGATGAGTCATAATATAACACATTTTTTAAATGACTGCTATTATTTTACCTCACAGTCTTTGTTGTGAAAAGTAAAGAAAAAGGAAAGGTTGTTTTTATATTCATAGTAACTCTCTGACAAGCTTAGGCTGACATAATTTTTATGTATAGGAGGCTGTTGATTTGACTGTTTCAATAGTAATTTAAAATGGTATTCACTGTCTTTGTAAAACATTTTAGTGTTCTTTATATTTCTAATATTTTCCAGTTACTCCTTTTTTTCCCTTGATCTCTATGCCTTTCTAGGGTCTCAATTTGGGAATTATGGTTTGGAATATTTCATGCTAGGCTATTTGCCACAACATTTAATAAGATTATTTTATCCTTCTTTCCAACCTATTTAGATGGCATTTGTAACAATGTTGTGACACAATTTTCTAAAAGTAAAAAGATTACAAGTTCATCAGAGGTGCTGCTGTCATGTAAAAGTTCAGTTTTATTTTCTTAAGCTGACTCTAAACATTTCTTTATATTTACTTCAGTGGTGCAGACATTTACAAATGTTCATAGTCTAATAGTGCTGTCGATTCCTTTAAAATTCAGAAAGAATGTGCCTTTCACCAAATCATAAAATTGCAAGTGAATGGTTTTACATCATCTCAGTTAGATTGTCCTACTTTCTGCCTAGTTATAACTTTATAAATCAACAGTGCACATATTCAAGAAAGACTTTCTATACTGTATGGATATATGAGTAGTTTAAAAAGGTATGTGTTTACGATGTTTTTCTGGTGTTTTAATCCTTTAGCATTTTCTTTGGTTAGCCTCCTGATTTTTTCTGTGCTGTGTTCATCATAACCACTACTCATTTACTTCTTATTAGATTCATCTTTATGAAAGAATATTTCTATAAACGAATTGCTAAAAAAATAAAGGTAATTGAATTTTAAAAAAAGGAGTTAGGGGACTTAAGAAGATGCTTCCCATTTAAGAAGATGCTTCTCATGTCCAGTCTTAAAGATATCTATCATGTATGTCTATTATCATACTCTCACAGAAGCATATATGTGTATGTGCATAGATATTACTGTACATATCAATTATATAATATATGAAAGAAAAATAAGGTTAGCATTTCTTGGACAAAAATGCCAAAGAATTAAATGAGAGATGAATGACTATACCTGATTGGAAAATACGTTATCAAGTTACAGAATTAATTTGGTTGCACCAGGTCTTAGTTGCGTCAGGCAGGCTCCTTAGTTGCAGCAGGCGGGCTCCTTAGTTGTGGCATGAGAACTCTTAGTTGCAGCATGCATGTGGGATCTAGTTCCCTGACCAGGGTTTGAACCCGGGCCCCCTGCATTGGGAGCGTGGAGTCTTATCCACTGCACCACCAGGGAAGTCCCTCAAGTTACAGAATTTGTAAGTGGTATTTAGGGGCTTCCCTGGTGGTGCAGTGGTTGAGAGTCCGCCTGCCGATGCAGGGGACGTGGGTTCGTGCCCCGGTCTGGGAGGATCCCACAAGCCACAGAGCGGCTGGACCCGTGAGCCATGGCCGCTGAGCCTGTGCGTCCGGAGCCTATGCTCCGCAACGGGAGAGGCCACAGCAGTGAGAGGCCTGCGTACTGCAAAAAAAGAAAAAAAAAAAAGTGGTATTTAATTGGTGCTTTCTAAATGTTGCTTCATTTAATTTCCCTTTAAAATTTGTAGCAATGTATAGAAGCACAAAAATCCAATACACTGAAGAGAAAACTGCATCATTATAAATATTAGAAATATTTAGGATTAATATAATTGATGAATCCATTCTGTTTTACTGAGCACCTATTCTGTATTAGTAGGTGTGCTGGTGCAGGGGCTCTAAGGAGGAGTAATAATTCACCCGGCTCACAAGATTTTTACCACTAACAATACAATTAAAGTGGATAAGTACTCCTATTATGAAACTAACTTTGATTACTTCTGACTCTCTGGGGACATTATCCCCCTGAAGAGATGACAGTCCATAAATTAAAACTTTGTTTTCTACTTAAATGATTGCATGTAATCACAGAGTTATGACTTCCACATTAGTCCACTATGACAATGAAAAGAGAATTTTAAAATTGGTGAGGGGAATCTTCTGCGACAAATTGAGGTCCTAATCACTGATTTTTTTCTTTCTGTAAGTTTCCTAGAATTGCTGACATTCATCCTGCACAGAGTATTAATGAACACAAACTTTTCATGTAGTTTCAGTTGGACAAAAATAAATAATCTATTATCGGTTGCTTACTCAGTGTGAATGAACTGTTAGAACTCTATATGCAAGTATTTGCATAAATTTTGCTTTTATAATCTTAGGCTTTCAGCAATGAGGATCCTTAGAGCTAAGGTTTAAATATCTTCAAACTAAGCAAGTTGAAGAGTTTAACGATTAATTTAGAAGATTCTAATTTCTTTTTGCAGACACTCTGCAAATAATTTAACTATTTCTTGATTGTTCTGTGTTAATTCAAATGGAATAACATTGTACACTTTTAGAGCCTAGGTCCAAAGCCTAGCTGCCTTGGGTCTCAAGTTATGTATTTACTCCTTCTGGGATGCCCCCCACTGAGTCCCCACTGCAGTTTTGGATGTTCCTTGTAAAGTCTCCTCTAATGTCTTGTGCTGCTTCTTTTGAGTACTTATGCTTTTTTTATGCTTCGCATGGACGAGCAGTGCACGTCTTATTCGTAGTTGAATCTCTTGCACTTATTGAATAAAAAATTGATAATGCAGCAATATTTTGTTTTTATTTCTTTTAGTTCACAAGTTTTAACAACGATTACATTGAATTATGAGACTCTTGATTACCGTTTTGAGAAATATTGCTTAATTTGAAAATGAATTTATATTTACAATATTCTAATGTTAAGTTGCACCTAATTATGTCTAATGAACTTTACATATTATTAGGATTTCATTACTTTAAATACTCCATAAAGATCCATAAAAAAGACATGGATGATGAAACTAAAGGATTATTTCAGAAATGTAACACTACTCAATTTTCATTTTCATATGCATTATTTGTATTCAAAAACATGAACATTGATAGATACTGTGCTCTATTACAATGAGCCCTAAAACATCAACAGTGGCAAACGATTATTTATAATGTGCAAGCTGAAGACCAAATTCTATGTGGAAAACTATTCGGAAAGATTTAACATGTAAACCTATGTTAAGTTAGTCTTAATCTTCAATAAAATAAAACTCAGTAAAGAGATGTTAGGGGTCTGAGATCTGACATAAAGGTTTGCTGAAGTAAGTGAATAAGTTAACTGGCTCAAGACAGACAAAGGTGGGATGAGGACATGTATGCTTACCATGTAATTTTAGGGATTTAAAAAATTATCCATTACACAATCTTTTGCCTGCAAGAGAAACATGCTGCATGTATCAAAGAGGCATCAAGCAAGTTATCAAGTCATACTATAATATCTTTAACAATTGGGACAAACACTGTGGAATACCCTTACCACATCGATTGTTATTATTAGAAACATAATTTAGATACATTTGAAATATAATATTAATATATATGAAGCCATTTATGGAAATGTAATTGCCAAGATCTTTCTTGTATAACTCCCAAGTCTCTCTCAAAGTCACCTCCTGCTTGTTAATATGGATTAGCAGCCAGACTGGCTAAGTTTGAGGTCACACTCAAATGCTTACTCTGTGAACTTAAACCGTCCACACTCAACTTTCTTCTCTGTAAAATAAAAATTATAATAATTTATCAGTATTGCAGATTTGTGGCGAGTATTAAATGAATTTATTCAAGTAAAGCTCTTAAAAGAATGCCTGGCGGGGCTTCCCTGGTGGCGCAGTGGTTGAGAATCCGCCTGCCGATGCAGGGGACGCGGGTTCATGCCCCGGTCTGGGAAGATCCCACATGCCGCGGAGCGGCTAGGCCCGTGAGCCATGGCCGCTGAGCCTGCGCATCCGGAGCCTGTGCTCCGCAACGGGAGAGGCCACAATAGTGAGAGGCCCGCGTACCGCAAAAAAAAAAAAAAAAAAAAAGAATGCCTGGCGGGTAGAAAATGCAATGTGTTATTACTCTCCCCCACTGGCAGTACCTTAGTTTAAGCTGATAGGATCTGTAAGACTTGTTTCTGATGACTAGTACTTTAGTACACACATGGCATACACATACGCAAAAGATTACCAGTTGAACTCTGAAAGTCTAAGATGGCATGTTTTTCCTGTCTTTTTACTAGTAATAATGAACTTCTGTAACTTGTTGATGGGCTAAATTTTTTAAAATTTATTTTAAACTTTTTTATTGAAGTAGAGTTGATGTACAATGTTTCAGGTGCACAGCAACATATATATATATATATATATATATATATATATATATATATATATTCTTTTTCAGATTCTTTTCCATTATTTATTATATTGAATATAGTTCTTTATACTGTACAGTAGGTCCTTGTTGTTTATCTGTTTTATATAGTAGCTTTAATCCCAAATTCCTAATTTATCTCTCCCCTCCCCTTTCCCCTTTGGTAACTATAAGTTTGTTTTCTATGTCTGAGGCTATTTCTGTTTTGTAAATAAGATCACTTGTATCACTTTTTTAGACTCCACATATAAAGATACCATATGATATTTGTCTTTCTCTGACTTCACTTAATATGATAATCTCTAGGTCCATCCATGTTGCTGAAAATGGCATTATTTCAGTTTTTTATGGCTGAGTAATATTCCATTGTGTGTGTGTGTGTGTGTGTATACACACCACATCTTCTGTATCCGTTCATCTGTCGATGGACATTTATGTTGCTTCCATGTCTTTACTTTTGTAAATAGTGCTGCTATGAACATCGGAGTACATGTATCTTTTCAAATTAGAGTTTTCATCTTTACCAGATATATGCCCAGGAGTGAGATTACTGGAGGATATGGTAACTCTATTTTTAGTTTTTGGGGGAATCTCCATACTGTTTTTCATACTGGATGCACCAATTTTCATTCCTTCTAACAGTGTAGGAAGGTTCCTTCTCTTCACACCCTCTGCAGCATTTATTACTTGAAGACATTTTGATGATGGCTATTCTGACAGGTGTGAGATTAAATTTTGTATTTTGAGTTGTATTTCTCTGGTGATTAGTGATGTTGAGCATCTGTTCATGTGCCTGTTAGCCACCTGTATGTCTTTTTTGGAGAAACATCTACTGAGATCTTCCACCCGTTTTTTTGTTGTTGTTTTGTTTGTTTGCCATTTACTTTCATTTTTATTTTTTTATTTTATTTTTTTATTGGAGTATAATTGCTTTACAATGTTGTGTTAGTTTCTGCTGTACAATGAAGTGAATCAGCTATATGTATACCTATATCTCCTCCCTCTTGGACCTCCTTCCCATCCACCCCCCAATCCCACCCATCTAGCTTGTCACAGAGCACCGAGCTGAGCTTCCTGTGCTTTATATCATGTTTCTGCTAGCTACCTGTTTTACTCATGGTAGGGTATATATGTCAATCCTAAACTCCCAATTTGTCCCACCTCCCCTTCTCCCACTGTGTCCACATGTCCGTTCTCTATGTCTACGTCTCTATTCCTGCCCTGCAGATAGGTTCGTCTGTACCATTTTTCTAGACTTCCACATATATGCATTAATATCGATATTTGTTTTTCTCTTTGTGGCATACTTCACTCTGCATGACAGACTCTAGGTCCAGCCACATCTCTACAAGTAACCCAAATTTGTTCCTTTTTATGGCTGAGTAATATTCCATTGTATATACGTACCGCATCTTCTTTATCCATTCATCTGTCATTGGACATGTAGGTTGTTTCTATGTCCTGGCTATTGTAAATAGTGCTGTAATAAACATGGGGGTACATGTGTCCTTTTAAATTATGGTTTTCTCAGGGTATATGCCCAGTAGTGGGATTGCTGGGTCATATGGTGGATCTATTTTTAGATTTTTAAGGAACTTCCATACTATTCTCCATAGTGGCTGTATCAATTTACATTCCCACCAACAGTGCAAAAGGGTTCCCTTTTCTCCACACCCTCTCAAGCATTTACTGTTTCTTGATTTTTTTTGATGATGGCCATTCTGACCAGTATGAGGTGATACCTCATTGTAGCTTTGATTTGTGTTTCTCTAATAATTAGTGATGTTGAGCATCTTTTCATGTGCCTCTTGGCTATCTGTATGTCTTCTTTGGTGAAATGTCTATTAGGTCTTCTGCCCATTTTTTAATTGGATTATTTCTTTTTTTAATTTGTGATCCATGAGCTGTTTGTATATTTTGGAGATTAATCCTTTGTCCGTTGCTTCATTTGAAAATATTTTCTCCCATTCTGAGGGTTGTCTTTTCATCTTGTTTATGGTTTCCTTTGCTGTGCAAAAGCTTTTAAGTTTAATTAGGTCCCGTTTGTTTATTTTTGGTTTTATTTTCATTATTCTAGGAGGTGGGTCAAAAAGATCTTGCTGTGATTTATGTCAGAGTGTTTTTCCTGTGTTTTTCTCTTAAGAGTTTTATAGCATCTGGTCTTCCATTTAGGTCTTTAATCCATTTTGACTTCATTTTTGTGTATGGTGTTAGGTAGTGTTCAAATTTCATTTTTTTACATGTAGCTGTCCAGTTTTCCCAGCACCACTTATTGAAGAGGCTGTCTTTTCTCCATTGTATGTTCTTGCCTCCTTTGTCATAAATTAGGTAACCGTGTGTGTGGGTTTATCTCTGGGCTTTCTATCCTATACCATTGATTTATATTTCTGTTTTTGTGCCAGTACCATAATGTCTTGATTACTGTAACTTTGTTGTATAGTTTGAGTTCAGGGAGCCTGAGTCCTCTAGCTCTGTTTTTCTTTCTCAAGATTGCTTTGGCTGTTCAGGGTCTTTTATGTTACCATACAAAGTGTAAAATTTTTTGTTCTACTTCTGTGAAGATTGCCATTGGTAACTTGACAGGGGTTGCATTGAACCTGTAGACTGCTTTGGGTAGTATAGTCATTTTCACAATATTGATTCTTCCAATCCAAGAACATGGTATACTTCTCCATCTGTTTATGTCAGTTTCTTTCATCAGTGTTTTACAGTTTTCTGACTACAGGTCTTTTGCCTCCTTAAGTAGGTTTATTCTTTGGTATTTTATTCTTTTTGTTGAGATGGTAAATGGGATTGTTCCCTTACTCTTTCTGATTTTTTGTTGTTAGTGTATAGGAATGCAAGACATTTTTGTGCATTGATTTTGCATCCTTCAACCTTACCAAATTCATTGATTATTTCTAGTAGTTTGCTAATGGCACCTTCAGGATTTTCTATGTATAGTATCATATCATCTGCAAATAGTAACAGTTTTATTTCTTCTTTTCCAATTTGTATTCCTTTTATTTCCTTTTCTTCTCTGATTGCCATGGCTAGGACTTCCAATATTATGTTGAATAAGAGTGGTAAGCGTGGACATCCTTGTCTTGTTCCTGATCTTAGTGGAAATGCTTTCAAATTTTCACCACTGAGAATGATGTTTCCTGTGGGTTTGTCATATACGGCATTTATTATGTTGAGGTACATTCCCTCTGTGCCCATTTTCTGGAGGGTTTTTATCATACATGTGTATTGAATATTGTCAGTAGCTTCTTCTACATATATTGAGATGATCATATGGCTTTTATTCCTTAAGTTGTTAATATGGTGTATCACATTTATTGATTTGCATATATTGAAGAATCCTTGCACTCCTGGGATAATCCCACTTGATCGTGATGTATGATCCTTTTAATGTGTTGTTGGATTCTGTTTCCTAGTATTTTGTTGAGCATTTCTGCATCTATGTTCTTCAGTGATATTGGTCTGTAATTTTGTAGTTTTGTGATATTTTTGGTTTTGGTATCAGGGTGATGGTGGCCTTGTAGAATGATTTGGGAGTGTTCCTCCCTCTGCAATTTTTGGAAGAGTTTGAGAAGGATAGGTTTTAGCTCTTCTCTAAATGTTTGATAGAATTCGCCTGTGAAGCCATCTGGTCCTGGACTTTTGTTTGTTCGAAGATTTTTAATTACAGTTTTAATTTCATTACTTGTGGTAGGTCTGTTTATATTTTCTAATTCTTACTGGTTCAGTCTTGGAAAATTGTACCTTTCCAAGAATTTTTCCATTTCTTTGAGGTTGTCCATTTTATTGGCATGTACTTTTTTGTAGTAGTCTCTGATAATCCTTTGTATTTCTGTGGTGGCAGTTGTGATTTCTCCTTTTTCATTTCTAATTTTATTGATTTGCATCCTCTCCCTTTTTTTCTTGATGAGTCTGGCTAAAGGTTTATCAGTTTTATCTTCTCAAACAACCAACTTTTAGTTTTATTGATCTCTGCTATTGTTTTCTTCATTTCTATTTCATTTATTTCTGCTCTGATCTTTATGATTTCTTTCCTTCTACTAACTTTGGGTTTCCTTTATTCTTCTTTCTCTAGTTGCTTTAGGTGTAAGCTTACATTGTTTGAGATTTTTCTTGTTTCTTGAGGTGAGATTGAATTGCTATAAACTGCCCTCTTAGAACGGCTTTTGCTGTGTCCCATAGGTTTTGGGTCCTTATGTTTTTGTTGTCATTTGTTTCTATGTATTTTTTAATTTCCTCTCTGATTCCTTTAGTGATCCCTTGGTTATTTAGTAGCACACTGTTTAGCCTCCATATATTTGTGTTTTTTACAGTTTTTTTTTTCCTGTAATTGATTTCTAATCTCAGCGTTGTGGTCAAAAAAGATACTTGATATGACTTCAAATTTCTTAAATTTTCTGAGGTTTAATTTGTGACCCAATATGTGATCTATCCTGGAGAATATTCTGTCTTCACTTGAGAGGAAATTGTATTCTCCCACTTTCGGGTGGAATGTCCTTTATATATCAGCTAAATCTATCTGGTCTATTGTGTCATTTAAAGTTGTGTTTCCTTATTTATTTCCTGTTTGGATGATCTGTCCATAGGTGTAAGTAGGGTGTTAAAGTCCCCTACTGTTAATGTGTTACTGTCAATTTCCCCTTTATGGTTGTTAGCATTTGCCTTATCGACTGAGGTGCTCCTACGCTGGGTCCATAAATATTTATAATTGTTATGTTTTCTTCTTGGATTGATCCCTTGATCATTATGTAGTGTCCTTCCTTATCTCTTGTAGCAGTATTTACTGTAAAGTCTATTTTATCAGATATTAGTATTGCTACTCCAGCTTTCTTTTGATTTTCCTTCACTTTCAGTATGTATGTGTCCCTAGGTCTGAAGTGGGTCTCTTGTAGACAGCATATATACAGGTCTTCTTTTTGTATCCATTCGGCCAGTCTGTGTCTTTTGGTTGGAGCATTTAATCCATTTATATTTAAGGTTATTATGGATATGTATGTTCCTATTACCATTTTCTTAATTGATTTGGGTTTGTTTTTGTGGGCCATTTTCTTCTTTTGTGTTTCCCATCTAGAGAAGTTCCTTTAGCATTTCTTGTAAAGCTGGTTTGGTGGTGCTGAATTCTCGTAGTATTTGCTTGTCTGTAAAGCTTTTGATTTCTCTGTCGAATCTCAATGAGATCCTTGTTGGGTAGAGTAATCTTGGTTGTAGGTTTTTCTCTTTCGTCACTTTAAATATCTCCTGCCACTCCCTTCTGGCCTGCAGAGTTTCTGCTGAAATATCACCTGATAACCTTATGAGGATTCCTATGTATGTTATTTTTTCTTTTCTCTTTCTGCTTTTAATATTTTTTCTTTGAATCTAATTTTTGTTAGTTTGATTAGTATGTGTCTTGGTGTGTTTCTCCTACGGTTTATCCTGTATGACTCTCTCTGCACTTCCTGGACTTGGGTGGCTATTTCCTTTCCCATGTTAGGGAAGTTTTCCAGTATAATCTCTTCAAATATTTTCTCAGACCCTTTTTTTTCTCTTCTCCTTCTGGGATCCCTCTAATTTGAATGTTGGTGCATTTAGTGTTGTCCCAGAGGTCTCTGAGATTCTGTTCAATTTTTTTCATTCTTTTTTCTTTATTCTGTTCCTCAGCAGTTATTTCCACCATTCTGTCTTCCAGGTCACTTATTCATTCTTTTACCTCAGTTATTCTGTTATTGTTTCCTTCTAGTGTATTTTTCATTTCAGTTATTGTGTTGTTCATCTCTGTTTGTTTTTTCTTTAGTTCTTCTGGTTCTTTGTTAAACATTTCTTGTATTTTCTCGATCTGTGCATCCATTCTATTTCCGAGATTCTGGATCATCTTTACTATCATTACTTTCAATTCTTTTTCAGATGGGTTGCCTATTTCCTCTTCAATTTTTTGGTCTCATAGGTTTTTATCTTGCTCATTCATCTGTGACATATTTTTTTGTCATCTTTTTTTTTTTTTTTTTTTGATGGGTGCGATTGTGTTCCTGTTTTACTGGTTGTTTGGCCTGAGGCTTCCAACCCTGGATTTTGTAGGCTTTTGAGTAGAGCTGCGTCTTATGCCGAGTTGAGGACCTCTGGGAAACCTCACTCTGATGAATATTCCCTGGTTTCTGAGGTTCTCTGTCCAGCAGTTTGGACTTGGAGCTCCCACTGCAGGAGCTCAGGCCTGACCCCACAGCTCGGCAACCAAGATCCTGCACGTGGCAGTGAAAAAAAGGGGGAGCAGAACAATAACAAAGAATAAAATAAGATTAGAAAACCAACAGATATGTTAGAAAAAATTGAAAAGTAAAAATATAGATGAAACAATTGGAAGGTAAAACAACCACAGTAGTAAAAAAGAGCCGGAAAAAAAAAGCTGGAAAAGACCTTGGCTGTTGGGGGTGGGCCTTAGGCAGGGGTGGGGTTTATGCGGGGGTAGGGCCTATGCTTAGGACCCACAGAGCCAGAAAAGGCCCTAGGGGGTGGGGGGTGGGGCTTAGGCTCAGCATATGGCAGGAGACTCAGGAGTCCCTCTGGCTTTGGCGGGTGGAGGACCAGGTCCTGGACCCCAGCAGGCTCCGAGTGGGCAGGGTAAATGCTAGGTGCGTTCCCCCCAGTTCTCCGGTCCTGGAGGGATCCTCCCCATTGGCCTCTCTTGTTCTTCCCCACCCTCCCTCCCTCCTATGCCTCTGGGACCCGTGTGGCTGGAGGGGGCCCCGGAATGCAGGGGACCAGACCCAGAGGCCCAACAGGCTCCCTAGGACCTCAGTTGGTGGGGGACATGCCCAAGGTGCTTCCCCTGATCCTCTGGTCCCCACGAGTCCCCCCATCTGCCTCTCCTCCTCTTCCCCCCTCCTCCCTCCCTCCTATGCCCCTAGGATTCACATGGCTAGAGGGCTCCTTGGAGGGCAGAGGACCAGGCCCAGGAGCCCAGCAGGCTCCCCGGGGCCCAAGTGGGTAGGAGAAACACTAGACATGCTTCACCTTGATCCTCCGATCCCAGAGGGCCCCTCCCCATCCACCTCTCCTCTTCTTTCCCCCCAGCCCCAGACCAACACAGCCAGAGGGGACCGCAGAGTGTGGAGGACCAGGCCTGGGAACCCAGAAGGCTTCCCAGGGCCCCAGTGGGTGGGGAAAACACCCGCCGCACCTCCCCTGGTCCTCTGTTCCTGGAATGTCTCCCCCAGTCCGCCTCTCCTCCTCTTCCCCCCTCCTCCCTTCCTCCTATGCCCGAGGATCCAGGTGGCGGGAGGGAGCCTCCCAGGGTGGAGGACCAGACCCAGGAGCCCAGGAGGCTCCCCAGGGCTGAGTGGGCAGGGGAAACACTAGGCATGCTCCCCTGTGATCCTCAAGCCCCTGAGGGTTCCTCCAGGTGTGGGAACCCCTCCCCTCTCCCAGCCATCCCTCAGGGGCACCGGTCCTGTCCGACCTTCACTTCTCCTCCTGCCTCATTACCCCCGTCATCCCACCAGATTGCTCGGGGGGTTCTCCCATCTCCTTGGGCATTGAGGTCATGCACCAGCATCCAGCAGGTGCCCTAGTTGTGGGGAGACGTGAACTCTGCATCCTCCCATGCCGTCATCTTGACTCTACCCCCCTTTTTTTATTGAAGTATAGTTGATTTACAGTGTTGTGTTAATTTCTGCTGTATGGCAAAGTGATTGTTATATATATATATATATATATATATATATATATATATATATATATACACACACACATTCTTGTTTATATTCTTTTCCATTATGGTTTATCATAGGATATTACATATAGTCCCTGTGTGATACAGTAGGACCTTGTTGTTTATCCATTCTCTATATAATAGCTTACACCTGCTAAGCCTAACCTCCCACTCCATCCTTTTTCCATCCTCCTTCCCCTTGGCAACCACGAGTCTGTTCTCTATGTCTGAGTCTGTTTCTTTTTTATATATAGGTCCATTTGTGTTATGTTTTAGATTCCAGATATAAGTTATATCATATGGTATTTGTCTATCTCTTTTTGAATGAATTCACTTAGTATGATCATCTCTAGTTGCATCCATGTTGCTGCAAATTGAATTATTTCATTCTTTTTTATGGCTAATATACCATTGTATATATGTACCATATCTTCTTTATTCATTCAACTGTCAATGAACATTTAGACATGTTTCCATGTCTTGGCCGCTGTGAATAGTGCTGCTGTGAACATAGGGGTACATGTTTCTTTTTGAATTATAGTTTTGTCTGGTTATATGCCCAGGAGTGGGGTTTCTGGATCATATGGTAGTTTTATTTTTAGTTTTTTGAGGAACCTCCATACCTTTTTCCATAGTGGCTGCACCAACTTTGATTCCCATCAGCAGTGCAGGAGGGTTCCCTTTTCTCTACAACATCTCCAGCATTTGTTATTTGTAGACCTCTTAATGATGGCCATTCTGACCAGTGTGAGGTATTACCTCATTGTAGTTTGATTTTCATTTCTCTAATAATTAGAGACAATGAGCAGATTTTCCTATGCCTGTTGGCCATCTGTATGTCTTTTTTAGGGAAATGGCTAGGTTTTCTGCCCATTTTTTGTTTGGGTTGTTTTTTTGATATTGAGGTGTATGAGTTGTTCATGTATTTTGGAAATTAATTCCTGGTCCGTCACATCGTTTGCAAATATTTTCTCCCATTCTGTACGTTGTCTTTTCATTTTGTTTATGGTTTCCTTTGCTGTGCAAAAGCTTGTGAGTTTGATTAGGTCGTATTTGTATATTTTTGCTTTTATTTCTATTGCCTTGGGAGACTAACCTAAGAAAACATTGGTATGATTTATATCAGAGAATGTTTTGCTTATGACTAGGAGTTTTATGGTGTCATGTCTTATGTTTAAGTCTTTAAGCCACTTTGAGTTTATTTTCATATATGGTGTGAGGGTATGTTCTAACTTCATAGATTTACATGCAGCTGTCCAACTTTAAGTTCCACTTGTTGAAGAGACTGTCTTTTTCCCATTGTATATTCTTGCCTCCTCTGTCAAAGATTAATTGACCATAGGTGTGTGGTTTTACTTCTAGGATCTCTATTCTGTTCCATTGATCCATATGTCTGCTTTTGTGCCAATACCACACTGTTTCTGTTTTGATTACTGGAGCTTTGTAGTATTGTCTGAAATCTGGGAAGGTTACGCCTCCTGCTTTATTCTTTTTCCTCAGGATTGCTTTGGCAATTCTGGGTCTTTTATGGTTCTATATAAATTTTAGGATTATTTGTTCTAATTCTGTGAAAAATGTCATGGGTAACTTGATAGGGATCACATTAAATCTGTTGACTGCTTTGGGTAGTGTGGCCATTTTACAATATTAATTCTTCCAATCCAAGAGCATGGGATATCTTTCCATTTCTTTGAGTCATTTTTAATTTCCCTTATGAATGTTTTATAGTTCTCAGCATATAAGTCTTTCACCTCCTTGGTCAGGTTTATTCCTAAGTATTTTATTTTTGGGTGTGCTATTTTAATAGGTCTTTTTTTTTACATTCTCTTATATTTAATTATTAGTGTAAAGAAATGCAACGAATTTCTGTATGTTAATCCTGTATCCTGCTACCTTGCTAAATTCGTTTATCAGTTCTAGTAGTTTCTGTATGGAGTCTTTAGGGTTTTCTGTATTTATACTCTCATGTCATCTGCTCATAATGACAATTTTAACTCTTCACTTCCAATTTGGATACCTTTTATTTTTTTTCTTGTCTGACTGCTGTGGCTAGGATTTTCAATGCTATGCTGAATAGAAGTGGTGAGAGTGGCTGTCCTTGTCTTGTTCCAGATTTACCAGGAAGGCTTTCAGCTTTTCACCATTTAATATTATATTGGCTGTGGGTTTGTCATAAATAGCTTTTATTATGTTGAGATATGTTCCCTTTATACCCACTTTGGTAAGGGTTTTTATCATGAATGGATGTTGAATTTTGCCAAATGCTTTTTCTGCATCTATTGAGATGATCATGTGGTTTTTGCCTTTTCTTTTGTTGATGTCATGTATCAAATTAATTTGTGTGTGTTGAACCAACCTTGTGAAATTGAGATGAATCCCACTTGGTCATGGTGTATGATACTTTTTATGTGTTGTTGGCTTCAGTTTGCTAATATTTTAAGAATTTTTGCATCTATATTCATCAAGGATACTGGCCTGTAATTTTCTTTTTTGGTGGTTGTGGCATCAGGGTAATGGAAGCTTCATAGAATGTCTTTGGGAGAGTTCCCTCCTCTTCAAACTTTTGAGAGCATTTGAGAAGGATCAGTAGAAGTTCTCTTTTGTTTAGTACAATTTGCCTGTGAAGCTATCTTGTCCTGGACTTTTGTTTGTAGGGAGTTTTTTGTTTTTTACAGATTCTATTTCGCTTCTAGTGATTGGTTTGTTCAAATTATTTATTCTTGATTCAGTTTTGGTGGGCTGTATGTTTCTAGAAACTTGTCCATTTCTTTTAGGTTATCAAATTTGTTGGCATATCATTGTTCATAGTATTTCCTTATTTTTTTTTTTCCTGCAGTATCAGTTGTTATGTCTTCTTTTTCATTTCTTATTTTTGTTTGAGTTCTCTTGCTTTTCTTCTTGGTGAGCCTGTCCAGTGGCTTGTCACTTTTGTTCACCCTTTCAAAGAACCGGCTTTTGGTTTTATTCATTTTTTCCATTATTTTTGTAATCTCTATTTTATTTGTGTCCTCTCTGACCTTTATTATTTCCTTCCTTCTTCTGACATTAGGTTTTGTTTTGAGGAAGGCCTGTATTGCTATGAACTTCCTTCTAAGATCTGCTTTTGAAGCATCCCATAGACTTTGTGTGGTTGTGTTTTCATTGTCATTTTTCTCAAGGTGTTTCTTAATTTCCTCTTTGATTTCATTGTTGACCCATTGGTTTTTTAGTAGCATGTTGTTTAGTCTCCATGTAATCAATTTTTTCTTATTCTTTTTCTGTGGCTGATTTCTAGTTTCATGCCACTGTGGGAAGAAAAGTTGCTTGATAATAATTTCTATACTCTTAAATTTGTTGAGGCTTGTTTTGTGCCCTAGCATGTGGTCAATCTTAGAGACTGTTCCACATGCACTTGAAAATAATGTGTATTCTGGTCTCTTTTTTTTGGATGTATGTCCTGAAAATATCAATTAAGTCTAAATGTTCTATTATAATTTAGGATTTCTGTTGTCTTATTGTTTTTTTCTGTATATATGTCCATTGATGTGAGTGTGGTGTTAAAATTCTCTATTATTGTATTCCTGTCAATTTCTCCCTTTATGTCTGTTAGTATTTGTTTTACATATTTGGGTGCTCCTATACAAGTGTAAAATTCTCTTCTTGTATTCATCCTTTTATCATTGTATAGTGTCCTTCTTTATCTTTCTTAAAGGCTTTGCTTTAAAGTCTATTTTGTCTGATATGAGTATTGCAACCCCTGCTTTCTAGTCATTTCCAATTGCATGAAATATCTTTTTCCATCTCCTCACTTTCAATCTATGTCCTTTGCTCTAAAGTGTGTCTCTTGTAGGCAGCATATTGTAGACTCTTGTTTTTTATCCAATCTGCCACTCTGTATCTTTTGGAGCATCTACTCCATTGACATTTAAGCTAATTATTCATAGGTATGTATCTATTTCCATTTTAAACCTTGTTTTCCAGTTGATTCTTTGTTTCTTCTTTGTTCCTTTTTCATTTTGTTTTTCTTTTTGTGGTTTGATGATTTCCTTTTATGTTCGTGTTTTCTTCTTTTTTGGTTTCAGTATATCTATTGTATGTTTTTGATTTGTGGTTACCCTATTTTTCGAGTCTGTTAACCCCTTCCTATATCTACTTGCTTTAGACTGATAGTCATATAGGCTCAAATACATTCTAAAAAAAAGAACAAAAAAACTCTATGTTTTATTACTCTCTTCCCCCACATTTTATGATTTTGATGTCTTCTTTTACATCTTCATGTTTTCCTTTTGCTGTTCATTGTAGTTATCATCCCTTTCACAATAATTTTTTAAATTAATCTGTGTAGTGGCTTATTTAACAGATTTACTTTCCAACTGTGATTTTCTCTTTGCTATAGATTCTTGCTTTTTTTCTATTTAGAGAAGACCTTTCAATATTTCTTTTAGGATAGGTTTACTGTTGCTGTAGTCTTTTAGTTTTCACTTGTCTGAGAAATTCTTTCTCTCTTTTATTCTAAATGATAATCTTGCTGGGTAGAGTATTCTAGGTTGCATATATTTCACTTTTAGCATTTTGAATATATCTACTCCCTTCTGGCCTGCAGCATTTCTGTAGAGAAATCAGCTGATAGCATATGGGGGTTCCCTTGTAATTAACTCTTTGTTTTTCTCCTGCTACCTTTAGAATCCTCTCTTTAACCTTTGCCATTTTAATTATGTCTTGGTGTAGGGTTTCTTTTGGTTCATCTTCTTTAGGACCCTCTGTGCTTCCTATAGCTGGATTTCTGTTTCCTTCTTTAGGTTTGGGAAGTTTTTAGCCATAATTTCTTCACATGCATTTTTGATCCCCTTTTCTCTTTCTTCCCCTTCTGGAATCCCTATTATGCATAGATAGGCACACTTTATATGATCCCATATGTGTCTTATATTGCTTGCTTTTTTTTTTTCCATTTTGCTTTCTATCTGCTGTTCTGTGTGATTTCCATTAGTCTTATCTTCCAGATCACTTATTCTGCATTATTCATCCTGCTGTTCACTGCCTTTAGCTCAGCTGATGTCTAAGCAAATGAGTTTTTCCAATTTTTCTTGGCTCCTCCTTATAGTCTCTAGTTCATTTTTATAGTGTTCTGCATTTTTGTCAGTCGCCTTTCTTAATTCCTTCAGTATTTTCATTATCTCCTTTTTGAAATTAGTGTCTAGTAGACTGAAGAGGTCTGTTTCATTGTTTGTTCTTTCAGGGGAATTCTCTTGGTCTTTTAACTGGGAGTGGTTTCTCTGCTTCTTCATTTAACTTGTGTTTCTCTTACTCTGTGAGATCAGGAGAAACAATTGTCTACTGTGGTCTTAGAGGACTATATATATATATATATATATATATATATATATATATATATATATATTAGAGCCTACCTGTGTAGCTTGTGTGGGTTTAATATTTTTGGTGCAAGGGCAGTTTTTAGTGTGGATGACTTCTACGTCTTTCCTCAGCGTGTGTTGGCTGTTATCCCCTTGATAGTGGGTGTGCACATATGGTAGCTGGTGCTTGCTCTCAGGGCTCTCTGTGGCAGTGATGGCTCATGGCCCCCTGAACCCATGATGGCAGTGAAGGCAGCTCATGACTGCTTCTGGAGCCCACAAGGGAGGCAGCAGTGGCTAGCGACCAGTCCTGGAGCCCGTGAGGGCAGCAGCAGTGGTTTGCAGCTGCTCCCAGAGGTGATGTCTTGTTACCTGAAAGCATGTGCAGGGTAAAAGGCTGCAATGGTGGGTCCTGCCCCTCCCCTCACCCACCCCCCTAACAATGGTGCCTGGCCTCTAAAGCAGGCCTGGGCTTCCTCCACATACACTCTCAGTTGCAATCACACCTGTCTCCAGCCCATTCGGGCTGTTTCCATACAGCCAACCCCAGTTGTCTCGCTGTTCTGATCTCTAAAGCCTGAGCTTCAGCATCCAGCCCCCACCCACATGGGCAGATGTGAGTTTCAGGCTGGGGAGCACAGGGCAGTGGCATGGACCTTCTGTGCGGGTCTCTCTCCATTCTGGCTGCCACAAACCAGGTGTTGCACTGTCTGTTCTGGCTGATCTCCCCACTGGTGAGGGTACTTCCCAGGGTTCGGGGACCTTTTCTCCTTCTCTGTTCCCTCCCAGTGGCACTAGTCTCATCCCAGTTCCTTTCTTTGTTTTTTTTCTTTTTTCTTTTGTCCTACCTGGTTATGTGGAGATTTTCGTCCCCTTTCAGAAGCCTGAGGTCTTCTGCCAGCATTCAGTAGATACTCTGTGAGAATCATTCCACATGTAGATGTACTTTTGATGTATTTTGGGAGGAGGTGAGCTTCATGTCCTACTACTCTGCCATCTTGATCACTCCCCTCCTCATTTTTGATTAGATTTTTTTTGATATTGAGTTGTATGAGCTGTTTATATATTTTGGATATTACCCCTTGTTGGTCATTAGTTGCAAATTTGTTCTCCCATTCTGTAAGTTGTCTTTTCATTTTTTAATGATTTCCTTTGCTGTGCAAAAGCTTTTAAGTTTAATTAGGTCCTATATGTTTATTTTTGCTTCTGTTTCTTTTGCCTTATGACACAGCTACAAAAATATTGCTATGTTTTATGTCAAAGAGGGTTCTGCCTATGTCTTCCTCTAGGAGTTTTATGGTTTCCACTCTTGTATTTAGGTCTTTAATCCATTTTGAGTATATTTCTGTATATGGTGTGAGAAAATATACTAATTTTATTTTTCTATATATAACTATTCAGTTCCCAGCACCGCTTATTGAAGAGACTTTTTCTCCATGTATGGTCTTACCTCCTTTGTTAGATTAATTTATCATAATTGTGTGGGTTTATTTCTGGACTTTCTATCTTGTTCCATTGATATGTGTCTGTTTGTGTACCCATACCATGCTATTTTGATTAGTGCAACTTTATAGAATAGTCTGAAGTCAGGGAGCATAATTCCTCCAGCTCTGTTCTTCTTTTTCAAGATCATTTTGGCTATTCATGGTGTTTTATATGTTTCCATAGAAATTTGAAAACTTCTTGTTCTGTGAAAAATGCCATTGGTGGACTAAATTCTTGTTCAAAGAAATAGTGGGCAGTATAAAACTAAATTTCTAAACTCAAGTTTTTGAAATGTTTAACATAAATTTATATCCAGTTTGAGATACAAATCAGATTTTAATGTCTGAAGTTCATTCACTAAGTCCTGCATACTTGCCAACAGAAGAGCAATATTTTCATATATTTAAATTGATCAATGACTAAGTTACCAAGACCCCAATGACAAGTTTCCTGCTTTACTGAAACAAACAAAAATGACCTCCTCCAAAAATTATACAATAGAGACACCAGTGGTACAATCACAATGCCAGAACCACTTTTATTTTTCTACTACACAAAAGTATGACCTTTCATAACTATGTAGTAATTATAAAAAGATAGCAGTACAAGGTGAAATGATAGGCTGATGGAGTTATCTTGAGTCGAGCCCATCTGCTAGGTACAGTTTTAATTGTTCTAAGAAATATCCTTAGATACTTCAGTCATCTCTTAAGTAACTTTTACTTTCAGCAAACCATAAGAGAAAAAATAATCCAAGTGGTTGGTAAGGGAGGGAGGGGGAGAGGGAATATGTCACACTAAATCCTGGATCACCAGAATAGCCTTCTCTTTTCTTGACCACCTTTAACACGTTATTATTTTACTTTTTCTCTGGAACTTTTTATATTTTGAAAAAATTCAAACCTACAGAAAAATGTAATAGTGCAATACACATCTACATTTTTTTACCTTGATTTACCAATTATAAGATTTAATGCTTTCAGTTTGTCTCTCTCCCCCATTCACCTCCCCACCTTTCCTCCCTCCTGAATTATTTGGGATTTAATTGCAGACTTAATGACAGTTCTTTCCTAAATAGTCCATCATTTATTTTTAAGAACTAGGACATCTTCTTACATAACCACAATACAATTATTATGCTTTGAGAATTTAACACTGAGAAAATACTGTAATCCAGTATATGGTCCATATTCAAATTTCCCCAGTTGTCCTGTTTTTTTAATAGCTGTTTTTTTTCCTTCTCTTCGATTTAATTAAGGAAAAGTGTCTACATTTGATTTTCATGTTCTCAAATACATTTTCCATATGGCAGCCCCAGTAATCTTTTTTAAAGCCCCAAATGCATTATGGCATCTCTTGTAATTTTTTCACTGAGCTGAAAATGAAATACAAATCACTTCTTAGCTCTCCAGTCTCATCTCATTTATTATCTACTTCATTATTTTTCAGTGATATTGAATTAATTTATTTTTCCAGAAATCACCATGCCCTCTGTTATGTTTATAGCTTTGTATATAACGTTCCTCCTTTCAAACCATTCTACCTTAATTCACCTCTTCACTTAGTTGTGACCAACAGAACATGGATGAGTTAACTAAGACATCATTGGCAGTGAAGAGCCTTATCTGCCAGCATCAGACTGAATTTGGTGTCCCACTGTGTGCTCATGTAGCACCCTGTAGTTACAGCCAGCAGAGCATTTATCACACCACTTTTGTAGTCACCTGTTTATGTACCAGAAATCTCATCCAGATTGTTGATTTTCTTGAAGAAAAGGACTGTATATCTTGTTCACCACTATATACCTCAATTCTATTGAGTATTTTTCCCATAGTTGTTTTAGTGTATGTCGAACATAAACACATTAAATCGTAACTTCTACTGGGGACCCTGGGGCTAAATCTGGATAAGATTGTAATTGAGTGATCTGTGTGAGCCCTAGGTTATTTTCAAGTTAGAGAGAGGGCAGAAAAATTTAGTTATTACTGTTATCTGGACTCTGAAATATTTTCACAATCTATTTCCTTTTTAAGTTACTGAGTATACTTGTATTTTGTTGTTACCACTGTAACTATAACACTGTGCATACACACTCTGTAACACTTATTTTAACACTGAACCATAAAAATAGTTTCAGACTGCAGTTCAGGATTTGAGGCCTCATCAAATCCCCACGTCTTGGAAATCTGTATTCAGATTAATCTGGTGATTAAATTTTAGATTTAAAGCTTGTCACCAAAGTAGAAGGTTCCCTGGAAAATATCATTGTCATTAAGTAAAAAAAAAACAAAAACAGAAAACATCTCATCTGGGAGATGAAAATAATGTCCAAAAGAGACAGCAGATTGGGTCTTGAAAGAGGCAAATTTTAACACACAACTCTAAATTCAGTTGAACTAAAACACATTCTTTTAAAGGAATACTTTCCAAAAAAATTTTTAAAGTTTGAGGAATATTTAGTATTTGGGTCTAAAGCATTAAACATGTTGATTTTTAAAAGTGAGCAACCAATTACTTTATAAGTTCGTATTATTCCTGATTTTTACTCTTTGCTCAATATGCAACAGGATAGTTATTACAGAATATTTGCCTAATCATTAATGAAAAAATATTTTAAGGAAGTGAACAGCCTTCAGAAAGTTGCTATAATTGCTTTAGGTAAATCTGCAAAAAAATATGTAGCAAAAGTGTAAAAAATCTGCTAGTTTTGGAAAAATATTCAATCTTAGTATATTTTTTTCTTATGTAAATGTAAAAAAAATCCATACCACACATTTGGGTTGTCATCATCTGAAGTTTTCTTTAAAATTGATTTAGTAGTTATGGTAATTATTTAGTTAACTAAAACAATTATGAATAGCCAAAATTTCTTAGAATCTTAAAATATATTAGTAATAATGCAAAGGATGTATTTATTTCTCATGTATTTTAAATCAGTTTTTTGATTATTCTATTTATTGATTTATGCCTAGTATAAATTTACACCTAGTATAAATTGAAAAAATGCATTAGTATTTAATTAACATACCTAAATATAATTAAGTATTCTGCGAAACAAAGTGAAAATTTTCACCATTTTGTACATAAAAATACTAATTTATCAGTCTGTACATGTGACAGAATGTTTGCTTATTTATCCTACTTCAGTGGTTCAGCAATTATCTGACTATCCCACTAATTCTACTCTCAGATTGCAAAATTAAAGAGAAAGTAATTTTTTTAAAGTCCACTCTTGATATAGTTCATAAAATATAAATTGTACTCAACTGAATCTATTTAAATGCCTGCACAAGGGTTTTCCGAGAACCTAGAATGTTATTCCATAAATTATACAAGACTTTAGCCTGAAAAATCTTTATGGAGCAGTTGTCCCAGTCAATTCTGGTACCTAAAAATCTATGTAAGATACTGATAAGACCCAATTAACTTATGTAAGAGCCTATGTTAAGAGCCAGCTTTGGTCTTAACCCTATTCAGTTACTAGCTGAGAAGTTTAATTTTAAAGTGAAGAACTAAAGTTAGAACTAGGTGGAGGGCAGTGTTTGATTTGCAGGAGTGAAATGATTTATATGGGTAATTAGCCAAAATTATCTAGTTCCATTTCTTAGGCTGTGCTGTAGTTTGTTTTTCTTGCAATAAAGTTTCAAATTCTTAAGATGAAAAAGGAAATGATAAAAATGTACATTACATAAAAGTGTAAACATGTTGAAAAGAGAAAAAAAGTATAAAAGCCATGCTTAAAAAGGATGAAAGATAAGTATATCTTATCCAAACATGGCCCTTTGTCCAAATTTATCTTTATTTCAAACTTAGATCTGCTTCTGGGCTGTAGATCATTCCACCTGTGGGACATTTTGATATGGTTGCTCCTGTATAACTCAGTTTTCTTTATGTCCTAATGTAAATTACTATGCTTCTGTCTCACAACTCTTTTCAGGGAATTATACAACAATTCGTCTGACCCAGCATTTCCCAAACACTTCAGAGAAACATAAATGTTTCAAAAAAAATGTTAGATTTCTCATGGGAGAAAAGAGATTTATAATCAATGTTTGGTAAGCAACATGAGATGATAACAACATAAAGAGTTGGGAAAACTCTTCTGCTTAAAAATTAACAAAATTGTAACCCTAGCAAACTCTGAAGGATGGGATCCTACTTGGAATGGACAGTGAAGAATTCCTAGATGAGGTTTGTTAGAACTTACAGGGTAAGAAATGCTATTTAATTTGTACATTTTCTGGGTAGGACAATGATACAACCCTCCTTGTGACCCAAAACTTTATTGAACCCTTCAGGTATGTACTACATGGATGTTGTTGTGAGGACTTTAAGTGAATTGAAGGTTCATGGATACTAAAAAATTTAGCATAAAATATTACTGGATTCCTTGGATGTTGAACTAGCATTTGAGTTAAAAAAAATTGGAGAACAAGGTGACATATGTTTTCTCAGTAACATCAAAAAACTATCCTACCCTCTCTTTCTATGGCAATTTCCTTTGCTTGGAATGCTCCCACTGCCTACATTTCAATTTGCAGTCCATCCTCACCTTGCCATCACTCCCACCTCATCTTTCCAGAAGTTTCCTATATTACAGATGCTGAACTGCTATTAACCATCACATCCTCTGTGAAGCCTTCCCTGGTCCTCGTCAGGCTAAATTAACACCATTATAGCCTCTGGAACATTTTATTGTTATACTGTGAGGTCTGTGATGGTGGAGACTTTATCATGTTCTTCTTTATGCTTCATTCTGTACTTCATTTCCTCACTTATTAAACAGCTAATAACAGAACTGATATAAAGGGAGTTTTCCTGATTAAATTAAAAGGGATATCTAAATTGCTTTAAAGAGTTTTGTGTACACGAAGTAATTAAATATGTTTTAAATCTATTTAGCTATTTAAATCTATCTATCTCACATATTACTAACATTATTTGCTCTAGTACTGGTAACAGTGTCTCTCACTAAGTAGGTGATGACAGTGTTTACTCACTGAGTTAATTAAAATTACTCTAATAAAGAAATATTCAAAGGAGAGACAAAATGGTGGAGTAGAAGGACTTGAGCTCACCTCGTCTCATGAAAATACCAAAATCACAACTTCTGGACACCATTGACAAAAAAGACTTGAACCTACCAGAAAAGATATTCTACACCCAAAGACAAAGAAGAAGCCACAACAAGATGGTAGGAGGGGGTGCTTTCACAATATAATTAAATCCCATACCTGCCACGTGGACAACCCACAAACTGGAGAACAATTATATCACAGAAGTTCTCCCACATGATTGAGAGTTCTGAGCCCTACATCAGGGTCCCCAGCTGAGGGGTCCAGCATAAGGAGGAGGAGCCCACAGAGTATTTGGCTTTGAAAGCCAGTGGGGCTTGAATGCAGGAGCTCTGTAGGACTGGGGAAAACAGAGACTCCACTCTTAGAGGGTGCACACAAGGTTTCACATGAACTGGGACCTAGGGCAAAGCAGTGAATCCACAGGAGTCTGGGCCACACATACCTGCAGGTCTTGGAGGATCTCCTGGGGAGGTTCAGCTGTGACTCACTGTGGGGGCAAGGACACTGGTGGTGGACACCAAGGAATACTCATTGGCAGACACCAGGGAATACTCATTGGTGGGAGCTCTCACAGAGGTCACCATTTTGGCACCGAGAATTGGCCCCACCAACAGCCTTCAGGCTCCAGTGCTGGGACTCCTCAGGCCAAACAACCAACAAGGTGGGAACACAGGCTTACCCATCTGCAGACAGGCTGCCTAAGTCATCTTGAGCCAATAGCTCCCTCTAAACAGACTCCTCAACATGGCCCTGTCCATCAGAGGGACAAGACCCAGCCCCACCGACCAGTGGGCAGGCACTAGACCCTCCCACAAGGAAGCCTACACAAGCCCCTGGATCAACCTCACCCAGCATGGGGCAGACAACAGAATGAAGAAGAATTAAAATCTTCCAGCCTGAGGAACAGAGACCACAAACAGAAAGGTAGACAAAATGAGATGGCAGAGAAATATGTTCCAGATGGAGGAATAAGATAAAACCCCAGAAGAACAACTAAATGAAGATAGGTAATCCACCTGAAAAAGAATTCAAAGTAATGACAGTAAAAATGATCCCAGATTTTGGAAAAAGAATGGAGTCACAGACCAAGAGGATACAAGAAATGTTAAAGAGCTAGCTTTAAAGAACTAACACACAGAGATGAACAGTACAATAACTGACAGGAAGATCACTAGAAGGAATCGATACCAGAATAAATGAGACAGAAGAACAAAAAAGTGAGCCAGAAGACATTGGTGGAAATCACTGCTGTGGAACAGAATAAAGAAAAAGAATGAAATGAGGACAGTCTCAGAGACCTCTGGAACAACACTGAACACACCAACAATCACATTATATGGGTCCCAGAAGGAGAAGAGAGAGAGAAAGGGCCTGAGAAAATATTTGAAGAGATAATAGACAAAAACTTTAAACACTCAAGTCCAGGAAGTGCAGAGTCCCATACAGGATAAACCCAAGGAGGCACATATTAAACAACTTGATTAAAATTAAAGACAGAAAATATTAAAAGCAACAAGGGAGAAGCAACAAGTAACATACAAGGGAAACCCCATAAAGTTATCAGCTGATTTTTCTGTAGAAGCTCTGCAGGCCAGAAGGGAGTAGCAAAAGAGTTTAAAGTGATGAAAGGGAAAAAACTACAACCAAGAATACACCACCCAGTAGGGCTCTCATTTGGATTTGATAGAGAAATCAAAAGCTTTACAAACAAGCAAAAACTAAGAGAATTCAGAATCACCAAACCAGCTTTACAACAAATGTTACAGAGACTTCTCTAAATGGAAAAGAAAAGGCTACAACTAGAAACAAGAAAATTATGAATGGGAAACCTCACCAGTAAAGGCAAACATACAGTAACAGTAGTAAATCATCCAAACAAAAATATATCAAAACTGACAGTGATGAGAAGGGGAGAGTATAGATGCAGGGTATTGTAAAATGCATTTGAAATTAAGAGAGCAGCAACTTAAAACAATCTTGTGTATATGTGTGTGTGTGTATATATATATATATATATATATACACACACATATATATATATATATATACATATATATGTATTAGACTGCTTTATCAAAATCTCATGGTAACCGCAAACCAAAAATCTACAATAGATACACACACAGAAAAGAAAAAGGAATGCAAACACAAGACTAAAGATAGTCAGCAAATCACAGGAGAAGAGAACAAAAGAGGAAGGGAAGAAAATAGACCTATCAAAACAAATCCATTACAATTAACAAGATGGCAATAAGAATATACATATCAATAATTACCTTAAATGTAAATGGATTAAACGCTCCAACCAAAAGACATAGACTGGCTGAATGGATACAAAAAGAAGACCTATATATACTGTCTACAAGAGACCCACTTGAGATATGCAAACAGAAACAGACTGAAAGTGAGAGGATGGGAAAAGATACTCCATGCAAATGGAAATCAAAAGAAAGCTGGAATAGCAATACCCAAAACAGACAAAATAGACTTTAAAATAATTACAGGAAATAAAGAAGGACACTACAGAATGATCAAGGAATCAATCCAAGAAGAAGATATAACAATTGTAAATATATATGCACCAAACATAGGAGCACCCCAGTATATATAAGGCAAATAACAGCCATAAAAGGAAAAGTCAACAGTAACATAATAATAGTGGGGGACTTTGACTCTCCACTTACATCAATGGATAGATCATCCAGACAGAAAATGAATAAGGAAACAGAGGCCTTAAATGACACATTAGACTAGTAGTCCCCAAACTGCGGGGTGGGGGATGGTTCAGGAGGTGATGCGTGCAATGGAGGGAACAGTTCAGGCGGTAATGCAAGAGGTGGGGAGTGATGGGGAGTGGCAGATGAAGCTTCAATCGCTCGCCCACTGCTATCCTGCTATGCGGCCCAGTTCCTAACAGGGGAAGGGGTTGGAGACCCCTACATTAGACCAGATGGACTCAATTGATATTTATAGAACATTCCATCCAAAAGCAGCAGAATAAACATTCTTCTCAAGTGCATATGAAACATTCTTCAGGATATATCACTTGCTGGACCACAAAGCAAGCCTCAGTAAGTATAAGAAAATTAAAATTACATCAAGCATCTTCTTCAACCACAATGCTATGAGATTAGAAATCAACTACAAGAAAAAAACTGTGAAAAACAAAAACACATGGAGGATAAACAATATGTTACTACACTCTACACAACCAATGGATCACCAAAGAAATCAAACAGGAAATCAAAAAATATCTAAAGATAAATGAAAATGAAAACATGATGATCCAAAACCTATGGGACTCAGCAAAAGCAGTTCTAAGAGGGAAGTTTATAGCAATACAATCTTACCTCAGGAAACAATAAAAATCTCAAATAAACAACCGAAGCTTACAACTAAAGCACCTAGAGAAAGAAGAATAAACAAAATCCAAAGTTAGTAAAAGGAAAGGAATCATAAAGATCAGAGCAGAAATAAATGAAATAGAAATGAAGAAAACAATAGAAAAAATTAATGAAATTAAAAGCTGATTCTTTGAAAAGATAAACTTGATTAAACCTTTAGCCTGACTCATCAAGAAAAAAAGGGAGAGTGCTCAAATCAATAAAACTAGAAACAAAACAGGAGAAGTTACAACAGAGACCATAAAAATACAAAGGATAAGAGACTGTTACAAGCAACTATATGCCAATAAAATGGACAACCTAGAAAAAATTGACAAATTCTTAGAAAGGTACAGTCTCCCAAGACTGAACCACAAAGAAACAGAAAATATGAAGAGGTAGTCACACGTACTGAAATTGAAATTGTGATTAAAATGTTTACAACAAACAAAGGTCCAGGATCAGATGGCTTCACAGGCAAATTGTATCAAACATTTAGAGGAGAGTTAACACCTATCCTTCTGAAACTCTTCCAAAAAATCACAGTAGAGGAACACTCCCAAACTCATTCTATGAGGCCACCATCACCCTGTTACCAAAACCAAAGATACCACAAAAAAGAAAATTACAGGCCAATATCACTGATGAACATATACTCAAAAATCCTCAACAAAATGCTAGCAAACTGAATCCAGCAATACATTAAAAGAATCATACATACATTACAAGTGGGATTTATCCCAGGGGTGTAACAATTTTTCAATATTTGCAAATGAGTAAGTGTGATACACCACATTAACATACTGAAGAATAAAAATCATATGATCATCTCAATAGATGCAGAAAAAGCTTTTCACAAAATTCAACACACATTTATGATAAAAACTCAAGAAAGTGGGTATAGAGGGAACCTACCTCAACACAATAAAGGCCATATATGACAAACGCACAGCAAACATCATTCTCAACAGTGAAAAACTGAAAGCATTTCCTCTACGGTTAGGAAGAAGACAAGAATGTCCACTCTCACTAATTTTATTCAACATAGTTTTGGAAGTCCTAGCCACAGCAATCAGAGAAGGCAAAGAAGTAAAAGGAATCAAATCGTAAAAGAAGAAGTAAAGCTGTCACTCTTTGGAGATGACATGATACTTTACATAGAGAATCCTAAAGATGCTACCAGAAAACTACTAGAGCTAATCAGTGAAGTTGCTAAAGTTGCAGGATACAAAAATAATGCACAGAAATCTCTTGTATTCCTATACACTAACAATGAAAGATCAGAAAGAGAAATTAAGAAAACCATCCCATTTACCATAACATCAAAAAGAATAAAATACCTAGGAATAAACCTACCTAAGGAGGCAAAAATCCTGTACTCAGAAAACTATAAAATACTGATGAAAGAAATCAAAGATGACACAAACAGATGGAGAGATATACCAAGTTCTTGGATTAGGAGAATCAATATTGTCAAAATGACTATACTACCCAAGTCAATCAACAGATTCAGCGGAATCCCTATCAAATTACCAATGGCATTTTTCACAGGACTAAAACAAACAAAAAAAATTAAATGTGTAAGGAAACATAAAAGACCCCAAATAGCCAAAGCAATCTTGAGAAAGAAAAATGGAGCTTGAGGAATCAGACTCCCTGACTTCTAACAATATGACAAAGTTACAGTAATCAAAAGCATGTGATACTAGCACAGAAACAGAAATATAGATCAATGGAGCAGAATAGAAAGCCCAGAATAGATCATGAGAGATTACTACAAGCAACTCTATGACAATAAAATGGACAACCTGGAAGAAATGGACAAATTCTTAGAAATGCACAACCTGCCAAGACTGAATCAGGAAGAAATAGAAAATATGAACAGACCAATCACAAGCACTGCAATTGAAACTGTGATTAAAAATCTTCCAACAAACGAAAGCCCAGGACTAGATGGCTTCACAGGCAAATTCTATCAAACATTTAGAGAAGAGCTAACACCTATCCTTCTCAAAACTCTTCCAAAATATAGCAGAGGGAGGAACACTCCCAAACTCATTCTACGAGGCCACCATCACCTTGATACCAAAACCAGACAAGGATGTCACAAAGAAAGAAAACTACAGGCCAATATCACTAATGGACATAGATGCAAAAATCCTCAACAAAATACTAGCAAACAGAATCCAACAGCACATTAAAAGGATCATACACCATGATCAAGTGGGGTTTATTCCAGGAATGCAAGGATCCTTCAATATATGCAAATCAATCAACGTGATACACCATATTAACAAATTGAAGAAGAAAAAACATATGATCATCTCAATAGATGCAGAGAAAGCTTTCGACAAAATTCAACACCCATTTATGATAAAAACCCTGCAGGAAGTAGGCATAGACGGAACTTTCCTCAACATAATAAAGGCCATATATGACAAACCCACAGCCAACATCATCCTCAATGGTGAAACACTGAAAGCATTTCCACTAAGATCAGGAGCAAGACAAGGTTGCCCACTCTCACCACTATTATTCAACATAGTTTTGGAAGTTTTAGCCACAGCAATCAGAGAAGAAAAGGAAATAAAAGGAATCCAAATCGGAAAAGAAGAAGTAAAGCTGTCACTGTTTGCAGATGACATGATACTATACATAGAGAATCCTAAAGATGCTACCAGAAATCTACTAGAGCTAATCAATAAATTTGGTAAAGTAGCAGGATACAAAATTAATGCAAAGAAATCTCTGGCATTCCTATACACTAATGATGAAAAATCTGAAAGTGAAATCAAGAAAACAATCCCATTTACCATTGCAACAAAAAAAATAAAATATCTAGGAATAAAGCTACCTAAGGAGACAAAAGACCTGTATGCAGAAAATTATAAGACACTGATGAAAGAAATGAAAGATGATACAAATAGATGGAGAGATATACCATGTTCTTGGATTGGAAGAATCAACATTGTGAAAATGACCCTACTACCCAAAGCAATCTACAGATTCAATGCAATCCCTATCAAACTACCACTGGCATTTTTCACAGAACTAGAACAAAAAATTTCACAATTTGTATGGAAACACAAAAGACCCCGAATAGCCAAAGCAATCTTGAGAACAAAAAACGGAGCTGGAGGAATCAGGCTCCCTGACTTCAGACTATACTACAAAGCTACAGTAATCAAGAAAGTACGGTACTTGCACAAAACAGAAAGATAGATCAATGGAACAGGATAGAAAGCCCAGAGATAAACGCACGCACATATGGTCACCTTATCTTTGACAAAGGAGGCAGGAATATACAGTGGAGAAAGGACAGCTCTTCAATAAGTGGTGCTGGGAAAACTGGACAGGTACATGTAAAAGTATGAGATTAGATCACTCCCTAACACCATACACAAAAATAAACTCAAAATGGATTAAAGACCTAAATGTAAGGCCAGAAACTGTCAAACTCTTAGAGGAAAACATAGGCAGAACACTCTATGACATAAATCACAGCAAGATCCTTTTTGACCCACCTCCTAGAGAAATGGAAATAAAAACAAAAATAAACAAATGGGACCTAATGAAACTTCAAATCTTTTGCATAGCAAAGGAAACCATAAACAAGACCAAAAGACAACCCTCAGAATGGGAGAAAATATTTGCTAATGAAGCAACTGACAAAGGATTAAACTCTAAAATTTATAAGCAGCTCAATAACAAAAAAACAAACAACCGAATCCAAAAATGGGCAGAAGACCTAAACAGACATTTCTGCAAAGAAGATATACAGACTGCCAACAAACACATGAAAGAATGCTCAACATCATTAATCATTAGAGAAATGCAAATCAAAACTACAATGAGATATCATCTCACACCAGTCCGAATGGCCATCATCAAAAAATCTAGAAACAATAAATGCTGGGGCGGCTGTGGAGAAAAGGGAACACTCTTGCACTGCTGGTGGGAATGTGAATTGGTACAGCCACTATGGAGAACACTATGGAGGTTCCTTAAAAAACTACAAATAGAACTACCATATGACCCAGCAATCCCACTACTGGGCATATACCCTGAGAAAACCACAATTCAAAAAGAGTCATGTACCACAATGTTCATTGCAGCTCTATTTACAATAGCTCAGAGATGGAAACAACCTAAGTGTCCATCATCGGATGACTGGATAAAGAAGATGTGGCACATATATACAATGGAATGTTACTCAGCCATAAAAAGAAACGAAATTGAGCTAATTGTAATGAGGTGGATAGACCTCATAGAGTCTGTTATACAGAGTGAAGTAAGTCAGAAAGAGAAAGACAAATACTGTATGCTAACACATATATATGGAATTTAAGAAAAAAAATGTCATGAAGAACCTAGGGGTAAGACGGGAATAAAGACACAGACCTACTAGAGAATGGACTTGAGGATATGGGGATGGGGCCGGGTAAGCTGTGACAAAGCGAGAGAGAGGCATGGACATATATACACTACCAAATGTAAAACAGATAGCTAGTGGGAAGCAGCCGCATAGCACAGGGAGATCAGCTCGGTGCTTTGTGACCACCTAGAGGGGTGGTATAGGGAGGTTGGGAGGGAGGGAGATGCAAGAGGGAAGAAATATGGGAACATATGTATATGTATAACTGATTCACTTTGTTATAAAGCAGAAACTAACAACAACAACAAAAAAGCCCATAAATAAACTCATGCACCTATGGTCAATTAACCTACAACAAAGAAGGCAAGAATATACAAGGGAGAAAAGACAGTCTCTTCAATAAGTGGTGCTGGGAAAGCTGGAGAGCTAAAAGAATGAAACTAGAACATTCTCTAATACCATACACAAAAATAAACTCAAAATAGATTAAAGACCTAAATGTAAGGCCGGATACTATAAAACTCTTAGAGGAAAACATAGGCATAACACTCTTTGACATAAATCGCAGCAGTATCTTTTTGGATCCACCTCCTAGAGCAGGGATCCCCAACCCCCACGTTGTGGACCATTACTGGTCCGTGGTCCGTTAGGAACTGGGCCACAGAGCAGGAGATGAGTGGCGGGTGAGTGAGTGAAGGTTCATCTTACTGCTCCCCATCGCTCGTATTACCACCTGCACCATACCCCGCACCCCCATCTGTGGAAAAACTCGTACACGAAAACAGTCCCTGGTGCCAAAAAGTTTGGGGACTGCTGTCCTACTGTAATGAAAATAAAAATAAACAAATGGGACCATATTAAACTTTAAAGCCTTTGGACAGCAGAGGAAGTCATAAGCAAATGAAAAGACAACCCACAGAATGGGAGAAAAGATTTTCAAATGATGTGGCTGACAAGGGATTAATCTCAAAAATATACAAACAGCTCGTGCAGCTCAATATCAAAAAAAAAATGAAAAAATGGGAAGAAAACCTAGACATTTCCTATAAAAGACATACAGATGGCCAACAGGCATATGAAAAGCTGCTCAACATAGCTAACTATTAGAGAAATGCAAGTCAAAACTACTATGAGGTATCACCTCACACCATTTAGAATGGCCATCATCAAGAAGTCTGAAAACAGTAAATGCTGGAGAGGGTGCGGAGAAAAAGGAACCCTCCTACACTGTTGGTGGGAATGTAAATTGGTACAACCATCATGGAGAACAGTACGGAGGTTCCTTAAAATACTAAAAATAGAACTAACATATGATCCGGCAATCCCACTGCTGGGAGTATATCTGGAGAAAATGATAATTTGAAAAGATACATGCACTCCAATGTTCATTGCAGCACTGTTTACAATAGCCAAGACATGGAAACAACCTAAATGTCCATTGATAGATGAATGGATAAAGAAGATGTGGTACAGGGGCTTCCCTGGTGGCGCAGTGGTTGGGAGTCCGCCTGCCGATGCAGGGGGCACGGGTTCGTGCCCCGGTCTGGGAGGATCCCGCGTGCCGTGGAGCGGCTGGGCCCGTGAGCCATGGCCGCTGAGCCTGTGCGTCCAGAGCCTGTGCTCCGCAACGGGAGACACCATGACAGTGAGAGGCCCGCGTACAGCAAAAAAACAAACAAACGAAAAAAGATGTGGTACATCTATATAATGGTATATTGGCCTTAAAAATCAATGAAATAATGCCATTTTCTGCAACCTGGATAGACGTAGAGATTATCATACTAAGTGAAGTAAGTCAGACAAAGAAAAATATCATATGATATCACTTATATGTGTAATCTAAAAAAATAATGATACGTATGAAATTATTTACAAAACAGAAACAGACTCACAGATGTAGAAAACAAACTTATGGTTACCAAAGGGGAAAGGTGAGGGGAGGGATGAATTAGTAGTTTGGGATTAACATATACACACTACTATATATAGAGTAGGTAAGCAACAAGGACCTATTGTATAGCACAGGGGACTCCACTCAATAATCTGTAGTAACCTATATGGGAAAAGAATCTGAAAAAGAATGGATATATTTGTATGTATGATTGAATCACTTTGCTGTACACCTGAAACTAACCCAACATTGTAAATCAACTATACTCTAATATAAAATAAAAAGTAAATTTTAAAAAAATACAAAATAGAGCAATGAGTAAAAAAAAAAGAAATATTCAATTTATGCCCATATAAAAAGTCTTTCTGAGCTTGAAGTTAAGAAATTCTAATGATTTAGATATCTGCTTGAGCTCCTTTTACAGGATCTATAATAAAGAAAACAACATGGCATCATATTGAATTTCACTCCTCAGGTTAGAAAAATGGTAGTTTCTGCCCGAGGATGTGTGTAGAAAAAACTCAGCTTTTCTCCTATGTGTTTCTCCTTTAGAGCTCACATTACTACCACACTCACAACACTTAATGACACCAGATGTGTAGGATTTTTTCCCCACACTAAGTAATTCTAGGATACCAGCTGAGTATCCTACAATTTAACTCAATTCTAACATTGTCTACCTGGAGGTAGCATCAGGTTCCACAGGTTAAGGGCTCTGTCCCAAGACCACCTCCCACCAATTTCAGATGCCAATCATAATTCCAGGTTCTTACCTGTGCTTCTGACCAGCTATAACTTGGAGGTTACCATGACCTCCTCCTTGGGTTCAATTCATTATCTTGTGTGGCTCACAGAACTCAAGAAAACAGTTTATTTTCTGTTTACCAGTTTATTATAAAAGGATATGATGAAGGAGACAGGTGAACATCTAGATGGAGCAGATGCATAGGGCAAGCTATCTTGAAAGGGGTGCAGAGCTTCCGTGTTATGCTGGCAGGCCCCTCTCGCCGCACCTTCATGTGTTCAACAACCTGGAAACTCTGAACCCTGTACTTAAGAGATTTTCTTTGAAGCTTCATCACATAGGCATGATTGATCATTAACTCTATTTCTAGTCTTTTTCCCCTTTCTGGAATAAGGGTGGGGGAAGGGTTTGAAAATTCCAAACTAATCATGGCTTGGTCTTTCTGGTGACCAGCCTCCATGCAGGGACCCACCAAGATACCTCATTGCAACAAAAGATATTGCTACCACCCAGAAAACTCCAAGAGAGTTCCTCTGTGTGAGAGACTGGCCTCCAAGCCCAAATATTAATAAAAAAAGAAAAAAAAAACCAGTTGCTCCTAGTGCTCTTGTCATTTAGGAAATTACAAGGGTTCTAGGAGCTCCGTGCCAAAAACCAAGAATATGATTGATTGTTTGTTTATTTATTTATTTATTTATTTATTATCTCACAGGATGATTTTAGGAAGTTTCAAAGATTGAAATTCAGCTGCTCAGCCCCTATGGCCACTATACCTTTCTTTGTGGCTTCATTCTAGGCAACCTAGGCTGCTCAATCTCATTCAGTATTTTCTATTAGGGAAGAAAGTATTATCCACATCTTCATTATGAATATTGAAGTTCTTTCAGTGGAGGTGGTAACATCAGCGAGATGGGAGAAAAGGAATTCTCAGATGTTATTCTCCTGAGAGACACCAACTTAATAACAATATACTCCCTAAATAGAATTTATGAAAACTCCAGACATCAGTTAAGAAGTCACAATACCTCAGATAAGAACAGCCACATTGAAATAGTACGATAAACTATTATATTTTACCCATGATAACACTTTCCCCAAGCCAAGAAAGCTCAGCCTTATGGGGAGAAAATGCCCAACTCGTGGCTCTTCCCTTGGAGAGAAAAAGAAAAGAAATGTATGTTCAACATTCCAGCTTTTCGGGGGCTGCCCGAGGGACGGGTTTCTGTCTCATCTAACTCAGGGCATTGATTGAAAATTTGCACGCTTTGGATGCCCAGAAGAAACTGAGAACAAAGGAGAGCTCTGCAGCTTGTTGCAACATCAGAGAACCTGCAGTATCACAGACAAACACCAGAAAGAGCAAGAGATTACAAACTCCTAAAAAGAAACTGACAAACTTCTCCAATTGAGAAACTACATGAACAGACCCAGAAAAGATGCATTTGCAAGAAATGTTTGAGAGACCCAGTGAATATCTAGCCAGGGTGAATGGTGAAGGTTTTCTCATATACAAGCCAGTCTGTAGATACAGCAAAAGTTGGCTGTTTTTCAAATGACAAAATACCAGCAAAATTAACAATGCATCTGAATAAACAGGGAAACTGGCCCAATTAAAGGAACAAATTAAATACCCAGAAACCAACTCTAAAGAAACAGAGGTATATGAATTACCTGAAAAAGAATTCAAAATAATCATCTAAAAGAAGCTCAATGAGGGAATTACCTGGCTGTCCAGTGGTTAGAACTCCATGCTTTCACTGCTTAGGGCCTGGGTTCAATCCCCAGTTGAGGAGCTAAGATCCCACAAGCCAAGCCTTGTGCATGTCAAAAAAAACACGTAGAAGCTCAATGACCTACCAGAGACCACAGAAAGAAAATCTAAAGAAACTAAACTAAAGAAAATCAGGAAAATGATGAACAATAGTGCAAATAATCAAACAATACAGAAATCAATCCACAAAACGGCAATAGTAAGCTCTTTCTCATCAGTAATTATCTTAAATGTATATGGATTAAATTCCTTAATCAACAGACATAGTGTGGCTGAGTGGATAGAAAGCCTGTATGCAACTATATAGTATCTACAAGAGATTCACTTTAGATATAAGGACACATACAGAATAAAATCAAAAGGATGGAAGAAGATACTCCATACAAATAGTAACCAAAAGAAAGCAGGAGAGACCATACTTACATCATACAAAATAAATTTTAAGTCAAAAACTTTAAAAAGAGACAAAGGACATTATATAATGATAAAAGGATCAATTCAGGAAGATATAACACTTATAAATATATATGCACCTAACATCAGAGCACCCAAATAAATGATGAAAACATTGACAGAATTGAAGAGATAGAGAGTAACACAACAGTAGATTTCAAGACCTCACTTTACTAATGGATAGAACAACCAGTTATAAGTTCAATTAAGAAACATGACACTTGAACAACAGTGTAGATCAATTGGACCTCACACAGATACAGAACATTCTACCCTAATACAGAAGTTTACGTATTTTTCTTAAGTGCACACAAAACTTCTTTCAGGATAGATCTCATGTTAGGTAACAAAACAAATCTTAAGAAATTTAAGAAGATTAAAATCATACCAAGTTCTTTTTTGACCACAATGGCATGAAACTAGAAAGCAACACCAAAAGGAAAACTGGAAAATTCACAAATATGTGGAAATTAAAAACGCACACTCTTAAACAGCCAATGGATCAAAGAAGAAATCACAAGAGAACGTAGAAATTATCAAGACAAATGAAAATATAACAACAAAATTTATGAGCTGCATAAATGAGTAAAAGCAGTACTAAGAGGGAAGTTTCTATCAGCAAATACCTATACTAAAAACATAAAAATCTCAACTGTACAAGCTAGCTTTAAACCTCAAGCAACTAGAAAAAGAACAAACTAAGCTCATCAGAAGGAATGAAATGATAATTGTTAGAGAAGAAAAAAATGAAATAGAGAATAGAAAAACAAGATAAAAAAACAAAATTAAGTTTTTTTAAAGAGATCAACAAAATTGACAGACCTTTAGCAAGACTGACTGTAAAAAAGCAGAGAATATTTCAATAGCAATAAACAGAAATGAAAGAGGAGACATTTCAACTAATACCACAGATAAATAAAAGAATACTAAGAGACTACTATGGACCTATATACTAACAAATTGGATAACTTAGAAGAAATGAATAAATTCCTAGAAACATACAACCTACTAAGATCTAATCAAGAAGAAATAAAAACTTGAACAGATCTGTCACCAGTAAGGAGACTAAATCAGTAATCAAAAATCTCCTAGCCAAGAAATTCCCAGGACCTAGTTCCTTAGTGGATAATTTAATGAAACATTTAAAGAAATAATGCCAATCCTTCTCAAAGTCTTCCAAAAATGTGAAGAGGAGGGAGCACCTTCAAACTCATTTTATTAGGCCAGCATTACCCTATTGCCAAAACCAGATAAAGATATGCTAAAAAAAAACCCTGTAATATCCCTGATAAATATAGATGTAAAAATCTCAACAAAATACTAGCAGACTGAATTCAACAGCACATTAAAATAATTATACACCATGATCAAGTGAGATTTGTCCCTGGAATACAAGGATGGTTCAACATATGAAAAATATATAATAGACTACATTAATAGAATGTAGGTCAAAAACCACATGATTATCTTAATTGATGCTGAACAGTATTTGACAGAATTCAACAATATTTCATGATTAAAAAAACAAACTAGGAATAGAAGAAAATTACTTGCACATAATAAAGACTATATATGTAAAGCCCACAGATAACATTATTCTCAATAGTAAAAAACTTAAATCTTTTAATCTAAAATCAGAAGCAAGGTAAGGATGCCCAGTCTTGCCACTTCTATTTAACATAGCACAGTGAGTCCTACCCAGAGCAATTAGGTAAGAAAAAAGTACAGTTGACCCTTGAACAACCTTCATTAGAACTGCCCAGATCCATCTATACATGGATTTTTATCAATAATTATACAATTGGTCCTCACTATTGCAGGTTCTGCAGCTGTGGATTCACAAAACCACTAGTCAAATTTCAGTCTGTGGTTGCTTGAATCCATGGGTGCAGAAACTGTTGATATAGAGAGCCAACTGTACTATTCCATTTTATATAAAGGTCTTGAGCATCCATGGATTTTGGAATCCACGGGAGATCCTGGAACCAATTCCCTGTGTATACTGAAGGACAGCTGTAAAATGCATCTGAAATGAAAAGGAAGAAGTTAAACTATCTTAGTTCACAGATGATGATCTTATGTGTAGAAAACCCTAAAGATTTCACAAAAACCTGTTGGAACTTTATTTATTTATTTAATAAATTCAAGAAAGTTACAGGATGTAAAATACACATGCAAAAAATTAGTTGTAATTTTATATATACAGATAACCATACATACATATAACTATTACTTAAACTGTGTTGTTTATGTTTAAACATCAACTCTTTACAAAACTTCCACTATTGATTTTATCATAGAGTTCTAACAGGTATTATGTAAGTATATAAATTGCCATTCATGCATTTAAAATATCCAAATGATTGACTCAGCTGACATATTAGAAAACATGACACTTCATAAGCCCAGTAAAAAATATGCTGGGGAATTGGGCTACCTGGAGAATAAGGGAGGTTAAGTGGCAATAGAAGTGTTGATTCATGGAGTTTTTCAAGGTGCTGTGTTGATACTTTAGGATAGTATTAGAGACATTTTTGAGAAATATTTTTGGTAGTTTTAATGATTATATTAAGATTTTCATAAAAACGAAAAAAACAAACATGATTGCTTGTCTTTATTTGTAAGTATCGTTTCCTGTGTGAGAATAAAGCACATACTGGCCTTAGAGTCTTGGACAATAGAACCTTGCATAATAGCATCATGATTTTAGTTTTAAGATTAAGAACATAAAATTCTTCGTCTGAAAAACTGGGATGAAAATGATTAAATAATAGGATAAAGTCTTAAGCCACATGAATTGAATTCCTGCAATGTTTCATTTCTCTTTTACATCTACTGTTTTAAGAATTGACACCATTAGTGCATGCATGAACTGAACAGAATAAGCAAACCACTCTATGGAAATATTTGAAGTAATAGTATTAAAATAATCAGGAGGTTTCAAACTTATTTTTTTATGATGTGTTCTTTGTTTCGTCTATTTTATATGAGTCAAAATTAATGACATTTGTATTAATCTGATATTCCTCCAAATAATTTGAATACTTATTTTGGATATCAACCTTTATTATTTTTCTGAAGTGAAGCATATCTCATGTGGCCATTTCAAGGTTGGCATGTCTACTGCAGTTAAGTAGCATTCCATAAAAATCTCCTGAAAATGAATCACACCTCTCTTACAGTCTCCCCAGGTATGCAAGCTGACCCAAGTCTACTTGGTGATCCAGCTTGGTTTCTATTAATCTTGGGAACTGACCATCATTTAATTTCTGATTATTGTCCCACTCTAAACAGGTCAAAATAAGTACCCCCTTACTCATTTGTGCTTTTATCCAAGTAAAAGCACCTCTTCAGAATTGAGGAAGAGGTGGGTAATCAGAAAAGGAGAGCCTCTGGGGTTGTTCAACCTCTAGGCAGTTATTTGGAGCTCTGCTCCTGTTTTAAACACAGGCAAGTTAAGGCAGCAAATACTGAGCTCTGTAGTTAATTCTCCTTCCTAATCTTTCCTATGGTGACCTCAGTGCTTCATTAGAACTATGACATTAAAAGCCAATATGTTTTTTAATACTTTAATATGGCACGTGTGATGGTTAATTTTATTTGTCAACTTGGCTAGGCTGTCATACCCACTTATTTATAATCATAAACTAACCTAGCGGTTACTGTAAAGGTATTTTGTAGATGTGGTTAACATCTACAATTAGTTGAGTTTAAGTAAAGGAGATTAACCTCAGTAGTGTGAGTGGGCCTCATCCAATCAGCTGAAAGGCCTTAGGAGCAAAGACTGAAGTTTCCTGAGGAAGAAGAAATTTTGCCTCAAAAGTGCAGCATCAGCACCTGCCAAAGTTTCCAGTCTGCTAACTTTGCCTGTGGATTTTAAACTTTTCAGCCCCCTGTCTCATTGTGTAAGCCAATTCCTTAAAACACCTCCCTCCCTCTCTCTCTCTCTCCCTCTCCTTCTCCCTCTCTCTCTTTCTCTCATAGTGAGAAAACTGAGAATAAGAAACATTTAGGAGCTCACCTAATGTCATATAATTATTAAGTGGGAAGAGAGAGACACAATATAAGCATTTTGATCTCAAAGCCATTTTATTCCCACTTTACCAAAGTTCTTCATCCTATAAATTGAACTTAGCTATTAATTTTATCATTGCTGTCAGGCAGAAACACCTTAAATCACTGTGTGATTACTATAAATTTTAAGGGTAATAATGTTCTGGTGTGTGGGGAGTATATTGAGTAGGACTTTAGTAAGAGACATGCAAATCATATTTGCTATTTAATGCAACAAGAGACTTATAAATTCAAAAAATAAATGTGAACCTTTTTAAGAATAATTTTGCAGTAGAAGGAGCTACTCTGGAAAACATTAGGGTAGTTTAAAAAGTTTAGAGACAAAAATTCAGGTTTCTGAAATCTGCTTTCAGTGTGACTGAGCAAGCTCCTATCAGACTGATCCTTCCAGAGATAACACTGAGTTCTGGACAGAAAAACAAAAAATCAAAATAAAACAAAAACCAAAAATTACTGGAGAGTGAATAAAAGTACATAAAATCTATAGGAAAATAAGCTCTTGGTAAAAGGGAACAGGAAATGGGGAAATACTGATTTCTATGGCTTTTAAACTAGATGAAAACTGCAGCTAACACTTCAGAGTCTGTCTAAGACTCCAACAGAAGAATCAAAGAACAGAGTTTGGGGCAACAGCAGCTGCTGGAGAGTAAGACAGTAGGGAACAGGAATTTGGGGTGAACACAAGCTTCTGGAAAAGAGACAGCCAGAAGGGGAAACCACATGTTGTGTATACACACTGTGCTCAAATTTTTGGCTGACTCAGCGGAAAAACTCTAAGCAATCTAACTAAAAATAACTAAAAACTCTAAGCAATCTAACTAAAAATAGAGGAATTGAACTAATATTTCATTAGTTTGTGAATAATCAAGGTATTTGCTTCCTGAAATAAAAATAAATAACAATACTCCTCAGGGAAATATAGCATAATCTGGGTCTGCACAACATAATTTTCACAATGTTGCAGATACAATCCAAAATTACTTGCAATAAAGTAACCAGGAAAATGTAACTTAAAGAATGTCAACATAGAAAGCCCTGATATGAGCAACTGTTGTAATTATTCAGAAAAGGATTTTAGAGTAGCTCTGTTAACTCTGTACAGTGATTCTAAAGAATTTTCTAAAATATCCTCATAATGAACGAACAGATAGAAAATATCCACAGTCAAATGCAAATAGTGAAAATTTCACTGAGTGGGCTTACTGGAAAAATGGAGACAACAGAGAAAGTAGTCAGTGAACTTGAAGAAAGATCATTAGAAATTACCTAAAGAATAGAGAGAAAAAAGGATAAAATTAACAACTCAATAGAGATTTATCATATATTTAACTGGACTCCCAGAAAGAGGGGAGAAGTACAATGAGGCAGAAAAAACATTTGATAAAAGTAATGTTTCAAAATTCTCCAAATTTGTGAAAGTCACAAATTAACAAATTCAAGGGGGTGGGCTTAAGATGGTGGACCAGGAGGACATGGAGTTCTTGTCTCTTCACTAATTAGCCCACCTACTAGGCACTGGTGGGGGAACCACAGACACCTAAGGGGACGGGAGGAACCCCGAGAGACTGGGTAGGATGTGGGGGGTAGTGAGGGGGGAGGAGAAGTGGAGGTGGGATGGAACCAGTGCCCCTGAGGGGCAACTGGGGGAGAGGAAAGAATCCTATGCCCGGAGGGGGAAAGGGGGACCATTGGGAGGGTGGAAGATCAGAAGGGAGTGTGGCCAGCATTTCCCCTGCCCACTTGGGCCCTGGGGAACCTGCTGAGATCCCAGGCCTGATCCTCTGCCCACCTAGGCCCCTCCAGCTGCATGGGTCCTGAGGTAGTGGGAGGCAGGGTAGGGGGAGCAAAAGTAAAGTCTGGACCAACAAGACCAACACCCATGGGGAGCAGCTGGGGAAAGGGAGGAGTTCACAGACTCAGTGGGGCCCAGCCATGGTTAGGGGTTCAGTGGCAATGGGGGAAGCCCTCAGGAGAGCTGAGGAATGGAAGAGAGTGTGGCCAGTACTTTCCCTGCCCACTAGAGCACCAGGGAGCCTGTTGGGCTCCTGGGCCTAACCTTCCACCCTTGGAGGATCCCTCTGACAGTGCAGAGCCTAAGCCCCACCCATACATCCCCACCCAGGGCCCTACGTTCTGAGATGCCCTGTGAGACTCCCTAAAGCTGGGCTGGGCATAAACCCCGCCCACACACCTTCACCCAAGGCTTTACCTCCAAAATCTAGAAATCCAAACTCCAAGGACCCTTCAGGCCATGCTGCCTTTCCCACTGTCCATACAGGTCCTAAGTCTAAGCTCCACACTACCCTAAAACATCACACCTGTCTAGGCCCTGCCCCCACCCTAAACCCTGCCCTTGCCTAAGTCCTCCCCCCATGAAGCTCTGTCCCCCATAGCCAAGGCCTTTTCCACCATTTTTTTTCCTTCCTCTTCTTTTAGGTTGTGGTTCTGTTTTACCTTCTTGTTGATTCATTTATATATTTTTTTCTAATAAACCTTTTATTTTTCTAATTTTATTCTTTATACTTTGTTATTGTTCTGCTCCTTTTGGCTGTTCTCTTTTCTTTTTTCTCTTTCTTTTTTTTGTTGGGGTTCTGTTTTACCTTGTTATAGTTGTTTCAATTAGATTTTCTTTTTCCTAATATATTTTTTACCTTTCTAATTTTATTTTATTTTCTATTCTTTGTTATTGTACTGCTGGTTTTTTCATTTCTTTTGCTGCACCACATGGCTTGTGGAATCTTGGCTTCCAGGCTGGAGGTTGGGCCTGAGCTCCTGTGGTGGGAGCACCGAGTCCAAACTGCTGGACTAACACAGAAGCACAGACCCCAGGGAATATTAATTGCAGCAAGACCTCCCAGAGGTCCTCATCTTGGCACCAAGACCCAGCTCTACCCAACTGCCTGCAAACTTCAGTGATGGATGCCTCAGACCAAACAACCAGTAAAACAGGAATACAGCCCCACCCATGGAAAAATTGAGATAACAAAATAATATGTTACAGACGAAGGAGTAAGGTAAAAACTTACAAGACGAAATAAATGAAGAGTAAATATGCAACCTACCTGAAAAAGAATTCAGAGTAATGAGGGTAAAGATGATCCCAAATCTCAGAAATAGAATGGAGAAAATACAATAAACGTTTAACAAGGACCTAGAAAAACTAAAGACCAAACAAACAAACAGTGATGAACAACTCAATAAGTGAAATTAAATACACTTTAGAAGGAATCAATAGCACAATAACTGAGGGAGAAGAACGGATAAGTGATCTGGAAGACAAAATGCTGGAAATAACTGCCATGGAGCAGAATAAAGAAAAAAGAATGAAAAGAATTGAAGACAGTCTCAGAGACCTCTGGGACAACATTAAACACAGCAACATTCAAATAATAGGGTCCCAGAAGAAGAGAAAGAGAAAGGGTCTGATAAAATATATGAAGAGATTATAGTCAAAAACTTCCCAAACATGGGACAGGAAATAGCCACCCAAGTCCAGGAAGTGCAGAGAGTCCCATACACAAAAAAGCCTAGGACAAACACACCAAGACACATATTAATCAAGCTAACAAAATTACATTCAAAGAAAGAATATTAAAAGCAGCAAGGGAAAGGCAACAAATAACATACAAGAGAGTCCCCATAAGTTTATCAGCTGATTTCTCAGCAGAAACTGCAGGCCAGAAGGGAGTGGCAGGATATATTTAAAGTGATGAAAGAGAAGAACCTACAACCAAGATTACTCTACCCAGCAAGGATCTCATTCAGATTCAATGGAGAGATCAAAAGCTTTACAGACAAGCAAAAGCTAAGTGAACTGAGCACCACCAAACCAGCCTTACAACAAATGCTAAAGTAACTTCTCTATGAGGGAAATACAAGAGAAGAAAAAGATCCACAAAAACAAACCCAAATCAATTAAGAAAGTGGTAATCGTAACATACATATCAATAATCACCTTGAATATAAATGGATTAAATGTTACAACCAAAAGACACAGACTGGTTGAATGGATACAAAGCAAGACCTGAATATATGCTGTCTACAAGAAATCCACTTCAGACCTAAGAACACAAACAGACTGAAAGTGAGGGGAAAGAAATGGATATTTCATGAAAACGCAAATCACAAGAAAGTTAAAGTAGCAACACTAACATCAGACAAAATAGACTTTAATAAAGACTTTTACAAGAGATAAGGAAGAACACTGCATAATGATCAAGGGATCAATCCAAGAAGAAGATATAACAATTACAAATATTTATGCGCCCAGCACAGGAGCACCTCAGTCGATAAGGCAAATACTAACAACTCTAAAAGGGGAAATCAACAGTAACACATTAATAGTGGGGGACTTTAACACTCCACTTACACCTATGGACAGATCATCCAAACAGAAAATAAATAAGGAAACACAGCTTTAAATGACAAAATGGACAAGATAGATTTAATTGATATATAAAGGACATTCCACCCGAAAGTGGCAGAATACATTTTCTTCTCAAGTAAAGACAAAATATTCTCCAGGATAGATCATATCTTGGGTCACAAAACAAACCTTGGAAATTTTAAGAAATTTGTGGTCGTATCAAGTATCTTTTCTGACCACAATGCTGATATTAGAAATCAATTACAGGAAAAAAACTGTAAAAAACACAAATACATGGAGGCTAAACAGTGTGCTGCTAAATAATCAAGAGATCACTAAAGAAATCAAAGAGGAAATAAAAAAATACATAGAAACAAATAACAATGAAAACATGAGGACCCAAAACCTATGGGGTGCAGCAAAAGTAGTTCTAAGAGGGCAGTTTATAGCAATTCAATCTCACCTCAAGCAACAAGAAAAATCTCAAACAACGTAAGCTTACACCTGAAACAACTAGAGAAAGAACAAAGAAAACCCAAAGTTAGTAAGAGGAAAGAAATCATAACGATCAGAGCAGAAATAGATGAAATAGAAATGAAGAAAACAATAGCAGAGATCAATAAAACTAAAATTTGGTTGTTGATAAGATAAACAAAATTGATAAACCTTTAGCCAGACTCATCAAGAAAAAAGGGGAGAGGATGCAAATCAATAAAATTAGAAATGAAAAAGGAGAAATCACAACTGCCACCACAGAAATACAAAGGATTATTAGCGACTACTACAAACAAGTACATGCCAATAAAATGGACAACCTCGAAGAAATGGAAAAATTTTTGGAAAGGTACAATTTTCCAAGACTGAACCAGTAAGAATTAGAAAATATAAACGGACCTATCACAAGTAATGAAATTAAAACTATAATTAAAAGACTTCGAACAAACAAAAGTCCAGGACCAGATGGCTTCACAGGCGAATTCTATCAAACATTTAGAGAAGAGCTAAAACCTATCCTTCTCAAACTCTTCCAAAAAATTGCAGAGGGAGGAACACTCCCAAATTCCATTCTAGGAAGCTGCCATCACCCTGCTATCAAAAGCAAAGATATCACAAGAAAGAAAATTACAGACCATTATCACTGATGAGCATGGATGCAACAATCCTCAACAAAATACTAAAAACAGAATCCAACAACACATTAAAAAGATCATACACCATGATCAAGTAGGATTTATCCCAGGGATGCAAGGATTCTCCAGTATATGCAAAACAAACAAAATGATACCCCATATTAACAAATTAAAGGATAAAAACAATATGATCATCTGAATAGATGCAGGAAAAGCTTTTGGCAAAATTCAACAACATTTATGATAAAAACTCTCCAGAAGGTGGGCACTGAGGGAACCCACCTCAACATAATAAAGGCCATATATGGCAAACCCATAGCAAACATCATTCTCAATGGTGAAAAACTGAAAACATTTCATCTAAGATCAGGTACAAGACAAGGATGTCCACTCTAGCCACTATTATTCAACATAGTTTTGGAAGTCCTAGCCACAGCAATCAGAAAAGAAAAACAAATAAAAGGAATACAAGTTGGAGAAGAAGAATTTAAACTGTTACTGTTTGCAGATGACATGATAGTATATATAGAATATCTTAACCATGCCACCAGAGAACTACTAGAACTAACTGATGAATTTAGTAACGTTTCAAGACACAAAATTAAAGCATTTTAATTAAAGTTGCATTCCTATACACTAACAACAAAAGATCAGAAAGAGAAATTAAGGAAACAATCCCATTTACCATTGCAACAAAATAAAATACCTAGAAATAAAACTACCTAAGGAGACAAAAGGTCTATACTCAGAAAACTATAAACACTGATGAAAGAAATCAAAGATGACACACACAGATGGAGAGATATACCATGCTCCTGGATTAGAAGAATCAGTACTGTTAAAATGACTATACTACCCAAAGCAATCTACAGGTTCAATGCAATCCCTATCAAGTTACCAATGGCATTTTTCACAGAATTAGAACAAAAATTATATAATTTTTATGGAAACAGAAAAGACCCCAAATAGCCAAAGTGACCATGAGAAAGGAAAACGGAGTTGGAGGGATCAGGCTCACCGACTTCAGACTATACTACAATGCTACAGTAATCAAGAAAGTATGGTACTGGCACAAAAAGAGAAATATAGATCAATGGTAGAGGATAGAAAGCCCAGAGATAAACACACGCACCTATGGTCACCTGATCTATGACACAGGAGGCAAGGATATAAAATGGGGAAAAGACAGCCTTTTCAATAAATGGTGCTGTTAAAACTGGACAACTATATGTAAAACAATGAAATTAGAACACTCTCTTCCATAACACCATACACGAAAATGAACTCAAAAGGGATTAAAGACCTAAATATAAGACTAGACACCATAATATTCTTAGAGGAAAACAGGAAAAACACTCTGACATAAATCACAGCAAGATCTTTTATGACCCACTTCCTAGAGTACTGAAAATAAAAACAAAAATAAGTAAGTGGGACCTAATTAAACTTAAAAGCTTTTGCACAGGAAAGGAAACCATAAACAAGATGAAAAGACCACCCAAAGAATGGGAGAAAATATTTGTAAATGAAGCAACAGACAAAGGGTTAATCTCCAAAATATACAAACAGCTCAGGCAGCTCAATACCAAAAAACAAAAAAACAAATCAAAAAATGGGCTGAATACCTTAACAGACATTTCAGTGAAGAACACATACAGATGGCTAAGAGGCACATGGAAAGATGCTCAACAACACTAATTATTAGAGAAATGCAAATCAAAACTACAATGAGGTATCACCTCACACCAGTCAGAATGGCCACCATTAGAAAATCTACAGACAATAAATGCTGGAGAGGGTGCAGAGAAAAGGGAACCCTCTTGCACTGTTAGTGGGAATGTAAATTGATAGAGCCACTGTGGAGAACAGTATGGAGGTTCCTTAAAAAACTAAAAATAGAACTACTGTATGACCCAGCAATCCCACTACTGGGCACATACTCTGAGAAAACCATAACTCAGAAAGACACATGTACCCCAATGTTCATCGCAGTACTATTTACAATAATCAGGACATGGATACAACCTAAATGTCCTTTGACAGATGAATGGGTAAATAAGATGTGATAATAAAATAGATAACTAATAAGAACCTGTTGTACTAAAAATAAAATTCAAAAAAAAATTTTTTTAAAGATGTGGTACATATATATACTGGAATATTACTCAGCCATAAAAAGAAATGAAATTGGGTCATTTGTAGAGATGTGGACAGACCCAGAATCTGTCATAGAGTGCCAGAAAGAGAAAAACAAATATTGTATATTAATGCACATATGTGGTATCTAGAAAAAAGTTACAGATAAACCTATTTGCAGGGCAAGAATAGAAAGGCAGACAGAGAATGGACGTGTGGACATGGGGTGATGGAGAGGGTGGGATGAATTAGATTAGATTTGAAATAAATACACTACCATATGTAAAATAGATAGCTAGTTGGAACCTGCTGTGTAGCACAGGAAGCTCAGCTCAGTCCTCTGTGATGGCCTAGTTGGGTGGGAAGGGAAGGGGAGGGAGGTCCCAGTGGGAGGGGACGTCTGTATGCATATGGCTGATTCACTTCTCTGTGCAGCAGAAACTAACAACATTGTAAAGAAATTATACTCCAATAAAAAAAAAAACACAGGGCTTCCCTGGTGGCGCAGTGGTTGAGGGTCCACCTGCTGATGCAGGGGACATGGGTTCGTGTCCCGGTCTGGGAGGATCCCACATGCCGCGGAGCGGCTGGGCCCGTGGGCCATGGCCGCTGGGCCTGTGCTTCCGGATCCTGTGCTCCAAAATGGGAGAGGCCATAGCGGTGAGAGGCCCGCGTACCGCAAAAAAAAACAAAAAAACAAACAAAAAAAAAAAACAAAAAAAACCCCACCACAAATTAACGGATTCTAGAAGTAAACAAATCCCTTGAAGAATAACTACAAATAAAACCGGGCCAAGAGTACCTGAAGCGGCTGCTCCTTTAACCCTGTCCTGTCTGAGCAAAGAACAGATGCCCTCCAGTGAACTACACGGAGAGGTGGGGCCAAATCCAAAGCTGAGACCCAGGAGCTGTGAGAACAAAGAAGAGAAAGGGAAATCTCTCCCAGCAGCCTCAGAAGCAGCAGATTAAAGCTCCACAATCAACTTGCTGTACGCTGCATCTGTGGAATACATGAATAGACAACGAATCATCCCTAATTGAGGAGCCAGGAGTCAGTGCTGTGCCTCTGAGGTGGGAGAGCCAACTTCAGGACACTGGTCCACAAGAGACCTCCCAGCTCCACATAATATCAAACGGCGAAAATCTAACAGAGATCTCCGTCTCAACACCAGCACTCAGCTTCACTCAATGACGAGCAAGCTACACTGCTGGACACCCTATGCAAAACAACTAGCAAGGCAGGAACACAACCCCACCCATTAGCAGAGAGGCTGCCTAAAATCATAAAAAGTCCACAGACACCCCAAAATACACCACCAGACATGGACCTGTCCACCAGAAAGACAAGATCCAGCCTCACCCACCAGAACACAACAGGCACTAGTCCCCTCCACCAGGAAGCCTACACAACCCACTGAACCAACCTTAGCCACTGGGGACAGACACCAAAAACAACGGGAACTACGAACCTACAGCCTGCGAAAAGGAGACCCCAAACACAGTAAGATAAGCAAAATGAGAAGACAGAAAAACACACAGCAGGAGAAGGAGCAAGATAAAAACCCACCAGACCTAACAAATGAAGAGGAAATAGGCAGTCTACCTGAAAAAGAATTCAGAATAATGATAGTAAAGATGATGCAAGATTCTATTTCCAAGATCCAAAATCTTGGAAACAGAATAGACAAAATGCAAGAAACAGTGAACAAGGACCTAGAAGAACTAAAGATGAATCAAGCATCGATTAAAAACACAATAAATGAAATGAAAAATACTCTAGATGGGATCAATAGCAGAATAACTGAGGCAGAAGAACAGATAAGTGAGGTGGAAGATAAAATAGTGGAAATAACTGATGCAGAGCAAAATAAAGAAAAAAGAATGAAAAGAACAGAGAACAGTCTCAGAGACGTCTGAGACAACATTAAACGCACCAACATTCGAATTATAAGGGTTCCAGAAGAAGAAGAGAAAAAGAAAGGGACTGAGAAAATATTTGAATAGATTATAGTTGAAAACTTCCCTAATATAGGAAAGGAAATAGTTAATCAAGTCCAGGAGGCACAGAGAGTCCCATACAGAATAAATCCAAGGAGAAATACGCCAAGACACATATTAATCAAACTGTCAAAAATTAAACACAAATCATATTAAAAGCAGCAAGGGAAAAACAACAAATAACACACAAGGGAATCTCCATCAGGTTAACAGCTGATCTCTCAGCAGAAACTCTACAAGCCAGAAGGGAGTGGCAGGACATAATTAAAGTGATGAAGGAGGAAAACCTGCAACCAAGATTACTCTACCCAGCAAGGATCTCATTCAGATTTGATGGAGAAATTAAAACCTTTACAGACAAGCAAAAGCTGAGAGAGTTCAGCACCACCAAACCAGCCTTACAACAAATGCTAAAGGAACTTCTCTAGGCAAGAAACACAACAGAAGGAAAACACCTACAATAACGAACCCAAAACAATTAAGGAAATGGGAATAGGAACATACATATCAATAATTACCTTAAATGTAAATGGACTAAATGCTCCCACCAAAAGACACAGATTGGCTGAATGGATACAAACACAAGACCTATATATATGCTGTCTACAAGAGACCCACTTCAGACCTAGAGACACATACAGATTGAAAGTAAGGGGATGGAAAAAGATATTCCATGCAAATGGAAATCAAAAGAAAGCTGGAGTAGCAATTCTTATATCAGACAAAATAGACTTTAAAATAAAGACTATTAGAAGAGACAAAAAAGGACACTACATAATGATAAAGGGATCGATCCAAGAAGAAGATATCACAATTGTAAATATTTATTCACCCAACATAGGAGCACCTCAATACATAAGGCAAATACTAACAGCCATAAAAGGGGAAATTGACAGTAACACACTCATAGTAGGGGACTTTAAAACCCCACTTTCACCAATGGACAGATCATCCAAAATGAAAATAAATAAGGAAACACAAGCTTTAAATGATACATTAAACAAGATGGACTTAATAGATATTTATAGGACATTCCATCCAAAAACAACAGAATACACATTTTTCTCAAGTGCTCATGGAACATTCTCCAGGATAGATCATATCTTGGGTCACAAGCCTTGGTAAATTTAAGAAAATTGAAATTCTATCAAGTATCTTTTCTGACCACAATACTATAAGACTAGACATCAATTACAGGAAAAGATCTGTAAAAAACACAAACACTTGGAGGCTAAACAATACACTACTCAATATCCAAGTGATCACTGAAGAAATCAAAGAGGAAATAAAAAAATACCTAGAAACAAATGACAATGGAGACACGATGACCCAAAACCTATGGGACGCAGCAAAAGCAGTTCTAAGGGGGAAGTTTATAGCAATACAATCCCACCTTAAGAAACAGGAAACATCTCGAGTAAACAACCTGACCTTGTACCTAAAGCAATTAGAGAAAGAAGAACAAAAAAACCCCAAAGTTAGCAGAAGGAAAGAAATCATAAAGATCAGATCAGAAATAAATGAAAAAGAAATGAAGGAAACGATAGCAAAGATCAATAAAACTAAAAGCTGGTTCTTCGAGAAGATAAACAAAATTGACAAACCATTAGCCAGACTCATCAAGAATAAAAGGGAGAAGACTCAAATCAATAGAATTAGAAACGAAAAAGGAGTAGTAACAACTGACACTGCAGAAATACAAAAGATCATGAGAGATTACTACAAGAAACTCTATGCCAATAAAATGGACAACCTGGAAGAAATGGACAAATTCTTAGAAATGCACAACCTGCCAAGACTGAATCAGGAAGAAATAGAAAATATGAACAGAGCAATCACAAGCACTGAAATTAAAATGGTGATTTAAAATCTTCCAACAAACAAAATCCCTGGACCAGATGGCTTCACAGGCAAATTCTATCAAGCATTTAGAGAAGAGCTAACACTTATCCTTCTCAAACTCTTCCAAAATATAGCCGAGGGAGGAGCACTCCCAAACTCATTCTATGAGGCCACCATCACCTTGATACCAAAACCAGGCAAGGATGTCACAAAGAAAGAAAACTACAGGCCAATATCACTGATGAACATAGATGCAAAAATCCTCAACAAAATACAAGCAAACAGAATCCAACAGCACATTAAAAGGATCATACACCATGATCAAGTGGGGTTTATTCCAGGAATGCAAGGATTCTTCAATATATGCAAATCAATCAACGTGATACACCATATTAACAAATTGAAGAAGAAAAACCATATGATCGTCTCAATAGATGCAGAGAAAGCTTTCGACAAAATTCAACACCCATTTATGATAAAAACCCTGCAGGAAGTAGGCATAGATGGAACTTTCCTCAACATAATAAAGGCCATATATGACAAACCCACAGCCAACATCGTCCTCAATGGTGAAAAACTGAAACCATTTCCACTAAGATCAGGAACAAGACAAGGTTGCCCACTCTCACCACTCTTATTCAACTTAGTTTTGGAAGTTTTAGCCACAGCAATCAGAGAAGAAAAGGAAATAAAAGGAATCCAAATCGGAAAAGAAGAAGTAAAGCTGTCACTATTTGCAGATGACATGATACTATACATAGAGAATCCTAAAGATGCTACCAGAAAACTACTAGAGCTAATCAATGAATTTGGTAAAGTAGAAGGATACAAAATTAATGCACAGAAATCTCTGGCATTCCTATACACTAATGATGAAAAATCTGAAAGTGAAATCAAGAAAACACTCCCATTTACCATTGCAACAAAAAGAATAAAATATCTAGGAATAAAGCTACCTAAGGAGACAAAAGACCTGTATGCAGAAAATTGTAAGGCACTGATGAAAGAAATTAAAGATGATACAAATAGATGGAGAGATATACCATGCTCCTGGATTGGAAGAATCAATATTGTGAAAATGACTCTACTACCCAAAGCAATCTACAGATTCAATGCAATCCCTATCAAACTACCACTGGCATTTTTCACAGAACTAGAATAAAAAATTGCAAAATTTGTTTGGAAAAACAAAAGGCCCCTAATAGTCAAAGCAATCTTGAGAACGAAAAACGGAGCTGGAGGAATCAGGCTCCCTGACTTCAGACTATACTACAAAGCTACAGTAATCAAGACAGTGTGGTACTGGCACAAAAACAGAAAGATAGATCAATGGAACAGGATAGAAAGCCCAGAGATAAACCCACTCACATATGGTCAACTTATCTTTGATAAAGGAGGCAGGAATGTACAGTGGAGAAAGGACAGCCTCTTCAATAAGTGGTGCTGGGAAAACTGGACAGGGACATGTAAAAGTATGAGATTAGATCATTCCCTAACACCATACACAAAAATAAGCTCAAAATGGATTAAAGACCTAAATGTAAGGCCAGAACCTATCAAACTCTTAGAGGAAAACATAGGCAGAACACTCTGACATAAATCACAGCAAGATCCTTTTGGACCCACATCCTAGAGAAATGGAAATAAAAACAAAGATAAACAAATGGGACCTAATGAAACTTCAAATCTTTTGCATAGCAAAGGAAACCATAAACAAGACCAAAAGACAACCCTCAGAATGGGAGAAAATATTTGCAAATGAAGCAACTGACAAAGGATTAATCTCCAAAATTTATAAGCAGCTCATGCAGCTCAATAGCAAAAAAACAAACAACCGAATCCAAAAATGGGCAGAAGACTTAAATAGGCATTTCTCCAAAGAAGATATACAGACTGCCAACAAACACATGAAAGAATGCTCAACATCATTAATCAGTAGAGAAATGCAAATCAAAACTACAATGAGATATCATTTCACACCAGTCAGAATGGCCATCCTCAAAATATCTAGAAACAATAAATGCTGGAGAGGGTGTGGAGAAAAGGGAACACTCTTGCACTGCTGGTGGGAATGTGAATTGGTACAGCCACTATGGAAAACACTATGGAGGTTTCTTAAAAAACTACAAATAGAACTACCATATGACCCAGCAATCCCACTACTGGGCATTTACTCTGAGAAAACCATAATTCAAAAAGAGACATGTACCAAAATGTTCATAGCAGCTCTATTCACAATAGCCCAGAGATGGAAACAACCTAAGTGTCCATCATCGGTTGAATGGATAAAGATATGGCACATATATACAATGGAATATTACTCAGCCATAAAAAGAGACGAAACTGAGTTATTTGTAATGAGGTGGATAGACCTAGAGCCTGTTATACAGAGTGAAGTAAGTCAGAAAGAGAAAGACAAATACCGTATGCTAACACATATATATGGAATTTAAGAAAAACAAATGTCATGAAGAACCTAGGGGTAAAACAGGTATTAAGACACAGACCTACTTGAGAATGGACTTGAGGATATGGGGAGGGGGAAGGGTAAGCTGTGACAAAGCGAAAGAGAGGCATGGGCATATATACAGTACCAAACGTAAGGTAGATAGCTAGTGGGAAGCAGCCGCATAGCACCAGGAGATCGGCTCGGTGCTTTGTGACCGCCTGGAAGGGTGGGATGGGGAGGGTGGGAGGGAGGGAGACACAGGAGGGAAGGGATGTGGGAACAGATGTATATGTATGACTGATTCACTTTGTTATAAAGCAGAAACTAATAAAAAAATTAAAAAATAAAAAAACAGTTAAATATAATTACAATTAAGTAATTTTAAATTATAATTAAACATTTAAATAAAACTGAAATTTTTTAAATTTTTGTACATAAAAACTATTACATTTTGATATTTAATATTAATTTTTAATATTTGAAGTCTATATTTTTTCCAATAATGTCTCAAGCTACATGTATACAAATTTAATAGTAATGTATGTAATATTATAAAGTATTTATTGTTCACTTTCTAGGTGCAGCACTTGTGATTGCATGTTAATTCATGAATAACTGTACAATGAATGGGAAAACAGAGCAGCAAGTAAATGAATGATCATACTGGGTGATAGTTCTTAATTTTTGAGGTATAGTTGATTTGCAATATTGTATAAGTGTCAGGGGTACATCATGGTGATTCACAAATCACTCTAAAAGATTATACTCTATTAAAGTTATTATAAAATATTGACTATATTTCCCTATACCATACAATATATCCTGGTGTTTGTACCTCATAATCCTCTACTTTTATCTTTTCCCTACCCCCGTCCCTCTCCCCACAACTAACAACTAATTTTTTTTGTATATCTATGAATCTGGTTTTTTCTTGTTATATTCACCAGTTTTATTTTTTAGATTCCATCAGTGATAACATGATATGTGATAACACCAGTATTTGTCTCTCGCTGTCTGACTTATTTTACTAAGCACAATTTCCTCCAAATCCATTCATACTGTTGTAAATGGCAAAATTTCATTCTTTTTTATGGCTGAATAGTATTACTTAGTATATACATATACTACCTCTTCTTTATTCATTCACCTCTTGATGGACACAGGTTGCTTCCATATCTTGGTAACTGTAAATAATACTGCTATGAACATTGGGGTGTATGTATCTTTTTGAATTAGTGTTTCCATTTTCTTTGGATATATACCCAGGAGTGGAATTGCTGGGTCATATAGTAGCTCTATTTTTAGTTTTTTGAGGAAACTCATTTCTGATTTTATTGATTTGGGCCCTCTCTTTTTCTTGATGAGTCTGGCTAAAATTTTTTGTTTTGTTTACCTTTTAAAAAAAAACAGCTCTTAGTTTCACTGATCTTTTCTGTTTTTCTTTTTTTTTTTTAGTCTCTATTTCATTTATTTCTGCTCTGATCTTTATGATTTCTTTCCTTTCATTAACTTTGGGTTTTGTTTGTTTTCCCCCCCTAGTTCTTTTAGTTGTAAGGCAAGTTTTTTTATTTGAGATTTTTGTTGTTTCCTAAGTTTGTATCACTATAAATTCCCCTCTTTCAACTGCTTTTGCTGTTTCCCATTGGGAGATAGTTCTTTATACAAAAATCAATTGTATTAGCTCTCTGAAATAGAAGATTTTAAAATTAATTAATTTGCCTTTCTCTTTTTAAGCACTCTGATTAAATCTCCTTTCACCCTGATATGTCTCCAGCATGGGTTACTGTTTTGCTACTCTGGAGAAGTTTGCTCACACCAAACTCAACTGCATTTGGACTAGTTGCCTTTGTTCCAAGAACAGAGGACATGAGGAGAGTCATTTGGCACCTAAATGATGCTAATCATGAGAGACAATGATTAGACTGAGAGTTGTGTTGTTTTGGTACTGAGCACTGGAGAAATGACAAAGCTACCTTGTATTCTTACTAAAACTAAAGTTTTGTTTGTGTTTGTGATAAGCTTGGATTACCTGGGCCTACAGTGTGGGTATGTCCTCCAGTGAAGGACATTACTTTTCTGTTAGTCTAAGTTTTTATAAGACATATGTGAAAAAGCAGTCTTGTCATTGGGGAATATGCAGAACACTTGACACTAGGCCTCTGGATTTGGAGGATTAGACACTTAAGGAGTCATCTGGAAAGGCAGTTACCTAGAATCTGTCGACTGGGGAGTCATGAGATTTTGTACTATTTCTGTCATTGGAAAGAAGCCCCAGTCCCATCTGAAGTTGATTTTATATGCAGTTCCTCTCACTGAGAAAAGGGGAGTCTTTAGTCACTGTTTTCTTATTGCTTAGGCTGGCTTCATTTTCATTTTTGGGTAATTCTACTAATTGGACCAGACTGCTCCTCTGCAATCCCTTTCCCAGTAGTAGCAAGGTCTTTCTCATTTTCATGATTTATTTTACTAATCAGATAGAATATTTTATGATGTTTGAGGACATTCTAGATCTTTAAACAAACAAAAAATGTTTTTTGAGGGGATTCTTTACCCTTAAGATTAGAAAATATTTTTTATCTATTTCTACAAAAGCATTTTAAAGGCAGAGCAATTATTTTCTGCATGCTTTGTTGTTTTAATTGGGAAAGTCTAAAATACTACCTAAGGACAGAAAATTTTGCTCTTCATATCATCTTCCTTGTATGACCAATGGGTGGTATTCTTGGGTTAAATATATTTCTAAAAAATCAGTGAGTGATCTTAATTATTAAACAGCAGTTCATAGGAGAAACAAAGCAGTAAAGACATATATTAATCTTGTTTTTTCAGGGAAGATGAGATCTGAGGTGATACAAAAATAGCATATATAACATTTAATTTTTCTGAAAGAAATATATATATAAAGACAGAAAAGATATATAGCAGCAGTTGTAGCAGCAGGGTTTTTTTCCAGATAAGGGTATTACAAGTTTTATTTATCCCCAGTTCTCTGTATTTACACAAATATTATTTTAAAAATTGAGATGTGTGTGCATATAAACATACACACAAAAATTTTTTTTATCTGAAGGCACTTATAATCTAGTAAGGGAGATTCAACATGTACATAGATATCCATCCATGGTAACTGAAGAAAAATAAGAGTGTCAGAGTATTACAGATAAGGTACCATGGATGATTAACATGGGAAGATAATATATTAGGTTTTTTTCTTGGCTTCTAGATTTTGCACGGAAAGTATTTTCTTTTCTCCAAGCAAAACACATTGCTTTCTATTTTTCAATTAGATACATCAGCAGTAATTTTTAGACATGAAAATCTCTGAATACCCCTACTAATTGTCTCATATAATTAAATTGAATGAGTTGAGTTTAGAAAACTCAGAAACCTATAATAAATAATTTCAGTTGATGAGTGTATAGAAACTCATTGAGATCACCATAAAATACCAAATAATAGTGGTACTATAGATTCCATTCATTTTTTAACTTTCCTTGCCATTTTAGACTGCTGATTTTATATTCCTATTTGGGGTTAGGCTATTCATCTATTAATCATTCTTTGATATCTTCTGCATCCTGGTAGAATTTCCCTTTTTCAAAGAACAAAACCACCCACTTAATTTCTTAATATACATCTTTCAATATTATAGTTACTATCCAAAGTGTGTTTTATCAAATTCCTCTAGCTGTATATTAAGACATGAATTCCAGAGTTAAATAAGTTTGGCAAACACTTTATAATTTATCTACATTTGTAAATCCAAAAAAAATTTAAATCTACATTATTTGAAAAAAATCAGATCAATGTAATATATGAAATAGTTTAGCTACAAAAATTTTTGTATTGTTCAAATTCTCAAACTGCCTTATTATGGTATAAGTTTTTTATTTTAAAAAATGGGGATTTCCATTAGTGGGTAGAATTTCTAAAATTTGAGATAAAAGAAATCTCTATTTGGGTTACACATAGTAGGCAGAAAAATCTTTGAAAATGGCCTGTGGATGGCAGTGTTTTGGTGTTCCAGAAGATAACTATCTCAAGTTGTTTTCCTTCTATGATTCATGTTTATATCTTGCCTCTGAATTGTATATAAAAACAACCAGCTGAGTGTATGTTGTCAGCTGGTAAGCACTTTTTAATGAACCAGACCTCACTTTTGTTTGAACATGCATCAATGTTTATGATTTTATTTCAGAACAACACCAGAATAAGGAGCATTTTGGCCAAGAGAAAATTAAATCAGCCAGTGATGAGCACTTATGAACAAGAACAGGCATCTCTAATGGTTCTGTAGCTTATTTTATCTGTTGCTCTATTTCTCCTCTGTGTAGTGTGTTGTGAAGTGTATGATTTATTCATAGAAGATACTGTCACTGTCAAAGGATTGTAGTCTAAACCACTGAAGAGTCTTGACAAAACCCATTAAAGAAAGGGGATAATAATCAAAATGTGAAGTATTTACAGACCATGTTTTATTTTTTCCCTTGAATAAATCCTACTGATCATTAAATCTGAACCATATGAAAATGCCAATGTGCAACTATTTTTAAACTACAAATATTGGGAACTTTATATGATTCAAGGTAATTTATCAGGTTTCAGTCTGGCCAGCGCTGATAGTTCTTAGTGTTTTCATTACGGTATGAGAAACCATAATAATAGAAATATTCTCTGAGCAGCAGTCACAAATTAATGTAACCATAAGACAAATGAGTTAGTTATAAAAGTAAAACTGAGGTTTATTTAAGGGATCTTAATAGGATATCAATCACAAAGACAACATGTCTTTTATACTACTGGGGGCAGTTGTCTAAACATGGCTAGTGTTAATCTCTTGATTTATACAGTTTCAATTCCACAAAATATGTGAAACTAGTTTATTAGTTTTCTGAGGTTTCTGTGACAAAATACCATGTAATCTGTGGCTTTAAATAATAAAAATTTATTCTCTCACATTTCTGGAGTCTAGGAGTCTGAAATCCAGAAGGGTCAGATCTGTTCCTTGCTTTTTCCAGCTTCTGGTGGTTGACAGCTTCCTTGACTTGAGGCAAATCTCCAATCTCTGCCACTGTCTTCACATTGCCTTCTCTTCTGTGTCTGTTTTCTGTGTCTCTTATAAAGACACTTGTCCTTGGATTTAGGAGCCACCAGGATAATATAAATATAGGATGATATCCTCAGCTAAGAACCTTACCCTAATTACATCTTCAAAGGTGCTTTTTACAAACAAGGTACCATTAACAGGTTACTTTTGGGGATTGGGACATGGATATATGTTTTGTGAGGGCTACTATTCATTCCACTACAGTAGTTCTGGATGTCTTTTGAAGAACTCAAATTATTCTTAAGGAAAAATAAAAAAGATTATGGTACAGTTTTGTTTTAGTTTGCTTCTACTTTAAATTCACCATCAAGTAATTTGAGGTCTAATGAAGTTCTTTATTCACATTCACTCTCCAAGAAAAAAGTAAGAAAACTTGCATAAGCATACTCAGACTTGGAATAAGCAAGACAATTAAAAAGATCTTTCACCTCTATGACGTGATCAGCTGGTGCATGAAGTCTTTGGTTCCCATTGGGATAAGGAGCTTGAGCCAGAATGTAAATCTTTATCAAGAAAGTCTTGCTGGAAAGAAAATGTCACCTGAACAAAGATAGTCATCTTAGAAATATAAGTGATTTACATTCTGGTATAAGCTCTCTACCTTGTAGCAGACTGGTAATGGTTCACAGAGAGGAACAATGTGTACCATCGTTCTAGAGGGTTTTCTAATAAGGCCACCTTGTAGTTTTCCAGTTCTATAAGAGAATGTATTCTTGTTTGAGTAACACTGATAAAAAGGTCTAAATCTTGTATGTAGTGCCATTTAACTTTTGAGGTTAATTTGTAAAAAACCTCTAAGCTGTGATTTTTATTTTTTTATTTTATTTTATTTTTTTACTTTTTGAAAAAGTAACTACCCTAAGGTCTTGGTTCTGTTATAAAAAGTTCATCGGTTTTATTTCTAACTTGATATTTTAAATTCAGGATTCTTTTCTCCCATTGGATTCATCAGTCCCATGTCCTTAAATCCTATCTTGTCTTTCTGCTGATTCTTAAATAATAAGTGATTAAAAATTTGACTTGTGATCATACTTTTTACAGTCCCATTAAGATGAATGCAATGATCTAAACTATCTGGAAACATGTGGATATAACTTCCCCCTTTCCAGTTAGTAGAAGCATTTTCATTATCAGATTTCTTAGGAGAGGATTAGTATTTCACATATCAGTGAGAATTACTTCATTCATTTATTCAAGAGCATTTCTTGACATTGTGGATACTGAGCCTCATTAGGCATGTTTTACTTTTAAGGACTAACAGACTGGTAAGGGATATGAAGAAATATACTTATGGTTATAAAAATAAAATTTGATGCTGGATAACGACAAATCCCATGAGAGAACACAGGAGGAATTCCTAATTCAAGGTGAAGGATCCAAAATTTCCTAGAGGAGATGGCTCTTCAGGTAGGTATGAAAGGGCAATTAGGAATTCATCCACTGCTGAATTCTCCTTGGCCACAGTCTATCACTCTAAAGCAATGTTCATTTTGTTTCATTAAAAAAAAAAAGTAACTTTGTCACTTTATTCTTTTCTCCCCAGATCTGGGATGGTCTTTGGAACAGACATAGAACAGCCTGGTTACATTCAGAAGCTAAAGATCTGGAAGGATGTAGCAGAAGGTATTTAAGGGTAAGTGGAAGGATGTCTAGGCAAGGCTTTACTTCTTTTATAATGTACCTTGGCATATGGAGACCATTATTTCCATAATCTTTTTGAAAAAAAAAAAAAAACTCAAGCAGTGCATTTCAGACTGACGAAAGTAGCTTATAAACCAAGGGACACAAAAACTAATTGTGATTACCGCAACTTCTTGCCTTATGTATCCCCCTCCAAGACACTGCTGAAGCTTTGTAAGGTGGTATTCTCCCTTACCACAGTAAGTAGTAAACTCTAGGCAGCTCTGTCATATTAACAGGTTGTATTGATGATATTTGGAAAGCAAGCATTTGACAAGATTCAATGCCAAAGGCATGTCTGACAATCATGATTTAGCAGATTCGTAAGCAACATGGCTTGGGCCTTGATTCAGAGATAGAATAGGACTCTTTTTTTGATTTCTAAAGTCTGGATTTTTGATTCAGTGGGATGGTGGGCTTCCCTCCAGGATAAATTTTGTGAAAGTACAAAGCAAGCTGTGAAACTAGACTGAATTTTTTTTGTCGTTGATGTTGTTATTGGCATAATGATTTACTGATTAAAAGGGGATTGTTGTTCAGGCAGCTGGATTGGCAACTCAGTATGTGGTTTGCTTATAAGCCTGTGAACACTGAGAAATTTCTGCTCCTACTAGTTAAGGATTTTATTTTTTCCTAATTATTAAAGACATGTTTACACTAGCATATGGAGTGAAATACAAAGGCTCCATTTTAAATAAATGAAACAATTTGTCACTGCATGTGACAAGACTTCTTCCCTGTGACAATGAATACTTGTATAGGAGAGGAAACTGCGAAGAACTGGGAATTGAAGTACAAAGAAGGAAGCTGAATCTCACCATACTAAAGACAGAGCTTTTGCTTTTAAGTGTAAATCTACCATTTATTATGTTCCCTGGTGAAATAAAAGTATTGTTCATTGTTTATTAACTATGACCTTGAAAATCACAAAGGAATGTACACAAAGGAGAAAAAAATGAATTAGTGTTAACAACAAAAGATTTTCATTTGTTTAAGTTATCTAAAATAAAAGGAATCATCAAGCCTTTGTAAAAATGAACTTTGACTCCTTTTCTAATTATCAAGTAGAAATTTCCATAACTAATTATTTGCCTTACAAAGTTAAGTTTCCAAATCCATATTGTACTTGAAATAAAGTTCATTAAATGACATGGTTTTACTGCTGAATTACTTCTTAGACTTATGGAAAGGAAATGTTTACAATTATTTCCATATATAAATAATATAAAGTGGGAATAATCATATTCTGAAGAAATCTGGTAAAACCAGATTTGGTAAAATAGTAGAACATCTGGTAAATCTGGTAAAAAATAGTAGAACAACTGCCTTATTTTATATTGTGCGGCACCTTACAAACCGACACTGTGTAAGACTCTGAAATGTTCAATTATTGTTTATAAAATAACTATCAGTAGGATTTGAACAAGGAAAACATTTACCATGAGAATTATGGATTAGAGATTAATTATGAGGATAAGACCTTACATAATTATGGAAGAGACTAGAGAAGGAAGGGTGTGAAAGGGAGATTTGGGAGATCAGGGAAAGGTCACTAATCAGCACTACTAAATAACTGACATAGGCACAAAGTCAGGAATTTCAGGGGATTCTGGGAAGCCAGTAATGTCCAGCTACCAAATGAAATGGGAACGTAAGAGAAGTGAAGGAAGAAGGCTAGGGCATATTATCCAGATTGCATAACTCCTACTTTTTAAGGTCTCCAGCCAGACATCTGATGGTGGGCTTTAATTGCGGTTGATCAGCGAGGCTTGCAGAGAGAAGATTAAAACAAGATTGAACCTGCTTTTTTCTGTCTGTCACAGCATCTAATCCAATGACCTTCAAAATGTAATGGCAGCTTCCTCACTTCTGCTTTCCAATTCTCAAGCAATTTCTTATTTTTGCCAACTCTAATCTAGAATATATAGGACATGGGATTCTGAAAAACATAGTTGTAGCTTAACTAAATTGACAGAGTACAAACTGCCACAGAGTTAAATATAAATTATAAATATTTTCAAGTAATGGTTAAGAAAAATAATAGTGGTAATTAAGTACATAGAAATTCATCTGGTACTGACCACATTTCTGCTTTTGCAGTTATAGAAAGTCTAAATTTATACATGAGAGAAATGTGCATGATGTTAATAAATTTAAATTGCAAAGCCTTTGGACTAAATAGTATCTGAAAAAAATCTATTATAGGAAAATATAGAGAAAGTTACTCTGAGGTCTAAAAGAACAAGCTCATTGATTATCTGAAACTTACTGATAGAGCAAATTACAGAATAGAAAATAGTTTATTTGCTGTATTCTAAATTAGCAAAATTATTACAGAAACTACTCTAAAAACCATCTTAGGCAAACTGACCCACAAGGTTATTCTGCATGGCAACTAATTAGAGTAAAATGAAGTCTACATTTATGCAATTCACAACTTCCTATACATGGAAAGACCTCTTATACGTGGATTCACTAGAACCCCAGAATTAGGAAAACTCTTGGATGATTTTTTTGTTATGTGAGGATCAGTGGGGGGGAAATTAAGCAGAAAAATAATATGGGGAGATAAGATTTTTGAATCTTGTTTCATTTTTAATTTTCCCCAACTATTTAAAAAATTTCAGTCCTACAAAACTTTACAGTAAACACCCATACAGTCTACTTAGAATGACAAATTGTTAAAAATGGGCATATTTGTTTCATCTATGGATAGATGGATAGAGAGAGGGATGGATGGATGGATGAATGGATAGATAATATTTAGATAATATAGATAAATAGATGGTATGGTGAGTTTAAAACAGTGAGAGAAGTTTACAGCTTCTCATTACAAGAGATGAGGTTGGTCTCCCAACCCTTGAATCTGGGATGGTCTTGTGTCTTGCTTTGACCAATAGAATTCAGTATAAGTGATATCGTGTGAGTTCTGAACCTAAGCTTTGAAGTTTCCTCTCTCCCCTGGTAGAATTCTACTACCATATAAACATGCTGTACCCATCCTTCAGAGAGGCCAAGTAGAGGAGAATTAAGGTGCTCCAGCCAACAGGCTGACAACCACCAGGCATGTGAATAAGATGATCATAGATCATCTGTTCCCAGAGGAAGTGCCAGGTGACTACATCATGAGTGAGCCCAGGGAAAATGAACAAAATTATCCATCTGAATCTTGTTCCAATTGCCAATCAGAAATTTGTATGTTAATAAGTTATTGTTATATTAAGCCAAGGCATTGAGTTTTGGATGGTTTGTTCACAGAAGAGGCTAACTGATACAGATAGACAGATGGATACTTTATTTTAAGCCATTTGGTAGTGAGTAGCAGGCCTAATAATAAATATTTCACTCTTAAATACTTCAGCATGTAACTCTCAAGAAGAAAAATTTCTCCTATATAATCCCAGTGTGATCATCACACTCAACAAATTTAACTTTGAACAATATTATCTAACATACATTTTAAAGGTTTCCTAGTCCAATAATGTTCTTCACATTACCTTTCTTTTTTAATCCAGTATAATCAAGGATTAAAAAATTAATTTAGTAGTCACACCTCATAGTCTCCTTTAATCTAAAAGTATGCCCTTCTTTGCATGACACTGACATTTTTTAAAGAGTCCTGGCCAGTTGTTTCAGTTTCTACAGAATGTTCCTCAATATAGTTTTGTTAAATTAATTATGATTAGATTGAAGTAAAACATTTTTGATAGAATATACGGTACATAGACGACCACATCTATTTCTCTGTGTATCACATTAAAAAACATGATTTCAAAAAAAAAATTCAGTTTGTACTGAAATTAGTGCAAAATTAGTTATGTTAACTTTGATCACTTGATTTAAGTGGTGTCTTATTCTTTTTTTTTTTTTAGTGTATTTTGATTTTGAATCATAGTTAGCTCATCCCCACATCCAGAGTTTAAATGAATTTACCATGCTTTATATAGATATAGATATAAAATATATATATACACACATATATGCATGTAAATCAGAATATGTATAGATGGATCCATTTGATTATTTATGGTGTGAGGTGTGCATCCAATTTTATATTTTCTCAAATGGCTATCCAGCTACTTTATATCATTTATTATTAAATATTATTATAGCATTGATTTGATATCTCATTTTTATTACATATTTAATATCCATAATTTAGGGTCAGTCTATGTCTTGACTTTCTATTTCACTCTTCCATTTATGAAGCAATACTGCTTAAATACAGAGGCTCTAGAGCAGCACTGTTCTGCAGAACTTTCTGGGATAATGGAAATGGTCTGTAGCTACATTGTACAATATGTTAACCACTTAAGATATGGCTAGTATGACTGATAAACTGAATTTTTATTTTATGTACTTTTTATTAAATTAATTTTTAATTTAACCAATTGTGTAAATAAATATCTGAACAGCTATTGTATAGGAGAGTGCAACTATAGAGGATGTTTTGATATTTGATAGGAATCCCTGATATTGTTCTGATAATCTGTTCTCATTTTTATTTTTCATGGTTTTCTTGACATTTTTAGAGTTTTTTAATTTGGAATTTCAGATCAAATTTTATAATTCCAAAAAAATAGATATTTTTCTTGGGATTCCATCAAAATGTACAAATTAATTTAGGGAAAACTGGCATTTATGTTTGAATGTTGAATAATTCAACCTTGCCAAAAGAGAGATATGGCCTTTACCCTTAGCTCCTAGGAGTTTCTCTAAGCTCTTGGAATGTCCTACTTGGTAAAAGTATCTTTGTTTAGCTGGTGGCTTTTGGCCACACTAGATAGTCTAACAGTGTGATTTAGGATGGAGGCTTTGAGTTACATGATATTAGCTCAATCTCTGGCGGGGCTAGAGATTGAGGTCAGCCATGTGGACTGCCAATCAGCTCTACATGACCAAGCATCAAAAATCATTATGGAGACCAAAGCTCAGGTGAATTTCCTTGGTTGGCAATACTGCGTGCCTATTGTAACACATTGTTTCCAGAAGAGCTGATGTTCCTGACTTCACTGGGAGAGGACAGCTAGAAGCTCTGCATTTGGAATTTTTGTGGAGTCTGCCCCATCATCTCTTCCCTTGGCTGATTTTCATATGTGTCCTTTCACTGCAACAAATGATAACTGTCAGTATAACAGCTGTCAGTGGTACTGTGAGTCCTTCCAGTGAATTATCAAAGCAGATGGTGGTCTTGGGGACCCCTAACCTTGCATTTGGTGTCAGAAGTGAGAGTGGTTTGAGGAACCCTGATCTCTTCATTTGATATCTGAGTGAGGGTGGTATTGTGGACTATTTCCTAAACTCAAAATACAACACATTTTATCCAAAAGATGTATTTACAGTTGTTTGAGGCTAGTTTTGCATCACTTGGATTTTAGGTTTTCCTTGTATATGTTTTGTACAATTTTTACTAATTTTATTGTTAAGTGTTTTATTTTTTTTTTGAAGTGTTGCTTGTGCCTTGAGTTAGTCTTATAATTATCATATATTTTTCAAGTACACTATTCATTATTGTAGAAATAGATTAGTTTTAATTTTTTTCTAGTTTCTATATCTCTAATTTTATCTCTTCTCTAATTGTGTTGGAATATTACATAGACACATATAAAGTATCTATACATTCCAGTTTTAGAGTTTTTTAAAAATCAAGAATGAGAGTTGTATTTTGTATGTTTCTCCTTATATCAATCAAAATGATGAATTATATTAATGGATATCCTAATATTGAATTACCTTTGCACTATTGCATTCCTAGGGTAAAATCTCATATGGTCTTGCTCTATGAATTTCTCAACATGTTTCTGCAGTCTATGTACTAATACTTGACTTAGGATTTTTGCACTGATATTTCTAAGTGAGATTGGTTAGTGGTTTTCTATTTTTCTGTTTCATTTTTGATACATTCATCAAGTGTAGGTATTAATGCTATATGTGCTTAGTTATATAAATTTGAGGTTTTTCTTCATTTTCTAAGTTCTGAAACAAATTATATGACATTGGGACTAATTGGTGTTTGAAGATTTAGTCATGAAAACACCTAGGCTTGGTGAAGAGTGTGTATGATGTTGTTTATTCTGTTTCTCCTCTGGAGTTTACCTTTCTAAGCTTTCTACTGGGGTCAGTTTTTAGTAAATTGTATTTCAAATCATTTTTCTGTTTTATTTAACTTGTGCTACACTGAGTTGTGAAAATACCGAATTAAAAAACTTCTGCTTTACTTGGAGCACTTTCATTCTCATGAATGCTTTATTCAAATATTTGTCGTTTAACATGTGAATTTTCACTTTGGAACCTACCAGAGCTTGTATGTGGGTGATGTGGTTGTTTCTGTTTAAACTCCCGTCCTCATTCAAGTTCTAGCATTTATCATCTGTGCTGTGCTTATTAAGACAGAAGTGCTGGAATCCACTGAGGTTCCATGGTAGCCTCAGATGTACACATTTTTCACTTCTAACTTGGGGATGTCCATTTCTTTCTTCACTAGTTCAGTCATATATTTTTTAAAATTTTTAAATGATATATTCTATTGGACATTTTTCAGTAAGAAGGATTTTAATATCTAATCTGCCATTAAAAACCATAACATTTTTCCATTTAGTTTAAATAAAATCAATTAATGTTGATTGCCTTTTCCGCTTTTAAATTAGTTGTTGTAGCACTAGCATGTCCACATGTTTTACTTATACTTTCATATTGAAAATACATCTTACAATGTCTAAGTTCATGTAAATATTTTGAAAAATCAATCAGTACAGAGGTTTTACATCTGAAAACTCGTTCTATCTTGATGTGTATAGTTCTACTGAACATCAGAAATCACTATGTGCATACAACCTCTTCAACAAAGCCATCAAAATCATACTGTTACACAATTTCTACACTAAGTCACCTCACTTAGAATACACTCCAGCCATAGTTCTTAACAAATATGCAATGTGTGCCTTTCCAAGTTCCTTCCATAGAACATGTATAAATATTTTATTTTCATGAAAGTCAGTAAATTTTATAGATTCTGTCTATGGTACAGAAAGTTTAAAAAAAGTTTTTGATGATTCAAAATAAAAGTAATTCCTGTCATTTTAGGTAGTACAAAGGCTAAGTAACTGATTCACAAATGGTAAGACCAATTCTAGTTCAAATATTGTTTGTGCTTTACATAATGAGTAGAAGGAAAATTCTGAAACCTGATTGGGGTGTTATTTCTCATAAATATTTGTCCTTGAGAGTGATACAACGCTAAAACCTTCATTTAAAAAGTAAAATATTTTATTACCTTTTCTTGAACTCTACACAGAATAGTTCAATAAAAAGAGCAGGTTAACATAAGATCCAGCAATCCCACTCCTGGGCATATATCCAGACAAAACTGTAATCCAAAAAGATACACACACCTCTGTGTTCATAGCAGTACTATTCACAGTAGGCAAGACATGGAAACAACCTAAATGTCCATCGACAGATGAAAGGATAAAAAAGATGTGGTACGTATATACAATGGAATACTACTCAGCCATAAAAAAGAATGAAATGGTGCCATTTGCATCAAGATGAATGGAACTAGAGATTATTATACTAAGTGAAGTAAGTTAGAAAGAGAAAGACAAATACCATATTATATCACTTATATGTGGAATCTAAAATATAACACAAATGAACCTATCTACAAAACAGAAACTGACTCAAGGACCTAGAGAACAGACTTGTGGTTGCTGTGGGGGAGGGATAGACTGGGAGTTTGCGGTTATCAGATGCAAACTATTACATATAGAATGGATAAACAACAAAGTCCTACTATATATAACAGGGAACTATATTCAATATCCTGAGATAAACCATAGTGAAAAATTATATAAGAAAGAAAGTATTTGTATAACTAAATCAGTTTGCTGTACAGAAGAAATTAACATTGTAAATCAACTATACTTCAATTAAAAAATAAAAATAAAAAAAGATTTCAAAAAGATGAGGTTGGGGCTTCCCTGGTGGCGCAGTGGTTGAGAGTCCGCCTGCCGATGCAGGGGACACGGGTTCGTGCCCCTATCCCGGAAGATCCCACATGCCGCGGAGCGGCTGGGCCCGCGAGCCATGGCCGCGGAGCCTGTGTGTCCGGAGCCTGTGCTCCGCAACGGGAGAGGCCACAGCAGTGAGAGGCCCGCGTACAGCAAAAAAAAAAAAAAAAAAAAAAAAAAAAAAAAAAAAAGATGAGGTTAATTTAATATTAACCCAAATACTCCCAAGAACCACTAATGCAATGTAGTTTCACAGCAGGTTGTCTGGAAAATGGTCAGTGACAAATTTCTAAACTATGTTTATTCCAAAGATAATCTCAGTAATAGATAGTAAACTAAAGTGTTTTTGAAATGTACTGCTCTAAAATAGTTTATAAATTTAAGCATTTAGAAAAATAATAAATGTTTAAGAAATCAGAAAATACAGAGAATATGAAAATTATATAAAATCCACTATAATTCTATCACCCAAGAAAAACTGAATGTTTTGCTCCAGTTGCTTTTAATTTTTAACATCTAAATGTGTAATTTTTCATAAATTATAATCATACTGAATGTATTTTTTACCTCTAAACTTATTTTTTCTTTTTATATTAGGAGAATTTTCTCATAACAATAAAATTTAATTTTTAAAAACCCTGTTTTAATGACTTTTTCTAAATGGTTTACCACTCATTTATTTAACCAATAAAATTATTTTATTTTGAGAAACTTCAATTGTCTACAATTTAGTGTTATAAAAAATGCCACAATGGGGCTTCCCTGATGGCGCAGTGGTTGAGAGTCCGCCTGCCAATTCATGGGACAGGGGTTCATGCCCCGGCCCGGGAGGATCCCACATGCCGTGGAGCGGCTGGGCCCGTGAGCCATGGCCGCTGAGCCAGCACGTCCGGAGCCTGTGCTCCACAATGGGAGAGGTCACAACAGTGAGAGGCCCACATACCGCAAAAAAAAATAATAATAAAAATAATAAAATTTTTTTTTAAATGCCACAATGGATATACATGAACATTTGCCTAAATACTTATTTTTTTAAGTTGAATTACTGAATCAGAAAGGTTTTTTTTAGAAAGAGTATGTGAATTTAATGTCCCACTAAAAGAATGTGATATCTTCCTAAGTATATATTATTATTATTTTACATTGTTTATTCAGTAGATAAAAATGATATATTTCTTTAGTTTTCACTTGAATTTCCTTTAGTACAAAAAAAGTGAGCCATTTCATAGGCTTAGTGCAATTTATAATATTTCTTTTTAGTATCAAAGTTTTAAGAGTTTAACCTTTTTCAACAATTGAGGTAAAATTTACATAGAGATATGCACAAAATATTGTTTTAATAAATGCACATACTCAAACAAACACAATCAAGGTATAAAAAATTTCCCTGATGCCAGAAAATTCTCGTGTCCCCTTTCCAACGACCACTATTTTGATTTCTAGCTCAACAGATTAGTTTTCCCTGTCCTTGATCTTCATATAAATGAATTCATAATATATCTACTATTTGTGTCTGGCCATTCTAACAAGTGTGAGGTAATATCTCATTGTGGCTTTTTTTTTTTTTTTTTTTTTTTTTGTGGTACATGGGCCTCTCACTCTTGTGGCCTCTCCCATTGCGGAGCACAGGCTCCGATGTGCAGGTTCACTGGCCATGGCTCACGGGCCCAGCTGCTCCATGGCATGTGGGATCTTCCCAGACCGGGGCACGAACCCGTGTCCCCTGCATCGGCAGGAGGACTCTCAACCACTGCGCCACCGGGGAAGCTCCTCACTGTGGTTTTGATTTGCATTTACCTGACGATCAGTGATATTGAGCATCTTTTCATGTACCTATTTGCCATTTATATGTCTTCTTTGGAAAAATGTCTATTCAAATTCTCTGCCCATTTGAAAATTTGTTTTTCTGCTTTTGACTTTTATGAGTTCTTTATATATTTTGGATATTAACCCCTTCTCAGATATATGATTTGCAAATATTTTCTCTTATTCCATAGGTTGTCTTTTTAAGTCAAAACAATCTTGAAAAAGAAAAGCAAAGCTGGAGGCATCACACTTCCTGATTTCAAACTATATTATAAAGCTAATCCAACAGTATGATACTGGCAGAAAAACAGAAACATAGACCAATGGAACAGAATACAGAGCACAGAAATAAAACCACATAGATACAATTAATTAATTTATGACAGTAGGGTCAAGAATATACAATGGAGAAAGGACAGTTTCTTCAATAAATGGTGTTAGGAAAACTGGACAGCCACATGTGCCTATTTAGTATTCCAGACTAATCAATTTAATATAACAGTCTCACTAGAGAGGAAAATAACATAATCAGAGCTGTAGTTTAGAAAAAGACTCACACTGAGACTGTGCAGAAGATGGACACAAGGGCAGGAGCACAGAGAAGACCAGAAAATGAAGGGAAGGATATTAGACACAAGGTTTTTAAAAATTGTTATTATATAAAATGGTATAATGAGATTCTGAACTAGAGAAATAGAAATAAGATTAGAAAAGGGATTTCAGAGATATTTGAACAACAGAAGGAATGGGAATTACTGAAAGATAGCAGGGAAAGACTTCTAAAAGTAAAATGAGTCAAAGATGATGTTTCGAATTAGATTGATTGTTCTGATGTTAATGTTTGGACAAACACCAGGAAAACAGGAGATGATAATTTTAAAGTGGGGAGAAGAAAAATGAGATCAAATTTGAACTGAAAGTTGTGTTCATATTGCCTTTGGATGTAGCTGACTGGAAGCATGAAATAGCAGTATATTTTAATTTTGTGCAGCTATTAATTCCCCAATCTCCAAAATTATACAATCCCAGTAGAGAAATCTCCAAAATAGAAGCAAATTGGACAGCGTAAGAATTTAAGAATAAAGAAATGACATCTCACTGATGTATTCTCTGGTCATTCTCTTCTTTTGGGGATAAATATTTCTAATCTACTTAGTGCTGACTCCACTATTATTTTTTTCCACTAGCATCTTCTGCTTGCTGTGTTCGCCAGCCTTTTTGCTCACCCCAATTCCCCAGTGCATTCAGTGAATAAGGCTCTCGAGTTAACCTGTCAAATTCAATTAACTGGTGCAAGCTGTCCATGGTGACACTTGCTGTAATTAATTGAGAAAACCAGCATAAAGGCACACTTCAGAGTACTTTGTAATTGAGTGTGAAGTCTCATGAGAGCTGTTGCTCAATTCCAAGTGTATGGAGTTTTGGGTAGAATTTGGGTTGTGCCATGGAAACCATTTATGAACTTGTTATAGGTTACATCTAAAATTCTATATACCACCAGATTTGCTCTCAAGAGACATGGTTTGAGAAACCTGATAGTTTTGTGTCCATAGGATGTTTCAACTTCTTTCTCTCCTAATTTATCCCAACATATATTTCAGATTTTTCCTTTCTCCTTACTCCCAACTATCAATAAAAGAAAATTATTTCAACCTTCTGTTGAATATCATGACCAGAAAATTGAACACAGTTTTAGTCTAGATGATAATGATATAAAGATTTAATAAAAATATTTTTTTAAATAGTAAAACTTATACTGCCAGGGTCCCGTGACCCAGGGAAAACTTCCCTGGGAGAACGCACAGCGCTCCTCAGGCTGGTGCAATGTCACGCCGGCCTTTGCAGATGCAGGTTCGCCCCTCATCCGTACCCCACCCAGCCCCCCAAGCCTGAGTGAGCCAGAGCCCCCGAATCAGCTGTTCCTTTAACCCCATCCCGTCTGAGCAACGAAGAGATGCCGTGAGGTGACCTATATGCAGAGGTGGGTCCAAATACAAAGCTGAACCCCGGGAGCTTAGCGAACAAAGAAGAGAAAGGGAAACTTCTCCCAGCAGCCTCAGGAGCAGCAGATTAAATCTCCACAATCAACTTGATGTACCCTGCATCTGTGGAATACCTGAATAGACAATGGATCATTCCAAATTGAGGAGGTGGACTTTGACAGCAACGATATATATATATTTTTTGCTTTTTCTCTTTTTGTAAGTGTGTATGTGTATGCTTCTGTGTGAGATATTGTCTCTATAGCTTTGCTTTTACCATTTGTCCTAGGGTTATTTCTGTCCTTTTTTTTCTAATTAAAAATCTTTTTCTTAATTATTTTTTAATATATTTATTTTATTTTATCTTCTTCTTTTTTTCTTTTTTTTCTCCCTTTTATTCTGAGCCGTATAGAGGACAGGCTCTTGGTGCTCCAGCCAGGCATCAGGGCTCTGCCACTGAGGTGGGAGAGCTAAGTTCAGGACACTGGTCCACAAGAGACCTCCCAGCTCCACATAATATCAAATGCAGAAAATCTCCAAGAGATTTCCATCTCAACACCAAGACCCAGCTCCACTCAATGACCAGCAAGCTACAGTGCTGGACACTCTATGACAAACAACTAGAAAGACAAGAACACAACCTCATCCATTAACACAGAGGCTGCCTAAAATCATAAGGCCACAGACACCCCAAAACACACCACCACACGTGGACCTGCCCAACAGAAAGACAAGATCCAGCCTCATCCACCAGAAGACAGGCACTAGTCCCCTCCACCAGGAAGCCTATACAACCCACTGCACCAACCTTAGCCACTGGGGGCAGACAGAAAAAACAGTGGGAACCTGCAAAACAGGAAAAAACAACCTGCAGCCTGCAAAGAGGACACCCCAACACAGTATGTTAAGTAAAATGAGAAGACAGAGAAACACACAGCAGATGAAGGAGCAAGGCAAAAACCCACCAGCCTAACAAATGAAGAGTAAATACGCAGTCTCCCTTAAAAATAATTCAGAGTAATGATAGTAAAGATGACTCAAAATATTGGAAATAGAATGGAGAAAATATAAGAAACATTTAAAAAGTACCTAGAAGAACTGAAGAGCAAACAAATAGTGATGAACAACACAATAAATGAAATTAAAAATTCTCTAGAAAGGATCAATAGCAGAATAACTGAGGCAGAAGAATGGATAAGTGACCAGAAAGATAAAATAGTGGAAATAACTACTACAGAGCAGAATACAGAAAAAAGAATGAAAAGAATTGAGAGTCTCAGAGATATCTGGGACAACATTAAATGCACCAACATATGAATTACAGGGGTCCCAGAAGAAGAAGAGAAAAAGAAACGGACTGAGAAAATATTTGAAGAGATTATAGTTGAAAACTTCCCTAATATTGGAAAGGAAATAGTTAATCAAGTCCAAGAAGCACAGAGAGACCCATACAGGATAAATCCAAGGAGAAACATGCCAAGACACATATTAATCAATCTGTCAAAAATTAAATACAAAGAAAACATATTAAAAGAGCAAGGGAAAAACAACAAATAACACACAAGGGAATCCCCATAAGGTTAACAGCTGAACTTTCAGCAGAAACTCTGCAAGCCAGAAGGGAATGGCAGGACATATTTGAAGTGATGAAGCAGAAAAACCTACAACCAAGATTACTGTACCCAGCAAGGATCTCATTCAGATTTGATGGAGAAATTAAAACCTCTACAGACAAGCAAAAGCTGAGAGAGTTCAGCACCACCAAACCAGCTTTACAACAAATGCCAAAGGACCTTCCCTAGGCAAGAGACACAAGAGAAGGAAAAGACCTACAATAACAAACCCAAAACAATTAAGAAAATGGGAATAGGAACATACATATCGATACTTACCTTAAATGTAAATGGATTAAATGCTCCCACTAAAAGACACAGACTGGTTGAATGGATACAGAAAGAAGACCCAAATATATGCTGTCTACAAGAGACCCACTTCAGACCTAGAGACACATACAGATTGAAAGGGAGGGGATGGAAAAAGATATTACATGCAAATGGAAACCAAAAGAAAGCTGGAGTAGCAATTGTCATATCAGACAAAATAGACTTTAAAATAAAGACTATCTGGGCTTCCTTGGTGGCGCAGTGGTTGACAGTCCACCTGCTGATGCAGGGGACACGGGTTCGTGCCCCGGTCCGGGAAGATCCCACATGCCGTGGAGCGGCTGGGCCCGTGAGCAACGGCTGCTGAGCCTGCGCATCCGGAGCCTGTGCTCCGCAATGGGAGAGGCCACAACAGTCAGAGGCCTGCGTACCGCAAAAAAATAAAAAATAAAAACTATTAGAAAAGACAAATAAGGACACTACATAATGATCAAGGGATCGATCCAAGAAGAAGATATAATAATTGTAAATATTTATGCACCCAACATAGGAGCACCTCAATACATAAGGCAAATACTAATAGCCATAAAAGGGGAAATCGACAGTAACACATTCATAGTAGGGGACTTTAACACCCCACTTTCACCAATGGACAGATCATCCAAAATGAAAATAAATAAGGAAACACAAGCTTTAAATGATACATTAAACAAGATGGACTTAATTGATATTTATAGGACATTCCATCCAAAAAGAACAGAATACACATTTTTCTCAAGGGCTCACAGAACATTCTCCAGGATAGATCATATCTTGGATCACAAATCAAGCCTTGGTAAATTTAAGAAAATTGAAATTTTATCAACTATCTTTTCTGACCACAACGCTATGAGACTAGATATGAATTATAGGAAAAGATCTGTAAAACATACAAACACATGGAGGCTAAACAATACACTACTTAATAACGAAGTGATCACTGCAGAAATCAAAGAGGAAATAAAAAAATACCTAGAAAAAAATGACAATGGAGACACGACAACCCAAAACCTATGGGATGCAGCAAAAGCAATTCTAAGAGGGAAGTTTATAGGAATACAATCCCACCTTAAGAAACAGGAAACATCTCGAATAAACAACTTAACCTTGCACCTAAAGCAATTAGAGAAAGAAGCACAAAAAAACGCAAAAGTTAGCAGAGGGAAAAAATCATAAACATCAGATCAGAAATAAATGAAAAAGAAATGAAGGAAACAATAGCAAAGATCAATAAAACTAAAAGCTGGTTCTTTGAGAAGATAAACAAAGTTGATAAGTCATTAGCCAGACTCATCAAGAAAAAAAGGGAGAAGACTCAAATCAATAGAATTAGAAATGAAAAAGGAGAAGTAACAACTGACACTGCAGAAATACAAAAGAACATGAGAGATTACTACAAGCAACTCTATGCCAATAAACTGGACAACCTGGAAGAAATGGACAAATTCTTAGAAATGCACAACCTGCCAAGACTGAATCAGGAAGAAATAGAAAATATGAACAGAGCAATCACAAGCACTGAAATTAAAATGGTGATTTAAAATCTTCCAACAAACATAATCCCTGGACCAGATGGCTTCACAGGCGAATTCTATCAAACATTTAGAGAAGAGCTAACACCTATCCTTCTCAAACTCTTCCAAAATATAGCAGAGGGAGGAACACTCCAAAGCTCATTCTATGAGGCCACTCTCACCCTGATACCAAAACCAGACAAGGATGTCACAAAGAAAGAAAACTACAGGTCAATATCACTGATGAACACAGATACAAAAATCCTCAACACAATACTAGCAAACAGAATCCAACAACACATTAAAAGGATCATACACCATGATCACGTGGGGTTTATTCCAGGAATGCAAGGATTCTTTAATATGTGCAAATCAATCAACGTGATACAACATATTAATAAACTGAAGGAGAAAAACCATATGATCATCTCAATAGATGCAGAGAAAGCTTTCGACAAAATTCAACACCCATTTATGATAAAAACCCTGCAGAAAGTAGGCATAGAGGGAACTTTCCTCAACATAATAAAGGCCATATATGATAAACCCACAGCCAACATCGTCCTCAATGGTGAAAAACTGAAACCATTTCCACTAAGATCAGGAACAAGACAAGGTTGTCCACTCTCACCACTCTTATTCAACATAGTTTTGGAAGTTTTAGCCACAGCATTCAGAGAAGAAAAGGAAATAAAAGGAATCCAAATCGGAAAAGAAGAAGTAAAGCTGTCACTCTTTGCAGACGACATGATACTTTACATAGATAATCTTAAAGATGCTACCAGAAAAGTACTAAAGGTAATGAATGAATTTGGTAAAGTAGCAGGATACAAAATTAATGCATAGAAATCTCTGGCATTCCTATACACTAATGATGAAAAATCCGAAAGTGAAATCAAGAAAACACTCCCATTTATGGTTGCAACAAAAAGAATAAAATATCTAGGAATAAACCTACCTAAGGAGACAAAAGACCTGTATGCAGAAAATTATAAGACACTGATGAAAGAAATGAAAGATGATACAAATAGATGGAGAGATATACCATGTACTTGGATTGGAAGAATCAACATTGTGGAAATGACTCTACTACTCAAAGCAATCTACAGATTCAATGCAATCCCTATCAAACTACCACTGGCATTTTTCACAGAACTAGAACAAAAAGTTTCACAATTTGTATGGAAACACAAAAGACCCCGAATAGCCAAAGCAATCTTGAGAACGAAAAACGGAGCTGGAGGAATCAGGCTCCCTGACTTCAGACTATCCTACAAAGCTACAGTAATCAAGACAGTGTGGTCCTGGCACAAAGACAGAAATATAGATCAATGGAAAAGGATAGAAAGCCCAGAGATAAATGCACGCAAATATGGTCACCTTATCTTTGATAAAGGAGGCAGGAATGTAGAGTGGAGAAAGGACAGCCTCTTCAATAAGTGGTGCTGGGAAAACTGGACAGGTACATGTGGAAGTGTGAGATTAGATCACTCCCTAACACCATACACAAAAATAAACCCAAAATGGATTAAAGACCTAAATGCAAGGTCAGAAACTATCATACTCTTAGAGGAAAACATAGGCAGAACACTCCATGACATAAATCACAGCAAGATTCTTTTTGACCCACCTCCCAGGTAAATTGAAATAACAAAAATAAAAAATGAGACCTAATGAAACTTCAAAGCTTTTGCACAGCAAAGGAAACCATAAACAAGACCAAAAGGCAACCCTCAGAATGGGAGATAATATTTGCAAATGAAGCAACCAACAAAGGATTAATTTGCAAAATTTACAAGCAGCTCAATAACAAAAAACAAACAACCCAATCCAAAAATGGGCAGAAGTCCTAAACAGACATTTCTCCAAAGAAGATATACAGACTGCCAACAAACACATGAAAGAATGCTCAACATCATTAATCATTAGAGAAATACAAATCAAAACTACAATGAGATATCTCACACCAGTCAGAATGGCCATCATCAAAATATCTAGAAACGATAAATGCTGGAGAGGGTGTGGAGAAAAGGGAACACTCTTGTAGTGCTGGTGGGAATGTGAATTGGTACAGCCACTATGGAGAACAGTATGGAGGTTCCTTAAAAAACTACAAATAGAACTACCATACCATCCAGCAATCCCACTACTGGGCCTATACCCTGAGAAAACTATAATTGAAAAAGAGTCATGTACCAAAATGTTCATTGCAGCTCTATTTATAATAGCCAGGAGATGGAAACAACCTAAGTGTCCATCATCGGATGAATGGATAAAGAGGATGTGGCACATATATACAGTGGAATATTACTCAGCCATAAAAAGAAACAAAATTGAGCTGTTTGTAATGAGGTGGATGGACCTAGGGTCTGTCATACAGAGTGAAGTACGTCAGAAAGAGAAAGACAAATACTGTATGCTAACACATATATATGGAATTTATGGGGAAAAAATGTCATGAAGAACCTAGGGGTAAGACAGGAATAAAGACACAGACCTACTAGAGAATGGACTTTAGGATATGGGGAGGGGGAAGGGTAAGCTGTGACAAAGCGAGAGAGAGACGTGGACATATACACACTACCAAACGGAAAATATATAGCTAGTGGGAAGCAGCCGCATAGCACAGGGAGATCAGCTCAGTTCTTTGTGACCACCTAGAGGGGTGGGATAGGGAGGGTGGGAGGGAGGGATATGCAAGAGGGAAGAGATATGGGAACATATGTATATGTATAACTGATTCACTTTGTTATAAAGCAGAAACTAGCACACCATTGTAAAGCAATTATACTCCAATAAAGATGTTAACAACAACAACAAAAAGTCATGTACCACAATGTTCATTGCAGCTCTATTTACAGTAGCCAGGAAATGCAAGCAACCTAAGCCTCCATCAACAGATGAATGGATAAAGAAGATGTGGAACATATATACAATGGAATATTACTCAGCCATAAAAAGGAATGAAACTGAGTTATTTGTAGTGAGGTGGATGGACATAGAGACTGTCATTCAGAGTGAAGTAAGTCAGAAAGAGAAAAACAAATACCATATGTTAACACATATATATGGAATCTAAAAAAAAAAAAAAAAAGTCATGTTGAACCTAGGGGCAAGACGGGAATAAAGACGCAGACCTACTAGAGAATGGACTTGAGGATACAGGGAGGGGGAAGCATAAGCTGGGACAAAGTGAGAGAGTGGCATGGACATATATACACTACCAAACGTAAAGTAGATAGCTTGTGGGAAGCAGCTGCATAGTACTGGGAGATCAGCTCAGTGCTCTGTGACCACATAGAGGGGTGGGACAGGGAGGGTGGGAGGGAGGGAGACACAAGAGGGAAGAGATATGGGGACATATGTATATTTATAACTGATTCACTTTGTTATAGAGCAGAAACTAACATACCATTTTAAAGCAACTATACTCCAATAAAGATGTTTAAAGAAAATAAAAATAAAAATAGTAAAACTTGTAAAGTGCTTTCCTCTGTGCCCACAATATTAGATAATCTTCTGTTTTCATAGTGCTCAGATCCATTAACTCAACCTATCAAAACAGGTTGTATCTGAATATGCAGCAGTATCCTACAACATCATTAATGCAGGATAACATGCTATTTTAAAATTATTCAGCCATCTAGTTTTTGTCCATGTTAATAAAATTCCTTAGCCTTCTTCCCTGGGTGCCAGAATAATTCCAAGGTAACTGACTAAGGCTTATATTAATCACCACTAGATGGTAGCCTTGTCAGGGATCATTGATCCATATAGCGATTCCTTGGGTGGTTGTGATAAGTAAATGAGAAAATGCATGTATTATAATTACCACAAATCCAGTACAGAATGAGTGCAGAGTAAATACCAGTCATTATTTTTAATTTTAAATGAATTCTTAATGAACATTTACTGCATATTAGCCGTGGTATCAGATAATCTTAAAACTGGTTTAATAATCAACTATTTAAAATTTTTCAATTTTGTATTTTTACTGAACTTTGATTATTTATGTGGTCAATTATATAGCCACACATTTAATGTTATATATTTTAGAAAAATTATTTTAATAATTATTTGGTATTAGTTATAAGCAGAGACTCTGTTAATGCAATAAATACTCCTTAAGACATTTAAATGTATTTAAAATTTTTTTTACTTTAACATCTTTCTACCATTTTCTGATTGTCAAATCTCCACATAAAGCTTTTCTCCACAGTTACTCAGTACATCCATTTCACACTCTCATGGTATCAGTGATCATATTCTCCTATACTGTAATGTTTCATGCAAAGTGAACCAAAAATAAAACAAAGCAAAACAAACAAAAACTCATGGAATATGAACTTCTTTCCACACTCTGCAGAGCATACAAAAATGGATGATCCTTTCCTTATATATCAAAATAAGTTTTAAGTATGTTCCTTCCATTTTAATACCCCGACCTTACGAATTCTAAATGTATAACTGTAGATGTACATCTGTAAAGACATTAAAAATTTATGGCATCCACTAGATATGAAAGATAAGAAATAACAATAGAATGCGAAGTATTCTGATTCTAATATTTTAACATTAATACTTTATTTTCAAAAATTAAAATTATGTATCTATATTGTAAAAATATCAAACACTAAATGTTATACACAATAAGAAAATTTTTCCTTGCTCATCCCATTGTATACTGTAGAGGAAGCCACTCTTTTGTTCTCTCTTTTATTGTTTCCTCTCTTAGTGTATGATCACACACACACAAAAAAACATATGTCTTTGAAATCTTTTGTTGTGAATAAATCACATTCTTTTTAATAGCTTCATATGTGCCATAATTTATTTTTTCTATTTTCTTAAAATAGACATGTATAATTTTTAACTATAGCACATAAATATGTGTATGTGTATATACGTGGGTATATTTATGTATACTTGTATATATTTGTGCATATGTTCAAGTATTGATGAAATAGTAACTTTTCAGAAGTGGATTTTGCTAGTGCATTTTGCTCAGGTTTTTTGGAAGGTTGTTCTTTTTTTATTTGTTGGTAAGAGATATTTATATATTGTTAATATGAATAATTTTTGTAATTGCACATTTTTATGCCAGTTTGTCACTAGGTTTTTTAATTCTGTCATAAGTTCTTTCTTAAGATGAATAATTTTACGTTATAAAATCTCATATGTATACATACATGTAGTGTCTTTTTTAGGAAAACTTTCCACATTCCAACATTACATAATAAAACCATTTGTTTCCTTCTAGCATATTTATGCTCTATTATGTGTACTTCAATTCATCAGAAGCTTGCTGTTACGTAAAGTTTTGAATAGAAGTTTAGCTTTTGTTTTTTCCAAATACATGATCAAATGTCCAAACTCTCTTTATTATTAAATAGTCCATCTTTCTCCAGCTAAACTTAAAAGCCAAATTTACCTAATAGTAAACTCATTTATACGGCTATGCATGTCTTTCTGACCCAATTTCTCTTCTATTTATTTATGCCTCTAATATTGAACCAATCAATACTAACTCTTTTTAATAATGTTGCTAAAATTTTTTTTTGTGATAGCTATTTAACAGACTAGATTTTTGGATAAAACTGAGAATCAGTTCATCAATTTTCTTAGAATTATTAATCCCTATGATAGTATAATTAAAATATTACATATCAGAATCTAATATTTAAATATAAAGCCAATGATCATAGGAAAATTTATAGCCTTAAACACTTAATCATATATATGTACATATTCACATATGTATAGAACAAATTAAATCTTCAAATTAAAAAATGGGAAAATTATAAAGAAAATATAATAAATAATAAAGATAAAATCAGAAATTAAGAAAAGAGTAATCAAGTTAGTCAATATTTTAAAAATATACATAAATCAGACAAATGTTCAGCTCAGTTAATAAAAAAGATAAAGCATAAATATACAAAGTGTACAAAATGTATATTTGCTGCAATTTTTTAGTAGAAAAGAAATCTCATATATGCCTGGCTTGTTAAGTTTTTTTAAATCAAGAAGTCTTGTTGGATTTTGTAGAATAATTTTTCTGTTTATGAAGTGCATTATACTGATAGATTTATGATGGTGAATTACTTTTTTTTAATAGATTTATTTATTTATACATTTTTGGCTGCATTGGGTCTTCATTGCTGTGCATGGGTCCTCTCCAGCTGTGGCGAGTGGGGGCCACTCCTTGCTGCGGTGCACTGGCCTCTCACTGCGGTGGCCTGTCCCGTTGCGGAACACGGGCTCTAGGTGCACAGGCTTCAGCAGTGGTGGCATGCAGGCTCAGCAGCTGTGGCCCATGCGCTCCAGAGAGCAGGCTCAGCAGTTGTAGCACAGGGGCCTAGCCACTCTGTGGCATGCGGGATCTTCCCGGACCAGGGCTCAAACTCGTGTCCGTCGCATTGGCAGACAGACTCTCAACCACTGTGCCACCAGGGAAGTCCCGTGAATTACTTCTATATTCAAAGGATAAGTACTACTTTATCCTGATATATTATTTTTGGCACTCTACTTGATTTTGTCTGAAAATATTTTATCTGGAGTTTTTAGATTTAAATTTATAAGTTAAAAAAATTACAAATTTTCTGCATACTTTTCCAATTATTGCATAAAAGTTGTACTATTCTTTAAAAACCATTTGGACATCTTTCCCATTTTATCTTTGAAATATTTTGTGTAAGTTATGAATTAACTGCCCTTGAAGATATGATTAACATGCCAATAAAAAGTCTTTCTGGTGTCCTTTATGAAGTTTTTGACTACAAGTGCAACTTCTTTAATGGTTATATTTCATTTAAGTGTGCTGTACCTTTGTGAGTCAAATTTGGTGATTTAAAATTTCCTGGAAAACTATCAATTATATTTAGGTTTTCTAATTTATTGGCATACAGTTTATTCTAGTTATTGTTTTACATATACTTCCGTTTTATCAGTTTTGTTTTCTTTTTTCATTCTTAATTTATTTATCTGTGCTTTCCCCTTTTTAATTCCCTGTGACTATTATTGCTAGACATTTGTAATTTATTCTTCAAAGAACAAGCATAAAATTTAATTTCTTTTGGTTTTTGGAATCTGTGTTTTACCATCTGCTTTTATCAACATTATTTGCTTTTTTGAATTTTCTTTTAATCTGCTCTACAGTACTTTAAAAATTTTTGGAGTTGTTTTCAAAATTCTTTTGTGATATATTTTTTACAGTATATTTACCTATAGTTTTCATGAGTTTGACAAAGGTTTTCCTAAATATTACTTTAATTAAATTTAATGTGGTTATACTAGATAAATTTTTATCTATATTTTCCTGACATTGTTTCTTTTCAGACTTCATGGCCTATTTTTATTTATAGGAGTGTCTGTTACAAATAAATATTAATAATTTTGTTAGTATACAGTACAATCAATAAAGTTAGTAAGGTGGAAGATGACTAGTCAAAATTGAGTGATGAACAGGGAAGGGGTAGTATTGTCTTAATGGAGCAACCTGAGATATTTTTTAGATACTTCATAAAGTTATTGCATAAAAACCATATTTAGAGTTTGATCTTAAAAAATAAAAGACTTCCATAACAAAAAAGAATGTAAAGTCCTAGATGCTCCTGACACTCCTTACACACTCACAGTTTTCTATGATTCTTTAAATTTTAGAAATCACAGAGTTGAAAGGCATTATGGAATCATAAAAAATTACTGGGCCACTGTCTGACCACTCTCCTAATTTTTATCAAAAGTGTTGTATCAGAAGGAGGACCACTGTGAAACATATCCAGTGGGAAAACAAAGCCAAGAAGAAAAGTAACACTATTTCCAAGAACAATACACCTAGAACATGCAATATTCAAACACAAGGAAAAAACTGACTTAACTAAATGTCTCATTCATTGCCCAAATGTTTATATACAGTCACTGTAAACACAGGACTAATGTGTTGCTTGATAGCATTCACCAAAGAATTTACGCATATAGCCTAAAGATTAGAGACCAGATATTCTACACTCAGAAAGAAAAAATAGATGAGTTTTATCTGCAGTAGAAAACATTTATTACATTGTATAAAATATCCTCACTTAGATCATTTTAAGATGTTTAAATGAGTTACAGGGAGAATACATAATAGAAAATTTGAGGAAAATAAAAATTATAGTTTAATATGAAACATCACTGCTTGCATATATCTCTTCAGTATAGAATTCAAAATGCCATGTTTATAGAAACATTCTGTTTTTTTAGTCTTACAAAAGAATTCTAAATACTCAATATAATCCTTTTCCTCAGTATGAATAAAATATAAATATTGTATGAATGAAGGCGCATAAAATTATTTCTTTATGCTATTAAAAATCAAGACTCTCCCTGTACAATAGTTTTTAGGTGACAAAAGTGGCTTTTCTACCTTTGTATTTCTATGATGTATGCATCCATTTCACAGAACTCTTTTTTTATAGAAGTGTTTATTGTGAGGACCGCAGGAGACCAGCACAGTTATTTATATAGGGATTTTGAGTATCTATATTTAAGCTAGTATTAGATGAAATGAACCCATACTTGAATAAACCACTTTGTTCTTCAGTTAAGGAAAGGAAAATTTAAGAGTGAAATCTGTAATATTATAATTCAAAGATGCTCATAAGTTGTTCTAATTTATGTTTTTGCCATGGTCCTGAACATTACTGTAACCTTATTGTTGAATGTGTTCGCATTACATGCAGGGTCATTCTTCTTAGACAGGTGGGTAAGTCATTCTTGCATTGTCATTGTATCAATGTTAGTCATAAGTTTAGTCAGCAATCTGCCATCCACTCTGTCCCAAGCACAATGTTAGGTGTGTGATCATTCCTACATTCTCTTTCTCTATCTCAAAAATGCATGTGCTTTCCAGTTTTATCATGTTCTATACCTTGTCTTGTTTTGTTGTCAGGTGCTTTGCAAGAAAATTGAAGAGTTGGATAGTGTTTGGGCTTCAGATCTGGGAGAGAATCAAAATTATATGTGGAACCTAGAAAAATGGTACAGATGAACCGGTTTGCAGGGCAGAGATAGAGACACAGGTGTAGAGAACAAACGTATGGAAACCAAGGGGGGAAAGTGGTGGAGGGTGGTGGTGGTGGGATGAATTGGGAGATTGGGATTGACATGTATACACTAATATGTATAAAATGGGTAACTAATAAGAACCTGCTGTATAAAAAAATAAATAAAATTCTAAAATTCAAAAGAAAATTAAATGAGTTTGGGGCTTTGATTTAAGAAGATTCTGTTTGCTTGATCGAAATCAAGTACTTTCTTTGGCTTTCAATTAATTCCAACAGAAGTAACCTCAAATGTCTCACAGTTACTTTCCTGTAATCATTCTTTTTTTAAAATTTTATTTATTTATTTATTTATTTATTTTTGGCTGAGTCGGGTCTTCGTTGCTGCACGTGGGCTTTCTCTAGTTTCAGTGAGCGGGGTGGGGGGGGGCGCTACTCTTCCTTGCAGTGCAGGTTTTTCACTGCGGTGGCTTCTCTTGTTGCGGAGCACAGGCTCTAGGGGCGCAGGCTCAATAGTTGTGGCTCACGGGCTTAGTTGCTCCGCGGCATGTGGGATCTTCCTGGACCAGGGCTCGAACCCGTGTCTCTTGCACTGGCAGGGAGATTCTTAACCACTGCACCACCAGGGAAGCCCTGTAATCATTCTTATGTGTTCTTTATTTTTTGTATCAGTAATATTATAATTGGTGGTAAGCTACTGTGATGATTTCCCTAAACATACATCAGATAATACGAAGAATATTAGGAAGTTGACTATTTCTTTGAAGTACAAAATAATTTCATTGAATTATTCACAATAAAGGAGCTAGTCAGCAAATATACATTATTCATGGCCAAGCATTGCTCTTAAATAGTAAAGGAGGGAATTAAAATATACTTAATACTTCTGCAAATACTTTTTACATTAAAACATAAGATAGAAATGAAAATCATTTGTATGGGTATCCTCATTCAACTTCCAAATTAGTGATCAGCCCTTAGCTCTTCAAATAATTTAGGACTGAATTGCAATCGTTACAAAGCCTTTATTTCTTTATATTTTTTACTTGAATTCTACCCTGTGAAAGAGTGGTCAGCAGCTTGGATTTTAAAGAAGCTGAAACCATTATGGAAATAGCAAACATAGATGGATACTTACTGGGTAAAGAGGGACATTTAGACATGCTGATGTTGGAGAACGTAAACTGAGCAATTTACTGCTTTCAGCAGTTTTCCTTTTATATATGCCTTCACCAACTTGAAATTTTATATAAAAACAGGATTGTTCTAGACAAGGTTAATTGTGTCTGCATTAAGAAAATAGAAACATTTTTAAATGAGAAGAGATCAACATAAATACAATAATAAGGATTATAAAATAGAAGGAAAAGCAAGATTTGAAATCAGGTGGACTTACAAAGCAATAACAATGCATACTTATGAAGCTAGAATGATAGCAATTATTTTCAGAGAGAGAATAACCTCTGTTTCTGGAGGTGAAAATTATTATATATTTACATATTAGTTTAGTTTGACCTCTAAGAGTCTGTTTTTACATAGCTGACTTTGTAAATTCACTCAGGTTCATGTATTCTTCATTTACCATATGTTCACAATTATGCTTAAACTTAAGTTAATTGGAACTCCAGGGTCAATACAGGGTCAGATGAAAATCGTGCTAATGAAGATGATTACTTCAGCAGAGCCCAGTTTATAAATTGTTTATTCTTTTCTGAATTCGGAGGTATTATGGCAGAGTTCCAGTCAGCAAAACGAGGGCTTTGTAATAATAAAACATCCTCTTGTATCTTACTATACGTTCCAAAGTTTGCCTCTAAAGGGGCCAAATTATTTTCTCAGAAGGCAATTTCTACATGCAAGGAGGCAATATGAGTTCAAACTTCAGTCTTTGAATTTGATCACATTCACCTTGCTTAGAAGAAATCTATTTAAAGGCTACGTTTCCATATGTAGTGGCATAGTAAAATATGTTGACTATTATTTGTAAACCAATCATAATTCATATGATCACATAATCATAGTTAGAAAAGAAAATGAAAGAAGAGCTAAAATAATTTTGTTCAAAAGTCTCAAAGTTTTATTTATTCAAACCCAGATCCTAATATAAGCCCAAACATATGATTATTCATCATGGTAAATTTCATCATGACCACTTCACCTCTATGATTTTTGCTGTACAACATCCAACAGCCATTGAACATAGATATATAAGAATGTCAGAGTATTTTTGCATTGATTACTTTATCTAACCACTTCATTTTGTAGAGGATGTTTGAATACCAGAAGGACTGATTTTCCTAGTATCACACAAGTAGCTGTGAAAATGTGATTAGAACCTATGTCTTTTGACTTCCAGATTAAGATTTATTCCTCTACATCACACTGCATCCTGCTACTATTTTAAGTTCTTAGTCTGTTTGTAGATGATTTAACATGTGGATTTTCCTGGAGTAATGCAAATAGGCAATCCTTTAAAAAAAAAAAAGAAATTCCTGGTTTGGGGGCTACTTAAGTCTGTGACAGATAGCTGATAGCATAAAAGGCTTGTATGGGTAACATTGCTCATGATGAAACACTTGGTTGAAAGATCATTTGATTGTGTGTTGTGATTTCAGTTTAGAGCTAAAAATGTTGTTTGAAAATAATTCATGATCCACAAAAATTACACATTGTGTATAATATATCCAGGTTTTATATTTAGTTATATAACTCATGTATAAACACTCACATTCCTAGAAACTTCAAAAGCAAAATTGCAAATAAATGTATAGAATTCCTCTCTGTGTCTGAAAATTTTAAAATATATATTGACCATATATCCAAAAGCTGGCCTGGTAACATTATTCAATTTTCTTTTCAATTAGAAGCACAGCAACACCAATAACATAGCAAAGAAAGTACATCCCCACCAAGCCAGCAGATATAACTTTTCCACTAGTTCTGTGATATTTTAGAAATACTTCCCCACATCCAGCTGAATTATTTTTCCTGTATTTTCATACAGTTGCTATTTGTAGCTAAAATAAGGGCAGATACTACTACTCTATTACCCCATCAAATATGAATTGCCATACTAGTCACATCAGACTAGAAAGAAATGTGAAAATAGAAAGCTGAATATAAATTATCTGGATGAATTTCTAATTTATGAATATATTTCTTTATGACTATACAAAAGGAGAAATTGCAGACAAAAAAGCACAATAAAATCTGAAAATTTCCTGGGCTCAGGGATTAAAAAAAAAAGCTAATATTGATTAAATTGATAGTTTTTCTTATTTGGAAAATATCAATCTATCTGCTATAGTCTGAATATTTATGTCCCCCCTCAAATTCCTATGTTAATCTGATGCTCAATGTGATGGACTTTGGGAAGTGATTAGCTCATGAGCACAGAGCCCTCATAAATGAGATTAGTGCCCTTAAAAAAGAGGCTCCAGAGTGATCCCTAGCCTCTTCCGACTTATTAGGATATAGTGAGAAGTCTGCAACTTGGAAGAGGGCCCTCACCTGACCATGCTGGCACCCTAATTTTGGACTTCCAGACTCTAGAACTGAGAGAAATAAATATTTGTGGTTGATAAGCCTCCCAGTCTGTGGTATTTTGTTATAGCAGTAAATGGATTAAGACAGTTTAAGTAGAGATTTCCTACATGAAAATTGTCCCAATTCTGTTTAGTTAAATGCACTATTCTTCAGGCCCTAGATGTGGAAAACTATTACTTTTACTACCTATAAAGTCCATTGAGTTCACAGCTCATGGTTTCCCAGGGCTTGTACTACTTCCTTACACAGTACATTTTCAACCTCCTCACTCCAAAGTGATCAATCATTGCTTAAAACTTGCAAAGGTAGGGCTTCCCTGGTGGCGCAGTGGTTGAGAGTCCGCCTGCTGATGCAGGGGACACGGGTTCATGCCCCGGTCCGGGAAGATCCCACATGCCGCAGAGCAGCTGGGCCCGTGAGCCATGGCCGCTGAGCCTGCGTGTCCGGAGCCTGTGCTCCGCAACGGGAGAGGCCACAACAGTGAGAGGCCCGCGTACCGCAAAAAAAAAAAAAAAAAAAAAAAAAAAAACTTGCAAAGGTAAAAAGGGTGGTTGTTATTTTACTATATTCCACTTGGATATCCACTTGTAGGATCTATCCATATTCACAGATAGTTTGAAATTCAAATATATCTGAACAGTGATGCCTAGAGTCAAGTCTTTTTGATAATGATAATTCTTTATAAATTATGTTATTATATATTATATAATATTATAACATGTATTATAAAATTATATATAAAATTTTATCTATTGAAAATTAAAAAGTGCAACACTATAAATCAAATGAGATAGAGTAATTGCAGGTGTTAGCAAGGTAAAACATGGTCAAGCACAAATCTATAATTGAAGATGAGCACAATGATTTGAAGCAAATCTATAAAGCATCACATAGTAATATACTGAATCTCTAGGCTAGATATTTATTCTTCCTCTTTTTAATGTCATCTCTCTTTATCCATTTTTCTTTTTATTCTTTCCCATTCACTAGAACAAGTTCCCTTCGTTTACTGCTTATAAGTTCCTTATTCTGTTTCTTCAGAATTTCACATTGTGCCTTCAGAATTTCATATTGTGCCTGCTACCTGGTCATAAATCTTTGCTCATGAATAAAAATATCCAGATGAAACTGCGTCTAGTGGGCATAAATGAGTAAAGTATAATGAGACACTTAAACGAATGGCCTGGTTATAAGACTAACTCTAATGAATATTTTTGAGAATAACTTTTCTGGATACCAGCAATAATAAGTTACAATGAAAAAGTACCCTGTCAATAATCCCCCCATAAAATATAAAATAGTAGGACATTAGGTAGAGCCTGAGTGAGATAAGATTTTATTAATATACAAGCATTGAATCAATGAAGAGACAAATCATGCTTGTGAATGGAAGCCCTGAGAGTATAAAGATCTTGGTTCTTCTAATATTTATTTACTTAACTTGATTTCAATAATAATCTCAAAATGTCATTTTTTTCTTATGCAAAAGCTAAGGTGCTTCTAAAATTGTTCTTAAATAAGAAAGAGGCAAAAATAGCTACAAACAGTTTGAAACAGAGGAGTAAAAATAAAATTTCCCTACCATATATTAAAACATATTTAACCAATACTGTAGTTAAAAGACAGTTGAACTATAGTATAAGAATAAACAGGAAGATTTAACACAAATAGAAAGAGATAAGCAGAAACAACATTATTATCAGCATTTTGGTGTTAGAGTAAATCATATTTCTAAGAACTTGGAAATTAGCTTACTCTCAAAGAGGTGAATTGTGAAATTAGCACATAATTGTGCATATAAAATCACCAAAAAGAAGCCATACAATTGTGTATATTGTAAAGCATCAGTTGACTAATGACAAAAAAAAAAAGAAAATCAAGCAGTCTATTTTTTTTTTTTTTTTTTTGGCTGTGCCACCGGCTTGTGGGATCTTAGTTCCCCGACCAGGTATTGAACGCAGGCCCCGGCAGTGAAAGTGCTACCACTGGGCCACCAGGAATTCTCACCCCAGCCATTTTCGATTGTTATTCTGAGCTGTCTGCCCATCTGCCTTATTGAAATAAAAGCACTGATCCTGGAGACATGAGTGTGTGGTCATTGTGGCAGTTACACTTCTCGCTGTAAATGAATTCATTGACATCTGGCTTTGTGTATCAGTCTTGTGTAAGTTTGGTTTAGATGCATCACTCCTAGGAGAAAAATCTATTTTTGATGTGTTGACAAATCAGCACTTGGACTACATCAGGCAGAAAGTCAGACCCTGGAGTTCAGTAAATTCATCGTGGAATTGCCTTTCTAAATAAAGGCTGTAGGAGGCAGCCTGATGGCTTCCTCTTGATGATCTCTGACTTGACTGCTGGGCGCACATGATTTTCTTTTGGGACTTCTCATGTGATATTTAATCAAGTTAGGAAATATCCTAATTGGTGAAATTTTGTTTTATTCAATAAAATTACTGAGAAATTAGCAAGAAAGACTTATTTCTCTCACATTCACAAAACTCAGTTCCAATTGTACAAAAGTACTATGAAAAAATGAACAGATTAAAAAGCTAGACAAAAATGTAGGTGAATATTTGCCTTATCTCTGGATGGGAATAACATTCTGTGTATCAAAGTGATAAAATATAGCATAAAAAGAAAGATTAATAGATCTGACCTAAAACATTAAAAATTTTGTGTGAATATAAAAAAGTAAAACTGCAAGTTGAAAATAAAATTATTAACTATGGTAATAAATAAAGCAATCAGATAATACCTATAGTCTATGAGGTATTATCTGACATCAAGAAGATGTCAAAGCCAACAAATAATGGAAATGGCATATCTGGAGATAATTCACAAAAGAGGAAATACATATGATTGATAAATTCATGAAAATGTAGTCATTCTGACAGTAAAAGAAATGCAGATTAACACATAAATGAAAAAAATGTTTAAACTATCAAATTAGCAATATACAATATTAATATTTAAAGTTTTAATGAGACAGGTAAACTCTCATACCACTTGTTGAAAAGTAAAATGATTTAAGCTTTTTGGAAAGCAATTTGTTGATATTTATACAAGTCTACTGATTTATACTGTAAAAGGGAAAGAAAAGTAAATTCCTTGTCCTACAGGAAAGAAAACGTTTCTATCTCAGGCTATCTAGGGTACTCATTCAAGTAGATTCAAATTTTAAAGAGCAATTCTAAATAGGCAAATTGGTACTGCTTATATTACAGTGGTAGTGGGGCCTCTGAAGTTATTTCCAAGCTACTTTCAGAACAGGTTTGAAGACAAATCTTATCTCTTTTTCTTTCTCCCCCCTTCACTCCCCCCACCCCATAGTGGTGATGGTGAGGAAACAGAGAGATAAGAAACTAGTTCTCTAAGGCAGAACACACACACACACACACACACACACACACACTGTAGTCTGGATTCTTTGGTCTGCTGGTCCACTTTTCCTTCCTTCTCTAATGATCAGTTCATTACAGCAGGTGGCACCTTCTCATAGATAAATGTCAGACATGATTTTAAGAAGAGAAATTATTTTTAAATATTTGGAATATTAACATACAGTATTATAATTCTTCCTTGGAGATTTTTTGGAAGTGCTAGAGTTGTGGTGCTTTACGACAGTTGCTTTGTGGCCGTACGGGAGGCGAAGATGGTGGGCACCTTAGTACCTGCTCGGGGAGCGCGGCCAGCACTAGCCTAGGGGCCTGAGGTCATTACCCCCAACTGGGAAAACCGGAAAGTCTCAACAGGGACCACTATCATGGCCGTGCAATTTGATGGGAGCGTGGTTCTAGGAGCCAACTCCAGAACAACCACTGGGTCGTACATCGCCAATCGAGTGACTGACAAGCTGACCCCTATTCATGACTATATTTTTTGCTGCCGCTCAGGCTCAGCAGCTGGTAGCCAGGCAGTAGCTGATGCAGTCACTTATCAGCTTGGTTTCCACACCATTGAGCTGAATGAGCCTCCGCTGGTACACACATCAGCCAGCCTCTTTAAGGAGATGAGTTACCAATACCGAGAAACCCTTGAGGCACATATTACAAAAGTTTTAATATATAATTACTTTGATAAATATAAATATTAGTGTCTACCTCATAATTTTAAAATCTATTGAAATGCACAGAGATATATACTGGGTGGGGAGCAATATAAAGATGATGTAAAATATTATACTCATGTATACACCTTGGTAGTCATTAAGATGTAAACATATAATACGTAGTTCTAAGGGACAGAGTGAGTAGTAGAAAATAAATTTATATTGAGTTTGGGCAGATGTATCAGGGGTTAATCAGCAAAAGAGAATCCACACCAGATAATTTCAAAGATGGGGAGCTAGTTACAAGGTGAAGAAAGACCTGAAAGGGTAAATAGAGGACAGTGATCCAACCCAGAAATTAGTCATGGATTAAGCCACTACTTCCCCGGACTGCAAGGAAAATGGGGTAAGCAGAGCCTAGAAATGAAGATCGCTGGGGGACTAGCTGTATGTAGCAAGGCATGGACAGCAATGAAAAATATTTTTAAGTTTATTTAATATTTAATTAGTAGTTACATCTTTGAGCTCTTACTGTGTGTCAGCTTATTCCAAGAGTTCAACATGTCTTGACTTGTTCCATCCTCAAAATAACACAAAGATGAAGTTAAATTTATTGTCTCCATTTTAAAGCTAAGAAAATTGAGTTACCAAGAGTTTTTGCTCAAATTTACACAGATCTTAAGTGGCAGAGCTGGGATTCAAATCCAAGCTATCTTGTTTAATGTATTGATTATCTACTTCATTACAATGAAGTTATGGACATTTATCTAACTGCAGTTAATCTAGCATTTGTTTTTGACCAAAACATTTAGTAAAATTTAAACTGTCATCTAGTTGACTCTAGGAGAAACTAGTAAATCACCATTTTAAAACCTGCATAGATTCACAAAAATAACCTAATATCCTTTAGTTGCTTTATTCTGGACAATTTCTATAAGGCCAAGGGTTACCAGTGCAGAGCCCTCTTCCATGTGGGTGAATGGAAGTTTGCTCAGAGTGAATTTCTGGAATTCTTCCTCACTGAATGCTCCTCATGGTTCATGGAGGAACTGTGACCTTAAGAAGAGGAGTAACTGTGATGACCAACCACGGATAAATCTTTCCCCTCTGTGGACGGACACAAAGCTGGACCTTGTTTGCCAGCAGATGGTGAGCTAGTAAGTTGGGTAACAAGGGGAAAGACACTTCTACCCCCTTGAACCTCCAGTATCTCTTCTCTAAAATGATGTCATTATACTGGTTCTTAAAATCCTGTCCAGTAAGAAAAATTTAAGCACCTAAGTTTCTATGAATAGCCTCTGACTGAATCTCTGACTTTCCTAGTCAGAGACTTAAAAGACAATCCCTTTGCACTTGAAGATTATTAAATTCAATAAAATGCTTGCTATGAATTCTGAAAATGTTGTCAGTGTACTATTCACTTATTTTCTAATTTTTCTCCTGACTCAAATAGAAAATACCACCCTTCTGACTTTTGTCTTTTGCTGTGAGAGGGAAAAAAAAAAGTAATGGGAATGAAGAAAGAGAGATGAAACATGTTGGGGCGGGGGGAGAGAGAGGGAGAGAAATTTGTAGCATTACCGAACAAAGATAAAAGCTAACTATGAGAGAGCAAGGTTGAGATGGATTTCATTTTCCATCCAGGTTAGGAATTTCATTTACTCAAAATGTTTTTTGAAGCAATCAGGTATTTAGTCAGCCCAAATAAAGAAAACTTATGTCTTCTTCAAAGAATGAATTAGGTTCTGATTAATGAATAGTAAAGAGCAAGATATTTTATTTTTATACTAAATTTCATGACATTGAAACTCTTGATAGAAAAATCAATCATGTGAAATATCTCCTGTCTTCAGAAATAGAATGATTAAAAGTTCTTCTGAAGAGAAAAACATTAGATTTTTAATAATTGAAAACAATTTTTAAGACAATTTATCTTCCTTTACAATTGTTTGCTGAATAAAGGCTTAGAATAAAAATAGCATCGCATATTAGAATTATCTTTCCCGAAAAGAATCTTTTCAGGAAAAGATCAAGGGAAGGGTACAAAAGAGCAGTATATGAGGAATTTGAAAATGGTATATTGACAAATAGCACAGTTGTTTGATAGAGAAAAAGTGTAGTTACTTCTAATTTTTTTGTTGGAAAATATGGAGAGGTAGACATGTCTGGAGTGATTGAAATATAACTTGAAGATAATTTAATAATCTTAAGGAGAAAGAGCTAAGGCAGTAAAAGTAATAGGCCTGATCAAATGTATAAGAAAAAGTACTGTCCCAGAAAAGGATAGATGATGGAAGATTAAAAAGATAGGCAGGAAAGCAATTCCAGTGGTTTCAAGATCAATTGTTTTTAAATACATTCATATTTTCAGAAAAGGGAAATGACTTCATAAATCTTGCCGTAACTGTATCTTCTGATGCTTGTTAAATATTAATCAAATTTCACCAGATTCCTGCCTAATAGCAATAAAGTGATGCCCAACTACTAAACTGTAACACCAAACTGTAAACTTTAAAATTTCAGAGGATAGGATATTTAATTAAATTAATGTCAACATTTAGGAATGATCATTACAAATATTTTGTAAACAGGACCAAATTTTAATTAAAACATCAAATTATGTTTATTATGTTACTTGAATTTGTTGATTTGAAAATATTTTACCCTCTAAAATAATTTTATATCCATAATTAATTATAAAATTAAATTTTATAGTTTCTAAGTTCTAAATGAGATGCAGGTTAGATGTGGCAATATACGAACTTTAGCATTTTAAGAATTTAGTACATCTTCATGAAGTTTTAACTGTGCTGGGCATCTATTCTGGAAGCATTTTCTGTGAAAAAAAATTTTATTTCTCAAAAAATGCTGTTTTAAATATATAGAAAAGACAAGGTTACTCAAGTAAAATGATTTTCTTTAAATTCTTGTTGATAGTGGAAATATAAATAATAGTCTTACCCATAAAATGAGCCTAACGATCGTATTTCCTACATCTGTAGAGACTATAAATAAAGTATCTTATATAAAGTACCTGCCATAGTACTTGTTACAGCATAATTTTATGATTGGTTGATGAATATATTGATTAATATTGGTGTGAGTGTATCTATATCTATCTATCCACACACAGAGTTTACTTATATAATGTAAATATACATATATGTATACATGTACACATATACGTTACTTAAATTTAAACCTGTGAAAGGGCACTGAATATTTGTGTTGCATATATGTTTTCTCTGTAGATTTTCTATGTAGAAAAATATGTAGGTTCTAAATATCAGAGGCTGCACCCATTCAACTCTTGCTTTCTCTGACCCTAGTGCCTGGCATAGAGTACATGTTCTATCAGTATTTATGGATTAATTTTTTTTAATGGATGCCATGTTTGAAGAGGCATGCTTCTTTTAGCTATCTCAGTATCCTCCATATACACTTAATGCTAAGGTATCTCATTGTCTTTGCCTCTGTCTTTTCTTTGCCTCCGTCTTTCCTTTGACCCCATCAATATATGTACCATCCATTAAAATCCCACCCATCATCTTTTTGCAGATGTGGCTTCTCTTTCTGAGGTCGTGTTAAGCCTCTTTGTGCCTGTGTCTTCTTTTTCTATAAACATGGCACCTATAAGCTGCCATACTCTTTGTCATTGCTTATTGCATTAGTTCCCCTTTGGATAATTATTTAACCCCTGGTATAATTATCTCTAATTTCTAAATAGAATTTGAAGTTCTTTAAGAGAAAATACTGAGACCTGTATTTCTTTGCCCATTTATTTTAATTCTTCCAGTAGGTGTTCAATAAATATTTAGTGTCTTGGGAAGTTTCCTAAAAGAAAATTTTTCATCAATAATATCAATTGAGTTTGGTGAAATTGTCACTCATATATTACTTGTGAGAGGTCAGTTTCAAGAATATCCATATTTTAGTTAGTAAATATGGTTGATAGGTAGGCCTCTCTGAAAACTGCCTCTCTTCACCCAAATATCTCTGAAGAGTCTCTCCATGTGTTTCTGGGGAGAAGAATACATAATCCTAGTATTTAACTGTAACCCCCTCTACTCTAAAATTTCTTTGAAAGAACAGGGAATTTTTTCTTGTAGCACTCACTGAATATCTGTTTAATGGACTTTAAATTATATAATTTTGACACTTAGTTTTAAATTTTTTCCTTTATTACATTAAGAACAAGAAATATTTTAAGATCATATGGCATTATTCATGATGATTATCAAAATAAATATTTTTGACAGACTATTTTGTAACCTCATTATTCCTTATTTCATATAGTAGAAATCATCTGAATGTATTATTTTATTTTTATTTTATATATTTATATATATATATTTATATATTTATATTTTTATTTATAATTATTTTTATTTTTAGGGATATATTCTACTCTAAACCCAACTTGCTATGCTTTACTATGATTAAAATATGAAAGATGATGAAAATTTTCTCTTAAAAAGTAGAAAGGATTTTAAGCCAATGTAAAATTTGCACCCACTAAGAGAGGACAAACGGATACCTCACATGTTGCATCACTTTCTGCCAGCAGAAAGATCAATTTCAACATGTTTATCTAAAGACAGTATCTATGTAACTATTTGAGCATTTTATTATCTTTAATAAAAGTGAGGAACACTAATGATAAGTAGTACATCTCATAATCTGAATGCAAGTTAAGCAAAAATAGAAATCTGTGCTTTTCAAAATCTTATCCCTAGTGCTTCAAATTAAATATATGTGTTCATTCATGAAGGAAAATAAATGAATTATAGAACATGTGAAATACTAGAAAAATATTAGCAATAATTGGGTATAAAATTAGGTTTAATTGGGAGTTTGTAATATTTTTAAGCTGTCTAGAAACTCTCTTTATAGCTTCCAAATCTGTTGTTCAATGTTAACTCATCTTTCAAGAAAAATTTGAGAATCCATTATTGTTGAAACTGACTATAAAAATTCATAAAATTCATTATTTCTTTGTCTAGCCTAGAGTTGGGCCTCAGTAAATGTTAGTGGAATAAACAACAGAATAAATGTTTACTATGTAAATAAATTGAGAAAATAAAATTAACAAGTGAAAGCAAGTGAAAGGGAGCAGAGTCATTGAAAAGCTATGAGACATAGAGTCAGTATATAACCTCCCCTATGAAGCTGTCCTCAATTCTCCTAGAAAACATGAAGAGTTTACTCTTCTTCATATATAGGAACTTACATGCACCCCATTTTAGCATATGTTAGCTTGAATTATAATTGTTTGCATGCCTTTTTTCCTTTGTAAGACTTTGCATATTTTGTGAGAAGAGCCAACACTGTATTCTTGCATGTATCCTTATTACCTAAAATGGTAGCACATATTTAATAGATGTTAAAAAATTTTATTGAAATAGAGATTGAGAGAGACAGGAGTAAAAGACATAGGAAGGAAAGATTTGAGAAACTCATAAATGGTAATATTTTCACATGTTTGCTGTAAAGTATGAGACAAAGGTTAGAGAATAAAAACAGCTCATATTACAGTATGTCCTATAAGTGTTGCTACTATTTCCTCCACCCTTGTCTGTGTAAATACTGGCTTTGTAAGTAGTTCAATGGGGGAATGCAAGAATAGCTGGTGTGGTTTGTGGGAAGAGAAAAATGTTAGGCAATTAATTTGTAGCTTTGACTGGATGCACGATGTACTCTAATCTTGGTAACTGATTATTGCAAAATAATCATTATGCTATGGTGTGCTAAAATATTTTTTTGAAACTAATTGTTGTGAACTTTCTATCTACACCCAATGAGCTTCCTATGAATTATAAAAAGGCTAAGCAGGGGAAATTGTTTAGTTAACAAATTAATCCATACTGCATAGAATGTAAGCTGCTAAAAAGCATAACCTTTCTGCTAAAGATTTTAGGTCACCACATTCCATACTTTGATCTCCATGACATTCAGATAACTGGCTGAAATGTTAAAAATTCAGTCAATGCTGTAGTTGTTTATACCTGTCTTATGCCAAACATCTAGTTTGACATTTTGGACTGAATTGTCTGAATTCATCATTTGTCTTGACATCAGACAGATACACTGATACTGACACACACACACACACATACACACACCTACACACATTTAAACAGTGGCAGTTTTTATGCTTTATAATAGTTTTTACTCATTGTAGGAAAATATAAAACTCCATGTCACTGTGAATATGACTAGTTCATGGCATGAAGTGGTCTCCTTAGGTTGCAGGCAGAAAATCATTTAACTTTCTGTTAATTTCAATTTCTGGACATAGAATGAAATACTAGGTAGATTCCCTGCTTTTTCATTATTTTTAGAAATTACCAACTCCACTAGTTGCTCTTAGTTGCAGAAACAGCTCCTTTTAGATAATCAAATCCCCACCCAGTGCATTAATGAAAATTCCAAATTCACATCTTTTGTGAAATGCCTGCTTACCTCAGAGTCGGGAGCCTCTCCTGACAAGGGGCATGGCTGCCTCTGTCTGGCTCTGACTTCTCTCCCTCCAACTTGTACTGTTTCTGATTCCTTCAGAGTCAGGGCAGAATAACAGGTGAACAGGTCCAGCTCTTAATTAGCTGGATCAATTGCAACCTGGGATCTAGTTTTCTGTGTAACAGGTGGACAATTCCTGGCTCTATGTTTCATGGGTGCTCCTGGGATTTCTCAGAGATTATCGTCAGGCGACTAATGTGATCTCGGATGTGGACCTGCGCCCTGTGTGTGTGGCTGCTCAGCCCTCTCCTCAGCCCTTCTGGCAGTGCTCCTTTCATCGTGTTCCCTTAGTACCTAGTAGTCTTGTTGGTGATGTCCCTTATAAGGTGACTGAAGACAGACTCACTTTGACAAGGTCCACATTTGGACCCTGGGGACCATTAGCCTTTGCCTAGTCTTCTGTGGAAGTGCAGCACTCCCTGAGTATAACACTACGCTTTTGTTTCTTACCAGACACGAGAAGCTTCAGCCACATTATCTTGCCTCTTGACTTGCAAAGTGTGTGTCAAATGGCACACACCTTATTTCTCAAATTCTAGGATTGCTCATCTGGTGGTCCTGTTGAAGTGTCTCTCGCTGGACACAATGAGAAGCCATCTCCATGTGCAGAGCACAATAACAGGTCTCAAAATATTACCTCTTTCTCCCAGCCTCCTAACCACAAGCCTCTTTCATCAGCCATAGCTGGGTGATAGGCTGGATTTGGACCACACCCTTTGTGAATCCTGCAAAGGAAGTACAGCAACCCTTAAGGATGTAAGGTATGTAAAAACAATTGAATTTCTCTTTTTAGAATCTGGAGTCTCTTTCAAAATGCTGAACAAAGAGGAAAACTCGCTTTTAATATCCAATTACATAAAGAATAACAAAAAATCACTGCAAATGTTACCTGTTTTTCACTTTCTCCCCATTAATAAACAATAAAATTGAGTCCATACTATAGAGTTATAGATCATTAATTGTTATTAAGAGATCATGATTATCTCCCCATGTTACTAAATATTTATCCAAAATGGAACTGTTTAAAAGTTGAATAGTATTATTGGATTGGGTGTCTGGAGAAACAGATAACTAGTCTTTCTGTTTTATAGATTTCTGGGCTGTATGGAGCTATGTCTTAACCAGTTAAAGAGGACACTGAGCCTTCCAGTGACTGAACGGATCTCTGGATTGGCTCACTTGGAAAGGAAATGAGTGTTTTTTAAGTGTAGATGGATGTGAAGTAATAGGAAAAAAAATGTGTATATGTATTGGTCTCTGTCCCTAATTCCTGGCACAGAGATCCTAAGAACCTTGTAATTTCCTAAGTGATATGAACACTAGGAACATCTCTTGTTCTAATATTTGTCCTTGATCCTGTTCCTGACATAGGGATCCTAAAACCCTTTTAAATTCCTAAGTGATAAGAGCATTAGGAACATCTCTGCTTCTAATGAGACAACTCTGGGTGGGCTCATGGATGGGGGCTGGTCACCAGAAAGACCAAGCAATGATTAGAAGCTTGGAATTTTCAACCCACCATCTGTCCTCCAGAGAGGGGAGAAGGGCTGGAAATAGAGTTAATAATTGATCATGCCTACATGAGGAAGACCTCATGTAAAAGGAAGACCTCATTGTAAAACCCCAATAATATGGGGTTCAGAGAGCTTCCAGGTTGGCAAACATCCACACTGGGAAAGTCACGCACCCCACCTCCATGGGGACAGAAGCTTCTATGCTCAGGACCCTCCCAGACCTTGTACTATGTACCTCTTCATCTGGCTGTTCATCTGTATTCTTTATCAAATCCTTTAATAAACTGGTAAACAAGTGTTTCCTTGAGTTCTGTGAGCAGCTCTAGCAAATTAATCAAACCCAAGGAGGAAGTCATTAGTACCTCTCAGCTATATTAGCCAGTTGGTCAGAAGCCCAGGTGATAATTAGATCTGATGCTATTTCCAGGTAGATAGTGTCAGACTTGAGTTGAATTGTAAGACACCCAACTGCTGTCAGAGGCATGCTTGTTGGTGTGCGGAAAAACCTGGTCACACATTTGGTGACCAGAAGTGAAGTGTTTTGTGTGAGTTGTGAAGGAGACTCAGGAAGAAACGCAGAGTAGGGAAGTACTGGGTTTTTCTCTATGCAAGTGGAAAACTGGGTAGGTTTTTCCTTTATACTGGGAGAATGAAATGGAAGTGTGGACTGTTTCCCTTTTCTTCTGACAAAAACAAAGTGACATTTTCTAGCCCCCTTCTCAGATAGTATAGCCATGGACTATACCTACCTGAGAAGGGGGCTAGAAAAGGGAGAGCAGGGTGACAGAATGTGAGCAGCCTGTCTTATAAAAACCTCCTGAACGATGCTATTCTCTTGCTTCCTCCATTCAGAGCCACATTGGAAGCCTTGTGTTGAAGACAGTAGAGCAGCTCTTAGCTCAGGAGTCCATTGCAGATTCCTCTTCCTATCCCCTATCCTGGCCTTGCCTTACAACTAATCATACCTCTTGTGTGTGAGAAATAAACTTCCATTGTGCTGAGATTAGGGGCATTTCCATCCTATTCCTATTTCTATATGTTGATATTCATGTTATCACTTTGGTCTTAGATGCTAATATTTTATAGTTGAAAATAATCCAACCTTGAATCAACAGATCTCCAAACAAAGAAAACAATACTTTCCCATCAACACTGTTCTGCATTGCTTCTTAGTAACCATTGTTTTCTTCAATTCTTATAAACAAATAGAAGTATATTAGGATATTTTCGCATTTGGGTTACCAATCACTGAAGTTAAGAGCATATTGTAACAATATGATGCTAAAATAACTGGCCAGGTTAAAAATTTTTAATGTGGGTTTTTTTTTAATCAAAGCAACATAAATAGTGTAAGAGATTTATATGTGTTAAAAACCAAAGATTGTGTAAAATGTAATTTTGGAATAATGATTTTTTAAATTTAGATGAGACACTTAACAATATGTATGTTAGCAAGATTTGAAGATCTCAGACCAATCTCTGATGATTATTTTTGAAAGTAAGTTGTTTTTTAAAACCATAAAATTCACAAAAGAAAGAGAATTTATTTTTTATGTCCAAACTATTAGAAGTTGTATTTGAATCCAAATTTAGTCCAGTAGATTGCTATTCAATTAATTTAACAAATACTTCTCCTGTAGTGATGGATGAGCTCCTGGATTAACAAAGAGATTCTACACTACCTAGTGACTGACTGTACCAATTAACTTATCTCCCTTGGTAAGGGGTTAATTTTTGACATGCAAAGATTAAACAAGAAGTGAATTTATTTTTACCAGTAATTCAAAGCTAAATCAAATACCAACAATTGAGTTTTTAAAAAATTATTTTTGTCTTACTGATTAAAAAAACATATCAGGACAAATTTTCCACATAAACCACAAGAATGATCTTCTGGAAGGAGCATGCAAAACACCTTTTACTATGTAATGCAAGAAAAAAAAAGTCAGATAAGGGAATTCTCCTTAGAAACTCTGTGATATCTCCCACTCCCACATCGCTTTTTGAAGGATTTCTTAAATATAAAATGCTTTTGTACTTTACACTGTGGCTTTGCCAATACTCATGGTCTGGGCAGCCAAGTGCACACTGACAGGTGAACAAAGATTCTAAATTACCTAGTGACTGATTGAACTAATTAAATGGGGGCAGGGGTTAAATTTTGACCTAGAGATTTAACAGGAAGTGAATTAATGCAGACTCAAAGAAACATACACAGAAGGGGCAGAAAATCGAAGGTTTGAAACCTCAGAAACCTAGGTAAGCAAAAACCGCAAAGTGGAACAATAGAAGAGAGAGTAGAGGGGCACTGAAAGAAGGAGCAGACCTAAATGCAGAAACAGAAGTAATTGAATCACTGTCTTGGGAACCATAGAGCTCTCGGCATTGGACACCCGCTGGTGAAGTGAGGTATGTAATGCAACCTAAATAGAATTATTCAACTTCATTATACATGAAGCTGTGCAGCCATTGAGACTTTCTATAGTTCTTTCTTACTTCTCTGAGTGGCTTTAAACCAATCTTCCATTAACTGAAATAACAAGAACATATCTCTTACTGGAAACAGCTGACAATCCTCATGCAAATGGCAAAAATGTTTTTTTGAGTGGTCATTTTTGATTTCTAAAGGAAGATTTTAATTACATTCTTCTTTAATTCTTGATGATAATAAGTCAGAATATTTTCACTGTTTATTATTATTACTACTACTCCATCTTGTGAAAGAATGTATTTTTATTGCAGATGAGATAAGAGATACAGAGGGGTAGAGTACTTTGCCCAAATCCTCATGACAATTAAGTAGAGAAGAGGGGTGCATGCACGAATATGAGTGCACAGGATTATTTACAAAAATGAGAATATATGCCACAAGTTGTTCTAAATTACTATTTTTGTCAATAATGTTATATGAGTATCCTTCAAGTGAGTATCCTCTATCTTGTTAACTGCTGAAGAGTATTCCATATCATTGAAGCATTAGGATTTATTTAACCATTTTACTGAAGGCATGTCTATTATTTCCAGTTTTTTACTCTTGAAAATGTACTAGGATGTTGAGTGGGACTTTTCTTATTATTTTGATACAAATCTGAAGACAAAGAAGAGCTAAGTAAGTCATATTCTGTAGAAAACTACAAAAATCTGGGACCAGACTCTCTCTTAAGATAATTTAGAACCGGCTCAATCCTTCCTGTGAATGAGTACTAAAAAGAAGAATGAAAGAATCATTGGATTTGTGTGTTGTCAGCTTACAAAATATTACTATAGCATCTGGGAGGGACAAAATGCTGGAGTAGAAGGACCCTGAGCTAACCTCCTCTCACAAGCACACCAAAATCACAACTAACTGCTGAATAATCATTGATAGAAAAGACTGGAACCTACCATAAAACATATTCTAAGTCCAAAGACACAAAGAAGAAACCACAACAAGATGGGGTGGGGGGCACTTGCAGTATAATCAAATCCCATACCACCCAGGTGGGTGACCTACAAACTGAAGAACAATTATATTGCAGATGCTCTCCCACACCAGTGGGAGTTCTGAGCCCCATGTCAGTCTCCCCAGCCTAGGGATCTGGAATCAGGAGAAGGAGCCCCCAGAGTATTTGGCTTTGAAGGCCAGTGGGGCTTGATTGCAGGAGCTCCACAGAACTGGGGGAAACAGAGACTCCACTCTTGGAGGATGCACACAAGGTCTTACGTGCACCAGGACCCAGAGCAAAAGCAGTGAAAAGCAGTGACTTCAGAGGAGCCTGGGCCAGACCTACCTGCTGGTCTTGGAGGGTCTCCTCAGGAGACAGGGGGCAGCTGTAGCTCACCCTGGGGATGTGGACACCAGTGGCAGTGGCAGACATATCAGAGTGTCATCTATACTCTGAACTCTCATTGAAGGCATACATCTTGCCTGCACCAAGACCTGGCCCCACCCAACAGCCTGTAGGCCCCAAACAACCAACAGGGTGGGGACACAACCCCACCCATCAGCAGACAGGCTGCCTGAAGACTTTTTGAGCTCACAGCCACATCTAGACAGTTCCCTTAAGAGGGTCCTGCCCACCAGAGGGCTAAGACCCAGCTCCACCCACCAGTGGGTAGGCACTGGCCCCTCCCACCAGGAAGCCTGCACAAGCCTGCAGACCAGCCTCACCCACCAGGGGGCAGACACCAGAAGCAAGAAAACTACGATCCTGCAGGCTGGGGAACTGAGTCTGTAAACTCAGGTCAGAACCTACCCTGGGAAGAGCTGGCCCCTGGCCCTTGAGTGACAAGAGGGGAGTGCACTGCTGGGACACACAGGACATCCCCTACAGAGGGCCACTTATCCAACGTTGAGAAATGTAACTAACCTACCACAGATATAAAAATGCAAAATAAAAATTTAAACATAATTAGATGGCAAAGAAATATGCTCCAGATGAAGGAGCAAGATAAAACCCCCAAAGAACATCTAAGTGAGGTGGAGATAGGCAATCAACTCAAGAAAGAGTTCAGAGTAATGATTGGAAAGATGATCCAAGAGCTTGGGAAAAGAACAGATGCAGACAGTGAGAAGTTACAAGAAGTTTTTAACAGAGTTAGAAAATATAACAAACCAAACAGAGGTGACGAATACAATAACTGAAATGAAAAATACACTAGAAGGAATCAACAGAAGAATAAATGAGGCAGAAGAATGAATCAGTGAGCTAGAAAACAGAGTAGTGGAAATCACTGCCATGGAACAGAATAAAGAAAAAAGAATTAAATGATGACAGTTTAAGAGATCTCTGGGACAACATCAAACACACCAACATTCACTTTATAAGGGTCCCAGAAAGAGAAGAGAGAGAGAGAGAGAGAGAGAGAGAGAGAGAGAAAGGGCCTGAGGAAATATTTGAAGAGATAATAGTTGAAAACTTCCCTAACATTGGAAAGACAGGAAACTGCCACCCAAGTCCAGGAAACACAGAGAGTCCCATACAGGATTAACCCAAGGAGGAACATGCTGAGACGCATAGTAATCAAATTGACAAAAATTAAAGAGAAAATATTAAAAGCAACAAGGGAAAAGCAACAAATAACATACAAGGGAATACCCAAAAGGCTATCAGCAGATTTTTCAGCAGAAACTCTGCAGGCCAGAAGGGAGTGGCATGTGGTATATTTAAAGTCATGAAAGGAAGAAAACCTACAACCAAGATTACTCTACCCAGCAAGGCTCTCATTCACATTTGATGAAGAAATCAAAAGCTTTACAGGCAAGCAAAAGCTAAAAGATACTACTCAGCCATAAAAAAGAATGAAATAATGCCATTTGCAGAAACATGGATGCAACTGGAGATTATCATACTAAGTGAAGTCAGACAGAAAGAGAAAGACAAACACCATATGATATCACTTATATGTGGAATCTAAAATTTGACACAAATGAACCTATCTATGAAACAGAAACCGACTCAAGGACATAGAGTACAGACTTATGTTATGGTTGCCAAGGGGGAGGAAGGGAAGGGGAGGGATTGACTGGGAGTTTGGGGTTAGCAGAGGTAACCTTTTATATACAGAATGGATAAACAACAAGGTCCTACTATACAGCACAGAGAACTATATTCAATATCCTACAATAAACCATAATGGAAAAGAATATTTTAAAAAAAGAATGTATATATATGTATAACTGACTTTTCTGTACAGCAGAAATAAACATAACATTGTAACATAACATTGTAAGTCAACTATACTTCAATAAAAAAATGATAAAATAAAAACAAAAAGTTAAAAAAAAATTTTAATTTAAAAAAAAAGCTAAAAGAATTCAGCACCACCAAACCAGCTTTACAACAAATGCTCAAGGAACTTCTCTAGGCAGAAAAGAAAAGGCCACAACTAGAAACAAAAAAATTACAAAATGGGAAAGCTCACTGGTAAAGGCAAACAGTAAAGGTAGGAAATCATCCATCCACACACAACTATGATATCAAAGCCAGTAATTGTGAGAGGAGAGTACAAATGCAGGATATTTCAAATAAATTTGAAATTAAGAGATCAGCAACTTAAAACAATCACGTATATGTACAGACTGCCATACCAAAACCTCATGGTAACTTCAAACCAAAAATCTGTAATAGATATACACACAAAAAGAAAAAGGAATCCAAACACAACACTAACGTGTCATCAAATCACAAGAGAACACAAAAGGAAAAATAATAGTCCTCCAATATACCTAGCTAAGCACTTGCACTTTAAGCGTTCATGCTTCCTTCTACTCAGATCCTGAACAAGGTATTATGCTAGCTACCCAACCCTCCAACCAATTTGGTCAGAATTCAAAGAACCTGGAGCATCCCTGAGGCCCATAGGCTCACGTAAGAATATGATTCCCTCTATAATAAACATAATAGTAGCTACCATTTAATTAAGCATCTAGTATTTGAGTCCTTTACTAGACCCTGGACATGCATTTTCATTTGCCAAGGAAGACCATCTAAGGATAAAGTTACTCAAGGTCACAAATCCAGCTTGGATTCTAGAACCCATGTTCATTCTATGGCACTGCTTATGAATAATGTGGCAAGTTTAATGTGGCAATTTCCTCCTTTTGGGGATATAGCCCTATCCTGAATGTAGGCAGTCTTGACTGAGGCTTTGACACTCTGTATATGTCTTATTATCTCCCTCCCTGCAATGGTTGGACCTGACTTGTGGATTCAGTCACTGGCTGGAGTCCTGCTCCTTCAGGCATGGGTTTATGGCAAAAAGGCCATTCACTGGTCACTGTCCAGATCAGTACTGCTGGCCCCACCCACCACAGAAGCTCTGGGGTAGAGTTAATTCACCAAGCCAGTTCTACTTTCAGCATCTTCTCCATAATAAATGTTGATGAAAGATGTTTGGATATCACCTACTGTGGACCAGCATTACATTAAGCACCTAAAATCTATTGTTGAACTTGAGTATACTCATCCACCCTGGACCCTCAGGCTGCCTGTCATCCAAGGCCACATCAGATCATGGCCAAAAGCATGAAGAAATATTCCTTTGGTATGTTGACATAGTTAAAAAGACCTTGTGCAGGGCTTCCCTGGTGGTGCAGTGGTTGAGAGTCTGCCTGCCAATGCAGAGGATACGGGTTCGTGCCCCAGTCCAGGAAGATCCCACATGCCGCGGAGAGGCTAGGCCCGTGAGCCATGGCCATTGAGTCTGCGCGTCTGGAGCCTGTGCTCCGCAATGGGAGAGGCCACAACAGTGAGAGGCCTGCATACCACACACACACACACACACACACACAAAAAGACCTTGTGCAAAAGATATACCAAGAAATGACAAATGTGAGATGTACATACACAGAGAGACTCTGGGTTCCTGCAGAATTGTGGGTTGTTGGTCATAGTTCAAGTCCTCAGCGGGAACTCACCCAACACATGTTTGTAAAATTACATCAGTGGCGATAAGGAAGTTGGAGAAAGTAGTGATGGGTTAGGTTGAGAGTCACAATTAATATCAGGTGGGAACAATTCATTCTATAGGCACTATACCATACATCAGTTCTTTACAATGTGCATGAAAATCACCTGGGGCTCTTGTTATGCCATGGATTCTAACTCAGTACACCTGAGGTGGGGCATGAGGCTCTGCATTTCTAACCACCACCCCTAACATGCTGAAATCCACTGATCCTCAGACTACACTTTGCATAGCAAGCCCATAGACCTCCTTGACACAGGTTTAAAAAGGAAAAAACATAATTGATTTACTTGGACATAAGTCATGCATGTAGGTGGCATTAGAACCTTCCAGCCAAGGTACATGATCTTACCAGAAAAGTAATCATTCATAAAGGAAAAAGACCAAGCCAGCACTGAGTCTCCGAGCGTGAGGGAGAGGCAGTGCTGGTTTGGGGGGTCTGGAAACACACAGAAATCAAGAGAGGGAAAGAATGGGCAGCAATCATAGAAATAGCAATAAGTTGTTCAACTGAATAAATATTCCGTTTGAAAAGCCGAGAAGAAGGTATCATGGCTTATTTGAAGTCAGACCTGGGAACAGCAAACCCAGGACACTAGACTCACCAGCACAGAAAAGGCAAATTTCAAAGTCTAAACAACAAGAAACGGAAAGAAATCAGCACAGGCAAATCAACACCACCGAGGTAAGCATAGGGTCACAAATGTCCAGAAGGAAACCAGGTAGATTCCCAGATGTGGGAAGTGAACTTACGTGCTCATCTCCAGCTTCAAGAAGGAACTGAAGAAGGGAAATCAGAGTGTCCTGGTCCCAGATGAAATAGCATGTCCGACAAGGAATCCACGAAGGGATGAAGTACGGGAGCTGGAAAACTCAGCAAAGGCTCAGCTCTGCTACTCACGTCAAATCCGCCGTAAAGTTACGTCCTGCTGAACCAATGAAAGGCCCGCATTCCTTCCTACCTGGGTGGGGCAGAATCAACACGTGTGAGTTCAGTGGCTCTAGCTGCGAAAATTGGCAAACAGTATGAGGCGCAAGGCATGCTGGTAAAGCTGAGTCTCAAAGTGAGGTCCAAGATCAGCAGTATCAGCATCACCTGGGAACCTGTAAGGAAATATGCATCTTCAGCCCTGCTCCAAACCTACTGATAAGAAACTCTGGGGGTGGCGCCCTGCAGCCTGTGTTCCAACAAGCCCTCCAGGTGATTCTGATGCAGGCTCACTGCAGTAGAGTCTAGTGAAAGCATGGTGGAGAGAAAAGGCCAGGTGGGGCAAAGGACAGTCATTATAAGTAGGCTTGATAATGGCACTTTTAAAGAGCTAGTGAAGACTAAAGCTTGTTTACAGGGAGAAGAAAACCCAGTGGAGATAATGTAAAATAATAATAAAATATGCTCAGTGATCAACAACAACAGCAACAAAACAAAGTGGATGAATGTAAATTGTAGTAAAAAATACTAGTGAAAGCTTAATAACAGGCATTAACAGTCTGCCTCATAGGCTTTTTCTTTCCCACCCACATAAATCTGTCTACTGGTAAAGACACCATTAGGAATTTTCAATAACCCATATGTCTCTTTCAAATGTATTTCTCCAGCATGGTAAAGGAGACCACCTTAGGCAGGTAGCTCTTTGGCCAGGGGGGTCATGTAATATAAACATATTTAACAGAGTATCCAGAAAATTTGTTAAAACTCCTGAACCTAAAACATGTCTTCAGAAAGTCACACAGTACAATAAAAATGGAGATAGCAATGTGTTTTTAAAAAAAGGACTATAACTTTCCCTTCTATACATACTCCCAAGCTAAATGAGAAAAAGTCTAAGAGAAGATAGATACCTGATGAAGAGTAACTCAGCATCTAGCTTCCAGCTGTAATTGTTCAGACCCTCGGCCAGCAGCAACCCCCCAACCCCTTATTAACCATGGCAGTGAGAGCAGTTTGCCCTGATTAACTTAGACCTGTCAACAGTGCCTGGATTTAGAGGATGTCAGTGACCATCCAAGAAAAAAAGTAACGGACAAAGAATGGTGATTAAATCCCTAATAAAATAAAAATATTTTGTCCATTTTTCATCTTTCTCAATACTCTGCCCTGCTCCATTACCAGAAGAGAAGAATATAAGGGCACTTAAAGAAAAGGTCATGCTCCCTCCACCATCTGAGTTCCTCAAGCCATACTTAAGTGGTCTGACAGAGGGGAGGAGATGCTCTTAAAATCGGATTTGAGACACTGGCATTCAGTGTGATGGTATAACCCTTCATTTAGACCAAGCCTCCCACTGATAACAACTATAAACTCTGGACAAAATACAAAAACAACTACCTGAGTATTCAAATGAGGTTGTTTAGTGGAGTCAAAACTTGGAGAAGTTACAAGAATGGAGCAAGTTTCCTATTTTTCTTGTAGTCATCCCCTGCAAGCAGAACATGGAACAGCACATAAGAGTCAGGTAAAATTCTGCTGGAAACACCACTTACTCTCTGGCTATTGCAGAAGGAAAAGGATGCTGGACAATCATGGCCAGCTGCCAGAAAGTGAGGGGGATTCTCACAGGAGAGAAAGAGAATGAGATGATTCTGTGTAGGAACACCATCTCAGTTTTATCCATGACCTGTGCATGTGTGGACTAGCCTCAAAGAACTGCAGCAAAGTCTTAAATAATACAGTGATGATTTGAGCCACCCCCAAAGAGGCTGAGACCGAGCTAAGAGTCTGACTCTAAAGAGAGAAAGTACTAGCTAAAATAAAAGCATCAACATAGAGGAATATAAAAGATCCCAGAGTGAACACAATGTAATAGTCACAATGCGATAATCCAAAATTATCAACATTTTAAAAAAGTAAATTGTGACCGATTCTAGACAGGAAAGAAATGAAAACATACCTCATGACAGAAATTTGAAAACAAGCATTCATAGCCACTTTTTTTTTGTAATAGCAAAAACCTGGAAATAGCCCAAACAATTATCAACAAATGAATGTATACCATAGAATGAAATACTTAAAAATACTAACTATGCCAAGTGTTGGTAAGGATGTAGAGCAACTATAAATCTCATACTACTGATAGGAATGTAAAATTGTACAGCCACCTAGGAAAACAGTTTAAAAGTTTAATAAAAATTTAAACATATGCTTATTCAATCCAGCCATTCGACTCCCATTTCTACTATCCAGGAGAAATGAAAATATGTATCTCTACAAATATCTGTAAGCAATTGTTCACAGCCACATCATTTGTAAAAGCTCAAAAAGAAAATAGCCCAAACAGGAAACCACAAATAAATGAATTAAAATGCTTTCCATAGACTGAAATATTACTCAGCAATTAAAAGAAACAAATTACCAACACATGGGACAATGTGGATGAATCACAAAATAGTTATCTTAAATGAAATAAGCCAGGTGGAAAAAAAAGTATGATTTAATTTACATAAAATTCTAGAAAATGCACATTGATGCATGTGACAGAAAATAGATCAGTAGTTGGCTGGGGACAGGAGTGGTGGGAAGACTGGATTTAAAAGGAGAACAAGGAAAGATTTGGGCATGAAGGAAATGTTAAGTATATTGATTGTGGTACTTTCACAAGTGTATTGCATATTCCACAATTTATCAAAGTGTGACTTTTAAGCATATAGTTTATTGTACATAAAATATAGCTCAACAAAGTAACACAAAAATTCAAAATTGAGACCAACTTTAAGCTGACATTGAGTTGGAGGCTCTGAACATGTCTTGGTTGTAATGAAAGGAACTGCTACTCAGTTGGAAAAGACAATTCTGTACAGTGTGGTTGGAAGCAGTAGATAGATAAAAATAATACTGTATGATGTTTATAGCCCACAAAGTTCAGACTGCTACATGCCATAAATGACTATACAGTGCATTGAAGATCATTACTTATCTTATATATTGATAAATACTGACAAACAATCTGCCCAAACAGTTGAAATAATTTAATAATGCAGTGGAAAATGTATGAGAATGCTCATTTCCCCTTCCATGTCATCACTTGGCACTAAATAGTTGTAATCTTTCTAAGGTAGTGAGGTGATCAATAAAAATCTTAAATAAGTTGAAAAGGGGGGCCTAAAAGGATGGAGGAATCCAAAATTTGAAAGATAATGAAAGCAGAAAAAAAAATTTTAAAGAAAAACCTTTCCAAAGAGGCAATGTAAAAAATGTCAGATGCTGCAAAAAGGTTGAAGTGTCTATTTTATTTAACAATGAAGAAAATTGTTAATAGTTGAAGTGAGAGCAATATCATCTTGTCATGATGAGAGTAGAAAGCCAATCTTCATGGTTGAGGGTTAAATGAAGGAAGAGTGCAGATAGTATGACTAGTTCGTGGGTTTTTTTTAAATATTTATTAGTTTTAAATTTTATTTTATTTATTTATTTTTGGCTGCATTGGGTTTTTGTCGCTGCATGCGAGCTTTCTCTAGTTGCAGCGAGTGGGGTCTACTCTTCATTGCGGTGTGCAGACTTCTCATTGCAGTGGTTTCTCTTGTTGTGGAGCATGGGCTCTAGGTGCGTGGGCTTCAGTAGTTGTGGCACATGGGCTCAGTAGTTGGGCCTTGCAGGCTCTAGAGCACAGGCTCAGCAGTTGTGGCACACGGAGTTAGTTGCTCCGTGGCATGTGGGATCTTCCCGGACCAGGGCTCAAACCCATGTCCCCTGCAGTGGCAGGTGGATTCTTAACCACTGTGCCACCAGGGAAGCCCCTAGTTTGTGTTTTTTTATTTTTTAAGAATTTTGCTGTGAAGAGAGGACATAGTATAAATGTTACTTTTTGTTTATTTAAGTGTTTTGAAGTTATTCTACTTAGCAAATGAGATACTTGAACATTATTGAGAACACCAATAGCAAGATCATTATTATTAGAGGAAATAGGGAAATTCAATGCAGTGAGATTCCAAGTGAATGAGATTTGATATTACTGTTTGTCTAATGTCATGATTATATCCATCTGCCATTGTAATATGGGAGAAGAAGAAAAGCATGGATGTAGATGTATGAAATATTTGTAAATCTGGAACTCTGAAGCTCCTAACTAATGGATCTTTTTTCTGAGAATTGTGAGGCCACAACAGGTGCTGAGAGTGTGTAGAGCTATTGTAGGCTTTGAGTTAAGGAAAATGAAGAATGTTTGAAAAAGCCATTGTTGAGAATGGGAGGAAAAAACTATCTGATTTGGGAAGTATGGAAATTCAGCTGGATGCTGCTAGAGGCTTCAATAATCAGATTGGATGTCCCCAGCCCAGATATCTATATAAAGAAATAACCAGAGGGTTTCTTTACTTAGCATGTTTAAGGACAGCATAGGATTTATTTAGTATGTTTGAATCAGCATTAAGAAATACAAAATATTTAAATGTAATATAATGGCAAATTTACTACATTTATTACTCAGTGTTCATTCATCCCAAAATATTTTCTAATTTTCTATTTTTTATTAATTTCTAACATATTTCTCCTTTGATCCATTGATTATTTCAAAGTGGGCTGTTTAAATTCCATATATTTGTGAATTTCCCAAATTTCCAGCTGATTTGTCTCTCTCTCTCTCTCTTTTTTTCTAACATTGCTCCGGAGCATAAATTGTTTTACAATCTGACCCCAGATGGCAGTTCTTTGCTATATCATTCTCTGGTAATGGTTCTCTCTTGTAAACTAGCTGGTTACAATTGAGCTTTTTGAGCTCGAGTAGCTACCAGCCTCCTCTTAATAGCTTATCATCTCCATTGTGTCTGAGAGTGCCCTTAGGTTTGAATTTCCCCATGCTCTTCTCTAAATAAAGTCAGATCCTCTGGGGTGAGATGCAGTGCATTCTGCTCCTATGGCATCATTCCCCTTGAGCAAAATTTCTGATTCACTGCCCCAAAGTTAGGGGCAGGACAGTGGCCTGTCTCATGAAGTGACATCCCTACATCATGAGCAGGGTGCTGAGTGGGAGCAGTATCCCCTGCCTGGTCTTCCCAGCTTGCCTCTCCTGTGTGGAACCTTCACATTATGAGAAGTTGGGGTGAGGGATATTGGTACCTCATTTTTCTTGGTCTGCGGTGCCTGCGGTAGTCTCTGCCCTATGAATGAGCATCAGGTGGGAGAATGGAACCTGAAACATCTTGGCCAAACTCACCTGCAATTGAGCCTCTGAGAAACAGAGCATAGGAAGATGAGAAATTCTGGCAACCAGCTTTTCCTGGTGAGATACTAGTGTTTGACAGGGACCTGAGGAAAGGAGACTTGTCTTCTTGTCACCTCTCAGAAAGTGGAGACTCTATCATGCTGAGCTGGGGAGCAGAGGGAGAAGGTCATGGCTCAAGTCTGATGGACTGGCTGTTTTTACAGAGATTTAGTAGATTTTTGTGATTAAATGTTTTTCATTTGCTCTATTCCTTTGTGACAATTTTCAGAGATTTTTGAATGGTTGTTTCTGTTGTTTTTATTTTTAAGTAATTTTCACCAGTTAATGGTTTCTTCACTGGGAAGCAGGTTTGCAAATCTATACTGCTGTCATTCTGAAGTAAACCTTTCTAGAGATATTTGTTTTGAGGGTTAAAACTAGAAAGTACTTTATTTTGTATGATTGGCTTGCCTAAGATAATTAGAATGACATCATCTTTCGTTTACATTTCTGCCATGTATGCTTGGAAATATAGTAAATATAATGTCTAAATATAAAAATATTTCTTGTTCTTATAGTATATTTAAGGTAGTTAAATTATCCTTTTATGAGTTAGATTTATTTTCTATTGCTAGTTTGACACTTACTGAAAATCATTTTTTTTTAAGGCATGCATAAATTCTAGCTATCTGTGGAAGGCTAGTTGGCATGAAAGAAAATATTTTCTGGTATTAATTCCAAATACATATATGCTTTTTTCTATGATTTAGATTTTCTTTCATGTCTCAGTTTAACAGCACTGTTGTGCTAAAGCCTTTCAGAGGCATATCAAAATTATTTTTTATGTATCACATCATTCTAATTCTGAGGAAGGGAAGCTACATTTTTTGGCAGTCAATTTCCAGAAGAATATAACTCAGTGATTTCTAGGATAAATGTTCATCACTTTATTTCTTTTTCTGTAAAATGGAGATAGTTGTTCAGTGTTGTTTTGAGGATTAAGTTAACACATGCAAAATACATAAAAGGAGTGCCTGGCATATAGTATGCACTCAATAAATATCACTTTTTGCTGTGATTATTGTTGTTATTGTTACTCTTTGGAACTAAGATAACTTGGCAGTGAAACACAGGTTTTCCAATAAAACATTTTTTTTTTTTTTTTTTTTTTTGCGGTACACGGGCCTCTCACTGTTGTGGCCTCTCCCATTGCGGAGCAAAGGCTCCGGACGTGCAGGCTCAGCGGCCATGGCTCACGGGCCCAGCCGCTCTGCGGCATGTGGGGTTTTCCCAGACCGGGGAACGAACCCGTGTCCCCTGCATCGGCAGGCGGACTCTCAACCACTGCGCCACCAGGGAAGCCCTCCAATAAAACATTTTTGTCAGTAGGAATTTTGATTTTAAAACATGAGGAGAGCTTCATTTTCTTTTCACTCTAAACATTAGTAAGTTTCCTGAGAGAACAGAGATGTAAATTTAGCATGGGCTCATATTCATTCCTTCACAAAGAACAGTTTTCGATACCCTTACCCTCTGATTTAAAAGCTCACTTAAATTCAAAGGAACGTAGTTATTTCTTTGATTCCATTTCACATCATGAGGCCATCTTTTGAGAACTGCCATTGCTTAGCTTTGGAACTGAATAGAGTTTCTTTTTGAATACCACTTCGTCCATGTTTCTAATCTGTTTTCTATACTGGTCTCTTTGAGATTAAACAATCTTAAATCAAAAGCCTTATTTATTTGAGCTTATAGAATAGGCTGAAATTATTTAAGAATTACAGGCTTCTTTTGTACTTAGCATCTGGAACAAATTTTCAGAAAAAGAGCTCATGAGTACAAAGGGACAACACAAACATCAAATATGTTAGTAAATTTTGCTTATACTTAACTTTGATACTGAATTCCCAACAGTTTACCTTATACAGAATATAATATTGGTATTTTTTTGTTTCTAAAGAAATGATATTAGATCAAGATAATTCATTGAAACTGTGAGTATAATCATATTGAAATTATTATTTGCATATCTGACATTAATTGAAACCTTTATTTTTCTTTAGGTAGTTTAATGAGATGTTGGAAAAGAAATCTTCCACTAAAGTCAAATAAAAATAATAATCCACTTAAATTCTGATTTGTTTTTATAGTGTCACGGTACACTGTAAAGATTCTCCCTGGTCCTAATATTTAAAGTCCTTTACTCTTTTCTACTTTTCCTGCCCATTCTCTCATCCCATTCTGAGTTAAGTACAGAAATGTTTGAGTAAAAAATCACTCCTTCAACCCTGTTCTCAGTTCTTATTTTTTATATCTTTTTGTTTCATTTTTTGTGGAATCAAATCAGTTTTCCATTATCCTTTTAAGGTGACATTTATTATTATTTTTTCTTGAACATCTAACTCTTTACCAAATCATTTCTGTTCCTTGTAGAAGAGTAAAGATGCCTATTCTCAGTGGACTGCAATCTGATCGCTTAAGCATATGGTCTTAAGATACTAGTTTATTTTCAGGGGTAAGTTATTGCATATTTCATTGTGCATTTATTATTTTTTTGCCAAAAAGAGAATATATATATTGACCTAAAAGAAATTTTGTCTAAAAGAAAACCTGCCTGTGTCCTAGATTTTAGTATTTCAGAGGAATTACCTTTAAGTTAATTTTTGTAATCCTTTTTAAATAGTAGGCCTCTTCACTAGTTTATGAACTGATTTTTACTGTTCTGGGAGGTACAGAGTTTACAACAAATGTAAATTGGTGATTTCATTAATGTTTTGGGCAGAGAGAGAGATTGTCTATGAAGGATACAGTATGTGTAACTCCATTCTGGAATAAGCTATCTATTTCCTCACACACCAGCACTGGTCTGCAGACCCCATTTTGAGTAGCACTGCTGTTGAGGATTCTAATAGTCCCTTTAAACCCATGCAATGAAAAAAAAGTTTATATTGGCAATATCTATAGAAAATAAAAATTACTCACTTTCACCAAAGAATGAAGGATGCTTACTTATGGGAAGTTAGAGACATCCAAGTTTCATATGCATGCATTAAATATTGGCCTATTACTTCTATTCTTTTCTCAGACATGTTTTGGCATTCTTAAAATGATAAAATAGGTTTATTCTATCAGCTGTAAATGTTTTGATTATAAACTGTGCTTTTCTTTCAAAGTAAACATGACTTTACGTTTTAGAAATTATATCAGTCAGGGTACTGCTAGGAAATTAGAAATATGCTACCTATTTTAAACAAAGGGGATATGAAACAGGAAATTGGTTATAAAGTGTCTGCAACACATTGGTATAGGGAAAGGGAGATGTGCCAGCAAAACAGAAAGGATTATATATGTCACTATATATGTCACTCTGAATTCAGAGAGCTGCTAATGTCACTGGACTAGAATCCATGACCCAGCAGGGCTGAAACTGGTAGAGATACCATAGATAGCAGAGCTGGAAACAAGAAGCAAAATTCAACTACTGATGGGACTCATGGAATTCTCAGTCACAGTGTTTCATCTGTCCTGTAGCAACCTCAGCAACTACCAGCGTCTACTGCTACTGTCTGAGCTACAAGCTTCTCCATTCTTCCAGCTTTCAAATTACCTGCCAGGGCCTTACATTGCCAGAACATCAGAAAGCAAGCTGAAGGGAGTCTGGGAAATGCAGCTTGCAGACTCCCAGCTTTAACAGTTCAGAGTCAAGTATAAAAGGATAAGTGTAGGACTAGTACAATACATATAACCAGCTCAGTCCACCCCTTAGTCTACTTTTATCCATGCATATGCTTCTACACAATTTGAAATCATATAATATATAATCCACGCCTATATTTAACCTTTACATATAATACAAGAATATAAATGTCACTCTCCACCTCACAGGTTACAAACTATTCTTGGTAAAAACAAATATTCTACCTTCCCAAAAGGGAGATAAACTAAGATCCATCGTTAATTTTATCCACCTCTTGGTAATATTATTCCCTCTTACAGTTCTGTCATCATTTCACTGGGGTATTCATTAACATAAATAATAATTATACTGGGTAGTGAAACTTCACCACCACACCAGCTCTTTATAGGAAAGGAAAGGAGAGGAGAAGAGGGGTGGGGAGAGGAAAAATAGTTATATAACAATGAAGAAATCAGATATGCAGATCTATTAAAATCCTTATATCTGTAACTGGTCATAAGACTGCCTCAGTAGTTATACACAATTGTCTTCTTCCACCACTGGTCCTGCATTTATTGATTACTCAGTCTACCATTCTGGACATGGAAGTAAAAGGGTTACTCCAAGGAATCTCCTGAGTTCTCCACATACCTTTGCAATTCAATTTTTCCTGTATAGTGTTTATGAGTCACCCCAGTCAGTACAGTATTCCCAGACTTTGACTGTTAGTTTCAGTGTCAAAAAAATCTCAAATCACCAGATGTCATCTCAACTTACATTTCAGGGGAACCGTTGATTCGTCCGCTGGTGGAAGTATTCCTCTCCTAGAACTGAAACATTAAAGCAATAGAGCTCAGTACTGGAAAATGGAAATTCTGTAAGATGAAAAGCAAAAATTCTTCAAATGGATTATTATTATTGTAATAGTGAGAGGATTGACTATAAGTTTCCCTGTTGATTCTTGAACATGATATTCTGGCTATTAGAGAAATGACGATAAGTTTCCCTGTTGATTCTTGAACATGATATTCTGGCTATTGGAGAAATTGTTTGACAATTCAAAGCAAATATTGCACCTTCTAAAACTGCATCCCAACTTCACAGGGCCTTGCCTCCTAACTGGCACCTTAACTAAAGCTTCATTAGGTCATTCCATGATTTTATCATGCCAGCTGCTTCTGAGTGATGGGATGCATAGTAAGACCAGTGAATTCAATGAGTGTGAGTTCCTTGAGTGGAAGCAATGTTGTGTGGAATGGTGACGATAAATAGGGCATTCCTTAACTCCATGGAGAGTGGCCCTAATAGAAGTTTCGTGAGGAGAAAGTGACAAATCCATATGCAAAATACATTTCTATGAATCCATTCATAATAAAAGTGACAGTGTAACCAAGCTGCTATCTAGTGATGGACTGGTCTGCTCAGGATATAGTGCCATATCAGAGTCTCAGCATTGGCCTTTGATGCTGGCAAGTTAGCATTCAGTGATTGTAGAAACAAGATGAATATTGATTAAGGGAAGTAAAGGGCTCTCCCTACACTAACGCATTGGAAAATTCATTGTTGAGAAGTAGCAGCATCCTTGAGAAGCTCTGCTATCCTCTTAGGCAGCAAAAGAAAATGGGAGATCATGCTGCCACTGAAATTATGGATGCAGGAGTGGCAGAAGCCAAGGCAGGGCGTGGAGGTGGATCTTTACAGGAATAAGCACCATCTTCTAAGTCATCTGCCTCAGATGAAGTGATTCCAGGATGTGGTTCATCATTATCATAATGGTCCCAATGAAGCATGCCAACCTGTATTCATCATCTCTTGCAATGTGATGTTGCTAATGCTCCCAGCAGGACTGACAATTTTATTTTTCATCCCCTTAAAATTGGACTGGCATCATGTCTCTTTTTGACAAATAGAATGCAGCATATTTGGTCTTGTGTTAGTTCCACATCCTAAGCCTTAAGAAGCCTTTCAGCTCTGTTCCAACTTTCCTGGGATACTGAGACCACCATGCTAACCCCATCTAGGATGAGAAACACATGGAGAAGAAACTCAATTCCCTAAATGGCAGCCAGTGTCAACTTCCAGACACGTGAACGAGACCATCTGGATGCTCTAGCTTCAAGTGAGTAATCTAATGCTTGCAGCTGCATGAGTGATTCCTGTCAAGACTAATACAGATTGTTATCCCACTAAATCATGACAAATAATAAATCATAGTAATTTTAAATTACTGATTTGAGGGATTGTTTGTTATGTAGCAAAAGATAACTGAAGTGCAAGCAAAATCTATTCTCCTCAAAAAAGGCAAGAGTCTGCTTCTGCTGGCAAGAGAGTCATAGGAGGGATTTAGTATTCCAAGATACTCAGTCACCAGAATCCACCCAAATATTTATATTTCTACTTGCAGGGTTCCACTGCTTTCCAGGTAATGCACTAATTTTCACCAAAGACACCTAGCAAGAATGTGTGTTACACAAATGTTTTAATGCTGAAACCTTCAAAATTAACTTTGGCGTTTCATTTTCCAGCTATATTTTAGCCCCATGTCTACATAAGATATGAGATTAGAAGCTATTTGGTGTTTCGACTGTGCCTTGAGCTTAGCATTAAAGCCCTGAGGTTGATGCTTCTTTCTGTAAGATTACAATGCAAGTAAAAAATGTCCAGCCCACCCCATAGTGTTAAAGCCATTATTGTCCATTTGATTTTCATGTTCAGCAGACACTTGGTCTCCCAAAGCCTTGCATCTGGTGACAACCAGATATCAGAAACCTACTAACACTTTTAGATTAGGATACAGGAACCTAAACCATCTGTAACACAGCTGGAGCCACTGCCACTGGACGTGCTAGAACTGCTGAAGGACGGCAGCCTTGAGGTCACACCGTACCCCTACTGCTATGGTGAGTCCATACTACCACAGACCAAAAGCAGAATGTGTCTTCCTTTTTCTGACCCTCTCTTCACCCAGAAGTCCTTCCCATTGCTATTAGATAATAAGAAGCCACTTGGCAAGTCTGGAAGTCTTTCAGCCTCAGAAGTGTAGGATCAGAATGTAGAAGTGATCTGACAGAACAAATTACCAGAAGGGAAATATTTTCCACTGAAGAGATTGCTTTGAGTTTCATCAAAATGATTCTTCCTTAACTATCAATGTCATCCTGGGCAAAGCTAACTCTCTGGAATTAGGTTTTATCATCTACTAATAAAGGAGTTGCACTAGAATGACTTTCAGTTTCCCTTTATCCTCTAAAAATGGCTGCTAATAAATATCGATATATCAGCTTAACTTTCTTAATCTAGTGAGTACTATCGATAGGAGGAGGTTGTAAGCCACAAACACAACCCACAGTCGTGATTTAAAGTTTTCTAGTAGCCACATTAAAAAGAGTAAAAACAGGGCTTCCCTGGTGGCGCAGTGGTTGAGAGTCCGCCTGCCGATGCCGAGGACACGGGTTCGTGCCCCATCCGGGAAGATCCCACATGCCGCGGAGCGGCTGGGGCCGTGAGCCATGGCCGCTGAGCCTGCGCGTCCGGAGCCTGTGCTCCGCAACGGAAGAGGCCACAACAGTGAGGGGCCCGCGTACTGCAAAAAAAAAAAAAAAAAAATTATATATATATATATATATAATTACAGTAAACACAGCAATATTTATTTATTTATGATTGTATGTACATCAAGAATGCAATGTTTCCAAGTGATTTAATTTTTGAAAGTTTTTTGATGAATTTTTTAAAAAACGTGTCCCTTATATTTCATCTGAATTAAAAACTGATCATTGATAGAAAGACTTCAAGGAGAAAACCCAGTGGCTAATGACAATTGAATGTAATAAAGAAACTACTATAACTTTCAAAAATTGTAATTTAAAAATAAATCTTCTTTTATAATATCTTCACATTCCCTACATCAAAATGCTACAATCAACCCATTGGATCATTATGAAAACTGGATTAAAATCCATCCATCTTTTTTATTACAATTCAGCAGTATTTCTCAAATCAAGCAAAATTTAATAAATTTTTGCAGGACAATAAAAGAACAGAAGATTTATACATCTAATAAAAAGTTCATTCAATTCCAGTGATTTTATTTAATTTGTCTCCATATGTCTTCTTATCACCTATTAGGTATCACTTTGTTTCTCAAAATACAAAGAATAAAAATCACTCCTAAAATAATTTTTATAGAAAAAATATACAGATTTCTCAAGTATTCCATATGTCTGTCCTTTTAAAATGTGGTGGGTTCAAGTAGTTTACACAATCAGAAAGCATCAGGCATTTGGCTGCTGAACTTCAGATCAATTTTGTAATTTTAATAGTCTTTTCTTCAAAACTCACAAAGGGTTTTCTCTAAAGGGTTTCAGAGAATGAAGAAATGGTTAAAATTAAACATTTCAAAATGTATTTGGAATTCATTTTTGTAGCTAAACTATGGAATTCAAGCCTTAGTTCTTTTTGTTTTTAGTAGCAAAGAGGCTACTTTACTGATGAATATTTCATAGCATGTCAGATTATGTTGTAATCCTTCTTTTCTTAGGCAGAAATAAGTGTAGTTCTCATTTAAAAGCTCTTTTGAGTATTTATAGCTCATCAATTAAGAAATCCAATTAAAAAAGAATCTGTAGGGCTTCCCTGGTGGCGCAGTGGTTGAGAGTCCGCCTACTGATGCAGGGGACACGGGTTCGTGCCCCGGTCCGGGAAGATCCCACATGAGGCGGAGTGGCTGGGCCCATGAGCCATGGCCACCGAGCCTGTGCTTCTGGAGGCTGGGCTCCGCAACGGGAGGCCACAACAGTGAGAGGCCCGTGTACCGCAAAAAAAAAAAAAAAAAAAGAATCTGTAAGTTCAACCATTTGCAGGTATAACTGGAATGTGCCTACTCTGAATATAAGCATCTGAGGATTTGAATAATGGGGATGTTTTTGTTTCATGAAGATAATATTAGATGACAGTGGTAATATGAATTTCTCCCATCAAAGTATGCTCTTCCTTTGAGGACCACAAGAGAGGTTTTAAAAGTGATAAGGGACACAAAATGAAAAGTCAGTACTTGCATAAGCTTCCTTGAGTCATACTGAGTATGTACTCCAGCACTTACTAAGAGCTCTCTGCAACAACTACCTCAGCACAACTACCTCAGCACCATATTGGAAAATCTTTATTCTAGTTCCTTTTCCCATTTAGCTAGTTATGTGACCTTGAGCAAACTATTTGACTTTTGGGAGCCTCATTTTTCTTTCTTATAAAATACCAAGAACTTTCACCAAGAAGATTGTTCAGGTATAATAGTATCATTTGTTTCAAAAGTATAGTGCATGTGATGTTTTCCTACCAGTACTTAATCTCTAAAATATCATATTAAATGTACAGCATTGTTAATATGAATGCTTTCCACATATTCCATGCTTAAATTATCATAGGACAGTTGGAGCTTGTCAAAATATAAATATTGGCAATAAACCCTTGTAACTCATCAATAAAACAATTGGAACATATATACTTTAATAAATTATTGAGTATTTTCATCCTATTTGTTAATATCTACATATTATGATAATACCAACATAGCAAAAGAAAATCTAGGCAAATCTAAATACCAAGATTGCAAAAGAAAATCTAAAATAGTTGGGCCACATGATACCTTATTTCCTGATAATAATTGAGTTTCCTTTGAATTGAATGTAGCTTATTTGATTTAGATATATTTTTTTCACTTGCTAATAAAAGAATCTTTTGAGGGAATACGTAATTTCTCTGATACTTACAGCTGGCCTTTTCTAAGGACAAGTTTAAGTCAGAGTTTATATATCAACTTCACATAACTGCTCCCTTTCTCTTATCACTGCATTATTGTTCACAGCTCATAAAGAGGGCCCAGCTCTAGGGTAAGACTGCAATATTTAGATTTGTTTATATCAGTTGCACTAATAAAATCTTCTAGCATACGTAAAAGCATTTCTATCACTGTATCACTGTGCTCAGATGATCAGTCACTGTAAAGAGAAAAAGTGTAAGGAATAAGCAAAAAAAAAATTACACATCTTTTAAACTCATTTTGAGATGCCAGTATGATGGGAAATAAATGAAAGTCAAAGAAACAGATGAACAAACAGATTGAAAAGAATTTTAAGAAAAATATGCCTACTAGTGTTTACTAGTCTTTACACATGTCTACTCTTCAACCAGTACAAATTAACCTAACTTTATCCATTAGTCTTTCTTTTTTTTGCGGGGTGGGGTGGGGTGGTATCAAACCCATGCCTCCTGCAATGGAAGTGTGGAGTCTAAAAACACTGGACCAGCAGGGAAGTTCCCATTAGTCTTTCAACTTAATATCTTTTTATGGCCAAATTCTTTCTTTGCTTTAAGTGTTGTACCATATTAAAATGAACAGATTATATCATTACCTTAGTTCCATCCAGCAGAAATCATTTCTCTGGGATTTTTTTTTTTAACAGAGGTGTACAAAACAAACTCCTGCCTCTACAGAATGTACATTCTAGGTGAAAAAAATAGGTAATATCAACCTGACCAAGACAGCCCTAATGTTTCCCTTAGCTTAACTAAGCTTTAGACAGGCTTCTTTCTGCCTCTAGATTCCTGATTTTGTCATTCAGGCCCTTACAGAATCCAGATGACCTAATGAGGTCCCTCTCCTCCCTTTTCTTACAACATTTACTTAGAAAACTTGTAAATTCTTTCTCTTCCTTTTTGAGATGTAAATCTTTTAAAAGCCCCTTGCCAGTTTTACAACCAGGGATTTCAAGGACTTGGGAGCCAACACTTTGAAGGGTAGATAATTCCCCTATCTCCCTGTGTCAGAGAGAGTAGGAGCCTAAATTGTAAAACTACCTCCTGTTATGAAGATACAAGAAAATTTACCTTTCCTTGGAGTAAAGTCAATTAGCAAACACATCCTTTCCAGCCCAGCCCTTAAAAACACTCCATCCTTATGCTTCAGGAGAATTGAATTCTGGTCTCAACCAAAAATTGAGTTTTGGTCTCTCTCCCCTATTGCAATACCTTGAATAAAAGTCTTTCTTACCTATTTAACTTTGCTCAGTGGAAATTTTGCTCTGAGAAACCTATGTACTGTGGGTGGGAAAAAAAAAAGTGGGATCTTTATTATAATAAAGGAGACTTTCAGACAGAGAAAACAGTCAATTCAAAAGCCTTTAGGTGTTGATGAGGAATTGCAAGGTGGCCAGTGAGTCATAGTGAAGTGACAAAGATGAGGAATACAGTAAGAACTCGCAGAGGCCACATAGCTAATGACATAGGGCCTCGTAGACCATTTTAAGGACTTCTGCTTTTATCCCAAGCTAGAGAAAAAGGGGGCCACTGGAAGATTTTGAGCAGCAGCAGGTAATGATCTAACATGTTTTTAAAGGGTCATTGCTATTGGAAATAAACATTCAGAGACAAGGGAAGAAGCAAAGCAAGGATACCAGTTAGACACTTATTGCAATCATTTAGGAAAGAGAGGGGGAGAGAGAGAGACTCTTGAACCAAAGTAGAGTGGAGGTGATGAGAAGTGGTTGGATTCTGGATGTACAGGGTTGGCCAAAAAGTTCGTTCGGGTTTTGCAGTAACATGAAAAACCCGAATGAACTTTTTGGCCAACCCAATATTTTGTTTTGTTTTGTTTTGTTTTTTTGCGGTACGCGGGCCTCTCATTGTTGTGGCTTCTCCTGTTGAGGAGCACAGGCTCCGGACGCGCAGGCTCAGCGGCCATGGCTCATGGGCCCAGCTGCTCCGCGGCATGTGGTATCTTCCCGGACCGGGGCACGAACCCGTGTCCCCTGCATCGGCAGGCGGACTCTCAACCACTGCGCCACCAGGGAAGCCCCCAACCCAATATTTTGAATATATTTTTCAGGTAGAGTTAGTAGAATCTTAACATTGGATATGAGAATATGACAAATGTCAAGGATAGACTGAAGCATTGTTCTATTTTGTTTTTGTGTGTTTGGTTGGTTGGTTTTGATATTTTATTTTTGTTCATTTTGTGATTGCCAATTGTTTCTTAAATATCCATTACTTTGACAAAACATAGAAAAGAAAACATCTAGTTGAATACTCAGTTCTTTTACCTAAGATGGGCAAAAATATTTCTCATTTTTCAGCTGGGAATCCTAAGAATATACAGATGCATAATTTAACTTATATAAAGTATGTTATATATCCACTGGAATCTCTATATTATTGGTAATACTACTGGACCACAATAGCATTCATACAAGCATAATATAAGGTGATAGTCTTCAATCAGGGGACAAAGAATTTAAGATTAATGTTAACATGTGCATATAAGATTAACATATAAGATTAATGTTAACATTTATATATCATTTGCTTTATGACAGGTGTTCTACTAGATGTTTTGTATATTGTATCAGTTGGCGTCCCATCATTCTGGTTGAAGTTAGATTATCTCAATGGTAGCAACTCTCACCATTATCCTCATCCTACAGAGAACAACCACCTCAAAGCTTTTTAAGGATGCTGATGCCCTCTCGTTTCCTACTGTTTTACTGAAGGGAAAGTTTCTGTTTTCCCTCAGAGAATATAGTACAGAGGGAATATGCAGAATGCATATGATAAAATCCATTTCTACATTCTCATTTTTTTAAGCTTTTGGATTATTTCCTTTATATTATGCCAGGGAAGTTTTGGCATGTTAACCTTTTTATATTAATATTAGACCCCTTTGACTCTGGGCTTCAGTCAAACGTTCAAGCAAACTGCTCAAACTAATACATTTAACCCAAAATTTCTGTTCATATGTCCTTAAATCTATAACTTGGATGAATCAAATATATGTTCATTCCTGCTTGACCTAACATTCCCACATGTATTCTTCAGGATCTGCATATAAAAAATTACAAAGTTCTACAATTCTTCTGAAGTGTATTTCCTTCTAAATTAGACTTTGCACTTGTCTTTCCTAGAACATTCTGGGATCCAAAGCTAGTTATGCATCTAAAGGCAGTGAAAGATAATGGGGATATGTCTTAGGGAAAATGTCTTACCCTTGCAGGACAACTACTTTAGATTCAGTTATTATAAGGATCTTCAGGCAAAGGAAGATTGGTATCTACATTCAGGTGAGAAAGGGCTGGGATGCTTCTGTGGGAAAGGGAGGGTCAGGAAGGCTTAGCAATCCAAGATTATCAGTTTTATTCTAGTACAAGTATATATTACTATTCTGGGTCTCAGGATTCCATTACTCCTAATCAATGCCCCAATATGCATAAAAGAGACTTAACATTTAATTTTTGCAAAATGTACATTAAAATATAGGTCTTGGGCTTCCCTGGTGGCACAGTGGTTGAGAGTCCGCCTGCCGATGCAGGGGACACGGGTTCGTGCCCCGGTCCAGGAAGATCTCACATGCTGCAGAGCGGCTGGGCCCGTGGGCCATGGCCGCTGAGTCTGCGCATCCCGAGCCTGTGCTCTGCAACGGGAGAGGCCCCAACAGTGAGAGGCCCGCCTACCGCAAAAAAAAAAAAAAAAAAATCATATATATTATATATATATATATATATATATATATATATATATATATATATATATATATATATGGGTCTGACTTTTAACTATTTACTGTGGCTACAAAAAATTAAAGATTAATTTAAGGCTGTCATAGAATTCTGGTTCTCTGACATGACATTAAAAGAGTTTAAACCCCTCAGTTTCTCATTTTCTTTTTTAATACTCTAGTATAGTTAGAGACAGCCATCAAAACTCCCAGTCATTACCATCAGAATTCCTACCATAATAGTTGAATTCAGGGACTACTTGCTTTTCCAAAGTCTTGATTCTAATAGATATCCCAAACTACTTGTGGTGATAATTTAATTTCTGCGATGACCCTGCATATAAGAGATTACCAGAATCCTATTTTCCATTGGCAAAGATCTCAGCCAAAACTGACCTTTGTTTCAAGGTCAAAGGCATAAGAAAATCAATACTAGCCCTGGAATACTCTTTGTACCACATACTCTAGTATTTAACGTCCAGTTAGGAAAGCAAAGCCCACTAGGTATCTCAAAAATAGGAGATTTCATGTATAGAATTGGTTATAGAAGTGTTAGGAAGCTTTTGCTGAAAGAGCAAAAGGGATGCTGAATTCATGTAGAGTACTGCATGAAACATCTACCACCACAAGAACACAAAAGAAGCCACATGACCAGAACCTGGAACTCAGTGTGTCCTGCAGGGGTGGTGCTTAGCCCTCTAGTGAAAACTGCGCAGCTGATACTCAGACATTGGAGAAGCAGATTTGACCCATCAGATGCTTGTTGTGAGGCTGTCAGACTCTGGGAGAAAAGGCATGAGCAATGCTGCACTCTGATTAACAAAGGGGTACAATGAAAGATAAGACTGCTATAAGCTGCCTGATGAAATGATACTGATCAGGACTTGAAGACAGGAAGGTAGTGTCTTCCTTAGAAGTAGTGCCACCAGGATTGACATATATGCACTACTATGCATAAAATAGATAACTAATAAGAACCTAATGTATAGCACAGGGCACTCTACTTAGTGCTCTCTGGTGACCTAAATGGGAAGGAAATCCAAAAAATAGGAGATATATGGATATATGTATAGCTGATTCACTTTGCTGTGCAGCAGAAACTAGCACAATGCTGTAAAGCAACTATACTCCAATAAAAATTAATAAAAAATAATAAAATAAAAAAATAATTTAAAAAATAATTAAAATATTTAAAAAAAGAAAAAAGTAGTGCCATCTTTCCACTTTCCAAGCTCCTTTGTGAACCTTCCATTGGTAGAACCTAAGGAGTCATGTGTGTATGTTTGGTCTTCTTTTGGTGTGAAAGTTCAAGAAATGTACTTTGCAGAGTTCTTGTATCAGTGTCACAGAACAGAAGATAGAATAGTAAGCTTGGAGCAGAAAAACAATAGGTAAATTACCAGAACTCACACATTAACTCATTTTACCAACACAATATGACAGCATTCTATCATGATCTCTTTTTTATAGGTAAGGAAACTAAGGCAAAGGGAAATTAAGATACCTACTCAACTTTACATAGTTGGTAAATACAGTGTTGATATTTGATACCAAGCATTATATGTTGGAATGGAAATACCAAAATAATGTTAAAATGCATAAAATTTTTGGCTCATGGTTGAAAAATAATTTGATCTAGTTAGATGATTCCTCCAAACCCTAGGCATAATACATGTTACATCTTGGTTATAATTGCTTTAAATATTTCAATATGGCTGATAACCTGACAAACAGTTGATGATGCATTTGGCATTATCATATTAGTGCAGAGTAATACAGAAACTGATACATGCTCAAAGTCAATTTAAATGTCTGTGCCTGAGTTAATAATATTGTACCAACATCAATATCCTGGTTATAAAAATGTCACTATGGTTATGTAGGATACTACATTGGGGAAGCTGATTGGAGGGTGTATGAGAACTCTGTATTATTTTTACAATTTCTTGGAAGTCTTACACTTTCAAATAAGAGGTTATTTTTTAAAAGTCAATTCAAAATCTTAAACAGTGGTTAAAAATGGATTCTAAAGTTGCTATGTCATAGTATGAGATTATATTAAATATGTATGTATAAATGAAAAATTGTAATGTTAAAATTATTAAACTACTAGGTGAAAACACAATAGTAGCTACCCTTGAACATTTAATATTTAAAACCCATTATAAGTTTTTACCAAAATTTATAAATCTTACAACAATCCTGACTGTTACTGCTACCCCATTTCACTGATGAGTGAAACGGGGATTCAAAACGTTTTCTAGGGGGCTTCCCTGGTGGCGCAGTGGTTGAGAATCTGCCTGCTAATGCAGGGGACACGGGTTCGAGCCCTGGTCTGGGAGGATCCCACATGCCGCAGAGCAACTAGGACCGTGAGCCACAACTACTGAGCCTGCGCGTCTGGAGCCTGTGCTCCTGCAACAAGAGAGGCTGCGACAGTGAGAGGCCTGCGCACCGTGATGAAGAGTGGCCCCCGCTTGCCACAACTAGAGAAAGCCCTTGCACAGAAATGAAGACCCAACACAGCAAAAATAAATAAATAAATTAATAAACTCCTACCCTCAACATCTTCTTTAAAAAAAAAAAAAAGTTTTCTAGCTGAAAGTGTACAGCTGGCAAATATCAAAGACAAAGCCTATTCCATTTCCATTACAAACAATTGGCTCTCATAGAATTTTAACATGCTTTGATTGGAAAGGTCATCTTGTCTAGCTCACCACTCAGAGACATTGTGCAATGTGACTCTCTGTACTGTTTTACCTTGCTCATCTGAAAAACAAAAGTGAAATATTCCACAACATTCACCTTGTTCCTTGTAATGAATTTATGTGTTATAGTTGAGTTGCAGATTAATAACTGGAATGAACCAAAAATGAACAGTTGCTTAACAAGCCTGGGATCTCAGTTCTTGGAGCATGTATTTGTAGCCTCTCCTCTCCCATAACTATAAATAAATAAAACCTCTAGGAGAACTATATACCTTATGCTCAGTACTATAATTTCTATGCTTAAGTATTTATCCAAATGTCCTCATAAAGAAAGCCACTTTAATTGACCTGAAATCAATGATATTATTAAACTGCTCATCTGACAAATTAACTACTACTAGCATCATATGCATATTTGTTTCACAAATATATTATATTATCTCTCTTGTTATCTGTGTAGAGATAGAACCTTATTTATAGGTTATCTAAAAAGTCTAATAACAATTTAATACCAAAGTAAATTATTTAGATGATAGCACTGAATTTAGGGCTTTGATCAATTTTTCAGGGGATTTTTTCAATGACTAAAAGTTTCATCCATTAAAACAAAATCAATGAATGGATAAAGGAGATGTGGCACATGTATACAATGGAATATTACTCAACCATAAAAGAAACAAAACTGAGTTATTTGTAGTGAGGTGGATGGACCTAGAGTCTGTCATACAGAGTGAAGTAAGTCAGAAAGAGAAAAACAAATACCGTATGCTAACACATATATGGAATCTAGGGGGAAAAAATGCTTCTGAAGAACCTAGGGGCAGGACAGGAATAAAGACGCAGACATTGAGAATGGACTTCAGGACACAGGGAGGGGGAAGGGTAAGCTAGGACGAAGTGAGAGAGTGACATGGACATATATACACTACCAAATGTAAAATAGATAGCTAGTGGGAAGTAGCCGCGTAGCACAGGGAGATCAGCTCGGTGCTTTGTGACCACCTAGAGGAGTGGGATAGGGAGGGTGGGAGGGGAGGTGCGAGACAGATGAGATATGGGGATATATGTATATGTATAGCTGACTCATTTTGTTATAAAGCAGAAACTATTGTAAAGCAATTATACTCCAATAAAGATGTTAAAAATAATCAAATTCCATATAAATCAGTTTCTTATCTCACATTTCCCTACTTATTATGTTTAATTTCAAAATTACAAGGCAGGAGGAAAATTCTCTAAAATTTTATTATCACCCAATTGAAAATAATGTACTAGGTAAATACCTCATGGTAGTAGGCTCAGAAATGTTACATACTCACCCACCATACCCATTGCATCACTTATGTTGGATTACATTTGCATATTTGATAATATGATAACTATTACATATCTGTAATGGTTTTTGTAGTTTCCAGGAGTGATTGGTATATGAGGGTACTAAGAGACTTAATGTCCCTTCAGAAAATCATGATTTGTACTCACACAGCAATTCACAGTTAGAGGCAAGGAAACCGAAGCTTAGGAAAGATGAACAGTAAGCATTAAGCTAAAGAAAACAAACATTGTGAGATAGTGTGTGGGAGGTGTGTTTAAATATGAGAAATACTTGAGCTTGTTCATATGCCAAAGACAAGTATGAGTAGAGTTTGAAGACACAGGGAGGAGGAGTGGTAAGAAATTAGACAGACCTGAATATGACTTCTATACTTACTTATCTAATTTTCCTAAGCTTTAGTTTCTTTGTCTCTAAAGTGGGAATATTAACTTCACCTCCAAAATAGAATTTTTTTGGATATTAATTGAGATATTATATGTAAAGTGTTTAGCATAGTATGTATTCAACAAACTACTAATTGCTTGTGCAATTATTTGGGTGCAATAAATTTCTTTCTACTAATTTCTTTCTTTACTAGCATAGAGGTTAAGGACATAGGCTCTGGATTCAGACTGCCTGGATCAAATTCCTGGTCTTCCATGTACTAGCTTTATGATCTTTGGGAAAACTACTTAAACTTTCTATGCCTTAATTTCCTCATGTGTAAACAAACTACATCTCTGAGGATTAAATAAAGCATGTAAATTATTTGAAAGGGTTTGTTATATGCTAACGAATATAATAAAATTTTGCCATCTTTTTCTTCTTCCCTTACTATTACAGTAAGTCCCCTACATATGAACCTTCAAGTTTCAAACTTTCAAAGATGTGAACGTGCATTCGCATGTCCAATCATGTAAGTTAGTTCACGTGTCTGGCATACATTGTCACGTGCGTGCATCCTCTACAAGTGGTTGTGCTTTTGTGTACTTTACTGTATAGTAATGTATAAAGTACAGTAGTACAGTATCTTTATTTCAAGCCCAGGTTGTCCGGAAGCAAGTGTAAAAGTAGCAATGATGTACTTGGTATTGCTACCAGCCCCTGTATGCCAGCTGTTGTACTTTTCAAGGTGCTGTACTATAAGATTAAAAATGTTTTATTTTTTGTGTTTGTTTGTTTTTCATGTACTATTTGTGTGAAACATATTATAAACCTATTACAGTACAGTACTACCTGTATATAGCTGATTGTGTTAGGTACCTAGGCTAACTTTGTTGGACTTAGGAACAAATTGGACTTCCGAATGCACTCTTGGAACATAACTCGTTCATATGTGGGGGATTTATTTATCTCTGACTGTTCCTCCTACATTATGACATCTTAGTTCTACACTCACTTTCTTTCCTACATGCAATATTGGTATTAGTCAAGGACTCTGTTATTAGCCCTTTCTTTTTCCTCACTCTGAACATTATTACTGGGCAATCCCATCTGTGCTTGAGGCCTCACTTAACACACATAAACACTACTAGTCCACATTTCTCTCTTTCTGGTCCCACCATAAATGTCAGAGCCTCAGAGATGCCTTTTCATATTTCCCAAATGAAGTGGGCCTCATAATTCTGCCAGAATTTTTACAATTTATAATGATTTTTAAAAATTTGTAGTCCTTTTCTCAAATTATATGGTCACTATCCTGTCTTTACCATTAGCATATAAGCTCTACAGGGTTCCAAGTCTGTTCAAATCACCAGTGTATCACAGTGTCTTTCAGCATTCCAGGCACACTTCTGACATTCAGTTATGTTTGTTAACTGATCGTTGAACAGAATCTTGAGTTCTATAACTGAATATCTACAACCATTTGCAAATAGCAACCTGAATGTACCAGAGACCTAAAAAGCAAAAATCCAGAAATCAAGTATTACATACCTTTTTTGATCTTTATATGTACCTACAGACTCATTGCTTGTGCAATTATTTGGGTGCAATAAATTTCTTCTGCAATGTCTTCAAGTAATTCTCTTGAAGGGATAGCCTAAATAATAATTTTAGAGTAAATTCCTCATTGGGCTATTGAATGAGTAATTGCTGTTGGTTATTTTTACTTTATACGTAGCTTGGTGCATTGAAATAATTTCCTTTTGCTTTGCTGTGAATAATTCCTTTGTAAACATTAACATATTACTCATAGAAGGCAGGGACAGTATATATTTAGCATATTTTTGAGTGTGTACCAAGGAACTATACAAAAGGAGATTCATTTATTTTTGACAAAACTATGACAATAATAAAATTGACACTTCTGTTTGGAGCAGCATCATGAGCTCTTACATCTCCCTGGCTTCTCTGCTAAGGTCATGGCTCATTCCCAGGTCATCTGTCTGTAAGGTAAGTCCTTGAGTCATCTATCAATGGAACTGGGGCTTCAACTTCTGAAACATTAGCTATGAGCTGAATGGCTCCCCATCTTTCTTTTCAACCTCGAAATATGCCCGAAATGGAAGTTGAAGAAGAGATTCCATTGTCTCACTTGAAATATCCTTTTGCTGTGTCTGCCCTTTGTTGTAGAATTTGCTTTAACATTACCCTTATTGACATTTATAATTTTACTTACTCTAACTTTGTAGATTTTATTAAAGACATATCCTTTTCTAAGAGTCCATATGGCTCTTCCAAAGAGAAAATTCATTTTTATTATCATCATTGTCATCTTTGTCAAAAGGTAAAGGAGTTTCCTTTGAATGGTTCCCCACTCTGCATTCAAAAATATGTAAAATGTATACTTCCCCTGCCATATAAGAGTAATGTGTTATTTTTATAATGTGTTATTTTTAATAGAGGAGTTATTCCTAGTACAGCAAGGAATTTCAATACTCCAAGCTACGTATGAGGCAAAAATCAGCAATATCAATGATTCATCAGTCACCCAATGGGAAGTTTGTTTCATTAAAATATCTATTATTTATATTGTAATCACAAGAAATTTTCTTCCACCCAAATAATTGAACAAACAAACGTCAAACTGAGGAAAAGGTGTTCAATCATGATGACAGTTACTTTTAGAAACATAAAACAGGAGCATAAAATAAATAAAATCTTCATTTTTTTGGAAGATAAGTTTTTCTCAGAGTCACAAAATTCAAACAACACATTCTCAGCAAAGTGGTGTGACTCTAGAAATTAGACTGTGAGCATCATAGTAGGAAATGGCTTTGTATTATTTCCAGTTTCACAGTCTTAGCTACTTTCATTTTAAAATGTATATATTGATTTGGATGACAATATTTTATTTATTTCTTCACGGTACTGTGTGTACCCGATATTTGTTGTATCACTTCAACGTCTTTTAGTCTGAAACACATTTTAATCGAAGTTAACAAGAAATTCAAGTTAATTCATCTAGTACATATTCTTTCAAGTTTTGGAATTAGGAAGAGATAAGCCTTAAAGTTTTCATATTTATGTTGATTACTTTTAAATTTTCTCACAAAAACCCAGAGCTGTGTTCCTTCACTCAGCCTGGTCTCTCTCAGGACTCTCCTTCCTGCCAAGATCAGCATGTTGTTTGGATGCTATTAGCTTGCAAAGCTAAGGCATTTGGGATTTACTGGAGAATAAAAATAGGTTTGAACTTGTTCATATTCACCTGCTGTTCTCAAGACGAAAACACCCAGGAAAGCAATTTGGAGCTGCATAAGACTTTTTTTAATTTAAGGAAATTATTATATTTAATGAAAGTATGTCAGCTCAGTTTTGCACCAGAGGAGAGAACCACTAAGCTCTAGATTATCATGTCCTGGTAGAAGCCTAAAATCTTTTTTTTTTTTCTATTTTTTACCCACCAATCATGTACAAGCTTAATTAAGAATAAAGCAACAACATGAACAATATGTCATTTTAATTTTTATCTGTCCTGAGACTTTACAAAATGTTGGTTGATAGTTTTATCTAGGGAGTACACCCCATTTCTAGTTCTGTGAACACATATCTGCCTCAGAGTGATATGGTATGTGATGTGGGGAGATGAAAATGTGTACAGCATGGTTAGAGGGACACCCCAACACAAAATGTGGAAACCAACCACCAGCAGTGTCTAAATCACCTATTATTAGAATTATTCTTAGTTGACTTTTATTTTTTATTGGCACTGGGAGTCCATGTAAAACATGAACCTTCTATTCAGCAAGTTCTGAGCTCAAGTCTGGGTTCTGCTTCTTCTGCACTGTGTGGCACTAGGCAAGAGACTTCTGTGACATTGGGTGTCTGAATCTGTAAAATGCAGACCATAACACTGGTTCATAGGACTACTGTGAAGATTAGCTGAGATGATTGAGATGAGAAGTATCTGACACAGAATAGGTGTAGAATAGATGTTCTTTTCTGTTCCTTTTCTCACCGATGTTTGCAGATTTTTTTTTTAATTTATTTATTTTTGGCTGCATTGGGTGTTCATTGCTGCACGCGGGCTTTCTCTAGCTGTGGCGAGCGGGGGCTACTCTTCACTGCGGTGCGCAGGCTTCTCACTGTGGTGGCTTCTCTTGTTGTGGAGCACGGGGTCTAGGCACGTGGGCTTCAGTAGTTGCAGCACACAGGTTCAGCAGCTGTGGCTCGCAGGCTCTAGAGCACAGGCACAGTAGTTGTGGTGCACAGGCTTAGTTGCTCCGTGGCATGTGGGATCCTCCCAGACCAGGGTTCAAACCTGTGTCCCCTGCACCGGCAGGTGGATTCTTAACCACTGTGCCACCAGAGAAGCCCTGAAGATTTTTTTTAAAAAACATTTTTATTTCTTTAATGTTGTATCTATCTATCTATCTATCTATCTATTTATTTATTTATTTATGGCTGCATTGGGTCTTCAATGCTGTGCACGGGCTTTCTCTAGTTGCGGCGAGCGGGAGCTACTCTTCGTTGCAGTGCACAGGCTTCTCATTGCGGTGGCTTCTCTTGCTGTGGAGCACGGGCTCTAGGCACACAGACTTCAGTAGTTGTGGCACATGGGTTCAGTAGTTGTGGCTCACGGGCTCTGGAGTGCAGGCTCAGTAGTTGCGGCGCATGGGCTTAGTTGCTTCACAGCATGTGGGATCTTCCTGGACCAGGGCTCGAACCCATGTCTCCTGCGTTGGCAGGCGGATTCTTAACGACTGCGCCACCAGGGAAGCCACCGATGTTTGAATATGCATTCAACAACTACTGTTTTTTAGAAAAGGCCCATGATCTCCTCTATTTGTATCTTAATAACAATAGTTTTTACCAAACCCAGGAAACTTTAGCAGAAAGATGGATCTAGAGGGTAGCTATTGAGGCATTGGAGTAGTGGGATTACAGCGATTACAACAGAAACCTCATGTACTTGGTGTTTCTCTCTAGGGTTGTTTGTGTCCTCCTTGTGAAACCCCTCTTGCACATGGACTTAGAACAAATGCATGTCATCCCAAAGACTCCTTCTACGTTTCCACTCTTTCCCCTACATTTAAGATCAAACTACGAGAGTAGCTTTTCCTAGTGAATGAAATGGATAATGGGGAATATATTGTGACATTGTATGTTGTCTAAAAGTTTTATGCTTCATGTTTACAAATCTGTCTTAAATTATTAGTCAATGACACCAAATATTGGGATGGCCAGACAGTTCGTTTGGTTTTAAGTAAAAATGAAAGACACATTCTTCATTTTCACCAAGAACTTTATTGAACAACTTATTCATTAACCGAACGAACTTTTTGGCCAATCCAATATTTTTCTGGCTTTATCTTTCCCTGGTATTGTGCCACATATCTGCAGAAGTACGCCTTTGAGAAGAAAGAAAACAAAACAGGCAAATGAAAAATGTAATTTTTTTTCACAAGACTGGCTTTAAACCCCATCTGTCTGTCTCTGTCTCTCTGTCCTCCCCTCCCTTCTTTCTTCTCCTTCCCTGCACACAAATGTCTGTGCCTGTGTGCGTGTTTGTGTCTGTGTGTGCTTGTGTGTGTCTCCCTGTAAAAACTGTAGTTGACAAAGAGGAGCTGGAAAGTGTTCATGGGGTAAAAACTGACAAATTCTGCTGCTTACTTTTGACCAAAGAAACAAATATCGAATGTCTCAAGTATACTTTTGTAATTCTGAATATCATTTTCTACTTTCAGGAGAAAAAACTCTGCAAGTTAAAAACTTTGTCTTCTTTTGTACAAAATTGTAAACACTTAAAAAGCACAATACAGTGCAAGGATATCGGGAATGACTCACCCCTTGAGTCTCCTTAATTTGTCTCTCCAGAGAATTCACGATCTCAGTTATGTAAAATGTAGAGGTTAGAAAATATTACCTCTTTACATTTTAACATTTTGATTAGTTTTCCCAGCATTATGCTGTCTAAACCAGTGCTCTCAAACAAAACAAAACAAAACAAAACAACAAGAAAAACTAGCCTCTGAAGACTTTCTTCAAACAAAATCTTTAGAGAAACCAAATACAGAAAAGGCATTAACTGGAGTTTCTCTGATTGAAAAAGGAGAGGGTTTGGTTGAGTTTCACCACCATGCCCTTGTGCCTGCACTACCTGGAGTCATTTTTGTACACCCAGATGACCTCCAGGACTTCAAAGCACAGGCCAACATAAGGCAGATTCACTCATAAGTAGGAAGCCTACTTATCTTGATAGTTTTCCACACACAAGAGAGATTTTGTCTTAGTCCTTCTCATATGCCAATGCCAAGACTGGTTTTCAGCTTCTGTGTTCTAACATGGCCAATGATAGCACTCTAGTAAAAGTGTCTTCTGCCTACACTGAGCCTACACTCAGGCTCCACTGGTTTGAAACAGCTCCAGTTCTGGATTTTGTATTCCAGCCATGCATATAACACAGCTGTAACAGAGCTGTTTTTGTTGCTTGGCTTATTGATCTTTGGATCTCTAGTAATCAATATCTATCTGTTGGGAGTTATTCTATTCAAGGCGTTGCCCCCTCTTGTTCTCCCTTTCATGGCTAGATCTTGATGAGATATTTTCCAAACAGAACTATCCTGCTTAACCACAAGAAAGTATTTTGCTTTATGCAGAGGACTGCATAAAAGACATGAAATTAAAATATGAGAAAATTCAACCCAAAACCTATTGCAGATGTTTCTTCTCAATCACATACATTCCAAGAAAAAATACATGAGGTCTTTAATTTAAGTATTTCAATTTGCCACATCACTTGGCATGTACAGTTGGGTTGAGAAATGCTCAAAGATCTTTCAGATTTTCTTCTGATCTTTAAGAGAAAATCTCATATTAGTTCATAATTTGAAGGGAGTCCCAACACATCTGTGATTTTCTAAGTAAACCTCTATTAAAGTTTAAAATATATTCATCTCCTTTCAAGAAAATTCCTGTACTTACTATCTTACATAAAGTTTATGTAAAGTATACACAAATTATATTAAAATACTATGCAGGGTATTCTCCCACAGGAATTTGAAATTACATTATTACTAGGAACCACACAACCATATTTATATACAGGTAACTAAAATATTAACTTGAAACAATGTCTAAGAGTGAGGACTACATCTTTCAGCCATTCAAACTTGGACATGTTGAGTCAATTTCTCTTTCTCTTACTCTTTATGCATACATTCAATTCTCAACCAATTCTGCATTCTTTAAAAGTCAATTCTTTCCTTTTTAAAAATAATATTGTTCCTATTATCTTTTGAACTCTTGTATCAACTTATCATTAATCTCCTTCCATATATAATTTATCATCCCCTCTATAGCTAACAATTTTTTAATGCAAAACTATGATCAGTCATACCCTGAGTCAAAGATTTTCTTAGTTTTTTTATGGCCAACAGAATAAAATGTGTAACACATAACAGTCTAGCCCCAATCACCTCCTCTTATCATGTTTGCATAATTATAATAAACTCTTCACTAACATTTACACACGTAAGCACTGTACTTTATCCACTTAGGTCCTGACGACTTAGGTCCTGGCCATATATCTTTCATTTGGAATGCTCTTCCTTTCATCTCTAACACCAAAATTTAACCCATCCTTTAAGATCTAACTCACATTTAACTTCATGCTTTAAGATTTCCCTCTTTATCTCAGCAGGAAACAACAAAAAACTATTCTCTGCACTTTATTTGAAATATAGAATTTGTCAGATTATGTCATGTATTCACTATCTTCATATATGTCTTAGTTTGCCATAGTTAGCTATAAATACCTGAAGCATAGGAAACATGCTTCATTTATGCTTGCATTTTTGCTCAGTACAGTTCCTAATAGGCACCCATGGAATGTTTGTCGAGTTGAATTATTTAATGACACATGAAATGTCCTAACTAGCACAGCACCTGTAATAGTTTCTTCTCACCCATGTTAACTTCACTTAAAGGTGACTTACCTTTCTCACTATACCTTAGAGAATCTTTCTTGGGTCTACTCACTGTTTTCTCCCTGAACTCATTCATTCTATCTAATGAAATCTGCTTCACATCCTTTACTTCAGGTACCCACCCCCAAACCTCTTTGAACTTGTTTGTATTTTCCTTTTATTCCCAAAATTTCCATGGGAGCTTCACCTGTCATTCAAAAAGCTCTCTTTGGTCCTTCTTTGCCATCCCTTTCTCATCCCTTCACACACACACACACACAAACACACACTACTATAGGACTTGGAAGTTAAGACTAGTCCATTTTATACTTCTATTACTGTGGTATTGTAAAGCAAAATCTCTCAGTTTTTCTCCTTCCTACATAGGGAAAAACCCGGTTCTTCCCTACTGTACATTTCTTTATCCTGTGTGTCTTCTTTATCGTCACAGAGAAGAACACTTCACTTCTGACACTTCTAGTCACCAAATGTGTGGAAATTTTCCCCCTTACCAACAGGTAATTCTTGGACACCAGTTGGGTGTGCTACAATTTAACTCAATTCTGATACCCAGAAATAGCATCAGATCCCACAGGTTGAAGGCTCAATCCCATAACACTAAGACTGTCCTTACACCACACTCAGACACACAGACACAGACACAGACACAGACACACACACACACTTCCTTCAAATGCCAGTCACAAGCCCAAGTTATCATCTGTGCTTTTGACCAGTTGGTTGTAAATCAGAGATTCCTTCGACTTTATTCTCAGATTTGATTAACTTGTTACAGCAGCTCACAGAACTCAAGGGAACACTTATGTTTACCAGTTTTTTAAAGGATATGATTTAGGATACAGATGAACAGCCAGATGAAGAGATACATGGAGCAAAGCCTGGGAGGGTGCTGAGGACAACAATTTCTGTCCCCATGGAGTTGGGGGGGGGTCACTGTCCTAGCATGTGGATGTGTTCAATAATCTGAAAGCCCTCTAAACCCCGTTCTATTGGGATTTTGTGCAGGCTTCCTCAAGTGGGCATAATCAGTTATTAATTCCATTTCCAGCCCCACTCCCTTCTTTGGAGGATGGGTGATGGACTGAAAATTCCAAGCTTTAAATCATGGCTTGGTCCTCCTGGCAATCAGCCCCCATCCAGGAGCCATTAAGGAGCTGACCCAAAGTCACCTCATTAGAATAAAACATGCTCCTAGTGCTCTTATCATTTAGGAATTTACAAAGGTTTAAGAACCCTGTGTCAGGGACTGGAGCAAAGACCAAATATTAGAAAAAGAGATGCTCCCTAGCACTCTTTTCAATTAGGAATGTATAAATGTTCTAGGAGTTCTGTGCCAGGAAAGCCTATTATCTCACAGATACCGACTATTCTATTTTCCTGGCTGGATATTTAACATATAAAACTTAGTGTTCTTAGTAGCTAGTAATAAGATTCAGGAGAAATGTGTACTGATTATTCATTTAACTTAGAAGGAAAGCAAGAAATAAAAATAAATTACAAGAAAAACAAGCAAGTTTGAGTAGGAGAGTAGTAATCAAAAGAAAGTGTTGTTCCATATTCAATCACCAAGCATTACTCTTTTTTCCATATTGGAATCTTTATCTATTTTGCTCATGTTTTGCCTCTGTGATCTTTAATATTTCCTTGCTTGGTTACAAGTAGACTTTACTTTTTCTCTTTCTTTTCAGGACGTGAATATTTCTCAAAAAAAAAAAAAGAAAAGAAAAAACACATTTAGGCTTGTTCAAGTGAAGGTTTGAAGGATATCAACTCTGCTTAAACTGATGCTTTGCATCCTTCATAGTCTGGTTCTTTCCTAGAAAAAAGAAAAAGAGGGGACTTCCCTAGTGGCGCAGTGGTTAAGACTCTGTGCTCCCAATGCAGGGGGCCTGGGTTCGATCTCTGGCCAGGGAACTAGATCCCACATGCATGCCACAACTAAGGAGCCCATGTGCTGTAACTAAGGAGCCCGCCTGCTGCAACTAAGTCCCAGCGCAACTAAATAAAATAAATAAATAAATGTTAAAAAAAGAAAAGAAAAGAAAAAGAAGTAGAAGAAACTGTAGGGGGGTTATAAATCAAGTGTACAGCAAAGAAATCAGCTAATTGAAGAACAAATCCCAAGACTATGTACAAAGTGAGTTTCTGAACATTAGATAAAACAATCTTCAAAAGTAATTTTGATTGTCTCCACACCAAGAGAAAGGACATTTTGCATTACTTGTTATTTTTATCATTCTTACTTCTATTCCTAGAGTTGACCAGATTAGTAGATGGATATCTTTGTTAATGTGTAAGAGGAAATGGCCATACGGTTCCATTGAGCCATATAAATAACTAGATGACATTTTCAGTAGTAATTATATCTTGATTGAACATTTGTGTCCTAAAGTCAAAAGTACCATGTGAACAAAAGAGGCATAAAAACTGCAGGATAAAATTAGGGTAGTAATTTGTGGAGTCTGAGGTCGGCAGGTAAATGAAAAAGCAGAGAAACCAGAAGACATAACTGGTAGAAGACAAGTACAAAGGTCAAGGGGTAGAAGCAAATCATAACTGACCAAGAAACATTCAGAAAAGAGAAGAGATAGAGGTAGAGGTAGAGACAAATACATAGAAAGATCAGTGCTTAATTGAAGCCATGTTCAAAACAGAGGGTAATTAAGGTGGAATGGAGTGAAAAATCAAAGAAAAGACTAAAGCAAAGCCAGGAAGCAATAAATCAAAGCAAAATTCAATTTTATCCTTGAAGTGTGGGGAATAGGAAAAGACAAAAAAGATGGAAGCATAAAGGTGGAGTGGAAAAATGATATCCAGTGGAAGAGGAAAAGAAATACAAATGACAGATTATTTCCACTTGCAGTAAGATGGTAGAGAAAACAAATAAATATGGATTAGTTATGTATTTCACAAAATGTAGTGAGGGATATCATTTCTATTAACCACTTTTTGACATTCAGGAAAATCTGAGAAGGCAAGGTTAAAAGTAACAGGTAGTATTAGAATATTAAAGAAACAGAAAGAAAATAAACATAACTCCTGGTTAGCTTTTATTACATGGGAACAAGAGAAATAAAATGAAAACAATTCCACTTAATAAGAGAAAGAGAAAAGTATAATGGAAGAACAAGAAGATGACCAAACTTTGAAACCTCAAGACTAGAAACAGATATTTGGGAAATTGTTGATTTTCAAGAAATATTTGTATAATTTTGTTTTTTTTTTTTTTTTTTTTTTTTTTTTTTTTTTTTGCTGTACGCGGGCCTCTCACTGCTGTGGCCTCTCCCGTTGCGGAGCACAGGCTCCGGACACACAGGCTCCGCGGCCATGGCTCGCGGGCCCAGCCGCTGCGCGGCATGTGGGATCTTCCGGGATAGGGGCACGAACCCGTGTCCCCTGCATCGGCAGGCGGACTCTCAACCACTGCGCCACCAGGGAAGCCCCTATAATTTTGTTTTTTTATGAGATATTTAATACATATCACCACAGAGAAGCAAGGCAAAGGCAACAATATCAAGATAGGAAAGGGGATTGTTACCAAAAGAATGGGTAAAGAGGGAATAGTAATGGAATAGTAAATATTTAATACAGAAAACCACCTAAAGAGGAGAATAAAGGACTTAAACAAACCGGTGAAAGAAATAGGCTTAAAAAGTGCAACAGGGCACAAATGTATTATGTACTGATTGTGCAGTGCAAAGAAAAAGTATATATAAGGTACACATAATTTGGTTACATCTGGTTTATAATGCTCCATCTCAATAACTCCATGAATGGTAGAAATCTGAAATGCTATTCCTTTGGGATATTTTAATGAGGCATAGTAAAGTAAAGAGACTGAGGTTTGCAATCACATCTGATTTGACCCTGCCACACAGATTTGAGCTGAGGGTGGATGGCACAGCACACATAAATGGAAAGAAAAAAAGAGGATGTGGCAAAGAAAACAATAATTAGGCACATGCAAGCTCAGAGAGAAAGACAGAAGATAACGCTTCAGTAGTCGGCAATTTTGTATCCCAGCCACTAAGTATTGGCTAAAATCTTCCATTGAAATTTGAACCTGCGTCACTTTCTTCGCTGCAAGCAAAGCCATTCATTAGTTCTTTCATGCTGGTTCAATTAAATCCTGTAGTGCTCGGAGGCAATGTAGCACCAGCTCTGGTGAAGAATTTCAATTTCGTAAACAGGCCTGTAAATATGCTACTGTGGATAAATTGGCCATCAGGGTGATAGAGAGTAGCAAACGAAAATGTGTGATTACAGCTAGTTTTAGTGTGCTAGAAAGCTGCTGAGCCATTACTGTGAACAAGACAATGTTTTTTCCTCCTCTGCTTATCTAGTGGTTTTGCTCTTTCCATATTAACTATCTCTAGGCAAATACTCTTTCTCTGATTGATATTTCTCACTTAGTTACTTTCACAATAACCCTGATCTAGATTTTTTGAGAACTAAAATCTCACTTAACCCTCAAACCCACTTTTCACTGTCTACCATTTTTCATCATACTTCATCCTTCCAGGCCCTCCAGTTGCAGGAATATAGGCTGGTTTTCTGTTTTTTGGTTTTAACCCTCAGATTAACTGCAAAATGAAGGCTTCTCACCTATTTTCACTTTTGACTTTTTCTACTTTCATTCCCTTGTTTTTATGTAATACTTGCACAATCGACCTTATACTGTGGAGGGAAAATATGATTTAAAGTTTTTAGGTAAAATACATTATAGACAAGTCACAGTTGCCTTCAAAGCAAGTGACATCTTAAAAATAGTAAGGGGATCTTAAAGAAAAATGTTTTATTTTGTTCTATCAAAAGCTCTTTACTATGCTAGTGATCTCAAACACTTGCAGAGATAACAGCTTTGGTATTAACAGAGGGGGGAAAAAACTCTGTGCATGGTATTTCTGGTACTTATTTATATTTATCAAACATAATGGAATTTGTTCTGTCAAAAGAGACAGAGGCAGTATTTTCCATGTTCTATAAAATAACTAAGATAATAAAGCCTTTGGGTTTAAGAGTCTTCAAACAGAAAAACTCCATTAGAGGCAACTATGTAATTGCTTTGACATCACTAACCACAAATAATGAACTTTAGATTTCCTCTTTCACAGACTTTTTCCCAATATAAAGTGTATTTTGTGTTGAATAGTGTAGGCAAAAATCTGTAAACCAGAAGATCTCTATAAATGTCTATAGCCACTCACCAGGCAGCAATCTCTCTTGTTGCTACTTTATTTAATATTAGAAATCACAATCCTGCTCATCTAAAAACTTTGTATGCCTATATTGCATTATCCTTTCAACTGTATTCCAAGAAATGAGTAAAGAAGTATCAACTCCACTGATACATTTTGCTTAAAAGTAAATATATTTGGACAGAGTTTGGTTAATAATGTCCTTTAATCTAAAATCAGCATTTTTAATTGTAAGTTTCACTTTTTAAAAAGAAGCATGATAATAGTGTGTTTGGGTCACACTATTGATTTCTCAGAGAGGCATTTGAAACACTTAGTTAAAAAATACATGACTGTCTTTCTTTTTAAATAAAAGAGGTAAGCAGGGAAATGTTTTAAAGCAGAAATAGATCTTAAAGTAGATGAAGAAGTAATTTCTGAGGGTACTAAATGGTAACGCGGGCTGAGATATGTTCCTTTTTTTTTTCTGACAGTTAATCACTGTCTAGGATTTTAATTTACTTCCTAGACCTGCAAGTCTTTTACACAAAATGGAAGTAAATATGTTTTCATTCTTCACACAGAATGGAAGTAACTACATATATTAATATATTCTAATCAGGTCTATTTAAAAATATACCTGATTCAGATGAAAGGTTTTCGTAAGTCCAACATTAGTGATTTTAAAAACAGATCTTAATAAATTTTTAACAGGACCTTCTATGAGTATTCCAAAATTTATATATTTTACATTCTTATAAACACTCATATAATTCTTAGAGATAACTGACCAAATGACCTCATAATATTGACACACACTGCAGTGCAATGGTGTGGTGAAGTGATATGCTTAGATTCGGCAGATTTGGATTGAATTCACAGCTCTGCCACTCATTGGCTATAAAAATGATGATTTAATAATTGATAAAAGGATTGTTTAACAAAGAATAGATACACTTTATAAACCTTGGTTATTTACTAATCCCCTAACCCTCAGTTACCTCATTTGTAAATTTAGGGATATTGGTAATATGTAACTTATTGGATTTTTAAAGAAGCTTAAGTAACATAGTACCTGAAAAATTCTTAGTAGAGTAAGTGTGCAACACATGTTAACTAGCACTATTACTACTACTAACAATAATAATAATAATTCATATCTACAGTCCATTTGTTTAGCTTGCAATGTCTTTCATAAAGAAGGTTTTTTCCCTCCTTTTGTGATATTAGTGCCACCTCTACGAAGTGATATACATTTTTCAAATAAATGCTCTGATAGTCTACATCAGAATTTGGGAAACTACACACCATGGGTCAAATCTGGCTTGCAGCCTGATTGTGTAAATCAAGTTTTATTTGACACAGCCATGCCCATTTGTTTTCATATTGTCTCTGGCTGCTTTCCTACTGAATGATAGTGTTGAGTGGTTGTAGCAAAGACCATCTGGCCCACAAAACTTAGAATATTTACTATCAGGCCCTTTATAGAAACGTTTACCAACCTCTGGTCTATGTCATACTAAATATTTGGATATTTTTAAGCACAGTAATTTTATGGTAAGTTTAGAGTTTTCCTAAAGCTTTATTATTGGAAGTTTCTTCTTGTCTCCAAGGATGTCAATGAGCCCAAATATAATAGGCCCAAAACAGAAATCTTGATAATTCCTCCTGTTCCAGTATTTTACATCTCAGCTAATAGCACCAAGTTTCCTCAAGAAAATTTTGTTTTATATCTTTTTCTCTCACCCCCATGCTATCTAATCCACCATCATGTTTTATAGAAACTAGCTCCAAAATATCTCCCCACACTCTTCATTCCTCTTTATGCCCCTTCCCCTATTCTACTCCAAGCCATGTCTGTATTCATTTCCTACTGCTACTATAATAAGCTAGTGCACATTTAGTGGCTTAAAACAACCAAACTTTTTATCCTAGTTCTGGAGATCTGAAATCTAAACTGGGTCTCACCAGGCTAAAATCAGGGTGTTGGCAACCTCATTCCTCTCTGGAATCTCTGGAGATGATCCATTTATTGATCTTTCCATTTTCTAGAGGTCCCCTTATTTCTTCAAAGTTAGCAATGGCCAGTTGACTCTTTCTCATGGAAGAGCCATCTCTCTGGTTCTGACTTTCTTACCTCCTTCTTTCTCATCTACGGACCATATAAGCATCCTGGATAATACAGGAAGAGTCCTAACCTTAAATTCAAATATTAGCAATATTATTCTATCTGCAACCTTATTCTATCTTCCCCTTCCCATTTAACATAAAATATGTGTTGTATATTTAAAAACTTCCTAAGAGGTAGATCTTATGTTGTGTTCTTATTACAAAAAGATAATAACAATAAATAAAAGAGTGGGTGGAAACATTTGGAAGTGATGAATAGTTATATGGCCTACATTGTGAAGATAGTTTCATGGGAGTATACTTATCTCCACATTCATCAAGTTGTATATATTTGTTATACACAGTTTTTTGTATGTCAAAAATTTTTAATAAAACTTAAAATGTTATATATAGACATCATATGACCCAGCAATTCTACTCCTAGGTATATATCTAAGAGAAATAAAAATATATATCCACACATAAACTTTTATACAAATATTCACTGCAGCATATTTATAACAGCCAGAAATTGAAACTCATAAATGAATAAACAAAATGTGATATATCCTTACTATGGAATGGTATTCAGAAATTAAAAAAAATAAATAAATGAAGTACTGATACATGCTACAACATGCATTAACCTTGAAAACATAATGCTAAGTGAAAGAAACCGGACACTAAAGACCACATATTGTATGATTTCATTCATATAAAGTATCTAAAATAGGCAATTTATATATAGAGAGCGAGAAAGAAAGAGAAAGTAGAGTAATGGTTGCCTAGAACTGGGGATTGGGGAGAAATGTGAGTAATTGATAGTGAGCGTGAGGTTTCTTTTTGAGGGTGATGAAAATGCATATTTGTTTGTGGTAATAGTGGCACCACTCTGAGTATACTAAAAACCACTGAACTGTACTTTGAATGTGTGAATGGTATGGTGTGTGAATTATATCTCAAGTTGTCATTAAAAGAAAGATTAAATTACAAATTAAATTTGATTTTTCCTTGGGGAAAATATTTTCTGTTTGGAGACATATAAAAAATAATATGTTGAATGGTATATAGTGAATTCTCAGTAAAAATCAGCTATTATTATATTATTATCATTTTTCTCCAGTAGTACTAGTTCCCTAATTTTGTTTTCAAAGATATAGAAGGCCCCAAGAGCAAGGGTAAGGGGCAAACACGGGATTGTGATATAACAGCTAACAATTATTTAGTTTTTATTATTTTATGATCACTGTATGAAGCACTTTGCAAAGATTATCTCATTTTAACTTTGTCTCCAATTTACACAAGAAGAAACTCACACTTCAGGAACTTTCACAACTACTAAATGGTAGTGATGGGGGCAGCAAAACACATTATCCAGCTGCCCACAGAAACTCATGAGCTCTGTGTATATGAGCTCAATTGCCACAAAGGAAAAAAGAAGGGATTTTGAGTTGTTTAGATAACAAACAAATAAATAAACAATATCAGCTAAAATAGAAGGAAATGTCAGGCGGAAGAGTCGAAGATGTATGATGAGTAGGAGGTAGAACCCTCTCCTATACGCTACACAGCCTTTTTCTTGGGTCTTACCGTACATTTGAAAACAAATTAGTAAAAATGGTATTCTTAGTTAATGATGACTTATAATAAAATTCAAAAGTGGCCTGTAATTGCTTAAACAAAAGTCTTTCCCTGAAATTAAATTAAAATGCCTTCATTATAAAAATGGCTTTCAAATAATGATAAACAAGAGAAGTCTTGAAACAAGCCCTGCAATGCAACAGAAGAGTATGTCACCATTAAAAAAATGCCACATCAAAATGCCCAGAGTTCCAAATTCACACAGCAATCACACAAAAATGGATCTCATGTTTGTTCTTGAATCCATCATTTGTCCTCATTAACAATTAACTAATATATCTATCATGCATTCAAATTGATATCTGTATAGGAATCATAATTTTACCTTTTTTGAAAAGGTGAAATTTATCTCAACATTAATATCACAATTAACCTTACAAAGCCATCGCTGGTATATGTAAATCTACTTTTTTCTTGCTCAAAACATTTCGTCCCTCCTCTCATCTTTTAAGCTGTGTGTCAGTGCGTATATGTTTGTGTGTGTGTGTGTGTGTGTTTAGTGGAAGACAAAATGAATTAACTGAATTAACAAGATGATTCTATTCAGACTATTGCAATAGGGAGAACATTCCTTAATGAGAGACAACTCAAAAAAAAAAGGCAGGGGACCTGGGATTTTATAGAGATAAGTAGACAGTGGAGTCATTGAGATTTTGTTTACACAAAGTAGTAGGCAAGACCATGCAGTATAATGATTATATGTACAAACATTGACAGCAAACTTAAAAGAAAATCACAGGAATTATTATTATAAAAATCAGAATAGGGTCCCTTTAAGGCGGAGGGAGGAAATGAGATCTGTGAATGATAAACAGGCTGTTTCTAAGACACTGGCAATGTTTATTTCTTAATCTGAGTGATATTTTCTCTTCGTAATTAATCTTTAAATTCTGTATATGATTTTATAACCCTCTATGAATGTCACAATTAACAAAAAACTTTATTTTGAAACTATAGGTTGTCAGTTGTTCAAGCACCATACATTGAAGAGTCCATCATTTATTCAGTGATCGGTAATGCCACTTTTTTTTTTTTTTTTTTTTTTTGCGGTACACGGGCCTCTCACTGCTGTGGCCTCTCCCGTTGTGGAGCACAGGCTCCGGACGCACAGGCTCAGCGGCCATGGCTCACGGGCCCAGCCGCTCTGCGGCATGCGGGATCCTCCCAGACTGGGGCACGAACCCGTGTCCCCTGCATCGGCAGGCAGACTCTCAACCACTGTGCCACCAGGGAAGCCCGGTAATGCCACTTTTGTACTATATCAAATATTTATATAACTGAAAGTAAATGCTAAATTCAATTTGAAAATTTGATAGTAGATTAATATCTGGTATACATGTAGAAATTCCCCATATCAATAGACATATGACAATTAGCTCTTTAGAAAAATGACAAAAGACATAAACAATCATTTCACAGAAGAGGAAAAATAAGTGCCCCCAAGTAATATGTATATTAATGTAATTTAAATCTGATAAACTCCAACCTTCATTTTTTTTAAGACAGTTTTTTTAGAGAAGTTTTAGGCTCACAGCAAAATTGAACAGGGTGTATAGAGATTTCCCGTATACCTCCTGCCTCGATACGTATAGTGTTGTCCATCATCGACATCCCCCCACCAGAGGAGTACATTTGTTACAACTGGTGAACCTACACTGACACATCATAATAACCCAAAGTCCATAGTTTGCATTACCGTTCACTCTTGGTATTATACATTCTGTGGGTTTGGACAAATGTATAATGACATGTATCCATCATTATAAAATCATACAGAGTATTTTCACTGGCCTAAAAATTCTCTGTGCTCCACCTATTCATCCTTCCACCTCCCCCACTGACCCGAACCCCAGAAAAACCATGATCTTTTTTTTACTATTTCCATAGTTTTGCCTTTCCAGAATATCATATAGTTGAAATCAGACACCTGTGTAGACATTTCATATTGACTTGGCTTTTTTCACTTAGTAATATGCATTTACGTTTCCTCCATGTCTTTTCATGGCCCGATAGCTCATTTCTTCTCAGGACTAAATAATATTGCATTGTCTGGATGTACTAGAGTTTATTTATCCATTCACCTACTGAAGGACATCTTGGTTGCTTCCTAGTTTTGGCAATTATAAATAAAGTTATAAATATCCACATGCAGGTTTTTGTGTGGACGTAAGTTTTTAACTCTTTTTGGTAAATACCAAGGAGCACGATTGCTTGATCTTATGATAAGAGTATTTTCGTTTTGTAAGAAACCACCGAACTGTCTTCCAAAGTATCTGTATCATTTTGCACTCCCACCAGCAATGAATGAGAGTTCCTGTTGCCCTGCTTCCTCACCAGCATTTGGTGTCGTTGTCCTAGATTTTGGCCATTTTAATGGGTGTGTAGTGGTATCTCATTGTTGCTTTAATTTGCATTTCCCTGATGACAAATGATGTGGAATATCTTTTCATATACTTATTTGGCATCTGTATATCTTCTGTAACATTTATTCTTGATAAAAACTCTACCTTGGAATAAAAGGAACTTCCTTAATCTGATATGATGTATCTATTGAATCATACAGCAAATGAAAAGCCAAAGGTAAATGTTAAAATCAATCCATAAAATTAAGAGTAGAACAAAGATGCTTGCTCTATTGGGTTAGAAGACTTGTGGGGCTTCTCAAATTCCCTTGACCCTCTTCTTCCCTCTTGGTTAGCACCCCTCCATTTGCAAACTTAAACAAAATACTGCACAGCATAGGACATGGGATCTGACTTCCAGACCAGCCACCAGATAACATAAATCAGAAGTTCTGTCATGAATAGACCTTGCCAATGAAAAGTGAGGAACAGGAGAGGGCTAGATAAATTCTCGCTCTCTCTCTCTTCTGGAGAAGATTCTGACATGTAGTTCTCCTTCTCTGGAAAAGTCCCACATGCCAAGCTAACAAACCAATCTTCTAGGTCTCTTTGTGGCTCATTGTAACACACTGTATTTATTGTATTTTGTTGTTTTGCATCTTTCCTTGCTTAGCTTCCTTTTACTTGTCATTGTTACCACCGTGAGCTTGCTTGTACCTCACAAAAGTAGTACTGAAACCGAGCAGGACCTTGTGGGGCTCCTGGGCATGGGAGCCTTTCTGTTCAGCCTCCATGACTTCCCCTGAGTTCCAAGGGGCAGGTTCAAACATTTGCTAATCAGGAATGCAGAGACAAGGTAGGAGCAGCCAAGAAATAATAGCACAGCCTTGGGGCAGGGTCCTAGTTCCACCTCAAGGGATACCATAACAATATCTTTTGAGCTCATTATAGAACTAAAACCCCCAATAAATGGAAGATGAAGCAATCCTCCTTCCAGAGAGAAGGTCACAGTTTGATAACCTCAATAACTGGAGAAGGTTATTCAGAGACTACCTGAGGCCAGATTAAAGGAGTGTGGGCCCTGCACACACCCTAATCTCATCAGCAACCCCACCCTTGAACCGTTTATAAAACTCCTCACCAAACCCTCCTGGGTTGGGACACATAGTTTATAAGGGGCACCACTGTGTCCACTTTGCCTAGCAGAACAATAAAGCTATTCTTTTCTACTTCACTTAAAACTCTATTTCCAAGATTCGATTCAGCACTGGTGCACACAGGCCAAGTTTTCAGCATCAGTATCGTCTCATGCTCTACTTTCTGAAGGACCTGAGCTAAAATTCCTCCTCTCTCCACTTCTACTTAACATAATATTGGAGGCCTTAGTAAGCACACTAAGAATAGAAAAGTATATAAAGATTGGATTGTTTAAAAAGTTATCATAATTTGCAGAAGTTATGACTGCCTATGTACAAAATACAAAATATAAAAGAATCAAAAGGATAAATCATTTGGATAAACAGAAGAGTTTAACAATGTTATCAGTTAAAAGATTAATATATAAAATTCAGTTGTTTCTCCATACCAGTAATGAAAGATTAGAAAACGTGAACTATACAGCTTATAATAGCAATGAAAACATTTTTTCTTGGAATAAATCTGATACATTTTCTTAATAGAAAAATTATAAAATTTTATGGATGACTTTAAGAAAATAAAAATAAATAGATATAGCATATTTATGAAAAAGGAAGTACAACATCATGCATACTTGTTCATCTTGGTCTCTGGATTCAATGCAATTCATATCAAAATCCCACATGTTCCCTTCAAAATTGACTAGCGGATACTCAATTTAACATGGAAGTACAAGGGTATTGAAAAAACATAAAAATATGAAGTTTTACCTGAAAAACTGGGTTCGTCTCGGTGGTTGTTGAGCCATAAGACACAACCAAACCAAAAATCAGGAGAAGGAAGGATTTACTACTTGCAGCAAGTAAGGAGAACAACGGAGATTTTTTCCAAACCAGAGTCTCCCTGGAAAGAAAAATTGGGGAGTTTTAAGCTAAGGGTACATGCATATTCCTTGGGGCTTTGGTGGTTGACATAGTCCAAGCTTTACTTGATTGAAGCCATGAGGGTCAGGAAAGGTCAACATCATCATCCCAGATTCCAGTTGATCTGGTGGCTGAACACCTGAGGGGGGATTTAAATTCTGCAAAACCGCTAAAGACAGTGCTTCAGCCTAGTCCTCACCACTGAAATAGAACTGGGAGTCTTTACAGCTGATTTGTTATCTTTGCTATTGTTACTTCTCTTGCCTGATAACAGTTGATTGTTTCTGCATGTTTTTGTTCCCTTAAGATCATTAATTACTGAGACCTGTTCAAGGGTCAGGCTTAGATCATAAAATGGGTTAGGCCAAAATGGCTTCTCTTCTGTCAAGAAAGCCAAGCCTGGTCCTCTTTCTTCTGGGACTCCTTACCCTGTCTGCTTACAAAGGGAATAGCCCTACAATGCTAAGATTTATTAGAAAGTCATGGTAAGAAAGATAGTCTATGGACCAGAAGAAAGAAACCAGAATTGGATCCAAAAATTTATGCACTATTCAGTAAATGGTATAGGACAATTGGTAATTCATAATTTGAAAAACAAAATTAGATTCTTCACATATCACACACAAAAGTTGATTCCAGATTGCATACTTTAAAAATGAAAGAAAACTTATGAAAACATTAGAAGGAAAAATAGAATATGTTTATAAGCAAGAAATAGAAAAATACTTCTTGAAGAATATATGAAAAGTAAGGATAATAGAGGAAATGATTGATAAATCCAAATGCACTACACTTTATTTTAATTCATCAAAAATACTATAAAGAGATTGGAAAGATAAGTTACAGATAATCATGAAATAAAAGCAACACACAAAATAGATAAGGGTCTTGTATTCAGAAAAAATCTAAATCCAAAGGTGAAATACAAACAGCCTTGCAGAACCCTGACTAAGGAGATATACGCCATTTCACTGAAGAAAAATGGGTGGCCAAAAAGCATTTGAAAAGACATAAAAGTTCCTCAGAGAAATGCAAATTAAACTTACAATTAAATATTATTTCAAAGTTAAGAGGTGGTCTAAAAGTTTAAAAAGTCAAGAAATGATGATGAACATTTCAGCATGGGAACTCTCGTACATTGCTAGTGGAAGTATGCATTGAAGTCTTTGTGGAAAAGTATTTAGCATTATCTGGTAAAGTTGAACCAACCTATTCCCTACAATTCTATTCCTGGATATTTTCTCTAGAAGTATTCTTGCACTTGTACACCAGGAAATCTGTGCAATATGTGGTATTGAAACCGAGCAGGACCCTATGGGTGTCCTGGGCACAAAAGCCTTTCTGTGTCTCCTTCCCTAAGTTCCAAAGGGCAAGTTCAAACAGTTGCTAATCAGGGAAGGAAGGGGATCAAGAAACAACAGTACAACCTTGGGGCAGTGTCTTCATTCCCTCTCAAGGTATACACATAGCAATATCTTTGAGCTCTTCTGCAGAACTAAAACCCCCACCAAATGTAAGATGTTAACTACTTGATGAAGCACTTTTCATTACAGAGAAGGTCACAGTTTGCTCATCATCACCTGATGCCAGATGAAGGGTGTGTGGGCCCCGTAAGCACTCTGATCCTTATCAGCAGCACCGCCCCTTGACTATAAAACTCCTCACAAAACCCGCTGGATTGGGACCACAGTTCTGAAGGCATTAGCCTACTATGGACTCCTTTGCCTGGCAAAGCAATAAGGCTATTCTTTTCTACTTCACCCAAAACTCTGTATCCAAGATTCAATTTGGTGTCAGGGTACAGAGGCTGGTTTCGGCTTTGGTATCATGTAAAACACATGAACTAGGGCAAGAACCTCTTTTTACCCAAGTTTAAAGGCAGGAATACACCCCCAAATCACGAACCCCATTTTGATCATTTATACCAGTTCTGAGTTGATCAATCTCTATATTGATAACCAGTCTAATACCTTTTTTTTCAGGCCTGAGGGTCTTTTCTTAGTCTTGATAATACTTCTATCAGGAGCTGAAATCCTGTGGCTTACTCCCATTATCAGAACTTATGTCCTAATACCTGTTGACAAACCATTCACTGAGATGACTAAACCTCATTGGTTTTGCAATTCCCATAGCCTTTCTCCACTAGCCTATAAAGATGCCTAGAGCTTTCTTGAAATTGTATCAATTCCATTGACTGCTTACCAAGTCTTACCTGTCTCCATATACTCTATTCTCTAAAAGTATTCTAGTCTCCGATGGAACTGGAACACCATTCCAGTGATTATATTTCCAGGTTTCACTCTGTCTTGGTCTGCCATATCTCACTGTAGGTGTTCAAAATATGTAGGTTTACCTTACCTAATAAATGGAACATATTTGATCTAATAGCACATCCATCTTAACAGACTATTATTTACCTTTCACATAGATACTTCATATTTGCATGAACAATGCATTAGTTTTCATTGGTAATAATGAGCCTCATTATATTATTCATACTATATTTTGCTATAAGACTCCTCAGGGACATTATTGTAATCAGTTAGGAGTAAGCTTAACCAGGTCTTCTATAAATAAATTTTAATTCTTTCTTATTATATGGTAACATTTATTGTATTGCAATTCTTATTCTCTTCTCAAGTGTCAAAACATAATGCTTAATTTGTTAAACATTATAAATTTTTAGGCAAATGATTCATATGTAAAGGTTTTTGTTCCAGAAGAAGTGATTCTTTCTTTTTTCCTCTTTTAGTTGATTGGCATGTGATTAAATTGGATAGAATATGCAACTACTGAATTTGCTAGAGTACTGACTTACTGACAATCTCAAATATACATGTGTGTATATGCATATATATCCTCACACACAGAGACAGAGAGAGAGAGGTTTCCAAATCAGAATCTAGCATGAAAACTTATTGTAATTATGTATGAGTTGGTTGCATTGGTGAGGTTAAGTCCAAAATGAAAGACAATGTCTACGCTAGCATTCTTTATGATCTTATGATTGAAGTCTATGCATTTTTATGGCTTTAATTTGTGCACTCCATTATTACATTTTAATATACCTCTTAAAATGCATGATGATAAATAAAAAGGCTTTCTCTAACTTAATCATAACTTTTCATGGTTCATTAAATCCATAATAATATACACCAATATGCTCCTGTAACTTATAAGTTGGAAATAGTAAATTTTTAAATCTTTTACACTGCTTTAAAATAATTACTTTTTAATATTCCATACAAATAATTGTTTACATAATTAAAATTATATCTAAATGCTTTGAAAAATATATTAACCAGAAGTAAAAGTTTAAAATATGGCCAAATTGCACAAGCTGCAATAGTTATTTCACAGAAATTTTATATGTCTTCAGTAGAACAGCAGAATTAACCTACCAGGGAATACTGAGTATGATGGCTATCAAACATTTGCACACTTGTATTCAAATACTTCATCACTGTTGAGCTTACACAGAAAAAATAGGTACAATGTATACTTTAAATATGAATTTTTAAAATAACATCAAAAGATTTTGAGATTCTGCAATTAGAAGTAGATATATTTTAGATTTCACTTCATGGCCAGAGTAATTATATTAATAAGCATAGTTAATACACAGTGAACTCCTTTAAACTTCTAATCATTTAATAATAAATAATGATAATAAGCAACATTCATTTAGGGTATACTATGTACGAGAAACTGTGTTAAATGCATATTCTCATAACTGTCACAATAATTTTAATTTTAGACAACTAAGCCTCTGAAAATTTCAATAAATTGCTCAAGGTGAAAGGGAAAGTAGAGGGCAGAGCCAGAATCCAAACAAAAGGCTATGTATTCCAAAACATTTTACTTTTTCAATAGCTTCACCAAACTAATTTTCAAAATTTTCCCGATTTTAATGATCATTTCTATATCAGCTAGAGTTTGCTTAGGGTATACTAAGAGTAATATGGAATAAGAAATGTCTTTTGGGAATTAAACTTTGCAGAATAATGAGAACAGCTGCGAAAATAATTCCGAAGAGGATAGTGGGTGATTAGATAAAAGTCACCAACCAGGAACTGTAAAGAAGTCTACTGGACGCTATTGACTCTCTCCTTGCAATGGGCCTGAAATCCTTACAAATCAGAAAGACAGGCAATTGGGGAAAAAAAATATCTAAATGCAAAGTGAAGAGAAATATGGGTAACCTTGATCCCACAGGCAAGTGAAGTCCATGAGTACAAACTGAACCCCACAAGGACAATCTGGAATCCAAGTGTGTCAGTGCATCAAACTCCAACAGGGTGACTAAACACAAGTCTGTGCCCTTCAGCACAGCTGCACACATGCTTGGCCTGAGTCTCAAAGAAAATAAAGGGAGAAATCTAGCAGGAGTTATAGGAACTGAAGTTAGGTTGCTGCCATCCCTCAATGAGGTGAGCCAGCATATCAACCACAACATTCATGAACTACAGTGGTGCCTGAGGCTCTGCACCAACTTTAGGAGTACAATTGTTGCTTCACTTTTGCCTTCCAAATCTCATGCAAGTTTCTGTTGTGATCAAGCATGCTAAGGAGAGAATTCTGGGAAACATATTTCCAGCTTATGTAAGATAACAGTAAAAAGCCATCACATTGCACACTGTATTTTAGATCTAAATTTTGGAAGCAGGCAATGCAATTTAAAACTCTAGGGGCTTCCCTGGTGGCGCAGTTGTTGAGAGTCTGCCTGCCGATGCAGGGGACGCCAGTTCGTGCCCCGGTCCGGGAGGATCCCACATGCCGCGGAGGGGCTGGGCCCGTGAGCCATGGCCGATGGGCCTGCGTGTCCAGAGCCTGTGCTCCGCAACGGGAGAGGGCACAACAGTGAGAGGCACGCGTACCGCAAAAAAAAAAAAAACAAAAAAAACAACTCTATAATATTTATGAAATCTGAACATATAAAGTAGAATAAAGTTACCATGGTATTTTTCAAGGTACATACACCAGATTTTAAAATATCACAAGATTTCCACTTCATAAGGAAGACTATGTACTTTAAGTAACCTTCCCACTAACATATAACTAGATTCTGCCTATAATCTTACCTTTAATTACATTTCTAGGTTCCCTAGAAAATAAAGAAATCTCAAAAGACCTAAAAATAGAAGTAAACAAACAACAGCAAGTTGAAATTGAAGCAGAAAGCTGTGAATGGTTAGCACATTCAAAGTGTGTGTGTGGGGGGGTATATTTTCTAGAGATACACAACAATATATAATCCTTAGAGAACCTAAGTGTGTAGCAAAGTAAGAAAGCTCAGCCTGAGAATTCCACATTCTTGATCCCTCATTACAAAAGATGGTAGCATCCAAGGGAACAGGCAAAATCCACTACAAATCCTTTCTGGTGGAAAAAGTACCCATAATAGGCCTTCGTATGCCAGAGAATAACTTAAGCAAAATACATTCAACAATAAAAAATAAGGTTAAAAGGAAAAAGAAAACAAATCACTATGAAGTAGAAATGAAAGCAAAAGCAACAAATAATAACTTTGAATCCTCTATGATCTCAGATACTGAAATTATTAATTATAAAATATAAAGCAATAATGTATAAAAAAGCATGAAGAAATAAATATGAAATAAACATGGAAAAAAGAAAGAGTAGTGGAAAAGTTGCTCTTAAGAAAAAACTAAGTACAGCTTCTGAAATAAAAAATGCAATTCCAGAAATTAAAATCTTCATGGATGGATTAAAAAACAAAGTCAGCTAAAGAAACAATGAACAGGAAAATAGGCTATGCAGAAGTTATTCAAATTATGTGCAAGGAAACAAAGAGATAGAAACATGAAAGAAATGTCAGAGGAGCTGGGGGAAGATGGCGGAAGAGTAAGACGCGGATACAGCGCCCCACAGATACACCAGAAATTCATCTACACGTGGAACAGCTCCTACAGAACACCTACTGAACGCTGGCATAAGACCTCAGACAGCCCAAAAGGCAAGAAACTCCCCCACGTACCTGGGTAGGGCAAAAGAAAAAAGAATAAACAGAGACAAAAGGATAGGGACGGGACCTGCACCAGTGGGAGGGAGCCGTGAAGGAGGAAAGGTTTCCACACACTAGAAGCCCCTTCGCGGGCGGAGACTGCGGGTGGCGGAGGGGGAAAGCTTCGGAGCAGCGGAGAGCGCAGCAACAGGGGTGCGGAGGGCAAAGCGGAGAGATTCCCACACAGAGGATCGGTGCCAACCATCACTCACCAGCCCGAGAGGCTTGTCTGCTCGGCCGGCGGGGCGGGCGGGGCTGGGAGCTGAAGCTCGGGTTCCAGGTTTCGGTCGGAGCGCAGGGAGAGGACTGGGGTTGGCGGCGTGAATACAGCCTGAAGGGGTTAGTGCACCATGGCTAGCCGGGAGGGAGTCCGGGAAAAGTCTGGAGCTGCCGAAGAGGCAAGAGACTTTTTCTTCCCTCTTTGTTTCCTGGTGCGCGAGGAGAGGGGATTAAGAGCGCTGCATAAAGGAGCTCCAGAGACGGGCGCGAGCCGCAGCTAAAAGCACGGAGCACAGAGAAGGGCGTGGGAAGCTGGGGCTGCTGCTGCCACCACCAACAGGCCTGTGTGCGAGCGCAGGTCACTGTCCACGCACCCCTTCCGGGGAGTCTGTGCAGCCCGCCACTGCCGGGGTCCGAGGATCAAGGGACAACTTCCCCGGAAGAGCGCACGGCGCGCCTAGGGCTGGTGCAACGTCACGCCAGCCTCTTCCGCCGCAGGCTCCGCCCGCACTCCGTACCCCTCCCTCCCCGCCAGCCTGAGTGAGCCAGAGTCCCCGAAGCAGCTGCTCCTTTAAACCCGTCCTGTCTGAGCGAAGAACAGCTGCCCTCCAGCGACCTACACGCAGAGGCAGGGCCCAATCCAAAACTGAGACCCGGGAGCTGTGAGAATAAAGAAGAGAAAGGGAAATCTCTCCCAGCAGGCTCAGAAGCAGCGGATTAAAGCTCCACAATCAACTTGATGTACCCTGCATCTGTGGAATACATGAATAGACAACGAATTATCCCAAACTGAGGAGGTGGACTTTGAGAACAAGATTTATGATATTTTCCCCTTTTTCTTTTTTTGTGAATGTGTATGGGTATGCTTCTGTGTGAGACTTTGGCTGTATAGCTTGGCTTCCACCATTTGTCCCAGGGTTCTATCCATCCATTGTTTTTTTTTTAATTTTTAATAATTATTTTTTAATTTTAATAACGCTATTATATTTTTCATACTTTATGCTACTTTACTTCATCTTCTCTCTTTATCTTTTTCCTACCTTCCCTCCTTCCTCCCTCCTTCCCTCCTTTCTTTCCTTCTCTCTTTCTTTCTTTCTTTATTTCTACTTCTACTAATTCATTCTACTTTTTCTCCCTTTTACCCTGAGCCGTGTGGATGAAAGGCTCTTGGTGCTGCAGCCAGGAGTCAGTGCTGTGCCTCTGAGGTGGGAGAGCCAACTTCAGGACACTGGTCCACAGCAGACCTCCAAGCTCCACATAATATCAAACAGTGAAAATCTCCCAGAGATCTCCATCTCAACACCAGCACCCAGCTTCACTCAACGACCAGCAAGCTACAGTGCTGGTCACCCTATGCCAAGCAACTAGCAAGACAGGAACACAACACAACCCATTAGCAGAGAGGCTGCCTAAAAACATAATAAGGCCACAGACTCCCCAAAACACACCACGAGACGTGGACCTGCCCACCAGAAAGACAAGATCCAGCCTCATCCACCAGAACACAGGCACCAGTCCCCTCCAACAGGAAGCCTACACAACCCACTGAAACAACCTTAGCCACTGGGAACAGACACCAAAAACAACAGGAACTACGAACCAGCAGCCTGCGAAAAGGAGACCCCAAACACAGTAAGATAAGCAAAATGAGAAGACAGAAAAACACACAGCATGAGAAGGAGCAAGATAAAAACCCACCAGACCTAACAAATGAAGAGGAAATAGGCAGTCTACCTGAAAAAGAATTCAGAATAATGATAGTAAAGATGATACAAAATCTTGGAAATAGAATAGACAAAATGCAAGAAACAGTTAACAAGGACCTAGAAGAACAAAACATGAATCAAGCAACGATTAGAAACACAGTAAGTGAAATTAAAAATACATTAGATGCGATCAATAGCAGAATAAATGAGGCAGAAGAACGGATAAGTGAGGTGGAAGATAAAATAGTGGAAATAACTACTGCAGAGCAGAATAAAGAAAAAACAATAAAACGAACTGAGGACAGTCTCTGAGACCTCTGGGACAACATTAAATGCACCAACATTCGAATTATAGGGGTTCCAGAAGAAGAAGAGAAAAAGAAAGGGACTGAGAAAATATTTGAAGAGATTATAGTTGAAAACTTCCCTAATATGGGAAAGGAAATAGTTAATCAAGTCCAGGAGGCACAGAGAGTCCCATACAGAATAAATCCAAGGAGAAATATGCCAAGACATATTAATCAAACTGTCAAAAGTTAAACACAAAGAAAACATATTAAAAGCAGCAAGGGAAAAACAACAAGTACCACACTAGGGAATCCCCATCAGGTTAACAGCTGATCTCTCAGCACAAACTCTACAAGCCAGAAGGGAGTGGCAGGACATATTTAAAGTGACGAAGGAGAAAAACCTGCAACCAGGATCACTCTACCCAGCAAGGATCTCATTCAGATTTGATGGAGAAATTAAAACGTTTACAGACAAGCAAAAGCTGAGAGAGTTCAGCACCACCAAACCAGCATTACAACAAATGCTAAAGGAACTTCTCTAGGCAAGAAACACAGCAGAAGGAAAACACCTACAATAACGAACCCAAAGCAATTAACAAAATGGGAATAGGAACATACGTATCGATAATTACCTTAAATGTAAATGGACTAAATGCTCCCACCAAAAGACACAGATTGGCTGAATGGATACAAAAACAAGACCCATATATATGCTGTCTACAAGAGACCCACTTCAGACCTAGAGACACATACAGACTGAAAGTAAGGGGATGGAAAAAGATATTCAATGCAAATGGAAATCAAAAGAAAGCTGGAGTAGCAATTCTCATATCAGACAAAATACACTTTAAAATAAAGACTATTAGAAGAGACAAAGAAGGACACTACACAATGATCAAGGGATCAATCCAAGAAGAAGATAGAACAATTGTAAATATTTATGCACCCAACATAGAAGCATCTCAATACATAAGGGAAATACTAACAGCCATAAAAGGGGAAATCGACAGTAACACACTCATAGTAGGGGACTTCAACAACCCACTTTCACCAATGGACAGATCATCCAAAATGAAAATAAGGAAACACAAGCTTTAAATGATACATTAAATAAGATGGACTTAATTGATATTTATAGGACATTCCATCCAAAAACAACAGAATACACATTTTTCTCAAGTGCTCATGGAACATTCTCCAGGAGAGATCATATCTTGGGTCACAAATCAAGCCTTGGTAAATTTAAGAAAATTGAAATTGTACCAAGTATCTTTTCTGACCACAATGCTATGAGACTAGATATCAATTACAGGAAAAGAGCTGTAAAAAATACAAACACATGGAGGCTAAACAATACACTACTTAATAATGAAGTGATCACTGAAAAAAAATCAAAGAGGAAATAAAAATACCTAGAAACAAATGACAATGGAGACACGACGGCTCAAAACCTATGGGATGCAGCAAAAACAGTTCTAAGGGGGAAGTTTATAGCAATACAATCCCACCTAAAGAAACAGGAAACATCTCGAGTAAACAACCTGACCCTGAACCTAAAGCAATTAGAGAAAGAAGAACAAAAAAACCCCAAAGTTAGCAGAAGGAAAGAAATCATAAAGATCATATCAGAAATAAATGAGAAAGAAATGAAGGAAACGATAGCAAAGATCAATAAAACTAAAAGCTGGTTCTTTGAGAAGATAAACAAAATTGATAAACCATTAGCCAGACTAATCAAGAAAAAAAGGGAGAAGACTCAAATCAATAGAATTAGAAATGAAAAAGGAGAGGTAACAACTGACACTGCAGAAATACAAAAGATCATGAGAGATTACTACAAGCAACTCTATACCAATAAAATGGACAGCCTGGAAGAAATGGACAAATGCTTAGAAATGCACAACCTGCCAAGACTGAATCAGAAAGAAATAGAAAATATGAACAGAGCAATCACAAGCACTGAAATTGAAACTGTGATTAAATATCTTCCAACAAACAAAACCCCAGGACCAGATGGCTTCACAGGCGAATTCTATCAAACATTTAGAGAAGAGCTAACACCTATCCTTCTCAAACTCTTCCAAATTACAGCAGAGGGAGGAACACTCCCAAACTCATTCTACGAGGCCACCATCACATTGCTACCAAAACCAGACAAGGATGTCACAAAGAAGGAAAATTACAGGCCAATATCACTGATGAATATAGATGCAAAAATCCTCAACAAAATACTAGCAGACAGAATCCAACAGCACATTAAAAGGATCATACACCATGATCAAGTGGGGTTTATTCTAGGAATGCAAGGATTCTTCAATATATGCAAATCAAACAACGTGATACACCATATTAACAAATTGAAGGAGAAAAACCATGTGATCATCTCAATAGATGCAGAGAAAGCTTTCGACAAAATTCAACACCCATTTATGATAAAAACCCTGCAGAAAGTAGGCATAGAGGGAACTTTCCTAAACATAATAAAGGCCATATATGACAAACCCACAGCCAACATCGTTCTCAATGGTGAAACACTGAAACCATTTCCACTAAGATCAGGAACAAGACAAGGTTGCCCACTCTCACCACTCTTATTCAACATAGCTTTGGAAGTTTTAACCACAGCAATCAGAGAAGAAAAGGAAATAAAAGGAATCCAAATTGGAAAAGAAGAAGTAAAGCTGTCACTGTTTGCAGATGACATGATACTATACATAGAGAATCCTAAAGATGCTACCAGAAAACTACTAGAGCTAATCAATGAATTTGATAAAGTAGCAGGATACAAAATTAATGCACAGAAATCTCTGGCATTCTTGTACACAAATGATGAAAAATCTGAAAATGAAATGTAGAAAACACTCCCATTTACCATTGCAACAAAAAGAATAAAATATCTAGGAAGAAACCTACCTAAGGAGACAAAAGACCTGTATGCAGAAAATTATAGGACACTGATGAAAGAAATTAAAGATGATACAAATAGATGGAGAGATATACCATGTTCCTGGATTGGAAGAATCAATATTGTGAAAATGACTCTACTACCCAAAGCAATCTACAGATTCAATGCAATCCCTATCAAACTACCACTGTCATTTTTCACAGAACTAGAACAAAAAATTTCAAAATTTGTTTGGAAAAACAAAAGACCCCGAATAGCCAAAGCAATCTTGAGAATGAAAAACGGAGCTGGAGGATTCAGGCTCCCTGACTTCAGACTATACTACAAAGCTACAGTAATCAAGACAGTGTGGTACTGGCACAGAAACAGAAAGACATATCAATGGAACAGGATAGAAAGCCCAGAGATAAACCCACGCTCATATGGTCACATTATCTTTGATAAAGGAGGCAGGAATGTACAATGGAGAAAGGACAGTCTCTTCAATAAGTGGTGCTGGGAAAACTGGACAGGGACATGTAAAAGGATGAGATTAGATCACTCCCTAACATCATACACAAAAATAAGCTCAAAATGGATTAGAGACCTAAATGTAAGGCCAGAAACTTTCAAACTCTTAGAGGAAAACATAGGCAGAACACTCTATGACATAAATCACAGCAAGGTCCTTCTGGACTCACCTCCTAGAGAAATGGAAATAAAAACAAAAATAAAATGGGACCTAATGACAGACAGATAGATAGATAGATACATATATAGACAGACAGAGATAGGATATCTAGGGCCCTGGGACTGTGATAACCCACTACTAGGCACCACTAGGGATTCACCAACATCTGCATCCAATACCGTTTAGGCCTGAAAACTCCAGGGACTCTGAGCTAGAGGTGGGAGGAGAGCCCTGATGTTGGGCAGAAGGACACTGCCTCCTCTTTCATGATTCTTTCCTGCACATTGCATTCCACGAAGCGTCAGTGGAGGATGGCCCATGGATGTCTTTCATGGTAGATGTTTGGCATCTAAATGCTGTAGGGGGCTTCTCTGGTGGCACAGTGGTTGAGAATCCACCTGCCAACACAGGGGATACGGGTTCGAGCCCTGGTCTGGGAAGATCCCACATGCCACGAGGCAACTAAGCCCATGCACCACAACTGCTGAGCCTGTGCTCTAGAGCCCATGAGCCATAACTACTGAGCCCACATGCCACAACTACTGAAGCCTGCGTGCCTAGAGCCCGTGCTCCACAACAAAAGAAGCCACCACAATGAGAAGCCCACGCACTGCAACGAAGAGTAGCCCCCACTTGCCACAAATAGAGAAAAGCCAACCTGCAGCAACGAAGACCCAACACAGCCAAAAATAAATAAATAAGTAAATTTATTTTTTTAAAAATGTTGCAGGGGCTAATGGCAGGCCCTCAATTTTATATTTGTTCCAGGAGCTTGAGAACACTTCCCATGCTGGAGTTAGTGAGAGTAGCCCAGGGTCAGCCTGAGCAGACTGTGATATAGTTCTGACCCTCCTGTGGTATGAATTAAAGCTCAGAAACCTGCCTCAGCAGAAAGCTTTTATTTGGGATTTTTATATCATGCTGGGGAGCTCTTACCCTCTGGTTATTGTAAATGGAAAAATTTCAGTCATATATCCTTAGATATTTTTTTTTTCCTTCCAATCATTTGCTTCTGCAATTCCTTTCTGCCTAATTACTTTGCAACATGACTAGAGGCTCAGTGCCCCTGTTGTCTGGGTCATGTTGCCACGTGGTTTCTTCAGTGCTCTAAAATCGGGTAACCAAATGTTTTTTCTAAAAAAAAAATATATATATATATATATACACATATATATATTCTTATACAATATACATATGCATATATATACCACCATAAAAATATAAAAAGTCAGAATATTTTCTAATCACTAAAGAAGTTAAATTAATAGTTATCTTCCCCCAACACACATACACAAACACACACACTCACACAAAAACAAAAAGCACCAGGATCAAATGCTTAAAAGGGAGTTCAAACAAATCTTCCAGGGAAAATTATTCCAGTATTATAAGTCTCTTCTAAAATAGAAAAGAGGGAACTATACATTCTAACTCAGTATATGAGGCAAGAGTATCTTTGTTTTTATTTTTTATTTTTTTGCGTTACATGGGCCTCTCACTGTTGTGGCCTCTCCCGTTGCGGAGCACAGGCTCCGGACGCACAGGCTCAACAGCCATGGCTCACGGGCCCAGCCGCTCCGCGGCACGTGGGATCTTCCCAGACCGGGGCACGAACCCGTGTCCCCTGCATCGGCAGGCGGACTCTCAACCACTGCGCCACCAGGGAAGCCCTAGGCAAGAGTATCTTTGAAACCAACATATAATAATAGTAAAATATCAAACGTATTTAAGCAGAATATTTAAAAATTACACAGCCAAATAAGATTTATTCCAGGAATGCAAGGGTTGTTTACCATGTCAAAAATATATTAAAGTAATCCACATCATTTAGATATTACTATAGAAAAACTTAATATCATCCCAACACATGCACAAAAACATTTAATATATTCAACTCTCAGATTTGAAAGAAGAAAACAAATAAAAGAAAGTAACTTTTGCCAAAATAGAAAATTGGTGAAACTTTTGTTATTCCATAAAGAGTATCTGTCACAAAGACACAGGGAATATCATCCTTAAACGTGAGAAGTTAAAGGCAATTTTTTAAAATTCAGGATTAATGTAAGAATATTTTTCATTCCTACTATGTCTATTCAAATCATATTGAAGATTTTAGTAATGGTAAGAATAAGAAATGTATTAAAATATAAATATTTGAAAGCCAGTGGCAAAATGATTAATATTAGCAGATAATATGATGTCTATGTGAAATATGCAAGAGAATCAACAGAAAGATTATTAGAGTTAGTAAAAGAGCACACTTTAAAATGTAATGAATAAGATGACCTTTTCAATATGAACAATAAACATAAGACATCTATAAGAGCAAATCTAACAAAAGATGTGTAAAACAATAATGGAGAAAATTATAAGAACATAGTGAAAAACATTAAAGGCGACCTAATAAATGTAGAGGTACACTATGGAGAGAGGAAGACTCATTTTCATAGAGATGTCAATTCTCAGATTACTCAAGAGAGTTAATATAAATTCAATAAACATCATATAAAGAATTTTAGGACAGTTAAGTGCGGTAATTTGACAAGCTGTTTATTAAATTTATCTGGAAGGGGAAAGTTCAAAGAATAGCCCTGACAAAATGAAGATAATGAGCTGCAAGAACTTGCTTTAAAAGAGAAAATATTTATTTTAAGGCTATCATAATTAGCTAAACAAATAGGAGAAAAACAACGATGTATTGGTAAACTATACAAAACAACAAATTTCCACAAGTTAAAGATTAAATTTGAGTAGTAAAATTTAATATTTGTAAATAAATCAGGGTACTATGTTTCAATCTCAGGATAAAGATAATTTCTTAACACAAAAAGAATACTAGCAACTAAAGAAAAGATTGATAAATTCTACTGCATTACAATTAATATATGTAATGCAAGCAATATAGTTACCTGTTACTACATAACAGATCATCACAGATTTTGTGTCTTAAAATCACACGTATTTATATTACCAGTTTCTGTGAGTCAGGAGTCTGGGCAGAGCCTATCTGAGTCCTCTGCAAGGTTGTAATCAAAGTGTTGGCTAGGGCTGAGTTTTCACCTGGAGGCTGGACTGGGGAAGTGTCAGCTTAGAGATTCATTCAGTTTGTTGGCACAATTTATTTGTTTGTAGCTCTAGGGCTCATGGCAGCTTGCTTCTTCAAAACCAGCAAGGAGAACAAGACTCTAGAGCAAGTTTGGTAGGAAAATGGAGCTTTATACGTCATATCATAGTCCTGGGAGTGACATTTCATCACTTTTGTTATACTTTATTAGTTGGAAACAAGTCACAGGTCCTACACACACTCAAGGGGAGGAGATTATACATGGGCATGAAATATCTGGAGGTAGGAATCAAGAGAGTCATTTTAAAGTCTGTCTGCCACAAGTTTGTACATTCTGAAATGGAATAATGAAATAAATATCCTGGAACTCATACTCAAAAATATAAACCCTCCATAGACCATCTCTATTCCTCCCCTGTCATGCTATGTCCCACCCAACTTAGCATTAGCCTAAATCTTTGTGCTTTAGCATCCCTTTAAAAAACTAGATTTATCATATTTTACTTTATACATAATATTTCCTCTAGCTTTCCTTGTTTTTAGCCTTAAAAAAAGGCATTACACTATTTAGAGTCTTATTTTCTTCTTTTCACTCAACATTTTATTTCTGAGATTTATGTATGCTATTGGCTGTATCTGTATTTCATTTATTTTCACTCTTTATAGTGTCTCCCATTGTGAATATACCCCAGTAGATATATTCATGAATTTATTTTAGGAATTAGGATTGAGGAATTAGTTTTTGTTTTTCTTCAGTTTTTTGCTATTATGAACAGTGATATAAAAGCTCTTGCATATGTCTCCTGATTCATGATCAGGTTTCTCTAGGATAGATATCTAAAAGTGGTATTTCTTGGCCTTAGGGCAAAAGCCTCTTCAAATTTATTATGTAATTTCAAATTATTTTCTGAAGTTAGAGCGTCTATAGACCTCAAATTCATTAATTCAGTCAATATGTACTGGTGGCATTTGCCACAAATATGTCATTAACTGTGGTTAAGAATCAAATTTCCAAAACCTCAACTTTGCTTTTTAGATAAACTAGGTTTGGACCTTATATACTGTTATATTTTGATGATTTTCAATTATTTTATAATATTTTGAAAAATGTGTAAAACTGTGAAAATGGCATTTTTATCAACAATCCTGTTTTGTCTCTAAAACATGGCTTGCAGTCGCAGAGCAAGCAGTCCATAAATTGAAGCAGTCCATTGTATATAAATCAAATTCCTACTGACTAGACAGAAGGTAAAATTAACAGACATTGTTTATAGGTAATTTGACTAGAGCCACGTGAATATAGGCTTCAGTGATGGGAATTTAAAGCATGCTCATACTTAAGGTGCTCATATATGGTAGAGAAGTAGACAGACCACAGTTAAATGGTAGAGAAGTTGTTTGGAAGTGGTATGGAAGTTTCTTTATGTTGAATGAGGCTTTATTTTAGTTTGGTGAAATTTCAATGTCTTCTAAGTTTTAGTAATTCAGGCATTTACTAGCATGGTTTGTGGAAATGTTTTTAATCAAAATGGTTATATAACTGGCTTTGCAGAAGAAACACTGAAGTGAACTTGAAATTTTTATTTTCCTGGAAAAACTACCAACTGTGCTCCATTGAAGCCCTATTGCTTTTACATTAGCACGTTTCCTTAATAACATCTAAGCCTCATCCGTAACTTTTCAATCACTTTCAATTCCTATTCAGAACTCCCATCTGTTACTTCAGTGTAACCTAGACTAGTAGTTTCAGCTTCTTAGAGCAGGAAAGAGGAAATTGCCTGTTCTTATTCCCCTAACTCACCCTCCACCATTCCTTGATATAGATTATTGACAACAGAATGTGAGCATAGACAATATTCACTGTGTTAAATGAAGACTCCAAGTCATAGGAAACAAGTTCCTTTTCAGTATTGCTGGCGATTTTATAGTGCTGACTGCCTCCTGGTTCTCCATGGATTGGTGTCCAAATGCTCACTGTTATGGCGTCTTTTTGTAGGTTCTTTAGATAAGACTGGAGTTCCTCTCCTTATTCAATCCCCTCAAGGGAAATCTGGCTAAAGCATGGTTCATTCCCTGCCTTTAGCTGCCACCACAAAGGAAGTCTCCCAGACAGCCTCTTGCTGCTATGGTTCCCTCCCAGTAAGCATGCTCTTGGGAAAGTGGGCATATGTTACATAAGTGTTACATAAAGAACCAGGATGGCCCCACATCATGGGATATTTAAGTCTTATCCTTACTATGCCACAGACTGATGTTGAGGACTGTCCCCTGACTCTCTCTCTCTCTCTCTCTCTCTCAGTTCTGCCATCTCTTTCCTGTCCCAACCATCAGAATCATCTTTTTGTTGTTGTTGGTGGTGGTGGTGGTGGTGCTCAATGACTCACAATATTCAGACAAAAGAAACTCACCATTGGGAATTCCCAGGTGGTCTAGTGGTTAGTACTCCATGCTTTCACTGCCAAGGACACAGCTTCAGTCCCTGGTTGGGGAACTAAGATCCTTCAAGCTGCATGGTGTGGTCAAAAAAAAAAAAAAAGAAAAAAGAAAATCACCATTTCCTAACAATTCAATGTCCTTTCCCCCTCTCCACTCACCCAGAGAGGGGAAGGAATCGTTGTTCCTTTAAGAACTCTGCATTTGTCCAGAAGATGCCATCCTCCCCCACAACCTCTAATATTTCTCTTCATCAGTGACCAGTCAATTTGGGACAACAGGGAGTTTAATAAATAGGACCCTTGAAGAGTTTAATAATATGATTCTGAAAATACAATAGTATCTACTGCAAATATAGTCCTATTCTTTAAATATTTGGAGCGCAAAAACATAAATAACACTTAGATGCCTATTTAACTTATACAATTACATTGCAGAATTAATTAATTAGGTAATTATTTACAACATAATAAAAGTTCTTGAGATTCTGTATGGACACATACACAAAATTTGTATTTCTAGAACTTATATAAAAATTTCTTGGCTTCCCTGGTGGCGCAGTGGTTGAGAGTCCTCCTGCCGATGCAGGGGACACGGGTTCATGCCCCGGTCCAGGAAGATCCCACATGCCGCAGAGCGGCTGGGCCCGTGAGCTATGGCCGCTGGGCCTCGTGTCCGGAGCCTGTGCTCCACAACGGGAGAGGCCACAACAGTGAGAGGCCCGCGTACCGCAAAAAAAAAAAAAAAAAAAAAAAAAAAAAAAAAAATTTCTTTATTTTGATAGTCGTAGTAATTTTAGCTACAATTATTTGAGATCCACACCAATAAAAGATAAGTAAAGTTGCTACAAACATGTGGAAGCATATTTTTACATGAATTGTTTTAAAGTTAAAAATTCCAGAAGTAGATAATTTTTTAGTATGATATTAAGAGAACTTCTGGATGAACAAACTGAGGTAAAACAGGATCAAAGAATCTCCTTCCCCAGTATCTAATGAAGTGAATGATATAGTAAAAGAAATACACCTAAAAGCCACCAAGGAAAGGGTCATGCCATGTGCATGTCATAAATTTAGGAGAGAAGAAGACATAAAATGAAAACAGTATTCTCCTACAGCTGTTTTTTTTTAATTAAAAATTTCTGACTAAATAATGTTAGTATAATTAGTGTAATTCCATATTTTGAGGGGTGGGGAGAAATAATGGATTATATAATGATGATTTATGAAATGTACCACTCCAAAACTCTCCAAACCCTTAGAAGCATTCTTGAAGAAACATGAAATTTTTAATTGTCTCACTAATGCCCTAATATGGAGAGAAATGTACTGAGCGTATAAGTAGTTACATAAGGGAAAACTGTAGGAAAATCCATTGACAGGTGTAGCTCCAAACACCACCAAAGATCCTCAGCATTTGGGTCTGCCATTTTCTAGGGTTCTGCACTGAATAGAAGCAAGGGAGGGATAAGAAATACATCACAGATAGAGGAGTAAACTGCACACCTGAAAGAGAGGCGTGGGCTATGATGTAGGATATTTAATGGGATTTCAGAAGAGGAATCATCAATCAAAGGCTATATTTACTCCTTCAAGTTCTCTCCTATCCCTATCTTCTCATCCTGAGGCTATGGAAAAGTAGATAGATAGCAACACCCAGTCCTCAAACAATGCCACCCAAAGAGAAGACTAAATGAACAAAAAAACACAAAAACTTTGTGAAAGGGTGACTAGAGAAGTTTCACCAACAATCTTTCAGATTAAATCGAAGGTCTGGGTAGAACAGTTTAAATCACACATACATAGTATGAGAATAATGGCATGACAGCTATATAATCATTCTTTTGAGAAAAAGGAGGAGAACGGAAGAAAAGAAGCAAATATTGAATGAAAAAGGTAGGTAGGGTAGATAAAATATCCAGTTTGGAAGAAAAAGTAGGAAATAAAACAAATCTCCAGAGGGAGTCATATGTAGAGGATAATTGGTAAAGCATAATTACATTTTTCAAAAGGAGCTCCAAAAATAAATGACAAAATAGAAAAATGTGAAAATAGAAATTTATAAAACTAAACATAAAAAAACCAAAACTCAAATCAGAATATTGAATCCAATTAAAACTAGAACTCAAAATATACAACTGGAGGGAATTATGGTTGCAAAACGAATATTAAGGTTATAACTCATGAAAAAATTAATACTACAAGCAACAATAATTAGAAGCAGGGAGGCAGGAGCAAATGTAGTAACAGTAACATCAAATTAACTGTTATAAGTTAACATTAATTTTGTGTACTTACTATGTGCAAAGCACAATCCAATTCATTTTCTCAATGAATTATCTCATTTAATACAAAAAAGAACCTTATAATCATAGTGTCTTAATGCCATCTTATAGTTGAAAATTAAGGAATGGCTATACTAAGTAATTTACCTGTGTAAGTGAAGAAACAGATTCAAATCCAGCCATCCTGATATCAGATCTTCCCTTATTATCCACTGTTGAGCATGATAATGATCTCACTTTGAATTATTATTGATGGTGTAATTTAATATACTTTTGACTTTACTCATTACTTTTTACATTACTTACCTTGAAAAAAAACAATATGTAGATATTCTTAAGAAAACAAGGGAGTCATTACACTAAAAAAAAAAAAAAAAAGCCTATGTCATTAATATAAAGGTAGGAGATGACTGGGGCTAAATGATCCCTCAGCTCAATCCTTAGGTCAATAGTGACACTCTAAGAACCAGAAAGCCTTACTTGAATTATGTCAGGGCAGGCAGTACAAAGCTGCTAATGTGGAAATAAAATGCCTGCCAGTGTTACTGACAACCAGTTCACATCAGAGCTGGTGTATGTATGTGTGTGTGTGTGTGTGTGTGTATATATATATATATATATATATGTATATATATATATATATATATATATATATATATATTTTTTTTTTTTTTTTTTTTTTTGTGGTACGTGGGCCTCTCACCGCTGTGGCCTATCCCGTTGTGGAGCACAGGCTCTGGACGTGCAGGCTCAGTGGCCATGGCTCACGGGCCCAGCCGCTCTGCGGCATGTGGGATCTTCCCGGACCAGGGCATGAAACCGTGTCCCCTGCATCGGCAGGCGGACTCTCAACCACTGCACCACCAGGGAAGCCCTGAACTAAGGCCTTTTAATGTAACAGAGCAGGACCCCGTGGGGCCTTCCCAGTACAGAACCCTCCCCCATATCCTCTGCTTTAGCTCCTCTCTGAAGTACATAGATAGTAGTGCCTGATGCACATTTCCTGAGTTGTTTTACAGATGCTAAAACCCCCACCAAGTGAAAGACATTAACTACTTGATGACCATGAGCACAAGGCCCCTAGGCCTACTGAAATCTAAGGATTGATAATGTTAACCCTTGTAACACCACCCTGTTACCTCACCAACAATCAATCAGAGAATTGTGTAAGAGCTGATCACAGTACCCTGGAACTCCCCTCCCTCACCTTGCCCTAAAAATGCTTTGCTAAAACCCATTAGGGAGTTTTGGATTTTTGAGCATTAGCAGTCCCAGACTCCTTGTATGGTGCCTTACAATAAACACTGAACTTTCCTTCACCACAACCTGGTGTCAGTAGATTGGCTTTACTGTGCACGGGCAAGCAGACCCAAGTTTTGCTTTGGTAGCATTAAGAGAGAAAGACTTTTAAATATATAAGTAGATTCTTTGTGTTGATTCAAGTCATCTTTAGTATAGCATTTTTATTATTATGCTTTACTATAACATCTTTATTATTTATTATAATTATAAATTATATCTGTTACAGCATTACTTATTTACAATTATAAAACTACACATTAATTACTTATCACATAAAACTGATTAATGGCTTATAAATTTTGTACAAGTATGAAACATGAACAAGTAAAAATTAACAAACTAAAATCAATCAAATTCTAATGAGCATATTTATGCACTACTTCTTCCTGATTTAATCCTCACCTATTTTTTTTCCCAATTTTCTGGAACAATGTAAAAAAAAAAAAAAAAAATCACTCATTGGAGGAGAACTCATCCTATACCACCAAAGCACAAAGTATATATACTCAATTCCTAGATCCAAAATAAAAAACAGATTCTGAAAAGGAGAAAAATCAAAATGTATAAAATATCAGTCAAAATATAAAATGCATTAGGCTCCTGGGACTAAACAGTTAAAATCATCTGACTATATTTCTATTCAGAAAATGTGCATTTGTTAAACAGTTAAGAGGACCATTGTGAATCAGCTGCTTGAGAGACATGCAGCGGGACCACCCCTTAGCCATGACAATAGACAAAATTGGCTAACTTTAAAGAAAAGGCCAGCCATAACCATCACTCTTCTACATTCACTACTCACCTCTAGGAAAATATAGTCAAGTTGCTCATCTAGACTCTCAAAAATATTTAGATTACAGCTCCCAGGGTGAAGTTACTAAAAAACACAGATGAAAATGACTGTTCATCATCAGTGGAGGCTTCACACTTCATTGAGAGCCCAAGTGGGAACATGGTCTCTGAATCACAGTGTATTGTCAAACATCAAGTGATGGAATGCTACTTCATGACTCTGTGATCAACAATGCAGGTGGTCCCAGCAGCAGGAGAGAGCATCCAGGGTGCACATCAGTCAATATATTAGACTCCAGTGCATATTTTTCTTTGAGAACAAAATCAGGTTTAGCTCTTCGTGAAATGTTTGAAATGTGATATCAAAGAAGGAAAGAAAGTGCTGCATTGAATTGATACACAGAAGTGTTCTTTTCCAGGCTTTGCATGAAGGCAGAGGTTACTGGGAATTTGACTGTACTTCTTATACCATGCTAATTCTAAGTACTTAAAGGCTGCCTTGATGAATACATAATCAATCAGTACAGAATAGTGCAGACTTCTTACACAGGGGCTGTGGAACAGGAGTGTGAAACTACAGAGGAAAGTGCTTCACAGTCAAAGCTGAATCATCAACTCTAAACATGTTTACCTGCCTGCTTTATTAAGGGCTCCAAAAAAATGATCTCTCCCTACCCATGCCAAAATGTATTATTCTAGGTTATGATTATTAGCTTTAGTCAAATTTGGTTTTTTTTTTTATTTTTCTTGGGTATACACAGCAAAATGGTAAAGTGCTAGAGCCAGCTAACACTGGCTCACAAGAGCTGATTGTGTGCATCTCTCCCCATCTTCATGTTCATTAATATCACACTAGTGGCTGAAATTGATGATGGAGTATCTACACCAGAGAAGTCAACAAACACTACAAATGGGGGTCCCCCCACCCCACTCCGCAAGGAGCAGGTTGCTAAACATTTACCAACACACTATTGCCTCTCAGTAGTGTTGTGTATTCATTCAAATATTGTGCTATGGGTCACACAATTGGTCAAAAACAGGGAACAAAACCAATGACCTGAGGAGACATAGTTCTTGTTCTCCTAGATCTTACCAGTCTTATGTAGTTGCCATGCCCCTTTATTACTTTATTCCTTACCTTCACTTTCATATGTCCTGCTCATTCCTTAAGCCATCTCTATTTTATATGACACTAGTGTCTCCCTTTGCTAAACTTTTATTGCAATTATCAAAGTAATACATTTTGTAAATAAGATCTAAATTTTTTCCCATGTATGATCTTCTTGACTATATTTCACGTTACTTCAAAGCAGACAAGTTTTAACTTTGTTGCAAGGTTTGCTTAGCGTGAAGCACATTGTGGGTGGCAGGAGCTGGGAGATAAGGGAACACTCAAAATTTTGGAACTGATTGAGGGGAATGCTTTTCTTTTAACATTTAAATAGAATGGTGGGGCTCACACATTTTCCACAGGCTCTCCTCTAATATTTGTAGGACTAGGGAAAGGAGCATAAACAGAGAATCCCAGCCTGGTTCTCCCCTTCTCTTCTCACCCTCTGACTCTAGCCTACAACTGTGAGGGGCCCAATGCTTAAGTGTGGTAGGGTGATCAACCCCCTCATTTTGCCTGGGACTGAGGGGTTCTGGGGGTTGCAGGACTTCAATGCTAAAACTGGTACAGTCACAGGCAAACTGTGATAGGTCATCTTTTGGATTAAGGAAAGAGGATTATGCAAGCAGGTCCAGAAAGCAACAAAACATCTGCTGGTCAGAGATTTCTAGGGTTTTGGAAACACAAAGCATGGCCTGGACAGGTGGTGGTGAGTGCGTGATAGCACATGAACTGTGGTTGGGTATCTTCCTTTTACCTCACACACTCATCTCTCCCAGTCTGGGCATGTAGTAGTAGAAAAAGATACAAACATGTTTTTAAAGTAAAACATATTAAAAGCATGTTCAAGTTACACTAATTTACCTTCTTCAGTGTTGCAAAGCCTTCCTTTCTGACCTCCCTGCGTCCATTTTTTGGAACCTTCCAGTCTACTGACCATATTGTATATATCGAGTGATAAAACCTATGTAAATCTCTTTAGTGTGTTCAAATAAAAGAGCAGGACCACTAACTTGATAAAATGGCCCACTGTGATACAAAAGGCCCCCCCAATCCCACTGGACTCACATTATGCCACTCAACCCCTGTGCCACTCATAGGCACACTGGCCTTACTCTGGTTCCTTCCATAAATGGTCCATCTTCTTGCCTGCTTCAGGGCCTTTGCATATGCCAGGCCCCATGTGCCACTGTCACTATGCGAAAGCTCTTTCCTGATAAAGTTTTCCCTGTCCAATCCTCAGTCTAGATCAGGGTTTCATCCCAGGCTTCCAGACCTCACCTTGCTTTTCCTTTTTGCCACATTTTGTACTTTGTAATATGATGACATGTTATTTGAATAACATATAACTTCTCCTCTAGACTTGTAAACTCAGCGAGGGCAGCATAATGTTACTTGTTGTTTTATCTCCATATACAGATTATATAGTAAACAGGAACTATTTGAGGAAAACAGAAAGGCAGAAATGAAGGAAGGAAGGGGAATTAAGCAAGCTTCTACATAATGTAGTAAAGTTCACTACACAAGGAGTTTTAATATTCTACTCTAATGTGGGTATTTTATAAAACCTCACTCATTTTAAGAGCTCCATTTTAAAACTCCATTTTAAAAAGGAGTTATTTTGTCACAACTTATGTTTCCCTGTTAAAGAGAAAGCATTAGCAACAGAATATATTCACATTGGAAGGATTTTGTTCCATTATGTCATGGATTTGTGAAACAGCACCAAGGAATCAAAAACGCTAGAAAAATCCAAGTAGGGATTATATACTATTTGTAAATTCTCTTTCTCTCTTTCATTTCCCTCCTTCCTCACACTCTGATCCTGATCATAATATTTTCACAAAATCTAATATCAGAAGAAAAAAACTATTAAGCTCATTCTCAGTAATGTGTAAAAGATTAATAAAGTATAAATAGTTACTTTCCCCCCCCCACCTCACGGCTAGTGGGATCTTAGTTCCCAGACCAGGCATAGAGGGCAGGCCCCGCAGTGAAAGCACCAAGTCCTAACCACTAGACTGCCAGGGAATTCCCAATAGTTACTCTTTTATACAGTTCCCAGAAGCTGTAACATTTGAAAATGCAAATAGCTTAAAGTTAAAAAATTCAGTTGGTATTCCAATTATGTGGATGCCATTTTGCAAAAAAATCATTCCATATGGGCGAATAAATAAAACAACCAACGTTTCATGTTTCTAAAGCAATTATCAAGCAACATGTACAACAGATATCTTCTATCTCCGTCTCTCCTCTACTCTCATTTCTTCCTGAGCCTTACCAGCAAGCTCATGCCAAGAAACCACTTTCCCCATGGAAGATGACCACATACCCTTTGAGAAATAGCAACTGATCCACAAATGCTGACAGGAGATATGAGCTCCAGCAAATGGATTATTTAGACAAACCAGACACAAAGTACGACTAGATGGAGAGACATTACTCATTCAAATTCTAGGAAAATACATCTTTTATAGTTAAGACAAACCTTAGGGCAGAAGTTCTATGCCCGAGAGGGAAAGCCGGAAGGAAACGACATCCTGCGCTGCTGCAGCAAGGTCCAATTCTCTACTTGGACGCCCGCAGGCCAATATACCCAACCGCCTTTCCATCCTGCGCATGTTCCAAATCCCCCAAACGCATGCGTAGAGTATCACTGCATCTATGGTGCGGACGTTGTGAAAGAGTGTCCTCAAGTCCTCTATGGTTCCCGCGCGGGAAGATGGGCAATGTATATGAGGCGCGTGCGCAGGCGTGGAAGCAACCGCTTCTTTTCTCTTCGACGTGCCTCAGAGATACCTGGTGTCGCCATGGGCCGCCGCCCTGCTCGTTGTTACCGGTATTGCAAGAATAAGCCGTATCCAAAGTCTCGCTTTTGCCGAGGTGTTCCTGATGCCAAGATCCGTATCTTTGACATGGGTCGGAAGAAGGCAAAAGTGGATGAGTTCCCACTCTGTGGACACATGGTGTCTGATGAGTATGAGCAGCTCTCTTCTGAAGCCCTGGAGGCCGCCCGAATTTGTGCCAACAAGTACATGGTGAAAAGTTGTGGCAAAGATGGCTTTCACATCCGAGTGCAACTCCATCCATTACATGTTATCCGCATCAACAAGATGTTGTCCTGTGCTGGGGCTGACAGACTCCAGACAGGTATGCGAGGTGCCTTTGGAAAACCCCAGGGTACAGTGGCCAGAGTCCACATTGGTCAAGTCATCATGTGCATCCGCACCAAGCTTCAGAACAAGGAACATGTGATTGAAGCCTTACGCAGGGCCAAGTTCAAGTTCCCTGGGCGCCAGAAGATTCATATCTCCAAGAAATGGGGCTTTACCAAGTTTAATGCTGATGAATTTGAAGACAAAGTGGCTAAGAAGTGCCTCATCCCGGATGGTTGTGGAGTCAAATACATCCCCAGCCGTGGCCCTCTGGATAAGTGGCGAGCTCTGCACTCGTGAGGTCTTTTGATAGCACTGGCAATTTTGACCATGCTGGTCTGACTTTTGCTCACCAATAAATTTTATTTATGGCAAAAAAAAATTATTTCTTAACTTTTTTATACTTTAAAAATATCCGGGCCTCCCTGGTGGCGCAGTGGTTGAGAGTCCGCCTGCCGATGCAGGGGATACGGGTTCGTGCCCCGGTCTGGGAGGATCCCATATGCCGCGGAGCGGCTGGGCCCGTGAGCCATGGCCGCTGGGCCTGCGCATCCGGAGCCTGTGCTCCGCAACGGGAGAGGCCACAACAGTGAGAGGCCCGCATACCGCAAAAAGAAAAAAAAAAAAAAAAAAAAAAAAAAATCCAATTTTTAGAATATAGACTAATAGAGAGATAATTTTTGTGTTAAAATTACCAGAAAGAGTTTTAATGACAAATGATAATTTCATTTCAAGTGAGAGTGAAACAATTTGTATGCCATTTATAGGGAAAGCTGTTGCAATTCTAACCCACACTTTTAACTTAGAGAGTCTAGGGAAATATGTCAAAAGTTTTGTTTGTAGAAAAGTCGTAAGTTATACAGCTGTCATTACCTTAAATAAAAAATAGAGAAAAATCTGAGATTTACAGAAAAATTCTTATTTTTTATAGAAAATAAACAATTGGGATGAAAATAATGGTAAGCATTAGTCATATTTCAATTACAATCTCTTTGAAACTAAAAAGTCTATTCTTAAACTTGTTGCTTATGTTTTCCTTATACATTTCTGCACATAGTTTTTAGAATTACCTGTCACCTCCAATTATCAGCCTTAGGACAATTGGGGACCACTGCCAAAGGTTTCTCCAGACAAGCCTTACATTATCTTACACTCAAGAGACGACAATCCAATCTTTTCTTCATCACAGAAAGGACATAGGTTGACAACCAAGTTCATATTTCTTGATCTGAGTCCCAGTAGAACCAACAAAAAAGAGAAAGTAAAGTGTCATTAAGGATTGGAATCCTTAATTTTTATAAAAATATACACCAGGGGCTTCCCTGGTGGCGCAGTGGTTGGGAGTCCGCCTGCCGACGCAGGGGACGCGGGTTCGTGCCCCGGTCCGGGAGGATCCCACATGCCGCGGAGCGGCTGGGCCCGTGAGCCATGGCCGCTGAGCCTGTGCGTCCGGAGCCTGCGCTCCCCAAGGGGAGAGGCCACAACAGTGAGAGGCCCGTGTACCGCAAAAAAAAAAAAAAAAAAGGGCTTAGTTCAGTCTGAAAATTTCAGAAACACTGATCTGGGGTCAGGGTGTTGTGTATGAAGCTTGTCCTCCCACATATTGAGTTCATATCCTTTAGATCCAAGTCCCTGTTCATTTATTTAAAAGGCAAAATGTTGAGAGCAATGTTATTTTTCCCCTGCTCCCCAAGTTGCTTGCCAATAGTATGAAGTTTTGTGTGGTTTACTAGGTTTACAGACATGCATGAAGCAAATATTTAGTTAAATACTGAGGTTTCATAATCATTTATATCATAACATGAGCCCAATAGTATTTCAGGTTAAAGGAATCTTGTATGTGTGATGGATGACCTCTTCATCCACTGAACAGAACTTTTTCTTTATGAAAGTGAACAAGCATCCTTAGTAATTAGATGTAAGCATTCTTTAATTATGAAATAAGTATTCCAGTTGATAAAGTACTGACTTTGGAAGGCTTTTTAAAAAGCTTTGCCTCACCTGTCAAATATTTTAATCCATTCACATTTTGGGTTTTCCCTATGGCAGCAAACATTGAGGACTAGATGAGAGATAAGTTACCATGCTGTTTGATACACATGGTAAACCAATACATTATTGACCTGCTTAATCCCTGAGTAAAGAATCTGGCCTTGTCCAAAGCTTTGGGGAGGTAATCTCTAGTGTCTTTTCTTTGCCTAAGGACTTTGGTCATATTCACTAGCCTAACAATATGATTTAGAGTGACGGCTGACCATACCAGAAAGACAAATAATGTGATGTAGGTATCAGTTGACCTAGAGACTCAACCATATTTGCAATCAATCAATCATGGCTGCATAATGGAGTCTCAATAAAAACTCTGGGGCTTGGGCAAGTTTTCCCAGTTGGCAAAACTCCATACTTACTGTCACAAATCAGTGCTAGAAGAGTAATGCATCCTGATTCAATAAGGAGAGGAAAATGAAAACTCCACATTGGGTACTTCTATGGGACTCTACCCTATGTGTTTCTTCCCTTGGCTGATTTTAGTCTGTCTCCTTCCCAGCAACAAACCATAACCATGAGTATAATTGCCTTCAGTGCGTTCTGTGAATTCTTATAGTGAACTATCAAATCAGAAGATGATTTGGGAAATTCCCCAAACTTGCAGTTTGTGTCAGAAGTCAGGACAGTCTTGGGGACTGTGAGTTCTAACTTTGTAGGTGGCTCAGGAGCTCTGTTATTTCTGTTCCTCACCCCCACACATTTAATAAGCCATGTATAAATGGTGGGGCACTGAAACATAGAGGAGATTGGAAATCCAGTTTATAGTGTCTAGTAGAGTTAAAATATAATAAGCTTAAAAAGTCACAGTTTTTCCTGCTTAAAAAATATAATACAGGACCTCCCTGGTGGCGCAGTGGTTGAGAGTCCGCCTGCCGATGCAGGGGATACGGGTTCGTGCCCCGGTCCGGGAGGATCCCATATGCCGCGGAGCGGCTGGGCCCGTGAGCCATGGCCGCTGAGCCTGCGCATCCGGAGCCTGTGCTCCGCAACGGGAGAGGCCACAACAGTGAGAGGCCCGCATACCGCAAAAAAAAAAAAAAAAAAAAAGAAAATATAATACATATTTATTGAAGAATTAGTATATATGCATGACAAAAATATAAAGGTGTAGGCAAGATTTGGGCATGTTTTCTTGCAATAAGTTTATATGTGCCATTTTTATATCCTGATTTTTCTTTTCTTAAGCATTTTCTGTAAGAATTAATGTTCTTCACATTCTTTTAATAATGGAAAAATACATTTTATCATATGCTTAGTTATAGATCCATATATAGATAGACTTACTTCCAGGTTGTCCATTTCATTGTTCTATTCATATATTCAAGAGCTACCATAGAACTATATAAAAGGCAGCTTCAGCTTATTTACTGATATAACTTGAGGTCAACATCCAGGAGCTAATTAGGCATAGATAAAAGCTTGCTACTTCTGACAAAATAATCTTTAGAATGAGGCTTCTTATGAGTCACTGCTCACAAACAACAAAGCATAGATTAGGCACAAATAATGCTAGTGACCAGAATAAAAAAAAATATGATGCAGGTAACAACATAAATGAAAATGGAAACTTTTCCTCCTTCACAGCTTCCTTCCCGAGGTACAGGTCCCGTCCCTATTCTTTTGTCTCTGTTTTTTCTTTTTTCTTTTGTCCTACCCAGGTATATGTGGAGTTTCTTGCCCTTTGGGAGGTCTGAGGTCTTCTGCCAGCATTTAATATGTGTTCTGTAGGAGTTGTTCCACATGTAGTGGTATTTCTGATGTATTTGTGGGGAGGAAGATGATCTCTGCGTCTTACTCGTCCACCACCTTGAAGGTCTCCTCATGCATTTTAATAATAAAAAACTTATGTTTTAACAAATTCATTTGAATAGGCCATTTTAACATAATTATATTACCACGTTGTTTCTGGAGAGTTAGTAAGTTTTGAGGATCATTTTGTTGAAATTCACCATAATACCGTAACATAATTTATGTATATAAGAGTAAAGCTAGACTCAGGGATGACATTTATTTCTTTACTCTATAAAAATATTTTCCCATACATCACTTCCCCAAGATAATTATTTTGGAAGGCATAGAAAAACAAGTTAACCTGATTTTCAAAATGAAGAAATGATACTCAGAAACATTAAGTACTCACCAAAAAATAAAATTTGGTAGGTGGGTAGATCTAGAAGAAAACTCAATTCATTTGTGAGCACTTTTTGTGAAATTTTTTCTTCTTTAAAATTTACCATTGGAGGTCAGCAAAACTGTAGCAGACTATCACTTAGCATCTGAAAGTTAAGCTGGCTCTAGGATGAATTATAAATCAATTGTGGGTCACATCCAGGGTCTGTGGGGTCTGAAACTGATACAATTCTGACGGTCCTCTTTAAGAAAAAGAATGTAAATTACTAATATAAAATTAAAGACAAAGCAGAGATTTAGAATGAGAAAATTAAATTGCAAGTTATATATAGCTATTAAACAAAACTTAAAGCGCAACATTTTTAAAATAGTATATTTTCATTAATTGCCTGATCCACCTTTAAAAGTTTTCTTCCTTATATTTTCTGGCTACGTGCTCTTTGGTCTTTTCTCCATTTGACCATTGTTTTCTAACATTTTTATGAATAATAAAAACTCAATTCATTCTCCTTCAGTAGGATTGTTGACATTTGTATTGATAACATATAAAAGTTTCTTTCAACCTCATAACTAATATCACTAATGCTATGTACAGCTTTAGAATTATTGTCAAATTGAGAGAAACTTTTCTTTTTCACATATGAACTGTAATATTTCAAAGAACTTCAGTTTTCTTTGGGTCATGACCACTCTCAAATTTTAATGGATAAACCTGTGAACCAATTTACAGTTGATATATTCCTTGCAATACAGTGTTGGGAAGGCTGGAAACCACTAATCCCATCTCTCCTCCAAAGAGCTGATTGTGTGCATTTCCTTCCAACTTTGGGCTCAGTGATATCATATTGGTAGGTTTAATTGGCTGTGGTGGGAGTATTTACACTGTTGGCAAAAACTATAAATCAGCACTTTTGTTTATTTTTTTTTTCCAGAGAGCTAGTTATTAAACAAGTACCAGCACACCATTGTTAATACCTTCTCCCAAGTTATATGTTTCCTTCACTGGGATTACCACTTCATGTCAGGTCAGTTGGAAATTTACATCTTTTTCTCATAAGTTCAGACAATTTATTATTCTCCATTGATTGCATTAGGAAACAATCCAAGGGCCTATTTGTAACTTCAATTACAATTTTTTTTAAATTAATTAAAGCTATTGATAGGATCTGAAATTTGTTTTGGCAACAATTTAATTCTTGATTACAGAAATCTTTCTATTGATGTTATTTACCTTTTTTACATCTGTTTTATAGTCCATCAATTTTTACCAATTTTTGTCAGTTATTTAATAAGTAAACTTGAAAGTAATGCAAAATGAAGAGTCTATGGTTTTCACTTGTACCAAGCGAGATGTCCCAAAATGTCTTTCCAAGTTGCAGCAAAAATGGTGTATTTTCAGCTGTGTCAGTTGTTTAAATAAATGCCTCTTTGACTATATGTCTTCATATCACAATGCTAGATGAGTCAGCATACAGAGTTATCAGAATACTCTTAGAAGCAATTGCAACACCAGAACCACTAACAACAACTTATCTATATGTTGATGTGACTGCCAACCACATAAATGTACCTATTAAGCCCATACTAAATGCATCCTCTAATAACGTCCTTTTAGCCAGACCCCCAGATTGCAAAAGCCATTCCAATGCTGTTTGGCCTCAGGGAAAGTGTGAAGGAAGGGAAGTGGGAGTGCAGAAGAGACTGCAATTTTTTTTTCTTTGGTTGTTTCAATGTATTCCTGTTAATGAGAATAGAAATATTAACCAATGTTCATTTTAACAGCAGGCAAAAGATATGAATGGACATTTCACCAAAGAAGATATATGGGTAGCAAATAAACACATAAAAAATACTCGAAATTATGAGTCATTAGAGAAATTCAAGGTAAAAACTACAATGGGATTCTACTCCTACACGCCTATTAGCATGGCAAACGTTAAAAACACTTATCATAGCAGTTGCTGGTGAACACATGGAAGAACTCTTAACTCTTATTCACGTGGAACTTTTATTCAGTGCTGGGTGAAACATATGGTAGAGCCACTTTAGAACACAATTTGGTAGTCTGTAAAAATTTTAAATATTCACCTGCCATGTGACAAAGCATTGCACTCCTACATATTAACACAAGAGAAATAAAATCATAGCCTGTATAGAATTCTAAATCTGCTTCATGCCCATTGAATTCAGGTGTCTAAAGGCATTTTCATTTTGTACGATCTCTGTCTTCTTGAGTCCAATGTGGTGGTGTTTCTAGTGATATAATTCCTTTAAATATTTTTTAGGGTTCTGTGAAACCTAGGCATTGATAAAGAATTCTACCAAACATTCAAAGAAGACTTATTGTGGACTTCTCTGGTGGTCCATTGGTTAAGACTCTGTGCTTCCATTGCAGGAGGCACAGGTTTGATCCCTGATCGGAGAACTAAGATACCACATGCCATGTGGCCAAAAAAAAAAAAAAAGTGCATTTCCCCAAAGAAGACTTAATGCCAGTTTCTTACACACTATTCCAAAAAGTAGAAGGGGTAGAAATACTCACCAGCTCATTTTAAGGCCAGTACTAACCTTGATACAAAAATCAGACATAGAAATCACAAGGAATGAAACCTACAGATCAATATTCATTATAAATGTAGGTGTAAAATCCTCAACAAAATCTTAACAAACTAAATCCAGGAAATATAACAATTATTATATGCTATAATCAAATATATTATTATATGCTATAACCAAATATATTATTATATGCTACAATCAAATGAGATTTGTCCCAAGAATGCAAAATTGGTTTAATTCAATACAACATATATTAATAAAATAAAAGATAAAAACCACTTGATGATCCCAATAGACATAGAAAAAACATTTGATGAAATCCAGTGCCCTTTCGTAACAAAAACATTAAACAAATGAGGAGTCAAAGGGGGACTTCCTCAACCTGAAAAAGGGTGTGTATGAAAGTCTGTAGGTAACATCATACCTAACAGAGAAAGAATAAATCATTTTATTTATTTATTTGGGGGAATAAATCATTCCCCCAAAGATCAGGAACAAGACAAGGATGTTTTCCTCTCACACTTCTACTCAACATTGTGGTGGAGATTCTATCCAGAGCAATAGACAAAAATAAAATAAAGTCACACATTGGAAAAGAAGAAGGAAAACTATATTTATTTGCAGATGTTATCTTCTTTATAGAAAATATCAGGAATTCAAAAGAAGAGAAAATAGTAGAACTAATCCATGTATTTAGTAAGATTGCAAGATACAAGATCAATATATAAAAATCAATTGTGTTTCTTTACACTAGCAATGAAAACCCCCAAATTAAGAAAAATATTACATTATCATTAAACATTCCATAGCATTAAAAAGAAAAAAATAGTTAGGAATAAATTTAACAAAAAAAGTTGAAGGCTTGTACACTGAAAATTACAAAACATTGTTGAAAAAATGAAAGATCTAAATAAACAGGAAGACACCCATGTACATGGAATAGAAGACGTAATATTGTTAAGATGGCAGTACTCCCCAAGTTGATCTAAAAAACCAATGCTATTGCTATCAAAATCCTGGCTGATTTTTTTGCAGAAATTGTTAAGCTGATCCTAAAATTCATATAGAAATGCAAGGGATTCAAACTAGCCATTACAGTCTAGAAAAAGATAAAAGTTGTAGGACTCACATTTCCTAATTTCATAACTTACTGTAAAGCTATAGTAATCAAAATAATGTGGTATAAACATAAGGATAAACATATAGATTAATAGAATATAATTGAGAACCCCCCAAAAGCCCTTATATTTATGGGCTACTGAATTATGACAAAAGTGTCAAGAAAATTTAATGAGGGAATAAACAGTCTTTTCAATAAATGGTTCTAGGACAACACGCAAAAGAATAAAGTTGGACCCCTTCAAACCACATAAAAAAATTAACTCAAAATGGATTATAGAACTAAATGTGAGACCTAAAAATATAAGACCCTTAGCAAAGGAGTAAAACATCAGGGTTTTTTAATGTAGTAACAAAAGCATAAGTGATAAGGAAAAAATGGATACATTGGACTTCATCCATTTTTAAAAGTTTATGCTTCAGGATATTTTCATGAAAGTGAAAAGACAATCTATAGAATGGGAGAAAATATTTTTTAACATATATCTATTCACAGTGATTAGCATATGCTGGCTAATTTATGTAATATTTAACTATAGTGTGCCCTCAAAAAAATTTTTTAATGACCTAAGCCAAATTGTAGGATAATTGGAATGTGTCAAAATGTACATTGGAACAATTCTAACAATTGCTTTTATGCAGGTTGAAATAATTTATGAGATGTACAGAGTGTCCTCATTAATAACATATTGTAATATGAGCTAGCCTGGATACTTTGCCTCTCCTTTCTGCTTTGATATATTTAATACAAATAAAATACATATATTTAAAAAAAGAGAAAACAGTATTTTGAAAAACTCTGTATGATGCATATTGTGTTCAGGCTCAATTCTTCCTAGAAATAAATGCTAATAGTAAAATGTGGGTAGAATTAAATCTAAGAATAATGTTTTAGAGAAGTATAAAATATTAAGGAAATACACTATTAATGACCTGTTTAGGTTAGTGTGCAGTAATACTCTTAAGCAACTCTTACTAATTTGCTAATGCTTACTAACTTTGAAAAAAATCCAACCAAGCATTTCAGGACCTGTTTTGGGGTTTTTTTTTGTTTGTTTGTTTTTATTTTGGTCTTTTTTTTTTTAGTTTTTTAGTTTTTTTTTTTTTTATGTGGACCATTTTTAAATTCTTTATTGAATTTGTTACAATATTGCTTCTGTTTTATGTTTTGGTTTTTCGGCCGTGAGGCATGTGGGATATTAGCTCCCCAACCAGGGATCGAACCCTCACCCCCTACATTGGAAGGCGAAGTCCTAACCACTGGACCACCAGGGAAGTCCCAGGACCTGTGTTTTGTTTTCCACAAAACATCATTATTAGAAGATACAATTCTTGATATTCTAGATGTTGCAGCATTTAGAGTTTGTACAAAGTCCGTCACTGATGTAATCAACCAACATATTTAATTATTATAAAACAGTTAATTGATTTCTTCAGATGAACAGCATAAATATTTAGAGTTAAAATCTATATGGGTGTAAATATTGTAGGGTAACTTTTCATTCTCATCATTGATCCTATGTTGCAGTCCCAACTTATCTTTACTGTGTGATGGATAGTTTCGCCCTCTTAAAAAATAGAAAGAATTTCACTGTCTGGTACATCAAGATTCACATATTCTCTCCTAATTATAACAGTGGCAGTACGTCTCTCAAATCGGTGGCACAGTGAATCAAATTCTTTCTCTTGAATACAGCTGTATGTATCTGGCAGCCCCAAACTTGTTAAATCTCAGTGCTTGGAATGGCATTTCTTTCTCTATTTCTTAAACAAAGTCTCCAATTTTAATTAAGATTTAAACTAAGGTAAAACCTAGATTGTGAATTGCATGCTTTTTACCTAATTTAGTTAGCCAACAGAATAGTTCTGAAAATTTCTGAAAGAGCAGAAGACCAGTGTTACAAAATTAATACTGTAGATGTGTTCTCACAACAGAAATATTTTCATAACATCTGTTTGCAAATACATTTTTTAAATTTCAGTTGACTTTGGATCAAATTAAAATCAGTAAAAGTTTTTTATATAGAATTAAAATGATCCAGTCGGTTAATCAGTAAAGATCTGTTGAGTGCCAAGTGTTCAGTTCTTCTCTACTCTGTGCTAGATGTGTGGGAGAACATGATAAGAATAGATGTGGGAAATCTAATTTGGAAGATAAGAAGTGTGCACATGACAGATAACTAAAAACTCAAATCACACCACGATGATTACAATATAGTTGGTATCACGTAGTATGCACAGTTAGAGCTATAAAAAATTGGATGGAAGTAATAGTTTCTTAAGATTAGACGATGAAAAGTCTCTTAGAGTTTCCTGTCACGAATCCAAATGAGTCCTCCTTTGTTTATTCAAAGATGACACTTCTGAGTAGTATCTGACAGGTAACTTATTTTTAAATCTTCTGTATTTCCAGAGTCTCCCTTCCTTTTTTCTCTCCCTACCATTGGCAGTACCCTACAATCTGCTGGAATGAATGAGACCCTCTTTTATGCTAGAAGTGCTTTAGACAAAAGTCTTGATATAATCCCCAGTGAGGCACATAAATTAGATTTGCAGCATACTGAATACTGAACAATTGTTCAGGCGCACACATTACTCATTTTTATCTATTTAGTTTTTGGAACCTGAGGTTGGGGGCATTCAACAAGGCCCAGCTCTGATAGGAAGAAAAGTGGAAGTCAGCTTTTCTTGTAGTTTATTTGCTCTCAGAGAGCAAGTGTATGTCTTTATGACATATATTTTCTATAGTTTCTGGAACTACCTTAGCTAGATAAATATTACTTTCTTTGTTTGACAGGCATGAAGGTCTGCAGCCCATGCTAATATTTTTTCATTTCAGCACATCACCTCTTGATGGAGGACTGTAAACTTCTTCTACTTGTTGCCCTTGGTCCTGCCCCACATAACTTACGCCTTCAAGAAGTTTGGCATTATGCTCAACTCAGGTCTTTCTGAGGGGGAATAAATTGGATAACTATCACACTAAATTATCATTATTTGTTATTTTGTCACATCAGTGTGTTATTAACAACTCATAGTGATTTTAGTGATCATTAATATCTGCTAAATATATCCTGTATACCCTAATCAAGCATAGAAGGAATGATTCATGTTTTGTTTGAGGCTAACAAGGTTCTCTGTGTCATTTAAGCTCATGTCACTCAGATTAGGTGCAAGGGGTAAGGGAACAAGGTTGCCTGAACTTAGTGCTGTGCGACTAAGAAATTTATCAGTAAGACGTAAAATCAAATCAGGAGAAAATTCATTTTTAACCTTGTTAGTAGGATAAGTTTTACTGACTGGGGCAATTCAATTGGGCATTTGGGAAATAGGAGAGGAGCACAAGGCCTGCAACAGGCAAGTGACAAAAGAAACATATCAGAGTTAAGATGCTGGGTTCTCAGGTAAGTGATAAGGAAGCAGTCAAAATAAGACACAGTATAGAGTAGAAGAGACCTTAATCCAGACAAAGGAGGGTGCTATGTAAAAGCAAGAGTAATATTCTGGGCTGAGGAACTTGTTTAAAATCTGTGATATAATGTGAGTTCAAAATATATTTCATTTTTTAATACTGCTCTTAAAAAGTGTTTTTAATTAATTAGTATATTTTCCATTTAAATTAGGTACGAAAGTAGGCAAGACTAACCCATCAGTTTAGAAGTCAGGATAACAGTTACCCTTGACAGGGAGAGTTAGTGATTGACAGGCATAAGAGGTACTTCTGGAGGCTGGTAACGTTCTGTTTTCTTGATCTGTGTGTACTTACAGGGTTGTGCTTAGTTGGTGTAAATTCATTTTTATATTTACTAGATGTGTACTTTTAGGTGAATGTTATATTTCAATAAAAATGTTTTTTTTTTTTCAAATTAAGAAATCAGTAGGTTTAAAAGGAAAGTCACCTCTGTACTGCATCTGCCTTAAGTGAATGGTTTTGTAGGCCGCTCTCAAGCCTGGAGAGATGAGCCAGTGCAGCAAGGTGGTTTCTGCCTCTCGGTTCTCGAGCCCCCAACTGTGCTTCATGCACCTGTTCAGCATTAAACACTAATATGGAGAAAGCATCATCATTCTGTGTTGAGGGTGAAGTAGACAAATGAGAAATACAGTAATGACTTTGATGCTTCTCCACTCATAGGACTCAGGTAGGATATCCTTAAACACTAGGTCATTTTTCTCAAAGTAGATCTGGCTAGCAGTGTATATTTGTAACCCCAAATGGACCAGAAAGTGACTGTATTTTGCTTCCAGGTTGTTATCGTTGTGGCTGTTGTTTTTAATCATGGACACCCCGAGAGGTCAGGCTGGGTCTCAGCAGCTACATCCTGTAACCCAGATCTGAGTTTTGTTAGCGCTCCCTCCTCCCTTTGTCCTCCCTCTGCCCCCCCACCCCGCCCACCGCCAGCTCTTGTCCTTTGCATTACAGTGAAGTTGTCATAGACCCTGTCTTCCACGTGCTAGTATATTGAGAGTAAAGTCTTCATTTTCTGTTGGATTTTTCATTCAGGTCAGATGAGATATGGTGTGATAATTCATTTTATGTGTCAACTTGACTGGGGCACAGAGTGCCAAGATATTTGGTCAAACATTATTCTGGGTGTGTCTGTGAGGATGTTTTTGGATGAGATTAACATTTGAATCAATAGACTGAGTAAAAGCAGGATTGTCCTCCCTAATGTGGGTGATCCTTACCCAATCAGTTGATGGCCTGAATAGAAAAAAAAAAAAAAAGGCCGAACCTCCGAAGCTCCTCCTCCCTGGTTGTGTGAGTTTCATATATATATATATATATATATGAAACTCACACAATGAAGTGGTATATTACCTTGTTGGATTGTAGAACTTTTAAACTATGTGTTAATTAACTCAGTTGATGCTTTAAGATAACTGCCTGACTATAGTACCTAACCCAGCTACAAAAGCCAGAGAAGAGCCACAAGTAGGAACTAATCTATCTCTAAGGGCACTTAACCAGGTCTACTTAATTTTAGTGAAAGGGTTAGGGTTAGGGTTATGGGTTAGGGTAAGGGTTAGGGTTACTTAAGTTTAGTGATATCAAAGGTCACACCAGTTTAATAGAATTTATGACTTTTTAAATGAATAGTAATCAAGTATTTTGACAGAAAACTTCCTCATTGTCACAGGACATTTTGGATTCTGCAACCCAGATTAATAAAATAGTTCCTAGGATGTATAGCATAGTTACTAAACATATTTCCAGCTAAATATAGTGTTACAGTGCTTCTTCTTAATTTAGAGGCTTTCTACCTAGACATGTCAAGAAAACAGATTCTATTTAAAATAGCTGAATGCTCTTAAAGCTTAGGAGTGTGTTAGAGTTTAAACTTTTTTAAGTGGATAACTATTGTTTGGATGCTATTCACAGATATTTCAGTGACCAATGGCTTATTATTACACTTGGAAATTAGAAATGTTTCTGCATCATACCCATGAATAAAATCTGAAAGCAAAATATTGATCAATGACTAGGAAAACACAAACATTCTGCATTGAGTTTTTTTTTTTTTTTTAAAGTAGCAGACCCAGGAGCACCTGAGATGCTTTTTTTTTTTTTTAGAGATGTTGGAGGTAGGAGTTTATTAATTAATTAATTTATTTTTGCTGTATTGGGTCTTCGTTTCTGTGCGAGGGCTTTCTCTAGTTGTGGCAAGCGGGGGCCACTCTTCATCACGGTGCGCGGGCCTCTCACTATCGCGGCCTCTCTTGCTGCGGAGCACAGGCTCCAGACGCGCAGGCTCAGTAGCTGTGGCTCACGGGCGTAGTTGCTCCGCTGGCATGTGGGATCCTCCCAGACCAGGGCTCGAACCCGTGTCCCCTGCATTAGCAGGCAGATTCTCAACCACTGCGCCACCAGGGAAGCCCTGCATTGAGTTTTAAATTTATAAAAATTTAAAAAGTGTTCTTGTTTAAAAAGCATATGACTGAAAACAGATGTATTTTGGGGATTCTCTACCTGAGGATGACATGACATCTGTGCTTCAGCAACATGGGAAAGCCTGGGCACTTTGAATTAAAACTTTTGAAGGCACTTCAGGGTTCAGCAAGAGAGACCAGCTGGCAAAACCAAACAGTAATGTTTTCCTTGGAAAAGTCCATTTAGAGAAAGAATTGCAAATTCCTCAAATTATAGAGGAAAACACTGTGCCAGAACTACGGACTTAAGTTCTTTGAATTTTATGGAACTCATCAATGAAGACACCAGAGTTTCTTCAGGGTTTGTACAGAAGGCAAACCTCACATCCTCATAGATAATGTGGTAAAAGAATAAATGGTTGATTGGCTCTTCAACATAATGAATAGTACAGATTTATAAGGGAAAAGCAAGCAAACCTTAGAAAAGTTGATAAAATGTAGCAATGGAAAGATGTGTGTAAACAGGCATTTTAATTGTTCTGTTGATGGGAGTTTAAAATGGCACACCTTTTAGAATGGATAATCAGGAAATATTAGTGAATATTTATCATGTGCAAACTCTTACTCCACTATTCTATTCTACCTTTAAGGTTTTATTCTAAAGAAATAATAAACAAGTTGGTGTATTGTTAACTAAAATAGAAAATTTATAGAAAATTTAAATGTCCTACAGTAAGAAATAGGAAATAAATAGAATAGTAATATACTGTTATAAAGCTGTTACAGTGAGAAGGGTTAAAGTTATGTTTAAAAGGGTAAGATTGCACTGACACTAAAGCAATTGAATTAGACTATAAAATAAACAAGGTAAGAAAAATTTGGATAATTGTATAGGCATAGAATCCCCGGACACTGTCCAACTGATTTCTCCAAGCACCTGAGGGATTTCTCTGGCCTCAGGAATATGCACAGCAAGCCTGAAGTGCCAGGAAGTTCACACCCTTGTGGGCAGCCCACAGCCAATAATGCCTGGGATTTGGTGAATAAATACTCTCAGTTTCTTACTCACTTGGTGGGGCAACTCCATATCACATTCACTGCAGTTTTCCTGAGGTTCCCAGCAGGATTGAGCCTCTGTCTCCCACAGGGATAACTTATCCATTAATTCTCCCCAGTGGGCTTTCTTCATGTCTGCATATCCCTTCTCCTCTATGGGTACTCCTGGGTTTACCTCCCAAATAAAACAATTTCCTTTCCAATTTTATTCAGAGTCTGCTTATAGGAGACCCCAACCTAAAGCAATACTTTTGTGTCTGTTGTATAGCTTGTGTGTATGTGTGTGTGCATGTTTATAAGGCAATAGAAATGGACACCAAAATGTTAACAGTGCTTCTCTGCGCAGCATGGTTAGAAGTGATATTTATACTTGTCTGTGTTATATGATTTATTTTTGAGGATGTGTTATTTGTAGAAGGAAGATTTGTGGACCCAAAAGGCAGTGCACTGGGCCTCCTGGGTACACTGAGTCCTAGGCTGAGGAAAGATACACTTCGGATGGGGAAGAGAGGATGTTTGCAGTTCATATACTGCCTTCTTCCAGAAGAATTGCCTTTTCTATTCTGGAACTTGGCAGGATATAGGCTGAAGGTGAATTCCTCAGTGGATCGGCAGTGAGCAACTGGAGCAGGCAAAAAATAAAGGAAATGATGGGGCTCTGTTATAAAAGGAAGAGAAACCCAAGCCTCCTGGCTTTCCTATAGCATGTCAGTTTAGCCCACAAAGAGAATGATTTACTCATTTCTTTTCTTGCTAGAAGACCCCTTCTGTCATCTTGACTGCTGTTTTTCGTAATTGCTTTTAAAAAGAACTAACCCATTTAAAATAACTGAGGTCTATTAAAATAATGTAAAAGAATATGTGTACCAATGTCTTCATACCATGGTGAAGGCATATTCTTAGAGCAGCATAAGTTCACATAAGGAATGTCAACATTGAATATATATTTTGAAAAGAACACAAATGTTAAAGAATAGAACTACAGATTACTTAGACAGTCCCCATTAATTTTTTTTTTATTTTGAAAGACAGTGATTTATTAACATATTATTTGCTTGTAAAATTATCTACTTACTCCCTAATAATTAGGAGTAGTTTTTGTTATAAAAATTAGACATCTTGGGCTTCCCTGGTGGTGCAGTGGTTGAGAGTCTGCCTGCCGATACAGGGGACACGGGTTTGTGCCCCGGTCCGGGAAGATCGCACATGCCACAGAGCGGCTGGGTCCATGAGACATGGCCGCTGAGCCTGTGCGTCCGGAGCCTATGCTCCGCAACGGGAGAGGCCACAGCAGTGAGAGGCCCGCGTACCGCAAAAAAAAAAAAAAAAAAAAAAAAAAAATTAGACATCTTGCTCAAAATTTGATTTCACTCATTAAATTAATGAACTAAAAGATAAATTAAAAAACATACATTTCAACTGTGTTATTCATTAATGTCATGGATTGGTGATTTTACCTTATTAAGCATTAATATGCTATTCACTCCATTTAATTCTAAGTTGAACAAAAAATTAGCAGGATTTTTTATTTACTAAAATTGTATATAGTTCTACTATTTATTTTATTCTACTCTAAAACTAGGAAATAGCAGGAAAACACAGGTTAGTTGTAAGCCACACTTTCAAATGCATTAAATCTATACTATAAACATACTAGATCAACTAGACAGTTTTTGAACATTTTTTGTAGGAAAATATAACTACACATTTTGGTATTTTGATTATGGAACAGAAAAAAAAGATTAACTGCCGAATAAAATTTATCACCTTTGCTACTGTGATACTTGCACTATATTCTATTTGGTCAAGTGAAATTTAAAGTTGTATCTATAGCACTACTGAATAATTATATGGGGCAAAATTGTGTTTAAGAAACATAAGTCATAAAATAATGCTTAGGAATTCTCTGTCATGTGTAGATTCATATTATTTGCTGAAAGTCCAAATCGTTATCACAAAGATTTAGTCTAAAGCACAAACTGATTTTGGAGCACTTCCACTTTGTGTATCAAGAAAGTGAAAATATAAAATAGAATCAATGAATCTCCTTGTGCACAATAGAGATTAAGCAGGGTTTATTATTAAGAATAAATTATTATAGTGTAAACATGGGATTTTATGTACTGGTTTATATGTGAAATTTGATCTGGTGTTTCACTAATGGAACTAAGAGGCAAAAAGTCTGAAGCAAATATTTTAAAATATATGCTACAAGACATTTCCTATATAAGGCATTTTTATACAAAGTTTTTTCAAGCTAATATTTGATAAAATTTTAAATATTTTATTTTAGCAGAACTCAAAGACAAATGTTCAGAGCAAAGTAAAAAATATGCTATTGAATTGACCTACTCAATGTCATTTTTGTCAATAGGTACAAGTTGAAATATTCTTAAAATAAGCATATAGAGCATAAAGGTAAAGCTTAGCTTGGGGAAATACTAACTGCCGATCAAGTCTTTTTATTAAAGTATTCATTGTAGAACAATTTGTAGAATAATGTGGTAAGGTCTACTTTCTGATGATGTGAATGGAGCTATGCGTTCAATTAAAAGTTAAAATTTCCTATCTGGTACAAAAAAAAACTTCTTTAGTACAAAAGTATTCTCAGGACTAAGATAATAAACTGATTTTTTTGTGTTTTATGGATATCAGTAATATTTTAACAGTCTAGAGCCCTTTCCCTTTTGACATTTCATTATACTTATATGACTGAATTTTAATGTTAAAAGAGATAAATGATTAAAAATTCAATGAAAGTAGTATATTATTTTAAAACACATTTTTGCCTCATACATGAACCTCTAATTACTTGCATTTCCATGTTTGACTAAAATGGAACAAATAAAATAACCATCTATTTTATTGTTTGTTATTAATTGTGGTTGTTTTATTTACTTATTATTTCTTGGGTATTTTGCTAAGCATTTAACATACGTTAATTCATGCAATCATCAACCATGTTAAAGAGATTAATTTATTGTTCCAATTTAATAGATAAGATTATTGAAGCTAAGTGCTCATCTAAGTTCACACAGCTCTTAAGTGGCCAAGTTGGGATTTCAGTTAGTTTAATTCAGAACCTAGGCTTGGATTACTTAGTATAACCATGAAATTCTCCTCTTGCTTCTTTGTAAATATCATACTACTTTCTCTATTCTTATGTTCAAAACTCAATATCTTATTTAAAAATTTGTATTTCTACACTTTTTTTCTATATCCTTTGAAAGGCTGTCATACAAAAACACCACCCCAAAACTGTCAGTAATGTACATCTTGTACTCATGCTCTCTTCCTCAATTCCTTAGATTAGGAGAGAGTAATTTTAGAATGTTTCTATTTTGTATTGGCAGTGATCAAGCCCATCATTGTAGAGTGGTAAAAAACATCTGTCCTGCAATTAGATTGGTGTCACATACTTGTTCATTTACTGACCATCTGCCATTGGGAGAGTTAATTATCTGCTCTTTGCCTCTGATTCCTTATTTTTTTATTTTTTTATAAATGTATTTATTTATTTTTAGCTGCATTGTGTTTTCGTTGCTGTGCACAGGCATTCTCTAGGTGCAGAGAGCAGGGGCTACTCTTCATTGCAGTGCGAGGGCTTCTCATTGTGGTGGCATCTCATTGCAGAGCATGGGCTGTAGGCACACGGGCTCAGTAGTTGTGGCTCACGGGCTCTAGAGCGCAGGCTCAGTAGTTGTGGTGTACAGGCTTAGTTGCTCTGTGGCATGTGGGATCTTCCCGGACCAGGGCTCGAACCCATGTCCCCTGCATTAGCAGGTGGATTCTTAACCACTGTGCCACCAGTGAAGTCCCTCCTTATTTGTAAAATAAGCAAACCAGCAATACTTCTGCAGTTGTGGTGATGATTAATGTATGTACACTGTTTCAAATGGTAAGTAGTAATTTTAGGTATTATAATGAAGGTAGTGATAGGTAATAAAATATGTAAGGTGCTCACATCCTTCCTCTATACCATGGGTCCCTATTCCTATTTATTTTTTACTTTATTTCCTCTTCCTTATAAATCTTGCTGACCTTTTTTTTGGAAAGATATTTCACTTTTTATTGCATTAAATGTACAAGCTTCCTTGATACAAGGGAAAAAAAAAACTTGGTAACTTGCAGCAAGTTTATATTGTTTCTGTTCTTTTGGCCCAGTGCACAAAGTATAAATTCAGTTACTTTCTAATCAATCACTACAAGTATGCGGGTTTGGTATTGCATACTGGTTGGTTAATAGCTCTAATGATGTTCCCAGTGGTAGGATGGCTTTTTTAGTGCAAGTTTCAATCTTCACTAATATTCCTGTGCAACATTCTCTTTTATCATTTTGTCATTTTCCTGATGGATTTTCGTACACTGAGTTATTTGTAAAATCTATCAACTGTCAATTTTAGTATTACATTTTCATTACAAAAGGTAAGCTTTCTAAATGTTTCATTTCTAGCTTACAAATGATCACTTCTTTCCCTTTCATGAGAATCATTTCCTTCTCATTATAAAACAGCTTATAAAATCCAAATTCATCCTAAATTTCTTCATCTGCAAAGATACACAATAAGATGTATCTCGGGTATTTTCAAGTAACTCTATATTCCTCTATTATTCCAGTGAATTAGTAATAATAAAATCATCTTTTGAGACTTAAAGGAAATGCCTTTAATGTTCCTAGAATCAAACTAAGAGGATACATCTCTAGGAAAATTCTAATTTATCTATTTCTTCCTGTATCGTCTTATTGTAAACATCTAACATTTCAGAATTAACTTTTTGAGCAATTAATTTAAATAATTAAAGAATAATAGTAATTTTAAAATTCAGATCCATTTTCAGTAAGATATATTTTGGTAGTTTATGATTAAGTATACTCACGTAAGTATTGTGTGTCTCATTAAATTTAATGTTTCAAAGGAATTTGATTTTTTTCTCTATCAAGTCTAGTGACATGTTCCTAGAAAAATAAAATTGACTATTGAAGATAAAAGAGCAAGGCAAACATGTTCTGGACCCTGCTCAAAATTACTTTCTGAAACTTATTATGGACGACTAATAAGCTAGAGCAGGTAATAAGTAACAGGCAGGAAATTACAGCCCATATATGTAGAAAACCACAAAGAATATGGAAATAACATTTTCATTAAATGTAGATTTATCTAATAATCTAATTTGGCCTTAATATTTTGAGGCTTCCAAAGCCTTTGAAAACCTGATGATAGCTATGGACTCCCCCCAGAAAAATGTACATCCTAAAGTCTATCCAAGTAAGAACCAAAGGTAAAGAACAATCTTAGTTCTGTCAACACAACAAGTAGTGGTAAAGTTTACCCCCACTATCTTCAGTGGTACATTCCTACTTTTCTTTAGACAAACTGAGATTTTCTTAGATCTGTTACTTTTCTGATTTTTCATGTCCATATTCCAGTAACCAACAACAATCTCCTCTCAGTCCAATTTTCTCATCCCTATCAACTTATTCTAGAGGACCTAAGTCCCTTGATCCCTCCACATTTTCACATTTAGTCCCCTTTTTGAGCAAGCCCCCTTCTCCAGAGCCCAATACTATTAACCACTTAATATTCTCTCTCCACTAACTCTCAGCAAGTCTCTTCTTGATTTCATCATATTTACTTGAAAACAGTTCACTTTAAATCTATCTCAGGATCTATCCGGATTGCTTCTTCTCCAGGCTGGATAGTGTTGCTAGCAAAAATGTATCTGCAAAATAGGTAGTTTATTGTCACTACAAATTAATGATAGCACCAATTATCCTCTGAAATTCTTTTACTCACTTTTGATCAATTCACTCTCCCACTCTTGTCACTAATTCTTTCAAACACATGCCACTTTCCTTAAGCATTCTAACTAACTCCTACCCTTATTCACCCATTGGCAGGTAGCTCTTCTATTTCAAAGAAGAAAGGTTCTATCATACTGTAACTACCTAATGATCTAAATTCCAAATTGCCACCAGAATGATCTTTCAAAGAAGGAGAAAAATACAACTATTTCCATATTCTAAAAGATGGTGGCAGCAAGAAAATGGGGACCACTGTGGTACAATTGCAAGAAATTGAATTCTTCTAACGATTAGAATAAATGATTTAGTAAAAGATATCCAGGTTGAGATATCCAGTAGTAAGTTGGATATTTAGATTCCATAGCCTTTGGTTGTTGTCCAGGTTGAAGCTCAACAGAGAAATTTCATTCAATACATAAATCAGATTATCATAGATTAGCGCTATAGATCAGAGTTTGATGAGCTTGTCAAGAGAGTGGAATATGAAAGATGCTGGAGGACATTCTACTTCTAAGAGATAAAAGGAAGGACATGGTCCATGAGAGGCACTGATGGTCAGTATCCTGGTCTAATCCATAGGAAGTGACATTATCAAAGGAAAAAGATTTTGATGGTGTACATTCAACTTCCCTTCTGTCCAGTGGGGCAGACTGCAAGATACTCTTAACTCTTATTCGATCTTTTGTTAGGGTACAGTGTTTGTTTTGACCTAAGTTAAAATTTTAACTGACAGCATAGTGGATTTGTCATGTTTTTAGTTATCAGGCATCTGAACATCTTCCTTGTTTTGATTAGTTGAATATATAATTTATCATCCAAATAAGGACAATTTTAAGAGAAAAAAAATATGAGCGATTGATAATTACACCAGGCCAGGACACAGCTAGGCAAATTGTATTATGCAGTAACTCTAATTTTGAGTGAATTACTATGAAAATAAATAATATAATATAAAACAGGTTAGACTGGGACCATTTCTCTTTAAGGTTTTTACATCCTGGAGAAGAACTTAAGATCTCTTCTCAGAAATAAAGCTTTAATGAAATCTGACAACTGCGTCCTTTTTCATGAACTTCCAGGATTCATTTTAGGGTTTTGGCAACTTCTAACAACTCCTGGAAACACAGAGAGTGCACTCTGCCCCTTCACGTTAGGGTTTGAACTCCCACGAGCAAGAAACCTATCTCCTTACTGTAAAACAACAGCAAAACAATAGCAATCACCAAAGAGCTTGTTTAGTTGTTTCAAAGGCCTGGCTACTCTCCTAGAATAATAGTTAATCCATTTATTCCCTCTCTTGCATTCAGTCCCTTCCTCTCTCTTCAAGTCAGCAATCATGGATAAATTTTTTCCCTACAACAGAAACAAAATAAAACATATGTGAAACCCTCAATTGTCATTGTCTCATTTCTTATAATGAATGCTTTCATCCATTGTGGCAGCCACTCTGGTTGCCTATCCAGTAGGCACACCATCTGCCATTATTCTTCCTCACTGGGAAGACATTAATTTCGTTTGGGTAATCTTCTGACATGCAGTCAAGGTCTCAGAAGATATGGTTATAGCCCTTACTTACCTTGAGGCCCTGGAGTGAATGATGAATGGTCTAAGCCAATCATAAAAGTCTTATTACTCCAGCTATTGATTGGTTGAAGTACAGATATGTGTCACAATCATAAGCAATGAGATGAGATAGAAATCTTACTTCTTAGAAAGTTTTTCCTTGCTAGACAAAAGACATAGATGAGAAAAGTAAATAAAAAGCCCAGTACAACATCAGATGATGTTGTTTCACATGTGATGCCTGGAATTGTGAAAATCATCATGTATTAATAAAATGAGACATCACTGGCATCAATGGCTGAGTATGGCAAGAAAGAAAGATGAGAAAGTGCTGGGACACCGTTGAGCCCTGAATTAACTTACCCTGGAATGACCTTTCCTCTGGACTTCATTATGTAAAAACAAAGGGCTATTATTTAACCTACTTTTACTTGGGTCTTCAGTTACGACTGAAAGAAACCTATGTGACACATTCAAATTTCTTATACAGGTAGTTTTGAAAATATATTTGTCTACTTATAATAAATATTACAATGTTATAAACTTATAGTGGCGCGCTAAACGGGAGAAGCACTGGTTTGAGAAAAGCATGGGTCGCAAGTACACATTGGGACCCTGCCATTAATGGAGGGGAAAAGCGGGGAGACGCCAGCAGATTCCATCCTGTAAGCTGGTAGGAAGCCTGAAGGCTTAATGGGATTCCAGTGTGATAGGAGGCAAGGACATGCTTCAGGACCCCGGAGGAAGATGGCGGAAGAGTAAGACGCGGAGATCACCTTCCTCCCCACAGATACATCAGAAATTCATCTACACGTGGAACAACTCCTACAGAACACCTACTGAACGCTGACAGAAGACCTCAGACCCCCCAAAAGGCAAGAAGCTCCCCACATACCTGGGTAGGGCAAAAGAAAAAAAGAATAAACAGAGACAATAGGATAGGGACGGGACCTGCACCAGTGGGAGGGAGCCGTGAAGGGGGGAAGGTTTCTACACACTACAAGCCCCTTCGCGGGCGGAGACTGTAGGTGGCGGAGGGGGAAAGCTTCGGAGTAGCGGAGGAGAGCACAGCAACAGGGGTGCGGAGGGCAAAGCGGAGAGATTCTGGCACAGAGGACCGGTGCCCTCAGGCACACACCAGCCCGAGAGGCTTGTCTGCTTGGCCGCCGTGGCGGGCGGGGCTGGGAGCTGAGGCTCGGGTATCGGCTTTCAGTCGGAGCGCAGGGAGAGGACTGGGGCTGGCGGCAGGAAGAGAGCCTGAAGGGGTTAGTGCACCACGGCTAGCCCGGAGGGAGTCCGGGGAAAGGGTCTGGAGCTGCTGAAGAGGCAAGAGACTTTTTTCCCTTTTGTTTCCTGGTGCGCGAGGAGAGGGCATTAAGAGGGCTGCTTGGGGAAGCGCCGGAGACAGGCACGAGCCGCGGGTAAGGCACGGACCTCGGAGACGGGCGTGGGCCGCCGCCGCCGCCGCCGCCGCGGCCGCCGCCGCCACCGCCGCCCGCCGCGGCCCGCCGCCGCTGCCGCCGCCGCCGCGGGGCCTGTGTGCGAGCGCGGGTCACTGTCCGCCCCGCCTTCCGGGGGGCCTGTGCACCCCGCCACTGCCGGGGTCCCCGAGACCCGGGGACGGCTTTCCCGGGAAAGCGCACGGAGCGCCACGGGCTGCTGCAACGTCACGCCGGCCTCTGCTGCCGCAGGCCCGCCCCACACTGCGCGCCCCTCCCTCCCCTCTGCCTGAGTGAGCCAGAGCCCCCGAATCAGCGGCTCCTTTAAACCCGTCCTGTCTGAGCGAAGAACGGACACCCTCCGGCGACCTACGCGCAGAGGCGGGGCCAGGTCCAAGGCTGAGACCCGGGAGCTGTGAGAGCAGAGGCAGGGAAATCTCTCTGTGCAGCCTCGGAGGCAGCGGATTAAAGCTCCACGGTCCATTTGATGTGCCCTGCGTCTGTGGAGTGCATGAATGGACAGCGAATCATCCCAAATTGAGGAAGTGGACTTTGAGGACAAGATTTAAGACTTTCCCCCCTTTTCCTCTTTTTACAACGAATTATTCCAAATTAAGGAGGTGGACTTAGAGAGCAAGATTTCAGACTTCTCGCCCTTTTCCTCTTTTTACAACGAATTATCCCAAATTGAGGAGGTGGACTTAGAGAGCAAGATTTCAGACTTCTCGCCCTTTTCCTCTTTTTACAACGAATTATTCCAAATTAAGGAGGTGGACTTAGAGAGCAAGATTTCAGACTTCTCGCCCTTTTCCTCTTTTTACAACGAATTATCCCAAATTGAGGAGGTGGACTTGGAGAGCAAGATTTTTGATTTTTCCCCAGCTCTCTTTTTGTGAATGTGTATGTGTAATCTTCTGTGTAAGATTCTCTCTGTATAGCTTTGCTTCCACCATATGTCTCAGGGTTCTATCGGTCCGTTTTTTTTTTTTTTTTTCAATAATTACTTTCTAATTTTAATAACGCTACTATATTTCATACTTTATTCTATTTTACTTTACCTGCTCTTTTTTTCCTACTCTCCCTTCCTCCCTCCCTCCCTCCGCTCCTCCTTTCCTTCTTTCTTTTTCTTTCCTCCCTCCCACCCTTCTTCTTTCCACTTTCTTTTTCTTTCCTTCCTCCCTCCCTCCTGTCTTTCTTCCTTTCCTTCCTCCCTCCCTCCCTCCTTTCTTTCCTTCTTTCTTTCCATCCTTCCTCCCTCCCTCCCTCCTTTCTTTCTTCCTTCCTTCCTTCCTTCCTTTCTTCCCTTCTTCCTTTCTTTCCCTCTCTCTTTCTTTCTTCTACTAATTCTTTCTTTCTACTTTCTCTCCCTGTTACTCTGAGCCGGGTGGATGAAAGGCTCTTGGTGCTGCAGCCAGGAGCCAGTGCTGTGCCTCTGAAGTGGGAGAGCCAACTTCAGGACACGGGTCCACAAGAGACCTCCCAGCTCCACATAATATCAAGCAGCGAAAATCTCCCAGAGATCTCCATCCCAACACCAGCACCCAGCTTCAGTCAACGACCAGCAAGCTACAGTGCGGGTCACCCTATGCCAAGCAACTAGCAAGGCAGGAACACAACCCCACCCATTAGCAGAGAGGCTACCTAAAAACATAATAAGGCCATAGGCACCCCAAAACACACCACCAGACGTGGACCTGTCCACCAGAAAGACAAGATCGAGCCTCAACCACCAGAGCACAGGAATTAGTCCCCCCCACCAGGAAGCCTACACAACCTACTGAAACAACCTTAGCCACTGGGGTCAGACACCAAAAACAACGGGAACTACGAATCTGCAGCCGGCAAAAAGGAGACCCCAAACACAGTAACATAAGCAAAATGAGAAGGCAGAAAAACACACAGCAGGTGAAGGAGCAAGATAAACACCTACCAGACCTAACAAATGAAGAAGTAATAGGCAGTCTACCTGAAAAAGAATTCAGAATAATGATAGTAAAGCTGATCCAAGATTCTATTTCCATGATCCATAATCTTGGAAATAGAATAGACAACATGCAAGAAACAGTTAACAAGGACCTAGAAGAACTAAAGATGAATCAAGCATCGATTAAAAACACAATAAATGAAATGAAAAATACTCTAGATGGGATCAATAGCAGAATAACTGAGGCAGAAGAACGGATAAGTGAGGTGGAAGATAAAATAGTGGAAATAACTGATGCAGAGCAAAATAAAGAAAAAAGAATGAAAAGAACAGAGGAGAGTCTCAGAGATCTCTGGGACAACATTAAACGCACCAACATTCGAATTATAGGGGTTCCAGAAGAAGAAGAGAAAAAGAAAGGGACTGAGAAAATATTTGAAGAGATTATAGTTGAAAACTTCCCCAATATGGGAAAGGAAATAGTTAATCAAGTCCAGGAGGCACAGAGAGTCCCATACAGAATAAATCCAAGGAGAAATACACCAAGACACATATTAATCAAACTGTCAAAAATTAAACACAAAGAAATCATATTAAAAGCAGCAAGGCAAAAACAACAAATAACACACAAGGGAATCCCCATCAGGTTAACAGCTGATCTCTCAGCAGAAACCCTACAAGCCAGAAGGGAGTGGCAGGACATAATTAAAGTGATGAAGGAGAGAAACCTGCAACCTAGATTACTCTACCCAGCAAGGATCTCATTCAGATTTGATGGAGAAATTAAAACGTTTACAGACAAGCAAAAGCTGAGAGAGTTCAGCACCACCAAACCAGCTTTACAACAAATGCTAAAGGAACTTCTCTAGGCAAGAAACACAACAGAAGGAATATACCTACAATAACGAACCCAAAGCAATTAAAGAAATGGGAATAGGAACATACATATCAATAATTACCTTAAATGTAAATGGACTAAATGCTCCCACCAAAAGACACAGAGTGGCTGAATGGATACAAAAACAAGACCCATATATATGCTGTCTACAAGAGACACACTTCAGACCTAGAGACACATACAGATTGAAAGTAAAGGGATGGAAAAAGATATTCCATGCAAATGGAAATCAAAAGAAAGCTGGAGTAGCAATTCTTATATCAGACAAAATAGACTTTAAAATAAAGACTATTAGAAGAGACAAGGAAGGACACTACATAACGATAAAGGGATCGATCCAAGAAGAAGATATAACAATTGTAAATATTTATGCACCCAACATAGGAGCACCTCAATACATAAGGCAAATACTAACAGCCATAAAAGGGGAAATCGACAGTAACACAATCATAGTAGGGGACTTTAACACCCCACTTTCACCAATGGACAGATCATCCAAAATGAAAATAAATAAGGAAACACAAGCTTTAAATGATACATTAAACGAGATGGACTTAGTTGATATTTATAGGACATTCCATCCAAAAACAACAGAATACACATTTTTCTCAAGTGCTCATGGAACATTCTCCAGGATAGATCATATCTTGGGTCACAAATCAAGCCTCGGTAATTTTAAGAAAATTGAAATTGTATCAAGTATCTTCTCTGACCACAATGCTATGAGACTAGACATCAATTACAGGAAAAGATGTGTAAAAAATACAAACACATGGAGGCTAAACAATACACTACTCAATAACGAAGTGATCACTGAAGAAATCAAAGAGGAAATTAAAAAATACCTAGAAACAAATGACAATGGAGACACGACGACCCAAAACCTATGGGACGCAGCAAAAGCAGTTCTAAGGGGGAAGTTTATAGCAATACAATCCCACCTTAAGAAACAGGAAGCATTTCGAGTAAACAACCTGACCCTGCACCTAAAGCAATTAGAGAAAGAAGAACAAAAATACCCCAAAGCTAGCAGAAGGAAAGAAATCATAAAGATCAGATCAGAAATAAATGAAAAAGAAATGAAGGAAACGATAGCAAAGATCAACCAAACTAAAAGCTGGTTCTTTGAGAAGATAAACAAAATTGACAAACCATTAGCCAGACTCATCAAGAAAAAAAGGGAGAAGACTCAAATCAATAGAATTAGAAATGAAAAAGGAGAAGTAACAACTGACACTGCAGAAATACAAAAGATTATGAGAGATTACTATAAGCAACTCTATTCCAATAAAATGGACAACCTGGAAGAAATGGACACATTCTTAGAAATGCACAACCTGCCAAGACTGACTCAGGAAGAAATAGAAAATATGAATAGACCAATCACAAGCACTGAAATTGAAACTGTGATTAAAAATCTTCCATCAAACAAAAGCCCAGGACCAGATGGCTTCACAGGTGAATTCTATCAAACATTTAGAGAAGAGCTAACACCTATCCTTCTCAAACTCTTCCAAAATATAGCAGAGGGAGGAACACTCCCAAACTCATTCTACGAGGCCGACATCACCTTGATACCAAAACCAGGCAAGGATGTCACAAAGAAAGAAAACTACAGGCCAATATCACTGATGAACATAGATGCAAAAATCCTCAACAAAATACTAGCAAACAGAATCCAAGAGCACATTAAAAGGATCATACACCATGATCAAGTGGGGTTTATCCCAGGAATGCAAGGATTCTTCAATATACGCAAATCAATCAATGTAATACACCATATTAACAAGTTGAAGGAGAAAAACCATATGATCATCTCAATAGATGCAGAGAAAGCTTTCGACAAAATTCAACACCCCTTTATGATAAAAACCCTGCAGAAAGTAGGTATAGAGGGATCTTTCCTCAACATAATAAAGGCCATATATGACAAACCCACAGCCAACATTGTCCTCAATGGTGAAAAACTGAAACCATTTCCACTAAGATCAGGAACAAGACAAGGCTGCCCACTCTCACCACTCTTATTCAACATAGTTTTGGAAGTTTTAGCCACAGCAATCAGAGAAGAAAAGGAAATAAAAGGAATCCAAATTGGAAAAGAAGAAGTAAAGCTGTCACTGTTTGCAGATGACATGATACTATACATAGAGAATCCTAAAGATGCTACCGAAAAACTACTAGAGCTAATCAATGAATTTGGTAAAGTAGCAGGATATAAAATTAATGTACAGAAATCTCTGGCATTCCTGTACACTAATGATGAAAAATCTGAAAATGAAATCAAGAAAACACTCCCATTTACCATCGCAACAAAAAGAATAAAATATCTAGGAATAAACCTACCTAAGGAGACAAAAGACCTGTATGCAGAAAACTATAAGACACTGATGAAAGAAATTAAAGATGATACAAATAGATGGAGAGATATACCATGCTCCTGGATTGGAAGAATCAATATTGTGAAAATGACTCTACTACCGAAAGCAATCTACAGATTCAATGCAATCCCTATCAAACTACCAATGGCATTTTTCACAGAACTAGAACAAAAAATTTCAAAATTTGTTTGGAAAAACAAAAGGCCCCGAATAGCTAAAGCAATCTTGAGAACGAAAAACGGAGCTGGAGGAATCAGGCTCCCTGACTTCAGACTATACTACAAAGCTACAGTAATTAAGACAGTCTGGTACTGGCATAAAAACAGAAAGATAGATCAGTGGATCAGGATAGAAAGCCCAGAGATAAACCCACGCACATATGGCCAACTTATCTTTGATAAAGGAGGCAGGAATGTACAGTGGAGAAAGGACAGCCTCTTCAATAAGTGGTGCTGGGAAAACTGGACAGGGACATGTAAAAGTTTGAGATTAGATCATTCCCTAGCACCATACACAAAAATAAGCTCAAAATGGATTAAAGACTTAAATGTAAGGCCAGAAACTATCAAACTCTTAGAGGAAAACATAGGTAGAACACTCTATGACATAAATCACAGCAAGATCCTTTTGGACCCACCTCCTAGAGAAATGGAAATAAAAACAAAGATAAACAAATGGGACCTAATGAAACTTCAAAGCTTTTGCACAGCAAAGGAAACCATAAAGAAGACCAAAAGACAACCCTCAGAATGGGAGAAAATATTTGCAAATGAAGCAACTGACAAAGGATTAATCTCCAAAATTTATAAACAGCTCATGCAGCTCAATAGCAAAAAAACAGACAACCCAATCCAAAAATGGGCAGAAGACTTAAATAGGCATTTCTCCAAAGAAGATATACAGACTGCCAACAAACACTTGAAAGAATGCTCAACATCATTAATCATTAGAGAAATGCAAATCAAAACTACAATGAGATATCATCTCACACCAGTCAGAATGGCCATCATCAAGAAATCTAGAAACAATAAATGCTGGAGAGGGTGTGGAGAAAAGGGAACACTCTTGCACTGCTGGTGGGAATGTGAATTGGTACAGCCACTATGGAGAACGGTATGGAGGTTCCTTAAAAAACTACAAATAGAACTACCATATGACCCAGCAATCCCACTACTGGGCATATACCCTGAGAAAACCATAATTCAAAAAGAGACATGTACCAAAATGTTCATTGCAGCTCTATTCACAATAGCCCGGAGCTGGAAACAACCTAAGTGTCCATCATCGGATGAATGGATAAAGAAGATGTGGCACATATATACAATGGAATATTACTCAGCCATAAAAAGAAACGAAACTGAGCTATTTGTAATGAGGTGGATAGACCTAGAGTCTGTCATACAGAGTGAAGTTAGTCAGAAAGAGAAAGACAAATACCGTATGCTAACACATATATACGGAATTAAAAAAAAAAATGTCATGAAGAACCTAGGGGCAAAACGGGAATGAAGATGCAGACCTACTTGAGAATGGACTTGAGGATATGGGGAGGGGGAAGGGTGGGCTGTGACAAGGCGAAAGAGAGGCATGGACGTGTATACACTACCAAACGTAAGGTAGATAGATAGTGGGAAGCAGCCGCAGAGCACAGGGAGATCAGCTCGGTGCTTTGTGACCGCCTGGAGGGGTGGGATGGGGAGGGTGGGAGGGAGGGAGATGCATGAGGGAAGGGATGTGGGAACAGATGTATATGTATGACTGATTCACTTTGTTATAAAGCAGAAACTAATTAAAAAAATAAATAAATAAACTTTAAAAAAAAATGGATAACCAGTGGACCTACTATATAGCACAGGGGACTCTGCTCAATGTTATGTGGCAGCCTGGATGGGAGGGGAGTTTGGGGGAGAATGGGTACATGCATATGTATAGCCGAGTCCCTTTGCTGTGCATCTGAAACTATCACAACATTGTTAATCGGCTATACTCCAATATAAAATAAAAAGTAAAAAAAAAAAAAAAAAAAAAAAAAAAAAACTTATAGTAAACATTAGAATAAAACAAACCACATCCATTCATCTGATTACTATATGAAATAGAAGTCATCTGTATGTACAGTAAATTTTTCAGGTGCTCATTTCCCTTACCAGAAAATCAGAGTCTTCTTTGAAAATAATTATAGATCTAGATTTGGTTAATAATTCAAACTATCAAAAATATTGGTCATATTTGTCTAAGTGTTTACTTTTTCAAGGAAGTTGTGACTACATTGTCAGCTACTTTCCCTGATAATTACTTTCATTTTCTTTTATACAAAAGTTGCCTTTATTTTTGGGCTACAAATTTTATCATACACAGAACCAGAGGGCCTCCATCATTATCATTTTCTGTTTATTTATGTCTGGAAGAATCACCTTTTTTAAAAAAAATTTATTTTATTTAAGTAAGCATCTATCCCCTAGACAAGGATGTTATCTTAGAAACTTTCTGAGCAGTGATAGGACATCCTTCTATCTAAACACTGTTCTTTTTATACATCTCAGTGCATGCTCTCATTACACATCACAGTTTTCATAAGCAAATGCCAGTGTTACATCCAGCTCAGCTGTCGGGTGAGTCACTTAACCACACAGGAGAGTTATATTCCATTCTCTTGTGAGAACTATCACCACCCCACAGTAACTTAACACTTCACTGAGAGAGTAAATGCTTACGTAGGACTGACAAAACATTACCAAAATATTTACACTTTGAAATAGTTGAATGTTTTACCCTTTGTTTGAACTGGGCATAAACTTCTTGCAGATGTAGTTATTGTTAAGGTTTTGGTGAGGATGTTATTCACTGAAATATAAAGCATTCTTTTTATAGAAAACCATGGTGATAATGTCACTTGGGTCTTGGTATCAGGAATTTTTATGCTTATTTTAAACAAATGATTCACTTTAACCTATAAGAAGTTATGTGGTTCCTTCTTTGTGTAATCTTCTAGAAACCTCAGAGGTAATAATATAGCCCAAACCTAGCAAAAGTCATGGACCATGCAATGTATGTGTAATTAGTCTCACTCTGTTTCCCATTTTTATTGTTTTTTCTTGTTTTTAACCACACTTCTTTTGCTGAAATTTCCTCACTAATTTATCATGTCTCACACCTCCACCCTACTCTCATATTCAATCTGTCATCAAATTGTGAAGGTTTTTACATTTAAATCTCTCTTAAACTATTTCATTTCCAGTAAATCATCTTAGGACAAGTTCCTAGCATCTCTTTTTAAAGCTATGAGAGTTATCCATGTTCCTTCTGGGTCCTGTCTAATCCATTCTGCTCACTGCAGGCAAATAATCTTTTCAAAATAAAAATTTAATTGTGTGCTTCTGCACCATAACTTCTGTCAAAGCAAAATGAAACACACACAGAAATCTTCAAGTTTTTCTAATCGCCCTGTAAAAAACAACCAAATCCTTCAGGATTACAAGGCCAAAGGGAAACTATTTCCAGCCTCTCTTCATTACTAGCTAAGATCCTGAAAGAGAAACTTCCAACCTCTTAGAAGATGAGAAGGTGGTTTCTACCCTTCCTTCAATCTCCTTCCCTGTTCTTCACCAAGGACACATTCATCTGGTTGGGGAGATGGGAAAAGAGACTGAGAACACATATTTCACATCTTCTGCACTCTTTCTTCATCCCACAAATAAATGTAAGTCTCCCCTCAAGGGGAATCTGTTGACTAAAAAAAATGAACAACCTAAACTTTGAGAATTATGTTTTATTTGGCAGACAAAACTGAGGACATAAGCCTGGGACACAGCATCTCAGATAACTCCGAGAGACTGCTCTGAAGAGGTAAGGGAGGAGCCAGGATATGTAGGAGTTTTTGCAACAAAGAACAGGGAGTCAGACCATCAAAAGATTACTGTCAATTAAAGAAAACCAGATATCTCAAGTTAAGGAATTTAGCACTTTTCTATGTATGGGAAGTTGCAAAAATCAGGGCTTATTGAAATCATTCCTTTAACATACACCTCAGCTATCTGGGGACAGTAGTATCCTGTGCTTTCTCATCCTGAGTCTCCTCAGAGTGCACCATGGTGGGGGCAGGTGGCTTCAGTGGCTGACTGCTAGATGGTGGGCATTCTGCTTCCATACTGAGTTCCCTCGGGGTGGTTGTCATGTGATGGCTTGATGGCTACAACATCCTTAGTTTACTGAAATGGCAGGCAACATTTTTCTTTCACTGATAAATCCAAAGGTGGAGACTTGATAGGCAAGAGTAGTATATTAGTTTCTTAAGGTTGCTGTAACAAAGTACCACAATATGTGTAGCATAAAACAACAGAAATGTATTGCCTCAAAGTTCTGGAGGCTAGAAGTCTGGAATCGAGGTGTTGGCAAAGCGATGCTCCTGTAGAGGAGAATTTTTCCTTGCTTCTTTCTAACTTCTGTTAATGGTCATTGATCCTTGGAGTTCTGTGGTTTGCAGCTACATCACTTCAATATTTGTCTCTATAGTCACATGATTTTATCTCTGTGTCTCTGTTTCTTCATATGGCATTTTCTTCTCTGTGTCTCTGTTTTTTTTAAAATAAGGATTCCAGTCATATTGGATTAGGGCCCACCCTACTCCTGTATGACCTCATTTTAACAAACTACATCTGCAATAATCCTATTTCCAAATAGATTCATATTCTGAGGTACCAGGGTTAGGACTTCAGCAGATCTTTTCCGATAGCACAATTTAACTTGTAACAAGTAGAAAGCTGGGTCAAATACAGAGAATACAAGCTGTATTCTCTAATTGCTCATTTAGCAACAAAGTGAAGCTTTAATATACTTGTGTGCACGTTTCTAAATTGTTTTGGCATTTTTGAATAAAGGAGTATGATGAGCATATAGGCGGGAACCTCAAAAGGATCCCAAAAGGTGTGTTTGGTGTTAACCACTGCACAAGGGTCCCATAAAATGGTACATCTTTCTCTCTAATCTGCCTGCAGTATTCTTCAATTCCTCAAATGCATTTTGTTTCTCCCTTGCAATCCTTCCCTCAACTCCCTACTCATCTTCTCCAGCAGCACAGGGCCTATATCAGTGATCAGGATACTGTTCCTATCTCTCTTCACCTACTTAAATCCTACTCTTTTACAAATCTTCAGCTTAAGTATTTCTTCTGAAATAAAGTCAGTAACCTATGAATCTGGTCAGATTCCTTTCTTACATACTCTCACACACAAGTTACCTTGCCTTAAGAACCATTATATCTATGTGATATTGGACATTAATTAGAATGATTAACTTTTTTTTAAACATCTTTATTGGAGTATAATTGCTTTACAATGGTGTGTCAGTTTCTGCTTTATAACAAAGTGAACCAGCTATACATATACATATATCCCCATATCTCCTGCCTCTTGCATCTCCCTCCCACCCTCCCTATTCCACCCCTCTAGGTGGTCACAAAGCACTGAGCTGATCTCCCTGTGAACACTGCAGGCTAGAGAGAGAATAAACGTTAGTTAATCTATTTTACATTTGGTAGATTAACTAACTTTTGTTCTCTCTCTAGCCTGCAGTGTTCATAAGGAATCCATTTGATTCTGTTCACTATATTAGCACCAATGAACTAGCAAAATACCTAGAATAAGATAGGCCCCAAATAAATACTTGTTGAGTATATAAATTACTTCTTTTGAAATATTTTAATATTTTAAGTGAATTTTTAAAATCCACCTTAAATGCATTTTGGAATTAGATGGAGAAGAAACAACAAAAGAAAGAATGAAAGGTGAGAAAATGAGCAAAAAAAAAGAGAAGAAGATGAAAAGGTGGGAAAGAAGGAAGGGAGGGAGGGAAAGAGGGAGAAAGAAAAGAAAGAAGGAAAAAAAAGGAAAGAGCATTTCCAAGTTGATAGTGAGCCACGGCTCAATTGCTATTTCAAAATATTTTTTTAAGTTGCTTATGTATGTTGTGTTTTTACACTTTAAATGTTTTTTCATGTGTTTGCTTTTATCATCTGCATGCAGCTGTGAATTCCAGAATTAACACATAACACTTGATATTTCTAAAGGTGTCAAATTTGTCCTTGGAAAGTGCTTTCTGAGATTTTTCAGGATGTGGGTATATGAGTTTTTAAGTGTTCCTAGGACTCAGTATGTAATTCTGTACATGTAAGAAGAGGACAATTGTTATGGCTGGTATAGTTTTAGATATGCTTATTGGATGTGAACATAATATATCAAATTAGAATATTACAGAGTTAGATACATGATTAAGTATCCAAGAAGATAAATGTGAGAGTTTTATTGAACAATTTGATTTAAATACGATTCACATTAAAAGTGCATGCATGACAAATAACCACCCAATGCTTTTTAATTATTCAGTATATTTGCAAGCATTGTTGTATCCTCCTTGACCACTCTTCTTTTTCTCAAGCTAAAACACACCTTGTCATTGTTTGTGATGGAGATGAAGGAAGAGTGAGATGATGCATACTCTGTATTTCGCATGTAATTCTATAGAAATATTTTCATTTTATTCTAAATGGAGTTTTATATGTTTATATGATTGTTACTCCTACTTTGGATTTTAAAATATTAGTCAATCATTTTATTCTCCTATACAAATTCTTCAGTGCATAATTCCCATTGCATAATCAAATAGAGATTCCCTTCCTAGGGCAGCAAAGAAAGATGTGTATTATCTTGTCTTTTCCTACCTCGTCTGCTCCAACTGGAATCATTTACCCATTTAGTATGGCTTTTGTTCTGTTCCTCAAACTACCTAGCTCACTTCTGCCACAGGCCCTTGCTATTTCCTTGGATAGGTTCCTCTCCCTGGAAAGTTCTTTCACAGGCTCTTCATTTAGCTTCTCTCTCTCCTCAGCTCTTCGTCATACTTAACCTTCACAGAGCAGTCTCCCCTGACTAGTTTTGTTACCGAATGCAAGTTCGTGTGCCTGACCCATGGTGAGGCCAAACAAACCGAAACATCAGAGTATAGAGCAGAGAAAGGTTTATTGCAGGGCCAAGCAGAGGAGAACAGGTGTTGGACAAGAAAGGGAATAACATTTTCACTAGAGAGGTTAATCATAAACTCTGCAGAGGAACTTGGCTTTAGGAGGACTTAGGTTCAGTCTGTTTAATACTCTTGGCTCCTACGTCCCCAATAACATAGACTCCTATTCATTGCTTTCCCGAGACTTAAAACAATCTGAAATTATCTTGTTTATAGATTTTATTTGTTGATTTTTCACCTTGCTGAAGTAGAATATGATCTCTATAAGGGCAAAGCTTTATCTGCTCACCATTATAATTCCATGTAGTGATTAAAAATATGCCCACAAAATTGTCACACTGTTTCCAAAAGTGGAGCTAATTCCCTTACTTTTGAGTGTGAACTGGATTTAATAACTTGGTTCTAACAATTTTTTTTAAGTGGAAATGATTTTGTGTGACTTATTAGGTCCGATCATAAAAGGAACTGAAGCTTCCTGCTTTCTCTCTGTCTGTCTCTGCCTGCCTCTCTCATTCTCTCTTTCTGTCTCTCTCATAGCCCACTTTGAGGTAATGAGTTGCCATGTCATGAGAATACTCAGTCTGCTTGTGGAGAGAGGCACAGGTGGTGAGGACCTGAGGCCTCTTGGCAAAGCCACAAAGGTGAGCCATCTTGGAAATCATTTGTCCAGTCCAAACATGAGGGAGCCTGAGCCAGGATCACTCAGCTAGGCCAGTCCCACTTCCCGACCCCACAGAAACTATGGAAGATTGAGTGTTTGATGTTTTAAGGCAACAAGATTTTGTTTAATATTTATGTAATATATAGCTAATATACTCTATAAAATATTTTGTTAACTTGATAAGCTTCATTAACATATTTGAATGAACTGATTATCAAGCATCAATGGAATAAAATATCCAACCATGAAGAATAGTACTACAGCTAATTGATGTTTCCAACTTGAGTGAAAGATGAGTTTCTGCTCAGCAATTCTCACTTTGCCATTCATTATTCAACTGCCTCAGCGTCTACACCTTTTACATTAAGGCAATGAATATGCCTTCTAATTAACAAAAAAACAGCCGTGTGTGTGACACTTTTGGTACTATTTTCTTTCTTATTTAAAATGAATGGTTACTGAATTTTTCAAGCTTGCTTTAGAGAAAGATCTTTCTCTTACAAGTTTACCCTGTGTCTACCCAGGTGACCCCATTTCCCCTCCTTTCTCTAGGGTCTAATATCATTCATTCATTCATCTATTTACACCTAGAAACTGAGTTTCTGCTATACTCAGGCTCTAACTTAGGTGCTTGAGTAATAGAGACAAGTATTACAGTGTGGGGATATACCCAAACACCAGTTACAGCATAGTGTGATAAGAGCTGTAATAAGGCTATCAAACAAGTTTTATGATGCAGCGGAAGTCATGGAGGGTGAGGTAGCAGCACAAGAGTGATTTCATAGAGGCGGACTTTAAAATAGTAGGAGAAAAATGACAGGCAGGTTAGCTGAAGAAAGGCACATCTTGTGCGAAAATACAGAGGCCTGGAGCCTGCCATAGAGGATCTACACTTTGTCATTACAAGATCCTATTTCTTCAGTCTAGCAGGCTCTGACTCTCTCCACCTGGCAAATTCCTTTACATCTTTCACATCAAATGTTGTTACCTCTTGAATAAAGGAATCTATGATTCCTCCAGGCAGAGCTTGTGCACTTTATTGTTTACTTTTCAAAAAACTTACTTCATTCTCTTGTGACTTATCTGCTAACATGTATGCCTTTTTGACTGGGAGGTAATTCTGAGCAGAGGGATGCCTATTTCATCCCCTGGCACAGAGCAGGAGATCAATAATTACTTACTGAATGAATGAACATCTACTCACAGGGAAGTGTGGAATTGAAGTTCCCAGATTAAGCCCCCAAGAATGAGTCTCTGATACATGAACATAATTGAAAGAGAGTGTCAGGAAGATTTCACGTATTTGGATAATTGTATCCAAAGTTCATTTTGCATACACAGAACTATTAAGAATTTTTAAATAGAGAAATGATATTCAAAATTCAACTGTGTCCAGATACAGAAAATACATGTTTTCTAGATAAAGAAAATAGATGTTATAACCATAATTAAAGTCGATGCAGTTGGCATGAAGTTAGCAAGGAAGTATATTTATTTATTCTTTCTTTAAAAATATAGGTGCCATTTGAATTAGTCTTAATGCCTCTCTTGAATAAAAGAAAAATTATAAAACCATTCATCAATATTAACAACTGAATTCTATTTGGTCCTATTTTAACTGTATTATCATGCTACTCAAAAATTTTGGAGGCTTTTGTGCTCTTCCAAAACATTAGTTAGTGCTTTTGAATGAAGATGTATTATTTTAACCACGAATTTAATGTTTTATGTTTTATCTGAACAGCAAATCACCTGGGAGATCAAGATAGTTTAGCCCATTTGATTGTTCTCAGTTATCCAAGGTTCCTCAGTAATGTGGAGAAGTTATAATATTTTGATGGAATTCCCTCTACTTTCAGATCAATTCTGATCTCCTAGGGGTCTATTCAGGGAGGGAAATGAAATAAGCAAGGACAAAGAGCCACAGGTTGAACAATATATGATCAAAGTTGAAAAAATAAACTTTCAGGACATAGTCAACATCTTTTTTTTTGTATCACATTAATTATTTAAATAAAACAGAAAGGAGACCCAGTTCATTCATTTATTTCTAACCTAGATGTTTTGTAGAGACCTCAGTCACAGACTGTACATTTGGATAGCACCAGCCTTACATATTCCAATTATGTAATAGGTGCATTTTAGGCCACTTTGCAGTCATTTTGTAACTAAAAACATACTCACTGGAATTTAGTCACCCATATAAAATCTAAATAATTATATTTCATATCTAAAATATGATTCCCTATCTGTCTTAATTTTTGTCTAACTTATCTATAAAAATTCTCCATGAACCTCACAATTTTTATCTTGAAGCAATGTCTTGCATCTCAGCCTTTTACTGCTGAGTATTTTTTTTCTAAATGTTAATTTACTCACCAAACTAAAAGCAAGTTCCGTATCATAATACATTTTCAGTATATTTACTTTAAAGGTACTAGAGAAAAATAATGATTGGGAATTTTAGTAACTTCTCTGGTACTTCAGCAGCAGGGAAACTATTTAACAAAATTTGAATTATGTAGGTTTTTGAAAATAATCTGCTCCTTGAAAATATAAAGACATTTATGCACATCAGAGAATAATATGTGACTAAAGACAGAAAATTACTTTTGCAAGAAAATTCAACAAGATGGGAGCATGGATTTTTATTAAGAAAATAGTTTTTTACTAAGAAATAGTATATTATATTCTGTATAATAAAGCATAATCATCCTCCAAATTTTAAATCTAAAATGGCAAAATAAAAAAATTGTAATTGAATAGTTGGCCCAAAAAACTCCAATTCAGACAAATTGAGATTTTAAAGTGTAAATTAAAAGTAGAAAAATGTGTAAGGTTAGTTAGTAAACATAATTTTTGATTTAAAATATTTCTACAAGACTAGGGAAAATATTTTGTATGTGGATATAAAAGTCTGAATTAAAATTGCATTTCTCGGACTTCCCTGGTGGCACAGTGGTTAAGAATCCACCTGCCAGTGCAGGGGACATGGGTTCGAGCCCTGGTCCAGGAAGATCCCACATGCCGCGGAGAAACTAAGCCCATGCGCCACAACTACTGAGCCTGTGCTGTAGAGTCCACGAGCCACAACTACTGAGCCTGTACGCCACAACGACTGAGCCTGCGCTTTAGAGCCTGCGAGTCACAACTACTGAGCCTGTGTGCCACAACTACTGAAGCCTGTGCGCCTAGAGCCTGTGCTCTGCAACAAGAGCAGCCACTGCGATGAGAAGCCCAAGCACTGTGATGAAGAGTAGCCCCCGCTCACCACAACTAGAAAAAGTCCGTGTGCAGCAATAAAGACCTAACACAGCCACATAAATAAATAAAATAAATAGATAAATTGATAAAAAATAAAATAAAATTGCATTTCTCCATAGGAACTGTAATGAAACTGGTTGTGAGACAATGATTTTTTTTGGATTGTTTTATAATATTTTATAATGACCAATATAATTGTTCCCTTACAGTAAATGTAATAATAATAAAGTACTGATGGCCTAGTGATATTAGAATTTTTGCTTAGAGATATTTTTCAGTTGTTGAATAATGTATTTTGTGATGTATTTTTAATATAGGGATAAAATACAAAGCAATGTAAATTATAATGAGTTTATAAGTATCCATTTATCAGAAATTTCACAGCAAAAATTTCCAAATTAGGGCCTCCCTGGTGGCGCAGTGGTTGAGAGTCCGCCTGCCGATGCAGGGGATGCGGGTTCGTGCCCCGGTCTGGGAGGATCCCACATGCCGCGGAGCGGCTGGGCCCGTGAGCCATGGCCGCTGGGCCTGCGCGTCCGGAGCCTGTGCTCCGCAACGGGAGAGGCCACAGCAGTGAGAGGCCCGCGTACCGCAAAAAAAAAGAAAAAAAAAAAAAAAAAATTTCCAAATTTAAAGGATTTCCCCCTTCTTCTGTTGATATTTTAATAAAGTAGAGGTGATGCCATCTGTGTATTGAGGGTACATAGGCATTCAGGAGAGTGATTTCCTAGCTTTTGATTCTATAGGAATTTTGATATATTCTGTACATATTTGGAACTCAATTTTTTAAAGTACCAATCATACACAGGGAATCATGGTAATAATTTATTTTGTACTGGCTTATAACTCACTAATTTCAACAGAAAAGTAATTCAATTATAATTTTCAATATGCAAATCTATTTATAATATGATGGTCAGATATGCACCTACTCTGAAATTATAACAAGAAAAAATAAGTGCATGTTAAAGTTAAGGGACTTTTGTTAAATATAAAAAAGGATTTTTGGGGGCGTGTGTTTGTCTTAAAGCATGCCTTATTAAGGATGGGAGTAGATTATCAAATTTTAACAATCGCATTTCTAAAGTTAAGTTACTACAGATAGCTACATGGATAAGATATGGTTTATTTAAATATAGATCTGTTCTAAAATTAAGAGAGTATAATTCTGCAATGACTCAGGTGATGTTATAAGTGAATAGTAATGCTGATATTCATGAAAGAATTTCCATACTATATAAAAACAGTTTAGTTATATTCTGTATCAAGTTTTCTCAAATATAAAGTGCATGACTAATCAAAAAAGTTAATGCAAAAAAACAGGCTGATACAGAGTTAATTTCAGAACTAGAAAGATGAGAGACCTAGATGTTGGGAGTAGTTTATCAATGATTAGAAAAATTATCCTCCAGTATGATTTAGGATGCTTTCAACTGCAAACAACAGAGATTCATTAACATCGGCTTAGACACAGGGATTTATTATTTTTCATAACAAGGAATCTGGAAGAAGCTCAGTTAAAGCATTCAGTAGAACAATGATTTTTGTCAAACCGGGTGATGCCTATCATTTCATCCTACCTGCCACAGTGAATGGACTTTTCCTTTTCAATTGGCCCCTTCATAGACGGCTTCCATAATTCCAAACATCACCTTATCTCAATGTCCAGAGTTAGAAAGGAATTGTCTTATATTGAATCCCTTTTAAGTGCAAGGAAAACCTACAAGAAGCTCTCTAACAGACCTACATTAATAGCTTTTTGGCCAGAATTATGTGACATAACATAACTAAACCAGTGATTTAACAATGGGAGTGAGACAACCAATGATTTAAAAATGGGAGTGAGACAACCATGAGTAGTGATTAGTCAAGGCTCATTCTCTAAGGCTGAAGAAGAGTTCCTTCCCTGAGCTCATGGCAGAGCAAGGAAGAATGGGCATGGGTAAAGTAACTGATAAATTTTAAAGAATCCTTGAAAGTGCAGGAATCATGGAACAACCATAAGAACAAAAATAATACAATGTTGTTTTTTTTTTTTCCTCCATATATTTCATTTGAGATTCATAGTAGTCCTCTGGGACTAGGAGAAAAAGAAAATATTATGGGCTGTCCACACAGAATAAGTGCTTACATTATAGCACTCAGTTGTGAACCTCTTTACATGAGCCCAAGTTTTTACATTTTTTTGTTTCCTTTTCTGTTATTCTGATGATGATCATTATTACAATTGTTGAATAATAATTAGTATTGAGGCTGCAAAGAACAAAGAGCTTTATTTGAGGTCTTAGGAATTGCAATTCAGGAAACACAGATTTGGGTAAAACTGAAAGAGTGTTTCAGGGAAGAGATACAGTCAGCGACTTACTAAGGCAAAAGCAACAAGGTTGTTAAAGTTGTTTTGCAAGAATAACAATTGACTTTGTTGCAAAAAGGAAATATTTGCCCTTGAGGGACAGGCTGTCATGATTTATTTAGTGACAAAGGCTCAGATTGCATCTGGACTGAGATGTGCATAAGTCCCACTTCCTTAATGACCTCCAGGCTTCATTTTAGAGAGCTCTCTCTTAGCAATACCAACTCCATTGTGATTTTCCTTTCACTCAGTCCTAAATGTAGTCAAATAGCAATCAGATGTAATTCTCTGAGTCTTGAAAAAGCACACACAAAAAGCCTACTTGATTTTGATTTTTTCTTGATACTTCTAAAGATATATCCTTTACCTCTTTCAGTAGTCTATTGTTTTAAATAAAGTATAAGTATAATTTTAAAAAGCCTTATTTTGATAGTTTCAATGGAAATCCATTTTATGCTTCAGCTGATTAAACCAGAAAATTAGCTGCATTTTTTGTTTACTGTATTATACTAATATTATGTTCTCTCAAATTTAAACTCCCATAGAACATGGTTTATTTATTGTTTTATCCCCATCATCAATTTTAGAAGATACTAGTTTAATGAATTAAAGTGAGCTATAAAAACCAGTAATGCACCATTTTCTGATAGTAGCTATTCCAAAATCCCAATGGAGGTATGTTTGGCCAATTAAACCCCATTTGAGTGAGGGCAAATAGCACATTGTCCAACATCCTTCTAGTTCACACTTAGAAAATCCTCTTAAATGTCTGGGAAAATAGCAGTGATGTGTTTTCAAATATTCTGTATTGACTCAGTGAACAGACTGTGGTAATGTTATCAGTTGCTATCTTGGTTATACCCAATTCAAAAGCCAGTTTTTGGATCTGTCATGAAGCCTATATTTCATTTGAACATCAGACTGGAATATACATGCAATAACTTGGGGGGGGGCTGTGTTTTTCGTTTTAAATGCTGCAGAGTGGAAGAGCATATTTGGGTTGATACAGAACCCATAGCTCACTATGGAACAATCACAGGTGGCTATACATGATCCAGAAACACAGGAGGTTATTCCCAAGGGAACAGCCAGCCTGGTGGACTGGATAAAAGCCATACAAAGTATGTTTATCCTGAGAAGGGGAACTTCCCAAATCCCCCTATAAATGCCAAATAAAACACCCCAGATGAAGCAGCAGATATGCTTCCTATGCAAGCCAAGTGGGGTTGGCTTTATGATGATCGATGACTGGATGTTCACCTGTGAAAATGCCCGTTACCCAAGTGTCGGAAGGGAGAAATTTTCCTTTACCCTTCTAGGTTCTTCTGGTTGGTCTAAGAATGAAATTGATGTAAGACAAATCAATAAGAGAAAGTCAAACAAAAGTTTAATAACATGCATACATGGTAGAGACTCAGGAAAACTGAGTAATTCACCAAAATGACTAAAATCTTCACCTTAAATATCATCTTCAGCTGAAGACAAAAGAGGATGTTGAGGGTGGTGTTTGGGACTTGAAAGGAAAGGAAGGCAATTCACACAGTGATGGAAAAGGAAATGTTTGGTAATGGGTTATGAATAGGATCATGAAATTGGGAATGTTTAAGCAGATATGAGGTAAAAAATTTGCATCTCTTCTACCTGATTGTATTTTGGGAATGGACACTGTGTCTGAGTGAGGAACATGTCCCTTACCTAGTACTGTAAAACAGAAGGCATGTAAATCTGCCCTTCAAGCAATATTAATCAGACCTTCTGTATTCTGGGAACCAGTAAGATTGCTTGAGTCTGAACAATGTACAATAGAAGCTGGACTCCTGGTAGAGACAAATTGTTTGTGTAACAGCCCTGTGTGGAGCAGAGACAGGCTTCTTTGAACCAGAGAATTTCCATTTGAGGGGTATTTACTACATTGCTATTGGATATTAATTGAAGCTCCCCCAGTGACTGAAGGGCATAAAGTGATCTTGATGTCAGAATTTCACTCTACCGGGGATGGCAGTGCTGGAAGTGTTTCATAATAAAATGGAAATGATTTATATAGGATCCTTATGCCTGGAGAATGCAAGGAGAGTACTCACAAGCAGGGAGACTTGTTTCCACTAGGACTGACTTCGGAGCTGCCTGAAGAGCTGCTGGAACTGATTGCCATGTGAACAGTGCCCCGTGAACAGCTCCCGACTGAACATCAATGAGCTGGTTTATGGATGGCTATTCCAAAATGAATGGACAAGATCCTCTTTGAAAGCCTGCCACTCTGATCAAAGAAGGTAAAAACAGGGCTTCCCTGGTGGCGCAGTGGTTGAGAGTCCGCTTGACAATGCAGGGGACACGGGTTCGTGCCCCGGTCCGGGAAGATCCCACATGCTGCGGAGCGGCTAGGCCCGTGAGCCATGGCCACTGAGTCTGCGCGTCCGGAGCCTGTGCTCCACAACGGGAGAGGCCACAACAGTGAGAGGCCCGCGTACAGCAAAAAAAAATAAGGTAAAAACAGATCAGCAGCGTGTGCTGAACTTCATGCAGTTTTCCTAGCAGTAAAGAAAGAGTTGAACAGGGGTAAAAGCCCCTATGTTTGGGTTTTTACTAACTCATGGGAAGTGGCCAGTAGCCTGGCCATCTACCTGATCAGGCAGAAGGGCAATGGAAACCTGACCTAATAAAGATATTCCCATATGGGGCGTGGCTCTGTGGAAATCACTACATAATCTGAGGGGTGCATTAAAGAAGGACATGTAGATACCCATCAGAAGAAATCCCTTCCAGATTTGAAAGGTGACTGGAATTGACAAGAAGATGTCCCCAGGTGCTCCTTTGAGTAAACTGGAAAATTATGCATGAACTAGTATTTTAATGTAAGTCTTGCTTAGGAGTTTGGATTTAAATTGTACAATGAAACTTTAAACAAAGAATAAACAGTTTTATTTAGGAGAAGGTATAATCAGATTTGTGTTTTAGAAAATCACTCATTCTCAGATGGATCATGGATGGACCAAAAACGGGAAGAACTACAGGAAAATGGATGCTGAGAGAGCAGAAAAGAGACACTAGATAACAGTCTGCAGAGTACTGGGCAACCAAGGTTAGACGAAATATATAGCTGCTATTAAAAGCAAATTCTAGCCCTAAATTTTTATTTCAGTGTATATCTCATGGCTTTCCAGTCAATACTCCATGTTATTTTAACCAATTGGCCTTTCCTATTTGCTTTGCTTACTCTGTTCATTAACCTGAACCGAGCTTCTCTCTCATTTCCATTAGTACAAATTGTACTCATTCTTCAAGGCCTAGGTCAAAACACCACTCCTCCATGGAGCTTTTATGATTTCCTGAAGTAGAATCACTGCTCCTTTCTCATCTATCAACTGATTAATTTATCTGTATCAAAAATGAACTTCAAGGAGAGAACAGAAAAAAAAAAAAGGTGTTAAGTGCCTCAAGAAAAGTAGGTGAAATGCCATGGAGTTAAAGGAAGGCATAAATTTCTCCTGCCAGATAAGTTCTGGGTCACTGTGGGGACAAGGAGAAAGACAGTAGGAAGTGATAAAGATCATAGGTCTACAATCTTAGGTAGGATCTGAACATACAGCATTGGGAGAAGGCAATTTCTGGCGGCAGAGAGGGCATAAGCAAAGATGCGTGTTTAGAGAATAAAATTAGCTCAGTTGGCTGGAATATAAGCAAAGTAGACAAAGCAAACACTGAAAAGATATGAAAGACCAAGATTACAGGGAACCCTGAATACAGGCCAGGGTAAGGAGGTTGGTGTTCAGTTATTGAGCAGGCAAATCTTAGAACTGTTATGTGCCTCAGACATCCTCTTCCCTATTCATATCTAATACCACCTCAGATAACCAGCCTCCCAGATTCCCAAGTCACTGGTTCCCTTGTGTGCCACAGAACCTTAAATTTTGACAAACCAGGCCTGCCCTTTCCTTTTAGCTCCAAGCTTTCCAGAAAGACTACAGTTTTAAATATTGCTGCCAAGCTGCAAACCACCCAGTGGTGGCACAGCCTAAGTCCAGTGCCTCTGAAGCTATTTGTAAAAAGTTTTTGGACCTATCAGTGTTACATTCAAATGATGGTGTATTGATCAAAGGATTTTTTATTTCCCCATCATGGCATTTCCCCCATCACATACAAATTCTGATAATACCAGATAGTTCCTGCATGTAAAAATGACAAAGTTTGTCAGCTATTTTTATTCTTTCAGTTTGATTTTAGGTTTCTCTTGTGAAAGTTATACCTGAATAAACAGAGGAAAAATGGTACTCCTTACACAAAAGTGTAAATTTTAACCTTATTTGCACCTGCCTTCCCAGCCTCAAGATGATTTTCCTTACTGGATGGGTACTTGTATCAATATTATTCTTAAAAATAATAATAATATCAAGGACTTATTAAGCACATATGCTATGCAAAGCTCTCTACATTATCTCACTTAGTCTTCCCAGCAGTAGTTTTCTCATTTTGTACATGAGGATATTTCTAGATAAATTAATTCCTTAAAGTCACACAGTAGTAAATGAAGGAACTGGTTTTTGAACCTAGGCCCATCTGATACCAAAGCCTGAGCTCCAAACACCGACCTCGGATCGTAGGTTACTGCCTCTCACTAGACCATGTGACCTCCATTTCTTAAAGCAGAAGATTCTTTTTGATTTCTCATATGATTTTGGAGGAGATGTAGAACAGACATTTAACTTCTCCAGTAAAAAATGAATAAAATAAAAAGCATGCCATTGTTGTCAACATGATGATGTGTTGCCTTATCCTTTTCACCTTTTATGTTTGTTTGTTTTCCTGGAAATTATTAAAATATTAGGAACAAAATTGCATGCAGAAAATGGCATTTTTCTTCTGGCTGTAAAGGATGCCATAGATTAGGTTTTATCATTAGCATTTTTGAATAAGCAATTCCACCATATCCAAAGGGAGTTTTTACCTCTTCTAAGGGTACATATCATGTGACTGAATCAAACTCTACAGGAAAAAGGAAATAATTTCTATGTTTTAAGTTTTTCTCCTTCTTAAGCAGTTGTTGTCTTTGGTTGTTTTTATAGGACTCATATAGCAGTTGCATATTAATCTTTCAAGGAATGGTAAAGTTGTAAACTCCAAATATTGGAAAATGCATGCCAGTTTGATACTTTCAAAATAATGACTGAAATTATCTCTGTCATTTTACCTTAAGCAATAAAGAAAATATAAAAATTTGTTTTATTCCTTCATTGCCCATGTCATTTTAACATTTATCAGATGAAGATTATTCTGCTTTTGTTTAGTTTTCAGAAAACAATTTGCTTGTTTTTGTAAAACAATTTAGTTTCTTTAAAGAAGGTAAAATATTTACTTATATGTAGAGATTAGGACACAAATATTGATTTTTTATTGTAGGTCATTTTTATCATAATACAATTAAAATTCATTATCTCAGAGGTATCATTTACTGGTACTAACACTTGGGAGAGCATTGATTATTAGAAAAATAAACTACCTTCTGGAAAGTTATGTTCTTGTGAAGAAAGTGCACAGTGGGCCTTTATATAACAGATGATTTTATTTGTACAATTTTGTTAAATATGTGCATTGAATTTTAGACTTCCATGTAATTTATGGACTTTTAAATCCATTAAATTCATTTTTCATATGAAAAAAGATGGACTCTTACTAGGTTGTGTTAAGGTCACTCAATTGGCTAATAGCTGAGTAGGAACCAAAAATCCTTATTAGTCTTGCATTTTTCCTGTAATGCTCTGTGCTGTCTAAAAAAATTACGGGTAAAACTGAAAAATATATTTTCAAGTGAGTAAATTTTCAAGTAAACAAAAACTTAAATTTGATATTGAGATTCCCAAGGAGGCCAGGTCTAGAACTCTCACCAGTCATTTGTCTTCATTAGTACTTCACTTCTGATTCTAAGGAGCGAAATCATATTGTGCAAGTTTCTCTAGCTAAGTTGTTCCTCATTTTTCTCATCTGTGAATATGTAAGAGGTTGGATAAAGTGAACTCCATGGTGTCATCTAGTTCTAAAGTAAATCAGTTCTGTGATTAATCAGCCATTCTCTTTATAGTTTGAATTCTCCACTAAATTAAACTTTATATGCCTCACATATCTCTTCCTCTACAATTTTACCATGGCTACCTTAGAGTTAGCCTTTTAAAACTTTTGTATAAATTATCGTCCTGACGTTATTCTCCCTATTCCAATCCATATCTTCTGTCTTCATTGTATACCAGCTCTCTGTGATACTGTGAATCAATAAAGTATTTTTAAAGGGTTGAGGATTAAAGTTTTTATATGATTAACATTTATATTTTCCTAAATAAGGTTATTAAAAAATTACTATCTATTATCTTAGTCTTATCAATAAATAATAAGATCAGCAACAAAAAGTAGGAAACAACTCGTAAATGAAAAAAAGTCTAGTCTTTCACAAGACTTTTTTTGGTGATTTTTTTTCACATTCCTCTAGAACTGGAAAGCGCCTGGACAACTGCAAATGTGGTCTTATTATTAGTAACAAATAGTGAAAATTAAATCCTACTGCAACAAAGTTTAAGGTTTAAAAAATTTTCTCCTCCTGCTTGCTGTTATGTTCCTTGGAAAGTAGACCATTATTAAGGCTTAAAAACATTTTCACCTTGGGCTTCCCTGGTGGCGCAGTGGTTGAGAATCCGCCTGCTGATGCAGGGGACACGAGTTCGTGCCCCGATCCCAGAAGATTCCACATGCCGCGGAGCGGCTGGGCTTGCGAGCCATGGCCGCGGAGCCTGTGCGATTTTCACCTAGAAATTTTTGGTAGAGTGTTGCTTTTTGAAATAGATTTTGACCTATAATACTTTAAAATGTTGTTAAGAAAAAAATGTGTTAATAAAGCTCTTGAAAATAGTCCCTTCAAGAAAATTATATACCCTATCACACGTGGCATAAAATTACCTGATTTCATCTGGAAAGAGATAAGTGATACTTGAATTAATGTGAAATCCAATTGTAGAGCAAGAGTTGATTCTGGTATCTTTCCTAGCACATAAGAGAGGGTGTGTGTCTATGAATGGCGTCTACTGTGTACAAATTACAGCAATGTTCCAGTACTCTGTGCTTTTCTGATAAGTGAAAACTTTACATGAAATCCTAGTAATAATTTTTCAACTGATCCCGTTCCTTTTCAGTATTGTATTTTTAATTAATCATGAGTTGAGAAGTAAACCTGAATATAGTCATCAATCTTAGCAAATACATCAGTGGGTTGTTTATGCATTTATCAGGAGCAATAATTATTTAGGAGAAATTATTCCTAAATTTGGATTTATAAAAATGAAGTAACTTAGTAACATTAATGCATGGACATAAGCCAACTGTCAAAACAGCATATATAATTACACTGATACAAGACTACATATGGAAATTATAGTTCACTGTCTAAAAGACCCTTCTTAACAGTGCTAGAAATGCTGATATTAAGAAACTAATTCCTTAGATAAGTTCACTGATATCTAGTACATTATTGTAAATAGTAGAACTTGTATGGATTATTAGCTAATTTATACCCATTTCTTCAAATGATAAATGAGTAGCAATACTCTATAGCTATCCGAACTAAGTATGTTCTGCTACCCACAATACTCATTTTCAATAATGGAAAATCACCTCCATTAAAATTTATTAACTAACTGAAGTTAAATTTAAAACATTCAGAACTTAGAAGTCAATATTTTTTAAATGACAGTAGGGAGAATTTTACATTGTTTTTATTTTTTTTGTTGTTAAGAGAATTTTTTCACATGACTTAAACATTTTAGCCTTTTTCTCAGTGGAAATTAATGTTTATATGTATTTTCTAATCAACTTAAATTTGTGATTGTGAAAGATGAAACTCAGGATTCCTATGCCAGAGCCTAGTGTCACCCTATTGATAAGAAAATAGATTTCGTAAGAACATTATTTTCACACTTAATTATCTTCTGAGACGCGTATCTGGATAAAATCTTATTTCATATTTTATTATAGTATATACCTTAACCATTAAAACTGATTTAATTTGGTTTATTATAACATAAAATATTAAATTTTATAAGAGCCAATTACCAATTAAAACTGAAATGAGAAAGATAGTTATATGAAGCATTTCTAGCAAATGAACCAACACAAATACTCCTTAAACTTAGGTATAACCATTTAACAAAGTTTCCTGGCCATCATCTCTGTCATGTCTATGTCTATTTTTATTGGTTTGCTATAGGTCACATTATCTGTTTCTTTTAAAGAGTGTTGAACTTTGTTTTGCAGGTAGTTACTTGTGGATAAGCTTGTTTGGATGGGTCAAAATTGCTTTTACTTTAGGTCTAATTCATGCCTTCTCCTAAAGCATGATATACTTGGATTTTTACTGATTACCCCAAGTATTCACCGTAACTCTTTTTGGTGAATTTCTGAACTGTTCCTAGGCTGTAAGCTCAGACAATTGTTTAATTTATAGCTTCCTGACAATTGTTATTTTCTTGGCCTCGTGGAATTTCCCCCGATTTATGTGCGGATTAGTATTTAATGGAAGACTCAAAAGGGGTCTCTTGCAAATTTCTGAAGCTTTTTCTCAGTATAGTTCCTTGTCTCATACTCTGCCTTGCAAATTCTGGCTTCCCTTGCCTCCCTAAACTCTGATCTATATCTTCACCTCATCAAGACTTCCAGGCACTTTGGATCCTCCCTCCCTACCAGAATAAGATATTTCATCTCCCTCCCTATCAGAATAAGATATTTCATCTTGGTAGTATTTGTAGGGCTTCTCTTATGTGTTCCCTTCTCTCATGGATCATAGTTGTACAATGACTGTTGTCCAATATGCAAAAACTGTTTTTTCATGTTTCTTTACTTCTATAATTGTTTGCAGTGAGAGAAAAAGTATAGCCCCCCTTGCTCCTTAGTAAGTGAAAGCAGGAAACAATTTTTGTAATTGCATATAAGAAATCTAAATTTTTGTCAGGCATATTGGAGATTTGACATCTTTGTTTTGAAAATATGAAATCTTACTCGTTTTTTCCTTCATACCTAATACCATCTGACATCAATACCAGTAAAGGTGTCCTTAATCTTTATTTCAAACACAGGATTATCCTTTCAGATACATGAACTAGTATATGAAATCAGTTGTTTGAATCCCACATTGTGGAACTTATGTGTTGGGGCTTAAGAAATTTTAAGATTTGATTTTACCAAAGTACATGTTGTTCAAAGAAGAAAATCTCTAAGACACTGTCGACTGTTTGAATTTCAATAGAAATGATATTAAAGAGCTTTCAGCATGAATTGGAACTGGATAGCCACATTGTGACATTGCAGAATAAATTGATTTACTGGGTGGCAGGCACACTTTCTATCTGACGTTGGAAAATGTTAGTGTCACTGCTGCCAAGGTATTCTTCCTTGCCAAAATTAGCCAACATGCCAAATGTTTCATAAAGAAGTGCCTGGATCAATTTAACACAAATTAAGCCAACAGTACAACAGTGGATACTTTTCTTCTCCTTTACTTTTATAGATTGGTATTCATTCAGTTACTAGGATAACAGTAATAAATTATTTCAGAGTGAAATTTAAAACAAGGTAAGAATATGCTAATTTTTTTCTATTCCATTTGCTGGTTAGGATTTAGAATTGAAATTTTATCACTTAACAGTTTTTCTTTACTCTCATAATGGCTGTCTTTTCATTCTACAGACTTAGAAAAGTTGTTTAGACTGAGAGTCCTATGCTCACAACTTATCACAGTGCCCCTTCTTGTCAGACTTTAAATAGCTTAAGTAGTTAAGAAATGCATGTTACATACACACTGTGGTGGCGGAGAATAGCTAATTGTTCATCAATCCAGTTTCTATTTTCTTTTGAACACACATCTGGACAAATAGCCCAGCTTACTTTGCAGTTAGTTGTATCTAGGTGGTCTTTGAACATTGGAATGTGGGAGCAGGTAGTGTATTTCCTGGTTGACTCATGATTGCCTCCCTTCTCTCTCCTCCCACACTTATTTTGCTGGCTCTAGAGAACTCCAAAAGTATAAAAGGGGACAGCTTTATAGTAAGAAAGAAGTCAACGTCTCTGAGTGGAGCACTGCTCACACCCCCCCTACTGATTAGACTTCATATGATCAAGAAATAAACTTCTGTTGTGTTAAGTCACTGAGATTTTCTAGTTATCTTGTACTACCTTGACTAATACAGATTTATAAATTCGAGCCATAAAGAAACTGCTGTAGATTGTAAAGAGGGAGACCCACATTAGGCAGTGCCAAACATTTAGTTGGCTAAACCTAGCGTACTGACCCTGTAACTCTAGGGACAGTGGTTGGAAACACTCAAGGAGTATCAGGCTCTGACTTTCTACTTCTAGCAATACATTTCATGAAAGGGATAAGCTTAGGTAAAAATTGCCTGTTTTCAGAGAACAAAGATATTAGTAAGAGTTGAGAGAATATAAGCCTTGCAGGCTTGGAGAAGCCAGCTGCCACTGGGAACCTAAGTAGTAAAAATATAAGATGAAAAAAGGTTTCAGCCACAATGTCACAGTAAGACTTTTCAACAGAACAAAGAGATTCTGCAACAAAGCAAAGATCAGCTTGCAGGTATTATATTTCCCTGAAGTACTACTCCAGATGACCTCAAATTAACTCATTAAGTTGAAAGAGAAGATGTCTAAGTAAGGAATCAAAGAAAGAAAGCAAAGACAATTATGCCAAGGAAAAAGTGGGTGAAAAATACCACAGACTAGATAGCTTGTAAATGATAAAAATGTATTTCTCATAGTTCAGAAGCCTGGAATTCCAAGATCAGGGTGCCAGCATTTTGTTGGGAGAGGGGCCTTCTTCTGAGTTGCATAATTCTTGTATTGTAACATGGTGGAAGGGGCTAGGGAGCTCTGTGAGGTCTCTTTTTCCCCCAAATGAACTATTATATTTTATCTTTTTTTCTTTTCCATTGTGGTTTATTACAGGATATTGAATATAGTTCCCTGTGCTATGCAATAGTACCTTGTTGTTTATTCATCCTATATTTAATAGTTTGCATCTGCTAATCCCAAACTCCCAATCCATCCCTCCCCTGTGTTGCCTTCCCCTTGGCAACCACAAGTCTGTTCTCTGTGTCTGTGAGTCTGTTTCTGTTTCATAGTTAAGTTCATTTGCGTCTTATTTTAGATTCCACATATATGTGATATCATATGGTATTTGTCTTTCTCTTTCTGACTTTACTTAGGATGATAATCTTTAGGTCCATCCATGTAGATGCAAATGGCATTACTTCATTCTTTTTATGGCTGAGTAGTATCCATTTTGTGTGTGTATATATATACATACACTGCATCTTTATTGCAGGGTCTCTTTTATAATAGCACTAATCCTATTCATGAGGACTCCACGCTTATGACCTAAGCACCTCCCAAAAGTTCTACCTCCTAGTACCATCACATTGGGCCTTAGGATTTCAAAATATTAAGTTTAGGGAGACATAATCATTTAGACCATAGTATTCTGCCCTTGGACCCTCAAAATTCATGTACTTCTCACACGCAGAATACATTCATTCCATGCCAACAACCCCAAAAGTCTTAATTCATTCCACCACCAACTTAAAAGTCTTAGTCCAAAGTCTCATCTAATCACCTAAATCAAATATGGGTAGATGATTCATCCTAAGGCAAATTGTTCTCCAGCTGTGAATCTGTGAAATCCAACATGTTATGGGCTTCCAAAATACAATGCATAGGATAAACACTGCCATTCCAAAAGGGGAGAAATACGAAAGAAGAAAAGGGTAACAGGTCCCAAGCAAGTCCAAAACCTTAAAACCGACTGGGGTGGGGTATCCCACCTTCCAGACACACTGGGAGAGGTATTTGTTAGAGCAGCACTCCCACTTCTCAGTACCAATTATCTATCTTAAACCCATTCGGGCTGCTACAACAGAAGACCACAGATGGGTAGCTTATAAACAACAGAAATGTATTTCTCATGGCTCTGGAGGCTGGAAATCTGAGATCCAGGTGAGGGCCCTATTCCAGCTTGCAGACTTCTTCTTGTATCTCCACATGGCAGAAGGTGCTAGGGAGTTCTCTGGGGTTTCTTTCACAAGAGCACTAATCTCATCATTAGGACTCTACCTTCATGACTTAAGCACTTTCCAAAGGCTCTACCTCCTAATACAATCACATTGGGCATTAAGATTTCAACATATGAATTTGGGGTAACACAAACATTCAGGCCATAGCACACAATCCCAGATAAGACATCTGGGATTGTATGAAATTCACTATAACTCTCAATCCCCCAAAATCATTTAAATAGGAAACCAGCTGTGAATCCTGGGGTACTCTCAGGAAGCTATGTTTCCCAATACTGACTTCTCATGTGTCCATGGAAGATAATGGGCCAGGAAGAGCCTCCCGGAGATAGATTTGGAGTATAATCAAGGAACATGCACTAGTCCCAGGGAAGGGGACCTGTCAAATGCTTGCCCAGCAGAATATCAGAATTGATGGGAACAGTGACTATTTTCCTTTTCCCCTTCACCTCCTTTCCAAGTGCAAGTTTTTTTTTTTCTAATATCACTATATATTCCAAGTGCAAGGTTTTTTTTTTGTTTGTTTGTTTGTTTTATTTCACTGCTCCAACCACTAGGCAAATAGAGAAGACTGTGAGGGTGTGTGAAAGGGCTGACTCACAAGGGGGAAGGAACCTGGGTCCTAGATGACTATGAAGGACAGCTTTCTTCTACCGCCACCCAGACTCCCCCCAGAATCTCCCCCAATACCTCCCCCACACACTCTGATTAGACTTTACAAGAGAACAAATTGAATTTTCATTGTGTTACATCTCTGAGATTTCAGGGTTAACAGATTGCAGCACTTAGTGTTACTTTAATTAATACACATTAGCATATACACATCCTTATAATCACATGCATAGCAATATAGGAAATAGGAGCAAATATGGTGATTTAAGTGCTTTTGCCTGATATTTGATGCCTCTGATTGCAGAATAAAACTTAACGAAGTAGAGAAGTGAATTTATATACCTAATATTAACATCTACATTTATTGAGTGTTCTATATGCTAGTCACTCATTTATTCAACACTATTAAAATGAGGATTACTATTTGTGCTGTGCTAGGCACTGTGGTGGAGATATGAACAACATAGACAAAAGCCTGCTTTTATGAGGTCTATGTTTTATCTAGACATCATACAAGATGAAGTAGTTGTTATTACTCTGTATACTACAAATGATTAAATGATAGCCACAAGGCTAAATAATTTACCCCAGACTCACACAATTACAAAATGGTTAAACCCACATCTCTTTGACTCTGAAGCTCTTGGTAATTTTAGGTATTTGAACATTTCAAATTAAATTAAATACTGCTCTTTACTTATCTAAAATTTGCCTCACTTATTATTTGGATGTGATCACATGGTCCGTTGTATAGTTCCAGTCTTTACTCCACTGTAATAGTTGGTACAAATATTTCTCATGTGAACTTGATCCATTTTAGTCACAAAGTATAATTCAGGCCACAGAAATCTTTTAAGAATTGAGAATATGTTTTCACTTACTAATCACCAATACAATTTTATATATTATGGATTATCCAGATAATTTCTTCATTTTCCCTTTTTGCTTAATGTATGGTGAAAGTCTAGAACTGATTGCTAAGTTAAAGCACAACGAGGCATAAACATACACATTGATAATCACTGGTAAATTCTTGCCTTTCACTGTTTACATATTACATACTTTGAAATGGATTCTTTGTATTACTATAAAAATCTTTTGTGAATATTGTCTCATAGAGTAAGGAACTGGTTAAATAACATATGGCAAAAAATGCAAACTATAAATTAGAAAATAAAATCTTAATCGATTTTCCATTGTAATTCAAGTATGAATACGAGCAAATTAAAGGAATTTTATAGACTTTGGCTCCATAACAGACTGTTGGCGAATGAAGTTTCCTCTTGCCTTTCAGCTCCTTTCGGAAAGCTGTTAGATTTTGTACCCTTATGTCAGATTTGACAAATGGTGCACTGAATGAAGCACTCAGACTACAAATGAGAAATTATTACTCCAGGAGCAACTTGATGAGTTTTCAGAACATCACACACCACTTTCTGTCTCTCCAGAGAAAGTAATTAGTGAAAAGCTTGCTGGAATTATAATAATCTGTTATTGTAATTATTTTAAAGATAAAATCTTGGTGATTTTCCTTTCAGTTTGATTGCTGTTATTTTTCAATTAACAGATTGGAATGATGAACCCTACAGTTTCAGTACTACTCTTTATATTTCTTACCACAAATTGAAAATATTCCTGGTAAAATGGTCCTCTAAAAACAGAAAAGAAAATGCCACCTAAGGGGACATTTAAATAATCTTGGTTATTTTAAAATCTTTGTTTCCAGTTTAATGTTACATAAACAAAATTACATACACAAATAACATGTGTGTATTCTAAAGGTCGTCTTAATTTGTATTTTATTAACCCACAGAAGGAATATCTGCTTTCTAAAAATATTATTTTGGAACAATATTCAACTTGGTAGATTTAAGTAAATTATTTATCATCCATTCTGTTTTAGTTTCCTATTGCTATTGTAACAAATTACCACAAATTTAGTGCTTAAAACAACACAGATTTATAATTTTATAGTTCTGGAGGTCAGAAGTCTGAAATAGGTCACAGGGCTGTGTTTCTTCAGGGGAGAAACCATTTCCTTAGCTTTTCTAGTTTCTAGAGGCTGCCTGCACTTTTTGGCTTGTGGCCCTGAGTAACTCTGGCCTCTGCTTCGATTTTCATACTGCCTTCTCTCTTTTGTCATTATACTGGGCCTGCCCAGATAATCCAGAATAATCTGTTCATTTCAAGATGCTTAACTTACTCGCATCTAAAAAGTCCTTTTTTGCAAAGTAAGGTAACATTTCATGAGTTCCAAGGATCAGGATGTGAACATCTTTGGGGAATGTTATGCAACCTACCATACCTTTGTTTTCTGACATCTATTAAGCATCAGTTTTTCTAAATGCACTGATGTTTTAGGAGATAAAAAGTTGAAAAGGACCTGGATTTTATATTAAGAAGTTTATGGAATAGAAAGGAGAGATAATTCAGACCTTATTAAGCATTATTACAGGTACAGGAGAAATGTTATGGAAGTTCAAAAGAATTCCCTTGCACTTGTCATCTCACAACCAGAGTGTTTACACCTTAGTCCTAGGAATCACATTCAGTTATAAAGAGTAGCATATTCAGCTAAAAGAAATTAGAATTCTTATAGAAATAAAAAAATGAGGCAAAAATGAAAGGAACTAAGAATATTTAATTAATAAAGAGAGCTATGGTAACTATATTTAAACGTTTGAGGAAGTGTCATTTGGAAGCTGCAGTAAATTGTTCTCTTTAATTTCAAAGACAATTAGAACCAATACATGTAAATTATATAAATTATAGGAAGTCATACTGTCTTAGTCCATTTAGGCTGCTATAACAAACTACCACAGACTGGGTAGTTTATAAACAACAGAAATTTATTTCTCACAGTGCTGGAGGGCCCGGGTACCAGCATGGTTGGGTGAGGGCCCTCTTCCAGATCACAGACTTCTTGTTGTATCCTCTCATGGTGGAAGGGAGCTCTGTGGGGTTTCTTTGATAAGAACAGTAATCCCATTAAAAAAGGCACATATATACAATAGAATATTACTCAGCCATATACAGAAAGGAAATTGAGTTATTTGTAGTGAGGTGGATGGACCTAGAGTCTGTCATACAGAGTGAAGTAAGTCAGAAAGAGAAAGACAAATACCGTATGCTAACACATATACATAGAATCTAAGAAAAAAAAAATTTCATGAAGAACCTAGGGGTAAGACGGGAATAAAGGCACAGACCTACTAGAGAATGGACTTGAGGATATGGGGCGGGGTAAGGGTAAGCTGGGACAAAGTGAGAGAGTGGCATGGACATATATACACTACCAAACGTAAAATAGATAGCTAGTGGGAAGCAGCCGCATAGCACAGGGAGATAAGCTCGATGCTTTGTGACCACCTAAAGGGGTGGGATAGGGAAGGTGGGAGGGAGGGAGACACAAGAGGGAAGAGATATGGGAACATATGTATATGTATAACTGATTCACTTTGCTATAAAGCAGAAACTAACACACCATTGTAAAGCAATTATACTCCGATAACGATGTTAAAAAAAAAAGAAAGAAAAAGGCTCCACCTTTGTGACCTAAACACCTCTCCAAAACTTCACATCCTAATACCATCAAATTGGGCATTAGGATTTCAACATATGACTTTTTGGGGGACACAAACATTTAGATCTCAGCACATACTTTAACTCAAAATAAGAAATTACTTTCTAAAACCATCCAAAAGACAAATGGACTTCTTCAAGAAGAAGGAAATTATTTTGAAAAGAAACAGGATAACTATTTGGTCATATTATCATAAGGAAGCTTTGAACGTCAGAAATTTGTTTGAACTAGATGACCCTGGGTTGTTATTTTGTAAGATCTTCAGCTGTGTGATTAAAAAAAATCTTAGAGGAAGTTAGTTGTGTGAATCATATGGAAGGACAAGCAGGATATAGAAATCTTTAACTTAGGAGAGGATACATCAAATTGAATGAAAAGCATGAGCCAAAACAGAGCCAGGAAGGTGAGTTTGCTCTATAAATTCTCCTGTCAGAGCACCCAGCTTGAGGTGAAGGTGTGTGCACCGTAGTGTTCAGGCATGTCCGAGGATGTCTGAAGAATTACTGGGCTAAGTCAGCTAAGCATCTATTGTTTATTCACCTGAGAGACCAAGAAATCTCCTAGAGAGGGAATAAAAATATGGATTCTCTGAGGTAACCAAGACAATTAGAAAAACAGACATAAATTATTCCTTCAGCTACTCCTCTTAGGTTTGTTTCACAATAATCTAAGGGGCTCTACTGTTCCTATAGAGGTTTGAGGAGGAGAAATGTCCTTTCCCCTTGTTCTACATTTCTGTGTGAGGAACATCACTTAATGACATATTTGGCCTTTCTTTACCTTTCTCCTCATCCTGTCTAGGCGTTCATAGGATATAGGTGAAGGGGGTGGGGTAGGGGAGTGGAGGAGAATGAATTCTATTAGTGAAGTAGATGAACAATTAAACAAAGAAAGGAAGCCCAGTCTCTCCTTTCCAGCCCCTTCTCTTTGTAATCTGTCTCCTTTAAAAGTCAGATATTCAGGGGCTTCCCTGGTGGCGCAGTAGTTGGGAGTCTGCCTGCCGATGCAGGGGACGCGGGTTCGTGCCCCGGTCCGGGAAGATCCCACATGCCGCGGAGGGGCTGGGCCCGTGGGCCGTGGCCGCTGAGCCTGCGCGTCCGGAGCCTGTGCTCCGCAACGGGAGAGGCCACAAAAAAAAAGTCAGATATTCAGCTCCGTCCTTCACACCAAATGTTTCACAAAGACGGTCCTACAAGAGGAGGCCCATGGTCTACTGGCACTGCTGCTGTCAGGCTGAGTCGTTCTTAATTCTGGGGTTCAGTACTAAGAAGCTTCTTGTTTCCATGCGTCTAAAAGCCAGTTTCTTCAGTATCAGCTTGATCAGTAAAAAAAATATTTTTTGAGCTCCCATACGGCTTCTCAATTGCTTCCACGTTTAAGATAGGAAGAAGAGCTATTTATCAGGCCCTTTCAAATACCAGTAGTGATGAGGTTAGAGAAATATTGATTTGTAACTGTTAAATTTAATGCTTTGGGCAACTTGTAAGGTGTTAATAACACTGCTTAGACTATCTTTCTCATTTTGTTCTTATCTGAATCAAAAGGATACAGTTCTTGCTGCCTCCCTCAATGTTTTGGAATTATTGAGACTTTTAAAGTATTTTTAGAGCTTACACATAAAAGATATACATAGAATATTTTACCAAACGTTAATCCAGTAAACAACCCAATGTCTTCAACGGTAGATAAATAGCAGTGGAAAGGAACAAACCATAGTTACATTCAAATAACCTGGATGGCTCTCAAAAATGTTAATGAGGGGCTTCCCTGGTGGCGCAGTGGTTGAGAGTCCGCCTGCCGATGCAGGGGACACGGGTTCGTGCCCCGGTCTGGGAAGATCCCACATGCCTCAGAGTGGCTAGGCCCGTGAGCCATGGCCACTGAGCCTGAGCGTCCGGAGCCTGCGCTCCGCAACGGGAGAGGCCACAACAGTGAGAGGCCCGCGTACCGCCAAAAAAAAAAAAAAAAAAAAAAAAAATGTTAATGAAGCAAGGCACTGAAAATAAACCTAGTATGTTTCAGTTTATCAAAAATATATATACAAAAAGACAAAACTAAACTATATTTTCTAGAGATGTATACAAAGATATTAAAACTACAAAGACAAGCAACATTCAGAATAACAATTCCAGGGGCAAATGAGGACATTGCAACTGAGGAGGGGCACATGGTGGGTATCTAGGGTTCTGGCAGTGTTCTATTTCTTGACTTAGGTGGTGGTTACATGAAGGTATGCCTTCTTTCAATGCTCTCCTCACAATTCAGACCCATATATTCTTTTTTTTTTTTTTTTTTTTTTGCGGTACGTGGGCCTTTCACTGTTGTGGCCTCTCCCGTTGCGGAGCACAGGCTCCGAACGCGCAGGCTCAGCGGCCATGGCTCACGGGCCCAGCCACTCCACGGCATGTGGGATCTTCCCGGACCGGGGCACGAACCCGTGTCTCCTGCATCGGCAGGGGGACTCTCAACCACTGCGCCACCAGGGAAGCCCCAAGAATTCTAATTCTTAAGGACACAGATTTTGGTAGAATTAAAATAGCCCATAATTAATTATCTGCTTTATCTTATTTTATATATAAGATAATTTTATTTTAGTTTTGCTAACTAGATGCTACTTTTTAAATTTATTTTTAACGTGGAGACTTGAGAAGATTCAAGACCCTATATTGTAACTCAGAAAGAGGAGTTAAGAGCTCAGAAAGAGGAGTTATCTTAGTGTTGAAGAGGTGCTCTTCACTTATCACTTGTATGACCTTGTGGGAGTCAGTCTGCCTCCATCATGTCTCATTTTCCCCATCTATAAAGTGGGAATTATGTTGGTATCTAGATCAGGGTATGGTTGTGAAGATTTAATAAGTTAATAAAGGTAAAGCTCATAGAATACTAAATAAGAGTGATGATGATGATGTGTACTGCACTAGGTCCCAGAGAGACTACAGAGAAAAAGACAGAGAAAAGGACAGATACGGTTTTTTTTTTCATATACTGGTCTAGTAAAAAATCAAGTCCTATATATTATAGAGAAAGTACTTAATATTGAAGATGCACCAGATAAGTAAGATGATTTTATTGAGGCTGTTGCAGTAGGGAGAGTGTTCATGACTGAGAAACAAAGAAAAGGAAGAGGGTGTGAAGTTTTAACAGAGGCAAATAAACAAGGAAATAATTGAAGAAGGGTGGTGGTAGGACTTATCTCAGAATATGGTAGGGTGTATTCTTTGCAGATAGACATTTCTCTGAATGTAAAGAGCTGGGGGATTTCTCAACCATCTCTGCATTCTGTGGTTATAGAGTTCATGTAAATTTCAACATTGTCCATAGTGTCACAATACCAAATGCAGTGATTCATTTAATCTAAATTTAGGAGTCAGGAAAAGCTCTTCAGAGGACATAATATGTGAAATTTTAAGGGTGGGTAGTAACTGACCAGCTGAAGGAGGTGGAGGTGGAGGGAACTTCTAAAATTCTGGAGGCTAGAGATCATGGAAAGTTGGACAAATTACATGTTAGTATAGCTAGAGCATGGTGGAGGTAGGAAGGATGAGGTAGATGATCCTGGAGTGATAAGCATAAGTGAGAATGTTTAGGGATTTACTGGACATTTTAAGAAAGATAAAATTTATTTGTAAGGCAGTAAGTCACTTCTCAAATATTTAGAAAAATTAAATAATAAGATATGTGGTTCATATTCCCCAATCCCTGGGAAAAGCAGCCAACTTTTCTCTCTTCACAGAGCCAGCTGAATTTTTCCAAGGAAAATCCAATATTTAATTAGACTTTCAGGCATTACCAGGGTGTCTAGATTTCACATTCTGAGTTGACAGTTGAGATGGTTTTGTCTGATATGACTGTTCTCTCTAATTGCTATGAGATAGTGATATTGATTAAAAATGTTCCTCTGCACATTTCAGCTAGTCATCTTCCCAAGCTCTTACAGAAAAATGCTTATGACTCCACATCCAGATACCTCAATGTCAGTGACTTCACTGTGATGGAGGGTCTACAAACATGTATGGACCCTCTCCAGGTTGGGGATTTGCCCAATTTCATCAGGATCTGGGATAAATATCTAATCGGGAGTGAAACCTGATATAACCACTTGGGTGGTATATGATGGTGGAGTTTTTCTTGGATGCATATTTGGAGACATGTTCGTTACTGTCAGCCAGAACACTCAGGTGGTTGCTGTGTGAAGGAATGACATACCAGCTCATTGCTCAGGTTCCTGTTCTTTCCAGTACCTCCAAGGGTGAACTCCCCAAGTCTATTCTGTGTGGTATTTCCTTGATGGTGACATTGACCTACCAGTTTATATTCCCAGAACTAGTTTGTTTGGTGACTCTTAAGTCTTGCAGGTTACAGTTAACAAAACGAGTTGCAAAGTTATTTTCTAAAACCAAACAAATGTGATCTGTCAGACCTGCTCCTGGCTCAAGTGCCTTGGACCTTGATGTTGGTGAGACCCTCTGGTCTTGCCATCAGTGACAGTGGAGAAGGTCTCTTCCTTAGCATGGAACCCAGACTGGATGCTGTGGAGCCCCTAAAAACTGCATAAACAGGTAATGTGGGGAGGACCCCACACTGCATCTGACCCTTTGAAGATAGCATTCTTGCTGATATGCAGGAATCTAGTCCTGCTGTGTAATAAATTCCACGTTCACTATGAAGAAAGGAAGAAGGTGGAGGGAGGATCATTCTGGTGGCAAGATGGGGAATGAATTGAATGACTAAAATTAGAGACGTAGACCAGAGAGAACATTGTTGTACATTCATATGAGAAATGATGAGAAACATAAAAGAGAAACAGGTTTCAGGTCTAAGTTTAATTTTGAATTTTTTGGTTTTGAATGTCTTAGATAGTCACATGAAGAAAATCAGTAAATAAGTAATTGAGTACATAGATATGAACCTAAGAAGAGAAATCTAGACTGGATGTAGAGATTTGGTCACTGTCAGCAAATGAAGGAAGGCTGTGTCTTCCTTCATTTTCAGTCTCTTCCAAACACATGCACACACACTCACTCACATCTACAACCTTCTCTAGGACTTCTCACCTACTCACCTAATCAAGACTCATTGAGAAAAACCTCTTACAGCTTCTTTCTCACTTGGCATCCAAATCCAGAAGCTGAGTCATAAAAACTAGTATAACTTGTCTATTTGCCATAAGTACTCATTTAATATTGATGTTAATACAAAATAGTATAATCAAATGTGTATGCCATGTTAACATGTTCTTAAAACTGTGTAAAAAGAAAAAAAAATGTTGTAGTATTTTATTTTCATCTTTGCTTTTCCTAGCTGTCTTCTAGGTACTGAGATTTTTGGTTTGTTTACTTCTTATGTTACAGAGAATATGATTTTAGTTTTATGTGCTTATAAATTCATTTTATCTTTTTCTTGTAGTTAAACTGTATAAACCCTAAGACAAGCTATTTCCATTATAAAAAATATATAGATTTAGTTTTAAATGGTACTCAGGACTCTGGGAGGAAATTCCTGGAATAAATGAATCAGAGCTGAAAGAAAGGCACACAAGATGATAGATAGCAAGAAAAGGATGTAAAAGGGGGAGGGAAAGGTGGGGAAAAAATAAAACTAAAATCGTTAAGACATTTTTGTTTCCGCTCCTCAATGTGTAGTCTATCACTAAAGAAGACATGGGGTTTGTTGGCAAAAGGGGAAGAGGCTGTGGATATGAACTTATCTTCCTCAAAAAGGCAAGGAGAAAATTATAATTTCCAAGAGGTATAGCTGAATAGTAAGCTGGTAGAATTTAAGGAGGATAAAAGTTAACTGAAGGAGAGAATAAGAATATATGGGTCTGATATATATATATCAGTATATTGATATTGATACTGATATTGATAAATTCAGTATAAATCATTATGAGATCAATTAGCTAAAAATATCTATAAAATGGTATCAAATTGCTCCTAAAAGTTAGACAAATTTTAGTCCCAATAAGCTATAACAGTGTTCTAAATAACATATGGGGGATTTTAGTATCCGAGAGATGCAGGTTTAATATTTTATTAATGAGTTTGCAGAACATAATTTTATATTCCTAATATGTATATACTCAAATATAGCTATTTGTTAAACCAGTAGTTTTTTATAAGTGAAAGAATGCTGAACATACTTAAATGTATGTTTTGTTTTGGTTTTGTTTTATGAAGTTTAGATAAACATTGTATATATCTTGTACAAGGCATGGCCACAAATGTAAAACTAAATCTTTGCATTGAAAAAAAAAATTTTTTAAGGTACTCAAAAGAAAAGCCGTAGTGACCAAAATGATTTTGTTAAAACAGGTCAGCTTGATGCTAGAACGAGTATAACCAAAGTATCATCTAGCAATAGCAGAGTCTGACAATGAGATTAAAATTGGAAATATCAAATTTGGCCTCTTGTTTATGGTGAATAGTTTTAGAAATTATGTGGAGAATAATTCATCCAAACTCTAGAGAAATTTAGGCAACATCAATTTGATGCCTCAAACAACATCTGCCAATATTTTCACTTTTTCTATTACCACATGACCAGTTACTGAACATGACAGATTCCTAAAACTGGATGCCTAAGATGAGGCATAGACAATTTCCTACTTCCTGGAATAGTTGTTAATAATATTATTCGTAGTTCACACACATGCACACTGTGTGATACAGCTTACTAAGCATAATGCTTTAGGAAGTAAATGAGAAAAAGGATACCTTGTAGTTCTTTATTTTCTAAAACCATGTATCACACATTCAATTTAAAACCTAGTAGAATATTCCTTACTTCATTTGATATAATCAGACCCTGTACCTGAAAGTCATAAATACTATTAATGCATTGTTAGTATCTGAGATATTACATAACAGAAATATTTAATTTATGTATATTCTTGATTAATACAAGAGAATAACAAATAAGAGCTAATATATTTCTAAGTGTAAGATCTCAAAATTATATGAGTGGTTTAAGTTAGTTCATATTAATAAGAGAAATAGAAACAAAGCATTTATAAAAATTAATTTATTTAAATATGAGATGATTAGTTATACAGTTAATTTTTCAGTGGCTTCTATGGCACAAAAAATTAACTCATTTATATTCTTTTGAAATAAATGTTAAGGCACGCTGAAAAGGCTATAATCTTACTAAAAGAGACCTGTTGAATATTAAATTCAAACTCTGTGCCAATGTTCCTTGAAGATGAACATCAAACACTTAGAAACATAAATTACATATTATTTATGGTTATAAACAGCATCACTAGTGCCACTTTTCCATTTCCATCTCTTAAATCATGCTACTTCTTAACTGATGATTCTGCTCTCATGATTTAGCATACTCATCTATTTTATGATTTATTCTTTCATGGAGAGGTAATGAGAAAAAAATTCTAAAACATATATAGATAGAAGATGGATAGATAGATAGATAGATAGATACTTGATATTTTCTTTATCCATCTATCCTGTGGACACTTAGCTTGGCTAATGTGAATAAAGCTGCCGTGAACATGGGGGTGCAGCTATCTCTTAGAGATACTGATTTCATTTCCTTCAAATACACAGCCAGTAGTACAATTGTGGCTTCAAACGGTAGTTCTATTTTTAATTTTTTGAAGAAACACCATACTGTTTTCTACACTGTTGGCAGGAGTATAAAATGCCAATTTATGTTGAGTTAAATTGTTCATATGTATTGATTCTGGGCTCTCTGTTTCACTGGTTTGCCTCTGCATCAAATCCAGTATTGTTTTTCCTAATGTAGTTCTTCCAATGTGCTCTCATGAAGCATTCTATTCATTCTATCATATTACCTACCCCCACTGCATTGTAACTTTGTATTTTCCTACTCCCTTATAGTCATTTTAGATTTTAAGCTCTATGGGGCTAGGAGCTGTGTCTATAGTGTGTACTCTGCCAGTGCTTGAGGCAGATTAGTCATAAAAATGTACTCATCGAACATTGATATCTGAGAGGGAAAGACTCTTTAAGTCTTCCTTTCAAAATTTTATAAGATATTTTGCATATTTTCCCTCAGATTTCTGAATAATGTGTTAAGCACCCCTCCCAACTCATTGCAATTTTACCTGGGATGATATTAAATATATGGATTCATTTGAGAAGAATATATGACTTTCGATATTGATTCAATATTGAATTTATGATTTTCCATTTATAAAAGTGGGATGCATTTTTTTTTTTTTTTGCGGTGTGTGGGCCTCTCACTGTTGTGGCCTCTCCCGTTGCGGAGCACAGGCTCCGGACGCACAGGCCCAGCGGCCATGGCTCACGGGCCCAGCCGCTCCGCGGCATGTGGGATCCTCCCAGACCGGGGCACGAACCCGTTTCCCCTGCATCGGCAGGTGGACTCTCAACCACTGCGCCACCAGGGAAGCCCGGGATGCATTTTTTATGAGATTTGTTTTAGGCTTCTCACTAAAATTTAGTATTTTTCTCTCTTGTGAAGTATATCATGTGCTACTTATTATTTTATAAATGAAAGAGTTTTTTGTTAAACTTCTCAACTAGTTATTGCTGGTTTAATAAATTCTTATTAATTTGAACAGTTTTGTACTTCATTTTCATGGGGTTTACAGGTACATAATTGTATCTTAAGTACATTTTAAGAATTTGGATCATTTTTCTGATATTGACTACTCTGATTTCTTTTTATTGTGTCACTGATAGGCTAATATTTCCAGAACAATATTAAATACCATTAGTGATCATTATTTTCAGTTGTCTTAATTTTTACAGAAATGACTCTAAAGTTTCAACATGAAGTTTAAAGTTGACCGTTTGCTTCAGATAACTTTTTTTGTTATGCTAAAACTGTTTTTTATTGTATTCTTAGTTTACAAAGAGATTTTCCCAAATGCTGACGGTTTGAACCGAAGGACTCACTGCTTATTATAGGTATTTGAGGCTACTATGGAAGTTGACATAGTCCTTTCAATGAAAATGTCTCTCTATCCTCCTACAGTGAGGAAGGACAAAGTGGAAGGATAGTAGAAGGTCAGTGTTGTGTCTCTTTCTTCAAGGGAAGCAATCAGTGCACTGCCAGAACACTGATGCTCTGGTACATAAAGTTTACAAAGTGAAGTTTATTTTTTTCTCCATTAGAGGAAAACATATATTTGTTAAATCAATCAATCAATCACTTAATGAATACTTAGTGCCTAGGATGCTTCAAAGACTAGGCAAATGTTAGCTATATACAGATTAGTTATAAAACTAGAGTCACCTCAGAAGCCTGTATTAACCTGCTCGTTTTCTTATTTGTAAAGAAATAATAATTAAATAACCCTTATTTTCTTAAAGGGACTCATTAAATGTGGCCCTTTAATGACTGTTGTTTGGGCTATAAAGTGTTCTTAAAATAAGTAAATTTCCTGTGGGATGTCCATATTATTACTTATTTATAAAAATTAGAAGACACATAGGATATATGTTCTCACATAGCAACATGTGGCTTTAGTTGCCACATTCCCCACCACTCCCTACTGTCCTATTCCCATTCCATTTACCATTCATATCTTTAAAGGCATGTTATGTTGTGAGTTTTATAAGCCCTTATAAAAGTGGATTGTTTACTCAGAATTTTTGAGCCAGGGAGGATGCTACTAGTTATTTGGAGATGATTTTGCCTAGGTAGATAAATATAAATCTTCTTGTACAATGTTTTTAAAACTATAATTACTTTTAAATATACATTCTGAATTCCAGTCTTGTTCCTAATAAATGGTCAGCAAAAACAATTTTTAATATCCCTGGTAAATGACTGCTCAGAGCCAAGTAGAAAATAATTTCTTTCAATTCTACAGAGTTTTGTAGTTAAAAACCATTTTCCTGTACATCTTTCTCTAACTGAACAGAGGACAATGTGTCTGGCCCATTTTTTAATATTTTATAATGCTTGGCATGATGCCTTACACGGAGTAGATAGTCAATAAATATTTGTTACGCAGTATATAAAAGAAATGACCCATTCCATGGTTTGTAGTAGCAGAAAAAATATTTTGGGGTTAGATAGTCAGCTTCAATTATTTCCAAAAGCACTTATCAACATGGTCACTTTCTCATCATTACCAGAAGAACAAAGTAACTTTTACAAATGGTTGAAAAAAGATTGAATGTACATATATGATTCGCTGAAAACTACGCATATTTTTCAATTATTGAACTGGGATTTTTCATTGTAAAAATACATTAAGGGGGCTTCCCTGGTGGCGCAGTGGTTGAGAGTCCGCCTGCCGATGCAGGGGATGCGGGTTCGTGCCCCGGTCTGGGAGGATCCCGCATGCCGCGGAGCGGCTGGGCCCGTGAGCCGTGGCCGCTGAGCCTGTGCGTCCGGAGCCTGTGCTCCGCAACGGGAGAGGCCACGGCAGTGAGAGGCCCGCGTAACGCAAAAAAAAAAAAAAAAAAATACATTAAGGAAAAAATACGATGCTAGAAATTGCTTGTAAAAGAGTTATGTAGGCACCTGATACTTAGGACCAATTGGCCAGTTAAGTGTTTTCAAATGTCAGCTTTCAATCACTTGAAAAGCCAATTATATCCAAAATAAAGATACCAACTCCAGGCCGATAGAACTAGATCATTTTATTGAGGGATTAAAAGCTGATTTGAGCAAATACTTCAAGAAAAAGCGAGGGAAGGAATATTTGAATAGAAGTCCCAGAATGAATCATTTTAGCCCTATCTTTAACTTTCCTACTTAAGAATGGATTGCTATATAAATATCTTTGCTTCTTTAAGTTCTTTACTTTACTATGAATATCCCAACTGCTTGAAAGCAAATTCCATGAAAAAACAGACCATGCAAGTGTTGTTCCTCCCTTTGGCACAGACTAATTTCTGCAAATACAGTCAGTTATGCTAAGGTTCTCTTCCAATTGTTCTTAATCTTGGCTGTAAAGTAGAACCACCTGGGGAGATTAATGTAAAAATTACATATCTGGGTCCCATCCACGGAGATTCAGATTTGATTGATCTGAGGTGCATCCTGGGCATTTTCTTTTCCTAACTATTCCTCTTTACTTTAGCCCACAGCAGTTTGAGAACCACTTGTCTAACCGATGATTCATAATATCCCATTAGCACCTCAGAATATCTTATCCTCTCACTTGCAGGTGAAAAAAAAAAAAAAGATGTTTTCTTTGCTTCAGATTCCATGGAGTAAAATATATAAAAACACAGTTTTACAGAAAGAATGATCCAGGTAAAGGTTGTTTTAAACCTAATGCAATGTCTGATTCTGTCTATATTTTCTTGACTATTTTTTTCAACCTCTTCTTGAGAGACAGAGGAAGAGAGAGATCTTTGCATCCTGCCATTTCCATATACCCATGGTTATATATCCTGAATATATCTATAGTCTCCGTTCTCATATATTATTTGAAGCTATAATTTTTTTCCCACTCGAAACAACCACATCAACAAAAGGCAAATGTTCTTTTCTTTCTTGCTCTAAGCATTACACTGCTGAACTTTCAACAGCTTGTGTCACAATTGCCACCATATCTAACCTTGAATATGCTTTCTACAAGCTTCTATTGAATTGAAAAAGCACTTTAATCACTTTGAGACTATTTCTCACTGAGAAACAGGAGTCCCTGAATGATTACAGAGAATAAAAATTCTTCAATATATCAAAGACATTTCATCCTCATTACTAGTATCCCTCATGAGAGCACTGATAGCATTATAGCACCCCATGACCAATTTTCAGAATTTGAATAAGATTGAACACAATGTGAACTATACCTCTGTGTCAAGATGGCAGAGCCCTCTTTTAATTTTGAAACTCACTTTTACCAGGCAGAATGGATTCTGATAGTACTGTTCAAACCAAAGTGAGACATCGTTCTCTAAGTGAGACCCACAACCAGAAACATAAGCATCATCGGAGAACTTGTTAGAAGCCCAAATTCTTAGGCCCTAACACACACTTACTGTACCAGAATCTCTGGGAGCGGGCCTAGGAATCTGTGTTTTAATAAGCACCCCCCAGGTGATTCTGATGCATGTTAAAATTTTATAAGCACTATTCTAAAGGGAAGATGGCCCCCTTATACCTAGAATAAACTAACTTCAACCCATGTCAGAGTAAGGGAAGAGACAGGTAGATATTCTTTTATACTCTGATACCTTCAGGGAGTTGTGAAGTCTAAAAAGGAAACATTTACCCAACATAAAAAATAAATAAATAAATAAGACAGTGATTAAAGGGTCAAATCGCAGGTTGCTACAATTCAAGGGATGTTTAATGGTGTTACATAGAAAATAACACGGCATTCATGCTTCTGTACCATGGGAGGATTCTGTAGAGGTTGGACCCAATGTGGAATTTAATCTTTCTCTCAAAAGGAATTGAGATATAATGCAGCTCCGTCTGAACACAAAAGAAGCTGGCCAGGGGCACAAACATGTCTCAGAGAGACAGAGAACAGAACCCCCAAATGCTAGCCTACTACACAACATTTCCAGGAAATAAGTCACTGAGAGAAGCCATTTTCAGAGTGCCTGGGAAGAGAAAGCTACCTCCTGCATGAATTCTATGAAACTAAAAGCATAAACAAGTGAAGCTCAAGAGATGCAGTCAACAAAGGCCTTGTTTTTATACCCATTCCTCTGCCAAAAGAAAAAAAAATCTCTAATGGCTCCTTTTTTGTGTCTGGTTATAGAAAAATCTTATTCTGAAATTTGAGTTTGATAAAAGAACTATTTCCTGCAAACAGGATAGAATGAGATAACATGATTAGTCATGCCTGTCCACTGAAAGGAAGGAACAGAAGACATTGTGCAACGGTAAGTGTAGATCTCCATATGTGGCAGATTACACACGTGCAGTTATTCAAAGGCTTATATGAAGAAGGCTGGTATGGATAGCAGCTGCTTCTACTAGCTGGAGAGATTCAGGGCAGTTTGAGAATACAAACTTTCCAACCTCATTCATGCCTCCAGAGCATGTTCCCAATCAAACATGTATCATAAGGCTCTGCTCTTTACTTCTAGTTCCCCTACCTTAGCTTAAAATCCTGGGAGAGTTGGGCATTTAATTAGTGCTGCAACTCTGCAACTCTCACAGTCAAGGCATGGGTGCAGTCTTCAGTCATATATGCCCTATCGCAATAGGAGATGGGTACTTCTTTAAAGCTACTTTTCAGTTTTCTGATTTTCCGTTTGTGTTCTGTGTTGGGTATTTACAACTTTTAATATCTTTTTCTCCCTCTGTATGTTCTTAGGGCCATCAGAGAAAGATATAATATGTACAGTCATGTTTGTCACCATAGTGACTAACTGCCATAGCTACTTTATCTCTCAATACTTTTGCCTCTATCTGTATGCCATCTCATGCACCACCAGTGATAATCTGAGAAATAATGATCTCACAAACAGACCATTACCCATCTGAAAGGAGGCTATCGGTGTGCTTCTTAAAGAACCCTCCAAAATCTTTTACTGTATCATTCAGGGCCCTGGCAGAAATCCTGTGGACTTGATGCAGTATTAATAAATTTCAAGAACTCACTCTCCTACCGTTCAGTCTTCTGCTGTGCCTCCCAATTGCCAAACCCAAGTGGAAATCAGGTAGTAGAGAGCCAGTTGATATGGTTCATCAATGCCTCTGAGACACGAAGTGGAGGATGAATCTGGAGAAGAAAGTGGAAGACATCTAGTATACCTACTATCTAAGCACTAAACATAGTATTTGACTTTCAATTTTCTTGCTTGATAAGAAAATCTACCAATATTTCTATTTATTATTATTATTTTTTTTTGCGGTACGCGGGCCTCTCACTGTTGTGGCCTCTCCCGTTGCGCAGCACAGGCTCTGGACGCGCAGGCTCAGCGGCCATGGCTCACGGGCCCAGCCGCTCCGCGGCATGTGGGATCTTCCCGGACCGGGGCACGAACCTGTGTCCGCTGCATCGGCAGGCGGACTCTCAACCACTGCGCCACCAGGGAAGCCCTACCAATATTTCTTGTAAAATGTTTAATATAGATGCTGACATCTGCTTTTTCTTATTCATCCAAGTGCAGAAAATATAGCAAGCCTGAGACTGCTATCCTTAGAAAGCCCTGCTTGTCAGTTTGACCCTTGGCTGTAGTCCGGTAACTTGGCTGGGAAACATTCTCACAGTGATATAAAATTTTGCTTAATGATAAGAGTGGTTCATCATGCCTAACCTGTATAATGAGGTTTATGCTGAGCATCTGCTTTCCTTTGAAAGTGTGGAATTTCAGTGCTTATAGTCAATCATGTGACCAACCCGAATAAAATTCCTGGACTGCTAGGCTCAAAAGAGCTTCCCTTAAAAAAAAAAAAGAGCTTCCTTTATAGACCATTTCACATGTGCTGTTACAATTGACTACTGGAGGAATTAAGCTCATCCTTTCCAGTGTGACTCCACTGGAAAAAGACTCTTATAAGCTTGTGCGTGGTTTCCTCTGGACTTCACCCCATGCACCTTTTCCCTTTGCTGATTTACCTTTGAATGCTTTCACTGTGATAAACCGTAGCCATGAGTACCACTCCATGCCAAGTCCTATGAGTCCTCTGAGTGAACCACTGAACTTGGAGGTGGTCTTGCAGATCCTCAACATAATACCATACACTAGTGTTATAAAATCATAGATAGAATTTTTACTCATTCATTCAAACATTTTTGACTGCCCTCTGTAAGAGAGCCATTTGGTGTGTTTAGAAAATAATCTTAAAAATTAAACAATTTTCAAAACCTATAGTTTAGCTATTATAATGAAGTTAAAAGTTATTTTCAAGTAGACATAAAACTTCCTTGTTTTATTTTGCCATTATCCTACATTGCTGTCCCAAATAATAAAACAATGTAAAACAGAAAATTCAAGTGTTTGAATAAGACGCCACTGTCTACCAATAGCATTACTTCTCAGAAAGACACAGAGCATGAGATTTGGGGCATAGCATTTATCTTTTATAGAAATTTCTCCAAGTACTGAAACAAATATTAGGAAACAAGTGTATATGCTTTAGGATCAAAGTAATAACAATGATCTTTTTGATGCTAAGTCTAAACCTACTCAGGCTTATGATTAACAAACTTGAGAGGTAACTTTATGTGTCAATATACATAAGATCTTTGACCAAATATATACTTATGTTTTAAAAGTTGAACTCAACTTTTTTTTCTTATTCATGATTTCCAAATGTTCTACTTAACCTTTTCTTCCTCCACCTTATTTTAAAATCTTTACGCATTAAACACTTCTAAATAACAACTTTAGGTTTTGAGGTCTATGCTTTGTTTTAATCTCAGCAACAGCTGTCTAACATAATAGAAATTTGAGAAATCCCAATGCTTTTTAATCAACATTTTCTTGCATATTTTAGAAGTCTATAATTGAGAGTTTTCTACCTCTTGTAACAACAATATGGGCAAAAGGTGTTTTTAAAGTAGGAGAATAAAAATACAAAAATGAACTAAATTAACTGAGGTCTCTTAAAACTAAAAGTAGCCTTACAATTATTTTTCTATACTATAAATCCGACCACTAAATAGTTTTATTTATAGAGCAGAGACAGATGTTTAAATACATTAAAAGCTATCTACTTTAACACGGTGTCACATTTGGGGATTGGGTATATTTCTTTTGAACTGACCAAGAATGTCCGTGGTATATTGTGTTAGATCAGTTGTTGACCTTCAAGAAGATGTGAACTTTATGAAGAAAAAAAGCCCATGTAGTCATAGTAAAACGTAGTGACTAATGGCCGTTTTCTTTATAGTGATTCTAGGGATGGAAAGAAAAAAATTGGTTTAAAAATATTGGAATCACAATAAAAAATAAAAAAAAAAACCACCCAAACTCAGTAATGGAACCTATATGAGAGAAATGTATATATAATTTTAGAGGTGGAAAATTTTTTCCTCTACCCTTCTGGGTTCTTCTGGGTGATCTAATAATTAAATTGGCATGAGACAGATTAACAGGAGAAAAACACATTTAATTAAGTACATATGGGGGTCCCATAGAATACGAAACCCCTAGGCAGTCAGGCAATTGAGCCTTACATGCCATTCAGAGCTAAGAAGGGGATAGGGATCTAGTACTGCAAAGGAGAGAAAGACCATTTACAGGAAGACAGAAAGAAAAAACGTTTAGTAAATAAATGATTTCCATGCCATGCAGAGACAATGGAAGACCGAGAGAAATTTGAAACAGGCCCTGCTGAGCTCCCCCACGCCTCCACCTCTGCCCCTCCCCAGTTTACCACATCTAGCCCACACTCTTTGCAGTTCTCTGGTGATAACTCTCTTCCTGGACCAGGTCCTCTATCTAAATCTTTTAGGCAGTTAAGGGGGAGGTAAAGGCTCTACCTGAGTCTTTTAGGCCTCGATCATCTTCAGCTCAGAATAGTCTGCATGCCAGTGTGACACATTCTGAGGAGACTTATTCTGAATCCCATCAATATATACATATTTCCACCAATAAGATTACAGAGAGAATCTTTCATCATTTATTCCTTTTATCTTTAAAAATAATACATGTTTGGGAAACAAAAACAATATTTGTGGAAGAAATTACTTTTTCACTGTGGAGTAAGAACAGTGATATTTTAAAATGAAAACATTCGGGGGAAAAAAAAGAGATGTTAAGGTTATGGCAGTTTGCTCATATACAGTCTACCATTTTTCAATGCTATCTTTTCTCCTGAAATTTCATTTAAAGCAAAATGGCAGAAACTTGCTTTTTTAAAAATTCTATTTATTTAGTGTCAGTTAAGAAAAATAAAAATCTCATATGAGAATAGTAGAGAGTTTTCATGCAGAGGATATCAATAGGTATTTCACTTTCCACATGGCAAACAACCCAATGGATTAGGTCTAGCTGTGACCACAGAACTTTTCTAGCTGGAAGCAGATGATTAGTTGTAACTAGAACATACATAAAATAGCTGCCCTCTCTAAAACCCCAGCAATAATCTCATTTTATTTTCAGACTAGTTTTTATAAGTAATGTGTATCTAAAATATAGAGTAACACATATATTATAAAATGAAAGAAAACTTGCTTCCTTTTTATCTGGGAGAGAAGAGGTCATGTGTTACACTGTAGCTGTCTTTTGGTGAGAATATCACAAATTAATTTGATTTGGCTTATGTATTAAAATATCAAAACAAACCAAAAACAACAACATAATTATTCCAACTCAAACATCTGAGGAAGTCTATTGGTAAAATTTATGCTTGAGGCATATTCTTTTGAAATCAGAATGAATATATTCATAAGAAAACAAACGCAAAACTAACTACCTTGGTATAGAAATGGCTATCTGGTTGGTTGTTGGGTAAAAAATGGAATGTATGTAACTAAAATAGGCCAAAAATTTTTATTATAGTTTACCTAGTGAATTATTTTACTCTCAAAATAGATGCAGTCAAATTTTAGATTTATCACAGCTTTTCTTGGATTACTTCTTTCATAATGTAGAATTCAATGAGTCACTTGCTTTGGTGGAGAGAAAATCAGTACTACAAATATACTTATTTTTTTCCATAGAAATTCCCAATAGAAATTATTCTATGATCCAATACATTTCTTAGTGAAGAAATATATTCTATTACTGAAATAGAAGTATGTACTCAATATTGCTTAGTCATTTTATCCCGTAGTACTTAATTATATTGCAACCCAGTTTTAACAGTATAAATCATTTTCTTTCCTGTTTATATAGCATAACTTTAAGTAATCATGCATTGCAATTCTTAGGTAGCTTTCCAATTGGGATTAAAAATATCAAGGTAAAGTTTGCTCTCTAAAACTGAAAACTATAAAAATCAACACAGAAAGAAGTATACTCAAGATCTGCAGCATTATTATATTCTAAGAGACAAACTTGAAATTGATTCTTAATGAGAGTGTTTTGTCACTTCTATTGAATCTGGGGGTTTCTGAAAACACTGTAACCAATAGAACTGTTGACCACATAAATTAGGTAATTGTTATTTTCACAGAGCAAAGGACTACTAATCTTCATAAGAAAAATCTAGTTAGTTAGAGGCGTTATTATTTCTCCAGCAAGATTAGAGGTAGAAAACACCTTATCCAACTTACAAAGATTTTTATCCTTTTGGTAAATTTAACCAGAGAGTTTATCAGGCTTCTAATATGATAACCTATCATTAAAACCTTGGTTATAATTCTTCATGGTACTCATGCTTGGCAAACAACTTTGGGTCATAATTTTATCTCTTTTATAAAGACCCATAAGAGTGAAGGAGTTATCTGACAACATTATTTAAAGTTTTTGTACATTTGACAGTTATACTAACCAGGGTAAACTAACATATTTTTAGAATGAAAATCAGTCTTTCAGGATTTAATTTAGCATGTCTGTTGTCACAAAGCCCAGTTACTTCCAGATGAATTAATAACATCAATATGAATGTTTAAAGACTAGATATTAGATGTGTAAGGATCACATGAAAGTACTAAAACCTTGTTATATCATGTCTGAAATACCAAAATCACTTTCTATTTTATAACTTTTGATGCATTCATTCTTTCAGCAACTATAGAGCTATGTTCCACATGGCAGTCTAGACACTAAAAACACAAAAGCAGAGTAGCAGATATGAACACAACCACAGTTAGCAAAGTGTTTTATAATAGGTATTTGTTTTAATTGGGACATAGTTGACATATAACATTATGTAAGTTTACATTGTGTAAGTTTAAGGTGTATAATGTGTTGGTTTGATACACTTATATATTGCAAAATGATTACCAGCATAGCATTAGTTAACAGTTCTATCACATCACATAATTATTGTTTCTTTTTTGTGGTGAGAACAGTTAAGATCTAGTCTCTTAGCAACTTTGTAGTTTATAATACAGTATTTTTTACTATACTCATTATGCTGTACATTAGATCTCCAGGACTTATTTATCTACTAGTTGCAATTTTGTACCCTTGAATTTGTCCCCAATTTTCCCACCCACCAACCCCTGGTAACCACCATTCTAGTCTCTGTTTCCAGAAGTTGTTTTTTTTTAGCCTCTACATATAAGTGATATCATACATGTCTTTTTTGTCTCACTTATCTCACTTAGCATAATGACATCAAAGTCATTTCGTGTTGTTGCAAATGGCAGGATTTTTCTTTCTTTCTCATGGTTGAATAATTCATATTTATATATCTACCACATCTTTATCCATTCATCTGTTGACAGATACTTAGGTTGTTTCCATGTCTTAGCTATTTTGGATAAACATGAGAGTGCAGATATCTCTTTGATATACTTTTTTCATTTCCTTTGTACCTATACCCAGAAGTGGGATTGCTGGATTATATGGTAGTTCTACTTTTAATTTTTTGAGGAACTTCCATGCTGTTTTCCACAGTGGCTGTACCAATTTATATTTCACCATCAATGAACAGAAGTTCTCTTTTCTACACATCCTTGCAAACACTGGTTATCTCTTGTCTTCTTGATGACAGCCATTTTAACAGGTATGAGGTGATATTATGGTTTTGATTTGCATTCTCTTGATAATTAATGACATTGAGCAACTCTTCCAGTACCTGTTGGCTATTTCTATGTCTTCTTGGCAAAAATGTCTATTTAGTTCCTCTGCCCATTTTTTAATTGGATTATTTGTATTTTGGTATTGAGTTGTATGAATTCTTTTCTATTTTGGATATTAACGCTTTATCAGATATATGGTTTGCAAATATTTTCTCCCATTCAATAGGTTGTCTTTTCATTTTGTTGATGGTTTCTTTTGCTGTGAAGAAAAGCAAAGCTTTCATTTTATGTAGTCCCACTTGTTGGTTTTTGCTTTTGTTGCTTGTGCTCTGTGTCACATCCAAAAAAATTATTGCCAAGACAAATCTTAAGGAGCTTCTTCCTACGTTCACTTCTAAGTGTTTTATGATATCAGGTCTTATGTGTAAGTTTTTAATTGATTTCTAGTTAATTTTTGTGAGTAGTGTAAGATAGGGATCCAATTTCATTTTGCTACCAGTTTTCCTAACACCATTTGTTGAAGAGGCTATCCTTTTCCCATTGCGAGTTCTTGACTCCCTTCTCAAAAAAGAATCATAAATAGTATTAACAAAAAACAGTGAAATTAAAAGAAAAAAAATAATTCATTCTTCCTGAGAGTGAGAAGGAGTTTAGTAGATAGGAATCAGAGAAAGCTTTTTAGAAAATGTTATATTTTATCTGAGTCTTTAAAGATGGAGAAGGAATTATTGTATGCAATCCAAAAATGGGCAGAAGACCTAAATAGACATTTCTCCAAAGAACATATACAGATTGCCAACAAACACATGAAAGGATGCTCAATATCACTAATCATTAGAGGAATGCAAGTCAAAACTACAATGAGGTATCATCTCACAACAGTCAGAATGGCCATCATCAAAAAATCTACAAACAATAAATGCTAGAGAGGGTGTGGTGAAAAGGGAACCCTCTTTCACTGTTTGTGGGAATGTAAACTGATACAGCCACTATAGAGAACAGTATGGAGGTTCCTTAAAAAACCAAAAATAGGACTGCCATATGACCCAGCAATCCCACTACTGGGCATATACCCTGAGAAAACCATAAGTCAAAAAGAGTCATGTACCACAGTGCTCATTGCAGCTCTATTTACAGTAGCCAGGACATTGAAGCAACCAAAGTGTCCATCAACAGATGAATGGATAAAAAAGATGTGGCACATATATACAATGGAATATTACTCAGCTGTAAAAAGAAACAAAATTGAGTTATTTGTAGTGAGGTGGATTGACCTATTGTCTGTCATTCAGAGTGAAGTAAGTCAGAAACAGAAAATCAAATACCGTATGCTAAAACATATATATGGAATCTAAAAAAAAAAAAAAGGTTCTGAAAAACCTAGGGGCAGACAGGAATAAAGATGCAGACGTAGAGAATGGACTTGAGGACATGGGGAGGGGGAAGGGTACGCTGCGAGGAGGTGAGAGTGTGGCATGGACATATATACACTACCAATGTAAAATAGATAGCTAGTGTGGAGCAGCCGCATAACACAAGGAGATAAGTTCGGTGCTTTGTGACCACCTAGAGGGGCGAGATAGCGAGGGTGGGAGGGAGACGCAAGAGGGAGGTGATATGGGGATATATGTATAGCTGATTCACTTTGTTAGAAAGCAGAAAGTAACACACCAGTGTAAAGCAATTCTACTCCAATAAAGATGTTAAATAAAAGAACTAAAAAATTATATATGTCAAAATAGCAATTCTCCCCCAATTTATCTCTACATTCTTGAAATTCCTATAAAAATTCCAGCAGAAATTAAAAATGGATAATAAGCCCTAAATGCAGTAGCTAAAATATAAGATTTCCTGAAGAAAACATAGGAGGAAGTCTCCATGACTTTGGGTTAGGAAAAGAGTTCTTAGATATGACAAAAAAAGCACAACGCATAAGAGAGAAAAAATTACAAATTGGATTTCACCAGTTTTTAAATTGTGCTTGAAAATTTAAATTGCATTAAGAAAATACTTGGGAGAATTTTTTTGCAAATTACGTGAGGACAAACAACCATTAAAATGTAGGCAAATATCAGAAAAGATATTCCACCAAAGAAGACGTGTGAATGGCTAATAAGCCTGTATAAAGATACTTAGCACTAAGGAAATACAAATTAAAATCTCAATAAGATACCACTATACATCCAGTAGAATGGTTATAATCAAAACAGCAGGAATACCAAGTGATGGCAAGAACATGTAGAAACTGGAACTCTCATATGTTGCTGAGGGATGTAAAATGTTACAGCCACTTTAAAATAATTGTCAGATTCTTATGAAGTTAAGCATAAAGAGAGCATACAATTCAGCAGTTCCACTCCTGGGAATGTACCTGAGAGAAATGAAAACACATTTCCATACAAAGAGATGTATGTGGATTTCATAGACACATTATTCATAATAGCCAAATGTTCACAACTGGCAAATGGATAAAGAAAATGTGGTATGTCCATAAAATTGAACACTATTCAGCAATAAAAAGATGAAGCACTGATACATAATACAACATGAATTAACCTCAAAAACATGCTAAATGAAAGAAGCCAAATGCAAAAATAAGTACTTGTTTTCTTCCTTTTATATCATATATCCAGAGAAGGCAAACATAGACAGAAAGCAAATCAGTGGTTGCCTAGGGTTGAGAGTGGGAGTAGAATTACTGCAAACGGACATGAAGCATTTTTGAGGTCAGTGGAAATGTTCTTAAACTGGAATGTGGTATAGTTGCATAACTCTATAAATTTACTAAAATTTATTGAATCATACATTCATAGCAAGTGAATTTTACAGTACATAAATTGTCTTAATAAAGTTGTTTATAAATTAAAAGTAAAATAATATAGGGTGGCAAGAAGTGATTTGAGGTATAGATGAAACAGATTTGTGACTGGCTGATAATTGTTAAAGCTGCAAATGTATGGAATTTCATTTCTCTCTTTTTATGGTTATCTAAAATTTCATAGTGTGTTCTCGATTTAGTTCTATTTTAATTCATTTTCCTGAATCATAGTTCTTTTGATCTGGATTCTGACATTCTTCTGTTTTTTACTTCTTTAATGTATCTCCATTCATTTCCTTTGTTTCCCACTTCTGGGAACCCTATCATTGGATAGCTGGCCTCCTAGATGGGGCTCTAATTGCCTTTTTGTTCTTTTCAATGTTTAATTTTTTGTGTTTTTTTTTTTTATTTTGGAAGAAATTTTATTGACTTTCTCTTACCTTTCCATGGTCTGTTTTCTGACTTTTATGCATTTAACTCTCAAAGGCTGATTCCTAGTCTTTGAATGTTTTCTTTTCTCATAGCAGGCATTATTTTATCTCCCTAAAAATACTGATGATAGTATTGAGATTTTTGTCTGCTTCTTTCATTGTTGTTTGTCTCTTCTCATTTTCTTTAAGCTGTCTTCTGTATTGGTGCTTTCTTTTAGTATCTGTATGTTACTTGACTTTCATATTTAGAGTGAGATTCTGAAAAAGATCGAAATAGATGAGAGTGTGTGTGTGTGTGTGTGTGTGTGTGAGAGAGAGAGAGAGAGAGGGAGAGAGAGAGAGGATGTCAACATTCAGTATATATTGCCTTTCATTTGCTACAATTATTTGCAGCAAAGTACCTCAACGTCTCATGCTGCTGAGTCTCAGCCTCAATTTCTCCTGTAGATGTGGGAGATTGGTGGCTTCCCTCTGCCCAGAGTTGCAGACAAACTGGAAGTTTAACTGTTTCTTATAATGTCTTAAACCATCATCCATTTTTAGGTCCATACTCACACCCACTTACTTTCACTCCTTATGCAACAATTTCTGAGTCAAAGTTTCTATAGGATGAGGCAGCTGGCTATTCATTGGCTTCTTCTCTGTAAGAGAAGCTGGCTATTCATTGGCCCTTCACTGTTCTTTTGCTCTGCTGTGTCAATCGTTATGTCTTCCCACTGCTTTCCATTTTCCAAAAAATATGTTGAAATCTCTTGTTCTTGTCTACTATTGTGTTCTCTTTGTGGTTGTAGATTAATAACTTTAAAAGAAATTATCCTTTTGCTGTTCCTGTAATGATTTTTAGAAGGAACAGAGATATGCCCGTGGATTTAAATCTATTAACTGTAACAGAAGATTGCTAGTGAGACCAATGACTAAAATTCAAGGAATGTACTCCACAGCTTGTAAGAAGAATTATAATATTAGCATTATCATAAAGACACTAATCTTTCAGTGTTAAATTTGAAAAATACTGCAGCACTTTATTAACTTTAAAAATAAGACACAAATATCTGGAAATGCAATAAAATGTCCAATGTGATGAACAAGAATCCTGTACACCAACAGCAATCTCTGTGATGGTTTTACATGTTCTGTGTGCATCCTTATTTAAAAAAAATAGTGAACAAATATTTGAAAATAATAATATTACAAATAAATACATTGTTTCTGCTCTCTTGAAATATCAAAAGATCTGGCAAATTCCTGTTAATGGTTAGCTGAGTCTGAGAATTACTTGCCCCTCTTATTTGCTCTTCCATCACAACGCATGTGTTGATACCAGCAAGCTGAAATAGAGCAACCCCAGAGCGTAGGCCAGTGAGGATATAAGGAACAATGTCTTGGCTCACAGGAACATGGTGGAAAATAATGTCCTTGCCCTCATGCTTGGGTAATGAGAGGGGAAGGGCAAGAAACTTTTAACTGAATATTTAATGAAAATTGACTAAATTATAAACTTCAAATTGCTGAGCTTACTTAAAGTCCAAAATTCAGTTTTCTTTCAATTGGCAGAAATAGGGCCTCATGAACAAAGGGAGCTCAGTTATAGACAAATTAAGAAAGTTACACCTGCTCTCCTTAGATTTGTATTGTAAACTTTATACTCACTGTAATTATATATAATTATAATCATATTATACTCATATTTGCTTCCTTTATAAAGATTTTTCAAAGTGGCATTGTTTGCTTGCTTTCCTTTTATTTATTTCAGTCTTTACTTTTCAAATTAGTTTGCCCGTATGGGCTCAACTTCATATTCTGAAATCCTGTTTGAAAAAAATCCAGCTTGGACAATAAGATTTCAGTAAAAATGCTTTTCCCCCATATAACAGTGAATACATTTTAGGACAAAGAGTACTGTGTTAGTGGTTTTGTATCCTAGATCTACTAGGTTACAGATAGATTAGGCAAGTTACTTTAAGTGTTTTGATGCCTCTCTGTCCCCACACATAGATTTTATAGTGACTATTCCAACTTTTATAAATGTATAGTGATGCACACAGGTTATAATTGCGTAAAGTCACTTTAAAATGATAAAGTAACATATAAGATATTATGATATGAATAATTATTGTTATTTTGAAATAATCCCCAAAAGTTTTCAACAAGACTAACTCCTTAAATTCATTCTTTCAAGATTTTGTCATTGAAGATAGTGAGGTTATTTGAAATTAGAATGCAAGATATACCTAGTGTTTATTTTCTTACTATTGAATTAGTCCATAGATATATAGATATAGACATAGATATTGCTATACATTGTTATATATATTGGCTTACTCAATATTCCATTCTAGAATGGAGACCCTGTTAGCTGTAAAACTAAAAAATTACATTTCCTCCATGCCCTTTTACAGTTGTGGTCCTAGCCTGAAAATTAGGTGCATCTGTGAGAGATTTTGATATAGAACTGAGTCAGATGGGGGAAAAAAGTAGATTATAGGGCAAATTTCCAAGTGAGGTGGTGATGTTCTGGAACCAGAGGCTATAGCAATGATTTCCTTTTCAGCAGTTAGCTTCCCATTCATCAGCTTTTGTAACTTCCTCAATTGTGGCAGAGGCAAAGTGGTTCTTACTGCTGGTAGTGATTCTTGGAGGCTTAGTCTAGAGACTTCTCTAGGTCTTTAAACAATGGTTTAAGCACCTATTTTTCCATACTACATACTTTTTGATAAAACTAGCTAGACTGGATTTGTTGATTTTGTTGATTTGTTGACTTGTTAAAAATTCAAAGGTCCTGTTGTATTTTGATATCTTTTGCATCGGCAGGCGGACTCTCAACCACTGCGCCACCAGGGAAGCCCCAGAGAAACCTTTAAAGCCAGCATTTTCTCACCCAGATATTAATTTAAGAAATATTTGCTTTTCCTGCCTGTTCCTTGGACTACTTCATTTCAGATAAATGCATTCTATTACTCTAGATACATGTATACATGTCAAAACATAAGACAAATATACAATATTATTCTGATTTTTCAATGAGAAAGAATCATATACAAAAACTTCACAAAGTAAAGAATTTAATAGAAACAATTGCATCAACATGAATAATGCAATTCAATTAAAAAGTAACATGTCACCTTTATAATCATCTTGAAATTTTTTTAAAGAAACTGGATTTAATTTAAACTTGAAAATTTAATCACAGATATTACCATCTCTCTGAATAATAAGTGCTATGAGATTCAAAACCCTTAGCCTGTTAACGAAATATTATTCCTGTTCTCAAAAGCTCATTCTGTATTTCAAATAATAAGAAAAAAATAACTTCTTGTTCTCAGATCATTTTTAGCAAACTGTTTCTCATTCCCTTCTAACTATGTGTATCAGGCATTTTATTTTTCTACTTTTATCTGTCCTCAGAGATTTTCCACACACACACAAAAATCTCTACTTTGCTCCCAACAGGGAACCCTGGGCTTTCTAACTCCTATCCTTCCAGCCATCAGCCAGGCTGCTTTCCCCACTATCTTTTTTTTTTTCTTGCCTGATACCCACATTCTTAGCTACTTTCCATTTCTTTATACATGCAACTACCTATTTTCAACCCCTCGGGGGTTTTCCTTCATCCCAAAAAGTCTGATAAGAGGGCTTCCCTGGTGGCGCAGTGGTTGGGAGTCTGCCTGCCGATGCGGGGCACGCAGGTGCCCCGGTCCTGGAGGATCCCACGTGCCGCGGAGCCTGCGCGTCCGGAGCCTGTGCTCTGCGGCGGGAGGGGCCACAGTAGTGAGAGGCCCGCGTACCGCAAAAAAAAAAAGTCTGTTAAGAATACTCAGGTTCTGAGCTTCACCCTCTGCTATTCCAGACCAACTTCATCCTTTTTTGTTGTACCCCTGCTAATGTTTCTTTTCATAAAGCGCCACCTCCTGTCTTTTGCCTATCCCATTTTTGTAGATTCAATTAAGCTCTATCTTTTGCATGAAATCGTGCCTGAAAATACAAATGCTGACTATCCTCTGGATTTCCAAGCTCCTTATAATTAATGCAAAAGGATAAGTCCTTATATCTTTCTACATTGTTTATGCTGAAATTTCAAAATTTCAGTTGTTCTAACTACAATCTTTGCTCCCACAGCAGTTTTCCATGATGACAGGAGAGTTACATTATGAGAACTCATATTAGAAAAAGTTAAGAGGAAGGTATTTGACCACGCTACTGTTCTCCATCTGGGTTTGGCTCACTCTTCTGGTTTGATTTTGCTACAAAGTACGTACAGATAAATCACCCTATGAAACTTTGATAGGTACCAATCAGCCAACATAGCATTCACCTGCAGCCAGCAATTCTGTCAACCATAAACTTGACTAAAAAGAGCAATCACTTTTTCTTGTGAAATATTTTGAGCTTTCCCTTAATAAAATTCACTTTGCTTTTATTTAGAGTTACAACCTTTAAGAAGGATATCCCCCCTTATGTATATGAGTTGATAAAGTATAATTTTCAAAAAGATAAAAGCATGACTCTAAAAATTAATGCATTTCAAATATTTTGTTTCCTTAATTATTGAGGGAACCATATGAATTCAAATTAAAATTTGACATATATATGTCACATATATACTTATATATATGTATTCTCTACTGAACATATGTCTGCATTATTATATACAATAAGCTTTTGCATTGCCATCACTTTCCTACAACCTAAGTTGTTTTACCCCCAGAAATGAAATACACTAGTCAAAAATAATGAAAGAATATAATACTGTATGTCAATTATACTTCAATTTTAAAAAGTGAAAGATTCACATTCTTATTGTCAGATAATCACCAGAAAGGTCTGCAATACAACACCTAACACTCCATTGTCAGAAGACCAGGCCATTGCCTTTGCCCGTTTTCTGACAGAGTAAGTTGAGTCTTCAGGCTTTTTTTTTTTTTTCTTTAATTTTTTTTTACATTTTTTTAATTAAATCAGTTATACATATACATATGTTCCCATATGCCCTCCCTTTTGCGTCTCCCTCCCACCCTCCCTATCCCACCTCTCCAGGTGGTCACAAAGCACCGAGCTGATCTCCCTGTGCTATGCGGCCTTCAGCCTTTTAATAGTTTCTGAGCTACTCTTTGATAGTTATTAAGCACGAATCAAGTTCTAGTAGCAACAGGTACTGAAGTTGCAAAGATTTTTTAAAAAGAGAGATAGAAGGAGGTAAAGTTCTGGTTCATAAGCAGCTCACAGTCAGATATAGTAGAATGAGACACAAGGCAATATGACAAGTAAAAGATAAAGGTGTGAGTAAGTAAAATAAACTGTTCAACTTTTCATTGGGGGTGTTATTTTAAAACATTGTTTTAAGAATAGATTCACTGAAGTTAAAAAAAAGAATGAGTCTATTTCAAGAAAACATCAAGCATCATGGAACAAAAGTAGGGAAGGCAGTACTCAGACAACTGAAATTTCAGAAAACCTGCAAGGATTAAAAACAAATATGAAATCCATGTTTCAATACACAGCAAGTGACTCTTGGATTCCCTCAGACTTATGATTGCCTTCCTCAAGTCCTCCTGCTTCTACACTATAAATTCTGTGCCCATTTGAGGTCTCTGGCTTCTGCACCTGTTTTGTACCTTTTACTATCTTTCACTAGAGCATGTTTGTGGGTATCTTAAAGCCTTGGCACCATTTCTTCCTCGGTTTCTTGTGTGTTTCCTGCATCATCCCTTTTCCTTCTTTATTGTTTTTACAAAATTATTATTCTTTAATCTGTGTTTGCTGATCTGTGGGGGAAAAGGTTATGCTTATTCTAGGACTTTGCCTTAATATAAGTAAAATTCTTACAGAGGTTTTTTTGTTTGTTTGTTTTTTAGCTTCAAGAAGAGGAATTTAAAATATTTTATCTTTTCAGGGCCCAGCATTTTCTCTAGCTTGCTTTCTTCACTTCTTCAAGTCAGAAACAAAACAAAAACAAAAACAAAAACAAAAGAAAAGGAGAATAGCTTCAGGTTTTATGTCTTTTGCTCTGTGAAAAATTTATACAAGCCTCTAATATTACCTTTTTCTTCTGTAATATTAATTTACATTATCACAATCAATTGTAGTCATTTTTTCCAGTCTCTTACTCTGTTTTTATTTTCAATATATTTGTTATTAAAACAGGAGATTTAATTTAGAAGAGGATTATAGGAAAGAATGAAGTTCCTTTGCAAGTGCAAAGCCTTAACCTGAGCTATCTTTGATGAAAAAACGTTAAGGAGATAATTTATTGGTATGCATAGGAGCATTAAGGGAAATACATTGGAGAGCATGACTTCTGATTAAAATGCATTCAGGGATCTCTCTCCAACTCTTGTTTCTACATTCTCTGTATTCTGGCTTTATTCTCTCCAGCTGTATTTCTTAAAATAACTAGCATTTACTTTTCTAACTCTAGGATCATGTACTCACAACTTTGTGATCAGTGATAAAAGATCTCTTTTCTCCCAGACACCACTGAACAAAAACCATGGAAATAAGCTTCTTTCTCTAGCTTTAGTTACAAGTTTGTATTCTGGACTACTTTGTTTATTCAAATGATCTTATGAGTTTATTCCTTTATTCTATTAATGTGGTGAATAGAATTAATTGATTTCCAAACATTAAACCAACATACATTCCTGGAATAAACCACATTAGGTTAGTTTTCCAGTTATCTATTGCATAGCCAACTGTCCTAAACTTTGGGTTGCTGTAATAGCAAAAATTATTTATTTACATTTGACAGTGCAGGTGGATGTTTTTTGCTCACAGCCTCTCATAAGGTTGCAGTCGAGCTGGAGTCCCCTCAGTCTTCCTCATCAACATGTAAGGTGGTTGATGCTAGTTGTAGGGTGTGACTTTACCAGAGGCTGCAAACTGGAATACCTACTGGAAATTTCTGCATGTGGTCTGGGCTTCCCCACTCTAATGACTGGATTCCAAGGACACTAGTCCTGAGAGAGAACTGGACAGAAGCTGCTTTGCACTTTATAATCTGGGAATCTAGAAAAATGGTACAGATGAACCTATTTGCAATGCAGAAATAGAGGCACAGAGATAGAGAACAGAAGTATGGACACCAAGGGGGGAAAGGGGGGGTGGGGTGAATTGGGAGATTGGGATTGACATATATCCATTACTATGTATAAAACAGATAACTAATGAGAACCTGCTGTACAGCACAAGGAACTCTACTCAGTGCTCTGTGGTGACCTAAACGGGAAGGAAATCCACAAAAGAGGGGATATATGTATACATATAGCTAATTCACTTTGATGAACAGCAGAAACTAACACAACATTGTAAAGCAACTATACCCCAAGTTAAAAAAAAAAAATCTGGCATGAAGCATCAACTGTACTGCCTCCTATACATTAAAAGCAAGTAACTAAGTCAGCCCATATTCAAGGGAAAAGTAAGTAGCCTTGTTGTGAAACAGTGAAAATATTTGTGGATATGTTTAAAAACCATCATAGTCATGATTATCCTTTTTATTGAATCTATAACTAGATGCAATTTGCTAATATTTTGTTTAGGATTTTTGTATCTGTGGTTGTGAAAGATAATGCTTAGTAATTTTATTTCTTGTAATTTCTTTGTGTGAGGTTGGACAGTGTTCCCTCTTATTCTGTGCAAGAGTATGTGTGAGTTTGGTATTATTTCTTGATGTTTGGTAAGATTTAGCAATGAAGACTTCTGTGCTTGGGGTTCAGTTTCTGAGAAAGTTTTAATCATAAAATCCTTTTTTTTTTTTTTTTTTTTCCCGGTATGCTGGCCTCTCACTGTTGTGGCCTCTCTCGTTGCGGAGCACAAGCTCCGGACGCGCAGGCTCAGCAGCCATGGCTCACAGGCCCAGCCGCTCCATGGCACGTGGGATCGTCCCAGACCGGGGCACAAACCCATGTCCCCTGCATCGGCAGGCGGACTCTCAACCACTGCGCCACCAGGGAAGCCGCATAAAATCCTTTTTTTAAAACAAAATGCTGTTCAGATTTTTCTACCTTTTGTCTGCTTTGGTTTTTTTTTCTTTCTATATATGATTACATCTCATATAACTTGTCAAATTTATTGACATAGACTTTCATTAACTTGTTAGTTTTCTAATGTTCATAAAATGTGCAGACGTGTCCTCTCATTTCTGATTTAGTAAGGGTGTTTTCTCTCTTTTTTCCATTATCTGAATTTTTCAATTTTATTTAACTCTTCAAAAATTCAACTTTGTTTCAGTTCTCTAGATCCTTTTTTCTATTCCTTTGATTTATTCACACATGTATATTATTCTATTGCTTCTACTTATTTTGGGGTTTTTTTTCTTCTTTTTCTAGAGTCTTAGGATTTGGTTTATTAGTTATAACTATTTTTTGAAAATATTGTTTTAGTAACCACAATATGTATCATTAATGTCTCATAACCCCCCCTTGAATTAATATACCACTTTAAATATAATGTAAGAACTTTACAGTAATATACTTCCTTTTACCCCCTCTTATACTTTGTGCTATTATTGTAACATTTTTTTCTCTGTGTTATTAACTAAATAAGATATTGTTAAGATTTTGCTTTAAACCATCATTTGTAAAAATTATCAAGCAAGAAAAATCTTATTGGCTCTACCTTCAAAATAGAATCTTGAGAGATGGATGTATGGATACCTGTGTGCTTAAGCACATATGATAAAATGTTACTGATAGAATATGGATAGTAAGTGTACAGGTGGTTACTGTATAATTCTTTCAATTTTGTTCCACATTTGAAAATTTTTTTAAACAATGTTTTTAAGAAAAGTCTTTTTTTTTTAATTTATTTATTTGTTTATTTTTGGCTGCGTTGGGTCTTTGTTGCTGCGTCTGGGCTTCCTCTACTTGTGGTGAGCGGGGGCTACTCTTTGTTGTGGTCAGCGGGCTTCTCACTGAGGTGGCTTCTCTTGTTGCGGAGCACGGGCTCTAGGCACGTGGGCTTCAGAAGTTGTGGCACATGGGCTCAATAGTTGTGGCTCACGGGCTCTAGAGTGCAGGCTCAGTAGTTGTGGCGCTCGGACTTAGCTGCTCCGCGGCATGTGGGATCTTCCCGGACCAGAGCTCGAACCCATGTCCCCTGCATTGGCAGGTGGATTCTTAACCACTGAACCACCAGGGAAGCCCAAGAAAAGTCTTTTTAAGTAAACAAATATTGAGAGAATTTACCACAAGTAGATCTACACTATAAGAAAAGTTAAAGGAATTTTCTTGGGTGATGGATTTTGCATGGCCCTAGGATTATGAGAGTTTTCTGCCTCTCTTCCAGTGACTTATGTTTTGCTTCATGGGAGAGAAGGGTCTGGGAAACTGTGTGGAGTCCCTCCTCTGACTCTTGCTCTGCTCCTGGTCTTTCTTAAAAACACCTGGTGATGACCAATGGAAGAGACCTTGACAGTGTATATGAAATCACAGAGTTTCAGGGGACTCATAGTCATCTAAACTGTCTTGCTATCTTCTATTTACTCTTTAAGAATGTTTTAAAATTTTAGCTGGTTTTTTTCTTACCTGCTTTTATGATATCCACTTTTTCTTCTAGTGCTTTGTCCAAAGTAAAACAGTTCCTGTGTTTCATCTCTTCCCAGGGAAACTTGTCACTCTTTGGAAATCAGTATACTTACTGCTGTGTGACCTCATATCTCTAATGAACTTAAAATAGATAACACAATTTTGCATATTGTTCAGCTCTTTTCTCATTGTTAGTGAAGTAATGACATTTTCTTGGGGTTTTCAACATCCTAAACAGAAATGGAATAATCAGCTTCACTACTGATAGATATTTTTGCTGGATACAGAATTTTATGTTGATAATCTTTTTGTTTTCTCTTTTAATATGTGACAGATATATTTTCATATTTAGCTGGATTTTATCATTGCTGATGATAAAAAAATTTTTGAGTTTTTGTCCATTTTTACTTATGATGTCTCTTCTTTGGCTGATTTAAAGATTTTTTCCTTTATTTTGATTTTCAACGTTTGACTATTAAGTATCTAGGTGTAATTTTGGGGAGGTTTATCATGTTTGAAGTTTTCTGAGATCCTTGGATTTATGAGTTAAAAGTTTTGTAAAAATTTATATCAGTATATTATTTCTTCAAATATTTTTTCCACCTCAATTTTTATCTTCTTTAATGTTCTTCCCTTCCATTAAAGATCTCTTAGACTCTTTAATATAATCTCTTGTTTCCCTAGGCCTTGGTCCTATACATATTGTCAACTGAAAAAATACTGCACAACCTAAAAGTTGAGAATTATATTTTATTCAGCAGATATTCTGAGGACTTCAAGCTTAGGAGACAACCTCTCAGATAGCTCTAAGGAACTGCTCTGAAGAAGTAAGGGAGGAGCCAGGATATGTAGGAGTTTTTGCAGCGAACATCAGGAACAACATCAAAAGATTATTGTTAATTAAAGAAAACCAGACATCTCAAGTTAACAAACTTAGCTCTTCTATGTAAGGGAAGATACAAAAATCTGGGCTCATTGAAAACATTCATTTGATATGTACCTCAGCTATCTGGGGCCAGTATCCTGTGTTTTCCCATCCTGAGTCTCCTCAGGGTGCACCGTTGGGGGATGGCTGCAGTGGCTGATGGCTTGATGGCAGGCCTTCTGCTTCCATCCTGAGTTCTCTCATGGCTCACCATTGAGGGTGGGGGGAGGAGCTGTAATGTGATGGTTTGGTGGCTGCAACATCCTTTACTGATATGACAGGCAACAGTTTTCGTTCTCATTGTATATGAGCAAACAATGAATCATGAAAAAAATAAACATGAAACCTAAGGAGTTTAGGATAATTTAACATGACTAAGTAAATTTCTACTCACAGACTCTGTTTTAATTATGATATTTTTTACTTATCTTTTCTTCTGCAGTGCCTAATCTGTTTTTAAGCACATTCAATACATTTTTCATTTCATATATAGTATTTTTCATTGAATGATTTTCATTTTCTTCTTTTTTATATTCTTTCATTTTCCATCTTTTTACTTATTATATCCATTGTTTCCTTTATATCACTGACCTCATTTACAGCTGTGGTTTTAAATTCCTTGTCAACTAATTTCAAACTATATAATAACTCTGAATCTATTCTTTTGTTTCTTCTCTTTCTGTTTTCTCTTTTTTTTTTTTTTGAGGAAGGGTTGGGAGGGTCTCTTGGTTATCGGTCACATTTTCCTGTATCTTCACAGTTTCTATGATATTTAAATTATATGCTAGACATTGTCAATCCTATGTTGCTTAGGGTCTGGAATTAATTTCTTTCCTTTAAATGATGCTAACCTTCTTTCTGGAAGGCTGTTAATAAAATGATAATTAGAATGACTGTCTCAAGACTCTGTTTCAGGCTTTCTAGGGACATTCTAGCCATTTTCCAGTGTTATAGTAGCCTTATTTCCAAAGTATAGTTTTAATGTATAGTTACTTCAAGCTGAATCTTCTTTCAAAAACCCTTTTGTTTTTCTTTCTTTAGCTCTAATTTACTGCTAAGAGAAAAAATATTCCTTCATGGTTTGTTAAGACATGGTGTCATAGAGTCAGCAGGTTTGGTCTGTGCTGAGTTCCATTTGTCCTATTGTGCATGAATGACAATTTGGATAGAAGTATAGTGAAGAACACTAATGTAGTGCTCACTTTCATCAGCACTTTCTCATGAGCAATACAGAGAGGACCACTTTACAAACCATTATTATTTTTGGAATAGATCCCAGTATGGAAGAGAATAATTCCATCATTTCATCTTCTGAGAAATCATTGTTTTTTGGTCATTTTCCTCAATTTTGTATTACAATTAAATTTTTTACTTTCATAGCATCAAAATTTATGGGCTTCCCTGCTGGCGCAGTGGTTGAGAGTCTGCCTGCCGATGCAGGGGACACGGGTTCGTGCCCCAGTCTGGGAAGATCCCACATGCCGCAGAGTGGCTAGGCCCGTGAGCCATGGCCACTAAGCCTGCACATCCGGAGCCTGTGCTCTGCAACGGGAGAGGCCACAACTGTGAGAGGCCCGGGTACCAAAAAAAAAAAAAAAAAATTATGACTTCAATTTATTCAAACGTGTGAAGTCAGCTAAATAAACCAGTGCTGACAGTTTTAATTCATTTCCACAGCAATCAATATGCTCCAAAAGGAAATAATTTATAAAAACAACTCAGAAAGAAATTCATGGGGATTAGTTAGTACTACATGACTGAAAGATATTTTGAGCTTGTCCTACACAAAGATAAAATCAAATTTGCTACTTGGAATTAATAAAAGAGAAATTAGAGGCTTGATCTTATAGGGCCAGATGCATGTTTTTCTTTCTTTCTTTTTTTTTAAGTGGGGCTAGGCCTTATATTTGATGTGTCTATAAAATATGAAAAAAATTATATTTTTCTTTTAGAATGTATGTTAGCAAATTACTGCTTGATTGAATGTTTTCATTAAAATTTAAAGCTTTGTTTGGTATACTTTACTAAAAATTCCAAATAAAATTATATACATATATCTATATGAGAAGTAAAGAAATATATATCTTATTATGTGACAACAAATTATGTTAATAGGCAAACATATGTTAACCATTTTTAAAAAATAATTTATTTTATTTATTTTTGCCTGCGTTGAGCCTTCGTTGGTGCACGCAGGCCTTCCCTAGTTGTGGAGAGTGGGGGCTACTCTTCGTTGCAGTGCGCATGCTTATTGTGGTGGCTTCTCTTCTTGCGGAGCACAGACTCTAGGCTCATGGGCTTCAGTAGTTGTGGCACGCAGGCTCTGTAGTCGTGGCACACGGGCTTAGTTGCTCTGCGGCACGTGGGATCTTCCCAGACCAGGGCTTGAACCCGTGTCTCCTGCATTGGCAGGCAGATTCTTAACCACTGCACCACCAGGGAAGCCCATGTTAACCATTTTTATTAGCAATAGGATTTATTTGGCTATTAAGACTGACCCATATATAATTGCTAAAACATTTACAAAATAAAATTTTGAAATTCAAGATATATTCTATGAAATAGTCTTCTGAGGATATCTACTTCTGGCCAACGATGACATAATTTACCCTTTTTCTTCAAACGAGTGAAACATTGGCAGAATATAGGAAATAATGTTTCTCAAGACATTGGACATCAGGCAACCAAGGACAATGATTCTTGGGAGATGGGACTCAAATAAGGTGAACACTAGGGTAATCCCAGCTTACTACCTGTAGAAATATTTCAGGCCAAAGAGCAACTGGTGAGGCCAAGGGAAACATCAACAGACTAAATGAGTTGTCGAGATAGAGCTCTCTGTTCAGGAAGGTAAAGAAAGTAAAGTGCTTAGGGCAGAATAATAGAAAGAAGAGAGCTATTCATGGGGTGAGCTCTGGTCATTTGCAGACAGTATCCCTCCACAATTCAGCTAAGTAATAATTAGTATTTACATGTGAGGGAACTTGAGGCAAGGGAAGGAACTCTTGAAAGAATTAGAGGAACAATCCCTAGTGCTCCCACAGGGTGAGTCTAAGTGCCTATTCCCACCAGCCATCATCAGCCCAGGGTGTTGAGTAAAGTGCTCAGAAGTATTTTGTCTCAGGAGTTGTGCAAATTGTCCCTGTAACTCCACTGCTCTGGTCCCATACAATACAGGTTAAAACTTAATCTGCAAGTTTCAAAATGTTTCCAAGTGTCTTAACTAAATCCAGGCAAAGAACAGAGGAAAATTCACAATACCTGGAGTTCAATAAGACATTACTAGGCATGAAAAGAAGAAAATACTACACATAATTAAGAAAAATATTGATCAAGTGTACTGATTCTGAAATGGCAAATGAATAAAATGATGATCAATTGAATAGAATAGGACATTAGCTTAATGTCTGTCACTGTATCCCATATATTCAAGAATATAGAGGATGATTGAACATATTAAGTAAAAACATAAAGGAATCAAAAAGACAATTTAATTTCTAGAAATGAAACTTCAATGTCTGAGATGAAATTACTCTTGATAGGATCAATAGAAGATTAAATATTACAGAAATAAAAGAGTAATGAATTTAAAGGTATAGCGATAGAAACGATCCAAAATAAAACATACAGAAAAAATATGATAGGAAAACAAATGAACAAATTATCATTTAGCTAAGGGACAATTTCAAGCGCCAAATATGTATGTGATTGAAGTAACTGAAATTCCCAAAAGAGGAGTGGTTTTAAAATATGCCCACAAATTCTTTGCTATTCCTCCTATAAGAGAGGTAGCCTAATCTTCATCCACTTGAACGTGGGATGGACTTAATGACTTGCTTCTAATGGATAGAATTAAATGGCAACAATGGAATGTCTCTGGAGATCAGGTCATAAAGGTCCTGTAGCTTCCTGTTCAGTCACTCTCTCAGGGAAGTTAACTGCTGCAAGAAGCCCATGTGGAGAGAAACTAAAGCCTTCTGCCAACAAGAATCAAGAAACTGAGTCCTCCTGTCATCAACTAGAGGGGTGAGTCATCCTTGAAGCAAATTCTTTAACCCAGCCAAGCTTTCAGGTGACAGCAGCCCTAGCCAGCAAATGACTATAATCACATGAAACATCCTGATTCAAAACAATAAGCATCGTCTGAATCCTTGTCCCACAGAAACTATAATATAATATTTATTGTTTTAAGTTACTTGATTTTAGTAGTAATATGGTATGACTAATACATATTTTGGGTACCTGAAAGCAAAGAGCTAGCATAAAATAATCCTATAAGGTAGGAGTGGCTTTAAAACTGGGCAGTGGGAAGAAACTAGGAAAATTTGAGAGTGTTTGTAAAAGCTGGAAAAGCCTAGAAGAAGCTGTTTGTAAAAGTACCATTTGAGGAGGCCATGGGCAAAGGCTTAAAGTGAGAAAAATTCTATCGAAAATCAGAGGAAAGTGGATACTTGTAATTTAATGGGAAAGAACAATATGCAAATAGAAAATATACCTAATGATCTAGCTAGGGATATTTCCAGCCTAAGTGATGCATGCAGCCTGGGTGATATCGTGCTGCTTAGAGTAAAATGTGAGAAGAAAGAGATAAGTGATAGAGGGACTATTACATATGAATAATCAGGAGTTTTATATGGTTGAAAATTCCCAGACTTTCCAAAAGACAATATATATGTATATATATATTTGGTTTTTTCTCATTTGATAAATATATTCCCACAGAATTTCAAGGTGACTTGTTTTCCATTTTTTACACAGTGCTTATATTAAGGCTGGAACATAGTAAATCTTCAATAAACACATTGAATAAAAATTATGATTTATATTAATATTAATACAACTATATTTAATGTAATTATATGATTGACAATAATACAATTATAATAAAATTATTAATTTTTATACCATATTCTGTGGTGTTATGATCTGTTTTTTATCATAACACTTCTGAACCAAATATGTGGGCTTCTTCCACACCTACAGCCAACTCTCCAACTCCTAGTCACCAAACTGGGTGCCCTACAATTCAATTCAATTCTGGCACCAACTACAAGAAGTTATTGTCCAGACTCTACAAGTTTAAGGATTCAGTCCCACAAGACTGTCCATAGAATTGAGTTCCAAGGCATATACTCTTTTGTCTAACTTGGCTACAAGTTCCCACTCACAGTCCCCAAACCTTTTAGATTTGATAATTGGCTAGAATGGCTCCAGAACTCAGGGAAACACTTTACTTACTATCACTGGTTTATTATAAAGGGTACAAATGAAGAGGTACATAGAGTGATATCTGGAAGACTCCCAAACACAGGAGTTTCTGTCTCCATGGAGTTGGGCTGCACTACCCTTCCGGTGTATGGAAGCATTCACTACCTCTGTAGTGCTCAGAACCCCTTTGGTTAGGGACTTTTTAATAGGGATTGCATTATGTAGGCATGACTGATTAAATCAATGAACACTGGTGATTGCCTCCCCTCCCTGGTGGTTGGGGATGAGACTGAACTTCCAAGCTTTTAATCAAGGCTTGATCTTTCTGATAAACAGGGTCCATCCTGAAACTGTCTAGGAGTTCCCCAGCCAAGAGTCATCTTATTAGCACACAAAAAACGCTGCTGTCTTTCAAGAAATTACAGAGGTTTTGTGCCAGTGAAAAAGACCAAACATGTATTTTTTATTGTACCTCAGGCATGGATAAAAAAATGTGGTTAAAGTTGTTTATTATATATGATAATTACTAGAAAAGAAGTTTTTATTATATTATAGTGTCATAAATCAGAAAAAGTTTGAATAATGTGCTTGTCTTTACAGATTGAAGTCCTATCAATTTTTGGAGGCAACAAAAAAAGAAAAAAATCCAGTGTTTCCTAAAACAGAGCTGACTCAATTCCTCAAATGTGTGTTGACTATTTTATTCATACATATGGAACAGGTGAACTTCCAAAATTATTCTAAAGTGGTATTTTAAAATACATATGACTTTAGTTTGCTTAGTTTAACTTTTTTTTGCTAGTTTGAGTCTTTTGGAAGAGTTTCTTTTTTTCCATTTTCCAGATAACTAATAATTAATTAGATATTTACTATTAATAATAAAATTACTATTAGTAGTGAGATAATTTACATCTGCATATTGTTGTAAAGTGATAAGTGGTACGGACTGTTGCGTACTTCGTTGTGATATTTTAAAGTTGCAAATGCTAGATTGTTAAAATATTCTTATGTGTCCTGTTTTCTCATTGGAAATCTGAAATGTTGAAATGCATCAGATAATTTAAGATTAGATAGTTCTAGCTTGGGAGATGTTAAAGGGACATCAGTTTTCAAGAAAGTTGTCTCATTCTTCAGCCACTGGGGAAAAGATAACAAACAACAAAACAAAACAAAATTTAGGTTCTAACTAGGCATCTGTGAAATTCCATTCTTCTTGCCTGCTATTTCAGAGGATTGAGAAGAAAACAGACAAAAGAAAATGACTTTACAAATGCCTGGTAATGATAATATTTCTTTCCAAGCAAGGTGTTGAAATGTTAATAGCTGTTAAAAGAAAGGCATATACAATCGACCCTTGAACATGGGTCTGAACTCTGTGGGTCCACTTATAAGCAGATTTTTTTCAATAAATATACTAGAAAAATTTTTGGAGATTTGTGACAATTTGAAAAAACTCACAAACGGTGTAGCCTAGGAATATCAAAAAAATTAAGAAAAGCCTAAGGATGTCAAGAATGCATAAAATATATGTAGATCCTAGTCTATTTTATCATTTTCTACCATAAAATATACACAAATCTATTATAAAAAGTTAAAATTTATCAAAACTTATGCACACACTTATAGACCGTACATGGCACCATTCACAGTTGTGAGAAATGTAAGCAAATACAGAGATGCTGTATTAAATCATAACTGCATAAAATTAACTGTAATACATACTGTACAACTGTAATAATTTGTAGCCACCTCCTGTTGCTATTGAGGTGAGCTCAAGTGATGCCTGTATCTGCTTGCAGAGATGATAATCATCTCTGTCTGAGCAGTTGGTCTAAATTGCATATTGCAGTGAAAATGATCTCTCATGGTTCTTGTGTATTTTTCATTGTGTTTAGTGCACACAAACACACATGAATAACACCAGATGACCCATACAAAGTGCCACTAGTGATGCTGGAAGTGCTTGCAAGAAGCCAAGTCATGACATTACAAGAAGTTGAATTGCTTGATAGGTACTGTAGATTGAGGTCTGCATAATATGATTTGAGAAAAAGCAAAGTTGTTATATAACAACTTAAAGCAAAAGGAAAGTGAAGGACCTAAAGCTAGAGAATTTAATGCCAGAAAATGATGGTTTGATCATTTTAGAAAGAGGTTTGGCTCAAAAAATGTCAAGATAACAGGAGAAGCAGCTTCTGCTGACTAAGAGGCAGCAGGTGAGCTCCCAGATGCCATTAAGAAAATCATTGAGGAGAAAGGATATCTGCCTGAACAGGTTTTTAATGCAGATGAAAGTGCCCTATTCTGGAAGAAAATGCCACAAGGGAAGAGAAGCAAGCACCAGGATTTAAGGCAGGATGCAATAGCTAACTCTACTCTTTTGTGCAAATGCAGTTGGGTTTGTGATCAGGACTGCCCTTATGTAATATAAAGCTATTAACCCTTGAGACTTGAAAAGAAAAGATAGACAGCAGCTGCCAGTCTTTTAGATAACAGAAATGCTTTGTCTGGATTAGTTCCATCAATGCTTTGTCCCTGAAGTCTGGAAGTACCTTGCCAGTAAGAGACTGCCTTTTAAAGTTCTTTTGATATTGATGATGCCCCTGGCCACCCAGAACCCCATAAGTTCAATGCCAAAAGCTTTGAAGGGTCTACTTGCACCCAAACACAATGTCTCTAATTCAGCCTCTAGATCAGAGGGTCATGAAGGACCTTTAAGGCCCATTACATGCAGTACTTTATTGAAAGCGTTGTCAATGCTATCGAAGAGAACCCCATTAGAAAGAATATTATGAAAGTCTGGCACCATTAAAGAAACCATTGTTATAGAAAACTTCATGAAGCCATCAAGCCCAAAACAATAAATTCCTGCTGCAGAAAACTGTGTTCAGATGTTGTGCATGACTTGATAGGATTTACAACAAATCTAATCCAGGAAATCATGAAAGAGATTGTGAATATTGGCAAAAAAAAAAAAAAAAAAAGATGGAGGGATGAAGGGTTTAAAGATATAGATCTTGAAGAAATTCAAGAGCTAATAGACATCACATCAGAGGAATGAATAGAAGATGACTTGATGGAGATGAACACTTCCAAACCAGGGCCAGATGATGAGGAAGAAGACATAGATGAAGTAGTGCCAAAAACCAAATTGACATTCAACAGTCTAGCAGAATAGTTTCCATTATTCAGGAATGCTTTTCACTTCTTTTGCAACGTGGACACTTCTATGATATGGGCACTGAAACTAAAGCAAAAGGTGGGAAGGTTTGTACTATATAGAAATGGTTTTACAAAAATGAAAAGGCAAAACATCAGGCAGAAATTACAGTGTAGTTCTATAAAGTTACACCAAGTGTGCCTGCCTTCTTGCCTTCCACCTCTTCTGCCTCTGCCACCCTTAAAACATCACGGCTATCCCCTCCTCTTCCTCCTCCTCCTCAGCCGACTCAACGTGAAGATGACGAGGGTGAAGACTTTTATGATGATCCACTTCCACTTAATGCATAGTAAATAATCATCATGATGTACAGTTAATCAACTTATCTGTTGTGTGTGTCTTCGTGTGAAAAATCTAATAACTATGGTAAGAACTGTATGGTATGAGATGTTTTTGTGTCATCATTATCATTATTACCTAAGCATTCAGTGGGTAGAACATCGTATGCAAGACTTGTATAAGTGCATAGCCTATCATTACATAAGCATAAGGTGAGTGATATTTAACATAAAATTAATGTGTTGGTTTTCTTACTGTTTTATAACACTGTTAGAAAACATTGAAGAATTACAATACCATACAGTGGGCCTCTCTCAAAATTGGAGAACTGGGGCTGCCCTGGTGGCGTAGTCGGCTAGGCCCGTGAGCCATGGCCGCTGAGCCTGAGCGTCCGGAGCCTGTGCTCCGCAACGGGAGAGGCCACAACAGTGAGAGGCCCGCGTACCGCAAAAAAAAAAAAAAAAAATTGGAGAACTGTGTATCAGTCTATCACAGGTAAGTGGTTTCTTAAAAGTATAACAATGTTTCCAATACTATATTATGAATATGACTGTAGTACTGTATACTATAAATATTTTATAACAGTTTCTTCATTAGTGTACAGGGTAGGCTACCATAAAGAAATCATATTGACTTCTGGGGAAGATGGCGGAAGAGTAAGACGCGGAGATCACCTTCCTCCCCACAGATACACCAGAAATACAGCTACACGTGGAACTCCTACAGATCACCTACTGAACGCTGGCAGAAGACTTCAGACCTCCCAAAAGTCAAGAAACTCCCCACGTACCTGGGTAGGGCAAAGCGGAGAGATTCCCGCACAGAGGATCGGTGCCGACCTGCACTCACCAGCCCGAGAGGCTTTTCTGCTCACCGGCTGGGGCGGGCGGGGCTGGGAGCTGAGGCTTGGGCTTCGGTCAGAGCGCAGGGAGAGGACTGGGGCTGGCAGCGTGAACACAGCCTGAAGGGGCTAATGCGCCACAGCTAGACGGTGGGAGTCCGGGAAAAAGTCTGGACCTGCCGAAGAGGCAAGAGACTTTTTCTTCCCTCTTTGTTTCCTGGTGCGTGAGGAGAGGGGATTAAGAGCGCTGCTTAAAGGAGCTCCAGAGATGGGCGCGAACCACGGCTAAAAGCGTGGACCCCGGAGACGGGCGTGGGACGCTGGGGCTGCTGCTGCCACCGCCAAGACATCTGTGTGCGAGCGGAGGTCACTGTCCACGCCCCCCTTCCGGGGAGCCTGTTCAGCCCGTCACTGCCGGGGTCCCGTGATCCAGGGACGGCTTCCCCGGGAGAGTACATGGCACGCCTCGGGCTGGTGCAACGTCACGCCGGCCTCTGGCGCCGCAGGCTCCGCCCGCACTCCGTGCCCCTCCCTCCCTCCCGGCCTGAGTGAGCCAGAGTTCCCGAAGCAGCTGCTCCTTTAACCCTGTCCTGTCTGAGCGAACAGCAGACGCTGGAGGCGGGGTCAAATCCAAAGCTGAGACCCGGGAGCTCTGAGAACAAAGAAGAGAAAGGGAAATCTCTCCCAGCAGACTCAGAAGCAGCGGATCAAAGCTCCACAATCAACTTGATGTACCCTGCATCTGTGGAATACATGAATAGACAACGAATCATCCCAAACTGAGGAGCCAGGATTCAGTGCTGTGCCTCTGAGTGCTGTGCCTCTGAAGTGGGAGAGCCAACTTCAGGACACTGGTCCACAAGAGACCTCCCAGCTCCATGTAATATCAAACAGCAAAAATCTCCCAGAGATCTCCATCTCAACACCAGCACCCAGCTTCACTCAACGACCAGCAACCTACAGTGCTGGACACCCTATGCCAAACAACTAGCAAGACAGGAACACAATGCCACCGATTAGCAGAGAGGCTGCCTAAAATAATAAAAAGTCCACAGACACCCCAAAACACACCACCAGACGTGGACCTGCCCACCAGAAAGACAAGATCCAGCCTCATCCACTAGAACACAGGCACTAGTCCCCTCCACCAGGAAGCCTACACAACCCACTGAACCAACCTTAGCCACTGGGAACAGACACCAAAAACAACGGGAACTACGAACCTGCAGCCTGTGAATAGGGGACCCCAAACACAGTAACATAAGCAAAATGAGAAGACAGAAAAACACACAGCAGGAGAAGGAGCAAGATAAAAACCCACCAGACCTAACAAATGAAGAGGAAATAGACAGTCTACCTGAAAAAGAATTCAGAATAATGATAGTAAAGATGATACAAAATCTTGGAAATAGAATAGACAAAATGCAAGAAACAGTTAACAAGGACCTAGAAGAACTAAAGATGAATCAAGCAATGATTAGAAACAAAATAAGTGAAATTAAAAATACTCTAGATGGGATCAATAGCAGAATAACTGAGACAGAAGAACGGATAAGTGAGGTGGAAGATAAAATAGTGGAAATAACTACTGCAGAGCAGAAAAAGAAAAAAGAATAAAAAGAACTGAGGACAGTCTCAGAGACCTCTGGGACAACATTAAATGCACCAACATTCGAATTATAGGGGTTCCAGAAGAACAAGAGAAAAAGAAAGGGTCTGAGAAAATATTTGAAGAGATTATAGTTGAAAACTTCTCCAATATGGGAAAGGAAATAGTTAATCAAGTCCAAGAAGCACAGAGAGTCCCATACAGGATAAATCCAAGGAGAAATATGCCAAGACACATATTAATCAAACTGTCAAAAATTAAATACAAAGAAAACATATTAAAAGCAGCAAGGGAAAAACAACAAATAACACACAAGGGAATCCCTATAAGGTCAACAGCTGAACTTTCAGCAGAAACTCTGCAAGCCAGAAGGGACTGGCAGGACATATTTAAAGTGATGAAGGACAAAACCCTGCAACCAAGATTACTCTACCCAGCAAGGATCTCATTCAGATTTGATGGAGAAATTAAAACCTTTACAGACAAGCAAAAGCTGAGAGAGTTCAGCACCACCAAACCAGCTTTACAACAAATGCTAAAGGAACTTCCCTAGGCAAGAAACACAACAGAAGGAAAAGACGTACAATAATGAACCCAAAACAATTAAGAATATGGGAATAGAAACATACATATCAATAATTACCTTAAATATAAATGGACTAAATGCTCCCACCGAAAGACAAAGATTGGCTGAATGGATACAAAACAAAACCCATATATATGCTGTCTACAAGAGACCCACTTCAGACCTAGAGACACATACAGATTGAAAGTAAGGGGATGGAAAAAGATATCCCATGCAAATGGAAATCAAAAGAAACCTGGAGTAGCAATTCTCATATCAGGCAAAATAGACTTTAAAATAAAGACTACTAGAAGAGACAAAGAAGGACACTACATAATGATCAAGGGATCGATCCAAGAAGAAGATATGACAATTGTAAGTATTTATGCACCCAACATAGGAGCACCTCAATACATAAGGCAAATACTAACAGCCATAAAAGGGGAAATCGACAGTAAAACATTCATAGTAGGGGACAAGGTTTAAATGATACATTAAACAACATGGACTTAATTGATATTCATAGGACATTCTATCCAAAACAACAGAATACACATTTTTCTCAAGTGCTCATGTAACGTTCTCCAGGATAGATCATATCTTGGGTCACAAATCAAGCCTTGGTAAATTTAAGAAAATTGAAATTGTATCAAGTATCTTTTCCGACCACAATGCTAGGAGACTAGATATCAATTACAGGAAAAGCTCTGTAAAAAATACAAACACATGGAGGTTAAACAATACACTACTTAATAACGAAGTGATCACTGAAGAAATCAAAGAGGAAATAAAAAAATACATAAAAACAAATGACAATGGAGACACGACGACCCAAAACCTATGGGATGCAGCAAAAGCAGTTCTAAGAGGGAAGTTTATAGCAAAACAATCTTACCTTAAGAAACAGGAAACCTCTCAAATAAACAACCTAACCTTGCACCTAAAGCAATTAGAGAAAGAAGAACAAAACCACCCCAAAGTTAGCAGGAGGAAAGAAATCATAAAAATCAGATCAGAAATAAGTGAAAAGAAATGAAGGAAACAATAGCAAAGATCAATAAAACTAAAAGCTGGTTCTTTGAGAAGATAAACAAAATTGATAAGCCATTAGCCAGACTCATCAAGAAAAAAAGGGAGAAGACTCAAATCAATAGAATTAGAAATGAAAAAGGAGAAGTAACAACTGACACTGCAGAATTACAAAAGAACATGAGAGATTACTACAAGCAACTCTATGCCAATAAAATGGACAACCTGAAAGAAATGGACAAATTCTTAGAAATGCACAACCTGCCAAGACTGAATCAGGAAGAAATAGAAAATATGAACAGACCAATCACAAGCACTGAAATTGAAACTATGATTAAAAATCGTCCAACAAACAAAATCCCAGGACCAGAAGGTTTCACTGGTGAATTCTATCAAACATTTAGAGAAGAGCTAACAGCTAACCTTCTCAAACTCTTCCAAAATATAGCAGAGGGAGGAACACTCCCAAACTCATTCTACGAGGCCACCATCACCTTGATACCAAAACCAGACAAGGATGTCACAAACAAAGAAAACTACAGGCCAATATCACTGATGAACATAGATGCAAAAATCCTCAACAAAATACTAGCAAACAGAATCCAACAGCACATTAAAAGGATCATACACCATGATCCAGTGGGGTTTATTCCAGGAATGCAAGGATTTTTCAATATATGCAAATCAAACAACGTGATACACCATATTAACAAACTGAAGGAAAAAAACCATATGATCATCTCAATAGATGCAGAGAAAGCTTTCGACAAAATTCAACACCCATTTATGATAAAAACCCTGCAGAAAGTAGGCATAGAGGGAACTTTCCTAAACATAATAAAGGCCATATATGACAAACCCACAGCCAACATCGTTCTCAATGGTGAAACACTGAAACCATTTCCACTAAGATCAGGAACAAGACAAGGTTGCCCACTCTCACCACTCTTATTCAACATAGTTTTGGAAGTTTTAGCCACAGCAATCAGAGAAGAAAAGGAAATAAAAGGAATCCAAATTGGAAAAGAAGAAGTAAAGCTGTCACTGTTTGCAGATGACATGATACTATACATAGAGAATCCTAAAGATGCTACCAGAAAACTACTAGAGCTAATCAATGAATTTGGTAAAGTAGCAGGATACAAAATTAATGCACAGAAATCTCTGGCATTCTTGTACACAAATGATGAAAAATCTGAAAATGAAATCTAGAAAACACTCCCATTTACCATTGCAACAAAAAGAATACAATATCTAGGAATAAACCTACCTAAGGAGACAAAAGACCTGTATGCAGAAAATTATAGGACACTGATGAAAGAAATTAAAGATGATACAAATAGATGGAGAGACATACCATGTTCTTGGATTGGAAGAATCAACATTGTGAAAGTAACTCTACTCCCCAAAGCAATCTACAGATTCAATGCAATCCCTATCAAACTACCACTGGCATTTTTCACAGAACTAGAACAAAGAATTTCACAATTTGTATGGAAACACAAAAGACCCCGAATAGCCAAAGCAATCTTGACAACGAAAAACTGAGCTGGAGGAATCATGCTCCTTGACTTCAGACTATACTACAAAGCTACAGTAATCAAGACAGTATGGTACTGGCACAAAAACAGAAAGATAGAACAATGGAACAGGATAGAAAGCCCAGAGATAAACCCACGCACATATGGTCACCTTATCTTTGATCAAGGAGGCAGGAATGTACAGTGGAGAAAATACAGCCTCTTCAATAAGTGGTGCTGGGAATACTGGACAGCTACATGTAAAAGTATGAGATTAGATCACGCCCTAACACCATACACAAAAATAAGCTCAAAATGGATTAAAGACCTAAAGGTAAGGGCAGAACCTATCAAACTCTTAGAGGAAAACATAGGCAGAACACTCTATGACATAAATGGAAATAAAATCAAAGATAAACAAATGGGACCTAATGAAACTTCAAAGCTTTTGCACAGAAAAGGAAACCATAAACAAGACCAAAAGACAGCTCTCAGAATGGGAGAAAATATTTGCAAATGAAGCAACTGACAAAGGATTAATCTCCAAAATTTATAAGCAGCTCATGCAGCTCAATAACAAAAAAGCAAACAACCCAATCCAAAAATGGGCAGAAGACCTAAATAGACATTTCTCCAAAGAAGATATACAGATTGCCAACAAACACATGAAAGAATGCTCAACATCTTTAATCATTAGAGAAATGCAAATCAAAACTACAATGACATATCATCTCACACCAGTCAGAATGGCCATCCTCAAAATATCTAGAAACAATAAATGCTGGAGAGGGTGTGGAGAAAAGGCAACACTCTTGCACTGCTGGTGGGAATGTGAATTGGTACAGCCACTATGGAGAACAGTATGGAGGTTCCTTAAAAAACTAAAAATAGAACTACCATATGACCCAGCAATCCCACTACTAGGCATATACCCTGAGAAAACCATAATTCAAAAAGAGTCATGTACCAAAATATTCATAGCAGCCCTATTTACAATAGCCCGGAGATGGAAACAACCTAAGTGTCCATCATCAGATGAATGCATAAAGAAGATGTGGCACATATATACAATGGAATATTACTCAGCCATAAAAAGAAATGAAATTGAGCTATTTGTAATGAGGTGGATGGACCTAGAGTCTGTCATACACAGTGAAGTAAGTCAGAAAGAGAAAGACAAATACTTTATGCTAACACATATATATGGAATTTAAGAAGAAAAAAAATGTCATGAAGAACCTAGGAGTAAGACAGGAATAAAGACACAGACCTACTAGAGAATGGACTTGAGGATATGGGGAGGGGGAAGGGTAAGCTGTGACAAATCGAAAGAGAGGCATGGACATATATACACTACCAAACGTAAGGTAGATAGCTAGTGGGAAGCAGCCGCATAGCACAGGGAGATCAGCTCAGTGCTTTGTGACCGCCTGGAGGGTTGGGATAGGGAGGGTGGGAGGGAGATGCAAGAGGGAGGGGATATGGGAACATATGTATATGTATAACAGATTCATTTTGTTATAAAGCAGAAACTAACACACACACACACACACACACAAAGAAATCATATTACTGCTTCTTTGTTATCAATGCGTGAATCACTATATTGTAAATAAATATGAATTTCTTTTTCACATTATATTTTTATTTTTGATGTCTAGTGTTAGTAATATGTATAACACCTGTGGTGTTTTGTATCATATAAGACAATATTGATGCAAGTACTGACAGACAATTTATCTTATAAACAGACAATGTAGGGCGTCCCTGGTGGCACAGTGGTTGAGAGTCCTCCTGCCGACACGGGTTCGTGCCCCGGTCCGGGAAGATCCCACATGCCACGGAGTGGCTAGGCCCATGAGCCATGGCCACTGAGCCTGTGCATCTGGAACCTGTGCTCCACAACAGGAGAGGCCACAACAGTGAGATGCCCGTGTACCACAAAAAAATAAAAATAAAAATAAAAATAATAATAATAATAATAACAATAAACAGACAATGTAAATTTATGGTATTGGTACACTGCAGTGCTCTAAATGCATTTTCTCTTCCTTGTGATTTTCTTAATAACATTTTCTTTTCTCCAGCTTACCTTAGTGTAAGAATATAGTACATAATAAATATAACATACAAAATATGTGTTATTTATGTTATTGGTAAGGTGGTCAACAGTAGTTACATTTATTACAATTTTTAGTTACATTTTGGGGGAGTCACAAGTTATACATGGATTTTTGACTGCACATGGGGTTGGCACCCCTAACTCTTATGTTGTTCAAGGGTCAATTGGGGAGCAGTTTACATATCCAGTTTTCTATTGTTTAGTACATTCTGTAGTCCTTTCTGAAGAACTTGGTTTGATAACATTATCAATTATATTTTGAGATGGTTCAGAGTAGAAGATAGATTCTACTAGGATGTAGTACAGTTGTTAAACATAATTAAAGCGTGTCCCTATCATGTTCAGTGGTCTGGAGTAAACGTCACAATCACAGCTGTGCAGATAAAGATAGACACACAGAGAACAGTCGAGCCACTGTCATGCACATCTTTGAAGGCCTGCTGCTCAGATGCTTACCAAAGCCTTGGATCCAGAAAGAATTCTAGTCCCCAGCCACATAAAATTCCTCTTACATGGATGTGACATTCAGTGTCTCTCATTCCCATGTGTGTCCTTAATAATAGTCTTCACTACCAGAAATATCCTGTGTGGGTCTTTATTTCCTGTGATCAACTTTATTTAGCAAAAACATAAGGAAATTTCCTAGACTATGAAATGAAGTATAAAACTATAACTGAGGAATATTCATGCAAGAGACTTTATTAAATATATTCATTGATATTCATAAATGATAACCACATTTCAAAATAGATTTGCATAAAGATAGCTAGTTGCAAGAATCTGTATCAATAATTCTTAGGATAAACTTATTTTCAGTTAGAAAGGCAAACTCAGGCGAGATTATATGTGGTGTTCTCTTTGAAGCCTGAGTTGAAATATGAAATTAAAATAAACCAAGTTAATCCAAATGCTTTTAAGTATTCAATACATATACTATATTTATACTCTTGCATTCTGTGTATCCTTACATAAGTTAACATTAGGTTTATAATGTCAAATATATTTTTTGCTTGTTAATTGAATGACCTTGAATGTTTAGCTCTCTATTCATGAGTGGCTTCTTTTTCCTTTTCTGTTTCTTTTGAGGAGCTTCACATTCCACTGTTTATCAATATCGTTCTACCTTGGAATCTTTATTTTTCTAAAAAGCCTGACTTCGTTGACTATAATTTGTCACATCAAACTTAATGAATTTAATATTCTAAAAATATGCCTTTTAAAATCTCTGACTTTTCAAGAAAATGCAATTCCCAAATTGCTTATGTTATGGTGTATTTTTGTCTTTTTTGTTTCTGAACAATCATTTTTAACTCTCCTAATTCTGCTCTTCTTAAATATACAGATGATCCAAATGGAAATAAAGTGACTGAGCACTTATCTTTGTGGGGTGCATTAGACCTTTCTGGTCACTTGAGTCTATTTAATAAATTGCTACTCCAGGGCATTAAGTGGAACTCGAATAGCTTAAAATCATTAATGCATTTAATAATTTGGCATTGGTAATTGCCAGTGATGGTCGTACATTTGCTTTCAGATTCTCATAGTAATAATTATGACAAAAGAATTTGTGCCCAAAGTATTACATGGTTAGCTGTTAGAATTATATAGACCCTCTTAAATTTATGATAAACCCCTTTGTCATCCAATACTAAATAAAAGATATTTCACAAGATGTGGCCAAACATTTTGTTTCTTCTCAAAATGCAAAGTTTATTCCTCCCTGCAATAAGAAAAACCACATACATATACTCTAGTATTTCAGTGCTTTACTTTCATTCTCTTCTCATATTTAACCAAATTACCATTTTAAAAACATCCTGTAGTCTCCTCCAGCAATGGCACAGTAAAGAATTTAATAATTTTGGTTGGCAAGGTGTTAATGAGTTATTATTCAATCCACAATGTTAAAGTAGGTATCAAAATTTTTTAATAGAAAAACAATAGTGTTTTTTACCTACACTGAAGGCATAATCACATAATTCTAATTTTCTATGTTGTACTAAATGAGTGCTCTATTATCATAGGCAACCACTCCTGCCAAGTAATTACTTTCAGTCAATAGACTGGCTTTATGGCTCACTTACAGCCACCCATTATCTCTCAATACAGTGTGACTCACCTTTGTCAATGTAACAATCCGAGAAAAAGGATCTTTAAGATATGCACTACCAAACGTAAAATAGCTAGTGGGAGGCAGCCGCATAGCACAGGGTGGTGGTTTGTGACCACCTAGAGGGGTGGGACAGGGAGGGTGGGAGGGAGGGAGGCGCAAGAGGGAAGAGATATGGGAACATATGTATATGTATAACTGATTCACTTTGTTATAATGCAGAAACTAACACACCATTGTAAGGGAATTATACTCCAATAAAGATGTTAAAAAATAATAATGAAATAAAAATGGGCAAAGGACTTGAAAATATATATATATATGCATTTTCCCAAGCATAGGCAAATATTACAGGAGATCTAATTCACCCTCCAAGTTCGAATTCTAAAAGTTCAGCAAAACTCAGCATGTGTTTTTAAGTATCCTTATTTCCTGGTATTCACTTCTTAATTAGTCAGTGAGAGGTAAACTGGGCTCTATAATCCTATGCGGAATTGATGTCGACTGAGTTTAATTGGTGGCTTAGAATTGCTTGGAAATTGCTGTTATCCTTAGAGATAGGGTGTCTAGCTATCATATTGGTGTCATTAAAGGTAGTCTTTATGGATCATGAGTCAGTTTTTTAAGACTGATCATGAAATTATTTCATTTATGATATGCTTTTGTAAATTTTTTACCATGCTCTGTAACGAGTTGCATCTCAGATATAAACATAAGATTGTTTTATTCATAATTGTTACCCATTTTATTCTGTAGCCACTATTTTTGCTGGGCATCAAGATTACTTTTCGACCTCTTATCTGATTCTACAGATTGTCATTCACCTTAGGTTATTAAAACTGTTCTGTTCAGTTATTGAAATTCTGTTCTACATGTTTTAAAACAGAGGTTCATGGTTGATTTAATGTTCTTCCCACCCCCACTGCAGGCTCAGTGAGGCCCCAGTAGCTTGCATTATGGGGGTGGGTGAACTTGGTCTGCTTCTTTCAACCTTCTCTTTTCTCTGTCTTTACTCCTAGGAGATAAGATAAGGAAAAGAAAGAGGGAAAGGAGACTTTTTGACTTTGAATGTATATGACAATTTAGCTAATTCCTTGAGTCATAATGTGGGCAGCCACACGTTGAAGGTAGTGAAGCAGTAGTCCTTTTCATCGTGGTCATGTCTCATCTATTTTGTGGTTTAGAGAATCAATCAGAAGACAGGCAAAAAGCTCACTGAGAAGATCCTGACTCAGGATTTGGGGGCTTGTCATCAAGTTAACATTATTGCCACTTGGAGCTTTATTTGTGCTTACTTCAATGAAATTTAATTCAACAACCAATGAATCATTAAACATTATGTGCCTGACTCTGTTTAAATTTAAGGGGCAGATTTGAAAAAGTAGTCCACAATCAAGCAGAGAGAAAGATGTCTCAAGAGATTCTTATAAAACAATTTAGGTGGATATTCATTATATTTGGGGATCGCAAAGTTTCAACTTTGGGGAAGTTGAAACTAACTCAACTGAAGAGATGTATCATGGAAGAGGGAAACATAAATTGAGTCTTAAAGAGTGACTAAATTTTGACTTACAAAATTAGATTTTGACCCCTGCAAGAATATCAGCCTTCCCCAGTGCCCACTCATCTCAGAGAATGTGTAGAATTCTAGGCCTTCGTTTTCCTACTGTAGTAAGCTAAGCCACAGCATATCCAGCATTTGCCAAGATTCAAATCAATAAAAAGCAATATTGAATCAGAACAACACAAAACAATATAAACTACACTAGTGAATGATGAGAAACACGCCCAAGTGAAATGAAATAAAAACGGGATTTTAGTGGGCAATAGTTAGTGAAGGACAGCTCCTTGAAAAACTGATATTTGAGACAAACATTGAACTAAAATTATGCATGGACCGTTTTCTGCAGAAAGAAAAGAAGGTATCTTGGAAAGAGAAATGACGAACAAAATCACATAGGAGAGCAAAGGGTATAAAAATCGGTAATACAAAACAGGTGAGAAGAACAAGTTGGTAGAATCTGCTGACTGATTAGATTCTAGGAATACAATGAGACAAAGAAAAGAGTTGAAATTTATCCAAAATTTTGAATGTTTTACTTGGAGATATAGATTGAAGAAAAGTTTAAATATAAAGGCAAGATATATATATTTAGAAATCAAATAGTCAAAGTTATGACCCTTCTTTCTCACATCCTTGTAACTCTGAGAGAGAGGCAAGATTAAAAAAAAAAAAGAAACTGATCAAACTAAATAAATAATATGGTCTAATTTATATTTGAAGATGTCAATAAAATCTTCAAATGATGGCTTTTAAATCACAGTCCACAATCCAAATTTTAATGGAATGCTATTTCTTCTGTATAATAAAAATCAGACTCATGAGAGCAAGGGACTAAGAGAGCTGAAACTTTACACATTTAAGAGGACGCAGGTAGAAGCCTTTGTTACGTATCAAATAAATTTGTAAGAATCTGGAATAGCCTTACCTGACTGCTCCAGCTAGGCATCTTTCAGATATCAACAGAGAAGAGTTATACATTAAGAAATACAAAAGTCTTCAGAAGTTCACCTACGTTCCTAGGATGGACCATATACATTTAGACCACTGTTTTTCCAGAATTATTATATGCCCTTTACTTTTGTGAACCAGAACTCAGTAAAGTCAAAATCAATAAAATGATCAGGAAGTTGAACTAAGAAGGAGTCTGAGCTGATTGTCAGGTTGTAAGTCTGTGGAAGAGAATGATGGAAAAGTGGAAATAGAGTTATGTGTTGTTCTTCTATTTCTTTACTGCAGTCACACCTTTTGAAGGTAGGAAAGCCTGTCAGTAATGATGAGTCCTTGCTAATGGCTTCTTTTTGTATATGCCCTACCACAAACTAGCACCAAAAATGATATCAAAGAGAAGTAGCAAAAGAAAGTATATATCATACTAATGTCAAACCAGTTTTAGGACTCAAGGTTCATTTCTAATTTATACAAATGAAAAAGAATATAAGACTAATTCAATATATATAGCGCTCTTTATAATTTGTTAATTTTTTCTATCAAAATATTACATCCTTGAATCTATTCTCTTAAAAGTAATTGCACAATAATATAATAAAGGCAGAGATATCTAAAACTGATAAAGTTTCAAATAATCATTTCAAAATTTAAAAATCAAAAGTGAAAAATATTCCAAGTAATATTACATTCTGAAATAGAGTTTTAATTTAGACAGAGATTCCTGATGATATACCCACACCTATGATTCTTTTTTTCCTACATCTGAAGAAACTCAACTTTTCAGCCATCCAAGCTGTAATAGGTCACCTAGAATTTTGGAAAGATAGAAGATTTGAAGGTAAGCAGCTTGATTTTGTGCTTTTGCTCAACTGATTTCTAGTTACATTATATTGGCTTCTTTAAGCTTTAGATCTTTATTATCTATGACACTACTACCATCATAGTAGTTAACAAATACTAGGTGATAAGTATGTGAACACATTGTTCTGAGAAATGTACATGTTTTAATTCATTTAATTATCATATTAGGCTGTGAGACACATACTATAATTATCCCCATTTTACAGATGGGGGAATTGAGGCATAGAGAAGAATAAATAAATAGGATCAATAGCTAGTAAATAGTGGAGCTAAGACTCATACCCAGGCTATTTGACCTTACTTAACATAACAAATTTATTTTAAATAGTGCATACTAGTAATACTTAATTCATAGTGTTATCCTGCATATCCAATAAGGTAAAGTATGCAAAATATTCATTGCTTGCAAGATGTTCCTTTAATACCTGTTCTTATTTATCAAAAATATTTGTTAAATTACCCTCTGCACAAAAGATTGTCCTGAATGAAGTCTAATTTTAAACATGATTACTATATTTAAAGGTTTACACATATTTGCATACAGATTATAAAAAGTATCACATAATTAAATATGTATTTCATTTCTACCCATATGCCAAATTGTGGTACGTGTCCTGCTGATTATAGGACAGTTTAAGGTCATTAGACATCCAGCTGTAACTTGGTATACAATATGTAGTTAAGGCAAATAATTGAGATATATTTGCAGGTAACCAATGCAAGTTTGTCACGATCCAGACATTCTAAATGTAAGCTAACAATATAAATATTATATTAAATGTATAAACTATTTTCATAAGTAAGGAGTAATTTGATTTTTATCTTTCAGATTTTCTTCTTTCTGAATGCATTTGACACATTGGAAGTTTTAGATGGCTTAAATGTAACTCTCAATTTTCTATGGCCCAAAAGTGAGAGCTTATCTAAAAATTGTCATTTTCATCTATCCTCTAAAAAAAAAATTGTGACATAGCAGAAGGAAGATATGTACAATAATCATGGGTGCACATATGATTTTCAATATCAAGATTTTATATTTGAAATATGAATTTTAATATCAAGATTTTATATTTTCTATTTAATAAAAATACTAGCTTTAATCATTTGGGAGCTTTTTAGTTTATAATAAGTTCTAGATAATGTGTAGTTCTTGGTTTTCATTTTTTTCTGCCTCATCTCCCCATTATGGGTAAAAGAGAAAAGATGAATTTTCAGGTAACTTTTATTGTTTGGTAATTTGATAATGAATGCTTTTTTCTCTTTAGTGCTTCATCATGAATTGTTATCAATTTACTTCCTAAATTATTCTCCAACTTATTAAGGGCAAATGATATCCCAACATCATACAATTCCAACACTTCTTTCTCCCATGCTCTTTTTTTTTTTCCATAGCACTGTCACTGTTTAACACATAATGCAATTTAATTATTTTATTGTTGTTATGTTCCTTGCTGTTTGTGTTGGCAGTGGTGATGTTTGTATTTCTACTTCCACTAGAATATAAGCTCTATAAGAGTAGGTATTTTTGTTTGTTTACATTGTTGTGTTATTAGTACATGGACCAGTGTCAAGCTCATAGAAATCACTCATTTGTGTTAAGTGAATGGATGGATAGATGGGTAGATGGACAGATGCATGCATACATACATCAAGTTAAAGGTGCCCCTCATGTTAGGTGTAAATAGAAACATTTTATTACAAGTTAGTAATTGATTAAATAAAAGTTAAACAACTTTGACTATAATGTCACCATGAGAGCTGTCACTCACAAAGTTATTGAATCTGACAGCAGTTTTTACAGTTTGGGGACAGAATAGAGTTGTAGTAAAATATAGTTTGTCCTCCTAATCCCATGATTTTATTTCTAGGTTACTCTTCCTTTAAAGTTACAGCTCAGTTCTGGAAGGTTTGATTGCAATAGCTAATCAGATAGGTATCACTTTACTTAAGGATAAGGAAAGTCAGGCTTGTAATAGCTTCTTCAGAAACAGGCATATTTAACCCAAGACTCTTTCAATATAGCTTCTTTCTCAATTGACTGCACAGCATCATAGATTTCATTAAGCTCCTGGTAAGTATTTACTTTTTTTAAAAATAAATTTAAGTTGCAGTTCAGAGCTAATCTTACAAAAAGATAGTTTGCTTATGTTACATCTTCAGAATTTTTAATACATTTGCTTTATAAGTTTTACTAATAAATATGCAAAATATCAGGGCTAAGAGAAGAGAGGACTCTTTGAGCAAGTGACTTTCACAGAGCCTCTCAGCATACTTTCTTTAGATTTGTGATCTGAAGATTCCTTCCTTCCACTTGTGATCACCCCATTTTGGCTACTACAACAGCTTCACATGATAAAGCATGCTGGGTTAATGAGCTAAGTCCTCTGAGACTTTCTAAGAATGGTCTGTGGAAATAGAGTGTTACCCTATTTTCAATATGATCCTTATAAGTTTTGCCATGCAAAACAAGAGTGGAATCAACATGCAGAAACACTAGGGTGGGGTATATTTAAAGGATATTTACAGAAGATTGAATAGAGTTTCTGCAAGGCATGCACATAAATCTTTTAGTCAAGGTTTATTACTGTCTGTTTTCCACCCAGAAGATTGAGACTAGATTACCTTAAAAATAAAAAAGCAAAAGCCCATTTAAATTGATGATATTAACTTGAAAATAGGCAGTGTTTTCCGTCTTATTCACAATGCATTCCTGGTTCTTAGCACCTTGCCTGGCTCATAATAGCATGCTACATAGATCTGCTAAAATAATGCATACTTGAAGGAATGAATCCAGAAGTGAAAAGGAAGCAGAAGAACAGTTATAAATTCAAAGACATTGAGTTATAAAGCCTACACTCTAATATAGGCAATCCACCTGCCTTCCCCTCAACACTATAGACTGAACCAAATCACAATTATAAAGAAAATGAATCCAAAGGTTAAAAAAAAATTCGTAGACATTTGACAAACCAAATTGTACCATTCAAACTATTTTAAAAGACTGATATGTTTCCCTTGTCAACAAACAATTTTTAGAATAGAACTTTCCCTTCTAACCGAAGAGATTACATTTCATATAAAGCACTGATCTTATCCTATCAAGTTTCAAAATCAATACTTTTCTAATCTAAAAGATAGAAAATAAATTCATTTAAAGAAATAGTTGTAGCAATATTAGGAGATCTTTTATAAAAAAGCATGACATTCTTCTTAGTCATTATAAATAAAAACATTATAAACAATCTCCCCTACCTCATAAAACTTGCCTCTATCAATTTCAACACATAATTAACATTCTAGAAATATCTTTTGATATTTATAGCCAGATGGAAGTAGCCATAGTACTTCTCAACAAACTCTTTTTTGGAGAAATTAGAAAAATAAATATTCTTTCCAGCTAAATCATGCCATTGCTTTGGCAACATCAGTTCACTTGTACGCATTTAAACCTTAGTCACACCAGGTTCTCAGTGTGAGTGTGTCAGAAAAAAATCTTTTGTATATTTTTTAGTATCAGAACATTTCATGTTACCGCCATGGCATTTTCAATTCTTCTTTTGAGCTTGCTTTCAATGCTAAGGATGAATGAAGATGACTATTGAAGTTTAAACACCATATCTTCCTTGTATAATTTCCAATGTGACTCTAGGTCCAAATTGCAAAGTGTCACAAAGAATCAGAATCTGGTTTATTCATATGCAGGCAGCTGTGTACAAACAACACTAGAATAATTGAACTGGTTGCAGTTATATGAGCCTTATTTTATGCTGATATGCTACAGATAATTTCAAACTAAAATGAACATGATTATATTTTGATGAGAATGTAAATCTTTCTCCATTTGTCTCCTTTGAGGTACTATATGATATAGGGATTAATGATTTATTATCAAGAGATGAGTACGGCCTCTGAGAGAGTCACTAAAACCCTTCTTCTAAAATCATAAAAAGGTTGGGAAAGATAATTATGTGACTAGAATTTTCAGTCAGATGTTATATATGTATACATGCTGATATACACATATATACAAAACCAATTGTGTGTGCATGTATATATAACTGTGAATAACTGATACATTCTAATTATTGGCATTCTCTTTATATTAAAGTTTTTCCAATATTCCTATCATCTTTCAGAATATCCAGCAGAATATATTCTACATATATTATAACCTTAAATAAAACAGAACTTAAACCATTACATTCCATTTATATATTAATTCACTTTACATTTGCAAACAAATAATACTGAGATTAGGAGAGAGTATGTTATGGTGACAAATGTCAAAAGACCCTGATTTTAGTTCTGGCTTTGTTATCAGTCATGCTACTTTAAGTAGATTAGTTATAAAATCCCTGTGCTATGGTTTCCTTGTCTATAGACTGAGCATGCTATTATTTGTTCTCTCCCACAGAACGTTTGGAAACATCACATTAATGTTTTGTTAGAGAAATTGAAGATAATTAAATCCTATAAACATAAATAATATTATTAAATTCTGTAATAAAACAAATGATACAGAAGGAACAATAAATTATTTTATACATTCTGATGTACAAATTTCAGTCATTTCTTGAATATTTTTTCTATATATATATATATATATATATATATATATATATATATACACACATTTTTGTTAGTTTGTTTTCCTACATATTTAGTTTAATTCAAAAAATATATATTAATTGAGCACTTAGTATATGCCAATTCATGAAACTGGCATTGCAGGGAACATAAAATGAATAAAAAATAATTTCTGCTCTTAAGGAGCTTACAGTCTCTATTAAGGAAATAAGACAAGGATCCAAAAGTTATAAGATAAAGCAAACTATGTATTCCATAAAAGAGATGCCAAAAGATGTTATGAATTTCGAGAAGGGTATCAGGTAAAAAAGTAGCATTTGACATGAATGTTCAAGAATGGGTAGGACTTTCCCCTCCCCGCCCCTCCACACTCCCAACTCCCAACACCATAAGCTAGAAGTCACTTCAGTCAAGTGGAATAGGAAGATAAAACTCAAAAGAATTTAGGAAGGGTGACTATGTTCTAGGAAAGCTATGCTTTCTGGTAAAATTTCAGTGTATAGTGATCTGGCAAGATGTATCAGAAACATTTAAGAAAATTTGTGGGTATACACTTAGGCATTTGTACATTAGTCAGTATATAAAAGGTAGACACTAAGAATTCCTGAGAAGGGGACCAATATGTTGACACTCCACATTCTTGTAAATCAGTGGGACTCTATTTAGGAAGACCAATTTGACATAGTTATGATGATGAATTTGGGAACAGGGGACATATGGGCAATAATGTGAGTTAGGATGCTCTTACACTGTCTGGACAGTCATTTTTGGTGAAAAGCAGAATGGAATTTAAAAAGAGTTAAAGATGACAGAAATGAGGAAGCACTGCTGATTAAATTTAGGATGCAAGGGAAATGGAGGCAAAGGTGATTCTACAGGTTTTGAGCATAGTTAAACATAGTTCACTGGAAAATGGTAGCATTTGACCACCAATGGTGGTCAAATTAATGAGACAGAGGATTCAGAAGAAGAATTTTAGAATTCAGGAGAAGAATTTGTTTTTTAGGGATTAAAATGCTTTTAGGGATTACTGATTTGGACTATAGAGAGTAGAATTCAGCATAAATCTTGAATCTATATAAAAGATGCAGGCCTGGAGAGTAAGGTCAATTTGAACATCATCCATTGAAGGGTTTTTCTGGTAGTGGATGGGATGGGACCAACAAAAACAAATTTAGACCACTGGAAAATATTTACAGTTAAAGATGGAAGAAGGAATATGTGGCATGCAGGCAATAGATAGTATCCAAACCAATCAGGAAAAGCCAGCAAATACTATAACATATACCAATGTTGGTAATTTTTAAAAGTTGGTTATTTCAAAAAAGTGTGATGAACATTTATCAAAAATAATTTATCGGGGCTTCCCTGGTGGCGCAGTGGTTGAGAGTCCGCCTGCCGATGCAGGGGATACGGGTTCGTGCCCCGGTCCGGGAAAATCCCACATGCCGCGGAGCGGCTGGGCCCGTGAGCCATGGCCGCTGAGCCTGCGCATCCGGAGCCTGTGCTGCGCAACGGGAGAGGCCACAACAGTGAGAGGCCCGCCTACCGCAAAAATAATAATAATAATAATTTATCAAAAAGTAACTAAACAGAATGAATTAGGGGGTGAGTCTTCGGACTTGGCTTCTAAAAGATCAAAGTCGTGGGGTGGGGAAATATAGTCATTCATCATTGCTTTACAAAATATTTGATATCCTATTCTGAATTTTAAAAAGATGGCAAGCAAAATAAACATGTTTCCTCTGGCTTCATAGAGCTCACAGTAAAGTAAGGGAATTCATAATAATCAATACACAAATATTCAATTAAACATTTGAGAAATGTTTTAAGACAAGATAGTGGGAATATATAATAGAAACTGATTTGGTCTAAATGATGAAGAGAGGATTCCCAGAGGAACTCTTGTATAAGCTGAGATGAAGAACAAACTGGGCAAAGGGGAAAGAGGGCTTAGAGTATCTGAAACATAGGAAAAGCAGGCAAAAGGCCCTGAGTATTGGAAGCAGCATTGGTGAAACTGAAGAAAATCTGTGTCTGCAGCAACATGAGCAAGCATGAGAGTGGTAGGTTAATCATTCATTCCTTCATCTTAATTTGATGAGTGCCAGTGATAGATTGCATAATATGATAGGTACTGGGAAGCACCAGTACCCAGTTTAAGATGAGGCTAGATTGGTGAAAAGAAGCCAGATCATGCAGGTTTTCTTATGCTACTTTAAGGAATTCAGTTTTTATTTGGCAAGAAATGGGAATCCATTAAAAGGTTTCAAGAAGGAGAGTGAATTTATATTTGTATTATATTTTAAGATGTATATATACCTAAGCTACAAGGTGAAGAATGAGTGAGGGTGCCAGTGTAAGATGCAGAAATCTACAATGAGAGGCTAATGCAGTATCCTAGCGAGAGTTCATAGTAACTTTGTCTGGGGCAGAGACAGCAGAAATGGTGGCAAGAAGACAGATTCAAAATATATTTAGGAGGCAAAATCAAGACATGCTGATGGATTGGATATAGGGATGAAGAATAAGAAGGCATCAAGGATGATTCCCGGGCTTCTGGCTCACATTATAATGACTGTTAATGCTATACTAGGGCATAAGGAATACTGGAGAAGTGGTGGGTATTAATACACCAAGGTAAAACAAGGTTTTGAATATTCTATGGTGATAATGAAAACCACCAATTTAGCCACACAATCGTAGTCCCATTTCTGACCAATAAAAATTACTGGTTTGACTGAGACTATCAGTGTGCATCCACAGAGTTCATCTTTCTATGCACAGCTAATTAGGATGGGGTTTTTGAATATACAGGACTGGCCTCATTAGCACATGCCCCAAACAACAGAGCTAACCAGGCCAGAAAGATAAAAAGCAATGCAATCTTTGTGACGAATATTACTTTCATGTGCAGTGTACTATTTTCCAGAACAAATAAATACAGTTGAGAGACTATAATTGAGATCAACAAATAATTAGTATATAGGAGGGAAGCGATAAAAGTAGAAAAATAGTCTTGAGGAACATGTATATTATATTCTAAAACAGGAATTTTGCACATTTCTTATGGCATGCAAACTCTTTATTGTTATTCATAATTAATACATATCATTGTTTTCATTGACTTACAAACAAGATTTTCACTTTTTTTCAATTAATATTTCCCAATTTAAACTTTGAATTAAGTATGCTGCATTAAGCAGAGCATATTTTGACTCTACAATGTTACCCACTTTCCTCTGCCAGCGTGCAGCAACATTCAGTGATATTTTGCCCTTGTAATTATCCTGTTTTCACTATGCCAGCACATCCCTAAGACCTCACTAGATGGACATGGTCTTTCTCCTTACTGTCTTATGCCTCCATGTAGAATGCCTAAAACTATATTTTCTAGGCCACCTAAATCTAGAAAAGATCCACTTTTGAACAAGGAAAATAAACCCCAAAATCTTTCCCTGCACTGAGCCATTTTCTTCCTTTCCTCTCCCTAGGATTTTTTATTATGTTTTTTGAGACTACAGAAGTAACATACGTTTAATGTCCAAAAAATTAAGAATCCAGGAATGAAATAGAAAATCAAACTTTGCTGAACAAAACCTACCAGACAGGAAGAATGTTACGAGTTTGAGGCGTATGTATTTTTATAAATAAATCAGACTACATGTAATGTTATGTATGTTTTTAACCCAACAATATATAGTAAACATATTTATGTGTTATATGAAGTTCAAGCCCATTTTTAAAAAGAGATTCCTGCTTCTCTCTCCTATAGATAATTGTCTTAGTTTGGTTGTCTCAGAAGCAGTCTTCAAGACAAGGTTTCAGTGCAATATTTTTTCTGGAAGATGATTCAAGGAAATTCTAATAGGGATACGAGGAAGTGATAACGGGAAGGAAAGGCAACCAATAAAAAATTTCTCTTAATCCAAGGACCACCGTGGATAATGAGCTTGGTCCCATGGGGAATTCTGGGAGTCTGTAGAATGGGCATTTTGGAGTTGTTCTCCCTCAGGGCTAGAAAGCTAGGGCATTATGCATTGTGTGAGGACTGCTGGTGCTGAGTGATGGAAGCGCTGGCTGTGGTGATGTTAATTCCTGGCACTTTTGAACTATAGTGCATGTGTAGGCACTGAAGAAATCTCTACAAAATTGGCAGCCTTCAGGCTCTACTGCTGTGTGAAAGCTGGAGTCCATATGGGAGTGCACAACCATGCTTTATTTAATCATTCCCTTACTGATGGACATTTATATTGTTTCTAGTTTTCTCACTATTATAAGTGGCCACAATACCTAATACATGACTATTTGCATGGCTGTCTGGTTTTCATTACACAGTTTCTATAAGTGAAATTAAGGAAGAATTTGAAAAAATAAAAGCAGTAATCTTTGGGTATGTTTTGAGATGAAGAGATGCAACTTTCTTCTCTTTATATGGTTGTATTATCATATAACTTTAAATGTAACATTCAAAATTTTGATTTAATATCTAAAATACCTAAATTTGTTAACCTCATTTATTGCTCTGTTTAAACATCTTCCATCATTGCTATGAGAAAATATTATATTTTTAAACTAAAATAAATGTACCTAACATTAAAACAGGACTTAAAAATTGTCCAGTTTTCCATCTTGTGATAAAGACACCATTGTTTTTAAAAGAACAACAGAGAGAAAATATTTAGTATCTAGGGCTAGGCAAAGAGTTCTTAGATGACATCACAAGCATAATCCAAAAAAGGAAAAAATAAATTAGACCTCATCAAAACTAAAAACTTCTGCTCTGCAAAATACCATGTGAAGAGGATGACAAGACAAGGTATAAATTGGGAGGAACTACTTAAAAACCACATATCCCGCAAATGACTTACATGTAGAATATAAAAAGAGCTCTCAAAACTCAACAATTAAAATAAAATCTAATTAGAAAAAAGGCAAAGGACGTAGCTAAACCTTTCACAGAAGAGGATATTCAGACGGCAAATGAAAAGGTGTTCAACTTCATCAACTGTTAAGAAAATGCAAAACCTCAATGTGATATCATGACACCCCAATCAGAATATTGAAGTAAAAAACGTGGTGACAACACCAAATTTGGTGAGAATGCATAGAAATCGGATGACTCATACATTGCCAGTGGGAATGGAAAATGGTGCACCCACTCTGGAAAACAATTTGGTAGTTTCTTATACAACTAAACATACAATTACCATACCAGCCAGCAGTTGCACTCCTGAACATTTTTCTTGGGAATGGAAACTTATGTTCACAAAACAATGTGTACATGAATGTTCACAGCAGCTTTATTTGTAATAACTGAACACTGGAAACAACCCAGATGCCCTGCAATGGGTGAATGGTTACACAAACTGGTACATTCATACTATGCAATACTACTCTGCAATATAAAGGCACAAGCTAACGATACATGCCACAACATGGATAATTCTCCAGGGAATTAAGCTGAATGCAAAAAGCCAATCCTCCAAATTTATATAGTGCTGGATAGCATTTATATAACATTCTTGAAAGGACAAAATTGTAGAAATGAAGAACAGATAAGTTGTTGCCAGGATTATGGGATGGGTTGGAGGAGGGGAGGCAGAAGGGAAGTGGATGTGGTTATAAAAAGGCAACACTACAGGGGTTCCTGTGGTGACCAAACTGTGCACCTTGTATGTGGTGGTGAATACATGAACCTACAGATGTGATAAAAATATACAGAACTAGGGACTTCCCTGGTGGCGCAGTGGTAAGAATCCACCTGCCAATGCAGGGGACACAGGTTCAAGCCCTGATCCAGGAAGATCCTACATGCCACAGAGCAACTAAGCCCGTGTGCCACAACTACTGAGCCTGAGCTCTAAGAGCCCATGAGCCACAACTACTGAGCCCGTATGCCACAGCTACTGCAGCCCGCGTTCCTAGATTCTGTGCTCTGCAACAAAGAGAAACCACCGCAACGAGAAGCCCACGCACTGCAAGGAAGAGTAGCCCTCGCTCGCCGCAACTAGAGAAAACCTGCACACAGCAATGAAGACCCAATGCAGCCAAAAAATAAATAAATTAATTAATTTTTAAAAATACACAGAACTAAATACACACACACACACACACATACATACATGATGTTATCACTCGGGAAACAGGATCTCTCTATATGATCTCTTACAACTACAATGAATCTATATCTCAAAATAAAAGTTTATTTTAAAAATTGAGCAGCATTTCTGTCTAGAACATCAACACATATGCAAATATCAATGGTAACTTTTGAAGAATGTCAAACTTGTGCTTATTTACTAACAATTGTCTACTTTTTCTAACAACATTTTATATCCTAAAATAAGCATGATTATTCAAAAAACCATTTACATTATAAAGTAATGCCATAGGGTCTACGTCATTTGGAGGGCTAATACACTTCATGCCAGATAAATAAGAACATTCAAATACTATAGAAAATTTTTCCTTGTCCAGCTTCAGGATGTCCATCTTCAAGAAAACAAGGAAAAGGAAATAAGGATTAGCCATGAAAAAAAGTTTTAAAGAATTTATTTTGAAAGATCTTACTTTATTAAGCCAATATCTAACAAAACAAAACAAAACACTTTTCTCTTTACCAAATACTTGAGATGCATTGCCTCATTTACTCATCCATCATGGCATTGAGGGGAGTACTGGTATTACTATCCCATTTTTGCAGATGAGCAAGATATTATGTGGTGCTTGTTACAGACCAGCAATGTTCTACATGTTTTACCCATATTAGTTCATTAATTAGATAACCCCACTTTATAGATAAGGGAACTGAGGGAGATTACATAATGAAGGACCTGGCAGTCTGACTCCAGACCACTTTAAGGTGTCTCAGAGAGCAGTAAGGCTCAAGGCTTTTAAAACATCTGCTCAAGGTCACACAGCTACTAGTGGTAAAAATCAGGATTTGAACTTATATTCTTTCCACTACACTAATCTTTATCAAATTGTGGATCTTTTTATCACAAATGTCAGAATTATTTAAGTGGCTTGTTAAAAAAAACCCTGTCTTCTCCCTCTAGCTCTACTGAATCAAAACGTCTGGTGCCAAGACTCTGGAATCTATATTCTCAACAACCATTCTAGAAGCTTTTGATTCACATTAAAGACAGAGTCCAACTGCATTATAATACACAGAGCAGGTTTCTGTAAGTTTCAAATGAAATATCTAGTACATTAAAAATGATATCATATTTCATTAATCTTAAGATTCAAATTTTTCACAATTTGACATCTCTGAAATAGGACTGCCTGTTATAACTTATGGTGTCTTACAATCACAGTAAAAATGTGGTTCTTTTTCTTCTTGGTGGTACACAGAATAATGTTGTTTTAGATTTCATATAGTATGGAGGCTCCCTGGATAATAAAAAACAAAAGAAATTGCTTATTAAACACTGTTCTTTTCAGTCCTGGGTCACTGTGAACAGGTGCCCACCTACATTCTGTGAGAGGCAAGATGATGGAAAGAGGACAGGACGACATCCATCATAGCTCAGTTCACACCCACCACGGGGGAGTCACCAATCATTTTGGTTTAGAACAGATGAAACAATGTGTGTGAAAACACTTGGAAAATGATAAATCATTATATTAATGACATGTATGTATGAATGTGTGCATATGCATGGGCTCGAAGTAAGATTATTAGAGAGAGTGAAAATAATCTGAAAATGCTCATTTCCAAACTTGGCCTATGTGGAAGGTAACAGATGTCATGATTCTCAACTTTATCTTCTTCCTTCTCTAAGAATAGCATGCATATCAGTAAAAACTGTTCATTAATTCTTACTGTGTTCTAGGAAATTGTGTCTTATGTAGTTTATGTCATTTGAGCTTCCCTGCAATCCTATGAAATACTATATTATTACCGATGATATTATCCCTATTTTACAGGGGAGGAAACTGAGTTGTTAGAGACATTGAATAAGTTACCTAAAATTGTATAATGAAAAAGTGGTGGAGAGAGAGTATGAACAGAGGCAGTCTGAAACAGGAACTCGCCTGCTGAAGTACATCTCAAAGGAAAATTTACAGAGAAGTAACCTACGTACTGTGAGTCCACATAACTAGGAAGGAGAAAGTGGACAGAGAAGCCATGTTGTAACCATAGTCACTGTAAAGGAAGGAAGAGAAAGCAGGAGGAGCATGTGGTGAATATTTGTATATATATTTATTGAAGTTCCTTTTCAAACTTACTTGATCTAAATATTTTATTTTCATTTTTTAGATTATGACCCACAACAGAATGCATCTAGTTATGTAATTTTCCTTTTCTCTCCTTTCTACTAGTGTGAACAATCTAGTTTGATCAGTTTCATTTTTAAATGCATCATCCACATCTATTCACACTGTCCCCTCTCTGTGACTTCATTGTTTATGTTTCTATCCTAGAAGCTCTCTCACTCTATTCTTTGAGCCTTTGCCTGTGTCTGACAGCCTGACATTCCTCATTCTATCTCTATTTTATATTCTGGATATGTAATCTGGACCTGTCCTCAGGAAAACTGTGAAATGAATGTAGTCTTTGAAATCCTGTACCTCTCGTCTCTGCATGCATCTCCTTCGTATTCCTTAGCCCCTTCCAGTAGGTCCAGGGTTTTCTCAGTCAATTTTGCTAGATATTTGAAGACTGTGAGCTGATAAAATGTTACTCCCAAATATTAGGGACTAATATATTTTCTTGATGGGAATATTTATAGTTTGAAAGAAGACTAAATGGAGAAAGCAACACCAGGCGTGAAGGAATGGACTGCTGAGTGAGGAATCTCACTCCTGGTGTGGGATGTTGATTCAGAATTGATATCCTTCCAGTGCCCTCAGATACTCCTGCACTGCAAAGGCCTTTTGAGTACACATAAAATCCCACTTTTGTATATGATATTGTCAAAAACTAAGTGAAAAATAAAAGATGCATGTTTATTTCATTAAAAAATTATAAGTGTACTACTTATTTTTGTAAATTAATTAACTATTAATTATTGTCTATTTGCCACATACTAGCACTGTACCATCTTTTATCTTGGGCTCATTAGCCTGCTGAATTGTGTCAATTTTGGAAATTGAGACATATAATTCAAAGCCGAAACAAAATAAAATAATAAAATTATAGTTGTCTCTGTTCAACACTGTTAACAATTTTGAAAATTAATTTCTTTCTCATTATTTTGTCCCATGTGTACAAATCTAGTTTTTGCACCTAAAATATTACCCAGAACTAAATAAATATCTTATTTTTATAATTGTGTTTTATAATTCAAATTATTATACAACCCTTTAAAATATTTGCATATTAAAATATACTTCGTATCATGTTTAGTGGATGACTGGATCCCAACACATATATACTACAACAAACTCTACAAAGGAGCTAAGACTTTGAATTTAGCTCACATGATCTCCTTAATGTAAAATTAAGCATAATATTCTATAATTAATACATTTTGGTTAAAAGAAGAGATTCTATGTCATATTATTCTCACGTATAAGGATGGCATCTAACACAAAACATGCAGAATTATTCTCCTTTACCTCAGTTTAACCATATAATGATTTTGTTTGCAGAAACATTAACAACGTTTGCCCTTTTATTAAGAAATACAATCATTTTCTGTTAAACTAAGAAGTGCCAGAAAATTGGGTTGGAAATGCTTAAACTGACGTTTCATTTTCCTCAACTCCTCATTTTTCTCAGCACGTAGAGGATGTCTTCTGTCCGTGAAATGTCATTGATTTTATAACTGAAAGGTGATATTACTGCTTATTTCCTACATTCATTGAATAAGTTCCATTCTAAATGTAGGTCTAAATCATGGATTAATTCAGTAATCATTAATTCAATAATCTCTATAGAACCTAGGTAATTTGGAAGCTCTTAAATTTGTGAAAAGATATAGTCCTTGTCATGCAGGAGGTTACAACTTCAGCTGGGAAGCAGATATGCAGACTACTAAGGAATAATTTAATGGAATAGAAGTACTATAGGAATCAAATATGGACAAAGTCCTTAATTTGACTATTAAACAAAAGAGCTTATGAAGAATAAACAGTACTTTAATATGCACTTAGGGAGCAGTTAGGGAGTTGATTTCTAAAGATGGTTAATAGGTCTGTTAATGTTAACTGTACCTGTATTTCCAAAATTTCATGGATGTATTTAGAGATATAATAACAAAGATGAAGAAAAAACTAAGCTAAATAGGCAGTAGGGAAACGATAATAAGCAAGTTTTAGGATTCCATTTATACTTTGGTTCACTCAACTCGTTGTCAAGCAGTATTATTTATTTCCTTCGGAAGGCCCACATATAGCCTACAGTGCCCCTGTGAAATATATGATTAAAACTTTCATCCTGGAAAACAGCAGCACTGTTAAGCTGCAGTCAGTCATTCACATACCATACAGAAGCCCACAGTTACTAAATTGAACCATCATTCTTAAATCACAGTTCATTCAGGAAGATTTTAGTGCCTACTTGTTTAACACAATCTTATAAATGATCCCTCACAAAGGATGTAAAAATCAACACATATCTTTAACGGGCTAATTGTGCTCCACTGCAGTGTTAAGTCTATAAAAGCTTTTTAATAGTGAGAGAAATGATGGCATTTTCATCTTAATTTGCAAATATAATTGCTATTCTAAATATTTTTTTGTTTCTAACTTCAGTGCTTATTGACAGCAGAAATTTCCCCAAAACACTAACAGAGTATTTAACATAATTTCATTTATTGAAAGAAAATCCAAGGGAAAATAACATACAGCTATCTGCAGAAGGAAAATATCAAAAGGAAAAGTAAGTTAAATCTAAACTTTGAGATCTAAAATGTAACTAATATTCGATATGAATTTAACACAATGTATATTTGATTAAATGTATACATGTAAATATACTGATGTCTCAAGAAATAAAAATGATATCCTGGAAATCCAGGACAACAATTAAAAGCCATATGAAAACAAACTGAAACTAATATGCTAATCCCTATTTCATAAAATTTCCCATAATTTTATTGAAAAATAAGAATATATTTTAGCTCAACTTATGGAAAATTAGTACAATTGAAATTAAACTCAATCAGTTGTAAATATTCCTTTAAGAAAACTATTTCAGTTTCTACCCCTGCCCTATTCAAATTTTGAATTCCAATTCCTTAATTCCAATATACTCAATGTAGGTTCACGGTAATGAAATCACCAATCATAATTTATTAAGCTTTATATTAATAATGTCAATAAAGTAGTCCATATACAAATATATGGAATATTTATCTCTCCCTAACTTTCACTTCTGTTTCCAAACAGACATAAACTTATGATAGATGGATTCTGAACTGGCATATTTCACATTAAAATTTCAAGTTTTTAAGTCTTACTTTTTCTATGTAATAATATATATATTTACTTATAAATATTATGGATACTCAGCAGAGAACTTTTTATACCGGATTTGAAAAGAAGTTCTGATCATTCTGTGGTAGCTTTTCTAAGCAGAAGTAGAAAATGCCAGAGACATTGCTTTTTAAAAATAAACACTAAGAAAACTAAGTAAGCTAGTTAACCACAAAGGGAACATTGTCGGAAAGGAAATAGCTTGGGATTGAATCCTATGATTTTATTGTTTTCACAGAAAATGCAATAACTCCTCATTGACATCAACTACCCAGTTGCAAGAAGAGTATACCTTCTGCTTTGCTGAGATGCAGACGAAGCAATTAGTAAGAAGTCGTCATCACCCAAGAGGAAAATGAATCTGGAATAAAATTTTTCCAGTTTAAATGTCTGTTGAGAGGCTCTTATCTTTGAAAGGCACATTTAAAAAAATGTTTTTTGATAAAGAACATGCATTCAATAGAATCCTTTGAAGGCATTCTATCAAACTCAGGTTATGTAGTCTATCAGTAACTTTCAAATCACTAATCAAAACAAACAAAAATAGATCATGAAAAACACCACAGCCAGTTTCATACAGTCTTAAGCATAGGACTAAATTAATTGTTCTTCAAATTACACATTTTGACAGATAAGTTTATTATAAAGTCTTTAAAATAAAAATGCATGTTTGGTGAAAAGTTAATATAGCTGTCATTCATATTTTGTCATTATTTTAAAATATAAAAGTAAAGAATGGCATTATTTTTTACCTTTTGTAACATGATGTAACAGACCAGCTGGTTCGTAATTCTCATTATTGTAATTATCACAATTCATTGCTATGCCAAAGTTGATGCTGTGATGTAGGTGAAATGAAGTACCATTAGTTTAGCCTATTACATGACATTGTGATGCACCATGCATTTTTCAAATCTCTTAAAGAAAATTTAATGGCAGGCCAAACTTCTAACCTACTAAGTGCTATGAATCACATAAAACCAGAAAACATTTTAATCCAGGGATACATGGCATATTGTACTTCATAATAGAACTAAAAAATAGGTAGCAGGAAAAAAAGAAAAAGAAAGAAAGCAGGGCTAGGTATGTATATAATGCATGTAAGAGAAGACTCAGATTTTTAAAAAGCACAAAATAAAAGTTATGTTATTTTTAAATAATGTGTATTCAATGAGTATTTAATATAATCCTACAAATACGAAGGGGCTATTATTACTACTGAAAAGTAATAACATTGGGTATGATTTGACACTTCTGGTAACATTGGTGAATTTCAGTACCTAAGATGCCATGTTTTTAGGATGCATTATTATTTTATATCTAACTACACAGAAATGCTGCTAATTATAGTTAAAATAGCCTGATTGCAGAGATGTTAAAATGTGGAGAAACAATCATCTCTGAACTGATGAAAAAAAGTAATGCTTCTAATTAATTGGGATCAACTACTGGCAGTAGGAGATTACATGACATAATCTTTCTCCCAGGAAATTAAAAGCTCCATTGCCTAATGCCTTCCTACGAAAGAACAACAACAAAATATTGCCATCAATTACACTTAAAATGTGTTATCAAAAAGGAAAAGGGGGAATACATTGGAGATTTCAACTCATATACAAAAAAGTGTTAGGAAAAGGAAGGCAGTTGGTAAACAGGTAAGCGCTTTAAAGTTGTCATTATTATAACTAATATTAAAGAAGGGAATACTTAATTTATATTTCACATATGCTGACCTTTAAAAAATTTTTGCATTTTTATCCATTGCCTTTCAATTACAGCAACTAAACATTTGCTCTGGAGTGAAAAACACTGATTCTAAGTTTGTTCATTTATATAAGTGATCCAGAACCCATTTAAGTTATAAATTTTAACTTATTACCATATCAATAAAGTTGATTGCTTTGCAGTTCTGATTACCCGTTTGTTCTTGGCACTCATCTGCAATTTCTCAAACATTTAATCAAAATTACTTTCTGAAGTACCAGCAGGTTCTCATGAACTTCTGAAGCCTTGCGTATTCTTACTGTGTGAAAGGTTATGGAAAGACTTTAGTATTTTATGAATGTTTAGTAGTAGAACTGAATCTTTTGCTTACAGCAGTTTCTTTGTGCAGGGTTACTTAGGAAAAAAGACTTGATTATTTTCCTGGAAAGGATACATGTATATCCAAATATTCTGAATGTAGATTTTGTTTGTTTGTTTTTTGCAAAAGCCTCACTCAAAGATCAGGGAGAGAAGGCGGCAATGAGTTAAGCCTCTCTTTTGATCTAGAACATTTTCATTGATATTATCAGAAATGAGTATGCAGAAAATCAATTTCAAAATATGATCCGCTAATATGGGATAGTGGAGAGACGTGGTTAGTTGCCACATAAAATGGAAGTCAAGGTGAAGGGAGATTTAGTAAATATTAAGCTAAGTGCCTTGAATATTTTTACTTTAATCTCTTTGGTTTGATAAAATAGATGGGTGACTATAATTTTGAAATTCTTTCAATATGCCTGATTTGTTCAAATATGTTATAAAATTCATTTATTTATTCTGTTTAATTTAAAGAACATGGCTTAGCTCAATTCTACCATTACCTGGATATTCAGACTGGTTCCCTCTTTAACTATGAAAATACACATTATATTCCAATTCATATTTGTTTCATATTTTACTTTCAAAAGTTTGACTTTTTTTTTACAACTATTACAAATAAGGGAGAGTGCATCAGAGATTTCCTATCAAAATTTCTTCCTGCAGACATTAAGGTATATGAATCACTGAAGATTTATCCCATGGAGACATAACCAGTAAATTGTATAACTTGTCTCATTTTGGTGATAAGTGAACATCGTTCAACAAACACACATACTGCTTTTCATACCTTACCTGGAAAGAGGCTTTATTGAACATAGCTGTAAAATTATCTTTTAAGTTGGATTACTGAATTTGCACAAACATTTCTACAGAATTAAAAAAAAAATCAAGCTTTGTCATTTTTCCACTACATTTTGTTGTGCTTTTTATATTAATATTTGCAAATGTTATAATTTAATACTTATATCCCAATTACTTGCATAATCAGTTTTTTTTTTAATCCTGGGGTGTTGAAAGAACATATAATAATAATAATAATATTCTTCTTTAGACAAAAGTCTTTTTAAATGAAGTTAAAAGCTGAGATAATTTAAGGAAAAAAAATCTTCAAATTTTCATAACCAACAGGTTTAAGTGAAATTTACAATGCATTGGAAAACTGGCTGGTTAAAGGTATGATTTGTCCTCAGGTAGCTCAAAATCATTTTTACAGGTTTTTGTTTTTTTGTAAAAGTGTTTTTTAATCTTGGTAAAATAATAAAATAATATTTCACAATTTTCACAGAGTCTGACTAAAGGGCAGAGGCATATTACCCTCAGTGTCTAGAATAAAGCCAGATTTTTTCAGGCCCAGTTCCACTGTAGAGTTTGTATGTACTGCAATCACAAACATTTTCTTGTTCCCTCTAAAGCTAGGGCCAATTCCATTTCAAATGGAGGTTAGAGTAAAAAATCACTCCTGTTTTACCACCTTCTGCGCTAAGTATTATCTTAACAACCTTTTGCTCTGGTTGACCCATTTAATAACCTGGAAGAAAAAAGTGTTGCTCCCATGTCTGGTCTCAATGGAAGTTATTTTCTAATGGACAATAAGCCGAAAGGCCATGGCTGTCTAGGAGGTCAAACAACAAATATCTTGTCTGCATGGGCTTACGCAGCAGCTTCGGTCCTTTCTTCTTCAGAAGCGGCTTTGTTTTCTTGCCTGTAATTTGCACATTTAGGCTCTGTAGTTTGTTTATAAAACAGTTTTACACAAACCACTCTTAGCAGTGCAAACTTCTGAGTTTAAAATTATTCAGGCTTGTTTCATTGAAGGCACTTGGTTTCCATGGCAATTTATAAAAGATGATGGTTTGGTTTCTTCGTTGGAACAGATGACTTAGTTTGGGTGTTCAAGTGGCCGCAAGCAAACTCCGATAAGCCTGTGTAATATGTAAGCCCAGGTTTACCATCCTGGATAGTAGTGCATGCAAGAAGAGACAGCATACAGTTATCTAGCTTAGCCATGGGAGGAAAACAAATAATAATAATAAAGGTGGGATGGGGATAAGGTGGGGAGGAAGAAGAATGTTGTAAATAATTCTGAGTTTGGGTTATTTTCAAGGAATGGTAACAACCAAAGGTAAAAGGGCCTACATTTATTTAATTCTCTATGCAAAACCTTCTCAAAAGGAAAATAAATGCCAGCTCTTCACGTACCCTGTTTACAGTGAGGTTTTTGTTGGCAGGCCATTAGGTTTCCATGGTAACAAGCAAACTATTCATGTGAAACAAAACCAGCCATGACTTTGTGCTTTGACAAGGATTTCTATAGCTTTTTTTTTTTTTTTCCGAGTTCAACCAGATGACCAGATGACGCTGTAATTTTTTTAGCCACAAAAGCACCTGAAGGTCTCTTCTCTACTCAGGTCAAGATTTTCTTTTATTTGTAGTGCGGAATAAGTTATATTTCCATGATGTCTTTTTATCCCCAGTGCTTAAAAAATTTGTTTTTATTATTTTATTTTGAGTCAGTAGTCAGTGGAGGAATCTTTGGTAGTTTGTTTTTTCAATGTCCATTTACAAAGACTCTTTCTTCATGCCAGTGCCTGGTGAATCTTTTATAGCCTCTGCCAGGGTAAGGTCACCTTCGAGGACTTAAGATAGAGATGAGGACGATAACCGGAAAAAGCCATATATGTACTAAAATTCCAACAGCACCATCAACAGAATCTAAAGACAAGGGAAGTAAATGCCAAGAAATCATTAAAAAGGAGAGTAAGTATTACATGTAGTTATCAATACAACTTCGGTGAACAAATAAAACAATTTTAGTATATGGAAGATATTTTTGGAAAATACTTGTTTTTTGGTTTGTTTTTATTTATCAGCTTCACTTCCAAGACAAGTGAAAAGGAAAGTAACTTGAATATATGGTGAGGCATTTGATAAAATTAAAATATTTTCAGATTTTAAATTGATATGCTATGCTACAAAAACCTGTTCAGAAGATATTTATGTGAGTTTGTGGCTGAGCTCAACCTCAGAGTTCTGCTAGCCACATGAAGGCATGCACTCATAGAAAATTCTCAAAAATCTAAAAGGTCAGCTTCATTTTTTCTTTTTTTAAGCTTTCAGAAATGTTTAAGCTTAAAGACCACTGAAAGAAAAACTACTCTTTATGAAAACCAGGTAGGGATTGTTATGGGTAGAGAAATTAACTACTGCAAACAGTGGATTATACATATCAGGATCATTCTATTATTTATAAATTGGGTAAATAATTTTCTCCTTAGTGTAATTTTTTAAAGTGCTATGAAGTCCATTCTAACTAAAAAATCTCTTTCACCAATCTGCCTTGAGATTCCTACTGTAACTGGTATTTCGAGTAAAATTCATGTACAGATGATACCTCTTAGAATGTATAGTTTACCTAGGAGGACTAACATAGGCAAACCCAATAATTCATTAACCTGCCTTAAGTTACAAAATGGCTCTCACCTAGGAGCGAGCTGGGTTTTGAAAATAAGAGACAAACAATCTCAGCTTTTGATAGTGTGGCCATAGTACTACATTTACTACCAGAGAGGGGTTGGAAGCCTGAGCAGTTTAGGAAGAGGCCTTTGGCCTCCAAGCTGGTTTGTACTTAGAATTTAACATTAATTTAATATTCCACAAACACTATTCATCAAAATGAACTTAATAAGTTATAGTTAAAGAGATACAAATGTAGCAGAGTATTTTCTCATACCAATGAAAATATTTTTGTTCAATTAGAATTGTTTCCTCTGATTTACAGAGGCTAAATAAAAATACCTCCAATAAGTATAGATATATCTTACTTGAAATAGTCACACTTTTTCTTGGATTTAGTAGTTTAAGAGAAGAAAACTGATTATGAAAATGTTCTATTGTATAACAATAAAGTGCCTATGGGTTTTTATAGTCATTTCACTGTGGCTACATTTCTGCTTTCTCCTTTTTGGGGAGTAAATTATGTTCTTTTGCTTTCCTCATTTGGAAAATTCAATTCTATTTATACTAATTTTCAGTGATTTAATTATCAAAATGTAAGATTTCTGTATCAGATGGTAACTATCTTTAGTTAATATAGTGTTTGTTACTATCACTGATTCATGTTGTGAAATTCAAAAGAAATCCCTTTTTCCTCTGAGAAGAATGCTTGCTTTTCTGTGCATTTGACAAACCAACTTCATTTGGATATAGATGCTGGTTTTCTAAAGAAAAGTTAGCCAGACACAGGGAGAAACTTTTACTAAAATTGTTACTTGAAATGCTAAGTGTAATGACAAGAAGGTGAAAACTATGAGCAAAATGGCTCATTGTTATGTACAATCTTAGTTTTTGTCTCCTAACAATGTTTAAAAATGGAGTCAATTCAGTTTGTATGAGCAATCACTGGGTAGTTGTACAAATTTGACTTTCAACATCCAGACTGATATAATTTCTCACTAACTATACTCAATTAACAAAGACCCTGATTTGCTCTAGACTTATACAAAGTGGATTTTCATGCTCTTTTTGTAAGTGCTAAATAATTGAGTTATTTGTATGTATTTAGTTTGATTGATACCTCTTTAAATGACCACAAAATTAAAGATTTTAGGTGGGCCTATGAAAATCCTTCAACTAAGAGGAATTTTTCATAAGTATAATTTTAGATTTCTCACCTTCACATGAATAATATAATGAGGATTTTAAGAAACAGCCCAACACGTAATTCTGATGCTTTTTGCATCAGAATTTTTTATTTATAGTTCTTTTACTAAAAATGGATTTTTTGTGAAAAACATACAATTTGAAGATATCATTATTCCATAATATTCAAACCAGAATAAAAGGTGAAATCAAATTACTAAACAAGATTGTGATGCAGGTATAAGGAGATTAATTATACCAGAAAAGAATTAGGGTGATCCACTACTTAATATATATACTAAGGCTCTTCACAATATTGAATCTATTAAAATGGTTGGCAAAAGTTAGACCTACAAAATACATTCATAAACTCGGAGGAATAAAAACAGCCATGGCTATATAAATGTGTGCTGAGTATATAGATTAGCCAAATATTTTAATAAAAGTGAAAAAATCCTCTGAAATTAATAATATAAATTAAGAATATTTAAAAATCTTAATTAAAAACCAAAGTGTGCTTGCCTTACATAGACCTAAATCAAAATTACTTTTATTTTAGGTCAAATAACTGAGTTCAAATGCTTACCATTGGATTTAATACTTTGATTTTAAAATATAATTAAAATTTTAGGGGGCTTCCCTGGTGGCGCAGTGGTTCAGAGTCCGCCTGCCGATGCAGGGGACACGGGTTCGTGCCCCGGTCTGGGAAGATCCCACATGCCGCGGAGCAGCTGGGCCCGTGAGCCATGGCTGTTGAGCCTGTGCGTCCGGAGCCTGTGCTCCGCAACGGGAGAGGCCACAACAGTGAGAGGCCCATGTAACGCAAAAAAAAAAAAAAAAAAAAAAAAAATTTTAAGGTCTCATGCATAGGAAATTTTTAAATAAACTAAAAGTAAACTAGTTTTAACAATTAGACGACATTAGTTTTATTGTCATTACATTACTTTAACATCACACCAACTGATCCAAGAAAAGACACTTACTCTTAGTCGTTAAATCTTGTTTTGCACATTCTCCTTCTGCAATTGATACATCATCAATGGCAATGTCGCCTTCTATGCCAGGACCTCGAATACCTTCAAAAATGAGCTACAAATATGAATAAAACAAACCTAAATGTAGGGCTTTGATTTACAGATGAATTTTTATTGAGAAATCGAGGAGCCAAACCTAAAATTGACTACAATCCTGTCATCATTTATTATTGATGGTCTTCAGAATTCTTACTTGCAAAAAACATAAACTTTCTCAACAAAACCAGTAAGATCTTCATTGTATAGCATAGTTTTCCATATTACAAGCTCTGTGTCAATTTTAAAACAAAACTAAACTTAATTGAATAACAGAATAAAAGCAGCTACTATTACAAATTGTATCACTTTTTGTTTTCAGAGGTAAAGAAAAGTTTTTCTCTGAAATAGATTCCCTCCAATGTTTTCTAAACATATCCCATAACACTGGTTTTCTAGAAATATTTTATGGATTAATGAGTTCCGGGTTCACTGCGTCAGTATTATGTTTAATGAAGCACAGAGCAAGGGTTTACCATCTCTGTAAAACTGTTTGATCTCTTGCAAATACAGTGAATAAATTCATCATATTCCCCATATGTTTTGTTTCTAAACCCTTGAAGATATTTATGGGTTTACTTATGTTGAGTGTTTAGCAGCAGACCTTTGAATTTCCAGTATCTAGAACAATGGTTGGCACTGAGGTAAGACATTAGTGTTGAAAGAATGGATGAATGAAATCAGTCTCCATTTATTACTAAATTCTAGATACAAGGTCAATATAAGGACAATCAGCAAGTTGTTTTTCTTTTTTTAAAGAAGATGTTGGGGGTAGGAGTTTATTAATTAATTTATTTATTTTTGCTGCATTGGGTCTTCGTTTCTGTGCGAGGGCTTTCTCTAGTTGTGGCAAGCGGGGGCCACTCTTCATCACGGTGAGCGGGCCTCTCACTATCGTGGTCTCTCTTGTTGCAGAGTACAGGCTCCAGATGTGCAGGCTCAGTAATTGTGGCTCATGGGCCTAGTTGCTCCACGGCATGTGGGATCCTCCCAGACCAGGGCTCGAACCCATGTCCCCTGCATTAGGAGGCAGATTCGCAACCACTGCGCCACCAGGGAAGCCCCAACTAGCAAATTTTTATTTCATTTTTATAGAAATAAGAGTCTTCTAAAATTTTGTCTTATCTCACAATTACTCCTTGCTTCCAGTAAAACCTTTTAAATCTTTTGATACTAAAAAATAACCTATGCATGTAGTGATTATATTCCCAGAAAATTTTCTACATACCAAAATGAAATACCTACTTTGTTTTTTCCGAAGAAAAATTAGCCTAATAACTGTTTTCAACATCAAACTAATGTGTGCATTTTAATACAATTTCTAGCCTTATTTCATTGCAACAAATTGGAGTAAAAGTCTGTTTTTATCAATGCCAAAATTTTTGTTTTTCAAAGTATCTTAATATGACTCCTTAAAGGCAAATTTGTGATGAATTTAAGAGAACTTACACTACTTTTGTGAAGGCTAACATTGTTCTCTGATATGCTATCATAATTTTATCGATCGAAATATCTAAGTAGTAGAGTAGGGCCATTAGTTACCACCTTTTGTATTGAGTCCTTTCCCCCACTTAAATATGGTCTATAAGAATAAGAATAATTTGCATGATAGGAAAAAATTTGATAAGAGAAAAAGATTTGGGAAGTTTTTATTATTATATTATTATTATATTTAATTTGTGTAGAGAGGGTTTCCTGCTTACCTATATTGAGATAAGTATGTTAATAGTGTCCAAAATCATTTCTTTGAAAGGTATCCAATTTGTCTTGTCACTGAAGCCAAAATAAAATGGCAAACCAGAGTTAAAATATTTAGAACTAAATTGGCAGTATATGAATTCTCCATCCTCAGATAGAATCAGGAATGAAGCATTAATTTGGCTGCCTGGAAATGATAACTTGCATTTGACTTAGGGTGGTGTTTTGGAAGGTATCTGGGTAGTAGCTACACAGCCCTCAGAAGACTATTTAAATTGCAAGAGAGAAGATTAAAAAAAACAAATGAATGGTATAAAAATTCAAGAGCACTGAATTTGGAAAAGGAGAAGTCATTTTAATGGCTGCAGAATAGTCCATGTTATGGATGCAACAAAATTTATTTAACCAGCATGTATTGTTATTGTTAGACATTAAAATTATTTTCAGTTATTCTGAACAAGGCTGAGATGAACAAGGCTGAATTTCATATGATTATTATACACAATTATTATATGGTTCTTTAGGGTCATTATAAACTGCCCCTGTCAGCAGTCTATCTGTGAGAAGGCATTGCCTTTTTCCTAACCATAGGTTTTTAAGAATTTAGGGTTTTTTTTTTCCCTTTTTTTGACATGTGCTGCTTACCTGGTAGAGAATCAATGTTAAGAGTAAATCAATAGTATTCCCACCCCCTTCTTAGTTTCAGTTATGTGATGCTGAGTCTTCTCTCCTGAAGATAACAACATGAATGGAATGTTATCTTGGAGAAAGTCAGAACTCAAAGATTCATGCTATAAGAGTCTGATTCCACAAAATCAAATATTTTCCACTTTGCCCCCAAGACTAATACTTTACTGAATGAAAGTGGAGGGCTGTCATCACAAATTTTTCTTTTAGCAGTTCTTTTAAAGGACTGAATGGAAGAAAATGTAGATTTCTCCCTCCCAGTCAAGTTTAATTCTGGAGGGAAGCAGGAATAAAAATGTATTAGAAAAATTTTGTATGGTGAAGAGGAATCCTCCTCAAGCACCAAGAGTTTTAATTTTAAGAGGTGGAGTAGAAAGAGAAAGGGAGTAAACACTGCTTGTAGAACAGAATTCAGGGTTTGTAATGTGGCTATGGCAAAGATAAGAGGATTGCATTCCAGTATGATTTGTGTGGGAAGTGAGATGTTGGTGAAAAGGCTAATACAGGTAGGTTAGAATGTTCTGCACCTGCTCACACTTGAAATCTAAACAGATGAAGCTGAAGTCATAATCCTTGCATTGGGAAGGATGCTGGAGGAACACGCTTGAGAGACATGGATTTTTCCATCTTAGGTATGTAGAGGAGAGTAGATAATAAAATTATCCACAGTTTTTCTTATTTAAAGTACACAATTATTTTCACTTAAAAAGTTGCTGTTACCTGGAGACGTGTCAATATAAAATAATGGCATTATTTTAAAAATCAAAATTAAAATGTCTAAATCATCAAAATCATTCCTGAACTTTTCAAAGCTTCTTTCCCTGGAATGATCTTGCCATTGCTCAAAGGATTTCAAAACTTCTGTTACTGACTTTAAAGTATTAAACACTCCTACTTTTCCTATTAATTTTCTTTTTCTTTTCTTCTTTCTGCCTCGCTGTGCAGCTTGCTCAAAAACCCAAGGTTGAACCTAGGCTTGTGCTAAAAACAAAAGTCTTGAAGCAGCGAGGTTGTGAAGGATGCTGCCACCCTTCTTTTGTGGTCAGATTGAGAGGGAGTGTTGGGGAGACTTTGGTGGTAAACATCAGAGAGTAGATTGACTGATAGAATTTAATATGTGTGCTGCCTGCCTACTGGCAACATGTTGACCACAAATGTGTAGTTGGCTGAACAGCAGGAATACAAATCAACAAAAGTTGAATTGTCATATGTACAGAGGGCTGCCTCTATCTAGAACATTCCTTTATATGAATACTTCATCCCTCAGTGATCCTGATGAAGTGTTATAGTAATAAAAGCTAACTGATTTGTAAATCTATTATTTACATTTATCTGCATAACTATAGATAATACAGTTTGTCACTGAATAAAGCAATTTGATTACTTTCCAAGTGTAGTAGTGTTTTAGTTATTGTGTGGAAATAAATCAGAGAATTAGTAGTAGTTATTACTGGGATGATAAAAATAACTTTTTACAATCAAACTCTTGATACAGTTATATAATTGGTACTTTTAATATATATTTGAAATCTTGTGATGATAAGAAATCCAATCCAATAGGCTAGAGAAATACCATAGTCTTCCTCAGGGTCCTATTTGAACATGAAGAAAGAAAAAGGTACTGTGTAGTTGTTGGCTTGTTTCCTTTTAATTTCCATAGCAGCTTTGTTATTGGGAAGTATAGATTGTTTTTAAACTCATTTGACTCTCACAAAGAAATATTTATTGCATTGTTCTGTTTATGCTCTGAACTCCAACTAGAAGTATTATAACACGATTTTATAGATTCTAATAGACTTATAAACGGCTTCGAGATGAAGACCTAGAGGGATATTTTCTCCTTATATTGTTTTTGACTATGAGATAGGTAACAGAAATAAAATGCATAGGTATTAAATTTAAATAATGTACCTTGGCCAAACTTTCAAGTGCTTTTAAAATAAATCCTTGGTGACAAACATCTTTTTTTCTCAAATACAAAGATGAGAAACTATAACAGTCCATTATAATATGATGTATCTCAACTTGGAAGATGTGATCTGTATGCAATGAAAAAAGTCTGAATTACATTCACTCAGAGAAGAAATGCTCTCTAGTTTAATAGATTAAATATGTCATATTTTAATGAAGTACCATCATGATTCTGACTACTATTACATTACAAGGATAAGACTATGTTCTTTTCCTCTTCAATACTTCTGAAATGCATTTGGCTTAATTGCCTTGAAGACGGAATTAATGGCATCTAGATTCTCGGGGAGAAAATGTTGACTTTTAGGTCTCCTAAAAAGAGGGTTCAAATTGTGCAAAACCTGTTCTTCACACATAATCACACTGATCTTACTTAAAATGGTTTCCCTTAACTGAAACAAGTTTAAAATTGTAACGTTTTCACAGTGTGTGCCTGCAATTCAACAAACTTAATATGCAAGAAATACTGCATGATCAGAAAATTAATTCCTGGTGGGTAAATGCAAGTGGGAGTTTAAAAAATGTATGTGACTTTCTGTATTAGAATTACACTACACAAAATTATTTCAATTCATCGATTGACAGTTTCTTACATTTATTTATAATGCTTTATAGCATGTAGATATAGATGTCAATATATAGGGAGATACAGATGATGCTGTAAAAGCTTATGTTCAAATATAATTTCTCAGAAAGGGAGGAAGAGCTACATGTAGCACTAATGAGTAAAAGTAAATGGGGAGTCAAAGACTACAACGCACTTCTGATGATGACTTCAACATTAATGGTGCCTCTGCAAATGTTTTCTTTCTGACGAGAGACATCGCTTCTGATCATTACTGCTAAGGCAAAGCCAAAGCCTTGGAATGCAGTTTGAAAACTGACAGTGTACATCACTTGGAAAAATCTTAGGATGTGAATAAATTTGAAAATAGCTATTAACATTAATAATTTTGCCTTTATTTTATTACTGGTTCAGCAAATAATTAAACTATCTTTTTTTTTTCCCCCTCTTACTTGCAAAGAGCAGAACTATCGTTAACCAGTACAGAAGAGATTTGAAGAGAGGTAACGTAATAAACCAGGTGAGTAGCCTAAGCTTTTTCTCTGGAGACACTATATAAATATTAACAATGAGTTTAAATTCACAAGACTCTGCCAGTCCAACTTGCTGGATAAATGTCAGTTGGTTGTTAAAGCTTCTAATCTGAAATAATAACATGAGATTTTGACTGTTGGCAAAAACAGAAAGAACTAGATCTCATTGTGAATTGCAATTAGAAAATGTTTTCAATAGTTACTTCAGGAACCATCTTCATGTCTATAATTGCTCCAGAATTTGGCTTAGAATGTCAGATATGTATCTATATGAGCATGTAATGTCTACTAAGGAGGATGATATTTTCTGTATTATTATTATTCATAGAAATATATATAGGCAGCATGATGTAATGAGAGCACTATAATCTATTTTCCAATCCTTATTTAATGTTAAGGATTTGTGTGATTTAAGACAAATTGTCTCAAAACATACTTTCAAATCTCTAAATGAGGATATAAGAAGATCTCCAGAATTCTTTTCGCCTATACCTAAGAAAATGTAAAAACAGTATTATAATGTCTCTATACTTTTCCCTCACAAAACGTTTGGAATGTACTGTGAAAGAAGTAAAGCATTTAAAACAATAATTAAATATTTTCCTTGGTGTAGGATATAAAATAAAAGTGACATTCTAAAGCTAACACTATATTAATTTTACTTTTTTGGAAACTTCTTCCCTAATCCTTCTGAATCCAGCTAAATATATTTTCCTCACAAGCACCGATCATGCTAAATTAATTCTAGAAAAAGAGCCCCAAAAGAAATTTCAGTAGGAGAAAACTTCTATTTGCCTGAAAAAGTACTACACAATAATTTGATTTTCAGCTAAGCAAACTAATTGGACACACTTAGACAAAGAACTTTGCAAGTGGTTGTTTTTTCAAAGGGTTTATGGATCAAACTAATTCGAAGGCATACAACTCCAAACAAAACATAAAACGTGTCAATGTAACAGAGTCTCAAAATCACTTTTATTTCATTTAAAATTCCGAGAGGTAAGAGATAACCTTTCCACTTGAATTAAAGACATCCTAGGATGCCACAAATCTACATTTGAATAACATTAAAACTTCTCACAACTTAATCTGTACAGTAATATATTCCATACTTTTCTTTGCCATGCTTTTCTGGTAGGCATCACATACCAAAGCAAGATTCTTGAAAAGCTTGATAGTTTATATATGACTTTTGAGGAAAAAAATACTTTGTCTGAAAAAAGTTGAAAACAACAAGAAACTTGAAAACAAAATTAAATTTAAAAAATGGGGTAGGATGGTGCAGTTGCATTTCCTTGAACAATCAAGATTTATGAAATGAAAGTCCTTAGCCAATAGACCTAGAAATATCTCAGAGAAATAAGAACCTAGAGATCCAATATAAAAATATGGTTTTATTTATCTTCATTTCCTATTGGTATTTCAATAGTTTAGAAATTCATTGATTCAAAACCTTCAGTTTTTGATTGGCTTCCAGCCATGATAGAGTAACAGAAACCAGATTTATCTTCCCAAATGAAACAACCAAATAACCGGACAAAGTATATGAAAGAATGGTATTCAGGACACTAGACATCAGGTAATGAAGAACAGTGAACCCTGAGTGATAGAAATCAAACAAGGTTTGCTTTATGACTGCCCTATACAGAATTTATAGACTATGGTGAAAGCAGAACAAAGGTAGAGCCTGGTAGAAAATGTGGGTTGAGGAGATAGAGCTGAGAGTCCAAGGAATCCAAGGCAGCTAGAGTATGCAGGGTAGAATGCCAGCCAAGAAAGAATTGCAGAGAAAGAGACATCTGCAGAGGGTACCCCTCAAGTATTCAGCAGAGTCCTGATCAGGCCTTGAATGTGAGGAAACTGCCTAAGACCTGGGAAAGACCCAGGGGGATGCATTTAATGTAACAGTGCCCAGCTAACCAGAACTTGGGAAACCTCATAATTCATGAGGAATTTGTGTAGAGTACTCAGAAGACTTTTGCCTCAGTATTGAGAAATAATCAGTCTGATATCAAACACTGTTCTAGTCTCATGTAACAAATCTTAAAAGCAGGAACAAAAATTATCAAGCTGTTTCCAAGTAGCTAAACTGCATCACAAATAAGCTCAAGAAAAAAGAAACACAAAAGTACCCAGCAACTATGAAGGTAAAATTTACAACGTCTGACACCCAGTCAGACTACCAGACATGTAAAGGAGCAGGAAAATAATGACTTGTAAAGATGAGAAAACATCCATTAATCAAAACCAACCAAGAACTAGCACAGATGATATCGTTAGCAGACAATGACATTAGACAGTTATTATAATTGGATTTAATAGGTTCAAAACATTAACTTAAGACATGAAATGTATTTTTAAAAAGACTCAAATTGAACTTACAGAGATGGAAAGTATAATGGCTGAGATGAAAAATACACTGAGTAGGACTGAAAGCACATTAGACATTGCAAAAGAAATGATTAGTGAATGTGAAGACAGTAGATTATTCTATAAATTGTGAATAGTGAAATAATTTTAGATAAGATGGTGGTTTTCCCGATTTCCTTACTACCTTATGCAAATTTCTTAAGAGTGGGCACTCTCTGTAATGACCAGTCTATTGGACTTGATCTCCTTTCCAATTTGAGAATCACAGTCTTTAAATTCTGCAAGCACCAAACTTTCCTGGATCTCCTTCCTTATAACTCTAAAAAATACTACTTAGGATCAAGCTCCCTTTCCACAGTTCATGTTAATGATTGGTTAGTGTCCTGTGTGGTTCCACTGTCTTTAATCACTGTTCACATATGTACACTTTTCCTTGGAAATATCAACCACTCCCAGAGTGTTAGGCAGCACATACAGCCTAATGACCTACAAAAATGTTTGTCCCCAAAGCTTCAGAAAAACATATGCAATAACCTTCTGCACATCTTTAAGAGGATATTCCACAGGCATTTTATATTAACATGTCCAAAATAGAAGTAACCATAATCATCCCTGAAGTTTGTCCCTTTTCCTCTTTTTGTTATTTAAGGTAATGGATAAAGTAACAGACATTACTCAAGACACTCCAGATAGAAGCTTCTTTGGTCATTCATGGCTACTTCCCAAATTCCCAACATAAAAATGTTCTGCTAGTTTTTATACCTAAGTATATCTTGAAACCATCCTCTTTTCTTTATACCACTTCCCTAGTTTGTCCTTTCAATATCTTTTATGTGGATTTTACGACAGTGTTCTAACTGGTTTGCTGGCCCGATTTTATCTCCTTGAATCATCTTCCATATAACAACCTAAGTGATGCACCATGTCATCCCCTGCGTAAAATCTTTCCATAACTCCCCAGTGTCTATGCTCTTGAGGTTCCTTAACCTCATCTCACATCAGTCTTTGATTTATTTTTGTGTACCAAATTCCAGATAAATGTCTCTCTGTTTCTCTGACAAATCCTGTGATGTATGACTTCCATGTCTTGGTTTACTCTGAACTCTGCTGCAATATTAATATTAGAACTTTTTCTACTTTGCAATCCCTCTCTTCAGGTTTCACCCCATATAACAGGCTTCTCTTGACTCTCCTCTATACTTTTCTTGTTGACTAGGTGTGCTCATAGAAACTTGTGCATATTTCTATTACTGCAATTATTAAAGTATGTGATGTATGTGTTTAGATGTGTATTTCCACCAATCTGAGGTAAACAATCACTATGAAATCTTCATGTCTAGCAATGTGACTGGCACACAGTAGTAGCTCAATAAGTATTTATGGTACTGTTGTCTGTGACAATAAATGATTGTCTTGAAGGTACTCAATAAATATTTACTAAATTGATATCTATGGCAATAAAGGATTATCCTGAAGGAAACAATATAACTAGTCCCTTAAATACTTTATATGTATTTGATTTAATAATTTTGTGTTGGTAAGGCAGTGACATAGGAAGCAAAAATATGTCTAGAAAAACATCATTTTTTTCTTCTTTTTTTTTTTTTTGCGGTACGCGGGCCTCTCACTGTTGTGGCCCCTCCCACCGCGGAGCACGGGCTCCGGACGCACAGGCTCAGCAGCCATAGCTCACGGGCCCAGCCGCTCCGCGGCATGTGGGATCCTCCCAGATCGGGGCACGAACCCGCGTTCCCCGCATCGGCAGGCGGACTCCCAACCACTGAGCCACCAGGGAAGCCCAGAACATCATTTTTTTTAGAAAGAAAGGTTCTTTGATGCCTATAGAGGTATGTACATTTTTATATTAAGGTTACTTTTATCAGTAATGCTTTGGAGTTCTGTCTTCCCAGTTTGATTTGGTTTAATGATATGTTGCTTTAGATTCAACTTTTTAATTCTCTCTTCTTATTTTTTTTCTCTATTCAACTTATTTTATTCTTTTTTTATTCAACTATTTTATTCTTCATAGAAACAAAATAATTACTAGGATCTATGAATTGAGTTGCTTTTATGTGTTTGTAGATAATCAGCTAGGACTTACTCCATTTTTCTTTACCAGAGTGAAAAACTGAATGCATTTTTATCATCCTGGTTAGTTTTAGAAGTGTATTTCTAAATCAGTCATTAGAATTTTATAGATTAAGTTACAAGAAGAGAGCATTCCACCAATTGAAAATTGGCATAATTGAAGCTCTCTGAATTTCTATACCCTTACTAAATGCCATGAAATGCAATTAAGAAATACCCAGTAGAAAAACATACTCAGCCAGAGTATATAAAATACATATATAAAGTTACTAAAATCACTAAAACTACATTATTTTCTCCACTAAAATAGTTTATGAAAAAATTTTTCTAGCCATGATGACCATTGCTATAATCATTAAAATTTTTATTATATATTTGCAGCTAATTCTCTTAATCCTATCTAAGCCTTTCTTCTTTTCTATATAAAAACAAATAAAAGTAACTTGTTTAAAGTTCTCTAACTTTGATAATCAAAGTAATAAATTACTAAAATGACATTACCTCAAAGAGACACATTTTGCTAAAGTATACAAAATTCCATCAGGTAAAATTCAAACAGATTAATTGAGAATTGATTATCCAGCTTCCTTTATTATAAGAATCTATGTTGTTTGTCTTTAAGGAAAAAAATACACACATATGATTTTGTAGAAACAAATTACATTTTCTCGAGGCAAATCACTTGAATTCGGATAGACAATTATTCAAACATATTACTTGGTAGATGTTAATTAATAAAAGAAAAGGACATTTTCTCTTTATAAAACAACTTTTAGAACTAAAGGGAAACTTAATCATGTGATTTTTGTGATGCTCATGTCAGAATTTTTGCATACTCATTCTAATTTTGGTCAAGATCTGCCTTTAACATTATGTAAAAGAGCAAAAATATATCCGCAGACATGATTGTTCTTTTCTTACCTGAAATGAAGTAATTGGATATATATTAACATGTGCCTCATTCCATCGTTGTCCTTTATTCCCACTTGAGGACCACAGTGGATTCTCTATCGTTGTCTGCCCTTTCAAACGTAGATAAACATTTAAAACACCTAAAAATAACAATGAAATTTTATTTTGTATATTTGGTTTGGCTTCATGTTTGTTTCTTCTTGACTGAACACTTGTAAATTATTAAAAATGAAATTTCACAGAACACTCCAGTGTCTCCTCTTCTCTTTCCCTCTCATTTCCAATCTTGCTCTTAGGATGCTTGGCATATGTAGCAGGTCTCCAGAAATGATTACATCTTAATCCCTAGAACCTGGGAATGTTATCTTATATGGCAAAAGAGACTTAACAGATGTGATTAAATTAAGAATTTTGAGATGGGAAGATTATTCCAGATAACCTGAGTGGGTCTTAAATATTATCACATATATCTTTCTTTCTAAGTGGCGGGAGAAGGAGATTTGATACAGGAGAGAAGGTCATGTGAAAGACAGATAAGATGTAACACTGCTGGTTTTGAAAATGAAGTGAGGAGACACAAGCTGAATACAGTTAGTCTCTAGAAGATAGAAAAGACAAGTAGACAGATTCTCCCCTAGAGGCTTCATAAGGGAGCAGCCCTGATGACATCTTTGTTTTTTTTTTTGTTTTTTTTTTTTTGCGGTACGCGGGCCTCTCACTGTTGTGGCCTCTCCCATTGCAGAGCACAGGCTCCGGACGCACAGGCTCAGGGGCCATGGCTCACGGGCCCAGCCGCTCTGCGGCATGTGGGATCTTCCCAGATCGGGGCACGAACCCGCGTCCCCTGCATCGGCAGGCGGACTCTCAACCACTGCGCCACCAGGGAGGCCCTGTTTTGTTTTTTAATTAATTTTTATTGGCGTATAGTTGCTTTATAATGTTGTGTTAGTTTCTACTGTACAGCAAAATGAATCAGCTATACATATACATATATTCCCTTTTTTTTGGACTTCTTTCCTATTTAGGTCACCACAGTACACTAACTAGAGTTCCCTGTGCTATACAGTATGTTCTCATTAGTTGTCTATTTTATACATAGTATCAATAGTGTATATATGTCAATGCCAATCTACCAATTCCTCCACCACCCCTATTTCCCCCTTGGTATCCATTCATCTGTTCTCTATTTCTGCTTTGCAAATAAGATCATCTATACCATATTTCTAGATTCCACATATATGAGTTAATATATATTTGTTTTTCTCTTTCTGACTTACTTCACTCTGTATGACACTCTCTAGGTCCATCCACATCTCTACAAATGACATAATTTGGTTTCTTCTTATGGCTCAGTAATAGACCATTGTATATATGCACCACATCTTCTTTACCCATTCCTCTGTCAATAGACATTTAGGTAGCTTGCATGTCCTGGCTATTGTAAATAGTGCTGCTATGAATACTGGGGTGCATGTGTCTTTTTGAATTATGGTTTTCTCTGGGTATATTCCCAGGAGTGGGATTGTTGGGTCATATGGTACTTCTATTTTTAGATTCTTAAGGAACCTCCATACTGTTTTCCATAGTGGCTGTATCAAGTTACATTCCTACCAACAGTGCATGAGTGTTCCCTCAGAAGACTGAGGCAAAAGTCTTCTGAGTACTCAACCCTCAGAATGGGAGAAAGTATTTTCAAATGAAGCAACTGACAAAGGATTAAACTCCAAAATTTACGAGCAGCTCATGCAGCTCAATATCAAAAAAACAAACAGCCCAATCCAAAAATGGGCAGAAGATCTCCCATTCTGAGGGTTGTCTTTTCGTCTCATTTATGGTTTCCTTTGCTGTGCAAAAGCTTTTAAGTTTCATTAGGTCCCATTTGTTTATTTTTGTTTTTATTTCCATTCCTCTAGGAGGTGGGTCAAAAAGGATCTTGCTGTTATTTATGTCATAGAGCATTCTGCCTATGTTTTCCTCTAAGAGTTTTATAGTGTCTGGACTTACATTTAGGTCTTTAATCCATTTTGAGCTTATTTTTGTGTATGGTATTAAGGAGTGTTATAATTTCATTCTTTTACATGTAGCTGTCCAGCTTTCTCAGCACCACTTATTGAAGAGGCTGTTTTTTCTCCATTGTATATTCTTGCCTTCTTTATCAAAAATAAGGTGACCATATATGCGTGGGTTTATCTCTGGGCTTTCTATCCTGTACCATTGATCTATATTTCTGTTTTTGTGCCAATGTCATACTATCTTGATTACTGTAGCTTTGTAGTATAGTATGAAGTCAGGGAGCCTGATTCCTCAAGCTTTATTTTTCTTTCTCAAGACTGCTTTGGCTATTCGGGGTCTTTTGTGTTTCCATACAAATTGTGAAATTTTTTGTTCTAGTTCTCTGAAAAATGCCACGTAATTTGATAGGGGTTGCACTGAATCTATATATTGCTTTGGGTAGTAGAGTAATTTTCACAATATTGATTCGTCCAATCCAAGAACATGGTATATTTCTCCATCTGTTTGTGTCGTCTTTGATTTCTTTCATCAGTATCTTATAGTTTTCTCCATACAGGTCTTTTGCCTCCTCTAGGTAGGTTTATTCCTAGATATTTTATTCTTCTTGTTGAAATGGTAAATCGTACTGTTTCCTTAATTTCTCTTTCTGATCTTTCATTGTTAGTATAGGAATGAAAGAGATTTTTGTGCATTAATTTCATATCCTGCAACCTTACCAAATTCACTGATTAGTTTTAGTAGTTTTCTGGTAGCATCTTTGGGATTCTCTATGTATAGTATCATGTCACCTGCAAAGAGTGACAGTTTTACTTCTTCTTTTCCAATTTGTATTCCTTTTATTTCTTTTTCTTCTCTGATTGCCATGCCTAAGACTTCCAAAACTATACTGAATAATAGTGGCGAGAGGTGACACCCTTGTCTTCTTCCTGATCTTAGAGGACATGCTTTCAGTTTTTCACCATTGAGAATGTCTGCTGTGCATTTGTCATAATGGCTTTTATTATGTTGAGGTAGGTTTGCTCTTTGACCACTTTTTGGAGAGTTTTTATCATAAATGTATCCTGAAATTTGTCAAAAGCTTTTTCTGCATCTATTGAGATGATCTTATGGTTTTTATGCTTCAATTTGTTAATATGGTTTATCACATTGATTGATTTGCATATGTTGAAGAATCCTTGCAACCTTGGGATAAATTCCACTTGATCATGGGGTATGATCCTTTTAATGTGTTGTTGGATTTGGTTTGATAGTATTTTGTTGAGAATTTGTGTGTGTATGTTCATCAGTGATATTGGGCTGTAATTTTCATTCTTTGTAATATATTTGTCTGGTTTTGGCATCATGGTGATGGTGGTCTTGTACAACAAGTTTGTGAGTGTTCCTCCCCCTGTAATTTTTTGGAAGAGCTTGAGAAGGATAGGTGTCAGCTCTTCTCTAAATGTTTGATAGAATTCACCTGTGAAGCCATCTGTCCTGGACTTCTGTTTGCTGGAAGATTTTTAATCACAGTTTCAATTTCATTACTTGTGATTATTTTTTTTTAATTTTCTATTTCTTCCTGGTTCAGTTGTGGAAGTTTGTACTTTTCTAAGAATTTGTCTATTTCTTCCAGGTTGTCCATTTTACTGGCATATAATTGCTCGTAGTAGTCACTTATGATCCTTTGTATTTCTGTGGTGTCAGTTGTAAATTGTCCTTTTTCATTTCTAATTTTATTGACTTAAGTCCTCTCCCTTTTTTTCTTAATGAGTCTGGCTAAAGGTTTTTCAATTTTGTTTATCTGCTCAGAGAACCAGCTATTGGTTGTATTGATCTTTGCTATTGTTTTCTTTGTTTCTATTTCATTTATTTCTGCTCTGCTTTTTATGATTTCTTTCCTTCTACTAACTTTGTGTTTTGTTTGTTCTTCTTTCTCCAGTTGCGTTAGGTGTAATGTTAGGTTGTTTATTTGAGATTTTTCTTGTTTCTTGAGGTAGGATTTTATTGTTATAAACTTCCCTCTTAGAGCTGCTTTTGCTGCATCCCATAGGTTTTGGGTTGTCGTGTTTTCATTGTCATTGTTTCTAGGAATTTTTTAATTTCCTCTTTGATTTTGCCAGTGATTTCCTGGTTATTTAGTTGTGTACTGTTTAGCCTCCATGTGTTTGTATTTTTTACAGTTTTTATTTTCCTGTAATTGATTTCTAATCTCATAGCGTTGTGGTCGGAAAAGATGCCTGATATGATTTGTTTTCTTAAATTTAGCAAGGCTTGATTTGTGACCCAAGATGTGATCTATCCTAGAGAATGTTCTGTGAGCACTTGAGAAGTATGCGTATTCTGCTGCTTTTGATGGAATGTCCTATAACTATCAATCAACTTTATTTAGTCTATTGTGTCATTTAAAGATTGTGTTTCCTTATTTATTTTCTGTCTGCTTTATCTGTCCATTTGTGTAAGTGGTGTGTTAAAGTCCCCCCTATTATTGTGTTACTGTCAATTTCCCCTTTTATGGCTATTAGCATTTGCCTTAAGTATTGAGGTGTTCCTATGTTGGGTGCATAAGTATTTATAATTGTTATATCTTTTTCTTGGACTGATCCTTTGATCATTATGTAGTGTCCTTCTTGTCTCTTGTAATAGTCTTTATATTAAAGTCTGTCTTATCTGATATGCATATGAAATGAAAAATAAACTAGACGGAATTGAATAACTGAGGCAGAAGAACAGATAAGTGAGCTGGTAGACAGAATGATGGAAATAACTGCCAAGGAGCAGAATAAAGAATAAAGAATGAAAAGAAATGAGGACAGTCTCAAAGACCTCTGGGACAACATTAAACACACCAACGTTCAAATTATATGCATTTGGGCTTCCTTGGTGGCGCAGTGGTTGAGAGTCCGCATACCGATGCAGGGGACACGAGTTCATGCCCCGGTCTGGGAGGACCCCACATGCCGCGAAGCAGCTGGGCCTGTGAGCCATGGCAGCTGAGCCTGCGCATCTGGAGCCTGTGCTCCACCACGGGAGAGGCCACAACAGTGAGAGGCCCGCATACCACACACCCACACAAAAAAATTATATGCATCCCAGAAGAAGAAGAGAAAGGGAAAGGGCCTGAGAAATATTTGAAGAGATTATAGTAAGAGGGAAGATTATTCTAAGAGGGAAGTTTATACCTTAAGAAACAGGAAACCTCTCGAATAAACAACTTAACCTTGCACCTAAAGCAATTAGAGAAAGAAGAACAAAAAAACCCCGAAGTTAGCAGAAGGAAAGAAATCATAAAGATCAGATCAGAAATAAATGAAAAAGAAATGAAGGAAATGATAGCAAAGATCAATAAAATTAGAAGCTGGTTCTTTGAGAAGATAAACAAAATTGATAAACCATTAACCAGACTCATCAAGAAAAAAAGGGAGAAGACTCAGATCAGTAGGATTAGAAATGAAAAAGGAGAAGTAACAACTGACACTGAAGAAATACAAAAGATCATGAGAGATTACTACAAGCAACTCTATGCCAATAAAATGGACAACCTGGAAGAAATGGACCAATTGTTAGAAATGCACAACCTGCCAAGACTGAATCAGGAAGAAATAGAAAATATGAACAGACCAATCACAAGCACTGAAATTGAAACTATGATTAAAAATCTTCCAACAAAGGGCTTCCCTGGAGGTGCGGTGGTTGAGAGTCCGCCTGCCGATGCAGGGGACATGGGTTCATGCCCTAGTCTGGGAGGATCCCACATGCCGCGGAGTGGCTGAGCCTGTGAGCCATGACCACTGAGCCTGCACGTCCGGATCCTGTGCTCCACAACGGGAGAGGCCACAGTGATGAGAGGCTGCATATCGCAAAAAAAAAAAACAAAAAAAAAAAACCACAAAACTTCCAACAAACGAAAGCCCAGGACCAGATGGCTTCACAGGCGAATTCTATCAAACATTTAGAGAAGAGCTAACACCTATCCTTCTCAAACTCTTTCAAAATATAGCAGAGAGAGGAACACTCCCAAACTCATTCTACATGCCACCATCACCCTGATACCAAAACCAGACAAAGATGTCACAAAGAACGAACTCTACAGGCCAATATCACTGATGAACATAGATGCAAACATCCTCAACAAAATAGTAGCAAACAGAATCCAACAGCACATTAAAAGGATCATATACCATGATCAAGTGGGGTTTATTCCAGGAACACAAGGATTCTTAAATATATGCAAATCAATCGTGAAATACACCATATTAACAAATTGAAGGAGAAAAACCATATAATCATCTCAACAGATGCAGAGAAAGCTTTTGACAAATTCAACACCCATTTATGATAAAAACCCTGCAGAAAGTAGGAACAGATGGAACTTTCCTCAACATAATAAAGGCCACATATGACAAACCCACAGCCAACATCATCCTCAATGGTGAAACACTGAAACCATTTCCACTAAGATCAGGAACAAGACAAGCCTGCCCACTCTCACCACTCTTATTCAACATAGTTTTGGAAGTTTTAGCCACAGCAATCAGAGAAGAAAGGGAAAGAAAAGGAATCCAAATCGGAAAAGCAGAAGTAAAGCTGTCACTGTTTGCAGGTGGCATGATACTATACATAGAGAATCTTAAAGATGCTACCAGGAAACTACTAGAGCTAATCAATGAATTTGGTAAAGTAGCAGGATACAAAATTAATGCAAAGAAATCTCTGGCATTCCTATACACTAATGATGAAAAATCTGAAAATGAAATTAAGAAAACACTCCCATTTACCATTGCAACAAAAAGAATAAAATATCTAGGAAGAAACCTACTTAAGGAGACAAAAGACCTGTATGCAGAAAATTATAAGACACTGATGAAAGAAATCAAAGATGATACAAATAGATGGAGAGATATAGCATGTTCTTGGATTGAAAGAATCAACATTCTGAAAATGACTCTACTACCCAAAGCAATCTACAGATTCAATGCAATCCCTATCAAACTACCACTGGCATTTTTCACAGAACTAGAACAAAAAATTTCATGATTTGTATGGAAACACAAAAGACCCCGAATAGCCAAAGCAATCTTGAGAACGAAAAACGGAGCTGGAGGAATCAGGCTCCCTGACTTCAGACTATACTACAAAGCTACAGTAATCAAGACAGTATGGTAGTGGCACAAAAACAGAAATATAGATAAATGAAACAGGATTGAAAGCTCAGAGATAAACCCACGCACATATGGTCACCTTATCTTTGATAAAGGAGGCAGGAATGTACAGTGGAGAAAAGACAGCCTCTTCAATAAGTGGTGCTGGGGAAACTGAACAGCTACATGTAAATGTATGAGATTAGGACACTCCTTAACACCATACACAAAAATAAGCTCAAAATGGATTAAAGACGTAAATGTAAGGCCAGAAACTATCAATCTCTTAGAGGAAAACATAGGCAGAACGCTCTACGACATAAATAACAGCACGATCCTTTTTGACCCACCTCCTAGGGAAATGGAAATAAAAACAAAAATAGACAAACGGGACCTAATGTAACTTAAAAGCTTTTGCACAGCAAAGGAAATCATAAACAAGACGAAAGGACAACCCTCAAAATGGGAGAAAATATTTGCAAATGAAGCAACCAACAAAGGATTAATCTGCAAAATTTACAAGTAGCTCATGCGGCCCAATCACAAATAAACAAACAACCCAGTCCAAAAATGGGCAGAAGACATAAATAGACATTTCTCTAAAGAAGATATACAGATTGCCAACAAACACATGAAAGAATGCTCAACATCATTAATCATTATAAAAAATGCAAATCAAAACTAAAATGACATATCATCTCACACCGGTCAGAATGGCCATCATCAAAAAATCTAGAAACAATAAATGCTGGAGAGGGTGTGGAGGAAAGGGAACACTCTTGCATTGCTGGTGGGAATGTGAATTGGTACAGTCACTATGGAGAACAGTATGGAGGTTCCTTAAAAAACTACAAATAGAACTACCATATGACCCAGCAATCCCAGTACTGGGCACATACCCTGAGAAAACCATAATTCAAAAAGAGTCATGTACCACAATGTTCATTGCAGCTCTATTTACAAAAGCCAGGACATGGAAGCAACCGAAGTGTCCATCGACAGATGAATGGATAAAGAAGATGTGGCACATATATACAATGGAATATTACTCAGCCATAAAAAGAAACGAAATTGAGTTATCTGTAGTGAGGTGGATGGACCTAGAGTCTGTCATACACAGTGAAGCAAGTCAGAAGAGAAAGACAAATACTGTATGCTAACACATATATATGGAATCTAAGAAAAAAGAAATGTCATGAAGAACCTAGAGGTAAGACCAGAATAAAGACACAGACCTACTAGAGAATCGACTTGAGGGTATGGGGAGGGGGAAGTGTAAGTGACAAAGTGAGAGAGTGGCATGGACATATATACACTACCGAACATAAAATAGATAGCTAGTGGGAAGCAGCCGCATAGCACAGGGAGATCAGCTCAGTGCTTTGTGATCACCTAGAGGGGTGGGACAGGGAGGGTTGGAGGGTTGGAGACGCAAGAGGGAAGAGATATGGGAACATATGTATATGTATTACTGATTCACTTTGTTATAAAGCAGAAACTAACACACCATTGTAAAGGAATTATACTCCAATAAAGATGTTAAAAATAATAAATAAATAAATTGCATTAAACATTAAATAAAGTGATAATACTTTTTTGATCCTGTTGTCATTGGATGAACAAAGCATTATGTAGCATATACCTTTCAGAAATTATTTGAAGAAATAGCCTGTGTGGGAATTAAATAGGCAAGGACTGCTTGCCTATTCCATGGCCTACCTCTACTATAACCTCTAGCTGTATCAGTGGTAACTGATTGAGTTAAGCTGTAATAATTTCTACTGACTTCTATTTAAACTGTATTGCTTTTTCAGAAAGGAAAGTATCAGTTATCTTTTATTTATTTTTTATTTTATTTTTTGTATTTCTTAAATGTATCACCTTAGCTTCTTAACCTAGTAGAAGTCCTTCAATAGCTTGCATGTAAAAAAATGAAGCCTGCTCCCTCTAAGATACCAATTCAGTTCAAGTTGTTCCATACATTAAAAAATTATCAATGGATACTTCAGTAAATGTGAGGTGCTAATGTAAATAGATGGCAGTGAATGAATTACCATTTTATATGGAAGTCTTATTTCTCTTGGGTAGCATGGCCTGTTATTTTGATTAAAGTGACAGGAATCAATCCTGTCATCAAATCAGTACATGGAAATTTCTTTTAAATGTTAATAAAATGATTATACACTTTTTAGACTTATCCATTTTAATTAGGCTAACAAAGCAATGTTTACTATGTGTCTTTCAGAATTTTCTTAAAGTAATAAATACATACTTTTGAAATAAAACACATTAATATATATGACTTACCATTACTATATCAATAATGGTAGATTACTATATCTATACTGAATGTATTTTATCTCAGAGAATATGCTTTGCTGTGATCATGTTTACTTTTTCTTAAATAACATTTTCTTTTTACATATATAATATAATTTCAAACTTGAATTATTACTATTTACATTTATTGAATGTGAACTATGTGAAAAATATTTTTCTTAGGTCTAAAGAGGCCAGGTGTAAATTATCCCAGATTTTGAATTAGTTTTTGAATAGATTATATAGCTAGATTTTACTTAAAAAGGCAAGTATTACTTCTTCTATAACAAAAAGATACTAGAAATATAACTGAAATAAGTTCTTTCAAATATATTGTAATTTAAATGTCTTATTCTTTTGTACCTAATATTAATTATATTCCATTTTCCAAATCAATGAATACAAATTATTGATTCACTGGTCTATTTTAGAGCTGATGACAAAAATGCTATTAACAGACAAATGATTTTGGAAAATTTTTTATAGCATGTTTACAGCTTTTACGTTATAAAAGAGAATTCAGTACCAAAACTTACTTAAACTTATGTCCAGGTTGTCTTAGTCAACAAAATTAGAACTTGCAAAACAGAATAAAGCTATTCAAGAGAAGTTAGATTCAGCAAAGCTGATTCAGAGCATTATTATAGTATTGCAGTAAGAAAATTCCAAAGTGAATATGGTGGATTGTGTTAATACCCTTTAAAAGTAACTTTAAATCCTCAGAGGCAGTGTGTTTATGCTTTGGTAAGCACCAGATATCAATAGGTATGAATTTAATCATACCCAAGGATTTTCAAATGTTATGTAGTGCCATGACACAAGTTTGAAGTTCGTAAGCAAAACGTAACTATCTTTTTCTTCTGGGCTTCCTAATTCTTATCTTTTGGTCACCAGTCTTTAAGACTTAGGTGCCAGAGTTAGAGATAACTTGTTCATCTCATGCTTAGGGATTACAGTCAGAAAGGCTAAATGAACTAAATGCTGTATTATCTCATGAGCAGTGACCTACGTTTTGGGGTTAGTCATGCCGTTATTCAATAACACACTTCTTATTTTAATATTATTTCATATAAATTGCAGTATAAAATATAACTTGCTTAAATATTATTTATAATTACTGTTACCAAGTTCTCTTCTTTCATTAAGTCCTTAGCATAAACTTACTTTTAATTATTTTACTATAAATATGTGCTTTATAAGTTTTAGATAAATAAGTTAAATATATGTCCTAAAATGTGTATACTTTTTTTTTTTTTACCTTCACCACCCCAGCTTGAGTCCACATTCTTAGAAGATGAGCTAAAGGTTGAATTCTGGATCTTTCTGTGTAAGAGGGGGCAAAAATCTGCTGCCAAATACAGGAGCACTGGAGCCTTGAAATGGAATCCAAAAACTGGTTGTGGATGAGGAACAATGCCTTATATGGCATGACTGTTCAGAGCCACTTCAGGGAGCTAGGGGATCATCGTGGCATTGCTTATGATAATCAAGGGCTGTCTGAGATTCCGGAGGTGAAGCAAGAAGATATGTGTGGCTAATGTTGAAGAAAAGCATTTCTATGTCTGTTAACATTTATGGTGTCCGATTGAGTGGGTTAGCAGAATAAAGACAGATGGCAACAGAATAATGTGAACATTTACTATACCTACAATACTGTGCCCACTCCAGCCGAAGCTCTCCCGCTTAACTTCCTCTACAACTCACAGTCAAATGTCACTTAGTGACCCTGAAGAGAAGAGCAATTTATGATGGATCAGGAATCAGGATTAGCCATACATTTATCATGGAATGAGGAATCAGAAACTTCATTTAATGTATAAGTGATGTTTGTCTGGGGCTCGTGGATCATTACTTTGCAATCACTCCTTGTGTTAGGAAGCAGGAATTGATTAGCCTAGGGTCATTAAGTCCATCCCCTGCCTCCAGGCTGTACAGTTTATGTAAATGGTTCCAGCTGGATATCTTTTTTTTTTTTTTTTTTTTTTAGTTTCTGCTTTATAACAAAGTCAATCAGTCATACATATACATCTGTTCCCCCATCCCTTCCCTCTTGCGTCTCCCTCCCTCCCACCCTCCCTATCCCACCCCTCCAGGCGGTCACAAAGCACAGAGCTGATCTTCCTGTGCTATGCGGCTGCTTCCCACTATCTATCTACCTTACATTTGGTAGTGTATATATGCCCATGCCTCTCTTTCGCTTTGTCACAGCTTACCCTTCCCCCTCCCCATATCCTCAAGTCCATTCTCAAGTAGGTCTGTGTCTTTATTCCTGTTTTACCCCTAGGTTCTTCATGACATTTTTATTTTCTTAATAGATACTTGAAATTACTAAGTTCATATAAATTAATCTGTAATTTGCTTTACTCCAAAGCCTGGGGAATCACTTGAATATAAATCACATTTTTATTCTAATCATTAATACAGACTCATTAATTTGAGTTTCAAGATGTGGCAAAATCACCTAGCTCCAGGGAAGAGCTATGTCTACGGATAGGTAATTGGTAACATCATTTGTATTATACACACAGACAAAATGGGAAATTATAAAATCATTATTTTCTGCTTGAATAGAAACAGCTGCAGCATTCATTGTTATTATTTTTTAAAATATATAATTGCAAGGATATCTTAAATAAAAAGTGTCAGTTCAGGGCTTCTCTGGTGGTGCAGTGGTTGAGAGTCCGCCTGACAATGCAGGGGACACGGGTTCGTGCCCCAGTCCGGGAAGATCCCACATGCTGTGGAGCGGCTAGGCCCGTGAGCCATGGCTGCTGAGCCTGTGCGTCCGGAGCCTGTGCTCTGCAACGGGAGAGGCCACAACAGTGAGAGGCCCGTGTACCGCAAAAAAAAAAAAAAAGGATCAGTTCACTTTTTCCAGTCATTACCATGCCTTCTTGTATCCAGTTGAATCTCTACATTAGTGTCTAATAAATTTGCTAAAACATAGCTTTCATCAGGCTTTCTATTTCTCTGATATATGCAGAGACCTTATATAGATCTTGTCATTATTTGGTTCTAAAGCCGAGCAGGACCCTGTGGGGCCCTCCCAGGTACAAATCCTTTCCAAGCCCTCCATTTCTTGCTTATAGGAACAAGGCTTCAGTTTCCTAGACCTTTCAGGACTACCAAAGGGCCAATTCAAACAGTTGCTAACCAGAAAAGTGAAGGAATGCAGAAACAAAGGAGGGACAGTCAAGAAACAATAGTGCAATGATGGGGCAGGGTCCTGGTTCCTCCTGAAGAAGTATACATAACAACATCTTCGAATTCTTCTGCACAACTAAGGGCCCCACCTAGGTGGAGGATGATAATATATGCCTGAGCACAAGATTCCTGGAGCACTGCCCTGTTACCTCAGCACCAACCAATCAGAAGAAAGTCTCATACCCTGCATGGCTCACTCCAAATTTTGCTTATAAAAACTCTTCCCCCAAAACCATCAGGGAGTTTGGGCTTTGTAGCTTGACCTGTGTGTTCTCCTTGCTTGGCTTTTGCAATAAACCTTTCCCTGGTACAAACTCTGACACTTGGGTTTATTTGGCCTCACTGTGCATAGGGCACACTAACTTGCATTCAGCAACACTTACCTCTTTTAGAGGATGGTTTACATTTCTTTTCTTCCTTAGAAACTTTATTTTAACTTTGTTGTTCTAGGTGTCCTCTCCTTGTTCACCCATGGCATGGGCCTGTCATGCATTTTTGGTGTATATTACCTTTTGGCTTTTATTCAGTAATTTATTACCCTAAATAAATGATAAACTATTTGATGGGTAAGAACCTTTTATCCTAATTCTCTTTTATCCTTTATAGTTCCCTAAACACCAGTAGGCACATAGCATGTGCAATTCATCCTATTGAACAGAAATGAGTGAATCTAAGACCTACGGTTAAAAGTACTCATCATAATAAACCTACACTTCCAATGAAGTTAGTTTAAAAAGGCTGGTACACTGGATGAGAAACAAAAGCATTTAACTTATTTGCTTACCATTAATTTGATTGATGAAATAATACTGTTTATTAATTACACTGAAAATGAGATGTATATTTGAAACACAAGACTTTCTCAGTCACATTATTAATTTTGTTTAAACATCCTCGCTTCTACTATACATTGTTTGAGGCAACGTAGGGGATCAGAATTTGCCACCCTAAAATATGCCTCTTTGGCATATTAATTGTTTTAAGCTTGTTATTTTCTGAGAAACAGCAGAAGTGGGAAAGACTCTGAAAACCAAGTAGGAGTTGCCCCTTTGTAAGAAACATGTACATTTATAAGGGAAATCTCCATTTGTAAGTGTGTCTCCCTCTTATACCTGGACACATGTATACATGAGGACAACCAGGTCTCTCAAAACTCTTATCAATAGAGAAGGCAATGACTTAAATCTGCATCACAATCACCCAGTTACTGTGGTTTTCCTGGTAACTTCCCATAGCTGACTCTCCCCACCCTCAACATCCTTTTATCTTTAGCTGAGGAGGGTATTCAAGGTGAGGACTTTGGCCATTTTGACTAGTTACTCAGTTTTTCTGGGTCTCTCCCATGTATACACATTTGTTTGATTTTCCTGTTAATTTACCTCATGTCAATTTAATTCTTAGACCAGCCAGAACCCAGAGAAGTAGAGGAAAACTTCTTCCTCCTCAACAGGACCATCATCAATGAATAAGTAAATAGGAAAAAAATAAATTTAGGGATAGTTGGTGGTTCATAACCAGAAACTTAAAAGGTAAATGTACTACATATTACATATGGTCTTATTAGAGAGTCTGTGACAAGGATCGGTAATAATATTTTGATTATACATGGTAATAAGTCATGGTTAAAGTCTATCTACCACCCCCTTAAAAAATACATCTTAATTTAACAAAGCAGTTTACTGAATGAATGTCTTCTTTCTATTGCATTGTTTTCACACTGATGACATTGGCATTATCAGTATTAACTACAAATAAGACTTCACTGAAAGCATTATATAATACTTAACAGAAAGATTGGCTTAATATCGATTATTAACAAACAGCCCACTGTTGGTAGCTATTCTCTAATATTTAAATGTAGAATATTAAATAACCATATCTATTCTCTCAACCACCAGGGAATTGTCTTTTTCAAGAACCTTAATTCTGAGAAATTATCAAGATGTAAGTATCTCAAAATTACATATTTATTTTGCTGAGATTCTTCTACAGTCAATGTAATTAAGACTCTAAAATAATGGCACTTTAATATATTTTTTTCAGGCTCAAATTGACTCTCACGCAGTGTTTAACGCCAAGGGGAAAAATATGTGAGTAGATTTTCTGTTTTACAAATATATCTGAGATATAAGCAAAAATGTTGATTTAAAAAAATACTAATCAGAAGAAATATGATCTTTGACTAAAATAAGAATAAAAATCAGACTCCTAAACTCATGCAAAAGATTGTCACCTTTGCCTTCTCTACACCTTGTATAAAAACATTTAAGTCCCCTTTTAAAAATCTTTGAATGTCAGCACTGAGAAAGCTTTAATCCAGCTCTTGCTAAAGGATAACCTGAGATATCTTATTAAGAGAAACTTAATTGAGGTTAATTTCAGATTCATTAAATTTTATTTCTACATTTTGTTAGATCATCATAAGGTAACATATCTGGATCATACTTCAGCTGAAAACCCAAATTTTATTCTTTAATGTATTATGGGCTTTCAGTATATACAATTTTTATTTGTACATGTTTTTTGTTTTTTCTAAAAATACTACACGAAGATATTGCTAAGAGTATAGCAATATCTATATAGTATAGCAATATCTATATTGCTTATAGATACTGAGTACTTTTACAAAATACTAAGTACTTTCATAAAGATAAATTTCATTTAATTAATTAAGAAATATGTGACACTTTTGTTTTCCTCTATATTTTAGCTGCCAGATAACTTAAATTCAAATTCAAGTTAAGTCAGTGATTAACTTCTATTGTTTTTTCCAACCTATCCTATAAGGTCTTGGTGAAACTACCTTCTGGTTTCAATCTAAACTCATACTTTCATTTCCCTCATGTTGTCATTCTTCTCGCACACTTAGAAGCTAAAGTATCTATTTTTGGATGATTTTTAAAAAATCTATTGAGCATTTTTTTTTCCAGAGGATCAAATATAAATAAATCATGCTATTGCTCTCAAGAAGCTTACAGTCTAACAAGGGTCAGGGTGACAAACATGATAAAGATGTGCACCAGGTGTTAGGAGAACAGAAGGAGCAGGGAGGATGGGGAGGAATTTGGGCAGATGTCTTTGAGTTGGATTTTGAAGGAAGAATATGAGTACCCTATATGATTAAAGAGGAGAAAAAGTACTACTTCTACCATATGTTTTAAAAAATATTCATTTACTTAATAAGTATTTATGGATGGTCAAATAAACATTTACATTTGCAGGGTATCATGTGATGAGAAGAATCATTGTTTCTACTCTTCCAAAGCATACAATTCAAGTAGGACAAAAAACAGAGTCTGTAAAGAAGCCCCAGATACAACACAGATTGATTTGGAGAACTTCAGGTATAACTGGAATAAACCATGGAGCTGCCCCAAGGAGATGCCAGAAAAGCATGTATCCTTGAGGCCCTTACATTACTAGTTTTAGAGAATGATCTTTATCCCCAGAAACTAGGGGCCAAAGAGACAGCAAGGAAGGCAGTTAGCAGACTAATTCAGTACAATACACAAGAAGGGATGGAGAGTCGAACTGAGCATTATATCCCAAAATACATTTCAAAACGCTGAGGAATGATGTCCTGATCTCCAACCTCTCCAACTCTCTCTATATCCCTGATCAGTATCGATTTCCTTTTACCACATTCCTAAAATGGTTTACTCTTTGAAAATGAAACCTTTGCATTTATTTTAAAGAGAAAATAGAAACTGTTAGGAAGACAAATTTCACATCTGTTTGCTGTTCTTGCATCTAAGAATGAATCAGAAGCCACATTCTTAATTGTTTTCATCCCATCTCAGTAGAAGAGACATTAGTATCCTCTTCAAGGCTGATCCCCCACCAGACCTCTAAATTCTCATCTCTTCAAGAAACTTGCTTCCCTCTTATTTGTGTATCTCTAAATTTACCCTTTCTTTTAACTCTTTTTTCTCTCTTATTTAAGTCCTTCTACAATCCCACATCTCTCTACTTTATCACTTCTTCCTCACCCTCAAGATTCATGAGAATAGATGTCATTAATGAACTCCTTTTCCTTGCTTCCCATTTGTTCCACAGTGAAATTAGCTTTCTAGAGACACAACTGTATTTGATCCATTGTTATCAAGTTCAATGAATGTATTCATAAGTGTCTTTTGTATTTTTATATTTAATTTCCTGGTATGTTATGATGCTTATATTTCACATTCTTATTTCTAGAAATAAATGAAGTACATATTTTACTGATTTTTAATAAGCTCTTGTCATATCCAGTGACCTCATATGAGGTTCAATTTCTTTGTAAGAAAATTAGAAATTTAGCTGATTAATCAATCAAAATGCCTACTAGTGGTCATAGGATTGCTGAAATAGTCTTATATTATTGTCAATAGCCAGATCATGTACATTGTATTATATCATGTACATATAAATCAACGGTTAAAGGGTGACACATTAAAGCTCTCATTTATTTTTTCTTAAATCAATTTTGATGAAAACTTAACAAGAAATTGTACCACTGTGGCAGATAACCTCTAAGATGCTACCCAATGATTTCAACCTCCTAAGATTAACACTCTTGTGTCATTTCCTCCCCCTGAATGTGAGTTGGAACGATCAATCAGTTATAATAAATAGAATAAGTTATGGGATATCACTCCAGTGATCAAGTTATTAAAAAGTCTTGGGCATGTATTTGTTCTCTCTTCATAGATCGCTTGCTCTGGAGGAGGCCTGCTGCCATAAGACAGTCCTATAGAGACATCATATGGCAGAAAACTGAGAAAAGCCTCTGGCCAACAGCCAGCAAGAAATCAATATCCTTAGTCCAACACCTGTGAGGGAGTGAGACCTGCCAAAAACCTAGTGAGTGGGCTTAGAAGGGTATTGTCCCCAAATGAGGTCTTCAAATTAGACAGCAGTCCTACCTGATAGCTTATTGGCAACCTCATGAGAGGCCTAGAGCTACAGACACTCAGATAAGCCATACCCATACTCCTGACCCACAGAAAATATGAGATCATAAATGATTGTGTTTTAAAGTACAAAATGTGGGAGAAATTTATCTGCAGCAATAGATAAGTAATATAACATATCTGGCTTTACTTCAAAGAGGAACCTCTTTTCTAAATAATGAATAACTGATCACCCTTTTTTGTATTATTAAAAAAACTGCAACTCTTCTCAGTGATATATTGTCCGTTAGTCCCAGTTAAAAGAGCAATGATTATTTATGGTTGACCAAGAAGTAATAACTGCAAGTAGGCTATTAGAAATCCAGAACAAATCATTTTTGAATCTGGATTTCCAAAAGAAGGAATAAAACTAAGATTGTAATTTGTAAAAACCAGTGACTATAAATGCACCCCAGTTTAACAGATGAATGAGTGTCTTAGAATAATATTTGCAAAGAGGAAGGGTTTTAGATACAGGCAGCATCTCTCTAATGAGGTAGTTCACCTAGCCATTAGTCATGTCTGGAACAGATATTTTTGCCTAGATTTTAGTAAACAGCATGACTGTGTCCTGCTGAGAGGGGACCCAAGTGACAGACCTAATACCTGCAACCTTCAACCATCTGAGGAAGCAGAGAAATGACACAGGTATCAAAGTGGTAAATGTTTGAGAACATGGAAGAAATGGAGAACTGCTTTCTCTTTGAAATAAGCAGAACAAAACTAGCAGAACAAGCAGGCATTCACTGACAATAAAGAGCATAAGAATAACAGCTGTGAAGTTAAAAGTATATTGAAATTATCTTGGGAATCAGCATAAAAATGTACACTTCTTTCATAGAGAAACATTTCTCTTTGTCCCAAAGCATTGCCTTATCCTCCAAATAGACAGAGGTCCACAATCCCTTGTCAACTTCTGTGGAGCTAGATATGCTTCACCATTCAGAATTTTGTCTTACTTTAGAAAGTTAAAAGAGGGTATATCTTGTATATTATGTGACATCCCCAGGAAAGAACTGAAACAGAATCCCATAATTAAACATAGTAATATTTTTGCTGTAAATAGTACATATGTTCACACTCATTTGGATAAATAAAGACTATACATATGTTCATATCAGTTCAGGCCAGATATTCTAACACATGTAGATCAGGTTAGCATGTGTTGGCAGATAATTACGTTTAAAACAATTTTGTGTTCAGTTGTTTTGATTTTAGAATTGCACATAAAGAATTGTAGATCTGCATGAATTCCTTCCACCCACCACCCTTATCAGGTTTGTTAGGTTCCTTCTCGAGGTTATGTGGTATTCTGTCTAGCATGATTGTGTATTTACTCATCTTAGCCTTTGTTATTCTTAAGGTATCTAAGGGCAGGAAGTGTGTCTTCATATTTGTATGTTTTTCAGGATCAAGGATGTTCTTAAATCCTACTAGGTGTGTTAGGCATACTTTATAAACAAGAAATTATTACCAATATTCCAAATGTGTAGATAGTGCTAAAAGCACTTGTCTTCCAAGTATGGCAATGTTTCTTTTCACGGTTATTAATATACACTGAGGCATTATTCAAGCAAATTTCTTTGTAAAGAAACAGAGTAAATTATACTGGTATTAATTCCCAAGAAGATCTCATAAAGAACTTAACCTATTGATGGTCTACCTGAATTAGGATTCTAGAGGAGGTAGGTAATGCACCCAAATTTCAAATTTTAATATAAATTTGGGAAATTAGGACATGATGGGGGAACATTCTTAGCATCTTATTTTGCAATTTGCCGGTAAGCCGTTTAAAAGTCAATGATGATACTCTTTGACTAAAATTGATTTCATGCTATGTGTTTGTGAACCTTTTTCTTCTGAGTTACGATTTACTTTAGGATAAACATAGTAATTCTTTCCATCTCACCTATATGTTGTCCATACATGTGATAAAAGAAGCTGAAACAATATGCAGTGTTCGTGGGTCCATAAGGGTTTTTGGGAGCTATGCTGAAAACAGGGCTGAGAAGTCGAGCCTTTTCTCCTTCTAATCTGGGTCTAGATGTCTCAATGTACATATAAAAACCTTTAAAGAGACAGAATAAAATGTTTAAGCAAATTATTGTTAGGCAACATGAAATTTAAAATCACTGAGAAGTTTTAGAGTTTCCATACAAAGTAAATATTGATAGGAGAGTCTGCATCTCATTTATAAAATCTATATATACAAACATAATATAAAGAATAAATAATCTATATAAAGATAAAATTGTTTAAAATGTGTAAAAACTTGAGACAAAATTGGAAGTTTAGACTTGAATTATCAAAAAAAAAATTCCTAAACTCTCTATATATGTCAGTGAGTTCTGAGTGAAAATTATTGATTACAGACTTTGGAAATATCTGAATTATTTGTATGGTATGTAAAAATTTCATGTTTTATTCCAAAATCTTCAAATCTATTGCTAAACATTGTCTTGTATTTCGTTTTAACAGCACTTCTAAAAAGTCCAAGGCTGGAGTATGATTGTTATGAACACAACATTTCATACCCTCATACCTTCTTTGGAGCCACTACGATCAGCATTAGGTCCAGTGTTTGGAGTATATTTTGTATTTCTTGTTGCAGTACTTTGCTTTGTCCAGTCAAAATTGTCTGTATCATCTTGGGTAAACAAACAAATGTTACCATCTTCAAATCCACAGTGAAATTCTCCTGTTGACAAATTTTAATTAAAATAATTAAGATAAATTAAATGAATACAAATATTGCAATATTCTTACAAGAAAAAGTTAAAACATTATACAGCAATAATAATGCAAGATTGCAATAATGGCACCATAGCCAAAATAATGCACAAGATGATGACTAAACTTAAAACGATTTCAATTTTAATGAAAATGAAAAATAATCTTGACATGTAAATCAGTCTCTTATTTAATAATTTAAACCCAAACCATTTTCCTCTGAAATATCCAGATAACTGAAATTAAAGAATACAATGCATGCTTGAATTATGGCTGAAGATTTTCCCCAACTTTCATTGTTCAAGTATAGGTACAATCCAAACAAAACTGTCAATTAGAAAAAGATCTTTATTAATTTACCCAACAGCACTTTAAAGCTGTATACCTTGAGGTTACAATTTTTCACTCCATGTCTCAAGATGCTTTCACGTATACCCATCTGCACAAATGGAAGTTTACTTAGGGGAAGATAATGGTAAATTATTTTTAAAAGTAGTTATCCTTCATGCTTTATTTGAATGTAGATTTGCCAGGTGCTTGAAATTCACTAGAAATAAAGTAATGAAGAGAACTTTACGAAGACCCTGTGGAAGGACTAGGATTTCTTGGATGCCAGCCACATGCTGAGTTAAGGCCCAACAGCAAGTTCACTGAGAGCTTTCCTTAAGTGTCCCTGAAATGAGGGTGGTAGTAATGTTTCTAGGTATCAAAAGGTTTTCTTACTGGGATGGACCCTGCTTGAAACAGGGGGGTAAATAATAGAGTTTATAATTTCCACTAGATATAAAATTAAAATTATCCTTAACTGAAAAAAAAACATAGTTTATATTATTTCATTCAAACTTATAAGAACTCTATGAAAATACAGAAATGCTAACTCATGAGGCTCATGTAGGAGAAAGCTTTGGGTAATTCCAGCTAGTAAATAATGAAGTCAAAACTGAGTATAGATTCCCTGCAATTCATAAAGATATAAACACCTAAATAATAAAAACTCCCATTTTTTCCCCCCTGCAATGGGTTAGATTTATCAGATATTCCTGGAAGTGGAGCCCTTGAAGTTGGGATCATGCCCTTGAATTAATCTGTGTGTTTCCATACACTGCAATGAACTATCAGAAAGGGGAATTAAGAAAATGATCTCATTTTCAGTAGCATCAAGAAGAATGAAATACTTAGGAATAAATTTAGCCAAAGAGATGAAAGACTTGTACATTGAAAACTACAAAACATTGATGAAAGAAATTAAAGACACAAATAAATGGAAAGATGTCTCGTGTTCTTGGATTGGAAGAATTAATATTGTTAAAATCTCTATACTACTCAAAGTGATCTATATATTCAATGCAATCCCTATGACAATGCCAGTGGTGTGTTTTTTTTTTAATAGAAATAGAAAATATTCCTAAAATCCTTATCGAACCACAAAAGACCCCAAATTGCCAACACAATTAGGAGGAGGAAGAACAATGCTGGAAACATCACACTTACTGATTTTAAAATATATTGCAAAGCTACAGTAATCAAAAGAGTATAGTAGTTTTATACCATTGGTGGCAATGTAAATTCGTACAGCTATTATGGAAAACAGTATGAAGGTTCCTAAAAAAACCTAAATACAGAACTACCATATTATCCAGCAATACCTCTTAAGACTATATAACCAAAGGAAATGAAATGAGTACCTCAAAGAGATATGTGCACTCACATGGTCACTACAGTATTATTTGCAATATACGAGAAATAGAAACAACCTAAATGTTCATTAATGGACTGTATTTACTTTTAATCTTCTCATGACAGCTGTTTTTAAACATTTCTACTGGAAGTGCAGTCAGAGAACTTACCTTCAAAATAATTATAATCAATATAGTAACTAATTAGCAATAGTACCCTGGGTAGAAGCCAGAGAGAACCTGATTTATGCCATTAATTCATCTTGAAACTGTCATGTATTTGTTCTTTTAGCAAATGATCATTGAACACCTGCTAAATATGAGATGCTGTGATAGACACAAAGATAGTGAGATGTAGAGAGAAATTAGAAACAGATTTAATTCTTAAGTATCTTACAGTCTACTGGAGGATATGAAAAAATCAAAAATAACTTCCACATAGATGAAGATAAATTGTTATGGAAAAATCAAAATGAGGGAATAATTAATGGAGGAAAACGTATTTGTGCTAAACATTATAAGAAAAATGAACCTCAAAGAGTTGGTAATAATATCCACATTAAAGGGTCATTGTGATGACTACATGAACTTTTATGCACTGAAGCAAGATGTGACCAATAAAGATCTATAAAAATATTCAGTATTAGTATTTGGATATGCAAAAGTGGAGTAAAAGAGGATCTTTGGTAAGAAATACAGCAAGAACAGAGGCTACAGAATTTGGTCTTTGTTATATAATGAGTTAAAGGCCATTGCAGAAAAGAGAATACAGTAAAATGAGAAAAAAGATTTGGACATTTTCTTCACTAAGTATAGGAAATTGAGAATGTTGAATGGATATGCGTAAGAGTATAAATGTGGCTCTTCTCTTTTGTTAGGCAAGAATAATATATTGTTAGACACAAAATAGAAGACAAAAATCAATTCTTAATTTTAAAATGAAATATTATCTAGAGGATGGTGCTCAGATTATCTTCTTCTTCATAGAAGATTGGGATATAGAATAATGATCCATGAAAAATCTTGCTTAAACCATTCAAATACTAACTTTCTAAGTAAATATAATATTTCATGAGTGGAATGTTGAAATCAAAGAATGAAAACTAAAGAAACAAATAATAGCAATACAAATAATATGCAATGCCACAAAAGAAACAACAGTTTATTATTTGTAGTTTATACAAATAACATTTGTTATTTGTGTAAACTACAGTTACACAAATAACAAATGTTAAGCATGTTGGGGAAATGGCTCCATATTCAGGAAAAGTCAATTATCAACATTAAATTATTTGTCTTTACACCCATATCCTTTGAAATTTAAAATTTACAATTATGTCAGTTTTACTGTTTCTAAGCCATTCTACTTTAAACCAAATATGAACAGTTGCTAAATAATCTTTGTATGTTTATGCATTTTCTATTTTTCTTAACTGTCAAATACAGTGCCATTTTTAAAGTGAAAATATACTTACTCAAATGAGGATTAACAGGAGCTACAAGAAAAGCAAAAAATAATGTTAGCATGGCTTGAATGTCTTTTATAAATCAAAGTCTAATCAGTGTCTCATAGTGCCTAACCAAAACTTAATGATTTTGTCCAATGTGGCCATGGAGAATTATATCTGCAATCCACTTTGTTCTAGAGGATTGAATAGAATCTACTTTGTAGCTCAGCAGTAACAGCCTCAAAGTACCCAAAAGATCAATGCTAAATAGCTGTGGGATTTGTTCATTTTCCAAGGAATGGAGTTGCTGATCTTTTATATCTTAACCAGTGCTAAACAAAACAGAGAAATCAAAACTGAGGCTGACAACCTATAATCTAGATGTTTTAACAATGAATGCAATTATCCAACAGAGATTACACTTTAGTTTTTTTTTTTTTGCTGTTATCCACTTCTGGTGAAACTAAAGCCATCCTCATATCATGTCCTTATGTGTGTCCCAAAACAAATAGCTACTTTGATGTTGCTTTAATTATATTCACACACACACACACACACACACACACACACCCAGTCTTCAAATGCTAAGCAATGCATTTGTATTTTCGCGTACCAGAATAAATATTTATCTCAAAAAACTAATTATGTTTGCAATACAAGTGCCAATTGACTTCTACCTGAAGAGGAATGAATACTTTAAATATTACTGAAACAGCAACAAAAATATGTCTAACCTAAGAGACAAAATGGTAGCTGTATATATCGCTTAGGCATTTATCACTCTGAGAGAAAATTCCATTCTGGATAAAAGAAAGCATTATTGCAGTCTCCCAAGATTACAATGGACAGTTAATCTAACCTCCAGAAGGTTGTCTACTTTGTTGTTAATTCCTAGTATTTGCCATTTACCACTTTTGTTAAACTTGGACATACTAGTAAAGTATGATAGTCAAAAATACACACACATGCATGAAGTAAGTTCATATATAATTGTTAAATTTAGTACACTGAGATCAATTTTAACAAAGTGATTAGTTTCTCAATAAATTACTTTTTACTATTTCTGCATTGAGAAGCCAGATTATTCCCATTATTTTAGTTGTTCTAATTGTTCATTTCCTATTGTAAATTATGAAATGAATAACACAGAGAAGGGACTATACATTTATTACTTTCACTGAAGGGGAGAAAAAATAATTCCCTTTCTTGCAAAGTATAGGTATATTTTAATTTGAAAATTAATTGTTAAAAATTAAAATTATTTCATAATTAGAATAATATGAAGTTACAATTTTTATATATTGTCTTTGAAAGAAGTAAGCATCTTTAAATTATAATTTAGTTCTAAGAAATGTCACAGCTACATGTAACCTGTGACCAGACTGAATTTTGAGACTTCTCCTACAATATTTTAGTCACCAAATTCACTATAAATATCACAATTAACCTTGTGAAAATTTGTCATTCTAAATTTGAAATATTGCAGTGAGTCTATTTTTCTTTTTTCAAACTAGCATGTCAAATTTCTTATAGACGCCTATATACATTATATGCTTATATACACTAAAGTATACTTTACCCAAGTCCATAGTATATAGAAGTAATTTTTAATTAAAATGTTTAAGATTTTAATAAGCATGCCTAAGATATAAAGATAATTAAAGAAAGTTGGAACTAAACGTAATGTCTATTTTCCAGATTTATTTTTCATTTCATTTGTTACCTCAGAGTTTTCAATAAGAACTACTGAGTTTATGAAGATTTTTTTCTATATCTCTGTAAGACAAGTTCTAATAATTTCTAAACTTCGCAAATAAGTAAAGATTTCTGTCATGGAGGAGTGAGCCCTAGTTTTAGTCAGAGATAGTCATTTCATAGTTGTTTAACTCTACAGGACACAAAGTTTCTGGGTCATAATATCTTCATCTTTTAAAGGAATGGATAGTAATGCATGGTTTCCAATGCCCCTCCATATTACATAGTTTACAGTTTTACAACTTAGGGGCAGGGAGCATAAATACTAGTTAGGAGGAGATAATTCATATTTTATAAAAACATATGACACTAAAAATTTAGAGAAATATACTGGGATGTTATCTAGTTGTTTGCTCGATGGAATCATGAAGGTGATTACAGAATAACAATTACTCTTCTGCAATAATAGTTATATCACTAACAAGAAACTGTACATTTTAAAAAGAATCATATTCAAGAAAATATACACAGTGATTCTAATGCTTTTACATTCCTTGATCTTGTATGAATATTCCACTATACATTATACATTTCAATTTTTTAATGAAAATTGAATATATAATGCCCAATGTGTACTCTGACTGATGAGAGTGAAGAAAAGTGACTTCACAACCCTAATGAGTTTTTAATAATTTCACCTTATTTTGTTATTTCTGACAGTATTCACTGTTACTCTCTTAAGTAGGAAAAAATATTTAATGCTAAACAGAATGGAGAACTTCAGCTGCAAAAAACCTCATTCTATTATCTTTTTTTTTAACTCAAACCTTAACAATCAATAATAAAAAGAATAATATTCCACTGAAGTAATGAAACACATATGAAATATTTTGCCAGTGACTTATTCAACCTTGAGAAATACATTGATGAGTTTAGAGCTAGTCTTTGAATATTATAAATTTCAACTGAAAAGATGTACATAAATTTCAACTGATAAAATATTAATCTGTCAGGTATATGTTAAAAATAATATAATATCTAATCACCATTATTTCTATTTGCACTATTAGAAAGTTTTTGACCAACTTTTTTTCACAGGTTTATACCATTTTCTACTTTTAAGTAGGACATTTAAATAATAAAGAAATATTAAATGCATATTGTTTATAAATGCAAACTATCACTAACATATACACATTAACATTAGTGATCTAAAGGAAAAAAAATGACCAAAAAAAAAAAATCAACTAAGATGTCATTCAATAGGTGAATGGATAAACAAACTGTGGAACATCTACACAATGGGATATTATTCAACCATAGAAAGAAATGAGCTACTTAGCCACAAAAAGATATGGAAAAGCTTTAAATGTGCATTGTTAAGTACAATAAACCAGTTTCTAAAGGTTATATGTTGTATGATTCCAAATACCCAGCGTTCTGAAAAAGGCAAAACTATAGATATAAGATCTGTGGTTGTCAGGGTTGGAGGAGGGATGGAAGGATAAATCGGTGGAGCACAGAGGAATTTTAGAGCAGTCAAAATATTCTGTATGATACTGTAATGGTGGATAAATAACATTACACAGTTGTTAAAATCCATATAACTGTACAACACAAATAATGACCCCCCAATGTAAATTACTGACTTTAATAATGTATCAATATTTGTTAATCAGTTGTAAGAAATGTGCCACATTAATGTAGGATGTTAATAATAGGGGAAACTGACAGGGGGAGAGGGCATATATGGGAACACCCTGCACTTCCTACTCACTTTTCTGTAAACTTAAAACTGCTCTAAAAAATGAAAAAAATATTAAAACTCAATCACATTTCCTAATTTCTTAATGATATTAATTTTAAAATCATCAAGAATTTGAAAAAAAATGTATACATACTGCTTCACAACTATGCGATAGAAAATAAAAAGACATTGTGACATTATCACCTAGGTTCAATGTTAATTAAACATTTTTCTATATCTCTATTTATAACCAAATATTACAATTTATGATGATTAAGCATTGTGGGATTTTTTTTTCACTTGGCTAATGACCCAGAAAGTCAATATGCTAAGTTTTGTTTTGTGTCTAAATTTGGTAGATAGTTACAACCTTCTAGAGAGTTTAGTATGCAAATAAATACTTTTAAATGAAAAGCTACTTACCACTATATTTGATGACACGAATTGTTGAATCTCCTTCTCCAAACTTGGTGAGAGGAGTCAGTCGGACTTCATAAGCCTCTGGTTTAATTAGCTCAGTCAAGTTATATGTAATTAATTCTCCCTTTTGAATATTCCCATTTATTTTAATCTCCTGTTCCCACCATCGCTGCTGTCCAGCCTGAAATTAAAAGAATTATATAATAATGTTCCTGGTATTTTTAACTATGTGTTGGTCATGTGACTAAAAATACTACTGCTGGGGATTCTTTGGGGCCTAGGACAAAGTTATATTCCGTTAGAGATGTACCTTTGTTTCTGATATGCTCCTAGGGGCATCAATAGTATGGTTCACTTTTACTTTGAATATGAAGCCCTTTGGTGTCACAGATTAAAGTGGAGATGATCCCTTGCTTTGGACAGGCCTTGCGTTTTCAATCCTGTCTGCCTCACCACTGCCAAACTATAAGAAAGTTCAAGTTTGTCTGGGTTGGTTAATAGCTGAGGACAAAAGCAATTTGGGTGGGAAATCCCATTTACTACTTTGATTTTCCATTGTCCCTTAGATTTTTACCTAAGGGATGTGTGTGTGTGTGTGTGTGTGTGCCTGCAAAATATATATATATATATATATATATATATATATACACACACACATACACACACACTAATATGTTAATGTGTATATATATACATATTCATATATTTATATATTTGCTTGTTTTCTGAGGGTGGGTTAATCCTAATTATATAGCTTAGCTTATATTTCTGGAAATGAAAATCTCAAGTATGTGTTATTAGCAACAGCATTAGACAAATGACAAATAAAATAATGAAATGGAACAGAAAGCTCATATATAGATTTGTGGGGTTGTTCACAAAGAAGACATGAAAATATAAACCACTCATTGGTTATGTATATAAAAAAATACATAAATGTAATCCCTATCGCATATCTTATAACGAAAAGAAAAAAAAAAGAAAAGGCAGTCTCAGGAGGATCAAATACTTAAATTTAAAAGGCAAAAGTTAAATCATTTAGAAAAAACACAGAAGAATGTCATTATGACCTCAGGTAAGGTGTTACTTTCTTAGAATAGAAAAACACAATTAGTAAAGGAAAAGATTGATAAATTAGCCAATCTTAAATTTGAAATTAATATTAAATTTAAAATTTTAGCATAAAAATTTCTTCTCATCAGTGCTCCTCATTAAACAGGTAAAATAAAGGTAGAGGCTTGAAAAAAGATATTTAGAACAAATACAGTTAATCAGAATATATTAAAAACTCCTATAACTACATAAGAAAAAGAATTCAATAGCAAAATGAGCCTAATAGGAACAGGTATTTCATAAATGAGAAAGCCCAAATAACTAATTAGAGAAAAGTCTCAGCCTCATGGTGAATCAAAGAAGTGAAAATTAAAGCCACAATATTATTTCCCAGATAAAAGCTTATAAAGATAACAACATTAAGGTTTGTTGCAAATATAAAACAATGAGAATCTTTATACCTGTCAAGAACCTGGAGCAGCAGAGTGTGGATGGGTAAGATTTTAGTCTACTTACAAGCTAACAAGTTAGCCCGCAACAGTATCATGGGCACAAGCAGAAGAATCCAGACAACTGAGTCAGAGAAAAGGATTCATGACACAGCAGACAGTACAAGCTTTACTTTCAAACTGGTTCCCTTTGCCTCCCAATTCCCACAGGGTGATGCAGAAGTGCCCAATTGGATTTTGCACATGCCTTCTGTTTGTATCACATCTGTAGGACCCTGAGCTTAAGAGACCCTAGTGTGTTACAACTGACAGTACCCAAGCCTGTCAAACCATTGCCCAAGAGGGAGACATTATACTTATTATACTAGATATTAAATGGGCTTTACCTCTGTTCCGGGGGAGGTCTCTATATTCTAAGGATGTTTGCTATGCAAATAACCTTGAAAAGATAGGCTGGAATAAAAAAGACAGTGCCTCTGCACATATGTTATGCAAAAAAGCAAGAGACCTACAGAAAACTGTATTCTAAAAATATAGTCTTTATGAGTATGTAAATTGATATAAGTATGGAGAGCATTTGGCAATAAAAACAATATTACAATGAGAACAGATAAACTCTTGTACACAGGAAACAGGAATATTCATGGCATAGAAAACACAGAGAATGATGTAAACATCAGTAGGAGATAGAATTATCAAATTGTATACGCTTCATAAAATATAATTTAAAATATAGCATAAAAAGTGAACCTAAGCTATAATACATCACCATGGATGGATTTCACAAAATATTGAGCGAAATTAATTTTAAAGCAGACATATTATAAAATTTAAGTTCAAAATATGCATTTTGATAAGGGATGCATAGATATGTACTAAAGTATAAAGAAATGCAGAAAATAGTAAATGCTATGTTTAACATACTGGTCACGTGGATTAGAAGAGTATCAAGAGGAGAAGATGCAATTGTGAGGAGATGACAAAGGACTTAACTCTGGTGATCTTTAGTTTTTACATTGGTAGCAGGTATATAAAAATACTCATATTAGTTTTGGCTATGCCTGAAATATTTCTCTTTGTTTTTCAAAGAGAGAATTGAAGAATAAGAGACAGGCAACTGTGAGTTTTCTTAAAACTCTTTCTCCCTTGAATGTTAAGATTGCACTCTTGTATTGATTGCTTCCTCCATCTACATCTGTGGCAACTCATCTGCTTGCTGGGCTGCTTTTCCGTTTCCTGAGTTCTAAATGTTGATAGTCTCTGGAGTTTTATATTTGGTGTTTTTAATACACTGTGTTAGTGGTTCTCACTTTTAGGCAAGAATGAAAGTCACAGGACAATCTTGTTAAAAACCAAAATTCCAAGTCTTAACCACCAGTATTTCTGCTTCAATGAAGTCTACAGATATAATTTTTCAGTGAGCTTAGAAATACATTTTTTTTTTTTGAAAAGTACCTCCTCCTTTACAGGGTAATTTGGAAGCAGGTGACCCAGGGCCTGTATTTGTTGAGGCACAGCTCAGCCTTGCTAGTTCCACAGCATTAATACTAGTGGTTTCTTCTACACCTCTACACTGATTACTCCTGCTACATCTATTAGTCCTTACTATGTGCCAGTCAGGCACCATGTTAACTGTATTATACCTACTATATTTAATCTACCACAACCCTTAGTAGGTAGGAACTAATACTAGCCCTATTATACAAACTGAGGAAACTGAGGAAGAAGCAAGTTACTGTAACTCTCCTAAGGTTGTCAGTAGCAGCTGCAAAATTTGGTTACACCCAAAATGACTATCTGGCATCATTTCTTCCTTTGCTTCCCCAGAATTAATTGCTCCCTTAATTGTTTTAATCAGTGTCTTTATATATTTAGTTATAATACACTTAAAAGTATTTTTTGGCACATAGATTATAAATCAGGAACAATTTCTTATTAATTATTTTACCTATAGTGTCTGGTCATTAACTAGGTAGAAATGTGACAAGATTAAATTCCAGCACACAGTGTATATTTAACTGACCCAATGAGTGCAGTAGAAAATCTAACTTAGTGATAACTGCATACAGTCACTGAATTTACAAACACTAGTAAAAATGGACCTAAAACCTAAATTGACAGAAAGTTCTTTACTTATGCATAGCTGATACTAGACACTACAAAGTTTCTATCAGTTTTGGAGACTAAAAATTCTATAAAATAATATAATATAAATGTCAACTCTTTCAATGTCATTAGATTTTTAAGTTATTACATATGAACTAAAGGCAAAGTACTGTTATTTCAGAAGACAAAAGTAGTTTAAACCCACAGGAATATATACATAATAATTTGACATTATACTATTATCTAAAGACATACAAGTTTAATCAAGGTATATTTTTCTGGATGTTAAATATAAGTTTAGGGGCTTCCCTGGTGGCGCAGTGGTTGAGAATCTGCCTGCTAATGCAGGGGACACGGGTTCGAGCCCTGGTCTGGGAGGATCCCACATGCCGCGGAGCAACTAGGCCCGTGAGCCACGACTACTGAGCCTGCGCATCTGGAGCCTGTGCTCCGCAACAAGAGGCCACGATATTAAGAGGCCCGCGCACCGCGATGAAGAATGGCCCCCGCTTGCCACAACTAGAGAAAGCCCTCGCACAGAAACGAAGACGCAACACAGCAAAAATAAATAAATTAATTAATAAAAACTCCTACCCCCAACATCTTCTTTAAAAAAAAAAAAAAAAAAAAATATATATATATATATATATATATATGTATATATATAAGTTTAATACCACTCAATACTTATAGTACATTCCAAGGAGAGACTGGTATTCTGTCATTATAATGAGATGCTTTACTCAAGTAATTTTAGTTGGCATGTACATTGATGTTACTTATTACAAACTCTGGAGTAGATAACTTCATATGTGTATTAAAAAAGCAATAATGTTGATTCTAAATATTTAATTTAAAGCTATAATGAAAGTATATACTTCAGTAGTTGAGGAATAAGCATTAAACACTTCATATTGTATCTCAGTGAGCTGTGCAAAATGTAAAAATGGAAAACTAAATGTAATGTTTGCACATACACAAAAGAATATACAATATTAGTCCACTGTTTGGAGGTAATACCACAAAACCCTCAGAGAAAGTGGACCTAAAACATAACTACAGATGACAGTTCCAGAACATACCTGGTAAGCATGTTGATATGAAAACAATGTGTAAAGTATTTCTTACCATTTCTATTTGTAAAAAATTTTCATGTAACTTTTTCTGTTCTTAGGAGATATGTTCCTTTCATATAATTTAGAAGACTATTTTCACTATTTGAAGAAGAAATGAGCCATAATTTTTCTGAATGCTAAGATCTGTAACTTGAAACACACAGTATCTGGAAATACTGACTTCTAGAGAGTGAGGCTCAGAACAGTTTTACAGCATGACATGGAGGAGTATTAGAAAGCTATATTCAATAGCAATTGGAGAAAGTATGGATTTTATAAGCACCAATGTGCTTCTCTTAAAAATTGGATATTCTTTATTCTTCTAAAACTGAATTCTACTTACCTCATTTCTGTTGATGAAATACTAATTCTTGCCAATCTAGGTTAAATTTAATACGTTTAAGATTTGAACTTGATACACTTAACCCAATCATTTTGTGTACTGGGTTCCACCTAGGGAAGTACTTAGGTGGGGCAGGGGCAGAGGAAGCCCAGTCCCCAGCTTAAGTCCTCCTGGCTTGGTGGTAGACGGGATAACTGTTGCTTGGTTTATCCTGTTTCCTATTGATATTCTCTTGGATTTAGTCAACTTCATCGGGTCTTTCTTGTCCTGTACTAGCATCTTTTGCATTGTTTTTGGAACTGCCTTGGATGATGGTCAATATTTCTAGTCAATCTGCATCTTTCTCAGGCAAATCACAGGTTCTTTTGGTCTAAAAGCTCCAGCTCTGCCTTTTTTAGAGGTTTGAAGAATCCTGTTCCTCCTGTAACACAGTGAAGCAAGACTTGCCAGGCCCCAGTCCCTGAAAATCAGGCTCAGTCTATGATATTGTGATACTCAAGGGCCCCCTCAGGCGGGACCCAGAGCTTCAAGGCAAGTTCTGTAGTCTTCCTGATCTACCGGTGGGGAAGTGGGCCATTTCTTTCCTACTCAAGTGGATGGTAGGTAACTTTCTCAAGGAATTTCTAGGACTTACTCTACTGTTCTTCTTTCACTTTTATTAAAATATCCCCTGATACCTGGGGACTCTGTGTATTTGCATTGAAATATCTTTCTATATTTTTATTCTGAAACTCAACACCTTTTCTCCCTTAACGACCTCCTGCCCACTTCTATGAACTCTTGTTTGATGTAAAGTCTAGGCTTTCAAGGCTAATCATTTGTCCTTAGGTTTTTTTTTTTTTTCTTTTTTCTTTTTTGCGGTACGCGGGCCTCTCACTGTTGTGGCCTCTCCCGTTACGGAGCACAGGCTCCGGACGCGCAGGCTCAGCGACCATGGCTCACGGGCCCAGCCGCTCCGCGGCTCGTGGGACCTTCCCAGACCGGGGCACGAACCCGTATCCCCTGCATCGGCAGGCGGACTCTCAACCACTGCACCACCAGGGAAGCCCCCGTCCTTAGGTTTTATAAAATCTGTTTAAAGCTAATTTGTTTTCTTTTTAATTCTGTACCAGTGTGCATTTGTGGGTTTGTATTCATATTCTTGGACCATAAACCTCAGCTTCCTTTGTTGTGATTTTAAATAATGAGAGAGTAGCTGATAAAAGAGAATTACAAGGATAAAAATATGCATTTGTTAATATTTCAAATTCCCAACTGTCCTTTGTAATCAACATTTTAACTTACATAGTATATGAATGTCAATCTGCATTTAGCTTTGAATGTCTTGATTGTCATTCCCTATAGTTTTTCTAATTTTTATTCCTTATCATAATAGTTACTTGATTAAAAAACAAAACAAAATAATACAACAACCCTCAGGTAAAGACAGCATCGAGTGGGTCCACAGATTCAGTGAATCTCTCAGTCTTTCATGCAGTTTTGAAGTTTTCCATCCTTGCCTACCTTGGTGGGCCACTGCTGTCTGGAGGGATGAAAAGTGGATATGCAGGCAGAGTCTCTGGTAAACATCACTGGTATATAAATGAAAGACCTTGCAAATACATTTCAAGAATTTAAAAAGTGAGAACTAAACATTAGGCACATAGAACAGTCTTCAGTGACAACCAAATGAAATATGCTTGCTCAGTGATCATAGAAATGGAAGAAATACAATAAGTAGAAGAAAATTAGAACCTAAAACTTCCTAAATATATTGTGTGCTGTGGCTTAAAGTTAAAAATGCAGTTCCAGAAAAATGAAGACAAATATTAGAACAGAACTTTGGATGAAAGGAGGTCCTTTAGTACCCTAAAAAAATAAATGTTTCTGCAGTAGTTAAACATTTAGTAAAGACTAGCACTTTAGGTGCTTCACTGGTGGCGCAGTGGTTAAGAGTCTGCCTGCCGATGCAGGGGACACGGGTTCATGCCCTGGTTCGGGAAGATCCCACATGCCGTGGAGCAGCTGGGCCCGTGAGCCATGACCACTGAGCCTGCGCGTCTGGAGCCTGTGCTCCACAACGGGAGAGGCCACAGCAGTGAGAGGCCCACGTACCACAAAAAAAAAAAAGACTAGCATTTTATATAGTCTTAAGTGTTTAGTTCATATTTTTTAATGTGACTTAACTTTACATTCCCAATGGGACTGTTTATAATATATTGGAAGAGTTACATGAGAATATTTTAAATAGTTTTATAGTTAATGTTTATTGAGTGACTACTATTGGGTTGGCCAAAAAGTGCCTCCAGTTTTTAGTAAAAATAAAAGACACATTTTTCATTTTCACCTAGAACTTTATCCAACTATGTATTCACCCTTTTGTTCCACTACCTTCCTCCATTTTTCAGGCAACTTCATAATTCCATCTTCCTAAAACTTTTTATCTTTTTGAGCAAAGAACTGTTCCAGATGCCGTTTACAGTCTTCTAGGGAATTGAAATTTTTTTCATTAAGAGAATTTTGTAAAGACTGAAATAAATGGAAAGCCGAAGGTGTAATGTCTGGTGAATACAGTGGATGAATCAGAACTTCCCAACCAAGCTGTAACAGTTTTTGCCTGGTCATCAAAGAAATGTGCAGTTTTGCGTTATCCTGATGGAAGATTACGTGTTTTCCCTTGACTAATTCTGGACACTTTTCGTCAAGTGCTGCTTTCAGTTGGCCTAATTGAGCCAACTGGTTGGAATTAATAATTTGATTTTATAGAAGGAGCTCATAATAGAGGAATCCCTTCGAATCCCACCATATACATAGTATCACCTTCTTTGAATGAACACTGGCCTTTGGTGTGGTTTGCAGTGGTTCATTTTGCTTGCCCCACTATCTCTGCCATTCCACATGATTGTACAGTATCCACTTTTCATTGCCGATCACAACTTGTTTTAAAAATGGAACGTTTTTGTTACGTTTATGTAGAGAATTGCAGGCGGAAATACAGTCAAGAAGGTTTTTTTCGCTTAACATATGTGGGACCCAAACATCAAAGCAATTAACGTAACCAAGCTGGTGTGAAATGGAGCAGGACCCTATGGTCCTTCCCCACCATATCCTCTGCCTGCCTTTTTAAAAAAACATTATTATTGGAGTATAATTGCTTTACAATGATGTGTTAGTTTCTGCTTTATAACAAAGTGAATCAGTTATACATATACATATATCCCCATATCTCTTCCCTCTTCTGTCTCCCTCCCTTCTGCCCTCCCTATCCCACCCCTCTAGGTGGTCACAAAGCACCGAGCTGATCTCCCTGTGCTATGTGGCTGCTTCCCACTAGCTATCTATTTTACGTTTGGTAGTGTATATATGTCCATGCCACTCTCTTACTTTGTCCCAGTTTACCCTTCCCCCTCCCCATATCCTCAAGTCCATTCTCTAGTAGGTCTGGGTCTTTTTTTTTTTTTTTTTTTAATTTATTTATTTATGTTTGGCTGTGTTGGGTCTTCATTTCTGCACGAGGGCTTTCTCTAGTGGCGGCGAGCGGGGGCCACTCTTCATCGCGGTGCACGGGTCTCTCACTGTTGTGGCCTCTCCCGTTGCAGAGCACAGGCTCTGAACGCGCAGGCTCAGTAGTTGTGGCTCACGGGCCCAGTTGCTCCGCGGCATGTGGGATCTTCCCAGACCAGAGCTCGAACCCGTGTCCCCTGCACTGGCAGGCAGATTCTCACCAATGCGCCACCAGGGAAGCCCAGGTCTGGGTCTTTATTCCCATCTTGCCCCTAGGTTCTTCTTGACCATTTTTTTTTTTTAATTCCATATATATGTGTTAGCATACAGTATTTGTTTTTCTCTTTCTGACTTACTTGACTCTGTATGACAGACTCTAGGTCCATCCACCTCACTACAAATAACTCAATTTTGTTTCTTTTTATGGCTGAGTAATATTCCATGTATATATGTGCCACATCTTCTTTATCCATTCATCTGTCATTGGACATTTTGGTTGCTTCCATATCCTGGCTATTGTAAATAGAGCTGCAATGGACATTGTGGTACATGACTCTTTTTGAATTATGGTTTTCTCAGGGTATATGCCCAGTAGTGGGATTGCTGGGACAGATGGTAGTTCTATTTTTAGTTAAGGAACCTCCATACTGTTCTCCATAGTGGCTGTATCAATTTACATCCCCACCAACAGTGCAACAGGGTTCCCTTTTCTCCACACCCTCTCCAGCATTTGTTTGTAGATTTTTTGATGATGGTCATTCTGACCGGTGTGAGATGATATCTCATTGTAGTTTTGATTTGCATTTCTCTAATGATTAATGATGTTGAGCATTCTTTCATGTGTTTGTTGGCAATCTGTATATCTTCTTTGGAGAAATGTCTATTTAGGTCTTCTGCCCATTTTTGGATTGGGTCGTTTGTTTTTTTGATATTGAGCTGCATAAGCTGCTTGTAAATTTTGCAGATTGATCCTTTGTCAGTTGCTTCATTTGCAAATATTTTCTCCCATTCTGAGGGTTGTATTTTCATCTCTGCCTGCCTTTTGTCTCTGGAAAAACTTTAGCCAAAGAATAAGTTTAATCAGAGAAGCGAGAATATACAGACAGAAAGGAAAACAGTCAAAGGAGATCAAATAATAATAGTTTAGTCATTAAGCATAATCAAGGACCTTTAGTTCCTCCTCAAGGACTATAGATAATATTCTGAGCCCTATCCTGTGAGCTGTCCTACAGATACTGAAACCCCCACCAGGTGGAAGAAGTTAACTACATGATGACCAGACTGTAGCCATGACATAAGTTACCACAATTCCAAGAATTTGCCTCAAGGAAATGGGAATAAACTGACCCTGGAACTGAAGATTAACTGTACTTAAAACAATCAAGATGATGCTGGTCAGACCACGGATGACCAATTTCAAGATGACTGTCAGAGCTGACTGTGCTGTTTCTGCATGTAGCACCAACCCTCTGTCTATAAAAGCTCTTGCCCACTGACTGTCAGTGGGGGGAGTCAGCCTTTGGACAGGTATCCACCCTCCCCACTGGTTGCCAGCATCCAAAATAAAACAAACTTTCCTTTCTACCACCTGGCCTCTTTTTTGGCTTTTGAACGGTGAGCAGCCAGAGCCCACTTTTCGTGGCAGGTGCAAATGATTTTCAACGCTTGATTTGGATATTTTGAGTATGTCATCTATCTCTTGTATGTAGGTATAACGTTGACTGTTGTCAGTTAATGTCTTGATTTGATCGTTATCAGCTTCAAGTGGTCTACCCAACCGTGGAACACTGTCCAGAGAGAAATCTCTAGCACGAAACTTCGCAAACCATTTTTGACACGTTTGACCAGTCACAGCACCTTCTCCATACACTACACAAATCTTTTTTTGCACTTCAGTTGCGTTTTTACCTTTCTTGAAATAATAAAGCATAATATGCTGAAAATGTTGCTTTTATCTTCCATCTTCAATATTAAAATGGCTACAAAAAATTCACCAATTTTTATAAGTCTTTTTTAAAATGCACTCTGATATGACAGCTGTCACAATACAGTCTAACAAAATTGTTTCAAATTAAGTTAAAGACAACTAAGAGCTACTAGAGCCATCTTTTAGACAAAAACTGAAGGACCTTTTTGGCCAATTCAATATATACTAGGATGTTCTAAGTATTTTAGTTATTATTTAATTTAAGCACAAACAATTCAATGTGGTAGCTAAATTAACTTTAGCTTGTATTATTATATTTCCACCTATTCTATTATAATGTGTACAATTATTGTTTCCAAAGATAAAAACATCTGATAAAAGTAAAGTAATAAAAGTAAAGAGAAAAAGAGTAAATGTGGTACCTCAGAAGACATATAGAACAAATTGAGCGTTCAAAGGAATCTTGCTAATCTTCTTTTCCTGCCCCTTGCATGAATATTTTAGATTCTCTGTAACATACACGGCATTTGAAAGGTAGCTGCTAACACTTAGCTTACGGAATGCTCCAGGAAACTTTTTTTTCCTTTTAACTCTGTAGAACACGTTTATCTTGTTATATAAGTATGAGATAATTTTTTTCCTGTTTTATGAAGTTACTTAATAATAACTTTAATGATGAATTGTAGGCATAATTGTAAACTATTTGGTAGAATTTAAAAGATCTAGTATTTAACAGAGCATAAGGAGATCTTTTGATTTGATACTAAAGTGATCTTTTTCTCAGTTTATAAAGAATAGTTTATTTTTGTCTAAAGGTTAGAATATAAAATTCTAATAACTACAATTCATCACCCCAAGCACTCCGTGATTATGGACATTTTTGATAACAATTCATTTTATACTATGATTATAATAAAACATTTTAAGATTTAAAAATAAAACAAAATTTGAACATATGAAAAAGTTCCTATCTAAACTTAAACATGTGTTAATGTGTAGCAGAAGTAGCAGAAGTGAATATTGGTGGTTCTAGCTCAGAAAAACTGTCATTTTGGTCATGGTCAGGCTAACATATCTACCTGTGGGGAAATGGTCCCATTTTGAGAAACATGAATTCTAAAGATACAAATGACTACTCTGTTAAAAATGAAGTATAAGTTTCTTTTAAGGAATATAATATAACACTCATTTTTAAATATAAAAATGTAGATATAGTACATTCATATTTCAATGCTACATTTAAATTTCTAGAACAAATTTGACAACCACAGTGTTCTTTACATAGGAATTAAGAAATTAATCAAAAAGACTGAGCTTACTGAAAGATTCTCTTTAAGTATATATTCTCTTTGAGCATAAATAGTAGTAAATCAGGATCCCTTCAATCCATTGTGACCACAGGAAACAGGCTGCATAAATGATGACTCCTGTATAGTATGCCTTTTAATTCAACCACCAGACAAAAGAAAGGCTGATCCTTTAAAAGTATGTTTGGCTCATCTTCCACAGTTTATGGAACTGCAGTTTGGGATGACAGCTGGTAATACTCAACTAAATTATTTAAGTATTTTTGTCTACTAAGAGAAGTAAAAAATAATAGCTACCAACTTTTTGAGGACTCACTATTGCCAAGCTTTGTACTAAGGATTTTATATACTATTTTTCATTTAATTTTTATAAAACTCCAATGAGGTTAGAATTATTATATTTATTTCCCCAGTCAAGGAAACTGAGACTTAAAGAACTGATAAACTTTTCTAGGTCACATGGTTGATAAGAAGCAAGAGATGATATAGGAACCCAATATTGTCCAATTTCAAGGCTACCCTCTTAATCACTATTCTTTATTTCCTATTATTTATATTAAATGTGTTGCCTTCACAAGTTTTTCAAACCTATGTGCACTTTATTCACATCCCCTTAGAAAAGTGATAAAGAACTTTTACACTAGTGAAGGCCTAATTATGTTGAACTGAATTACACAGCAATGGGTGATAGACTAAGATAATGGATCTATCTTTTGGATGAGGGTTAGTCATACAAAAAGCTTTTGACGCTATGAGTCCTGACATTTTAAGAGAATTCAGACTCTGCTTTTGAAATTTACTCTGGAACTCCAGTAAATGTATGCTCTGGTTGTGTTAAGTTCTGTGTTCATACCTGTTACATAAATCATTAAATGACATGGTATTTTATATTGCCTCAGGAAAGAACTCGCCTGTGTTACTGGTGTATCCCCTCAACCATGTATTTATTACTGTCATCTGTTAAAACAACAACACTGAAACCACTCAAGAGACCATGTAAAACAGTAAAAATAATCATTCTTTAGCATGTAGTGATAAATCACTATAGAAGAAAAACTGGTTTCCTATCAAGTTTGGAAATAACAGTCTAATTATTTTCTTGCCATGCTTGGATTAGCAGGTGAAAGGACACCTCAGCCTAAAGATGAATTCATTACAGATTTCAACCTTAATAAATTGGAATTAAGCAGTTCAGGCTGCATCATTTTTCATAAGTTAGTTTTTTCAGGATGTTAAATAGATCAATTTTTAGGGTTTTGATTTTGGCATTTCATCTTGGTATTTCTCTGATAAAAAGGGGATCATAATCACATCTTTCCTTTTATGAACAACCCTGTGTACTGTTTTACACCTCTAAGATATTTTATTACAGCTATGTTCTGGATTTATTACTAATAGCTTTGTATTTTGATACTACAAATGCCACCTGACCCCTCCATGTCTCATCAATAACTTCCTCTAATCTTTTTTTTTTTTTTTTTTTTTTTTTTGCGGTATGCGGGCCTCTCACTGTTGTGGCCTCTCCTGTTGCGGAGCACAGGCTCCGGACGCGCAGGCTCAGCGGCCATGGCTCACGGGCCCAGCCGCTCCGCGGCATGTGGGATCCTCCCGGACCAGGTCACGAACCCGTGTCCCCTGCATCGGCAGGCGGACTCTCAACCACTGCGCCACCAGGGAAGCCCTCCTCTAATCTTTTAATTGAACTCTTTACTACTAGTGAATTTTGATTCCTACCCAACTTATATATTGCCACCAAAGTAATTTAATCTTATTTTCCTGCTCCAATTACCTGAGTGTAATGCTTTTGTAGTATTATTTATAATAATAGCTAACATTACTGAACACTCACTAGGTACTTTGATGAATTATTCAATTAAACTTAGTTGAAATCTACAATATCACCATGAATATTTTCTGTGTTTCATTAGAATATGTTGATACCACTTAAATAGTTATCCATTTGGGCAATCAATTTGACACTCATAGGGAGAAGCCTCAGGTTAGTATATTTTCATAAACTTTATATAATAGAAACTAATCATATAACAATTTAAATGTATTGATATACTGATACTATCAATTATTGACAATGATAAAAAGTCTTAATCATCCAACTGCTTTCAAATTATAGGCTTAGAAGAAAAAACAACTCTTACCCAAATGTGTAAATAGAGATTAGAATCTCTTACTGCATTTGGGGAAGAAAATCAACAACATTCTCTTTTCATAATAAACACTGCACAGCAACATTGACTGATACATTTATTCATTTATTAAAAAATCACCTAACTAGATTGGCATTAAAAAACAAAAAAGAGGAGAAACCATGCAGAGTAAGCTCTTTTTATATCTGCTAAACTGAAAATGGAAGGGTGAGAGAACAAGATAATGGGTATGTTATATAAAACATATTCAAACACATTTCAAAGATAATTTCAAACTCTGTGTATATTTTTTTACAGTCTTAGGAAACTTAGATTTAAAAGTTTCCTGAGATATAAAGCCTTTATTTTTTAGTGAGTTTAAGGCCAATAAGATACAATCACTTTACTTAGTAAATAAATAGAGCACTGTCACTAAAGCTACTGCTTCCTAACTCATTCCCAGTCCCCTTGCTCTTTAGCAAGAAAACCCAATTTTTAGCTGTGCTACATTTCTGAGTCTCCCTTTAAACAAGATGTTGTCATGTGATTTAATTCTGGCCAATGAGAGGTGAGTAGAGTTGCTGCATGGTGATTCTGGGAAGGCTGGGGCAGACAGTCTAATCAGCCAGTAAGGGTTTTTATTCGTTTTTCATTTTTTAAGGATTTTATTTTTTTAATGCTTTGCCTTTACTTTTGATTCTGGCCTGTGATTAATTTGTGATGGCTCAAGTTCTAGCAGTTATCTTAGATCCTCAGGTAACCTGGGCATGAAAGACATGCCTACCGACAGTGAAAAAGAAAGCTATAAACTTAGGTCTCTGACGATACTATGGAGCACATGTGAACACTGTATTGCTGATGTCTGAAGTGATTCTATGTGAAAGAGAAATAAACATCTATCTCATTTAAGCCCGTATTATTTTGCTCTTTTCAGTTATATGAAACTATACACAATCTTAATTATTATAGACACTAATAATTTGTTTCTTTTCCTATATATATTAAAAAAAACAGACTGTTGAGTTTACTCTATAAAATTGTAAAATAAATTTTTCCAGACATTTTTAACAGATCGGATTATGGTTGCATTAATGTTGTCTTCTATCAAAGACTCACTTTGAAAAATTGAAATATAAGATATCAAGGAAAAAATAATAGTATGCTTGTTTCATTTAGCTGTTGCATAACAATGTTGTTTTATGAACAACCAGAAAATCTTAATGGCATAAAACAATAAGCAACTGTTTCTTGCTTGTGCATCTGCAGGTTGGTTCAGTTTCAGCTTATTTAATCTACGCTTGATTCTACTTGTCACTAGTCATGGATCAAATTCAAGTCAATTCTATGTCTCTTATTCTTCTTGGACCACCAAGCTACTATTCGTCTCATTGATGAGGCCAGATGGTCCTTGAGGGTGAGCAGAAATCATGCAAGGCCTCTTAATGCCTAGACTTACAACTAACATTTGTCTAACATTTCTGTACATACTCCATAATGACAAAAGGAAATCACATGCCCAAGCTCAATATCTGTAGGTACAGGATACATTCTTTCCATGAAGATCAGAATTGGGGAGAAATAAATTTTAGATGAACAACAATCTACTATTCTATAATGTGGTATTAGAATTTTGAGTGTATCACACATTTCCAACAGCAAAGTTTTCTTATTAAAGGGAAAATTTTAAATATATAAGTTTTTGTAGCTTATATATTAAGCTCCAAGATGTATCATACTGTCATATAATTGCATTTTCATACTCCTTTTCATATATGACAATTAAAAGCAATATTTTTAGAAGCTAACATTTACCTTATCTAAAAAATGTCATCGACTACAGATGCTTAGCTAGTTATAGCTCTTTTCTATAACATGAAACTAATTCCAGTTTTAGGGAAGAGGTAATTACTGAAATCGTTCTACAAATTTTCATTAGTAAATACTGAAACAGTTATATATCAACAGTCTTTTGTTTAAAGAAATGATATATGTGAGCCCCTTCCCCCAAAATGGCACAAAATAAATTGATAATTGAAGCAATCAATGTCTTATTATAGAATAACATATTTAAATGTTTTTCAGAAAACTCATAATGCGATATCTATATATATCCATTGTGAAACCCATATTTAGGTTATTACTCTTTATTAATATATTTACATGTATTATTAAGCATATAATCTAACATCACTCTAATGAAGTATGCTTATGCTTAAATATTATTTTAACTTGATATTATCCTCATACCTATATCCTGTATTCCTGTCATTTTCCAGAAAAATGTCTTAATCATCCAAGTATTCTTAGAATATTGCTTTTGAAAATGATCAGAGAAGCAAGCAATGTTATGCAAAGGTATATACTATGGTCATTTGCATTTTCAATAACAAAAGTCAGTTATACCTTATTTTAATGGAAAATGTTGCACAATATCATTGGTTGATTAATTCATTCAAAGCCATATACTGACAGCCTATTACTTAAACAAATTAAACAGAATCTTTGTTCTTCATAGAACTTAAAAATCTAACCTAGTAACTGCCTCTGAGATACTGTGAGAATTAAAAGACTTAATACATGTAAAACACTCAAAACAATGTGCAACACAAAGCAAGCATTACATAAGTGTTAGCTAATACAACAATAATTACATCTGCTAGTCCTAAGACTAGTATTATTATTTCTGATAGGCAATTGGTATGTAAGTAAAAAGGGTGCAGTTAGAAAGAGATTAACTTAATTATCACTCAAAAATATATAATAATAAGCTGCGAATTATAACATGATTAACATGGGGATCTGACCTAGTTTGGGGGATCGTAATCATTTTTACCCATTTTCTTTAATTAGAAAATTTAGGACTTCCTTGGTGGTTCAGTGGTTAAGAATCTGCCTGCCAATGCAGGGGACACGGGTTCGAGCCCTAGTCCTGGAAGATGCCACAGAGTGACTAAGCCTGTGAACCACAACTACTGAGCCTATAAGCCACAACTACTGAGCCTGCATGCCACAACTACTGAAGCCCAATTGCCCAGAGCCCATGCTCTGCAACAAAGAGAAGTCACCACAATAAGAAGCCCGTGCACCACAAAGAAGAGTAGCCCCCGCTCGCCCCAACTAGAAAAAGCCCGTGCTCAGCAACGAAGGCCCAACGAAGCCAAAAAATAAATTAAGTTTTTAAAAAAGGAAAATTTATTGAAATAAATTACAGCTAGATTCTAATTTTAAAGTAAATAAATGAATCCATAAAATTATTAGAAGTAAACGTTTGTGATTTTGTTTAGATCTTTGAGTGTGCTAGGCTTTTCCAAGAAGACTTAAAATTCAGAAACCATAAGATGGAAAAATTCAATTGTATAAAAATTTTTAAAAATATGCACAATAAAAATAACATAAATGAAAGGATAAGTGCATGAAAGAATATTTCCAAACTTTATGACAGAATTCTTAATATATACAGCAGAGCTTGTATAATCAAAAATAAAAATATCAGCGATTAAAAATAAAATGGATAACTATGGAAAACAATTTGAAGGAGGCAAGAGTATTCAGCATGAGGCTCTGGTAATTTCTCTGGCAAGAAATTGGATTTGGTGATAGTGGTAGAGATGGATAAATGTGAAAAGATTTGAGGATATTCAAGAAAAAAAATTGGCAGAAATTGGTGATGAACTGGAGAGGAGGAATGAACAGAAGTGTCAAGAATTATTTCCAGTTTATCTCTGGCTTGAACAATGGGATAGATGATAGGACTATTAAGTGTAATGGGGACACTGGAGGAAGACTGGGCTGGAAATAGAATAAGTTAGCAGTTAGACATGTTTACATTTGAGAGGCAATGAGGCATCCAAGTACAGATTTATCAAGTGGGTAGGTCTAGGGAGGTAGCACTAAAACTTTGAGGACATAATTCATGGACACGGTCTTTGGTACTTGACAAATAATGTAAGTTAATGGCAATCACATATTGTTCAGTGGCTCCTTTAAAGAAAAAGAAAATGAAAGTTTGAAAAGAAAGGTTAAAAGCAAATACTTCAGGAAGGAAATAATATATTAAGGTCAGTCAAGTAATTAAAACAAGAGTGTCAATCACTTTAATTAGACAGATAACATCAACAAAAATATTGGAAAACAATAAAAATTTTAGCACAGATTAAGCAAAGGTAGTATTTAATAGTCACTGCAGTTCTCAATAAAAAGGAAATTAACAGGATTTTTGCTCCTCTCCAGACCTAACCCTGGAGACACCATGAAAGCAACAGGGAGATTAATGAACCTGGGGAGGGGGGTAAATTGCAACCCTAATGGGAAAAGGCCATGTCACAAAGAGGAGACAGGTTGGCACATAATGTTTTTTTCTCACCCACCCCACATCATTTTTATGAGTTGATCTTTGCTCAGGCTTTTCCTGCTGAGAGGCCAAAATTTAATCATACCAGATAAAAGGCTGGGAAGTGGATATACTAGTTGTAGGCAGATTAATAACCTGAGTATTTTCTTTCCTCCTCACTCTTCTTTCCGGGAGAAAAGTGGGAGAAAAGAAATTTTTTTCCTGGAGGAAATGACTACAAGACGCAGCATTTCCAGCACAGGAGAAAAAGAAGTTTCCCTGAGAGGCAAATGAGTGCCTGTACAACTAGAGAGTTCTCATTAAACTCTATGGAATGTATGAATATCAATTTCTTGCTTTTGATAATATACTCTGTGTGGGATTTTGGCTTGGAAATGGGCTGGAGGAGGGGTTCATGGAACTTCCCTGTACAATTCTTTGTAGCCTCTCATGAATCTATAATTATTTCAAAATAAAAGTTTTAAAAAAATTTTTAAATGACTTCATAGTGAAAAGTCTTTTAAAGCACTAAAAGATATACATAATGGTGAGAAAAAGACATACAAACAAACACACTTTAACTTGTTATAGTAAAATTTAAGAATATATAAAAAAGAAAATATTGGAAGCTGGAAAATCAGATTGACAATATGCTTCTCAATAGCATCAGTGAATAAAAAAGACAATGGAGCAATATTTTCAAACTGTAAAGGAAAAGAAAATCAAACCTAGTATTGATGTCCAGCTAAATTATAGCACGTATACTCATTCATTTATTCAGCAAATATTTACTGCACTGCAGCTATGTGCCAAACGCAATGAATAACACAATGAATTAAATAGACCCAAATATCTTATTCCATGCCTCTGCCATTGTAGATGTTGTTTCACCAACCTGTGATTGTCTCTAGTTTTCCCAACAAGTTTGGAAAGCCATGCTTACACCTTTCCTTTCCCTACTGTCCTAGGCTCATTGCTAGAGCTTAAAAATGGTGAGCCGAGCAGGTGGCCAAGGCTGGAGCTTTCTCTGGACCATCTTGGCATGGCAATCTTAACTAAAGAACTATGGCTAACCCTGGGAGTAAACCTAAAAAGAGGTAACTGTGGCTTGTGTTGGGAACTTAATCATTCACCACCACGGACAATGTTGCTTGGGCTTGTGGAGGAGGTTTCAGCAGTAACTTCATAAGGCAAATATACAGATGTTACTATGGTCTAAATCCAGAGTCACTGATGAAACTTCTTCTTTCTACTTCCTCTCTTTATGGGACACATAAGCACGACTTATTATTTGCTCTCACTTTTCCCTTCCTTGTTTTACAAGAAAGGGTTTTATATAGACCATATACAAGTGTAGAAATAGTATGTCTTCAGTTAAATAAATGTTTCTATTTTTTAAGTTAGTTCATTTTTTCAACAGTGTAACCAAGATCTCGATTTTTAAAAAGTTTTAACATTTGAATTGTTTTTACTATTTTTATACTTCTCATTATCCACATAAATGATAATTAGTCAATATTTTTAATATACCATCATTAATATACCAAAAAAAGATTTAATGAGTGCTTTCTATATGTCAGGCACTTAACCAGACTAAGAGATATACAGTATTCCATTATCTACATACTAGGAATTCATAGTAAAAAAAATTAACAACAACAATAATGATAACCATAATAAAAGAAAGATACCCAGCTTTCTCAAAACTATCACTTCAGCTGTGGGAAACAACACTAGACAATAATAAAAATTAAATACATAATATGTCAGAGAGTAATAAGTGTCATGAGACAAATCAGGTGTGTAATCAGTAATAAGTGTAATGAGACAAATCAGATAATGAACAAAGGATCTCACAAAAATTATGGTGAAAAGAAAAATTCCACATTATTTAAAATACAATTCCTTAGGCCCTAATCTGGATTTTGCAATACTAGAGTATAATTATCACTCCATATGAACCTTCCCAGACCTGTGGGGATATGAAGTGCTTTTTTGTGGTTTTTCTTCTATTTCAAGTGGGACTTTATATTGTGTTTGTCCTTTTATATCTTTATTTAAAAATGATAGCTATAATGTAGCTTATGTATTACTAAAATTTTATTATAAAAACACCAGGACACTACCTAACAAGATTCATTAAACAGATTTAGAACAGAAAAGGCATATAATTGAGTTGAAATGTCTTAAAAGCAAAAGGGTCCAGGATGATTAAGGATGGAATATGTAAGTCTGGTTACTTAGTTTTTATTTCTATTTTCATAACTATTAGCTGTTTATATTTGGGCCCATCAAGAAATTTGAGGGCTGCAGTTTCCTCAGTAGTAATATAAGGTGGTCTTTAAAATCTACTGTAGCACTGAAATTGATGAATATTTGAACATTATGTAATATCTAATTCTGTAGATGAGATGCACTATTAACACTATATCATAATCCACTATTTTTCCTTTCTACTAATAAATGAGCTGGCTGAATATTTGCTATAAGTGCTTGAAGATTATTAGACTGTGTGACCAAAAAAACCAACCATCTGAACTATGGAAGCATTTTAATTTAAAAACTTTTTTTGTTTGTTTTTGCGGTACGCGGGCCTCTCACTGTTGTGGCCTCTCCCGTTGTGGAGCGCAGGCTCAGCAGCCATGGCTCACGGGCCTAGCCGCTCCGCGGCATGTGGGATCTTTCCCGGACCGGGGCACGAACCCGTGTCCCCTGCATCGGCAGGCTGACTCTCAACCCCTGTGCCACCAGGGAAGCCCTTTAAAACAATTTTGAAGCTATGAAAAAGGTTAAAATGCAGAAACATACAGAGAATATATAAACAATTAACCATGTATTTATTAATAAAATGATCAATATTTTATATTTTGGTTAGATGTCTTTTAAAAAGAGATAAAATTTTACAGATTAATGGAACCCCACAATCTACCTATTTCCTGATACATTTCCTTTTCCCTCATCGCAGGGAGGGACTACACATAGGATGTGTTTTTTATCTTTTCCTAAATATGGTTTCATACTTTTTCAACATATATTTGAATACATAGAAGTTATGCTGCTTGAAAAAGAAAAAAACTATCTTCTTCTAAAATACCAACTTTTTGCTATGTTAAAAATAATTTTTATACAACTGAGTTTTTTTTTTTTTTTCTCTAAGCAATTGCACCTAAGTGGGCCTGGCATTGTGTTGATGTAGAATGTGTATAATACATGAGTTACAACAAGAGTTTCTTCGCATTATTTGTCTATATTTATTGCTTCATATATGGGCATAATATCCTCATGCTATCAACTAATAATGACTAAGAATCTGCTTTATGTTGAAGGTAGCATTTTAAAGTGGAGAAAACACGCATTTTCTGAAGATTTATACTACTATGTATGGCAATACTTCATTTGCTGCATTCTCTAAGGCACTGAGAATCCACAGATCTAGTTAAATACACAGATTAATCAGTGCCTCTCTTTTCAGTATAACTTAATTTCCCATTTTTAATAGATTTCACCAGAAAATAAAATTATGTTTTTTTTTAAGGTCAAGAAATATATTCATTTAATGTTAGTGTTAGGGAGAGTTAGCCTAGTGTAGCATTTATAGATAAAATTGATGGCTCATTATGTGCTTTGACTTTTTACTATCTCAAAACAATAAATTTTATTTTCATGCTTCGAAAGTTTTATTTTCTAATCTTGACCAAAATGTCCAATTCTATAGTTGACTTGGGGGAACTTTATTATGTTTCCAGTCCAAGAAAATATTTTCCTTCTTCACTTCCATTACAGAGCCACTGTGTCAGATAGCCAATATAATTTATTTATTTTCCAAGGAGATCTAGTTGAACTTATTCTTAGTCTAATATATGTACCTGTCACGTTATTTTTACTATATGGCATAATGAAATGCTCTTCCCACTCTACCACTAAAAGCTCCTACTCTATCTTGGGTTGTGGTTTTGCTAATTAAGCATTATTTAATTATTTATTAAGATAGTTTGGTTTACAAGGAACAGTTTTTTGAAGTTGAAATGATATTAAATACCTTTGTATATAGCAATTTTTTGACTACTGTTGTTTTGCATTCATCTAATTAGAACTGTCAAATATAGAACACATTATAAAATAATTTTATATTAACTAAAAATAATAAGATTTTAGATGCTTTTGAGTCAATTAGAATCACTTTGTAAACAAAGGTGGTTTCAAAACATACATTTGTTAAAAAAAGAAAAATTTATAAAAAGTTTTATAAAAAGAAAAATTTATAAGAGGTTTTAATTTTTCTTTGAAATATTTTGTTACATATTACAGCATTGCTATTATTAACGCTGGCAATAATAAAATTGATAATTTTAAACATTATAATCCATAAAATAATATATAGACATCCAGAGCATGTCAGTGAGGCAGACTAAGTAATTTTCTGAGCCTAATACAATTCTCAGATCAGCTACCCAAAATAGAATTATTACTGAGTGTTCAAACATATTAAGAATAGTTGAGAAAATTCATACCTGAGCTATTTATTTTTATCAAATCTTTTTTGATGTCTCTAATATGCAAGTTAATATGGTTCAGTGTTCACATTAGCAAGTTTTCTTTTGCAGAATTAGGGGTCCACAAATAATGAATAGCATATATCATTCTTAAAAAAATCCATAAACTCATAAGATGAAACTTGACTAAAACCTGCACTCAAGTGAGTTCTCCTTCAATACATCCAACTTCAGGGTCTCAACATCCTTGCTTTTTAGACAACTCACACTTGTGTTCTTGGAAGTCTATATCCTAGTCTCTTAAGTGGTACTACCAGGGTAGACTATGTAGGATCACTGGAAGTAAACGTGAATTTCTGCAGCTGCGAGAAGCCATGGAGAAGTCACAGCTATTAATGGAACATGCGGGGACAACCCTATGCAAAACAGATAATCAGAAAAAAATTTCAATCTCCCAGAAGACTCTTCTCTAGGCCTAGATGATTATCTTTCATCTCATTTCATTCTCACAAGACCATTATCTATTAAGTTATCTGCGATAAGTTGCTAACTAGATGAAAAGTCCAGGATTTCATCTTATCTGGAGTACTCACTTCACACAAGAAGACAAATAAAGATAGAAAAGATTTCAGACATTCAAAGCAATTCCCAGTGGTGCAGTCTCAAGATTTGGAAAGCTATTTTTGAGCATGTGGGACTTCTTGAAATCTCTGTCAAAATACTAAGTAGTAACTTTTGCATGAACACATATAAAACCTTGTCTCATTTTCTCACTTGACAAAAGTACTGATTATCTTTCAAATTCCATTTTACACTTTTATTTATATTCTTTTGAGATTGCATGCAAACTATCTCATATGTAATTACTGATACCAGTTTGCATCATTATGCATAGGCACACTAAACCACACACAAACTGGAAATGGAAGCAAATGTAAGGAAATCAAAGCAGAGGAGTGCACAATACTTCTGAAACATTAAAATTTATCAAGTTATCTGGTTATACAAAATGGTACTAAAATATAGTAAACTACAACTACTTTATTGCCAGTTGCTTTTTTTCTAATTTATTTTATCCAAGTATAGTTGATTTACAGTGTTGTGTTAATTCTGCTGTACAGCAAAGTGATTCAGTTATACATATACATACACACATAATTTTTCATTTTCTTTTCCATTATGGTTTATCACAGAATATTTTTTTAATTTTTATTTTTTTAATTAAAAAATTTTTTATTGGAGTATAGTTGATTAACAATGTTGTGTTAATTTCAGGTGTATAGCAAAGCGATTTAGTTATACATATACATGTATCTATTCTTTCTCAAATTCTTTGCCCCTTAGATTGTTAAAGAATATTGAACAGAGTTCCCTGCGCTATACAGTAGGTCCTTATTGGTTATCTATTTTAAATATAGCAGTGTGTACATGTCAGCCAGTTGCTTTTAACAGCAATATGACTGATCAGCTACTGACAGACAAAAATGAAGCACTCATAAGCATGAAGTTTGATTTATTGCTAGAACTCATTGCCTTTTATAACTGTCTGACAATGGGTTAATTTATCCTCTATAAGGGAGCTCCACAAAGTGAAGGATTTTTTTTTGGGGGGGGTCACTGTAACGTTCCCACAGTCTAGACTAGTATTTATTGAATTGATGTATAAGCATTATTGAGTCAGTTACTCAGTAGAAAGATGTATCTTACTTTCCGGATCAGCAAGAAAAGCATTTTGCCCATCCTGACAAAATGTCGTGCCACTACTTACATTTACTGACAGAGAGCTAATAAAAAATCAAGGCCAACACCAAAATTAATTACCAACTCTCACTCATTGAGCAATCCCAATTAAAACAAAGTTTCATTCTTTGCTTGTCTTAATTTCTAGCAAATCAGCTGTGGACTCTACATTTTCATCTCCCACATACTCAGTGTCCTGTAAGTCCTCTCAGCCTAACACTATGAAAACATCTGCTAATCACATTTCTAGTTAGCAAAATGCCTTATTCTCTTCTGCTGGCCTTTTTATTATTATAAAAATCAGATTCATACTAAAATTTTTTATTTGGACTTCCAATATTTTTCTTGTTTTTTTTAACATTTTTATTGGAGTTTAATTGCTTTACAATGGTGTGTTACTTTCTGCTTTATAACAAAGTGAATCAGATATACATATACATTTATCCCCATATCTCCTCCCTCATGCATCTCCCTCCCACGCCCCCATCCCACCCCTCTAGGTGGTCACAAAGCACAGAGCTGATCTCCCTGAGCTATGCAGCTGCTTCCCATTACCTATCTATTTTACATTTGGTAGTATATATAAGTCTATGCCACTCTCTCACTTCGTCCCAGCTTACCCTTACCCCGCCTTGTGTCCTCAGGTCTATTGTCTGCGTCTGCATCTTTATTCCTGTCCTGCCCCCAGCTTCTTCAGAACAATTTTTTTTTTTTAGATTCCATATATATGTGTTAGCATATGGTATTTGTTTTTCTTTTTCTGACTTATTTCACTCTGTATCAGATAATCTAGGTCCATCCACCTCACTACAAATAACTCAATTTCATTTCTTTTTATGGCTGAGTAATATTCCATGGTACATATGTGCCACATCTTCTTTATCCATTCATCTGTCAATGGACACTTAGGTTGCTTCCATGTCCTGGCTATTCTAAATAGAGCTGCAATGAACATTGTGGTACATGACTCTTTTTGAATTATGGTTTTCTCAGGGTATATGCCCAGTAATGGGATTGCTGGGTCGTATGGTAGTTCTGTTTTTAGTTTTTAAGGAACCTCCATACTGTTCTCCATAGTGGTTGTATCAATTTACATTCCCACCAACAGTGCAAGAGTGTTCCCTTTTCTCCACACCCTCTCCAGCATTTACTGTTTGTAGATTTTTTGATGATGGCCATTCTGACGGGTATGAGGTGATACCTCAGTGTAGTTTTGATTTGCGTTTCTCTAATGATTAATGATGTTGAACATTCTTTCATGTGTTTGTTGGCAGTCTGTATATCTTCTTTGGAAAAATGTCTATTTAGGTCTTCTGCCCATTTTTGGATTAGGTTGTTTGTTTTTTTGATATTGAGCTGCATGAGCTGCTTGTAAATTTTGGAGATTAATCCTTTGTCAGTTGCTTCATTTGCACATATTTTCTCCCATTCTGAGGGTTGTCTTTTGGTCTTGTTTATGGTTTCCTTTGCTGTGTAAAAGCTTTTAAGTTTCATTAGGTCCCATTTGTTTATTTTTGTTTTAATTTCCATTTCTCTAGGAGGTGGGTAAAAAAGGATATTGCTGTGATTTATGTCAAAGAGTGTTCTTCTTATGTTTTCCTCTAAGAGTTTTAGAGTGTCTGGCCTTACATTTAAGTCTTTAATCCATTTTGAGCTTATTTTTGTGTATACTGTTAGGGAGTGTTCTAATTTCATTCTTTTACATGTAGCTGTCCAGTATTCCCAGCACCACTTATTGAAGAGGGTATCTTTTCTCCATTGTATATTCTTGCCTCCTTTATCAAAGATTAGGTGACCATATGTGCATGGGTTTATCTCTGGGCTTTCTCTCCTGTTCCATTGATTTACATTTCTGTTTTTTTGTTAGTACCATACTGTCTGGATTACTGTAGCTTTGTAATATAGTCTGAAGTCCGGAAGCCTGATTCCTCCAGCTCCATTTTTCTTTCTCAAGATTGCTTTGGCTATTCAGGGTCTTTTGTATTTCCATACAAATTGTGAAATTTTTTGTTTTAGTTAAAAAAAAAGCTGTAACAAGCAATGAACTAAAAAAAAAATTCATCATTTTACATTTCTTTGAAAACATTCCATTATATATTTGCTTAATATTCATCTCAGTAACAGTTCATTTTTCTCTCAATATAAACAATAACATTCAAGAATATTTTATTAACATATAAAGATGAGAAAACCAATATTAACGTGTTGTGACATAAGATCTTGTAAAGACAACAAGCACTTAAGCAGTGAACATTTTCTTCATCTCTGCCTTCTTGCTCCCTTTTTTCCCCAATGTACACTTAATCATCAAATCCTTCTGATTTTGCCACATAAATTTCTCTCCAATTACCAGTGTAGCAGCACTGATTCAGGTCATTATATTTCACTTGAAATAAAACAACAGCTTTTACTCTATGCTGTCCCTTATTTTGTACCACGATAGTGATTATTTGACACCTCTGTTTTGGCTCTTTATGTGTCTTCCCACTTCTCTCAAGGTAAAGTCCAATTTCTTTGGACTAGTTCAGATGGCCCTTCATGATCTCAGTCCCTCGTATCTCCACTATGATCTCTTCCTTCTCTCCTGAACTATGATTCAGGAGAGGTCCAGATATACTGCATTATTTTCGGTTCTCCAAATGTTATCAAGCTGGCTTTGTATCCATGCACTTGTTAATTTCATCCAAGTCCCTTGATCTGGGTAACTTCTCTTCACCCCTCTGGTATCAGTTTGCTAGTACTTCTTCCATCAGCATTCCTTACCTCCCAAAGTCATCTTAGGTTCCCCTCCAATGTTTTCCCATTATACCTTATATTCACACTTATAATACTTATCAAACTGTATTGTAGTTTGATATCTGCTTGGTTGCCTATCTCTTTGTTTGTTCTAAATGCTCTGAAGGCAAGAACTATCCTCTCACCCTCCCATCCTCACTCCTTTGGCAACTCAAATGCTTGACAGAGCCTTTCATCTTTAATCTGAACTTAGTACATATTTTGTTGATTACATGAAATAATTCTTCTTTCTTATTAATGACTTATTTATAAATTGACATGAAATATAGAATATAGATTTAAGAATTGTTTTAAAATAAAGCTTAATCCCATTTTGTCTAGTCTCATTTATTTAAGGCAAAGCAAATCCCTATTCTTATATTGGTATTTTTAATTTATAAACTTATTTTATTTGTCTGGAGAGGGAGCAGCAAGAGGTGAGTAGACATTATAGCCCTTCATGATAGAGCCCTGTGCTGCCTATCCAATCTCATCTCCAAAAAAACCCCACCTCTCTTTATATTCTAATAATTCATAGAATTACATCTAGTTTTATAGCAGTAAAGTATAAAAGTTAAGAAGAGAGCTTTTAGAATTAAACAAAAAAGGTTAATAATCTAGTTCCCCAGTGACCTCTCTCTCTGTAGAGCATGTGTTATACAGCTTAAATTCTGTAAGATTATTTCTGCATCTAAACAACAGTTATAATACCAAATTTACAGAATTTTTGGTATTTAATATTATATTTGAATATTTTCCTAATTTACATTTTTTTCTGAAACCAATTATTTTATTTTTTCATTTATCATTAAAATTTTAAAAAAGATATTAATATGATATCATAATTGAACAATTTATAAAATTAAATTTTAAAGCTAAAAGTTTATAAAAATTTAAAATTTTAATTTATAAAATTAAAAGTTGAGGAAAAGATATCCAGAAACAGAAAAGCCTTGTATAAAATATATACATGCATTGTTGATGGGAAAGCAGATATATTCTCAAATATAGAAGAGATTAAAGGAAATAAAAATATAATATTCAAATATGTTGACATAAGTTTATAAACATAGAAGTGTATAATTTACTTAAAATATGAATGGCAACTGAAGTTAATACAAAAAGAGATAGAAAATTTCAACAGAAAATTACTACAAGAGAAATTAGGAAAAAAGGTAGAGTCTATCAGAAGAAGGAGGAGGAGGAGGAGGGGGAGAAGGAAGAAACAGAAGAAAAATACAAAGATAAAGGCACATGGCTCAGATGGTATTCAGCTGAATTACACTTGCCAGACTCTAAGCCAGATGACTTGAGTTCAAATCCAGCTTAGTCTTTCATTTAATTCTATGATCTTGGATGAGTTACTTAACCCCATGGTTTCTTTAGCCTTAAGATAGAAATAACAATAGTATCTACCTCACTGTGTTGTTTTAAGAGTTAAACATGATGATATATGTAAAGCACCTAGAATAGTGTCAGACTGTATGGTATTGATATATATATATATATATATATATATATATATATATATATATATATACACACATCAAGGACAGCTCAGCTATTAAAAATAAGTGATGCCTATGATATTCAAACTATTACCTTCAAATTTCTACTCAACTTCTTGCTTCCATCTTTTCAGAAATGGTTTCTTTAATTTGAAGTACGCTACAGCAACTTAAGCACTTTGTGATATTTTGCATTTCTTGTTTGAACTTTTTAAAACAGAATAGAAACTTGGAAAAGCCAGCAATCTATAATCAAGCTATCATACAGCAGTAGTTATTGTATGTAACTTTATTAACATTTTATTGAAATCTGTCATGTTCAACGTTTATTATTCAAAGGTAAATATTGTTCCAGCTATTTCAGTTAAAATATTTTAACTCTGAAAAGTAGTCAGGTTTTTGGTATAGAAATAGTGTAAAAATAAGTATGACTTCACATTTTAAAACAACTTAAGAAACTTAAAGAAATACAACTGAAAATGATAAAGCTAAACAAATATTAATTTATATTTAGAAATGAAAAGAAGTAATAGGAAATAGTTATCAATTCAAGACAACTCTGACATTCATTCTTGAAATCTGAGCGAATGTTCACTGAGGAGTTGTGTTTTAAGGTAGTCGTGCTCCTTTGTAAAGCACTGAATTAGCCATCAGAATTACCAAATGCAAGTTTTAGTTTACACATACCACAATTAAGTAACTTTTAATATCTCATTAATAGGTTTCTTATAAAAAAAAAAGCTCTTAGAAATATATATAAATGTAAGCCTAAGGAGCTGTGTATATATTGCCCAGAAGAACCAAAGAAAATATTTGCAGTTGGGTTAGTTCTCAGTCCATGGTATAAATCTTGAAATTCAACAGTGGACTGAGAACAATATTTTAATAATCACTGGTTTTGGAAATGCATGAATCCAGGCATAACTAGAGGATGCACCTCCAGTTGGAACTTAATGGTTACCTATTATAACATGTAAATATCAAATCCATTCATTCCACAAATGGTATTGAGCACCATATGCCAAGCTCTGTTCTTAAATCAGTATTTATATTACTGTTTTTCATATTGAGATCATATAGGAATGTTAGTATAAGAAAAAGCCAAAAGATGAAAATGGAATCTGATCTTAGTCTCTTTATTATAGTCTGAAAATATAAAACAGTGGTTCTCAAAACGTGGCCCCAAACCAACATCACACAGGAAGTTGTTAAAAATACAAATTCTTGGGCCACACCCCAGACCCACTATACCAGACTCTGGGGGTCGGTCACAGCAACTGTTTTAACAAGCACTATGGATGATTCTGATGCTCACTCAAATTTGAGAACCACTGATATAAGACAAAGAAAACTGTGTTAAGTTTATGAATAGATACAGTACATAAATAGATTATAAATCCATATACAAATTTGTACTCAAACAAGCAACTTGCATGGTGTTAAAAGCCGAAAAAAAGAAAATGACTGTTAATCCCAACTCCATTTTTCATTTAAAGTTTTGATCATTTTTTTTCCTGAAAAGTAGTTGAAAGAGTGACTATTTTCGGGCTTCCCTGGTGATGCAGTGGTTAAGAATCTGCCTGCCAACGCAGGGGACACGGGTCCGAGCCCTGGTCTGGAAAGATCCCACATTCCATGGAGCAACTAAGCCCGTGCGCAACTACTGAGCCTGTGCTCTAGAGCACGCGAGCCACAGCTATTGAAGCCCGCGCCCCTAAGACCTGTGCTCCACAAGAGAAGTCACTGCAATGAGAAGCCCGTGCACCACAGCGAACAGTAGACCCCACTCGCCGCAACTAGAGAAAGCCCACAGCAACGAAGACCCAACTCAGCCAAAAAACAAAAAACAAACAAACAAAATAAGTGACTGTTTTCCATTGAACTCTACACTCCCAGTCATTTAAGACACTGAATATATATATTGGTCTGTTGGATAGCTTCTTTGACAGGATAAAGTCTTGGAATCCATAATAACCATGTATCTATAGGTTTATAGGTTGTAAAAGAAACAATTTAGACATTTAAAAATTGTTGTTTCATCCAAGGAAATATATCAGTCAGTCTTCTCTTCTTTATAAAATATTGATTCAAGTGGACAGCCAGGATAGGCTTAGGTAGATTTAATTAAATTTGTAATCAGTTGACCTTGGAATAATATTAAACCTATATACAATCTTTTTTTCCTTCCTATTTCACTCTTAAAAAAGCAACACTGATTTTTTTTTTTAAGTTGAAGTACATTTAATTTGTTTGAATAAGATAAAATACTACTGACAACATCTCATGGTTTAGTATAGTGGTTCTCAAATGTTTTGACCTCAGGATGCTTTGCACTCTTAAAAATTATTGAGGTCTCAAAACAATTTTTTTATGTGGGCAATATTTACTGATATTTGATGAATCAGAAACTAAAACAGAGAATTTGTTAATTAATTTTAAAGATGATAAACTCGGGGGAATTCCCTGGCGGTCCAGTGGTTAGGACTCCACACTTCCACTGCTGAGGGCGTGGGTTCAATCCCTGGTCGGGGAGCTAAGATCCCACAAGTCTCGCTAGTTATGTAAGCAGCCAACTGTTTTGGAGACTTCTTAACCTCCTTCATGTTCTTATTAGTGAAATTAGAGATCATTTTTCTAGGAACATCAATGAAATGATCTTCAATATTATTACAAAAGTTGCGTTTTTTAACATTGTGGGTTTCAGATGCCATAATCTCTTAAAAACCGGCGCCTCATGGTACCGCGGCGCCTCCGCCTAGCCCAGGCGCTGACCGACTGTGCCCCGGCAGCCCAGACTATCCCTCGGGTCCCTGGCCGAGCCCACTCAGGGTCATTCAAACGCGGCCGCACGCGCGGCCCGCCGGGATAGCCTAAAGCAACACTGATTTGTCAGTATCTGGTATTTTAAAAATTTAGGGCTTTTTAATCTTTAAAAATTTTATTTACAAGTACAAATACCTCCACCACCAACACACACACACACACACACACACACTCACGTATTCTTCCCTTAGTTTCCATGACATTGGCAGATTTTTCTACCTCTCAGTTCTTTCTTTTTCACTGGACCTTCTATCATCACTGTCTTCATACAGTACATTTATGTCTACATCTTTGCTAGCTTCGGTTCTCATGTCTAATCCTTCTGACCTATAAATTTACACATTCAAGGGGAAGTGTTCACTCAAATTCTAGTAACAGGGGCTTCCCTGGTGGTGCAGTGGTTGAGAGTCCGCCTGATGCAGGGGACACGGGTTTGTCCCCCGGTCCGGGAAGATCCCACATGCCACAAAGCGGCTGGGCCCGTGAGCCATGGCCGCTGGGCCTGCGCGTCCGGAGCCTGTGCTCCGCAATGGGAGAGGCCACAACAGTGAGAGGCCCGCGTACCGCAAAAAAAATTAAAAAATTCTAGTAACATGTTTCTAACTACGGTAACTTTTGTTTGATGATCCTCTATCAACTCAAATTTAACAAGACCAATTTGAAAACATGAGTATATTTGCAAACTTTGATTCAATATCTTATTTCTGGCAATAATTTAATACTTTTTCACTCCAAAAGTCTCTTTGAGGTTGCTCATTTTCCACTACATTCAGGGTCAAGAAAAAGGAAAATTCTAATTAATTTTCCTTAGCAGTATTACTACACAAAATGAAATCTATACAAAAGGCCACAGACTCAGAAAAACTCCTCAGAAAGTACTTGGAATTTTCCAAGACAAAATACCCTTATTTCACAAAGCCTTCTATATCAAAGGTCTGTAGGTCATCCAGGTTTTTAAATTTACTGTGCTTATTCCTCCTAGTAGATACATTGTGATGTTAGTATTTATAGAAATAAAGGGAATATGTGCAGTGCCCTTCACTTAGAATATCGAGACAATGTCATTTTTTTACCAACTGGCTTATGGCTTATTTCTTTTCTGGAACCAAAAAGACCATTTACAAAATGGCTTCTCTACATTTCTCTATATCCCTTACTCTCTTCTTCATCTATATATTTGATAATTCTTGAGCATTCATGGAAGAAATTGAAGTAAACAGCAGAGAACATAAGGTCATTATACTCTTAAAAACTGTTTCTCAAAATTAAATCAATATTCAAGTTCTGTCCATTTCAAAATTTTCTTAATTCATTTTTTCTTTCTCTCCCCCTTCACTACTCTAATTTAAATCTTACTCAAACTTACTTCAAACATGCCTAACTGTGGCCTTGCCTCTATTGTAATATCATTCAATGTACTATGTATGATATGATCAGATTAATCTATCTATAGAAGATGTCATTTTACTCATGACTTAAGACTATAAAATCAATTCAGATGATCTGTCAATTTGCCACAGATTTCCCTGGACTTGGCATTAAATGCTCTTTGTCAAATGGTTCTGCCAAACACCTATCTCAATAAAATCTGTCCAATGGCCTTAAGTCAATTATGTACATTAATCTAATGTACATAATTCTAATATTATTGTTATATTCTAATATTATTATATTATCTAATAATATAATAATTATTATTCATAATAATAGAATATTCTATTCTATTCACTTCTATCTTATTCTACCATTTTCCTTCAGCATCTGTAGACTGTGCCATAGAAACTAATACTTCATACAAGATGCTAAAGCATAAAAAGCCATCTCTGCAAATTTTTCTGCTTCTTCTATCAATGCATTAAATTAGGTACTAGCTGTATTAATAACCATAGTTACAATGCGTATGGTCATCTATGTAATACCATAAATTTATAAAATTTTAATTACTATGATCTATTAAAACATCAACCCTTTAATAAACAATAATAAGCAATGAATTATTTAATAAAATAAAAAATATGTTTTAAATGGAAGGAGAAATAAACTCTAGCTCAATCATTATAGTAACACGCATGAAGACCAAAATAAAATTTATAATAAATTCATCCAGTAATCAATTTTACCAAAACGTGTATTTGTGATTAGCGATTTCTTAATTAGCCATTATTAACAATAACTATTTATGAAGATAAACCTACCTATAGAAACTAACAAGTCTCTACTTTGCTGATCATGTCACTTAACCACTATGTCACAGTATTAACTGCTCCCATTCATGTTACTATGGAATTTTGGACATGCTCCTACTATAGCACTTTTGTTAACAGGACATTGAGGACAATACTTTTTTAAAATCTTGGTATTCACTAGATGATTAATTTACTAAAAGTTTTGTTGACTGACTGGGTAAGCATGTGAGTATGATAATTCTAAGCATTTTAATATAACAAGATTTAAGAAGACAGGAACACTGTGAATTAAAATATTTTATTCAATAAAATATCCCACTTTCCAAAGATGACAGTCAAAAAGTCACATTCATTGTGCATGTCTTAGGCGGAATATAAAAAGGAAACTGTATAAAAGTCTAAAATCCTTTATTATCAGAACCTATAGTGTGTATGTTAAATGGAGTCAAATGATGTTTGTGTTGTTTGGTATATCCAGATAATTTAGAAATAGTTTTGCTTGTTTCTTAATTCCTTAGATACTAAGGAAAGCAGACATTCAAATAACCTTTTTCTCTTTCCTGTTAAGCAATAAATGAAGTAAACAATTGGGAGGCTAGTAGCTGTCTAAGGAGATTAAACAATTGCTTATGAGCCTAAAAAGTACAACTTAAGGACATTAAGATTTTGAGAAAACTTTTTTTCCACACTAATTTTTTAACTTCACATGAAATATCTGTTCTCTTTTTAAGTTTTTTAAAGCGGTGACTCCAGAATTCCAGTGCTTTTTTATAGATCGACTGCAGCAACTTTTAAGAAAAGTGTAATAAGCCAATACTCTAATTCTGAGACAATTTTCCTCATTATATTTAAATAAAGACCCTACAGTTTAACCAAAAGGGTCAGCTAATTTTACCAGAAAGGTGGAGGAATGTTGGGTTCAGTTTACCAACCCCATCCAGCCAGGGATTTAATAATATACTAGTGATTTTATAATCTTACTTAATTTAAGAATAAGTAATAAAGTTTCTAAAAGTTTGTGGATTAAAAACAAAGTCTGGGCTTCCCTGGTGGCGCGGTGGTTGAGAGTCTGCCTGCCGATGCAGGGGACACGGGTTTGTGCCCCGGTCCGGGAAGATCAGATCCCACATGCCGCAGAGCGGCTGGGCCCGTGAGCCATGGCCGCTGAGCCTGCGCGTCCGGTGCCTGTGCTCCGCAACGGGAGAGGCCACAACAGTGAGAGGCCCGCGTACCGCAAAAAATAATAATAATAAAAAAAAAAAAAGTCGGACGCTTTACAACTGAATTTGCCATGAGTCTTAAAGGATCAAATTTGCTTCTCAGACTTCATCGAATCAGAAGTGTGTTGTACACTTTAGGTCATGTTTGATATTAAAAGGGGAAGTACTTTTCATTAGATAATCTAGATAATTTATGGATAGAAGAAATTAGATATATAGGCTCAAAATAAAAATATAGGGTAAAATAACGATTTTAAAATAATAAAATATGTAACATAAATTAATAATCCCTTGAAGAAAACTTAAGTCTCATAGTGAAAGACATAAATACTAATTATTAGAGAAGAAAATCCATTTTTTAAATTTATGTTGCTTAGGTTACATTCCTAACATAGTTTATTTAAACATCATCCAAGTTATGTTGGTTACAGTCAAAAGCTCATAGATTCAAGATTCTAAGCTTGGGACATGAAAAAGGCCATATGCTGTCATATAAAATCTTTATTACAATGATCATCAATCAGAATTCAAGAGTGATTATTTTAATCACTGGTGTCTGATTGTGTGTTAAACAATGTTGATAAACAAATGTACATACATGAGGAAGAAGTAATCTAAATTTTTAAAGATAATATAACCTTATTTTACTTAATGACTTTGTGTCCTATTATTAAACAGGGGATATTCTTAAAGAATTATGTCAATTTCATTGTATCTAAAATGCTTCTGCCCTATCATCCTCAATTTTGGTATGCAAGGGGATCTTCAAAAGAAATGATGTCTATTGAGGCCATTTTGCATGGGTTAAGTGTAGAGAATATGGCAGTGGGGAAAAGAGTAGTGTTTATACATGGTCTTTCTGTTCCTACACCATATCTACGAACATTTCCTTTCCATTCATATTGGCAGAACAGCAGAAGGCCATTACTCTTTATTGAGACACCCACAAAAGATATATCAAAGTTTCTCTTCCATGGCAAGATGTAGTATCTTAGTAAAATTATTAATAAATAGAGTATTACAAAAAAAGCACTCCACGAAAAAATAATACTTGTTTCTAAATATAAAAGAAAATTCTAGTAAAATAAATAATGCTAAGGCAAGTAAAGAGTTAGCTTCAGAAATTGTGTAAGAGAAAGGATTGTTTTCTGGACCATGGTTTATAGCACTAGAAATATGTTTTCCTCTAGTGCATAGCATGAATCTCACAAACTTGGGAAGAATAGTGTTAGCAGCAGACTTATCGATCTGATAAGGAAGGCTTTAAAATAAGACTCAAAGTGGAAGAGAAAAATGTGAATCAGTAAAATGGATATTATGGAGGACAGCAGGTTTGAAATAAAAATAAGACGTAGTGAAAAAAATGCCTAGAAATCATTTTGTGAAAATCATGGCTTGGAATAATACTTAGGCCCAGGTTATACAGTGTACTAAATAAAACTGAAATAAAAATAGTAGATATGTTAAGGTCTTAAGAAGCACTTAAAAAAACTGTTACACAACCCAGGCAGATGAGTGCAAGAATTGCCACAGATGTTTGTGCAGAGAGTGCCTTGCACAAGGGAACCTGGCATGTGGGATAAATGGGGGATGTATTCCACTCCACACTTTGACTGCCTGACAGGTATCATTATCTTTAACTTCCCAGGTAGGAGCCTAGGTTTGGTATGTTCAGAAACCTGTTCAAGGTTATATAGCTAAAAATGATAAGGCTAGATTGGCTAGAATCAGAAACCAGATGTGTCAGGAATTTATAATTTTTGCAAAACACAGTAAGGGGAAATTTATACACATATATGCATGCATATATAATGTATTCTAAAGTAGCAGAGTAGGGGGAAATTACCTAACTAATTTGTTCACAAGGATGAACACAGACTGGGAAATGTGTGTCACTGCATATCAGGGAGTTATATACTAGTTTTATGATCAGGAAACATAAAGACAGGAATTTAGCAGAGATGTTCATATCAGGAAAGGAAAATCTAAGAGAAACTGTCATTGGAAAATAGCATAGCAACCCTAGCAAAAAAAATTATAGAAGGTAGTGTATTAATAACTAGTACAAGATATGGATGAGAAGGAAGGGCTTTAATTAGGTGGATCCCTCTTAGGAGGAAGTCTAATTCTGCTAAAATCGCTCCAGTTGAGGGGGAGGACAGAGATGGTAATCATTCTGTTAAATTTGACTCATGGAGAAGGTGACTTGCATACATAATTGAGACTTTGGGAACAAAGGTTTAGAAGACTGTTAGAGTAAAAGAAAGGAATGGTGAGTAGGGTTGGATAAATTAATTCGGCAGATTAAAACAGGCAGCCCTTCAGCATACAGGAAGCAAAGGGCAGTTACACAGACACTCCAAAGAAATATAGCTGAGGAAGAAAGTGAGAAACTAAAGATGAAATTCTGACTCTATTGTTGCAAAAAAAACCTATAACCAGAAAAAAGGAAAAGACACCTAAATAAAATGATTCAATTTTACAAATAGCAATTTGGTATTAGGTTCTTAGTTTTTTGAAAACATAGGGTAATAAAAGATGAATGTGAATGACCAAAATGTAGTAAGGACTTGGAAATGAATGTGAGGTGTCTAAAGTCAAGAATGTGCTAAGATGCTCCAAATATAAAAGATCTAAAAACATTAACTGTGTTGAGAAAAGAAAAAGAAAGGGATAAGCCCATAAACCAAGGGAGACTGCTGATCTTTCTTTTTCCTATCTTCTCTATCAAGAAAAATTATCATTAAATTAGAATGAGTACAACAAACAATTCTGATATGGATTTGGGATTTACTCAGATTTACTTAGGGACCAAAGTAAATAAGAGTAATAGAGCAAGTTTCCAAATGATCCACTCCTGTCTACCATGTCTGTGACCTGTGAATACTTAGACAAGAAGGATAAGAATATTCAACTTACAATGTATCTTAATTTTAATGATGTATCTTACATAGTCTTTTATTATAACTTTGTTAACAAGATTAAAAAAACATTGGTCTTATGATAGTAACACTGAGTGGATTGCTGATGGTTGACCAATCTTTCTCCAAGCAAATTCTGTCCTTTCTGCTATCCAAACTCAAAATGTTATTGTGTGATTTAGCTAAGGAAGTGGAAAACACATTTTACAAATCTATGGATAATACAAAGATGTGAAAGAGAGCTAATAGCTTATGTGGTAATCAAATAAATCTTCAAAAACGTTTTGTTATGCTGAAATAGTCACTCCAGATAACCTACTATGTAACAGGAAATAATGTAAAGACCTACATTTAAATTTCAAAAATATCATTTATACCAACGAAGGATAACTGAGTTTAACAGTGGTTCATTTGAAAAAGCTATGATATTCTTACACAATCTATAATCTTCAGCTACCTTAGGAAAACATATTTCATTGTTTCTTCTCATTTTACCAAAACATTTCTATTCTACAGACACATTAACTTAGCTTTTAAAAATCCTATATATAGTTTGAACCTCTTAGAATAAAAATATGTAGAATTTCTAGCTTAGGAAACAAGACAAAGAATTATGCAGTATAGGTAAGTGTGAGAACATCTTAAATAAGTTTCTTTCACAGAAATTATATCATGTAATTTCTATAGCACATGTAATGATGAAGGATTTCAGAAAGCTCACTTTAATATGTCTCCTGTCAGTGAAAAATGTATAAATTAATTTCAAAGATTTGTAAATAATTTGGAACAGTTCTCGGTAAGGTAATATTATCTTTGATATAGAAAAGTATATTCTGGAATTCATGCAAACTGATTAAAACTTTATAGCAACACATCATAGTAACAAGGTCTTCACAGAGGATCACACACACACAAAAGAAGACAATTAAATTCCTCACCTGCCTAATACCCAAACGGTATGCAACGATCCGATCTACTGCATCAGGATTCATCTGAGTCCACTGTAGACTGTAGGAGTAAACACGGTGTCTGTTCTGCCACACAGGATTGTAGGTATCGTAATAGAATTCTGGAGCATAGGCTTTTCCTAAAAACAGAAAGAGTCCTTACATTTAAATGACATGTTACAGTTAAACATACTTACTTATTTTTTACGCCCTTTTATTACTTTCTACTTCATGTTCCATAAGTAATTCTTGTATTTAAAAAGTCACATGATTAAAATCTAATCAATTTCTGGAGAATTTGAGAAGAGATGCAAGAAGATTTCCTGGTTGGTTGTATAAGCAGTGTAAGAGGAAGAGAAGAATCAAGGATGACTGCAAGTTTTTTGGTCTAAGCAACCAGAAGAATGAAGTTTCCATCAACTGATATGTAAAGCTATGGGAGGATCAAATTTGCGGGGAGAAGATCAGGAAATTATTTTTGAACAATTTGAATGATCTAAATGGAGCCATTAAGTGGGATACACTTGACTAGAATTCAGGAGATGCCAGGGTTGGAGATATAATATTGCTAACTGTAAGCATATAGATAAGAGTTTAAATTTAAGCCATGAAACTAATGAGATCACCAAGGGAGTTTGTGTGGATAAAGGCTAAGGTCTGACCACTGGGGCAATCCAAGGTTAAGAGATATGGGAGGAGATAACAAAGCCCACAAAGGCCTGAGACAGAACAACCAGTGAACAGGAGGAAAATTTAAAATGTGGTATCCTAGAAATCAAAAGAAGTATATCAGTGAGATAGGGGTATAGGATTAAGAGACACTACTATGTATAAAGTAAGCAACAAGGATATACTGTACAGCACAGGGAAATAGACCATCATTTTATAATAACTTTAAATGGAATATAATCTATAAAAATATTGAATCATTATGTTGTATACCTGAGGCTAATATAGTATTGTAAATCAACTATACTTCCAGAAAAAATAAATAAATCATAAAAAGAAGTATATCAGCAAGTAAATGATCAACTCTGTCAAAAAAAAAATCAGTGAAGATGACAATTTGTGTTTATATTATCCATGTCTTTGGTCACTAAACTGAAATTAACCAAAAAAACCCTTAACAACACAAGAACTTTGGTCAATAACAAAAAAGGCTTTTATTTAGATTTTACAGATATGTGAGGTATACATAGTGTATGTAACATACATAAACCATCTCAGTTTTTGTCTTTTAATTACCTAATAGAAAAATGCACAGACCATGGGAATTATATGCCCAACTTTTAAAAAATAATTAATTAATTAATTAATTAATTAATTTTTGGCTGCATTGGGTCTTCATTGTTGCGTGCGGGCTTTCTCTAGTTGAGGTGAGCAGGGGCTACTATTCATGGTGTTGCACGGGTTTCTCATTGTGGTGGCCTCTCTTGTTGCTGATCATAGGCTGTAGGTGTGCAGGCTTCAGTAGTTGTAGTGTGTTGGCTCAGTAGTTGTGGCTCTCGGGCTTTAGAACACAAGCTCAGCAGTTGTGGCACATGGGCTTAGTTGCCCCCAGGCATGTGGGATCTTACTGGACCAGGTAATTGATCCTGTGTCCCCTGCACTAGCAGGCAGATTCTTAACCACTGCACCACCAGGGAAGTATCCCAACTTTTTGATATTCTGAAATATAGATTTTTTTCACACCATTCTATTTTTTCACACCATCTATCAATAATACATTTATTTATCAAATCAATATTTAGTTAGAGCCTATTGAATGCCAAGTAGTGTTCTGGGAAATGAACGAGGAGGTATGGCCTCTGTCTTCCTGGAAATTGCTTACATTTTCTCTAACTTTTCAAATAGCTTTGCAATTTTTACTGGATTATGATTTAATAAGTTGTACATTATTCAACAGATTGTTTTTTGAAATTAGGTTAAATACTAAATGTCCTCCTGGGGTTTTCCTCCTGGGTTCCTTTATGCAGGAATATATCTTACCTGTTTTTTTCTTTTTCTTCATCATTAGTCATCTATCATCTAGGGATTGCAGAAGAGTTGATTCATAAGAATTTATAACATATAGTTAAAGTATGAATGTTGAACACTAAGAATGAAAGTGATGGTCTCTATTACCCTGGTGAGGTTCACTAGGAAAAAGTGTCAGATGAACTGAATTTAATTTTTGACAAATTTATTAGTAAAATTAAATACATTGAATTAAATATCTGAATTTTAGTAACATTTGGAGAAGTCTCCTATATCAACACTGTGTGCATTAAAAAATGTTCTATGAATATTCATTCAGTTTTCTTGAAAATGGATTATCAACCCTATACAAACAATCTTGCATAGAAGGAGGTCTCTGGAAAAGAGCCATCACATTCATTTTATTTCTTCTATATCTTGTATGATATTTTTATTATTACTAACTAAATGATAGCACAAATTCATTTTCACAACACTTAGCAAAATTTAGATGAGAGGAACACAATATACTGAATGAAGGAATCAATATCCAAAACATCATTGACAACCTGTATCTGAGACCAAATTTCCCAAACTGTTATTAAGGAGGTACATTTAGTAGTAGCCTAGATAAAGAGCCAGGAGTTTTGATTAAAAATAAGCATCCAAGGGGCTTCCCTGGTGGCGCAGTGGTTGAGAGTCCGCCTGCTGATGCAGGGGACACAGGTTCATGCCCCAGTCCGGGAAGGTCCCACATGGCGCGGAGCGGCTGGGCCCGTGGGCCATGGCCACTGAGCCTGTGCTCCACAACGGGAGAGGCCACAACAGTGAGAGGCCTTGCGTACTGCAAAAAAAAAAAAAAAAAAAAAAAAAAAAGCATCCAAAACCTATAAATGAAGTAATGAGGTTTTTAAGTGAGAAATGTCAACTTAGAGTGTTTTCATTAGACATTAGTGTCTAGATTGAATTGAGGAGATAAAGAGTCTCAATGGTTGGTTTTTCATTTTGCTTATATTTTTTTTCTTTTTTTTTGAGGGGCACAGGGAGAAGAGGGGCTTGCTTTTGTTTTTTAGCCAAGAGGGAAATACAAGTGGTATTAGATTTAGTTCTAAGTATCAGTTTTTTCATAAAATGAATGATACATTCAAATAGAAATGAGAAGAGAATAGTCTATTTAGCATGGAAAAGGAAAAAAAAAACTCTCAAAAACTGGCAAGTGAAGTTTTCTGAGAGTTGAAACTCCATCACAGGCTAAATTTTAACAGATCTATGAAATAAGATGAATGCCAGTGAGTGGCTATTAAAGGATACATATTTTGTCTTAGAAATGTTCTAGCAATCCTCTCTGAATATGGATGATTTTCCCTTCACTAGAGGTACTTAGTCAATACCTAACCGCCATTTAGCAGGGTCGAGATAGGTGAGTGACTGTCCACAAAATGGCCATTAAGGTAAGGCACGGTCTCAAATCTCTAGGGTTCTATGAAACATTTGCCTACTGTTTCTTGTATTATTTCAATTGTTTTAAGCACACTTATTTATAAATTCCATTTAATGTTTCTATTATCTGTCTTCTAATCTTGCTTTTTGTTGACTGCCAGAAGGGTAAACTAGCTGCATGTCATAAATGCAAATTGTCATAATACTAGAACTGATTGTTTATCTAAATAAATACTTTTCAGGTTATTGAAGCAGTTTGACACTGAAGTTAAAAAAAATTCTTATGACCTTGTGAAAACATGAATTTGTTTATCAAAATCTATTTTCAAGGTTGTGAAAAATTAAGCTACAATTTAACCCTCATTTGAATATTCTAAATAGATCCAATTTTACAATAAAATTCTATCTTCATCTTTATTTTTAATTACAGATTGTTACGAAGGCTTTTCAATGTATTTTTGAAAGTACTTAATTTTATTTGCATTGACATTCTGCATTACATATGAGTGACATCATATGTAATATTTTTTCATGAAATATTAGATTGGAAAAAGAAATAGAGATGACCAGTTCCACTGTCTCATATGACAGATAAATTTTGGGACAGAATAGATATGGGGATGATATATGGATGTTGATATAAAGTTGTATTTTAGTTGAATAATTGTATCACCTTAGAATTAAAGATGAGAAAAGCTTTTTTAGCTGGTGCATAAATAATATTGATTAGTAACAAATAATTACTGATAAGAAATGATTTTGTGTAGTTATAGTTAAATATAAATATGCTTGCTACGTCTCAGAGCACACTTTGTACTAAACCTCTTTTGGATAAACTTGATAAAGGAAAAATGCTTTCTGACTTTGAGAAATCTATCTTAAAAGTAAAAAAAAAACCCACAAATTTGTTCTCTGATTTCAGAGCCAATCATATTTAATATTTATACACTTGTTTTGTAAGAAGCACATAGTATACATAGTAATACTAAGGAAATGCCCTTATAATAATCTTAGGCTGTAACAACGAAACATGACATCTGTTGGTTCAACAGGGAAAGAATTCATAATTTTTCTTGTTTTATCCTTCAGGCATTTTTTTAGTCCTTCTAGCAAGCACGCCAAATTTTTTTTTCATTCTCTTTTATAGTCTACTTTTATTTTTATGCAACATTGTTCGAGTTTAAATCATTTTAAACTAACTGACCTAGAACTATATTCATTATCTAAATTAGCAGATAATTTTTAGACATGTATGATTATCTACAGACTTTGGATTTTAAAATATTCTTAAAATATATATAGAGAAAAATTTAATTGTTCAAAATTTTAAAAATTTATATAAAAGTACATTTATTCTATTTTGTAAATATCTTCTCAAAAGTGAGTAAATTGAGTTTTCAAAATATTATTTTATGCATAAACCTCAAAGTAAAAGATATATTAAGAATATATGACATGTCACTTTCCTAGTGTAAAAATGTTAGATTAAAGTATAACAAAAATCTTTCTTACATGCATTCCTAAGCTTGCAAGCAGAAAGGGAGTTGTTTCTTAGGGGTCAAAAAAACAAAGAACTGAAAATCAGACACTGAATAGGAGTTTAGGGAGAAAAGGAGTGTTGCTGGTGTTTGTATCCTTGGGAGCTGGAATTTTAAGCCCATAGGAGATGAGGTTAATGGGCCAATTAAGATGAGATGTTAGAAATGAGGTACCACATAACAGCAAGATCAGTAAAAACAGCAATCTCAGTAAAAACAGCAATCTCAGTACTGTATAAATGAGTCAGTAAACTTTTCTCCATATTGCGTTTCGCTTGCCTACATTCTAGTGACTCAGCTTGCCAGTGACTGAAAGTTCCTAAAACTCTAGTTTTATCCTAACACATTTTGACTCCTTAAACTGAAATGCTTTCTTGGTGTAATTTCTACCTGCTTATCAATTCTTACCTTTTGGTACCCAAATCACAACTATCCTTCCTTTCTCTAAGTACTCTTTCTTCAATGATAAATATTTATACTACCATACTTAACATTTAATTAGGAAAATACATTGTAATACTATACCAATATATAAGTACTCCTGAAAATATTTTCTGTATGATCATTTTTGTTTTTCTGATTAGAGGCCCTTTCCCAGATTTAGACATAATGTAATTGGGGCCAATAGAGTGGACTGAACAATGTAAAGCAACTAACACCTTGTTGTTTTAGAATAATATTGATGTTTCAATTTTCACACACATACATTTGTTTTTAAAAAATCAGAATTGTGGTATAATAGATAATATCTCTAAATAAAGCCAGTTTTAATTTAATTATAGCCATTAAATAAATTTAATGCTACTGACCAAGAACAACCTTCCCTAGGCATGCCTATGTTTTTAATATTAATCCATCAATATGATATTTAGGATGATTTTTGCAAAGAGAAAATAAAATGGGATAATTACTGTAAAATTGATATAGCATTTACATGTTTTTATTTCTGATTGTAGTTTAAAATATTATTTTGAGAGCTTTGATAAGGATATGTTAACATAAATATTGATATGCCAGGGAAGAAAAAGTTAAGAAACTCTGTAACTTGCTCCCTTTCTCCTCAAGGATGCCTAAGGTAATTGTGACTCTACCAGACCACCTTCTAAACCAGGCTTCAGCAAACTTTTTGTGTAAAGGGTCAGATAGTAAGTGTTCTAAGGCTTTAAATTGTGATCATAAGATATCTGTCACAGCTATTCAACTATGATATTATAGATACTACTAATTCATGTAGTTCAAGATGATATAATTTGAGAGGGTAATATAATACAAATTCAAAATCCTTCTACTTATCTAATGAGTTGACATGTTAATAATATTCCAAATTTTATGATTTTCAGAATTGGCCAGGTCTCTCTAATTGTACGTACTCACAGCTGAAAATCTGTATCTTTTATAAGTATTCAAACAACCCAAGGAATTTAAAAAAGTGCCCCAAATGAAAAGACTTAGAAGTTCAATATTCTCAAATGTAGTAGCTACATGTTGACAAAGACTTTAATAAATTTTAAGAGAATTTAGTTTATCTCTCATAGACATTTGATTAAAACAACCAATTATAGTTTGCAGATGTATGCAAGCAATACTTTAAAAAAATTCTCTAGAGCAAATTGAAATAGATTTACTATATCATTAGTGTATTCACCCCCCAAAATGGTCAACTACTATATCATAGCCTTTTGGTATTCAATGTGTTATTCTCTGATATATCAACATCATTAAACAAAAAAAAAATTGTAAATAAAAATAATCTTTAGAATAGAGATTTAATGAAGCATTTAAAACATCACAAATTTTAAAACCTTTAAAAGAAAACGTTGACTAAAATAAAGCACTCATTTCTCATGCTTAAATTATTCTATATAAGACCCTGTTTAATGACAAATAAAAAATAAGATTCAGAGTTATTCATAAAATCCTTATTATTACATCTTGCAGCATTTTGATACAGTGGTGGCTGTTAACATGCTGTACTAACTCCATGCACTGCCCAATTTATAATATTTGCCCCCTTTCTATGGTTATGTTAAATTATCTTTTATTTAATAGATTATAAGCACTTTGATGGCAGATGCCTCATTTTTTATATACTGTCCCCTCAGCTGAGGATATGAAGAAAACCAATTGAACTCAAAAATGATCTCTACTAAAATTTTTCATGTAAATGGCCATTTGCATCTGTATTTTTTGGTGTGGAGTGAGGAGTAATTCAGGTACTTACTGCTTACAGAGTTGTCATCACAAGTACATTAACTAAAATTTTGTTGATTGGGAAAAGATTTTTAAACTTGTTAATATTATTAATGAAAATATCTCCCCAGAACAGAACACTCAAATATGTATAATCAATTTCAGTAGGACCTTGAAAGACTATTTCATCATTTTCCAGTTGTAATGTAGAAAGGAGTATTTTAGCCCAATTCCTTTCAATTTATTTTTAGGGTCTTTTTTAGGATAAATAAGATGATGTTGTCAGTTTTGTTGCAGTGAAAGCCTTTACACAAATTTCCTTTAAAGTTTTATTTAAATAAAAAAAATTTGCTGGAATAATCAATAGATCAATAAAGTATATTATTGGAATAACAAAAACTGATGTAGAGCAAAATGGAATGTGTTTATATATTAGAAGTTGACAAATCTCAGTTATTCTTGCTTGATCCACATAGGTGCAAAGTTGATTAGTTATTATTAACATAACCTTATAAAATGCATTCAGAGAAAATGCCATACAGCAAGATTCTCATGAAACATCTTCATAAAATTCATACTATTTATTAAAATGTGTTAGCATGAAGTGTAAGAGTTATTAAGTAATTAAAATTACAGAGATACCAATGCTTTTTTTCTAATTAACAAAAAAACATTAAAAGAAGATACTTAAGACTTGTGTGCAAAACTTAGTCTTTTCACAGTTTGCTTCAATAAGTTCACTTGAATATAATATCCTATCATATAATTCAATTTTCCTTTACAGATACTTCCTAAATGATTTAGAGTAAATATGTTTATAGAAATACCTACTCGGAAAATTATTTAACTATAATGAGTTCAAATTGTCTAAATTAAAATATCATTTTTACCTCATTTCTTGAAACGTGGAATGAGCACAAGATCCAATTTTATACGCTCTCCTAAAATCATCTTCATATATTAATAATTTAGCCTTTTCCTTAATCTCTAGGAAGGCAGAGGCCATTAAAATAAGACCAAAGAATATGGTCTCCAGGCGTATTTGTTAGGAAGTAGAAACTGAAATGATGATCAGGCGCAAAGACTGTATAACTTACCAAGAATCCTGCCCTTGGTTATTAGGAAACAAATCACTCAGACTGCAATAGGTAGGCAATCAGGTAGGATTTTCAGAAGTAATATGGCTTGGCAATTCTTGCAAGAAAAGGGTTCATTTTAACAAATCACTAAATGCTCAAGCCACATATATCCATCTCAGTTGGAAGCTAATGTGATATGTTTCCCACTGTAAAAATTCTCCCCCAATTTAAGATGCTTCTCAAAAGGGTGCATGATTTTATTTGAGTAGGGATCTACCATATAAAGTCAAGATTCTTTATCTAATAGAATAAAGAGTTAATGAATATAGTATAGTCAGCAAATAATGATAGATTCATTTGTTCCTGGTAAGGTTAGGTTTTTTGGCTCTCAAAAATAATAATTATTTATGAAGTAGTTAGGTTAAAAAGATATCTCTGGAGATCCCAATGGATGAAAATATAAAATTTATTCTATTTAAATTATTTGACATAGTCTATATAAAATACCTATGATAGCACTGGGGAAGTAATAAGTATTTAATAAACATTAACCTCACACTGTACCTTCTCCCGTAAAGAAAAAAAAAAGTAAAATAAAATTCTCTAGGAAGAGTGCCATAGTTTGGTTCCATTGTTACTGTTTAAAAGCACAGGAACTTGAAGCAATTTAAAAACTAAACTAGACAAATTTAAATGAGTTCCTATTTATTTTTTTAAAACTTCAATGAAGCACTAGTTCACCACAATTGAGTAACCTCTGACGCCTTTTTGGCATCAGCCTAGAAAACAAAATATTTATGCAAAGTAGTTACTGGCTTATGCACTAAATATATATGGTTGTCTTGGGTAATATAAAATAAATGCATGCACTTACCAGATAACATTTTAACTTAAATGAATAACCCTTTTACTCTAAAACCCTGAATGTACTTTGCCAAAAATGACGTTAAATATGAATAATATGAGGGTTTTTTTTTTCCAAAATTGGCTTAGATTATGATCTGGTCCAAAAAATTTAAAAGATGATTTGGATTTGATGAAACAATTAGCTTTCACATTAGGCATGCAAATAGGAAACTGCTAAGGGTTTAGAGAAAGTTTAGAAATAAAAATTATAAATCAATTGATATCTTACTGGGAAATATCTAAGTAAGTGTTATGTGTATTAAAAACCACATGTTCTAAAGAAAAATAATCTGGAGAGTTCCTCTGGGAATAAAGATGGTTGACTTGAGAGAAAGAAGAAAAGGCAGCTCTTAAATTCTGTACTTCAATTACCCCCTTGTACAAAATAGAGTTGGCCCAAGGGCCTTTGCTCACTACTATTCTGTCAAGTATTTGAGACACCTACCAGAATTGTATGTCTAGGATTGCTGTTAAAAGTTATTCTATTATAATTTACCACTACAACCATGAACTCATGAAGCAAGAAAAATCTTGAGAGAGGAAAACTGTATCTTAAATTTATATAGGAATTTACAGTTAAAAAGTACTTCCACAAATATTAACTTCTTTTAGTCTTCACAGAAGTTGGAAGGGCAAATATGCAGAGGGATATTACTTGGCTTGAATTGCAAATCTGGAAAGTTAATATGAATATCATAATTAATGAAATAATGCAGACTACTGTCCTTGTCTGATCTGCAGATCATCCCTCAAAAAGATCCAAATGAATATTTTGTGAGAAGGAAGAGAGGTTACACCATTTACCTAAATATGCAAAGGAAGCTGGCCTTCAGACTGAGAGGGTCTGATCATCCCTACCTTCCACAATGTATTTGATTTCAGGAATGTTAGGATAAAATGAAATTATTAGAAATCTCTCTTTTCAGAAATATTGCAGCAAATACTCCCAAGGCAGAAGAATACAAAACTATTTTGTTTCATTTTATATTTTAGAAAAACATTTCATTAATACATGGTACATGTCAACTGTCAGTGGGTGAGGCAAGCACACACCAAGCTTTCCCATCATTGGTGAGGGAAGCCAAGGTTGGAGTAGCTATCTGGAGTACCACATTTGGCTATGTCACAATCATGGCTCTAGGCTGATTCTGTGATGCTCTTTTGCTATCCTTTCAAGAGTTATGCCATTTCTTTCATATATCATAACTATGCTTGTTAATGAGCCAACTCTATAATATGTATGTATGTGCTGGCATGGGAAGCACAGACAATTGAGGTGGCAGAAGAAATTCTATAGATCATTAAATTTCACAAGACAGAAGCAGATTCAGAAACAGAAAATGATTAAATATACATGGTGTCCAGTTCCTGGGCTAAGCACAAATTTATTTTGTAGCAAGTGCACTGTTTTATAAAAATAGTGAGTACATCCCTGTTCTCTGACCATTTCCCCTCGCCTGTCCTATACATCCCACGCCTAAGAAATGCTGCTAGAACACCAAATCACTGAAGTAACTAGCAACCATTTATTCATAAACTCAATTGCTAATTCTTATATGGCCCAGAAAGGAAACAGAAATGCTATATGCATCCCCCTCAAATATACATGGATACTTATGAGTCAAGATATGGAATAACCAAAATCTCTGCTTATTTACTAGGGCCCACATTTTTATAAGACTTCAAAACTTTTCCTTTCCTTTTTCTAGGAATCCTCAAAAGATGTCTCACATATAATTCAAAAGCCAGTCACTTTAGGCTTTCCTGCCCTTTCTTTCTTATTCCAGCTTCCATCAAAGGGACAGTCAGAGAAATTCTCCCTTGAGGTTGTGTACAGTGTGGGAAAATTTTATTTAAATCTGAATTATGTAACAGAAACAGTATGTGAAAAACATACCAGTGTTCAAATTTGAAATAGAATATGCCCAAACAAGGGAAAAACCCCAAAGACAATGCAATATTAGAGATTCAATTTATTTTTGTTCAGTTTGGATTTTTCTTTTCATATAGCATGTATATATGTCTGTAGATATACAACTTCTCATAAAATTCTCACGAAATGCTTTCCTCTGGGGTCTTCCTCTTTGTAAGCCTGCTTGCATTGTTTTACCTGTACACAGAAAATATTCTAATTGTGACATTAGGAGAAAGCTTAATCTAGGGAATAAAACAGTTCTTTTTGGCTTAAAGAAGAATTGATGCTTGATCTCTCCTAGACAAAAATAAGATTATTAAAGGCACTTATGTGGTTAATTTTTGTTATTTGCCCGGCACCATGCTAACCACTTGCATACATCGTGTTTCTTAATATTCACAATCCCCTGCAGGATGAGAATATTCTTACCATTTTCCTTTTGTGAAAGATGAAAGTGAAGATTAGCGATCTTAAACAAATTGCCCTATAGTAAGCAGCTGTGGAGTAACAAAGCTGCATTCTGAATCCACATCGGAAGCCCTTTTTATTCTAACACCCAACGTCTTTGGATAGGGTTGCTCTCTACCGCGCGTGACTGGCTAAAGGGGTGAGAAGGGCTGAAATCCAGGCTCTGTTTCTGTTGCAACCACTTGTGCCCTGGTATGGGAGTTACAACTGCTTGAAGAAAGGGGCACCTTTTTCCTAATTCACACACAAAGACTGTACAGGCTGGTAGATTTCCTGATAAGATGCTACTTCCAGTAATCTAACAAGGATCCCTACTTCCCTACTCTGCCCATTGTGAGTATGGAAACTTAAACTACAACTTACCCTTGGGAGTCAACCAGATTTGCCATATTATATCGTTATCTGAAAGTATTATCAAGTCAGGAATTTATAAAGAAGAGGATTGACTAAATCTCTAGAATGAGAACTACATGTACTTGTTAAGCATTTAACTCAGAAATAATGAATATATAATAAGCTGCAAACAATTCAGTCTTTCCTAAAGCTTTACATTCCCTAAAAACTGAAAAGTTCCAAAGTGTCTAAAAGCCTTGGGTTCCTTTGAAGGACCACTGGTTGGGGGGTGTACACGGAGGGGGAATGGCTGGATGAACTGACCCAGCAGCGCTCAGGCCGAGAGGACTGACTGTTCAATGGTGTACTTAGGAAGCACATTAACTTCCTGGCAAGCACCGCTGCCACACATGTGGGTGGTCCACTGCTGAATATGAAAGTGTGGAATATCATTGAGGCAGGGAGTAAGAGGTGTTCAAGTGAGTTGGAGAGGAGCCCAGAAGGTATGCTGTTTATCTTCAAGGAACATTTATTTTCTCCAAAACATATAACTTGAATTAATAAAGTGGATTTAGATGTGAATAAAGGAAACCAGTCATTGAAACTGAATAACTGTGACTCTCTAAGAATAACCAAAAGATCTGTGAATATGGCTCCTAGAGCAAGAAAAAGATTAAAGCACAAATAACTGTTCTTATTGTATTGCTAAGAAGCACTGGTCTGGATCTGACTGCAAAGCAAGTATCTGCCTGCAGTTAGATGCTGAGGCTACTAGCAACTGTCATTTTGATCAGTGCTTTAGAAATAGACAAAGTTCATTAGAACGACGAAAGAAAGTGATTTCTTAAGTAACACTTACATAAGTAATGTAAAATTATAAGACTTTGGTTATATCCTCTGGTCTGAAATTCAAAAAGAATTTATAAAAAGAAAACCTCTATCAACTTTCTCAACTTACTGCTATGTCACAAAATATCCCTTGAGAAAAGACAACATATCAAGTTATGGGCAATTATCTGTGGAATCTCTCACCTGACCATCTTAAGTCTGGTTCCTGGCATGTCTTTGGAACAAGTTTTGCACTGTTCTCATCCATTAATCATCCCTTCAGGGTGATGGACAAAGGCCAAGTGCTTAAATAGACACTTGGAGGTTTGGGATATGGCTTTGATTCCACTGAACTAAAAAGTCCTTTGATTCTTTCACAGATTTATTTTATTACCACCCAATATCTACTGAAAAAATCCAACTGCATTGCACTAAGTGCTAAACAGACTCTTAAGGATAGAAATACTAAACATATAATATTCACATACATATGTGTGGACTTCTACATTTGGGTTTCTTTGCTTTATTCTTTTCTGGTGTCAGAGAATATTATAAAAATTCTTTTCTCTCAGGAGAAACTGTGATTTCGAACCATTTCTTATCCTCTAAAAACTGGATCTAATGCCTGCCCAAAATAACATAAGGAAGCTGTGAGCAATAGTTTTGGAATACTGTGTCCTACCCTGTTATGCTGATATCTCTGTCTTCCCTTTATTCTACCCAGCAGTGATGGTCTTGCTTACAAAATGGTAATTCTCCAAAACTTGATTCATATCCTTCTGATTTCATTTGTATACATGACCTTTGTTACCAATATATTGGGTCATTCAGTATTCTTAATGTAACAGTCACTATCTCTTAAAGTAAGAGATACAGTTGGTCAAAGATGGTAGTGGTTATCTTGGGGAGGGGAACTACTGTGAAGATAACCAGTTTATTGTCTCCTCCTAAAGGAAAGTAATTTAGAGGTTAGGGGAAGAAAAAGGAACAAACGATTCTCGAGGAACAACCAAATGTTTAAAAAATTAACACAATATGTATTAGAAAAAGTATATACATGACAATAGTAAATCGAACAATGCCATTCATATTATGAAACACCTCCTATTCCCAACCCTATCTTATTTGGCAAGTATCATCCACTTTTCAGTAATACTTGAGGTATAATTTACATACAATAAAATGCACACATTTTAAGTGCAGATTTCACTGAGTCTAGAAAAATATATATTACTATGTAATCGCCAATCAAGATATAGGAGATTTCCATCACTGCAGAAAGTTACCTCCTACTCCTTTGTAATCAATCAACTCACCCTCAGCCCCAGCCAAAGAATATAATTTCTATTACTAAAGATTAGCTTTGCGTGTTCAGGCAATTCATATAAATGGAATCATAAAGTATGCACTTTCTGTGGCTAGTTGTGTTTATTCAATATAATTGTTTTTGAAATCCATTCATTCATGTATTGTATCAGTAGTTCTCTCCACTTTTATGACTGAGTAAAATTCCACTGCATGAGTAGATTAGATCACAAGTTGTTTATTCAGCCACCTGTTGATGAATATTTGTGTTGTTTCTAGTCAGACACTATTACAAATAATGCTGCTATTAAAGTTTGTATATAAATCTCTGTATAGACATACATTTTCATTTCTGTTGAATAATCATCTAGGAGTGGAATTGCTGGATCACTTGGTAAGTAAATATTTAAGTTTTTGAGAGACAAGCCATTTTCAAAACAGAAATCCCATTCTACACTCCCAGCAAGAATGCGTGATAATTTCAGTGACTATATATCCTCACCTACATTTGCTGTTGTCAGTCTTTTTAACTTTTGTCATTATAATGTGTGTGTAGTTCTAACTCATTGTGTTTTAAATTTCATTTCTCTGATAACAAATGATGGCTACCAGTTTTAATACAAATACTGGTCAATTGGATGCTATTTTGTGCAATGTATATTCAAGTCTCTTGCCAATTTTATTTGGACCATTTGTCTTATTATTGAATTTTACGAATTATATACTCTGGATACAAACACTTTGTCACAAACATGTATTTCAAATTCCTTTTCTAGCCTCTGGCTTGCTTTTTCCTTTTTCCCTTTTTTTTTGCTTCTTTAGACCAATAATTTTTTTAAAAAAATTTTTATTGGAGTGTATTCGATTTACAATGTTGTATTAGTTTCAGGTGTATAGCACAGTGAATCAGTTATACACATACATATATCCACTCTGCTTAAGATTCTTTTCCTACATAGGTCGTTAAAGAGTATTGAGTAGAGTTCCCTGTGCTATACAGTAGTACATATGTACAGTGGAATATTACTCAGCCATACAAAAGGACAAAATAATGCTATTTGCAGTAACATGGATGGACCTAGAGATTGTCATACTGAGTGAAGACAGACAGAGAAAGACAAATGTCATATGATATTGCTTATATGTGGAAGCTTTTTCCTTTTTTAATGAGGTCTTTTGAGGAGCAGGAAGACTGCAGTTTTAATTATGCTTGTATTATTATTTGTATTATTTTTAAATGACTGGTGATTTTTTGGATTTACTTTCTATTCAAAATTTGCCTAGATTTTCTCCTGAGTTTTCTCCTAGAATTTTACAATTTTAGTTTTTTATATTTACATCTACAATCAATTATAAATTAATCTTGTGCGTAATGTGAGGTATTGTTTAAGGTTTTTTTTTTAATATGAATATCCAGTTCTTCTAGCACAATTTATTCAGAAGACTATCATTTCCTAATGGATTATGCTGGTGACTTTGAAAAACTCATTTGACCATATGTGTATCATCTCTGTGACCTTAGAGGTCTATTCCTGGATCCTTTATCCTGTTTCAATGAACCATGTGTTTATATTTATACAAAAACCACACTATCTTGATTATTGTGACTTTACAGTAAGACTTGGAACAGGGTAGTGTGAGTCCTCCAACTTTGTTCTTTTTCCCCTTCCACATAGGTCTAGCTATTGTTAAGCCTTAGCTTTCCAAATAAAATCTAAAGTCAGCTCTTCAATTTCTATAGAAACAAAACCAAAAATAACCATGCTGGGTATTTTGTTGGGATTGCAGTGAATCTGTAGATCAATTCAGAGACAATAAGTATGAAAACAATATTGATTCTTCCAAAATATGAACTTGGTATATTTCTCCATTTATTTTGGTTCATTTCCCTCAGCAATTTTTTAATATTTTTCAGTGTATGTCTTGTGCATATTTTATTAAATTTATTTACACTTTGATGTCACTGGAAATGGTATTTTTTACCCTTCAGTTTCAAATTTTTGTAGCTATTATACAAAAATATGATTGATTTTACATACTAATTTCATACCCTATGCTCTTGCTAAGTTATCTTAATTCAAGTAGATTTTATCATAGATACTTTAGCATTCTCTTCAAAAACAATGACATAATCTGTGACTAGAAGTAACTTTGTTTCTTCCTTTCTGATTTTTATGCATGTTATTTACTTTCCTTGTGTTATTGTAGTGGTAAGGACCTGTAGTACAATATTTGTGACTAATGAGAGTGGGTATTTTTGTTTTGCTCCCAATTTTAGAAGGAAAATGTTTGATCAGCATATTATCTATCTTGGTGAGTATTTCATGTGCACATGTAACAATGTGTAGTTTACAACTTTGGGTATGATAATCTATAAATATCAATTAATTTAGTTTGCTTGTAGTATGGTTCAGATCTTCTAAAACATTAGTGATTTTCTGGGTACATACTCTATAAATTATTCATAGATGGATGTTAAAACCTTTAGTGTAATTATGAGTAGATTATTCCTCCTGGCACTTCTTTATTTATGAATTTTGAAGCTCTATTATTAGGTGCACACATATTTATATCTGTATAATCTTCCCTATAAATTCCTCTTTTACTATTATTAAACATCCCTCTTTAACTCTTAAAATTTTCTGTCTGGAAGTCTATTTTGTCTAGCAATAATGTAGCCATGTCAGCTTTCTTATGTGTTCTTTGCATGTTATGTATTCCTCCATCTTGTCCTTTCAGCTTCTTTGTGTCCTTGTATTTAACATGTGTTTCTTGTAGATAGCAGTGTCTACCTTGTAGATAGTTTGCTTTTTGTTGTTTTTTTAAAAATCCAGTCCAATGATTTCTGACAACTGAAGTATTAAGTTCATTTACATTTCATGTCATTATTAATATAATTGGGTTAAAGTCTATCATCTTGCTCATTGTTTTCATCGTCCCTTCAGTGTTTTTGTTGTTGTTGTTCACCTGTTATCTTTTCCTCTGATATTTTGAGTAAATTGGAATGTATTTTAGTTTCTTCAATGCACCATTTTTTTGATATTTATTTAAACATCTTTATTGGAGTATAATTGCTTTACAGTGGTGTGTTAGTTTCTGCTTTATAACAAAGTGAATCAGCTATACAAATACAGATATCCCCATATCTCCTCCCTCTTGTGTCTTCCTCCCTCCCACCCTCCATATCCCACCCCTCTAGGTGGTCACAAAGCACTGAGCTGATCTCCCCGTGCTATGTGGCTGCTTCCCACTAGCTATCTATTTTACATTTGGTAGTATATATAAGTCCATGCCACTCTCTCACTTTGTCCCAGCTTACCCTTCCCCCTCCCCGTGTACTCAAGTCCATTCTCTAGTAGGTCTGTGTCATTATTCCCATCCTGTCCCTAGGTTCTTCATAACCAGTTATTTTTGTTGTTTTTTTTTAGATTCCATATACATGTGTTAGGATATGGTATTTGTTTTTCCCTTTCTGACTTACTTCACTCTGTATGACACACTCTAGGTCCATCCACCTAACTACAAATAACTCAATTTTGTTTCTTTTTATGGCTGAGTAATATTCCATTGTGTATATGTGCCACATCTTCTTTATCCATTCATCTGTCGATGGACACTTAGGTTGCTTCCATGTCCTGGTGATTGTAAATAGTGCTGCCATCATCCAAAAATCCACAAACAATAAATGCTGGAGAGGGTGTGGAGAAGAGGGAATCCTCTTGCACTGTTGATGGGAATGTAAATTGATACAGCCACTATGGAGAACAGTATGGAGATTCCTTAAAAAACTAAAAATAGAACTACCATATGACCCAGCAATCCCACTACTGGGCATATACCCTGAGAAAACCATAATTCAAAAAGAGACATGTACCACAATGTTCATTGCAGCAATGCACCACTTTTTAAAAACTTTTTAGAAGTTTCTGTATGGCAAAAACTATGCAACTTTAACTTACTGATTCAATTTAGAGTCAATATTGTATCACTTAATATATCACACTTCACATTTCATGCTTCTCTGAGGTCTCTATTTGCTTCTCAGTTCCTACTTCACAAATGTTATAAATTTGGAACAATACAACTCAAATTAATTCCATCATTTGTGCTATTGCTGTAACATTTTGGTTTGTGATATGTTATAAACCCTAACTTATAATGTTATTATTTTTGCTTCAAACCAAGGATTGACAGACTTTTCCTCAAAGGGCTGGAGGTAAATATTGGGTTGGCCCAAAAGTTTGTTTGGGTTTTTCAGTAACATCTTACGGAAAACTGTGAATGAACTTTTGGCCCAACCCAATATTTTAGGTTTATGAGCCATGTGGTTGCTATTACAACTACTCACTTCTCCTGTTGTAGCATGAATGGAGCCACAGACAGTACATAAGCAAGTGAAGAAAACTATGTTGCAATTAACCTTTATCTATAAAAACTGTTGGCTGGTCCCCAAGCTGTAATTTGCTGACCATTGTTTGTACAGCTGTTTATTAGGGAAGTTACAAAAAATCTTAGCTTTACCCACCTATTTACTGGATCTGATCATCTTCATTCCATTTTTCCCCATGTTTATTGAGGTATAATTGGTATACAAAAAAAGTGAATATAATTAATATAATACAATTTAGTAAATTTAGACATACGTATACCTCCTGTTACTATCACCACAATCCAGGTAATAAATATATCCATCACCTCCAAAAGTTTCCTTGTGTGCATGTGTGGGTGTGTAGGTGTGTATGTTAAGAGCCCAGAAATAAACTCACTCATATATGGTCAACTGATCTTCAAAGGTACCGAGAATACACAACGGAGAAAGGATAGTCTCTTTAAGAAATCATGTTGAAAAAACTAGATATCCACATTTAAGAGAATGAAATTGGACCCGTGTCTTTCACCATACACAAAATTTAACTCATAATGGGTTAAAGATTTGAATATAAGATCTGAAAACATAAAACTCACAGAAGAAAACATATGAGAAAAGATTCTTTATTTCTTTTTGTAGATCCTGGTTTCCACTGATAACTTTTTCCTTTAATATGAAGAATATCTTTTGGCATATTGTGTAGTACAGTTTTACTGACTACTAATTCTCCAGCTTTCATTTTCCTGAAAAATATATTTGTTTGGCCCTATTTTAAAGCACATTTTCACTGGAAATAAAATTATTAACTGACAGTATTTTAAAGATGTTTAAAGATTTAAAGATGTGTCATTGTCTTCTAGCTCACATTGCTTCTAATGAGAAGGTACCTGTCATGCATATCATCACAATATCATTTTTATTCTGGCTGCTTTGAAAACTTCCTGTCTTTGGTTTTCTGCAATTTGATTATGATGTGCCTAGGTGTGAATTTATTTTTATTTTTTCTTGGTTTGTGTTCCATGATATGATTGGATCTGTGGGTTTGAAAAACTTTTTTTTTTCTTTTTTGGTCCCATTCTCATTCTTTACTAGAATGTCTGGAACTTCAATTGCAATTATGTGAGGCCATTTTTCATTATCCTCCAGGTCCTTAGGTCTCTTTTCTTTAGTCTTCAATCTTTTTTCTATCTAGCAGATTGTCTCAGCTCTTTCAATTTGTCTTCAATTTCACTGACCCTTCTACCGTTTCCAATATGTTGTTCATTCCAACTAGGTAATTTTTTCATTCCAGTTATTATACCGTTTTAGTTATAGTATTTGCATTTGGTTATTTTTAAAGGATTTTTTCCCTCTGCTGAAATTTCTTATGCATTTGCTCATAAATACTGCATTTATCTTTAAATCTTTGAACATATTTTCCTTTAATACTTTGAAATTATTATAATAGCTAGGCTTTGCTATATCCAACATCTGGGCCGTCTCAGGGTTAGTTTTTTTTTTTTTTTTTTCAGTATGCGGGCCTCTCACTGTTGTGGCCTCTCCCGTTGTGGAGCACAGGCTCCGGACATGCAGCCTCAGCAGCCATGGCTCACGGGCCCAGCTGCTCTGTGGCATGTGGGATCTTCCCGGATCGGGGCACGAACCCGTGTCCCCTGCATCGGCAGACGGACTCTCAACCACTGCGCCACCAGGGAAGCCCTCAGGGTTAGTTTTTAAAAGACCACTGTTATTCTCTTTTTTTTTTTAGTTTATTTTTAAAATTTATATTATTTATTTTTGGCTGCATTGGGTCTTTTTTGCTGTGCATGGGCTTTCTCTAGTTGCAGCAAGCAGGGGTTACTCTTCGTTGCAGTGCATGGGCTTCTCATTTCGGTGGCTTCTCTTGTTGCGGAACATGGGCTCTAGGCATATGGGCTTCAGTAGTTGTGGCACACGACCTCAGTAATTGTGGCTCTCGGGCTCTAGAGTGCAGGCTCAGTAGTTGTGGCGCATGGGCTTAGCTGCTCTGCGGCATGTGGGATCTTCCCAGACCAGGGCTTGAACCCATGTCCCCTGCATTGGCAGGAGGATTCTTAACCACTGCACCACCAGAGAAGTCCCATGACCACTGTTATTCTTGACTAAGAGTAACACTTTCCTATTTTCCTTGCATGTCAGGTAATTTTTATTATTTATTGAGCATTGTTAGTAATTATCACTACATTATTACATTGTAATGTATAATACATATTATATAATATATTATAGATAACTGGACTATGCTCTCTTCCTCAAAACAGTGTCGATGTTTATTCTAGTAGGTAATTCAGCTACCTGCTAATCACCTCAAACTTTTGTATTCTGCCTTTTTACATTTTATTAGGGTGAGATGTATGGAGAATGTAGAGACTTGCTCTTACAAATTGGTGGAACTCTACTTCCAAATTCTACCTCCCCATGAATCTTATCGGGGCTTGGTGTTAGCCTTTGTTTGGGAGTATCTAGAATAAGCCTTTATTTTCAAACAAGGTCCTGACTCCTAAGGCTTAATCATTCTGATATCTAAGCAGGATGTTCGGAATTTTAAGAAGGTATATCTTATTTTGCTAAGCTGAAAATTCTAGCTTTCTCCATCACTGCTTGAACTCTACTGTCAGTTTTCTGCTCTGAACCTGATATAGAAGAGTGTGCTAAGCCTCAACAGTTTCACCTTATCTATGCATCCCAATCCTCAGGTAAGGACTAGGATGGAATCAACACAAACTCCTATAAGCCTTCCTCTAATCAACCCTTTCTGCTCCAACTCTAAATATTGTATAAATTAGATTCAATATTAAAGTAAATTTTTTCGGAAAGTTTTTGCTAAGTCATAGTATTAACTTCCTTAATTAATATTTACATTTTTATTTCTACTTTTTTAGGTTCAGCATGGACTCATCTACATTTTTTCTAGCTTAATTATCCAAAAATTCCTTTAGAACCACTAATAAAAGAGTTACTGAGGTGTGTCAAAAAGAGCTTGAATTTACAGTCAGAAGATATACATTTTACTTTTGGTTTCCTTAGCCTCTATTAGCTTACCTGTCATACAAGGGTATATTGCTTCTTCTACACCCATAGCAGAATTGTTTGAATGAAAAGAATACAAGTGGAGTCACTTTGTACACCACAGAATACATCAAGAGTTGTTAGGACATATAATGCATTTTCTGCTCTATAGTTTTAACATAACTGTAATTCATAAGGCTGGCTGAAACACTGGGATCCATTAGTCTATCTGTTATCATCATAAGTAAAATTCTAATAAATTTAACAGAATTTTGGCTCTGAAAAATATTTGACATTGAAGTTTTTTGCCTTTTAGAGTTATCACAGGGAATTTTATTAGATATTTTTCATTAGTTCATTTGCTCTTACTTCTGATAGTTCTAAATGATTTTTCTACAGTTTTATGATGTTCATGTTTAGACACTCATAACAAACAAGTATCCAGGTGAATAGCACAAATATATGCATTGCCAGAGAATAAAATACATTTTCTATCTGGTTACTACATAACTCAATCTGAGTTTAGAAAACAAGAATAAAACATTTTGATTTGGAGTCAAATTTGACTTGGTTGTTATTTCATCCTTTTCATTCTTTAGAACTAAGTAATGCTAGAGTAATCCAACAGCCTGTCTTAGGCATATCACAGTTCTCAGTCATTCTGAATTTCTTTACATTCACTGAGTGAGAGCATGTACTCCCTTTCATAAAAATGTCTCACTCTTGCTTTATTTGTTCTCTAGGATCTGTCTAATTTTGGTTATGTGTCTGATCTGCTGGTGCTGAATACGGAGAAAAGAGTAGTTCCAAAATGTCAATCTGAATGTTGTAATATATCAAAAGAAAAGTAGAGGATGCACAATCCCAGTACAAATACTTCCAAATTAGAGGTGAAAGCAACAGTCACAGGCAAATTTTTATTTGTAAAACCCTATTTGCCATGTTTATTGAAAGGGATTAAACTATGAGGAATTTCTTTAACTATTGCCATAGATAAAACAGTTTCATATGTAGGTTGTATTTAAAAGTACTCCTAGCAGCAGGTAATGTTGATACATGTGGCAGACTGAACCTAAGGTGACTCCAGTGATTTCTACCTCTGTTATTAATGTCTTTGTATATAATTCTCTCCCATGGAGGGTGGGAAAAAACTGAGATGAGATGTTCCTTAAGTAATTAGGTTATGTTATATAAGATTCCATCTTAACAGACTAGAGCTAGAGATTCTTCCTCATGGCTTGATGAATTAAGCAGCCACATTGGAAAAGCACATGTGACAAGGAATTACAGGTGATCTCTAGGACCTGCAGAAATATTCTAAGACATGAAAGTGGCCTTCACCCCAAAACCAGCAAAATGCTAGGGCCCTCTATCATGCAACCATAAGGACATTAAATCTTTCACTAACCTTACTTGATCCAGGATAAGCTCCTTCTCTCAAAATCCTTAATTTAATCATGTATTGCCACATAAAGTGATATTCACAGGGTTTGGGGATTAGGACATGGATTTACCTTCTTGGGGGATACTATTCAACCCACTACTTATTTTCAACTTGAACTACTCTTTCACCCTGATTTTTTTCCCATTAAAAATAATTTTCAGTAAGATTACTTCCATTTAATCATTTACTCTTGGTCATCCCTCTATCTATTCCATCATCCCAGATTTACTGGTTTTCTTTTCTGGATCAAGCTGTGTGCTAGGATCTAACCTAGGATGTTATTCACTCGTATCTGTAATGTAATGAATGTGCTTGGATGTTTTGAAGTCTTTAAAAACATTTTTTCCAAATGTTAATTTGGAGCATTTGAACCTGTGATAAAGTGAAATCCATGTTCCAGTTGAGTGATCTGCTAAACAGTACAAAACTATTTATTAATATAGAAATACTTATGTCTATGTATTTATACATATATACTTGGAATTACGCATTTACAAGTGGACTTATTATAATAAATTAATATGTCACGTTTATTTATAGAACTTGTAAAAATTCTCCCACAGAAAAATTGATAAATGGTGTTCGTGTTCCTGCCATAGTTCACAAAGGCTTAAAACACAAAAAAACTAGGCTTAACTTCACTATAACAATACTAGTAAATAAAATAAATGAAAGTACACAGTATTTTGTAGTATTATAGCTAATATTCTCTAATATGGACAGTGCACAACAAGCTAGGTTGGTCACTCTTCCCAAATACCTTTGCTTACTATCTACTTTTCCTTTCCAGGAAAATATTCTCACAGCCCCTCTGAATTCTTGGTAAACACAACCCCACTCTCCTACCCCCAAACACCCACACACATTGCATACTCATGATATAAATGAAGAAAACACGTCCGAACTTTTGAGCTTTCCCGGGAGCTGGAATACATATAGACATGAGGGCTGCCATTGCCTTTTGGTTCAATTCTGTACATTTTGATGTGCAGTCAGATCAAGTCCACTTTCAGGACATTTAGGACAAGCAAGTGGAAGAGTTTAAATTCTTAAATTTGGTACAATAGTTATAACTTTGAAAATTTAAATGTTTCTTAGTTAATTTGGGCCTCAAGGAAAAAGAATTGTCTTCAAAGGTCTGCTTTGTGGGTAAAGAACATATGCATAATAAATATATGAATCCTTGCATATATTATATTCTCTAGTTCTCTTCTGCATAGCTTCAAAGAGTTTTGAATTATGGGAAATTGATAAGGATTACTACTAATTCTGGTATGTTTTAGTAGAAAAGTAAATAGCCTTTCAAAGTTTCTTCCAGAGGTCTGATTCTATGGAATCATTGATTTCCTTATATATTTTCCTGAATTATACTGTATTTGGAATTCAATCATTTCTTTTTCTCCTCTTCAAAACTTTATTAGATTTTATGTGGAGATCTTGAAACAATGAGGTTGGCCTGGAGGTTGAAAAATGCACACTGGAAACAAATTAATGCACGGGGCTGTTTCCTCTCCCTCTATGGGGCGATCCACAACAGGTTTATTCCTTCCTGCAACTACTGAAATCTACTTACTGCCCCCCATGGATCTGGAATGGGAGAATGGAGCTAGTGTTTATTCTGGTCTCAGCTTGTCTTCTAGCTCAAAAAATAGGATTTGGATCATATAATAGAGAACAAATGAAAATCTTGCAGAGGCAGCATGGTCTAAACCAGTCAAAGTTAGAAAACAGTGTCACCAGAGAAAATCAGAATGTGTATAAAGCCAAAAAGATTGAAGAAAGGGGTTTAGTTAATTTTATGGAGTATTTTTATTTTGGAGGGTTAATGAAAGAAAGTAAAGTGCTCCATTTGTACCAATATGTGAAAAACAATTGCCTTTGAAGGATTCTTATTGCTTGGGATAATAACATATAAATAAGGAATGAAAGTATATCATGCCATTTAAATTACCCCATAGAGTAATAGATTACATTCTCTTACCCTTGTAAATATTCCTAGGAAGAAAAATTGGACCACCATGTAAGTAATTGTCCTAGGGATTTTTTATTTCGTTTTAATAGTTCACTTTAAGTATCAAAGTAGAAAAACCTTAAGTTCAACTGAATGTTAATAAAAGAGATTGCAAAACCAAGAGGTGGTAAGATCCAGCAGAGAGGATGTCTTCATATTCTTTGGTTAGTCAATTGTATTTTATCCACCTAATATCCCATTTCAGGACGCAAAAATGTCTCAAGGCAACCCATATTAGAGAGTTCTCTTATGAGTAAGAACTTATTAATAAGAATTTATATTATTAATGAACAAGATTTAATTAATTCTGAAACATTTTAATCATGATTTTTATGATTGCTTTCCAGATAACATACAATGTCCAGTTTCTTCTTTTAGTAGCATAAACACTATAACCATTTCAACTAATTTTATCTAGAACAAAATAATAATGAAAAGGAGTATATCCTTTTAATGTATACCTAAACCCTAGCCCAAAATTACACAGATTTACTTTAGATTACCAAAATAATTTAAATAAACATGTATGATTTAATATTTCCTTAAATACATTAAAAGATGATATCAAAAATGATAATTCTCTCTAATTCATTATATACCAGATACAATTATATTGATTTCCCTTTGAATATCTGTGGTCCTATGGTAAGCCAGGGACAAAATGAAGATTCACCATACATTAAGAGGTAATAAATAAATAAACAAGAAAAAGAAAGAAAGCACTCTCTACTATTAAAACCAGAACAGGTATTGGATTGCAAGGGATTTTAAACTTGCAAAAGAAAACATGTATTATATTTGCAACTTGATCCAAATAAAGCTAGTTAAGATTTGCTACTTTATTACTAAAACACTCAACATAACCAACCTCATCACCAACTCTATTTGAATTCACATAAACTTCTAATTTTATAGGCACATTAACTATCTTAACTACTAAAATAGACTTGCCTTGAAAATAAATGAGTAGAAGCTCTAAATATGAACAGTCAAGCTGTTCGTGGTATGCTCCATGGATCTGCAAAATGCTTTCCTTCTTATATTGACATAAGCCTAAGCTCCCATGATCTAAAAAAAAAAAAAAGCAAAATATTCAGCATCTTACCTGTAACAAGAAAGCTGCATCTCCCTGCTCCAGCTTCATTTATGATGCTACAATTATAAACCCCATAGTTTTCGTTGGAAAGACTCTTCACCGGGTACTCTGTGTATTCTTGAGAGTCAAATTGACCCATCCGTAATAATTTGTTTCCCAAGCGCCACTCATAGGTCAGCACCCGTATTGGATAGGCTCTCAGGACCCTGCAGCTCATAGTGACACTGCGGTCTTGTCCTTGCCGGATTTCCAGAAATGCTGGTTCCACAGCAGGAGGATCTGTAGAAAAGAGATATTAAAACAGATAAAATATGTGGTTTGCAATAAGCCAGTGGCTACTCTTACTGTGAGAAGCTATTTTTAAGAATACATCTAGCAACAGGGAAGGAATATATATATATATATATATTGTGTGTGTGTGTGTGTGTGTGGGGGCCTCTTTTTGCGGTACGCGGGCCTCTCACTGTTGTGGCCTCTCCCGCTGCAGAGTACAGGCTCCGGATGCACAGGCTCAGCGGCCATGACTCACAGGCCCAGCCTCTCCGCAGCATGTGGGATCTTCCTGGACCGGGGCACTAACCCGTGTCCCCTGCATTGTCAGGTGGACTCTCAACCACTGTGCCAACAGGGAAGCCCCGGGAAGGAATATTAAGAGGTGGGTGGAGAACATATTTAGGCCTGGGAATTTCAGCTTGGGTAGGGAAACGTGATTCCTGAGTGTGGGCAATGAATAAGACTCACTGCTTTAAAAAAGTATTTGCAGGTGAAACTAAGCAGAGTTTATTTTTTCTTTCTAGTTGCTTCCCAGAAAAAAATGTCATAAGTATGTTTGGTTTATATTGTTAGCAAGCAAATGATGTTCTGGGTATAAAAGCAGAGTATCCACACTAGCATGAAATTCTGAAGCAGATGAAGCCATTGGTTCAAGTCAGTGAATTCTAATTATCCCATATGAGGCTCAGTCCTTGGGCTTCTGGATACCAATTATTTAATAAAATGGGTAACACAAGTATATAAATTTATTTTCTAAATTATTCGGTCAGAAAGAATTTGACTGCAAGTCATAATATTCATGCATAAACCTTAAGCAAACTTTGCAAATTATACCACAGGTGGATATGGATTTCAAGCCACTGCAATGGCTCATTTGTTTGGCTTAATTGTGAGTTTCTTCCCATACAATCAAAACTTGCTACGTTAGGTACCTAATCTTTTTGTTTTTGACAGGAAGATTTCCAAAAGGTGTTACACATTTCTCTCATTAGGGTATGCAAAATATAGTCCTTTTCTTAATGATGACTCCCAACTGTCATAATAAATAACAATTATTTCCTGGGCTCTAATGACATGGTTCATTTGATCAAGGAAATTGTGTGGGACCACTCAGAATTTTTTGCACTCAGGATTGCTCTGGGCAACAATATCACATCCTTGACTAGATGTGTATGGCACCCTCTTTAGTTGTGCAGTATAAAAGCTGTACAACACTACCTGGAAGCCCTTCCTTCAGGATGCTAAAAGGTTTTAGGACTACCACACCAAATGTGCCATCTGATATTCTTTACATGTCATTCCTCTACTTTTTATAATATTGTTCTCCTTTCTCATAGCCAACATATTGACTGACCCTTCTTGCTTCTTTCAACAAATATGTTTAAGCTACCATAAGAATTTTAATTTTATTCATAAATTCAATTTGTGAGCCCTCCTTATATAAGTGCTAAGAATAGAAAAAGAAATGAACAAGAAAAAAATCCTATCTGCATGTAGTTTATGGTCTAACACAATAGGCAGATATTTAAATAGCTAATTTAAAAAACTGAAGTACAAAAAACAATTCTAGGGTAGAAAGTGAAGAAGTGAATAACACTATGAGGATTGACCAGGCAAGGAATGTATACTTGAATTGTATCTCCCAGGATATATAGGAAATGGTCAGGTGGGTGAATAGTAAGAGAGAACATCCCAGGTAGAGGGGTAAGTAGGTGCAAAGGTAAGGAAGAGACAGGGAGAACAGGGTGTTTAGGGAAGTATAAGTGAATAGCATAACTGATGCATAAAAGGTGCATGAAGGCTTGGGAAGAAATAAAGATGAAAAGAAAAGCAGAGGCTCTATCAAGGATCCTTGAATGTCATGTTATGGAGTTTGAATTTTACCCTGTTGGTACTGAGGGTCTTTAAAATTTTTTTAAATAAAGGCTTTATATGATTAAACCAATCTTTTAGAAGGCATAGTGTGGCAGACAGGAGGAGCATGAACCCCAAAGAGAGGAAACTCAAAGAGAAGGCCTGAACTAAGGCAATGTCATGGGACCATAAATCATGCCTTAGACAAGAGGGGTATGAGTGATGAAGACAGGGAAGAAAGGAGGAGTAGTTTGGAGTTTGGTGGACATGTTGAATTTGTGCACCCAAGTGCTTCTTTATTTCCAAACATATGGTTATGTTTTATTTTTTCTTTGTTCTGATTTTGTGCTTAACTGAATCATATTCAGAGAAAACAGTTCATATATATTCAATCATCTGAAATTTGTTAAAACTTGTTTTATCTCCCAGAATATGATCGATTATTATCCTGTTTGTGCTTGCAAAGAAGGAGTAGTCTGTAGTTTTGGGATGTGATGTGGATCTACTGGGTTAAGTCTGATAACTGTGTTGTCCATATCATTTATATAGTTGTTAGGGTTTTTTTTTTTCGCCCCATTTATTCTACTTGGATTAATTTAGAAGAAAGTGTTGAACTCTTCTAAAAGGGTAGTAGCTTTTAAAAATTTTCTTCTTGTAGTTCTGTCTCCTTTTCGCTCTACATATCTTGAGGCAATGCTATTCATTACATAAAAATTTAAATCGGCTTTATGTTATTGATGATTTGAAACTTTTATCTTTGTGAAATATCTCCTTTATCTCTATTAATGTTTTATTATTTAAAACTCTATTTTGTCTCATATTAATATAGTTACCTTGGCTTTCATTTAGTTAATATTTACGTTATGTCTTTTACATCCTTTTATACTTTCAGTAACCTTATATTTTACTAGCACCTCTTTTAAACAGCACATTGTTATATTCTATTCTTTCCAAAAAGTCAGACAATCTTTTTCTTTTACTCAGAGTACTTAGCACTGTAAACATTTCAGTTTAATATACTGATATATTTGGGTACAAGTGTTTCCTCTTATTTTATTCTTTCTGTTTGTGTTCTTTCTTTCTTTGTTTTCTTTGTATTAATGGATTATATCATTATTCTAACCCTTTTCCTGCTACTAGTTGGGAACTTAACTGCTCTGTTTCTATTATTATATTGATTGTCTTACAGCATGCAACATGCATACTTAAGTTATCCAAAAACATCAGTTAATACCTTTACCATCCTCTTAGACAAAATAAGAATCTTAGAACAGTTTGTTCCTTTTATTCCTGTTCTGACATATGTTACTGAGTCATGAACTTTAATTCCCTCATTTAAAAAAAATTTATTGGACATTATCATACTTTATACTTGCACTATTTTTTAAAATTACCCAGATATATGTTAGCTTATTTGCCCTTAATTCCTTCTTCCATCACAGACCTTCCAAATCTGTGATCACTTTCCTTTTGCCTAAAGTATATCATATTGAATTATCTTTAGTAGACTTTCTGATGTTGATTTTCAAAAAATATATATTTTACCTCATTCTTTTTTTTTAACATCTTTAGTGGAGTATAATTGTTTTACAATGGTGTGTTAGTTTCTGCTTTATAACAAAGTGAATCAGTTATACATATACATATGTCCCCATATCTCTTCCCTCTTGTGTCTCCCTCCCTCCCACCCTCCCTATCCCACCCCTCTAGGTGGTCACAGAGCACCGAGCTGATCTCCCTGTGCTATGCGGCTGCTTCCCACTAGCTATCTATTTTACGTTTGGTAGTGTACATATGTCCATGCCACTCTCTCACTTTGTCCCAGCTTACCCTTGCCCCTCTCCATATCCTCAAGTCCATTCCCTAGTAGGTCTGTGTGTTATTCCCATTTTGCCCCTAGGTTCTTCATGACCATTTTTTTTTTTTTTTAGATTCCATATATATGGGTTAGTATACGGTATTTCTTTTTCCCTTTCTGACTGAGTTCACCCTGTATGACAGACTCTAGGTCCATCCACCTCACTACAAATATCTCAATTTCGTTCTTTTTTATGGCTGAGTAATATTCCATTGTATGTATGTGCCACATCTTCTTTATCCATTCATCTGTTGCTGGACACTTCTGTTGCTTCCATGTCCTGGCTATTTTAAATAGAACTGCAATGAACATTGTGGTACATGACTCTTTTTGAATTATGGTTTTGTCAGGGTATATGCCCAGTAGTGGGATTGCTGGGTTGTATGGTAGTTCTAATTTTAGTTTTTTAAGGAACCTCCATACTGTTCTCCATAGTGGCTGTATCAATTTACATTCCCACCAATAGAGCAAGAGTGTTCCCTTTTCTCCACACCCTCTCCAGCATTTATTGTTTCCAGATTTTTTGATAATGGCCATTCTGACCGGTGTGAGGTGAGACCTCATTGTAGTTTTGATTTGAATTTCTCTAATGATTAGTGATGTTGAACATTCTTTCATGTGTTTGTTGGCTATCTGTATATCTTCTTTGGAGAAATGTCTATTTAGGTCTTCTGCCCATTTTTGGATTGGATTGTTTGTTTTTTTGATATTGAGCTGCATGAGCTGCTTGTAAATTTTGGAGATTAATCCTTTGTCAGTTGCTTCATTGCACATATTTTCTCCCATTCTGAGGGTTGTCTTTTCATCTTGTTTATGGTTTCCTTTGCTGTGCAGAAGCTTTTGCGTTTAGTTAGGTCCCATTTGTTTATTTTTGTTTTTATTTCCATTTCTGTAGGAGGTGGGTCGAAAAGGATCTTCCTGTGATTTATGTCATAGAGCATTCTGCCTATGTTTTCCTCTAAGAGTTTTATAGCATATGGCCTTACATTTAGGTCTTTAATCCATTTTGAGTTTATTTTTGTGTATGGTGTTAGGGATTGTTCTACTTTCATTCTTTTACATGTATCTGTCCAGTTTTCCCAGCACCACTTATTGAAGAGGCTGTATTTTCTCCACTGTATATTCTTGCCTCCTTTATCAAAGACAAGGTGACCATATGTGCATGGATTTATCTCTGGGCCTTTAACCTTATTCTTAAAAGATGTTTTCCTTGTACATAGGATTATAGGTTAGCAGTTATTTTCTTTCAGCACAACAGGATATAATTCCATTGTTTTCAGATGGTCATTATTGCTGTAGAAAAGTAAGCTCAAAGTCTCATACTTTGAAGTGAACATCTTTTTTTCCTCCAGCTACTTTCAAAATCTTTTTGCTTTGATGTTCTACAGCTTCAATATAATGTTTGTAGGTATAGATTTCTTTTTACTTATAGTTTGCAATTTGCTGGGCTTCTTAAATCTCTTGATTTAACTTTGGTGTCCGTCATCTAGGAAATTTTTGGAAAATTCTCATCATTAGCTCTTCAAATAAACCTGTATTGTTCTCTTTCTATTCTCAATTGATAATCCTTTTTATTCTGTTTTCCATGTCTGTTAACCTATCTTCCAACTTTTCCATTTCTTGAGGTTTTTGCATGAATAAATTCTCTGAGCTAATTCAGTTCATTAATTCTTTCTTTAGCTCTGCTTAATCTGCATTGTGTTATTTACAATAATGTAGTTTTCATTTCTAAATGCTCTGTGTAGTTCTTTGGTATACCTTTTATACCACTCTTTTAATACTTTCTCATTACCTGCAAAGGTAGTAACACTTGTCTTTAAACAAAGTAATTGTTTTATACCATCTGATATTTCCAATTATAGTATTGAGAGGGCTTTTCTGTTGGTTTTCTCTCAGGGTACCTTGTTCCTGTGTATTCTTGGTTAATTTTAACTCTGTGCTACTCATTATCCTTTAAAAAATATTTATGAGGATACTTCATGCCTCAGATGATGGCTTCCTCCTCTAGAGATTTGTGTCCATAGACAACTCTTGGCATTAATGTCTAGGATCACATTAATCCAAGTTCATTGCTTGAGGTTTTATTTTAATCATCTGGGTGACATGAATTTGAGTCAAAAATCCATATATATAAGAGCTGGTTTGTCATTATAACTTCAAGAATGGTTCCTACATCACCTCCACCCTTCTCACATCAAAGGCAAGGTTCTTTGCACTCCCTTGAGAGTAGGAATGTGTAGACTGGGTTTACTTCTGCTCTACTCTTACCCTGTGGGTACAGTCCTCTGAGTTCCAACTTCTATTGGTAGACACTTTCCCAGGGAACACCTGGGTTTGGAGTTCTGCATCCCTTGCCCAGCTATGCCATTAAAAACTGAAGCTCAAATTTGTCCATGTCAGTTAATGCCCCTAAGGGCAAAAGTAGACTCACTGTGCTATTTTTGTATAAATTTGGCCTGGAATTTTTAAATAAACACTTTAATGCTTTCATAATATTTTAAGAATATTTTCCAGCATTTTCAGTTGTTTGCATTGAAAGGGTTTTGTGGAATATTTTAGCTATTTTTATGCCCAGAAATGCATGTCTCTGATTGCCAAGCAGAAATATGGATCTAAAGCTCAGAATGGAAGGCTGACTGCAGGCTACAGTTCTGTTGAGATATCTCAGAGAAAGTATAAACAAAGCCATATAAAATGTCAAATTTGAATTTACTCTTGAATATAATCACTTACGGGGTTGGAGGAAAATAAAAGCTCCTAAAGGCAAATAAACATAAATTAGCCGAGAGATATGTGGATCCAGAAAGTTGTGTTACAAAAATTAAAGGAGTTGTATGCTTCAAAGAACAGGATGTAATACAATGTGCCAAATGTTAGCAAGGCAGAAGTTAACACTTAAAATATCTACTGTTTGCAACAAGTTTAATATTATTAATGATTATAGTGAAAGCATTTTCTGTGAAGTATTTATAACCTGGGTTACAGATTTTTGGCATACGAAAGGTTGGTTAAATAGTAGAGATCAGTAATGAAAACTATTTATTCAACAATATTGTCTGTGATTAGAAAAGATGGTTATTTCTATTGATTTTACCTTCAAAATATATTGGGAATTTATACATTTCTCTCAGTCTCCACTATCACCACTATTACCTCTCACAAGGACTACTAAAAATGTCCCGTGATAGTCTTCTAGAAGGCCAACATGCTTCCGCTTTTGACCTTCTCTCAACCTTCTGAGACTGGCCAGACGTCCCTTTACTAGAGAATCAGCTCTTTTATTCTCCTGTTTACAACACTTTATTGACTCACCCCTGCTTGTTAACCAGGCCAACAAGGTCCTGAAAGTTCTGGCTCTAGTCGTATACCCAACTATTCTCATCTTGAACATTATGTTTCAGAAACATAGGTTTTCTTCCTGCTTCTGTATGATAAACCCTTTCCGGACAATGGACCTCTGATTTTGTTTTGTCTTTCCTTTACTTTATCCACGGCTTTGTGACTCTCATCTTTTAGATTTTACCTTCAGAAAGCCCACCTTTGACTACCAGTAAGTGAAGTATCTCTCCTACTGTTAATAATATAATGTTAGTTACCATTGTATTTGTCTCCTGTGTAAGCTCTATTATAAAGAAACTTACAACTTCCTAGCCATTGAATCACCCTCTGCATCCATCAAGTACCTATTATTATAGTTAGTGACAAATCATTATTGATTGAATAAATGAATGCTGAAATGAATGAATGAATGATGTAAAAGAGTAAAGATGTCCATAGTATATTCAATATTCTCCACATCAAGACCTGGATTCTATGTTCACTTTGTTAAATATGGATGGGCTCTGTGATTACTTTGACCAATAGCATATAGCAGAAATGATGCTGTGCTGATTTCTGGGCCCAGGCCACAGAAGACAGGGAATTTCACTTCCTATCTTTTGAAATACTCACTCTGAGAGTCCTGACCCATGTAATAAGTCCAACTACTTTGTTAAAGAGATGAGGTGAAGGGGCCCTGCGATTACATAAAAGAGAGGGCAGAGTTAAGCCCAGCCTTCCAGCCATCCCCAGGTTTCAGGGGATGTGAAGCTATCTTGGACCTTCCAGACCAGCCCAGCCACCCACAAAGTACCACCAAGTGATCCAGATAATATCACAATCCATATGAAGCAAAATAATAGCCTCCTCAAGTTATTGACTAACTAGAGATTAGATAACTAGATTTAGTAAAATGTGATATTTTTTGAGCTCCTAAGTAATACAGCAGTTTTTAACACAGTAACAGATAACTTACACAGTTGCCTTTTAGCCTTGAAAATCCAGCAGTTTGATATTCTGTGTGAAGACTCAGCAGAGTGAGGCATAAGGACAAGGGGACAGGGTAGTTGAGGAGACACAGTGTAAGCAACAGACCATGGGATCCAAACTGGCTCTGGAAAGGAATTAGCTCAGAAGGAAACTAATGGGGGAAGATAATCAATGGTTTGGATTACTAGGACAACTAGAAAACTTGAAAAGCAAATACACTGAAAACGGAGTCAGGAAGCAAAAACCTTGTAGTCAATAAATAGAATTTTGTCACAATTTAATACTTCAGTGATAGAGAAATTTAGAGTGATTACAAGATCAGAGATATGGCCATTGAAACAAAATGCTAAAGTGGAGTAGAGATTAATGATACTAGAGTCAAATGAAAATAAATTAAGAGAATATACAATTACTTTCAAATTATATTTGCATTTGTCTAGCAAAACAAAGTATTTGCAACTGCTTATCTTCCTTCTTATTAATTTCTTTTTAAATGGAAAAGAATATAAATGTAATTAATTATACCTAACAGGGATATATCTTAAAATACATATTTACTTTTTCTATGAATGATTTTCTATGAGAATTCTTTGAATGTATCTCACCTATTAGGTTATTTCAAGTAATGGATTTTTTAGACCCTCATTATATATGAATGTGTCATTCATCCAAACCTAGAAGATTTAGCCCTGTAAAGACATCTGACAGTGCTGGGTTAAAACTTTTCAAGCACACTGTGTTTTCATACATTCAATAGAATCTGAATTGAAAAGTATCCCTAAATGAAGGTAATCGTTACTGCAATTTAATATACTGCCCAAACTACTTAGATTCCAAGGTGGTTCCTTAACCTCAAAAAAGCAAGAGAATGTAAAACTGAGAATATTCATTATAGTTCAGTCAGGTCTGCCTATGGAAAACTTCTGTGATAATAAGGTTTACTTTAAGCTCACTGGCTATTAATGAGCTCAGCATCTCATTCTTTGGAATATCCAGTGAGGATAACCTGTGCAGTTATGACTAAATGGTATAGTATGAAGTCTTTGAATATGATGAAAGAAAGCTTCAGGTGTCAAAAAAGTTAAAGTTCGCTATTCTGACAGAACCAGTTTTTCATGGTGTAAGAGTTATTCAGTATGTTCTATTATGAAATAATCTTAAGAAACTAAAATAAATAAATAAAATATCATGAGAAAAAAGTCCACTTAGTTATGAAATGCTTAAAAGTAGGACTGCTTAGGAGAAATAACTAGGTTCCTGAGTTTTGTTCAATTAAATAAAATGATTCTAAAAATACATCATTACATTATACTGAATGGATTCACTTAGGTTAAAAATCTCTGGTTGAAAAGTTTGTCAAAATATCCCCCTACAAATATACTGGAGGATGATGGTAATAAAAATAAATTATATTTGTTGATACTGAATATTTACTAAGTGCTAGGTATTGTGTTAAAATCTTCACACAGTTTATCTTTTTATAATAATAAGTCATTTTATAGAAGACACTGAGGCACAAAGCAGTTAAGGAAAGCCAAACAGCTAAAAAGTAGCAGAATAAGGATTCAAACAAGGTAATCTGATTCAGAATGTACACTCTTAACAACAACCTATGCTTCATTCTTTCCAATTACAAATATTACCAATGTTTCATGATTTCGTTCTTTTCCTCAGAGGATTTTGAAAATTTTGCCCTATTAAAGTTATCAATTGAATTAGATGTTGGCCTATTCACACCAGCATTTAGAATGCACAAACTTTCATAAGTCAAAATGGGAAACATGTTTTGTGGAAAGCAAGAAAGTATTGCAACAAAATTGCTATGTTAAAGAAAAATGTTGTTAACGATGGATTTCAAACCAGATTCAAATTGCAGCTTATATAGCAGTGTACTTCATGTAAATGAATTTCTGTATTATCCATGTATTAATATACATGATGAGTGTCTGCAGATTAGCTATCTGGAGGTAAACGTGTAATCTTTTAAAGTTATTAAGGATTTTGATAGGAATTAAGTAAAAAGTGCACAAAATTAATTAAGATTTTAGTATTTTCTGTTCTTGTACCTACTGGTTCCAAGTGTTACAAATGGGGAATTGTTCTAATGTTTAAATTCACATAAAAATGTCTAACTTATCTGGAAAGAGTAATGAATGAAAACACCAGACTATAGAAAAATGTGATTCATGTTTGTTTCTCAATAAGGGGATCAGAGACAAGTTCATGAGTTCTTTTAACCTTGTGTATGAATAAAAATTTGCCTCTATTTCTTAAAAACAATAGCCAGATTCTAATGACAACCAGGACTGTGAGCAAATCAATACCTTTGATTTTAAAAAAAATACTTTTGTATAAGTAACAACCTTCCAAAGCTATCTTAAGGAATATTAATAAAACCCATTTTTAAGTCTTTAAGGGAGTGTGAGACTATAGATGAAAAATTAGTTACAGTTTAAAAGAGGAGAATGCTCACCTGTTTGGAGAACTTCAGGGTAAGAATGATCTTAATTATTGAACCCTTAGAGGGGACTGATAAACATGCACACAATAGGGTCATTTTTTTCTCAAGTCAAATGCCTGCTTAATATGACACTTGTCTGCTCTTTGCTGTTTTTTTGTTTAAGGAGATCTAGGAAAATTGTGCCCTTAAAAATAAAAAAAAGTCTAGTACTGAGATGAGAAGATCGAGGAGTTGGAGTGTTAAGTCAGCAAATTAAATCCTTCCTTTGCCCAATAAAAATAGTGAAATTATTACCTTTAGTGTATGACAACCTCTATTCTTCTGTTTCTGTGTGTGTGTGTCTTTCTCTCAAATCTTTTCATGGTCTTATAATTATACCTATCTCAGTGGTAAGGAAACTGAACTTCAAAGAGATGAGTGAGAGTAACCTGTTTATGGCCATCGAGGGATACTAAACATATTTGAACCTAGGTTAATTTATCTTCAAGACGTTAGCCATTTAGATTTGACCATGTGATATCTTGAAGCATTTTGTTACCATACAGATATAGGTTCAAAATATCCCTATTTATTAGTATCAATCAAGCACATAAATACTTAGAAAATTCTTAGATAATGTTAGGTACACAATGATATATTAAGAGATTAAACAAAAATGAATAAAAAGGCTCCTATTAACATATAATTTACAGTATCAGTGTAAAGATAACATCTTAACAGATGTCAGTATGCACAATTTAATACAAACAATATATGAATTCTTAGACGGCAATAACTAATTAATTGCTGTAGTATGATAGGAAATACATATATATATAAATTATATGTTACATATATATGATCTGTGTTTTTCATTCCTGGAACAGATCTCCTAAAACTTTTGGAACTTTTAGTCCACCCCCTGACTTTCAGGGAGGAGAGAGAGGCTGGAGGTTGAAAACTGAGTTCAAACGCCAATGCCAGTGATTTAATCAATTTTGCCTATGTAATGAAACCTCCATAAAAACACCTCAGTGATGGGCTTTGGGGAGCTTCCAGGTTGGTGAACACATTGAAGTGCTGGGAGGGTGGTGCACTTGAGAAAGGTATGAAATCTTGACACGGCATCCCTCCTCCACCCCATACCTTGCCGTATGCATCTCTTTTATTTAGCTGTTTCTGAGTTGTATCTTTTATAATAAACTGGTAAACTCAAGGAAAAGTGTTTTCCTAAGTTCTATGAGTCATTTTAGCAAATTACCAAACTTGGTAGGGGAGGAAATACCAAGTCATGGGAACCCCCAAATTTATAGTTGGTTTGTTAGAAGTATGGATGGCAACTGGGAATTGTGACTGATGTCTGAAGTGGAGGCGGTCTCGTGGCACTGAGCCCTTTAACTTGTAGGATCTGCACTAATGCTAGGCAGTTAGTGTCAGAAGTGAATTGAATTTTGGACATCCAGATGATGTCAGAGAATCAGAGAACTGGTTTTGGAAGACACACCACTTATTTGGTGTCAGAAAGAATAATATAATTGCTAATCAAGTCTTAAAATAAGCCTAATTTATTCAATAGGGAAAGATATGAAAAAGGATGGGCCTGGGAAAAGATACTGAGAAGTTTGTAGGGTCTGGCTAATGTATCTAGAAGAGACAGGGATTGAAATAGCTAACATTTTTAGGATTAATATACTCTGTATAACTGTGCTAGCACATTTCACATACTTATTACCTCATTCAATTCTACAACAACCTTGTAAAGTGTGTATCTCCATTTTATACATAAAGAAACTAAATCTGAGAAGTTACATTCTCAAGCATCCCACACAGCCCAGGTGACAGACTTCAGACCTAAAACAACATGACTTCGAAGTCCATGTTCTTTCCAGCACAACAGATTGAGAAAGTAGTGCCAAAAGCAAATTGTAAATTAGTCCCTAACATAATGTTAGTCTAACTTGGAAACTGGCAATATTGGGAAATGTAGTTTAAAAATAAAAGTCTATAGCATTTGTAAATAATTAGCAGGAAAGCAACCTCAAAGATCTGGTGATACACTTTACAAAATTAGTATTCACCTCTCTCCACAAACATTCTGAGATTGTTAATAATTGTTACTTATATCTCTAATACTATTCTCAACAGGACAAAATTTTGGAGTTACAGTGTAGAATTATTGCTGTGTGACTGAAAATATTGGTACATTTGTATTGTTCCAATTAGGCACATGATGGATAATGTATAGAACAATTGCAATTTCTTCCTCATAACAAAAATGATAGTATTCTCAGTACTCTTAATCTGTTTATAGAAGCTTTGCTTTGTATGACTATTAGATATTATTTATTACTTAGTTATACTGTTCCTAGGTCTAAAAGAAAGTGAAGAATAAAACAACTCTAAATAATTCAAGGTGTTTATAATAAAACAATTGATTTAATTATTTGAATTTTTCTAGGCTATTAATATGAATAAAATTGTTTTAATTAGCACCTCTCCATTATAGGCAGTATCCACAGAGAGAATTTAAATGGAACTTAAAATGTTTTGCTTCTAACTCACTCAACTAGATTCTTGATATATGTATAAATAAATCTAGAAACATCATTACTCACTATGATGATAAAGGTATCCTAAACCAGTACAGAAATCTATTTCCATTTTGAGTTTATTTTTATGTATGGCATAAGGTCCCAGTTTCATTGTTTTGCATGGGGCTGTCCAGTTTTCCCAACACCATTATTGAAAAGACTATCCTTTCTCCATTGCATATTCTTGGTGCCCTTATCAAAGATTAGTTGACCATATTAGCTTGGGTTTATTTCTGGACTCTCTATTCTGTTCCACTGGACTACTGAAACTGAGTCCCCTGCCTCTTTTCTGTAGAAAAACTTTAGGCTCCTAGGCCTTCCCCAAGTTCCAAAGAGCAAATTCAATCAGAGAAGTCATATTTTAAATCAGAAAAAAAATGGTTTTTAAAAGAAAATACAGAAACAAAGGAAAGCAGTCAAGCAAGACAAAATAATAACAGTTTCTCCATAAAACAAAGTCAAAGACCTTTAGTTCCTCCTCAAGGGCTATAGATAATATCCTGAGCTGTATCTTTGAGCTGTTTTGAAGACACTAAAACCTCCACCAGGTAAAAGAAGTTAACTGCATGCTGACCACCAGCAAGTAGACTGAAGACTGGTTGGAACCAGATAACTGATAAATGAGATTCCTAAAATACCACCCTGTTACCTCACCATCAACCAATTAGAGAATTGTACATGAGCTTATCAGGCACCCAGCAACCTTCTCCCTCACACATGTCTTTAAAAACCCTTCCCTAAAAGCTATTGGGGAGTTCGGGTCTTTTGAGCCCTGGCTACCCACTCTCTTTGTTTGGTGCTCTGCAGTAAACACTGTACTTTCCTTCACCACAACCCCGTGTCAGTAGATTGGCTTTGACACATGTCCAGTGAGTAATCCAGTTTGGTTTGGTAACACTATGTGCCTGTTTTTATGTCAATACCATATCTTTTTGATTACTATAGCTTTGTAATATAGTTTGAAATCGGGAAGCATAATGACCCCAGCTTTGTTCTTCTTTCTCAAGATTGCTTTGGCTATTTGGAGTCTTTTTGGTTCCATAAAATTTTAGGATTGTTTTACCTATTTCTGTAAAAAATGCCACTGAAATTTTGATCAGGATTTCATTAAATCTGTAGATTGTTTTGGGCAATACAGATATTTTAACAATATTTGTTCTTCAGATCCATGAGCAAGAAATGTCTTTCTGTTTATTTGTATCTTCTTTGATTTCTTTCATCAATGTCTCATAGTTTTCAGTATATAGATCTTTCAACTGCTTGGATAAATTTATTCCCAAGTATTTTATTCTTTTTAATGCTATTATAAATTGGATTGTTTTCTTAACTTCTTTTTTCTTCTGAGAGTTCATCATTAGTGTATAGAAACACGACTATTTTTATATATTGATTTTGTGTCCCACAACTTTACTTGACAGAAGAAAAATCAACTCAAAATGGATTAAAGACTTAAACATAAGATCTGAAACCATAAAACTCTTAGAAGAAAACTTAGGGAGTAAGTTCCTTGACACTGGTTTTGGCAATGCTATTTTTGGATTTGACACAAAAGCAAAGACACCAAAAGCAAAAATAAACAAGTGGAATTACATCAAACTAAAAAGCTTCTGCACAGCAAAAAAACAAAACAAAACAAAAACAAAAACAAAAATACCACCAACAAACTGAAAAGGCAATCCGTGGAATGGGAGAAAATATTCGCAAACCACATATCTGATAAGAGGTTAATATTCAAAACATATGAGTTATATTATTCAGCCATGAGAAAGAAAGGAAATCCTGCCATTTTCAACAACATGGGTGGATCTTGAGGGCATTATGCTAAGGGAAATAAGTTAGAAAGAGAAAGACAAATATTGCATGGAATCACTTATAGATGGAGTATACCTATATCTATACCTGTATCTATAATTTAAAAGGTCAAACTCATAAAAACAGAGCAGAAAGGTGGTTGCCAGGGCCTGGGGTATAGAGGAAATGAGAAGTTGAAGTTGATAAAAGGGTACAAACTTTCAGCTATAAGATGAATAAGGTCTGAGGAACTAATATATAACATCGTGGCTATAGTAGATGATGCTGTACTGTATAATTGAAATTTCCTAAGAAAGAACAACTTAAATGTTTTCACACACACACACACAAACACACACACACACAAAGAAGGCAAATATCTGAAGTGATGGATGTGTTAATTCTCGATGGGGAGAATCTTTTCACAAGGTATACATATATCAAATCATCACGTTACACCTTAAATATCATAATTTGTCAATGATACCCAAATAAAGTTGAAAAAATATATTTCCTGTCCTTTGTTCCTGTTCCCTCCTAATTGTCTTATTTACATTTTTCTTGTTGTTTAAATGGTTATAATAGTCAACTTTGTGCAAGGTGGTGCAATTAAGTTGTTGTATGTTATATGCTTGGGAAAAAAGGTTGCTAATAGTTATACAATTTTTTTAAATGTATGAGCAATATGTCTTACTAACAAAAAAATGAGACATTCAAAAAAAAACAGTCTCTTGTCGTTATTTAGTTTACATACATGCAATGGGTGTATGTAAGAGATATTTTACTGGAGTAGTATGATAAAATTGCAAAATATTAAACTTGTTACACTAGTGATCAAGAGTTATGATTATAATCACTGATTTGACTGGAACCCCTTCTGTTTTGAGCATTCATCACAGAAAATCTCTGAAGCTTTCTCCTAAAGATTCATAAATGACAAAAATTTATGTCTGTTCATGAGTTTGCAGAGTTTCAGCCTTGATCTTTTGTTTAAAAATCTAATGAGGGTGAAACAGTATAAATGAATACAATTCATACATAATTAAATCACCCATAGGGTCAGTAGCATCATGATTTCACATTCAGTCATCTGTCTAAAGAATTCGCTAAATATTTACTAAGTAATGACTTACAGAAACAAACTAAACAACAAAAAAAAAATTGAGGAGGAGTTGCATCTTAAGCAGCTCATCTTGTCAAAACCTTATGTTTCTCTTCTAAATTTCCTCAATCTATAAAAACTTCTTTTGCTCTCTTCCATCAATATTTTACACATTAGCTTCTGCTACTCTATTCTCTACATTCTTCTTATTGTGATCAAATGTCCCCAACATATAACATTTTCATTATGTATGGCTTCCCTGGGAAGCAGCATTCTTCACCATTTCCCTTGCTTTGCTCAGGACAATCAGTGCAACTGCTTCACTGTCCCCAATACTACCTCAAGTTTTAGTTAATAAAATTCTCTTGCTTGTGTGTTCTTTCTTGAACACACAAGAAAAAAATGTTGAGTCAGAAGAGAACACTATATTGGATTGTTTTCCTGATTTTTTAATTAAACATACAGCTCTTTTAGTCAAAAAGGCAAATACAAAAAAGAAAATTCTACTGTAATCTCACTCTTTAAAAGTGGGCACAAGCCTAACTAGACTACAATAGTGTATCCAAAGAAAGAGTCTTTGTGCTTTTTTCTAATATTAGGCAATGAAACATAGGACTGAGTATTTAAAATAGCTATTTCTACTTCAAAATTATTTACATATGTGCCTACATTTGAAATGTAGATGATTACTTTGAAATAGTCTTACTTTTTTATTAAAAAATTGTAACTGTGTGTGGTGATGGATGTTAACTAGACTTAGTATGGTGATCATCTCACAATATATACAAATATCTAATCATTATGCTGTACACCTGAAACTAATAAAATGTTATGTCATTTATATATCAATTAAAAATATATAAAATAATGCCAAGGAACTCCTAGCAACATAGATTTGGTAATAATATCAATGTAAAAGGAATTTTTAATATAAGTAATATAATACCTATTCTTTCTGGGTAACTTTTTATGCTTTAGTTCTTTGTTAATTTTGGGGAAGTGTACATTTAACTTGGACATTATAGAAATCTTCAACTAACAATATCCTCCCTTTGTTTTATGAGAAAGAAGGGCAACACGAAAAGAAAGAAAATGTATTCACAATATTATTATTCAGAAAATATTTTAAGGTCAATTATCTAGTGTTGCACAATTTAATGTATAGTCTAAGGTCCAGGTCTGGTTCAAAAACTGTTACATGCCTGTGACAAGATAAGGAGGTTGTACAAAAATGTAAACTAATTACATCACAGCACACTATTAAAGTCAGCTGATGATCTGAATGGGAAATTTAGGAGTTTGGTAAGAGCAGTTATGCAATATTTTTTATTGATGAAATCAGCTAAAAAAATCCAGTCCCTTTAAAGCCTCTTAGAGCTTACTTGTGTGTCCATATAACTCAACAAGCTGATATCAAAGCTAAAATAAAGCCTTAGATGAAAGCTGGAAAACTGACTTGTTAGCAACAAAGTCAAACAATATCTGAGATGGAGACTTTAGTGAAGAAGCAGAAGAACCAGAAGAAACTAAATCTTCAAAACCTCAACCTTTTCTATCCTTTGTATTCATCGATGCAAGGAATATTTCAGAATCATAAGCAGTAAGGATCATTTCAATAAAGCTGGCCTTGTACTTAACTCTAGGTCAACCAAGAAGTTCAATTAAGCAGAATAACCTTCTCAGAAAATGAAATTTCAATAGCCTCAATCTGTGCTCATGTTTGATTTTACAACACACAGTAAATGAAAAACAATATACTAGATTTTACAGTAAATTTTGAATTTGGTCTATAGACTATGATGTCATGTAACTGTCCTTGAGTTTTGGAAATTGATACCTGCTATAAAATTCCAGTTTAAAAATTAGTTCAATTTAAAATAAAACTGAAAATAAATAGAATTGACTCATTAACCTATCACCTTAGAATAGGTTTAGGACATAACAAACTGTGGTAAGCATCTAGTTCACCCTTTTATATAATGAAAGATGAATCTATAACACAGAAGAATCTGCATTTAGAAGAAGCAGTAGCTTACCAATGATCATAGAACCAATTCTTGAAAATCTGGGACAAGAAATTTTACATTTTATATTGTTTTAAGTTTAGGAAGTGATAACTTAATTGTTTCATGAAAAAGGTTTCCCAAGAAAATTTAGTTTCTGATGGAATTAAAGAGGAATTGAGAGGTCTATAAAAAAGTAAAGTGGTTTTGACATAGAAAATTCAATTTTGAATAAGTTAAAAAAGGATTGTTGAACATTGTGGTTCCAATATGCAAATAAGATACAGGAATAAGAAACATGAATTTATAGGTGTTACTCAGGGATTCCTCTAGCAAATGCAATTCCTATTGGAGATGTTTAGAAAAAAAGATGAGACATTGGAAACAGGAATGTGAAGTAAGCAAAAGGCAAAGTAAGAGAACAAGTTTTATGAAAATGTATTTTGGCAAAGATAAAGGTAACAGGAAAATTAAGGTATTAAGTAGATATCCTGCATTTTTAAGGAAGGAAAGGTATGTGGCACAGTAAAGAGGGACTAATATTTTCCTTGAGTATGGAAAAAAGAGAATAGGGTCTATAAGAATACCAATGTACCACCACTGTGGAAATTGAACAAAGATTACATCAAAGTTTTTTTTCACCCACGAATACAGAACAGTCACTTAATTGGCTCCTCTGGAACCAATGGTTGCATTTGGTGTGTCTTTATAATTTGAATCAGAGAGTAAGAAAAGCAGCTTAACATTTGGTTAGAGGACCAGGCAGAAGTTTGCTTTATGTATATAATCTGCAATACATGTAAACAAATTTACAAATAATCCTTTGAAAATATAAGCAAGGTTGGTCCCCAAAAGTCTCTACAATGGCAGATGCTGGCAAATAACTTCACAGTTAGCAAGTAAATATACTTTTCTTACTCATCTGCTCTTTAAGATTATATGTGTCATTACTGAAGCTAATGTGTAGCTAGTTCGAGATTGATTGTAATTTTAATAAATTTAGGTCTTAGAATATGCACAAACTATTGCTTTATATCTTTCAAACTTCATTATTCCCTTGGAATTTAGGATAGAAGATGGGAGAAATTCAATCCAAATTATGCTACTAAGGACAAGGGGACCAAATTCTCAATTCTGTGTTATATAAGTTATATTTAATAAGGTAGAATATTAGGATTAACATGACCACATGCCATGTTTATCATCAAGCTCAAAAACAGTAAAAATTAACTCTAGAACTTTTATATTAGAAAAAAATGTCAATTTTCAAATTCCATCCTCAGAAATCCTTTTTATGGCTTACTTTTAGTAGTCAGCTTAGAGTCCAAGACCCTCAGTTTTTTCTTTAAGGATAATGTAAAGTATATTTGAAAACGTTAAATGAAAGTGGTTTAAATGAGAATGAGTTAAATTTTTAATACTTTCTTCCTTTCACATGGATAGACAAATATTAATAATAAAAAACAGAGAGACTGATCATTTTCTATGTTCAAAGTAAAAAATCATAATTAGAATATCCATTTATTTTATCTCAGCCCATATTTCTACATCCAAATATGAAATGGTTATTTGATAATAGCTCCAATTAGGTAAAACATGAAACCATGTAGCTCTGCCAAAAATATATTTTAAATGTTGCATTTTATATATAGAAACCTGTTATATATAGCTATGTTTGCTCTAAGTCAAAGGAATATATTTAAGAAAATAGATTCCTACTTTGACAAATGAAATATTAATTAATTCATCTTTTAAAAATCATATATCTAGATATTATGGATCACTGACACAATAGTAAACTTAGTAGGTGTAGAAATTTTCAGAAGTAAAGAGGGGAACTCAGCAAAAGTATTATCCTTGAAAATCTTGCTATGAAATTGTGAAGACTAATCTTATGTCAATCATAGTGGATGATGTGTTGTTTTAGTCTTGGCAGCAAGGAGCTATAAAAAATGAACTCCATCACCAAAAATATTACAAAGTAGAAGTTGTATTTTTTTTAGTTTTTGCTCCTGGCTTATGACTTCCTTCAAAGTATTTTTTTTTTTTGTATTTAGTGGATGGTTTAGTTATCTCATTTTCTTTAAAAGTTAAAGACTCTTCATGTACTATTTATTTATACATAAGATATTTTCAACAAAAACAACAAATAAAACAAAGCAAGAAAACAAAACCAAAAAAAAAACAAAAGAAAACAAAACCAAAATGATTATAATACAAGTGGCTGCAAAATTGTATCACCAAATATAGTGATCACATTGTTTTATTTTACTTGTTTGACTTATAACAAAGATAAACAGTCTGATGAAGAGACTATTAGGAACCACTCATATGGAGAAAATATTTCAATTAATATATTATGCTAATTTAGGTATCAAAAATGGCTTCTGCATTTATCATAATTTAACAAAAACATTTAGCATACATGCTAGTAGTCAAGAAGTACATTAAATACGTTTGTGTAGAAATGAGGGATATAGGTAGCAATTTAGATAGCCATGTGTTATGCTATTTACATTAATTATAGGGCCCTATAGTGGAGCTTTCAGGATATACTTCAAAACAGCCAACAACTATGAAAAAAAACCCCACCTATCGTTTCACTATGTTTCACTTAGTGGTAATGACAGAAGAAGCAAAGCACTTTTTAATCTGCTGTAAATTCTTGTATATCATGTAACTATAAATCTGAAATTGCAGCTTCTGGGAGTCATTGTTGGTAACAGAGGAAGAAGTGCTTTCATTAACTCTGCCAAATCATAGCTGCTACATTTGCAAACATTGGGAAAATATTACAGAAGCCCTATTAAAAAGTGCTATATCTTTCCTGAAGAGTGATTCAGAGATGCAAGATGATATCTGTATCTCCATTCACACATTTTAGGATGTATTTTGGAAACTGTACATTTATATTAAATACTGAGTTTGCAAAATAGGCCCTTTCCTAGACTTTCTCTATATAGGTGCATTGACTGAAACATAAACACAGTTGGGTTAGTATTTGGCTTCATAAAAATGTCTATGTTTAAAATTTTGAAAAGTTCTGACCATCCCTGATTTTAAAGTATCTTTATTATTTTTCATTGGAAAATAGTACACACTTAAGTCAGTAAACAAATATACTGAGATGAGGAATCATGTGAAACACCATGCAAGACATTTTTTCTAACTTTAAGAAACTCTGAGTCTGAACTAGTAGATAAGAAATAAAAAATATAAGTTACATATACTTCATAATACTACCAAATGCAAATCAGTTTGTCAAGCACTGTGAGAAATCAATTATATTTCAATAAAAGTTGAAAAAAAACAGAGAAGAGAGTTTTGACTAATTCTCTTCTTCATCCAACAAAATGTGACCTCATTAAATACCTACTGCATGCTCAATGAAGTTTGAATATTAATGTAGAATTAATAAATCAGTAATATTAGTATAAATATGACTATAAGTATAATAGTAACAATATAGATATATTATTCTAATAAGGATAAACAAAAATATTTTGCATGGTTCTAATGAACATCTTAACTTAGATCCTTGACTTCTAAACTTCCAGACATAGCTACTAGCATTTACATCCTGAGCCTTGTTTCTTTATTTATCTTACCAAAACAACAAACTATACCCACTAAATAATTTTCCTGGTATTTCAAAAGAGTACCTGACATGCATTTCTGATTCATCAAACTGTAGTAGGGAAATTAATCAGGAATTGTAGTCTCTAGGGAAGCTAATGATCCTATTTCCATTTTTAATGTATAAGTATTTTCTATTTTTAACGAATTTTTATAAATAATTTTATATGGTATCCTTAAGATCCTTTGCTCACCTTTATCTAACTATAATCTTCCAAAAATAACTTTGGCCTGGGTTTTGGATTATCCTACAAGGAAAGGCCTCAATGAAGGTTTGTAGATGCAGCATGAGATATACCTTCTACTAATTTTTCTCCCTTTTCCACATGTATTCTATTCTTTAATAATGTTGAGTAAAAGTTTATTTATTATACAAATATGCAAAATATAATCAATAAAATCATTAAATTCCCTCATAGAAAATAAATGATTCCTGCTCACACATCTATAATCAGCAAATCAGTGCCACTATGTCCAAATCAGGACAATGATTTCCAGTGGATACTTGTATCCAGTCATCTCCATCACATTTGTCAAGAATATTTACACAGTCCATCCATTCACCAGTTAAAATCTTATACAGCTGATTTACGACACTATGGTTTCTCCTTAACTATTGAACTGGACCTGCTCTGGCAGCCATATCAAAATACTGCAAGAGAAATGGTTGCAATTGACAACATGCAAAAGGACTAGAAGTTATTTTCATGTTCTAATTTTCTGTTAACAAAAATCCAACATGTATATACAACTGAAGTTTCTATTTTGCTCTTTCATCTCTAATATCCAAGTTACCAGGAAAACTTTAGTAATAAACTTAATAACAGTCATTCTAAATTATAGTTAGTACTGAAATCTCTAAGTAGGCATTTGCTGAATTTCCCTCCCCAATTTTATTTTAAATAGGAATTGTTCTTCAACATTCAGTAGTGTATTTTCTTTCTTTTTTCATTCATTTTCTCCTTTAGGGCCTTCTGAAGATTATTACAAAGAAATAAGGGAAGAATAAAGTACAAAGAGCTATAGACAAGGAACCAGAAGTCCCTTTCTGTTACTGAAGCTGATGGTCTAGGTGACTGGGACCCAGCCACATACTTTTTTTTTTTTTTTTTTTCGGTACGCGGGCCTATCACTGTTGTGGCCTCTCCCGTTGCGGAGCACAGGCTCCGGACGCGCAGGCTCAGAGACCATGGCTCACGGGCCCAGCCGCTCAGCGGCATGTGGGATTTTCCTGGACCGGGGCACGAACCCGTGTCCCCTGCATCGGCAGGCGGACTCTCAACCACTGCACCACCAGGGAAGCCCCCAGTCACATACTTTTGATTAGATTCAATGTTCTAGTCTCTATTTTGTGAATTTTAAGTATAGACTCATCTCTGTCGATGAGTTCTCATGAAGACTGAATGAAACAGATGTGAAAATGGTTAAAAAGAAGTAATAAAAAATAAAAGTATATACATACTCTACAGATGAGCACACATGGGAGATGCATACTCAGAAACATTTTATAGATAGAAACACTCAATGAAAAACTACAGAGATCACTGGTTGGAAGCATTAGAGCCAATATTTAGATATTTTCTTCTTTTTTTTTTTTTGTAGACACTTTTTTTTTATTAGTTTCTGCTTTATAACAAAGTGAATCAGTCATACATATACATCTGTTCCCACATCCCTTCCCTCATGCATCTCCCTCCCTCCCACCCTCCCCATCCCACCCCTCCAGGCGGTCACAAAGCACCGAGCTGATCTCCCCGTGCTCTGCGGCTGCTTCCCACTAGCTATCTACCTCACGTTTGGTAGTGTATATATGTCCATGCCTCTCTTTCGCTTTGTCACAGCTTACCCTTCCCCCTCCCCATATCCTCAAGTCCATTCTCAAGTAGGTCTGTGTCTTTATTCCCGTTTTACCCCTAGGTTCTTCATGACATTTTTTTTTTTAATTCCGTATATATGTGTTAGCATACGGTATTTGTCTTTCTCTTTCTGACTTACTTCACTCTGTATGACAGACTCTAGGTCTATCCACCTCATTACAAATAGCTCAGTTTCGTTTCTTTTTATGGCTGAGTAATATTCCATTGTATATATGTGCCACATCTTCTTTATCCATTCATCCGATGATGGACACTTAGGTTGTTTCCAGCTCCGGGCTATTGTGCATAGAGCTGCAATGAACATTTTGGTACATGTCTCTTTTTGAATTATGGTTTTCTCAGGGTATATGCCTAGTAGTGGGATTGCTGGGTCATATGGTAGTTCTATTTTTAGTTTTTTAAGGAACCTCCATACTGTTCTCCATAGTGGCTGTACCAATTCACATTCCCAGCAGCAGTGCAAGAGTGTTCCCTTTTCTCCACACCCTCTCCAGCATTTAGATATTTTCTGATCTTAGATATTGTTGACATAATAAATGTTCAACAAATGATGACCATTGTTACTGTGCAAAATTAGTATTTACCAGATTCTCTTCCTTGTTTAGTAATAGTTATCATTCAATATTAACCCAAAAGGCTATTATTAGTTTATATTTAAATTGCAGGGAAACAGAGAAAGACAAATATCATATGGTATCGCTTATATGTGGAATCTAAAAAATAGGGTACAAATGAACTTATCTACAAAACAGAAATAGGGTTACAGAAGTAGAAAATAAAATTATGGTTACCCATGGGTAAGCAGGAAGGGATACATTGGAAGATTGGGATTGACATATACACACTACTATATATAAAATAGATAACTAATAAGGACCTACTGTATAGCACAGGGAAATCTACTCAATGCTCTGTAATGGCCTATATGAGAAATGAATCTAAAAAAGAGTGGATATATGTATATTTATAACAGATTCACTTTGCTGTGCATCTGAAACTAACACAACATTGTAAATCAACTATACTCCAATAAAAAATTTTTAAAATTTAAAAAATAATAAATAAATTGCAGTGAGCATCTACCTCAGGTCCATGCATATAGTAATAGTTCAATAAAAGTTGAATTTTTCCTGTTAATTCAGTTGTAGTATTCAAATTTAGCTGTTTTAATAAAGAATAAAATTTTATTTGAAAACTGAAAAAAGAATAAAAATGTAAGATAATACAATGGCAGGCAATAATTTATTTATTAACATTATTTTCTACTAATTTATTTGATTTGTTTGAGAAAGCCAGTACAGTTTCTTGAAAACAAGTGTTTCTCCTAGAGAAAACGTTGACAAAAATTGTACTGACCCTAGAGGAGTATGCATTTTTATGTAATTATACATGTAAGTATTTAGATGCCATGGGATGCTAAATTGATAAGTCAGTACCTTGCTTTATCCTATTAAAATTCCTACTAATGTTTCAGTTCTTTGTAATTCTGGTGATTTATAGTATGGTTAGGACAGATTATGTTTTAGAGAAAGGTCAGTTTTCTTGAAGGCACACTCATCCCCTCCCTGACGTTCTGCTACTCAAAATAGCATGCGCTGGCAACAACATACAATGCACTTACAAAGAAAATCAGACCACAGTGGGAAAATCCATTCTCAATGTCAAGCAGTGAAATATGGCATCTCTCCTACAACTAAGCAAACCTTTACTTGAATGTTTTACCCTGGAGCTAACAAAGAGTTGGCCAACAGTGGATCTGGGGTGGTATCATACATTGACCATGAAATAACAGAGTCAAGGAACACCTTCATAAATCCTACATTATTTTAATAATCAGGTATTCAAGTGAAAAGGGAGACATTTGACAGAAGAATCACAGATCTCATCAACTTATCCTACAGCATCAACACTGGTGTCATCCACCTTATCAAACCACCATTAGCTATCTGCAACTGAGACATTTTTCCAGGAAAAAAAAAAGAATTAAGCTTTCTCAGGTTTTACTGATTGCTCCATAAATGTGATTCACCACAAGGTAACATTCTGAGTAATACCTTTGCCTACTTAAAAGCATCACTGTATTTTGTTAGTTTGACAGTCTGAGGAACCCTTCCTGGAATATCAGGTTTCAAGTGAGTATTAGAACACTGCAGTTTTTACACAAACCACTGTTTTTACCTTATGGTGCTAGCACTTGGCACAGACACAAGATAACAGATGGCACAGAGATATCAATTGTTTTCCATCCAAGAACAGTGTCATATACAGAACTCAATTATGCACAAATGGATACAGAAGCCCTTTGTACAAGAAGTTTTATCAGCTACCTCTACATCTGTGCCTTTATTATGTGTACCAACAAAACCTCTTCAGGGATTCTTTCTGAGGTAAGCTACTCCCTTTAATTATAAAACCCTGGGGTGCTTTGCTCAACACTAATGACCTCCTAAAATGGAAGAACAATATTGAAGGCTGACAACCTGAGCATCTGCCAACATTGATCCCAGAATATCCCAAACACCTTCCCTGAAAATACTGATGTGAGATTTTCTTTCTGATTCTCATCTACAGGCTGATTAAATTCAGATTTAACTTTGTGGGATACTACTGAGGAAACAGGCTATTGAGGAAATATCCAAAAGAGAAACTTCCTAAGAAAATTAAAGGTTTGACAGAAATCATCTACCCAAAAGGCACAACTAGCTGTTTAGCATGCTTAGTTTTCTTACCAACACACTGGCACATTGTTTGTCCCTAAGCATCGGCAGTGAGCTATATTTGATTGCCTAGGACTGACTTAATTATTGAAGTCAGTAGAACTAACTTGTTCTACACTTCTTAGCATAGTCTGTCAAGACTGTCTGATTTTCTATCAGAAATTACTTAGAAACCTTGGTTAAGAATGCATATTGATTTTCAGGACCATTCTGGGGGAAGAACTTTATGACTCTTAAATGCAACTTCTCCCATTTACCCAAAGTGGTCTTGGTTTGATTTCAAGCTATTACAGTGATGCTTACAACTCTGTACCAGTCGGTCTGTCATCTACCTATCTATCTACCTACCTATGTATCTACCTACCTATCTACCTATCTATCTATCTAGTCTGTCATCTATCTTTTAGTAATTCATGATAGTAAAACACTAAGATAACTGACATAGAATCTGCATTTCCCTCAACTTATTTTAAGAAATCTATTCACAGAAACATTATTTGAACTATCATTCTCAAAATGACAGTTCTCTCAAGTAAATGATTAAATTACTAATATGATCAAGGTGAATTCTGGATAAAAGCCTGGCCGAGCAAACAGGTCTGAATTTCTCATTGCTAATATGTTAGTCCATGTGATGAGTCACCCTCCTCATTAATACTGAGACAATGTCACAAATATTTTTGTGATCTGCCCTGCCAAGAGAACTTGACATTAAAATGTCCAAGGAAAAAAATGTCATTATCTACCACTTATTCATAATATCCACAAAACCTATTCTTTCTCAGGAAACATGGAGCAGTTTAAGAGATTCTCTCTTCTGCAGATGGGCATAAGGCCTATGTTCTGAGTGTTCCAGTGCACAGAAGAAGCAACATGATACTCACCATATTGATAATTTGAGAAGAAACTTACCTTGATGAGAAAATCAAGGAGCAACACTAGTGTATATAAAAATTTTTGTTTAATTAATCTCCTAAATATGCATAAGATTCACAAAAATATTAGAACACTGCTTTGATAATCAAGTGACATTTACTAAGTTCCTACTACATGCTAGGCGTTTTAACCTGGATTAAATGAAGTCAAAATATAGTATATACCATTAGGGCCTCAAAAAAGGACTTCTTTACTGATAAATTATTATGTCTTATAAGGTAAGGGAAATATGTATGGAAAAGGATGTTGATATAGAATACTCTGGGGTGTGTGTGTGTAATAATTTAGTGTAGAAGTATGCTACAGTTATTTAGGGTGGAGATTATAGTATGTGATGGTGATAGGAAATATAAATAATAGTGCTGAAATGAATATCATTAACATAATATTATTTTATATATTATTAAAAAGTCATGGAGAGTAGAATCCATCATTGAAAAAGAACAAAGTAGAGACCAGAGTAGAGAGAAACCAGAAAGTTTTAATTCTGATGTTATGTGGGAGCTGAGGGTAAGTCATGGAGATGGAGATGGATAAGAGAAGAAGCCTAAGATGAAGGTCTCCACTTTAAAAGTAGAAATCTGACTGAATCTGTTCAATAAACCATTTTGTAACATTCCAATCAGCTCTCTGGAAAAGTCTATCCAAGAATACATTTCATAGCCCTTCAGAGAAAAGCAAAATATCGTCAACACAACATTATAGCCAATAAGAAGATAATTATCAAGAGTTAAAAATACAAAAGTGAAGAGGTTATAATAACCACAAATAAAGACAAATTATATTTGTCCAAAACTAATTTTGAAAGGACAAATAGAATATTCAAAGTTCTAAAATAGGAATTATAGCATAAATTGGCATCAAAGGGATATAAGCATTCAAAGGATGCAAGTTGAGTATCCCAATACCTCCAATCAATAAGCTCATTCATTTGAACACTCCCATTCTCCTGTCTTTGGCATCACTTACTCTAAACACTGGTTTTCTCTTTCTTCTCCCTTCCTCTGAACATAATCATGAAAACAGAAGGACAGGGAGGAATACGCAGAAGGACCATCTAAAGAGGTCGCTCTCAGTAAGAACTGTGGTCCTAAATGATATTTACTAACTCTCTTCAAGAAAGAGTACATTTCAGATTTTTAAGACATATTCTCACTACTATCATAGTGAAGATAGCTTTTTAAGATGGTACTAGTTAGCAATGCCATATAGGAGTAAGGGAGAAGGGCTGTCTTTTGTCCTCCTTCCGTATGGTTGATTATTGTGTCCTCAGAATCACAATGGGAGAATTGTGCTGAGTATTCCATAAATTATAAAGAATAGGAATAAAAAAGTAGTGTCAAATAAAAAAATACACAGAATAATTGAGGATTTATATATACCTTATGGAGTGTCTAGGAAGGAGGAGTTGATGGAAAAAATCAAGTAAATTAGCATAATTCTGAGTCCAAAACTCAGACAGCTCTGCCACAAAGTCAAATTTGGACATAAACAACTTAATAGAAACTGAGACACCAGGGAAGCAAAGGTTAGATTCTGACTTGTTGGCTGACAGAAAGGCTGCTGATGCTGTGTGTGGTGATAGCAGTGTCTCAGCTCTCAGAAGACCCAGTGTAGCAGTTTGATACCAGGATAAGAATATTATGGACAGGAAGAAGCTAAAGAGTGGCAGAAGCACTCATAGAAAAGTAAATGCTAATAAAGAGAATGAACAGGTACAGCCTTCATATATGCTAGCAAGGATGTCATATGTAAGCTGGAAAGAGGGATGTATGGAGCAGAGCTTTAAGAAAGAAATCTCAGGAAGATCTGATTTACATGTCTCTTCTCAGTAGAATTGAAATTCATGTTCTATGATTTTGCCAGTGGGAATGAGACGCATTGCTAAACAGATCCCTTTAGAAGAGTGATCTTCAACTGTTTCTCTACCATGACACCTGGATAATGTGTTGTCAGGCACAATACGATCCCATGTATTCTCAGATTAGGGGCAAGGATTGCTAAAATACTAAATGATATATGCAATTCCTGGACTGCTAGCATTACTTCCACCCTTCATTTTAAAGAAAGCATATCCAAGGCATACCCTGAGATTTGCTCTAATTTCTTTTAATTTATATTTAAAAAGCAAGTCACAAATTTTAGTTCCTTATACTAATAGGGAATTAATCATCACATGCACCTATAATTCTCTGCCCAGTTCACTTTTCTTTGTATCTGTGCAGTAAATTCTCCAAATTCCAATGTCATTACAAACTTCTGTGTTCTGTGTCTTCTGTGTTCTGATTGCCCTAATTCCACTAGCAGCTCTTAGTGGTCTTTTACATCTGTATGGGTTAGAAATATTTACAGGAAAGTGATGGGGAAATGGAACTTCCCTAAAATATTGGGACAGTGAAATAAAAGCACACATGTAAAGCCAATAAAATAGACATGTCTGGAGAAAATTCTTACTGGAAAATGAACTAAAGGTAAATAAAAACACAAGGTGGCAAGCTTATACTTTTTAATCTTGGCAGTTGACAGTACGTGAGTAATCTTTTTCAAAATCGCCTGAATTACATAATATTAGTACTATGAGGGGAGAGACTAAATATAATATCAGCTTAAACAGTCTATTGGCAAGAGCTACACAAAACACATCCAGTTAACTCCTGAGTGACTGTATCAATGGGAGAGCAAAAGATAGAGATAATATAAATAATGGATTGCTTTTTCTTTCAAGATAGGTTCCATTTAGATTGTATTTTATCAGTGATAGAACTACATACAAGCACGTATACATGCTTTATATTATTAGCTACATAGGACCACACCAGTTGGCAGTGGAGAAAGGTGGCAGGAATCACAAAGAGTGACTCATCACGCGGATTATGAATATTTCATAAAATCACAGAATTCTCAGCATTGGAAGAAACATTAAAAGTCAGAAGTTCAACAGCCCATTAGTGCCCGAATTCCTGCTACTACTTTCTACCATTCAGTTTATTCATCTTATGAAACTAAAATTACAGCATCAAATTTAATATATATGACAAAATGTTTGACTTGTCATGTCCTATGCAGGGAAGCCTATTATAAAGGATCAGTCTTTTATATAACATAGGGTAGTTAAGAGCACTCAGGTTTGAACCCAGACTTTATCACTTGCTAGACATATGACCTTGAAATATGTGAACTAAATTTCTCTTAGGCTTCAGTTTTCACATCTGTAAAATGAGAATGGTAATAGTGTTTAACTCACAGGTTTGTTCTGAAGATTAAATGAGATAATATATATGAAGCATTTAATGTAGTTCCTTGCTCCCAGTTTGATAGCTACTGTAAAGGCTCTGTAGCGCACTAGTCCTGTGAGACTAGTTTATTAGAACATAAGCTCCATGAGAGTAGGGACTTGTTCAGGTTTGTTTACTATGGTGATTCAAATAGTCATCAAACATCTCCTAAATAAATTAAAAGATACAAAGTTTAAAAGTAAAATTAGTTTGGAAAATGCTGTAGGTTCTATTCTTCTCTTGGGAATCCACGATATACTTTAACAAATAAAAGGTGTTGAGAAGTACTATAAACAGGTACAGGTAACAAAACCTGCTGACAATTGTTAAGCAGTTTCCAAAAATGTTAACTACTCCTTTTATTTTTGAGTTTCTGCTAACGTTTAGAGTTGTATGCAATGCACATTGGAAAATGGTGTCTTGAAATATTGTATTTAAGAAAAATAAGATCAAAGATTTAAAATAATTTCTAGTAAGGATACTAGGTATGGATATGTGATAAAATATAAATTTTATTTGTAAAATATATCAAATTTTACATTGTTATATATAGTAATATGCTTAATAATTTAAGTGCTAGAAAAGGTATAAAAATCAAGCTTCTAGTTATTGACTTCTCTTCATATATGGAATCAATTATGCACATGCATAAGACAGAGCCAGGAAATACAGGAGCAAGCGGTTGTTGATCACTTCTGTAAAGGATTATGGGATAATGGCTGTAAGTGTCAGAGTACACACTGAATTAGGCTTTATGCTCAGTGATTTTTTTCTGGCTACCATCTGGCCCTTAAATATGGAATAAGTAGTGTTAATATATTTAACTTGTCTTATTGGGGTCATATAGCCAGATACTTTTTATTATAATGAATGTACTTCCTGTTCTGTCCTTTAATATTTCTATTTAAAGTTCTGTGGAAATGTCATACACTTAAAAGAAACTTCAGGATACAGAATAATAAGGAAGACATCCTCTTCTTTAGAAAGGTCATCTCCTGAGGATTATTTAAATCCTTCATGAAATGTAAAGAAAATCTTATAGGTTTCAGAAAGAAAAAAAACAGTATCCTCATCTCAGTACTTAGAACACAATTATTTTCTTAAGTATTGAGTTGTCCAGACTACTGATCACATAGAACACTTGTCAAACAGCAATACTAGCCATCACTCAATAATTTACCTTAATAGTTCCTAATGCCTCCTTTCTTTTTAAATTTATGTCCTAAGATTTGAAGCAGGAAAGGTTAGTCATCGATGGCTTTAATATTTAAATTATTTGGCAATTTTATATCCACTAAATGAAAATACAATACTTTTCATGAAAAAACTAATGATGCCTGTGAGGACATTTCCAAACATATAACTTCTATCAACAGTTAATCAGTTTTTCTCCTCTCAGGCTTGAATGTTTCTAAGAGAACATTTATCCACTGAAACTAAAAGGTAGTTATTTCCCCCTATGACTGCAAGAAGAAAGAAATAGTTAATGCAACTCTGTTTCATAATAAATTCCTAAAATTAAAAGTAAACTTTTTAATATCTTTGTTCATTCAAAATCCTGGAACTTTGCTAGATCATGATCCATCATACCATAGAGTTTAGTATAAGACTCTCTTGGATCCTATTCAAAGGTTGAAATACAAAAAGAGCCTTGTTGTATGTTGGCTTTTTGTCATGGACTCAGAAAAACGCATAATTGTGTGATCTCAATAGGAGGAAAATAATTGCTTCCAACTCATATTCCATGATTTGGTGAGAAAAGCTAGTTTTAACTATAATCTTTTTGTCAAAGATTAGAACTAACAGTTGCTTTCAGCAGTTGAGGTATACACCTTGACAACAAAACTACTTCCAGTAACAATGGTTAAGAAATTCTTGCAGAGTTCAAATCCTTGGTGTGGGCATAAGCAAAGAAAGGAAAGGAGAATAGCTTAATGGTAACTCTAACTTGAAATTTCATATTTGGAAGTAATTGGAGTTAAAATATCTACTGTGAAGCTAAATCCATACTTTTATTCAAAAGAAATAGATAAATGATAGACAAATTCTACAAAAATTAAGCAATTAGCTTAGAATTTTAAATAATATTTTAAAAATCTTATAGTTGTTTTCTTCCTATGAGGGTATAACTGCTTACAATTCCATGTTTGTTATAATTAAGTGCTACAGAACAATTTACTAAAAATTTATGTACTACAGTAGCTTGTGACAAAAATTAATGCTCAAATTTATTACACACTACAAATGTTACAGTGTATTTTCATTTGTACAAGTTTTCACTCTAGAAGAGAATATTCTGTCATATCATTCTTATCATTTACTGATACATTTTTCATAGTAGCTAGACAGACACCTGAGTTTTCCAGCAATCATATACTTATTTGTACTTTGCTAAAAGCGTCTATGTAATAAGCATACCTATGTAAACTGTGTCACTTCTGATATGTCAGAGGAATTAAATGTTGATCTCAGCTCTAAGAAATGAATTGTGAGACAAAAATAGTTTCCAGAATTGTCCCGATGATTCCTGAGCCATGCATGAAGTTGACTAATGACACAGCAATATGCCTTGACTAACCTAATCACTTACATATTTAATAATGACAAGAGAAAATGAGTGATATGAAAACATTTTCAACAAATGTCCCAAAATTGTATACCTCTTTCCCCCAAAACTGAATTGCCATACCTTGAGTTTTAATTATCTTTTTAGTTATTTAGTGTGGAAATACAAATATAATATAAATATATGTATCTATCTATACACACACACACACACACACAATTTCTCATACACTAGGAAGGAGTCACCCCTGATGAAAAAGGTGTTAACAGGTTATTAGGAAAAAATAAAAATTTATTTTCCTGGCAATATGATGATGTGAAGCAGTTTTTAATAAAATAGCACTGTTTATTAAGCATACTTTTCAAATTGTATCCCAGTTAGCCACAAATTGATATAAGTTATTCAAAAAACACCTAAAAACTATTTATTCCCTCTATCAACATTTTATTTCCAGAAGGTTCCTTCACTACCTAGTTACGTTCTCATCCTAAAATACTTCACACTGAATCACCAATTCCAAATCCTGTGCATTTAAATCACTGTTAATAAATAGTATTTATAATGAATTTTACACAATTATCAATTTTTTTTCCTATGTTATTCTTTGATACCAGGGTCCATGTTGACTATCTCTATTTAACTCATTCAAGCTTTTTATCTTTCTGCTTTGAGAAGCTGTGTAGTAAAAGTAAAAAATTTAGCCTTACCCAAAGAGTGATCTGGCTTTCACTCTCAGTTTCTGGGACATATCTATATCATAACTGACAGAGATGTCTTTGTTCAGGGTGGCAGCTGGCCACACCAGACAGTCTTGGGTTTGTCACACCAGAAAGGCCATGTAATTTAGGGTGGGAGCTTTGGATCACGCAGTATTAGGTGGCCTGGAGACTGAGTTCAACCATGTGGGCAATCAATCAATCAATCATGCTTGGTACATAAAATCTGTAAACACTGAAGCCTGGATAAATTTCCCTGGTTGGCAATACTCCGTGCATATTGTCACGTCAGTGCTGGGAGGGTAACACATACTGCCTTCTTGGGGAAGACAGAGGAAGCTTCAAATTTGGAACCCTCTGTGTGTCTTCCTCTGTCTTCCTATTTAATCTGTCTCCTTTGCTTGTAATAAACTGTTACTTTTAATACATAGCTTTCAATGAATACTATGAGTCCTTCTAGCAAACTATGGAATCTACGGGTGGTTTAGGAAACCACTTGAACTAAACCTTGCAGTTGGTGTCAGAAGTAAGGGCAGTCTGCAGAGAACTGTGTCCTCAAACATTGCAGTTTGGTTAACTCCCAGGCAGAAGTGTTTAGATGACACCTTAATTAAAAGGCAAACACAAAAACAAGCACACACACACACACACACACACACACCACTGGAAAACACCACACAGAAACTCAGTCTCAACATAAAAATGAACATCATAACAAATGATAGATCAACAAATATATTTCAGTAACGTACTTCCAGTGCCATGTGTGTTTGCTCTCAAGCCTCTTACACTATAAATAGATTTTAATAGTTAATTCAAGTGTTCATGCAAAATAATCTTAAATATAAGAGCAAAATCCTTAAATATAAAGTCTCTATAATGGAAAGTATTCAGGTATCAATTTCATGTCCTGATGCAAAGGAAATAATACATAGCAAAGTAGAAAATGCAATTAAATGTAACTCCTTATAATCTTTTCATGTTTTTAAAACACAAAGGATAGTTTCTTTCATCAGTTCTCTGAAGACATCATTTTCAGACCTTGCTTCATTACAATATTATTCTTGTAGATGCATCCACATTTGTCAACACCAACATTAAAATGAAGTATTTGTAATTCTTAGTTCCAAATTTAGCTCATATAGTGCAGAACAAAACAATATTTCTGAAACCTGATCAGAGTAGAATGATATTTCTCTAATCAGAAAGAGAAGAGAACCATTAAATGGTTATGAATATCATTTTATGAAAAGTATGACACAGCATTAAAACAGAAGAATTAAAATTGGAATTTTAAAGTAAAGTAAAAAAAAATTCTATTTACTCTGTTTCCATTGATATTCTCTTGCATTATCATCTACTGCAGTGACCTTGATCAAATCAGTGTACATTAGAACCACTGGTGAGTTTTTGGTTCCCAGATCCTAACCCAAGATATTCTGAATTGGCAGATTGGGTAGGATCCCGGGTTTCTATATTTTAAGAAGCTCTATAAATGATTCTCCTGAATATCAAAATTTAAGGACTACTGATCAACTAAGTAAAGATTCCTAAAGACTGGACCTAGCACATTGCTTGGCACTAAATAAATGTTTATGGAATTTAATTGTATTCTAGGAGTTAAAATTTTCAGCATTGGGGCCTCCCTGGTGGCGCAGTGGTTGAGAGTCCGCCTGCCGATGCAGGGGATACGGGTTCGTGCCCCGGTCTGGGAGGATCCCATATGCCGCGGAGCGGCTGGGCCCGTGAGCCATGGCCGCTGGGCCTGCGCATCCAGAGCCTGTGCTCCGCAACGGGAGAGGCCACAACAGTGAGAGGCCCGCATACCGCAAAAAAAAAAAAAGAAAATTTTCAGCATTGTACCATTTAAATAACTATGATTGTTTACATAATTTTTGTGATTTTTGTCAGGTAATATATGTGTTTAAATTATTTCTATGACAATTGCTTTGTTTGACAGTATCTTTTGCTGAATTCATTATCAGAAAAAGCTCTCGCTAGTTGTTCTGAATGTTCTAAAGTTTCTTCTGACAATATTTAAATTAGAGGTTTTTTCAGCAGAAACATTTTTAACATAATTGTATGAGTGTGAAAATTTATTTCTTCACATATTTTAAAATAATGCAAGGGTAAAGACATGGAGATCACCTTCCTCCCCACAGATACACCAGAAATACAGCTACACGTGGAACAACTCCTACAGAACACCTACTGAATGCTGGCAGAAGACCTCAGACCTCCCAAAAGTCAAGAAACTCCCCACGTACCTGAGTGGGGTAAAGCGGAGAGATTCCCACACAGAGGATCGGTGCCAACCTGCACTCACCAGCCTGAGAGGCTTGTCTGCTTGCCCGCCGGGGCGGGCGGCGCTGGGAGATGAGGCTCGGACTTCAGTCGGAGCGCAGGGAGAGGACTGGGGCTGGCGGCGTAAACACAGCCTGAAGGGGCTAATGCACCACAGCTAGCCGGGAGGGAGTCCGGAGAAATGTCTGGACCTGCCGAAGAGGCAAGAGACTTTTTCTTCCCTCTTGGTTTCCTGGTGCGTGAGGAGAGGGGATTAAGAGCGCTGCTTAAAGGAGCTCCAGAGACGGGCGCGAGCCACGGCTGAAAGCGCAGAACCCAGAGACGGGCGTGGGACGCTGGGGCTGCTGCTGCCGCCGCCAAGAGGCATGTGTGCGAGTGCAGGTCACTGTCCACACCCCCCTTTCAGGGAGGCTGTGCAGCCCATCACTGCCGGGATCCCGGGACCCAGGGATGGATTCCCTGGGAGAACGCACGGCGCGCGTCGGGCTGGTGCAACGTCACGCCGGCCTCTGCCGCTGCATGCTCGCCCCACACTCCGTGCCCCTCCCTCCCTCCCGGCCTGAGTGAGCCAGAGTTCCTGAAGCGGCTGCTCCTTTAACCCTGTCCTGTCTGAGTGAAGAACAAACGCCCTCCGGCGACCTACACGGAGAGACGAGGCCAAATCCAAAGCTGAGAACCGGGAGCTCTGAGAACAAAGAAGACAAAGGGAAATCTCTCCCAGCAGGCTCAGAAGCTGCGGATTAAAGCTCCACAATCAACTTGATGTACCCTGCATCTGTGGAATACATGAATAGACAACGAATCATCCCAAATTGAGGAGCCAGGAGTCAGTGCTGTGCCTCTGAGGTGGGAGAGCCAACTTCAGGACACTGGTCCACAAGAGACCTCCCAGCTCCACATAATATCAAACGGCGAAAATCTTCCAGAGATCTTCATCTCAACACCAGCACCCAGCTTCACTCAACGACCAGCAAGCTACAGTGCTGGACACCCTATGCCAAACAACTAGCAAGACAGGAACACAATGCCACCGATTAGCAGAGAGGCTGCCTAAAATAATAAAAAGTCCACAGACACCCCAAAACACACCACCAGACGTGGAACTGCCCACCAGAAAGACAAGATCCAGCCTCATCCACCAGAACACAGGCACTAGTCCCCTCCACCAGGAAGCCTACACAACCCACTGAACCAACCTTAGCCACTGGGGACAGACACCAAAAACAACGGGAACTACGAACCTGCAGCCTGTGAAAAGGAGACACCAAACACAGTAAGATAAGCAAAATGAGAAGACAGAAAAACACACAGCAGGAGAAGGAGCAAGATAAAAACCCACCAGACCTAACAAATGAAGAGGAAATAGTCAGTCTACCTGAAAAAGAATTCAGAATAATAATAGTAAAGATGATTCAAAATCTTGGAAATAGAATAGACAAAATGCAAGAAACAGTTAACAAGGACCTAGAAGAACTAAAGATGAATCAAGCAATGATTAAAAACACAACAAGTGAAATGAAAAACACTCCAGATGTGATCAATAGCAGAATAACTGAGGCAGAAGAACGGATAAGTGACTTGGAAGATAAAATAGTGGAAATAACTACTGCAGAGGAGAAGAAAGAAAAAAGAGTGAAAAGAACTGAGGACAGTCTAAGAGACCTCTGGGACAACATTAAACGCACCAACATTCGAATTATAGGGGTTCCAGAAGAACAAGAGAAAAAGAAAGGGACTGAGAAAATATTTGAATAGATTATAGATGAAAACTTCCCTAATATGGGAAAGGAAATAGTCAGTCAAGTCCAGGAGGCACAGAGAGTCCCATACAGGATAAATCCAAGGAGAAATATGCCAAGACACATATTAATCAAACTGTCAAAAATTAAATACAAAGAAAACATATTAAAAGCTGCAAGGGAAAAACAACAAATAACACACAAGGGAATCCCCATAAGGTTAACAGCTGAACTTTCAGCAGAAATTCTGCAAGCCAGAAGGGACTGGCAGGACATATTTAAAGTGATGAAGGAGAAAAACCTGCAAGCAAGATTACTCTACCCAGCAAGGATCTCATTCAGATTTGATGGAGAAATTAAAACGTTTACAGAAAAGCAAAAGCTGAGAGAGTTCAGCACCACCAAACCAGCTTTACAACAAATGCTAAAGGAACTTCTGTAGGCAAGAAACACAACAGAAGGAAAAGACCTACAATAATGAAACCAAAACAATTAAGAAAATGGGAATAGGAACATACATATCGATAATTACCTTAAATGTAAATGGACTAAATGCTCCCACCAAAAGACACAGAATGGCTGAATGGATACAAAAACAAGACCCATATATATGCTGTCTACAAGAGACCCACTTCAGACCTAGAGACACATACAGACTGAAAGTAAGGGGATGGAAAAAGATATTCCATGCAAATGGAATCCAAAAGGAAGCTGGAGTAGCAATTCTCATATCAGACAAAATAGACTTTAAAATAAAGACTACTAGAAGAGAAAAGAAGAACACTACATAATAATCAAGGGATCGATCCAAGAAGAAGATATGACAATTGTAAATATTTATGCACCCAACATAGGACCACCTCAATATATAAGGCAAATACTAACAGCTATAAAAGGGGAAATTGACAGTAACACAATCATAGTAGGGGACTTCAACACCCCACTTTCACCAATGGACAGATCATCCAAAATGAAAATAATTAAGGAAACATAAGCTTTAAATGATACATTAAACAAGATGGACTTATTTGATATTTATAGGATATTCCATCCAAAAACAACAGAATACACATTTTTCTCAAGTGCTCATGGAACATTCTCCAGGATAGATCATATCTTGGGTCACAAATCAAGCCTTGGTAAATTTAAGAAAATTGAAATTGTATCAAGTATCTTTTCTGATCACAATGCTAGGAGACTAGATATCAATTACAGGAAAAGAGCTGTAAAAAAAAAACAAACACATGGAGGCTAAACAATACACTACTTAATAACGAAGTGATCATGAAGAAATCAAAGAGGAAATCAAAAAATACCTAGAAACAAATGACAATGGAGACACGATGACCCAAAACCTATGGGATGCAGCAAAAGCAGTTCTAAGGGGGAAGTTTATAGCAATACAATCCCACCTTAAGAAGCAGGAAACATCTCAAATAAATAACCTAACTTTGCACCTAAAGCAATTACAGAAAGAAGAACAAAAACAACCCAAAGTTAGCAGAAGGAAAGAAATCATAAAAATCAGATCAGAAATAAATGAAAAAGAAATGAAGGAAATGATAGCAATGATCAATAAAACTAAAAGCTGGTTCTTTGAGAAGATAAACAAAATTGATAAACCATTAGCCAGACTCATCAAGAAAAAAAGGGAGAAGACTCAAATCAATAGAATTAGAAATGAAAAAGGAGAGGTAACAACTGACACTGCAGAAATACAAAAGATCATGAGAGATTACTACAAGCAACTCTATGCCAATAAAATGGACAACCTGAAAGAAATGGACAAATACTTAGAAATGCACAACCTGCCAAGACTGAATCAGGAAGAAATAGAAAATATGAACAGACCAATCACAAGCACTGAAATTGAAACTGTGATTAAAAATCTTCCAACAAACAAAAGCCCAGGACCAGATGGCTTCACAGGCGAATTCTATCAAACATTTAGAGAAGAACTAACACCTATCCTTCTCACACTCTTCCAAAATATAGTAGAGGAAGGAACACTCCCAAACTCATTGTACGAGGCCACCATCACCTTGATAGCAAAAGCAGGCAAGGATGTCACAAAGAAAGAAAACTACAGGCCAATATCACTGATGAACATAGATGCAAAAATCCTCAACAAAATACTAGCAAACAGAATCCAACAGCACATTAAAAGGATGATACACCATGATCAAGTGGGGTTCATTCCAGGAATGCAAGGATTTTTCAATATATGCAAATCAATCAACGTGATACACCATATTAACAAATTGAAGGGGAAAAACCATATGATCATCTCAATAGATGCAGAGAAAGCTTTCGACAAAATTCAACACCCATTTATGATAAAAACCCTGCAGAAAATAGGCATAGAGGGAACTTTCCTCAACATAATAAAGGCCATATATGACAAACCCACAGTCAGCATCATCCTCAATGGTGAGAAACTGAAAACATTTACACTAAGATCAGGAACAAGACAAGGTTGTCCACTCTCACCACTACTATTCAACATAGTTTTGGAAGTTTTAGCCCCAGCAATCAGAGAAGAAAAGGAAATAAAAGGAATCCAAACCGGAAAAGAAGAAGTAAAGCTGTCACTGTTTGCAGATGACATGATACTATATAGTGAGAATCCTAAAGATGTTACCAGAAAACTACTAGAGCTAGTCAATGAATTTGGTAAAGTAGCAGGATACAAAATTAATGCACAGAAATCTCTGGCATTCCTATACACTAATGATGAAAAATCTGAAAGTGAAATCAAGAAAACACCCCCATTGACCATTGCAACAAAAAGAATAAAATATCTAGGAAGAAACCTACCTAAGGAGACAAAAGACCTGTATGCAGAAAATTTTAAGACACTGATGAAGGAAATTAAAGATCATACAAATAGATGGAGAGATATACGAGGTTCTTGGATTGGAAGAATCAATATTGTGAAAATGACTCTACTACCCAAAGCAATCTACAGATTCAATGCAATCCCTATCAAACTACCACTGGCATTTTTCACAGAACTAGAACAAAAAATTTCAAAATTTGTATGGAAACACAAAAGACCCCGAATAGCCAAAGCAATCTTGAGAACGAAAAATGGAGCTGGAGGAATCAGGCTCCCTGACTTCAGACTATACTACAAACCTACAGTAATCAAGACAGTATGGTACTGGCACAAAAACAGAAAGATAGATCAATGGAACAGGATAGAAAGCCCAGAGATAAACCCACGCACATATAGTCACCTTATCTTTGATAAAGGAGGCAGGAATATACAGTGGAGAAGACAGCCTCTTCAATAAGTGGTGCTGGGAAAACTGGACAGGTACGTGTAAAAGTATGAAATTAGAACACTCCCTAACACCATACACAAAAATAAACTCAATGGGTTAAAGACCTAAAGGTAAGGCCAGACACTCTAAAACTCTTAGAGGAAAACATAGGCAGAACACTCTATGACATAAATCACAGCAAGATCATTTTGGACCCACCTCCTAGAAGAATGGAAATAAAAACAAAAATAAACAAATGGGACCTAATGAAACTTAAAAGCTTTTGCACAGCAAAGGAAACCATAAGCAAGACCAAAAGACAACCCTCAGAATGGGAGAAAATATTTGCAAATGAAGCAACTGACAAAGGATTAATCTCCAAAATTTACAAGCAGCTCAATAACAAAAAAACAAAGAACTCAATCCAAAAATGGGCAGAAGACCTAAACAGACATTTCTCCAAAGAAGATATACAGATTGCCAACAAACACATGAAAGAATGTCCAACATCACTAGTCATTAGAGAAATGCAAATCAAAACTACAATGAGATATCATCTCACACCGGTCAGAATGGCCATCATCAAAAAATCTAGAAACAATAAATGCTGGAGAGGGTGTGGAGAAAAGGGAACACTCTTGCACTGTTGGTGGGAATGTAAATTGATACAGCCACTATGGAGAACAGTATGGAGGTTCCTTAAAAACCTATAAATAGAATTACCATACGACCCAGAAATCCCACTACTGGGCACATACCCTGAGAAAACCATAATGCAAAAAGAGTCATGTACCAAAATGTTCATTGCAGCTCTATTTACAATAGCCAGGACATGGAAGCAACCTAAGTGTCCATCATCGGATGAATGGATCAAAAAGATGTGGCACATATATACGATGGAATATTACTCAGCCATAAAAAGAAACGAAATTGAGATATTTGTAGTGAGGTGGATGGACCTAGAATCTGTCATACAGAGTGAAGTAAGTCAGAAAGAGAAAAACAAATACCATATGCTAACACATATATATGGAATCTAAGAAAGAAAAAAAAAGATCATGAAGAACCTAGGGGTAAGATGGGAATAAAGACAGAGACCTACTAGGCAATGGACTTGAGGATATGGGGATGGGGAAGGGTAAGCTGTGACAAAGTGAGAGAGTGGCATGGACATGTATACACTACCAAATGTAAAATAGATGACAGCTAGTGGGAAGCAGCTGCATAGCACAGGGAGATCAGCTCAGTGGTTTTTGACCACCTAGAGTGGTGGGACAGGGGGGGTGGGAGGGAGGGAGACGGAATTGGGAAGAGATATGGGGATATATGTATATGTATAACTGATTCACTTCGTTATAAAGCAGAAACTAACACACCATTGTAAAGCAATTATACTCCAATAAAGATGTTAAAAAAATAATAAGATCCAAGGTCACTGCATGAATTGTTTGACATCATGCAGTTGCTAGCAGCAGATCGGGGAAGTGAACTGAATTTCTTAGATTCCTAATTTCATGGTTTTTTTAAGATCCCCAAGGATGCTGCACTTTGGATATCTGACTTTTCATGGATAATCTTCCTTCAAGTGTACACAGAGGGAAGAAAATAACAACATTTAAATCCTAAACAATCTTTTTATTATTAAACTAAACACGGTTTGATTCGAAACCAAGCACACTACACTTTATTTCAATGTGACATCTAAAGAAAATAAGTTAGTTTCTCAAAGTAGTTTATTGAGAACAAAGTATCATCTTATCAGCCCAGCTGTTCACGGTGTGGACAGAACATTAAATACTCAGATTTCAAACACTAACATAGTGGAGGAGACAGTGGATATATACTCTAAACGTCAATCACTCTATATCAGAATAAATTGCCTATTCTGAGCTGTCAAATCCAGAACAAGATGGAAAAAATTTCAAGCCAGTTATGCAACTACAATAGGAGTATAAAATCTCAAGCAAACACTTAAAAATGAAAGTAATGTGATATGTAAACATGGACAACAATCTCAGCTGAGTAAGAAAGCATAACTCAGGAAGGAAAAAAAATTACATGTGCTCTATGAAATAAGATTGCGTATTAAGAAATTGAATTCTGAAAAATCAGTATTTTTAGATGAGAAGCTAAACAACGAAACAGGATGAAAAGAGAAACTGTACCTACAGACACAAAATGTGTCCCAAAACAACCAATAAAGAAATAAATAAAATCAGAGACAAGAGGGAACAAAATATATGTGGCTGAAAGTTGAGTTACTAACATAGTGGAAAGACAAATAACTAAGGTACATGCATACAGAAAAAGAAAGAGACTTTACAAATTAGAGAGGAAGTAATAAATAGGGAGGTCAAACACTGTCCAATATAAAAATAAAGCATTCCTGAAGTAATAATCTGAACAAATGAAATTGAAGATTACCCAAACTAAAAGATTTTTTTCTTAATGTAAAGAAGCCACCATATTGCAAGAAAAAAAAAAGTTATGTAGAATGCTCAATCACTGGTACATGTCTCAGTTAGGTTATTGAACTTCAAGGATAAAGATGTAGTTCTTCAGCAAACCAGGAAGACTGAATACAGCTCCTGGGGGACATGTTGGAGGCAAAAGTTCTGGTAAATATATTCTAGACATTTTCACAGTAACAATCAATGGAGTAATATCTATATATGGAGAAATATATCCAGTCAAAATGTCATTAAACTATAAAAGCAAGAGTAAAAGATTCCCAAATATATATGTTTAAAATCAAGATATATAATACCTGTTATATCTATATTGTGGGGTGGTGGCAGTTGATGAGAAAATTCAGTCAACTTAGGGATCAAAATGAAGACACTGGGAATAGAGAAGCTAAGGAAAAAGGATTGGTGGTGGGCACAGAGTTGATGTGATATAAATATATAAAAATAATGATTATAAATCAGAATGTAAAATATATAGACTTTCATAATGTAAAAATAATAATGCTTATAAAAATAAGGAGGTTAATAAAAGGAGATTGAAGAAAGATTAAGAATGCTTAAATTTCTGAATATGTCTGAAGTTTTTATATATTGTTAAAAAATACAGGTCTCCAGCCTTTTAATTTTTCTTATCATTAATTGAACTAATTAATTTCTTTTTTTTAGACAGAGAAATCTTTTATGAGAAAAAAATCTATTGTGGTCAAGAAAACTAACCAATTCATTAACTTTTATTTTTACATTAAAATTGTTAATTTAATCAAATTTTAATTTAATATATTTGATGTAGCATATTTAATAAGACCTTTTTTGAAATGAATATATGCATTATTTGAGTTAACTTATCTTACCAATTTTATTGAGGTTTAACTGATAAAAAATAAGCTGCACATATTTAAAGTGTATTATATGATATATATTAATATATATTTTGACAAACCTGTGAAACCATCACCAGAACCAAAATAGAGAACATGTCTATCACCCTATGTTTCTGCACACTGCTTGGTGATTCCTTCCTCCCAATGCTCCTCATTCCCAGGTGATCTGCTCTCTGTCAATATATATTGGTTTGTATTTTCTAGAACTCAGTGTAAATGAAATCAAGCATCATGCATTCTTTTCTCTGTCTGGCTTCTCTCACTAAGGATAATTATTTTGATGTTCAAACATGTTATTGTTAGCCTATAGTTCATTCCTTTTACAGAATACCATAGTGTTTCTCTATTCACCTATTTGTGGACATTTGGCTTGTTTCTAGTTCTGGGCTACAATAACCAAAGATGCTGCGAATGTGTATATTAGTCTTTGAATAGACTAAAGGCTTCATTTCTCATTGGTAAACATCTAGGAGTGGAATGATGGGATCATAATGATATGTGAATTTTAAATGCTTAAAAAATCCACCAAACTGTTAGCCACAGATGTTGTACCCTTTTACATCCCCAACAGCACAGTATGTGAGTTCCATCTCCTATTCACATTTGCCAGCACTTGGTGTGGTCCGTCATTTTAATAGTAGCCACTGATAACAAGTGTGTAGTGGTATATCATTGTGGTTTTAATTTGTATTTCCCTGGTGAGTAATAACGTTGAGTAAACTTTCATGTGATTATTTGCCATCCATGTATCTTCTCTGGTGAAGTGTCTACTCAAATCTTGCTCATATTTTATTAGGTTGTTTTCTCATTGTTGAGTTGAGAATTCTTCACACACCCTGGATTTGCAACTATTTTCTTCCAGTCTGTGGCATGTCTTTTCATTCTCTTAACAGTGTCTTTTAAAGAAGATAAGTTTTTTTAAAAAATATAATGTCCAATTTATCTTTTATTAATGGATTGTGTTTTGCTTGCTGATTCTAATAAATCATAAAACTATAAAACTTGTAGAAGAAAATCTTTGTAACAATTGATTAGGCAAAAATTTCTTAAATATAACACCCAAAACACAATTCATAAAAAAAGAAAGAATAAATAGAATTATCAAAATTTAAAAAAAAATCTGCTGAAAGACATAAAAGAATGACAAATCAAAGACTGAGACAAAACATTTGCAAGTCATATATTTGATAAAAGATGTGTATCCAGAATATGTAAAGAATTTTCAAAACCCAATAATAAGAAAATGACTTAATGAGAACTTCATAAGATTTGAATAAACACTTCACCAAAAAAGATATATGGATGGCAAGCAATCATATGAAATACTAAACATTATTACTCATAAGGAAAACAAAAATGCAAATTCATGATAAATTTTGTGTTATTTTTTGTTTGTGGAGCAAAGGATGCACTGAAGTTCATTTCTTAGGTTATGGAAATCCATTTATTATGGTATATTTTATTGAAAAAATTATTCTTTCTCCACTAAATTGTCTTTACACATTTGCCAATAATGAGTTGTCCCATATACATGTGGATTTATCTATATTCTGTTCCACTAATCTATTAGTCTATTTTTACATGAATACCTGTCGTTACAATAAGCCTTGAGATCAGGTAGTGTTAAGTCATCCAACATTGTTCTTTTTCAAAGTTGTTCTGGCTATTGTAGTTCCTTTGTATTTCCATAAAAACTTTAGAATCAGCTTGTTGATGTTTACCAAAAATAAATCTAGAATTTCAAATGAGCTTACTTGAATCTATAGATCCAATTGGTGACAACTGAAATCTTAGCAATGTTTAATCTCATAATTCATGAACACATTTCTCTTTCCATTTATTTAGATCTTAAATTTCTCTCAGTAATATTTTATACTTTTGTTGTGTAGTTCCTTCTCTTCTGTTTTGAAATTTTCCCTATATCATACAGTAGCATCACATTTTAAAATGCTATTGTAAATGGGATTCTTTTCTAATTTCATCTTCTGTGTATTTGTTGATCATACATAGAATTACAATTAATTTTGCATATTGACATTTTATCCTGCAACCTTGCTAAACTCACTTATTCTAGTATATTTAGTAGACTTCGTTAGATTCTTTACTTAGACAATCACATCATCTGTGAATAAAGCCATTAGATTTATTTCTTTCCAACATAGATGCCATTTACTTCTTTGCCTTGCCTTGTTGTATTAGTTAGAATCTCCAGTATGATGATGAACAGACCTGGTAAGAAAAGACATCCTTGCCTCTTTCTTAAGAAAGAAATCACACAGTTTTTTCCAATTAAGTATGACATTTTTCCCATTAAGTAGGACATTAACTCTGTTTTATTTTACCAGGATTAGGAAGTTCCCTTCTATCGTTACTTTTTTTTTTTTCAGGAAAAGTTGTTGGATTTCAACAAATACTTTTTCTACATTTATTGAAAGAAGCATATGATTTTTCTTCTTTAATTTGTTAAGATGGTAAATATATTGATTGATTTTTGAGTGTGGAACCAACTTTGCCTTCTCAGGATAAGCCACACATCATCATAATGTAATATGATTTTTATATATTGCTGGATTCAATTACTATAATTTTGTTTAGAATTTGTGTTCATGTTCACAAGGGATATCAGCCTGTAGTTTTTATTTTCTTCTACTATTATAGTCTGTTTTTTGTGGGGTTTTTTGTTTTTACTTTTTTTTCTTTTTTCCCTGTTTTTTATTTTTTTATTGGAGTATAATTACTTTACAATGTTGTGTAAGTTTCTGCTGTACAATGAAGTGAAATAGCTATATGTATACCTATATCCCCTTCCTCTTGGACCTCCCTCCCACTGTCCTTCCATCGCACCCATCTAAGTTGTCACAGAGCACTGAGCTAAGCGCCCTGTGCTATATAGCAGGTTTCTACTAGCTATCTATTTTACACATGGTAGTGTATTTATGTTAAATCTAATCTCCCAATTCGTCCCACACACCTATTCCCCCACTGTGTCCACATGTCTGTTCTCTATGTCTATATCTCCATTCCTGCCCTGCAAATAAGTTGATCTGTACCATTTTTCTAGATTCCACATATGTGCATTAATATATGATATGTTTTTCTCTTGCTGGCTTACTTCACTCTGTATGACAGACTCTAGGTCCATCCACATCTCTACATAAGACTAAATTTTGTTCCTTTTTATGGCTGAGTAATATTCCATTGTATATATGTACCACATCTTCTTTATCCATTTATCAGTTGTTCGACATTTAGGTTGTTTTCATGTCCTTGCTATTGTAAATAGTGTTGCAATGAACACTGGGGGTACATGTGTCCTTTTGAATTATGGTTTTCTCAGGGTATATGCCCAGTAGTGGGATTGCTGGGTCATACGGTAGTTCTATTTTTAGCTTTTTAAAGAACCTCCATACTGTTCTCCATAGTGGCTGTATCAATTTACATTCCCACCAACAGTGCAAGAGGGTTCCATTTTCTCCACACCCTCTCCAGCAAACAAAATCCAACAACATATTAAAAGAATCATACACCATGATCAAATGGGATTTATCCCAGGTATGCAAGTATTCTTCAATATACGCAAATCAATCTATGTGATACACCATACTAACAAATTAAGGAATAAAAACCATATGATCATCTCAATAGATGCAGAAAAAGCTTTTGACAAAATTCAACACTCATTTATGATAAAAACTCTCCAGAAAATGGGCATACAGGGAACCTACCCTCAACATAATAAAGGCCATATGTGGCCTTTCTCAATGGTGAAAAACATCACCACAGCAAACATCATTCTCAATGGTGAAAAACTGAAAGCATTTCCACTAAGATCAGGAATAAGGCAAGGATGTCCTCTCTCGCCACTCTTATTCAACATAGTTTTGGAAGTCCTAGCCATGGCAATGGAGAATAAAAAGAAATAAAAGGAATCCAAATTGAAATAGAAGATGAAAAACTGTCACTGTTTGCAGATGACATTACACATAGAAAATCCTAAAGATGCTACCAGAAAACTACTAGAGCTCATCAATGAATTCAGTAAGGGTGCAGGATACAAATTAATACACAGAAATCTCTTGCATTCCTAACAACAAACAATCAGGAAGGGAAATTAAGGAAACAATCTCATTTACCACCACAATAAAAAGAATAAAATAACCAGGAATAAACCTACTTAAGGAGGTAAAAGATTTGTACTCAGAAAACTATAAAAACTGATCAAAGAAATTAAAGATGACATAAACAGATGGAGAAATATATCATGTTCTTGGACTGCAAGAATCAATATTGTGAAACTGACTACACTACCCAAGCAATCTACAAATTCAATGCAATCCCTATCAAACTACCAATGGCATTCTTCACAGAATTAGAACAAAAAATTTCACAATTTTTATGGAAACTCAAAAGAGCTTGAAGAGCCAAAGCAATCTTGAGAAAGAAAAACAGAACTGGAAGAATCAGGCTCCCCGACTTCAAACTATACTACAAAGCTACAGTAATCAAGACAGTATGGTACTGGCACAGAAACAGAAATATAGATCAATGGGACAGTATAGAAAGCCCAGAGACAAACCCACGCATATATGGTCACCTAATTTATGACAAAGGAGGCAAGAACATACAATGGAGAAAAGACAGCCTCTTCAGTAAGTGGTGCTGGGAAAACCTGACAGCTACATGTAAAAGAATGAAATTAGAACACTACCTAACACCATACACAAAAATAAACTCAAAATGGATTAAAGACCTAAATGTAAGACCAGACACTATAAAACTCTTAGAGGAAAACAGGAAAAACACTCTTTGACATAAACCATAGCAAGATCTTTTTTGACCCACCTCCTAGAGTAATGAAAAGCAAAAGAAAAAGACAAACGGGACCTAATGAAACTTAAAAGCTTTTGTACAGAAAAGGAAACCATAAACAAGATGAAAAGACAACCCTCAGAATGGGAGAAAATATTTGCAAATGAAGCAATGGACAAAGGATTAATCTCAAAAATATATAAACAGCTCATGGAGCTCAATATCAAAAAAAAAAAACCCAACCTAGTTAAAAAATGGGCAGAAGACCTAAATAGATATTTCACCAAAGAAGACATACAGATAGCTAAGAGACACATGAAAAGGTGCTCAACATCACTACTTATTAGAGGAATGCAAATCAAAACTACAATGAGGTATCACCTCACACCAGTCAGAATGGTCATCATCAAAAAATCTACAAACAATAAATATAGTCTGTTTTCTGTATCAGAGTAATACTTGTATTGTACACTGACTTGGAAATAATTCCCTTACTTTTAAGTGTTCTGAAAGAACTTGTGTATAACATGACCTAATTTTTTATTGAGGTTTAGTTGATTTACAATATTATATTAGTTCCAGGTGTACAAGTTAGTGATTCAAAATTTTTATAGATTATACTCCATTTAAAGTTCTATAAAATATTGGCTATATATCCTGTGCTGTACAATATATCCTTGTAGCTTATTTAACTTATACATAGCAGTTTGTACCTCTTAATCGTCTACCCCTATCATGCCCCTCCCCATTTCCCTCTCCGAATGATAACCACTAGTTTGTTCTCTATATCTGTGTCTGTTTTTGTTTTGTTATATTCATTTGTTTGTTTTATTTCTTAGATTCCACATATAACTGAAAACATACAGCATTTGTCCTTCTCTGTCTTATTTAACCAAGCATAATACCCTCCAGGTCTTTCCATGTTGTTGCAAATGGCAAAATTTTATCCTTTTTATGGCTGAGTAGTATTCCATTGTGTGTGTGTGTGTATGTGTGTGTATGTGTGTGTATATATACAATATATGTATGTGTGTGTATATATATATATACATATATATATATATATACACACATATATACACCACATCTTTATACATTCATCAGTGGATAGATACAGGTTGCTTTCATATCTTGACAATTGTAAACAATGCTGCTATGAATACTAGGGTGCATTTATCTTTTCTAATTAGTGTTTTTGTTTTCTTTGGATATATATCCACAAGTGGAATTGCTGGACTATATGATATTATAGTTCTATTTTTAGTTTTTTGAGACATCTTCATACTGTTTTCCACAGTGGTTGCACAAATTTAGATTCCCACCAACAGTACACAAATGTTCCTTGTTCCCCACATCCTCACCAGTATTTGCTTTTTGTGGTCTTTTTTTTTTTTTTTGCGGTACACGGGCCTCTCACTGTTGTGGCCTCTCCCGTTGCGGAGCACAGCCTCCGGATGCGCAGGCTCAAAGGCCATGGCTCACGGGCCCAGACGCTCCACAGCATGTGGGATCCTCCTGGACCCGGGCACAAACCCATGTCCCCTGCATCGGCAGGTGGACTCTCAACGACTGTGCCACCAGGGAAGCCCTTTTGTGGTCTGTTTGATGATAGCCATTCTGACAGATGTAAGGTGATAGTTCATTGCAGTTTTGATCTGCATATCTCTGATGATTAGCAACATTGAGCAACTTTTCATGTGCCTGTTGGCCATCTGTATGTCTTTTTTTGGAAAAATGTCTATTCAGGTCTTCTGCCCATTTTTTAATTGGTTTGTTTAAGTTATATGAGGTGTTTATATATTTTGGATATTATCCCTTATGTGTCTTACAGAAGTCTGTTGCATTTCTATACACTAACAACAAATTAACAGAAAGAGAAATTAAGAAAATAATATTTACCATCACATCAAAAATAATAAAACACCTAGGAATAAATCTAACTAAGGAAATAAAAGACCTGTACTTGGAAAACTATTAGACAGTGATGAAAGAAATTGAAAACGACACAAACAGATGGAAAGATACATCATGTTTATGGATTGGAAGAATTAATATTGTTAAAATAATCACAGTACCCAAGGCATCCCACAGATTCAATGCAATCCCTATCAAAGTATCAATGGCATTTTTCACAGAACTAGAACAAATATCTCTAAAATTAGTATGGAAACACAAAAGACCCTGAATTCTCAAAGCAATCTTGAGAAAAAAGAAAAAAGCTGGAGGTATCATGCTTCCTGACTTAAGAATACACTACAATGCTAAGTAATCAAGACAGTATGGTACTGGCACAAAAACAGACACATAGATCAATGGAACAGAATAGAAAGCCCAGGAAGAAACCCACACCTTATGGTCAATTAATCTATGACAAAGGAGGCAAGAATATTCAATGGGGAAAAGACAGTCTCTTCAGTAAGGGGTTCTGGGAAAACTGGAGAGCTACAGGTAAAAGAATGAAATTCTCTAAAACCATATACAAAAATAAACTCAATGTGGATTAAAAATCTAAATATAAGACCAAAACCCATAAAACTCCTAGAAGAGAACATAGGCAGAACACTATTTGACAAATCTAGCAACATTTTTTTGGACCCATCTCCTAAGGCAAAGGAAACAAAAGCAAAAATAAACAAGTGGGACTTAATTAAACTTAAAAGTTTTTGTACAGCAAAGAAAACCACTGAAAAAACAAAAAGACAACCTACTGAAAGGGAGAAAATATTTGCAAATATGATCTAATGTTGATTTAAATATTTATGAACATATATTTATCTCTTTTCATCTCTCAATACATATATACATTAATATCAATCTAAAAATATTGATACTAATTGATGGGTGTTAGGAATTCAGGTGATTTGTTTCTATTTTTCATATGTTTATGCATTGATTGTGTGTTTTATAAACACTATAAGGGACTTAAAAAGTCTATAAAATTATATTCTGTAATTAAATAAATGGATATTGTCAGCACTTTACATTGATTACTAGGGAACCATGTTTTTCAACATGTTTTCTGAGAGTCACCAAATTATTCTGAGTCCTTTAAATTGGTCATCAGTAAGTATGATTGTTTCTGGGGATTAACAGTAAATTCAAAATTTTCACTTATGTTTACCAAGTTGAAATGTAGATTAGTAACTGTTTTCAAAAAATATTATTTTATTAATAACCATTATATTCCTAAGGGTTGAGCATGCAATGCAAGGACTATTCTGGTCAGTAAACCTCAGGTTTGTTTCAGCTATCAGGACACAATTCATTCCAAGCCAAGTTATTTTCAAGATTTTTAATAAATTTACAATAACTAAACGTGAAATAATCTCCAATCCCCATTTCACAAAAAATAGAATGATGGTGTAAGAATGGTTTATTATAATATTGATATATAAAAGATAATGATATATGTGCTTAAAATATAGAATATCATTAAATACACAGAGTGACCATCACTTCAGTTTGAATATAAAATGTGAATTTGTGAGTACTCAATCAACTGTTTATCATATGAGAAAATTTAAATAATATTTTATAAAAAAGACTTTTTCCTTTAGAGAAGGAAAATGAAATGTTTTTATTATTCCATTGTCAGGGAAGCTGATGATGCCTAATATTTTGCTCCTTCCCAGAAATGACTTGCTTGGGGTATCACCTAATGATGATCTGGGAATGGAAATTTTTATTTTGTTATTTTTTTAAGCTAGAAGACTGCCATCTAAAATTTGCCATTTTTTTCTTTCTTTAAAAAGGGAGATGCAGGGCTTCCCTGGTGGCGCAGTGGTTGAAAGTCCACCTGCCGATGCAGGGGACACGGGTTCGTGCCCCGGCCCGGGAAGATCCCACATGCCACGGAGCAGCTGGGCCCGTGAGCCATGGCCGCTGGGCCTGTGCATCCGGAGCCTGTGCTCCGCAACGGGAGAGGCCACAACAGTGAGAGGCCCGCGTACCGCAAGAAAAAAAAAGGGGGGGGGGAGATACAAACTCATCTTTAAGCAGAGTTCCTATGTCTGAAAATAATCACCTGGGTGGCTCCTTTCAGCTATGTAGATGTAAAGGAGGAAAGTATGCATTATTCTGGGAGAATAGCCTAACAGACTGTTATTTGGCCTGGAGCAGGCTGGAGACTTAGATAAGCTTTCTGGGGGGTAATTTAGGCAATGTTCTTTCTCAATGCAACCATTTTTCTTCAAATTTATATAGATACAAGAAATTTTCAGGAAGAAACATTTTCTATACAAAGTTCAGCATTTTGGATAACTGATAGTTTATTAAAGAAAACAGGTTGAAAGACCAGTGAGGAGTTCTTATAGGATTTGTATCATATGAAAGTAGAAATTCTGGTCTTGTGAGTGAAACTCAACTCCTGAGTCAAAACATTTTTAAAGAGGATGGAGTAATGCAGAGGTGTCTGATGATGCACAGCAACATATATTCTTCAAGCAGAATTATACACATCTAACACAGATGCTTTAGGAAAAAAATCCAGTCAAAATTATTGCTGCCCTATAATTTTTCAGATCAATTCTAATTAATTAATCGAAGGTTGAGATTTTATGCTGTATTTCCTCTATGGTATGATGTATTTGCTATAGGATTTGATGAGTCTGGTGAGTGAAGGTGAGAGAAATTAGTTTGGTAGTTGGAAAGAGCTTACCATATACTTACACATAAACATAAAGGCCATTTTAGTCAACATTAGAATTACATGATATCCTGTTAGTTGTGAGGGCACTATGGACCACTTACTAGAGATATTTACAGTGAACAACACAGCTACTCTGCGAATTAAGGAACTTTACACAGACTGTTCAGAATGTTACCATCTTGACGGTAGAAAGTCTGTTTCTTCTCTATGATTAGAAAATGAAAGAAGACAAGTAGGGAAATGTAATACAGTTTAAAAGAACTGATATTTTTCAATGATCTCTAGATCTTTACTCTTGTTCCCTAATTATGCTGATTGGGTAGAACTTTTACTGATATAAATAAGTACTAGATTGTTTTGTCTATTGTGTAAATCATGCTCATTTTCATGCTGTGGGTTGCTTTCTCTGCTGGAATTAAGTTTAGGTGAAGCAATTTTTTAAAATATTCAATTATATTCATTTCCAATTATGATTTAGGGAAATAAAATAAGCACAAGGTGAATTTTACCATGATGAAACTTATTTGGAAAGCATCCAATTTCCAAATGTGTTTTATTTGGGACCTTTATTTGTGTCTACAATTTGAATTTCAAGTTTATTGATTATAAAATGGCAAATGTGAAACAACTACTGTATAATCACACCTTTAAATATTCCATAATGTATATATATACTGAAGTATCATTCTATATGTACTTTATGAGGGCAGGATGTAAGTTTTGGACATATGTGCATTTAGAGGAACAAAAACAATTCAGAGGTCCTCTGGATAAAAATGAAGAAGGATTATGAAAAAAAAACAAAAACATAAAGTTTAAATAAAAATTTCAAAGCTAAAGGTAGATCAAAAGATTCCTAACAGACAGTGTTGGAGCAATTAGCTAATGTCTAATTGTTATTGTTCTTGTAGTTGGCTCATGCAAGCAGCTAAGCAGCTAAACAGTGATAACTCCCATCTGTATTTGGAATGTGGAAGTAAGTCTTTGAATACAAATATTCCCTGGGCCACCTTGCTAATCAGTCTCCAATCCCTAGGACTGATCTGAGTGTACTAATTCTATCATATCCTTTGAGCTCTACAGTTAAAAAGCATGGGGTATTTTATGTTTCTGCCCAGCACAGACTTAAATGTTTAAATATTTTACAGAATTTGGCAGTAATGAAGTGAAAAATAACACTGGACTACAAATTCTGGCCCCAGATCTGCCACTAATCAGGTGTATGAGTTAGTTAAGTCACTTAACCTCTTAAGTTAAAATGTCATTATCTATAAAATATCTTCTCTGGAAGTAAAGATGAAATAAAATGTTCTTAAAGGAGTTTTAAACATTAAAACTTTGCATAATCATAATTGTAGATCATTCTATCAGATCTCACAGTCCCTTCAATAGTGTCTTTATTCTTTTTGTAATAATATTCCTGTTATTTAAAAATATCTAAGATCCTTATTAAGAATTCATTCAAATGTTATTTCTCCTGAGTACATCTTAGCTGTTTAATCATTAAATGTTATTCAGCAAACAAAACTAATGTCTATTTCTTTCTATTTTTAACCTAATAACATGGAACTACATGAAAATATTTCCATTACCCAACTCAAAATTAAACTTCCTAGAAAGTATCACCAGGTTAACTTTGTTTAATCAGGCAATACAATTTAATGCTATATTTATTTCATAGAGCAATAAAATAGTATAGTATGGCACTCAAACAGTCCTACAGATCAGTTTGCGTTACCCGCATTAATCAAGTTGACACATAACAATTTTTTTTACTTATGTATAAGAATATTCTTTTTCTGGAATAAGGATGGGGCAATAATGTACTATGGAAATGTTCAAATAAAATGATTAGATGTCCTAATGAAGCTGGCTATTTTAATATACTGTGGTTTTTCTTAAGGTCACTATTATGAGGGAAAAAAATCGTAAATACAGGTGACTTCAATTTGACCACTCTTTAAACGTATGCCTTATGGATAAGATCACCTGACCGTTTTCTACCTCCTTTGATAATTATGGAATCTTGACATGTTAACTGGCCTCTCTGGCCCTCTGCTTCCCAATCTTTAAAACCTGATCAATATCCACTTTTCTTTAGCACATAGCAAATGTTTTAAGTTCTGTCAGAAATACAAAGTTAAAGAAAAAAAATCAGACTTATAGTGACTAGGACTTCAGAATTATTTTGCTATGATCAATGTGATATAATGAGTGAGCATTATTTGTACATTAAATTGTGATTCCATCTTTCCTGGTAAGATAGTGCATTTAATTTCCCCTGTTGGACATACTTACTAAATCTTATCAAGTGTAGGTAAGAATTTTGAACTCAGTCTCTCAGGGAAAGAGGACAGCAGTAGTAAGAGACAGTCAACTCTGCAGCCAGCCACAAGAGGGAGCATACCATGACTCCATCCCCCCACACCTCTCTAGCCATAGCTGTGACTTTTTTTGTCTTCAATTTTCACTCTAGCAATACTGACTTCCTCCTGTCACCCATAAACACCATGCTCTTTCTAGCCCTCTGAGCCTTTGCTCATGCTGGTTTCTGTGCTCTGTACACTCTTCCCAAGCAACTAAGTCCTGATCATCCTTCAAATCCTAGCTTAGACATCACCTTAAGAAAGATTTCTGATTCCCCTTCTACTAGACAACACTGAATCTCCATTTATTGATGTTCTCCATTGACTATCAAGTCCCTGAAGAATCTTTCCCTTTATGATTAGCACAGAAATGATCCATGGCTATTCTGACTAGTCAGCCACACTGGAAATTCTTAAGGATAGGAATTAGACCTTAATAACCCTTGTACTCTCAGTACTTAGTCCAATTGCTGACATGCAGATGCTCAATATGTGCTCTTTGAACTTATCTGAAAAAATAGTTTAGAGCTAATCAGAGAAGCTTTTGAGATCTTCTTAAAAAGAAATGTAAATTAGATATAAAAAACCCCAGAAATTTCCAGGACATTAAAGCTGAATGTATACACTCTGAGGTTGAATATTGAGGCACCTACTTGTTTAAAATAAGGGTAGAATTCACCTTTCTGACATATCTCAATAAATAAATCAATTTTTTAAAAATCTGCATATTATGGAACTGATTACCTCAATTCATAACTGTATCTTCAAAACCCTGTTTTGCCTCCTACAGTACTTGTAATATTAGCTGGGGATGAGCAGTAAATGATTCTAGTCATTTAATATAAAGACATAGAAATGTCTTCACTTAATTCACTCAGTACTTAGAATGTCCAACTTCCTTTGTTAACCAACTAAATATTGTATTAATTAAGCGTGGTGTTTTGAAATGAACATTACATGTATCTGTGGTCTGCCTTAAGAATGTACATACCACTTCTAGGGGAGTGAAATTTACCACCACAAAATATCTCTTTTTGACATGAGGATTAATACAGGCTGATTATTTTTTTTGGAAAAATAAGGTTCAGGAAGTTTTTCTTGTTACCTCTCCCTTAATTGTTTAAAAGAATTTAGATAAAAGGCCTGTTCTGGGAATAGAGCTATCAGATGGAAGAGATGTATAGGACAATGTATGTTATGGTGAAAGGGCAGGGAGCTGCCATGTCCCTTCCAGGTAGGTCATTCTCCCAGCACCTCCACAGATTCACCAACATGAAAGCGCTCTGAACCCCATCCTTTTGGGTTTTTGTGGAAGCTTCATTATATGGGTATGATTGATTAAATCATTGACCATTGGTGACTAAACCTCCATCTCCAGCTTCTCTCCCCTCCCCAGAGGTCTGGGGTGGGACTGAACATTCTTATACTGTATAACAATTATAACAACCTACATTGTGAGCTCTGAAGAAGAGCAAGGAGTATAAACATGTATATAACTCTTATTTTTGTTAAGGAAAACAATAAAAAATAAAACCAAACATAGATAATAACAATTACTAGTTTTAGTGATGACAATTTAATCTGGTAAGTACAATTAATTATTTATACAATCCAAAGTATATTATTAATAATACCTAAAATATTATTTTCTCAAATAATCATCATTCTATAACTTCCTTAAATCTGTTAGATTTTCAAGGTTTACATAGCACACTAGGCTAGATAATTTCTCTGTTATTCAAAATTTATTCTTTACATTTCATTTTGTACAGTGAACATAGATTTATCAGTTTACATGAAATTAGAAAATAAACATACTGGAGATGTCAGTATATGTATTTCAATGGCTACCCTGAATATATCTTGAAATTTCCATTGGGAAAAGGAAAACAGCCTGAAATTCTCATTACTACTCCATTAATTTGGAATCTGCAATGATGCACCTTGGAGCTGGGAAAACTGTCTTACCAACAAATTCATAGTGAATATAGCTAACATGAGTACTTTTTTTTTTTTTTTTGGCAGTACGCGGGCCTCTCACTGTTGTGGCCTCTCCCGTTGCAGAGCACAAGCTCTGGATGCGCAGGCTCAGTGGCCATGGCTCACGGGACCAGCCGCTCCGCGGCCTGTGGGATCCTCCCAGACCGGGGCACGAACCCGTGTCCCCTGCATTGGCAGGCGGACTCTCAACCACTGCGCCACCAGGGAAGCCCAACATGAGTACTTTTTAAACGAAGCTTTATCATTATTTTTTTGTAAATATGAAGTATGAATCTAAATTTCTGATATATTTGTTAATACATCTAGGATAAGTTCAAAATTAATAGGAAATTATTTAGATTTTACATAACACAGACAAATGCTTCTAAAACACTTGCTTAAAATATTTTCATATCTCTCAGTCTTGATAGTTTTTATTATTTTCTTCCATATTCTATCCTTTTTTTCTATTTTCTTTTTTTACAAGATGTTTCCATGTTGCAAAGTACCAGCATTTTATGTGTTACCACCTTTCTTATTTAGGAAAACGAGATATTATGTACCTATTTATGTCTCTATTTCTCCTGGTTTCCATTTGTGTTTATCTAGTCTGATTCACTTTTATCAAGGTACTTTATCCTTGAAATTGACTTTTCAAGCTTATCAAGGAAAACATTTTCCTGACTTCATGTTCCCTTGCTACCCATAGAGACAGGTTTTATTTTAGACTGCATTAGGAAAACCTAGTTCCATTAAAAGCCACCACCCAAAGGGTCAAAAAGAATTAATCTAGGCTCATATAAAGAAAAGAAATAAAATTCAAATCTAGTTTTTATTTTTTTGCAAAGTTTTTGAGTGATAAATATAAAATACTCCATTAATCAATATTTTAAATCAAGTAGGAAAATATATAATAAGAAGTAAAATGCATTCAAATTCTATATTATGTCCAGCTGTGAAAGAGATACAAACACAAAAAAGAGAGAACTGAAAAGACCAGAGAAAGAAATGTGACAGAGTCTCAGTATTTAACCAAACCCTAAATTGAGAGCTCTAGCATTTATATACATACATGCAATCTTCAACATTTAGGGGGAAAAAAGTGTAAAAGGATTTCAATCTAAAATGGAATCAGAGGATATGAAATGGTGAATCTTGACAAAAGAAGGGACAAGAAAACCCTAACATGATTTCTTAAGAAAATAGTTTAAAAATTCCACATAAAGTTGAAAAATATAATTATTAAAATTTTTTCCTTTTATTTTCATTTATTAGAGAGACAAACCCTACTTTCATGTTCTGATATGTGGGAAATACATGTTCTCAAATTTTAAGGGAAAGATTCTACATAAATGGATTAACACTACCATCTTGTGTTCCTTTAAATTTCAATATTGTTCATAATGATTTTTAAGACAAAATGCATGAAGTAGGACGTATATGCTGTAAAGCTGTTAGAGAGGACCCCCAAGCAAAATGTGGAAATTTGCTTTGGTATTATCCCTTTTTGTCACTTCATTGAGTTTTCATTTCAATTCTTGTGGTATTTATTACTCTCTGTTCTTTTCCCAGTGTACACTACCTGCTCTATCTTTGATATGTGCTCTGCAGATACAGACTCACACTCTCTCTCACACACACACACACACATGCAAACACACCAGTACACACAGAAACATATAGTCACACACCACACAGAGAAGGAAAGTAAAAAATGTACTGTTTTAAAGTCCCAAATGACTATACTCTGTGGAAATGTCTTTTTTTATTTTTTCCTGGGGTAATTGGCTCTCTTTTCTTTTTAAAAGAAATATCTTTACTAGTCTAAACAGAACAGTCTAAATAGGAGGGTACCACCATGAAAAAAACTAAATTTCTATACATTATAAGTAAGATATATATGAATTGTGCCTTTTATTAGTGGCTCACGGGTAGGAAGTAAAGATGTCACCTAGGAGGGAATTAAGGAAACACCAACCAGAGAGTGACTGCTTGCAGAGGGAAATGCTGATGATGATTATCTGGGAACTGTGATAATTCATTCTACTCTGTCCCCCAGTCCTGGAAAGCTTCAGTAATCTGTTCTGCCTCTCAAAGTTAGATTAATACTGTTTGAGGGAAATGAGGAAGAGGGATTATGTCCAATAAATTAAATTATGTGAGGGGAAAATTATGATTTGCTAAGGGAGGGATGATGGTGAGGGGAATGCTGAGAACACAGGAGGAATTCAGAGTGAGAGATTCACAGAATTAAGAACCCCCAAAATTCTTAGAAATATTAAGGAGGCAGGCTAGGAAACATCCCATAATTAATTGTAGGGCTCAAATCATTTTATAAAGTTTATGTTGAGAGAATAAAAATGAAGTGAGAGAATTGAAATAAAACTTTTATACATTCATATTTATATCTATCAGTATTGGTGAATTCAAATGTAAAAATATATACTGAACATATATGGCTGTCAGGACAAAGCATAATTAGCTAAAACCACCCCCTCTTCTGTGCTCATATGGTACCTGTTATATAACTTACGTTAACCGTTTTTGTCTGGTTCTACATTACATTATTATCTTACTTGGCATACACACTACTTTTCTTTCTTATTTGAAAACTTCCCTTAGTCTAGCACAAAAATTCATAGGTTATCAGTAAATATTTATTGACTGAATTGGATTAAACTTCCCCATTTGAATACTGATTAAAGTGAAACAAGGAAAAGAGAAACAGTTTCATTACCTTGGAAAAGAATGAAGCATTTAGTAATAAACATATATAAGCCAGGAGTCAAAACAATGCCAATGTTTGAGTTTATAATATAGGAAGAATAGTCATTGTTTTGAGCAAAACACAGGAAAAAGGAAGTATACAAAACAGTCATGGTGAGGCATAAAAGATACACTACAAGTAAATGTTCTTCTGTAATTTGGCTTTATTTTTTTATGTCAGTTTATTGTTTGTTATTGTTTTCTTTTAATTTTTGCTTTAACAATGTATAAAGGGATTTGGAACAATGAATATTTTATATGGAGAAATAAAGTCAAATTATTTATTTGGCAAAAGAGATGAAACACTTCCAAAAACTAGCATCTTATCTACACTGAATTTATGTAGTATTACTATTGCTAAAAGGGAGAGAACATACACTTCTATTCCTATTAGTTTTAGTATATTCAGTTGAATACAGAATCTTTATTTGAATTTTATAGACAGATTAACCCCAGGTTTTCAGGCCCACATTCAACATTAAAGCTGAAAATTCAAGGCACTGATATTTTGATATCAAGTGTCAACAAACAGTATTCATATTCAGATAATCAGATCTATTTTTTTTCATTTAGGAGAATCTATCTAACAATCACATGAATAAACACATCAGTGTTAAGTAATTCTGTAGATGAACTAATGAAAATATGAAATATTAAATTATTGGAGCCTATAGTTGGGGGTTATAAGATCAAATATGATTCTTAAGAAACACTGGTTTATTTAGTCACCAATGTGAAAACCCAAGAATTATGGCCAAGCTACAAATTGGGACCATGTGTATTCCATAACATGGGATGGCTTGGTGCTCATCTTCAGGAATATGAAGAATGGAAAAGGTCAAGAATTTTTCATGTAGAATTCTAGAGAAAACCAGTCTGATTATTTAAAACAGAGAGTGGCAAGATGTGTTCCATCTTCAAACAAGGAGCAATAGGCTCAAATTATAATCACCTAAAAGGAAATATGTATGTATGTATGTGTGTGTATATACATATGAGGAGGGGAGAGAAGAGGACACGGGGTGGGGGAGGAAAAGACAGACAAACAGACAGACTTTCTGAAGGTAAGACTCTTCCAAAGCTACCTAAGAAAATAATCATGCTTTCCCAAGACTATTGGAGGAAACGACACACAACTCTTGTAGTGTTGTCACATGATTTATTACATGCTACTTTGGGTGTAGCCCAAGGTCAAAATGACTATTTCAATTAAAATATTTTTCAAATCCAGACAAATACAATGTGTATACTGAAGAAATTTGTTTTTTCTTTTTCTTTTTTTTTAACCCAAATGAAGTCATATATTTTAAATACTGGAAGCAGAACTTCTTTTAACAGATTGTTCTATTAAAAAAGACTTGGGAACTTCTCAAAAAAAAAATACACTTGCTAAAGCCAACAGGTAATCTAATTTTAAAATCAGGCACTTGACATAAAATCACTTTTGAGAGAGAAGTACTAATTTTCAAGCTACCATACCTTTTCAGTGCTTTGTAAAATTTATCTTCTTTACAGATAAGCTGCAAAGGATATCTACATAGAAACAGACATACACACAAAAATAAAATGATTTAATTTGATTTACCAAGTATTCTGGTGTTATTTTTTTCAAAAAGGAACCAGACAGTAGATCCAAAGTCTGTAAACATAAGTAATTGTAAAATAACACATATTTGTATGCATGATGTTTGGACTAGCATATGCATCCAGTACTGTACCTAGTGACCATTGTTATTATAAAATGAAGTTAATCATAATTTATTAAAAAAGGGGAACGGTTCAGGTAAAATTCACAACAGCTTTAATAAACTTTAAAAATTTTAATTTATCAGACACTGAAATCTTGTAATTATATGTACCAAGAATGCTTTTACAGTAAGATTTCAAACACATTGTACTCTCTAGATGCAAGAGATGCAAAACAGCCAAGCACATATAATTATAGGTGCCTCTAGTCTCCAAGTTATCTTTTTTTTTTTTTTTAATTTTTTTACTCTCGTCTTTCACTTAGAATAGACATCCGAATTATTTTAACCCTGGGTATTTATGTGATGAAATGTTTTAATCCATGTATCTTTTTAATTCAAGTATGTGGTTTCTAGGAGATTCCTGAAACGATTACTAGAATATGTGTTTTCTGTGACATATACATTAACTGTAATGGTTTGTTGGTAACAATTTGAAACTTCAAGAATACCAAGAGATTGGGCTTCCCTGGTGGTGCAGTGGTTGAGAGTCCACCTGCCGATGCAGGGGACATGGGTTCGTGCCCTGGTCCAGGAAGATCCCACATGCCGCGGAGCGGCTGGGCCCGTGAGCCATGGCTGCTGAGCCTGCGCGTGCGGAGCCTGTGCTCTGCAACGGGAGAGACCACAACAGTGAGAGGTCCGCATACTGCTAAGAGATCATCTTACTAAGTTCTTCATTTGCATAAAGAAACTGGTGGTAGAGACTGAGACAAGTCACACAATTAAAAATGTCACTACTAGAATTAGAACCCAGTGCCAGATTTAGAATCTATCCTACAATTTATAGTCTCCTATTTCTCCCCTATTCCAGAGTGTACCCATATTCATAGTTATGGTAAAAACTATGTGTAGTGTTATATTTTCATTAACAAAACTGTAACTGAAAAACATGGCCAAAGTCAGGAGTACGTATTTCAAATATACATTAACTAATGCATTTAGTGATCTAGGCTCTTTTGGAAGAAGTAATTATGATTCATAAAGGGAAGAGCTTATACTCTAATGAGAAAAAGACAGAAAAAAGGGAGAGAGAACAGAGACATGCATGTATAGATATAATAGATAGATACAGATAAAATCTATATCTATATGTATACCTATATCAATTAGTAGTTGAAAGGTTAACATTATTAAGAACAGAAAAAGGGTCAGATTTACAGGATAAAAAGATTACACATAGCTGGAGGTTTTGGAGGATACCATTAGAGAAAAGGCATTTGACTGTTGCTTTGAAGGTGGTAAAGAGTGAGCTCATAGAGGTGACTCTAAGGATATTTATGAGAGAGGAAATGAAATTACAAAAAGCACCAAATTCAAAAGTACACAGGATGATGAACTGTTCACCTTGACTGGAATATGGTATATGATCTCAGAGAAGGGTGAAGGATCTTGTTCTCCAGTTTAGGAGTCTGAACATTGAATCACAGGTAATGAGTAGTCATATAGAGTCTTTGAACAGAGAGAGAACAATCAATTCTTGCATTCATGCCTTTTCATGAATTTGGCTTGGTTATCCAAGCCAAGTAAATCATGTCCCATTGGAGTTAATCCTTGATGAGAGGCAAAAGAGGGCAAGTTTGTTTGTTTGTTTTTTTGTTTGTTTCAGATGTAGCTGGAAATAATGAGAACCACTAAATAAAGTAAACAGAGGATGGAGCTAAAGGTTAAACATTTAAGCTCCTGAAACCCACTATACTTTCTTGCCCATAAAAGACAAGAATTTTCTGTCAGTTTCATCTGACAGTGTTCCCGGCTCATAAAGAAACATTCATCCAACATCAATGTTCTGAGAGGAAAGGGAAGATCAGAGATGGGGAAAAATAGTAGGAATTTCTTGCAGGAGATAAAAGGGCCTCCCTTTGAAAATGACAGTTCAACTAGAGAGGCAGGAATGAATTCAGAGAATGTTTTGAGAAATAACAGCTAATATTTAGGAAGTACTATCTATGTGTGAAACACTGGGCTAAAGACATCTCAGGCATCATTTAATTTAATCCTCAGGTAAATTTATGATACAATGAAAATAAATCTCCATTATGACAGATATAAAAAACAAATATTGAGAGAAATTATGGTTAAAGTAGCCAAGCTGGAATTTAAACCACATGTCTAATTTCAGAATCCAATATTCTAATTTTTAAATGCATATGGGGGAAAAGGGAAGATAGAATAGTGACTCTAATATTGGTAACAGAGAGGAGAGAGATCCTTTAAGGTGGGACAGGGAATTCAAGAGGAGAAAAATAATTAAGGGGAATAATTATAAAGTTTAATGTCAGTCACATTAGATTTTAGAATTCATCAGGAAACTAAGTGGGAATTTCACAGAAGCTGGCTGAATGTCTCAGATATAAATGTGGGGAAGATCTGCACAACAGTGATGGCTTAAGTCATTATATTGCCAAGTGAGAAAGTGCAGAGTAAGAGAACAATAGGACCAAAGCCTGATTTGGAGAAAGGAAGGATAAACAGCAATAAACACAAGACTGGAAGGTAAAAACAAAACTAGCACGTACGGCATCATAAAAGACAAAGAAGAATGCATTAACAGTAATGAGTGTTCACTCAATAAACATGCCCTCTTCATGGAGCCAACATTGAGTTAGATAGATATGCATCATATGTATTTATCTTTCTCTACATATTTGCATAATATGCATCTATATCTATTTATAAGTGTGATTGATTGATACATTTGTACCTTAGGGTTTGAAGTCAGCACTTAAAGCAAAAACTTCATATACTCAGATTACTTATATATATATATATATATATATATATATATTTTTTTTTTTTTGTGGTACGCAGGCCTCTCACCATTGTGGCCTCTCTCATTGCGGAGCACAGGCTCCGGACGCGCAGGTTTAGCGGCCATGGCTCACAGGCCCAGCCGCTATGCGGCATGTGGGATCTTCCCGGACCGGGGCACGAACCCATGTCCCCTGCATCGGCAGGCGGACTCTCAACCACTGCGCCACCAGAGAAGCCCTATATTTTTAACTGAATTAAAAAGTGCTATATTTATCGTCTTATATTGTACACAAAGCGGTTAGTTTATGTTTAAGAACATATATTTAAAACACTAGGATCACCAGGGAAAATACTGACACTGACAAGCAGAAAAAAACTTAGAACAACTGAAGAAATGTCAGATTACTTCTGCCATTTCATCCATACATTTCAATGCAAATAATTTAAATGCTAAGAAATTGTCTCATTTTTCTTAAATATTTTTCAACTTCCTGCTTAATTTTGAACATTTTCTTCCCCTTATTAATTTTATAAGTTTAAATCCCTCTTAAATTTAAGAAAGGTACTCAAGCTACATAATTTTCTTCTCAAGAAAAACAATAATTTTAATTCATTGAGAAACAATATTAAGAACAAAGTCCATGTATTCACTAATTTTCAAGAACATTATTTGACTTTTTTCTCTTTGGAAATAGTTTGTAACTAAGAAGAAAGTAATTTCCACATTTAAAATAAGTCTAATAAGTGTGAAATCAATGGAGAATTTCTTTGAAATTCACAGTGCGTGGTCAGCATAAGTTTCCTTTTGAAAAACTATTGCTTTTGTCTACTAGAATCTTTAGGGCTTCAAGGAAATACGCGTTTGCCAGAAGAAAGGAATTCAAAAGATGATCAAAATGATCCATGAATAAAATACAGCTACTTCCTCCCAAACCCAGATACAAAGCCAAAAGACCAACAAAGAGAGAACATAAGCACAGCAGTACACAGAAAATGAGTCAAAAAGCAAGTTAAGAGAAAAAAAGTAAGGTATATTAGAAACAATACTTGCATAATATACATAACTGTAATTATTACAACCAAATGAAGAAAAATACTAGAGCAAAAGAATTACTAAGAAAGTTTAACATGGCAGATGAAGAGAGTAGATGAATTTGAAAAAATGAAAAAAAAATTCCCTCCTGCATGAGAATCTGACCTTTTAAAGTTCTAGCTGTGCTCTCGGTGAAAAGGGAAGAATGTCAGCTATGATTTTAGGCAACATTTCTGTATTAAATTGATTCTGGATTGAGAGGAATGCTAATATTGGATAGGAAGACATTAACTTCAAGCTTAGTGTAGTTAGTGACTCTTGTAGCTTCAGGGACTCTGGAAGTTATACCTATAGGTTTGTTACAAGAGACATAGAGACTTTGGTTCCTGTGGGGCAGAGGATTTGCCAGAGTTCCAATCCCCAAATTACATAGATCTTGTCTCCTTATATATGTGCCATCATCTAGGCAGAGGTTCCCAACTTGGGATAATTTTGCCCATCAGAAACTCTTAGCAACGTCTGGAGATATTTTTTATTGTCATGACATGAGGGAAGGGAGTGCTACTGGCATCTCAAGATTAGAGGCCAGGGACACCTCCAAAGATCCTAACATTAACAAGATAGCCCCCACACACAACAGAAAATTCCATTTTGGGAAGAATAATTCCCTGTTGGGAGTTCTATGCGTTTGAGACATTTAGCAGTACCTCTGGACTCTACGCAGCAGACGCCAGTGGTATCCCTCCTTCCCCAATTATGACAATCAAAAATGTTTTCAGAATTTTCAAGTGTCCCCAGAAGTAGGGATGGGAGGACATGCTGGCAAGCTGTGGTTCCTGTCTTATATCTGCAAAGTGAATTTGATTCCATATGTGTCTACAGTAACCCCACGAGTCTGAATGTAGTTGAACCAAGAAGACCCTCTGGTAGGTTATATAATAGAGGAGCTCACTACTAGGTTAAAAGTTATTAATATAATATAATATAATATAATATAACCCCAAATAATATAATATATGCAAAAATCTTTGGCTGGTATTAAATATTAAAATATGATATTGGATCAAACAATTGATAATAAATAAAGATAAAACTGTTAACAACAACATGTAAGCCAAAATTCTATATGAACAATGTTTGTAAATGGATTAAACTTTGGTAACTGTGTCTCTCTTGCTGGAGAAATAGGAAGTCATGTCTTCCTTTCACAATACTGGTCTTTGATTTCTCACTTCCAGATGATTTTATCATGCACTGACTGAAGTGGCTTTTTGCCATTCAATTTCTTACATTGTTACCTAACTTCTGAAGTGCTTGTGCTTTTTTTCCTAACCGGAGAGTCATGTCTTTTGCATACCTTATGTTGCCCTCTGCATTGAACATTTCATAGGGGGGTGTTTTATAAAATAAATTGATGAAGTCACAAGCACATTTATGGGATATATTATTGTAAACCTCTATGTGTGATTTATTTTAATGGTTTATTATTATTACCTTTTTATTTTCATGGGAGAAAAGCACAGTGTTTAGACAATTTATAGACAATAAATTCTATATTTGGGAAGAATACATTTATTTTTGGATGAGAGATAAATCCTTTTTTAACTAAGAAAGATTAAAAAGGCACAGGTTTTTGTAGTTACACATATATATTTACAAACGTGTTTATGTTCACCTCTCTTACAGAATATATTTCCATAAAGTGAGGAAGGGGGAAGGAGAGAAGACTCAGGGAAAGAGGCAACGTAAACCTTCTTCATTCAAAATACATTTAATCTAATCACATATCTGAAGGCTTTCAAGGGAGAAAATGATCTTTTCAGTATCATGGAAATACTACAATCATCTTAAATTCATTTCTGCACAACGGGGGTAGGCAGAAGTACTTAGCTGACAACATCAATAAATAAAAATTTGTCTGAGTTAAGTTGTCAATACTTTTAATCATTCTGTTTAAGCTGGTTGGTCCCTATCTCACTTCTTTGCTTAGATGCTGAAAATAAAACTATTAATGAAAGGTTTTTTTTCTAAATATTAAACTATGGTTGTATCTACATGAAGATAGAAGCAGAGATGGAACTAGGGGAAAAATTATGCATGTATTTTTTTTTACAAGATGCATATACTTGACAAACCGATCCTCTTTCCAGGTAATCTGTGATCCATGGCTCAGTAAAGACATCTTGTCTGTGCTCTACATTGAGAAGCTCTTTAGTGTGGGAGAGTTTCTACTGTCTCTGAGAATTTCCTTAGATTAAATACCCTGCTGTATTCTCTGAAAGAGTGAGAAACAGGGAGAAAGGGGATAGCCCAGGAAGGCAGGAGTTCAGCTAAAGTATATTCATCATAAAGACTCTGCAAAATATCATATTCACTTGGGAAGTTCAAATTTCAAATATTCAAGAGGAACATAAAAATAAAATGTTTAAACAAATCTGTTTTCAATGCAGCTCCATTATAATTTCTCATTAAATCTGCTGGGAAATGAGGTGAAGTATATTTATATGACATATTGACTTGAAATAAATATTTTAGAGTTTATTTTATACAGTTTAAATTATACACCATCGTATACAGCTATTGTTTCTTCTTTTTAAAGAAAAGATCTTAACTACCTTGGGGTGGGGAAGGTAGGATGGGAGAAAATAGCACAAATAATAATGTTTTCAAAATATTAACACTGCCTCAAGGTTCAGTTGATTAATGTTTCTAATAACTGTTGCAAACATCAGAAGAACAAATATGACCACTTAATTCAAAGAAAGGAACAGTGTGTAATAAATGCTGAGTTCTATTTAATAATCATTAATGTTAAAATATGAAAAATGAATGCTTAAAATATTAAGTATTTTCTTAGTAAACGTAAAAGCTTTCCCCAACCTACATTCAGTTGAGAAGATAAAATTTTAAATTTCTTATTAGCAGAGGTTTAGCTTTAAACTTTTCCCAAGTACAGAGACCCTGGAAATGGATCAGTTAATCAAGAATCTACCAATTTTACAACTGCTGTGGTGCTAGAAATGTAAGAGTTGCTTAGGCCCACAAAGCGCTTAAGTTATAGTAGGAATGGATCAACAGTCTTTAGAAAAAAAAAAAATAGTAAAGAGTAACATGGGGTATAGGAGAAATAATTTACAAGAAAATTGATTCTTTTCATTAAAAGATACCAGAAATGATATATTAAAATGATAATCATAATTTCGACTTTGTGCTGCATGGTAAGCAATGTTCTAGTTGCTTTGCAAAATTATTTCAAATAAATGTTAATTAATTGAAAATGGAAAACATTTTTCTTTTCTTGGAAATAGAAAACTAAAGCTCAGAGAAATTAAGATTTTGGAAAAGGGCCACATATATAGTATTTAATTAACACTCAAACTAATTCTATAAGCAATAGTAAAGAGAGTTTTGATGAAGGCAACAGTGAAATAATAACCAATGATTTTGAAAGAAGTTTATCATCTAATATGTATGTTCAAAATGAAGTTTCGCTTTGAAGTTCTAACTTGTGCAGACTAAATGCCAGTGTCCACAAGGCTATCAAGGAGGGCCCTCTTCTCAGTCACCAAGGGGCTTCCTAAAGAGGGAGGACTGAGTCAAGACTTAAATGGTGAAAAAGAATTGAAGAGTTGGTGGGAACAGGAGAAGGGAGGAATAGGAATCTACTACAGAGGCAACACCAAATTACCATGTCTATGAGGCTAAGAAGAGACTGGCTGAATTAACACCAAAAAAAAAAAAAAAAAAAAAGGAACACATCTGAATAAGGAGAGCATTCTAGGCTATGCTAGAAGGCATTTTATTGTTCTTTTAAGTTAAAATTCTTATTCATTCACTTATAAATTCCTTTGGATAGGCTTTAACATCTTCCTTTGTGAATATGGCAAACTGCTTCCTTGTTTCCTCTTTAATCAATATTTACCTCTTATATTATTAGCTTATATTAGTCTCTTATATTAGCTTTAGATCAATCTCTAGTCACAATATTTGCAGAGCAGTTTTGCTTTTGAAAAAATCCAAAAAGTAGTTATACTTGCTCAACACAGTCATTCTGTATATCTCAACACTACAGAAAATTACTCAGTAATACATCTAACAATAGTGAGCATATCTGTTACATTACATTCCAATCTATCTTTAATTTTCTTTTTCTTTATAAGGTTCATGGTGTTCTGCTTTGGTTGAATATTCATTTTGATTGAAAGTAATAATCATACACACTTCACTAAATTACTTGAGAAAAAGAATAAGTGATAAAACTCTGATCTCTGGCTCCCTCCTCTTCACAAAATTCGGTCTTGTTTTGGAAATAGGTGAGGAACATGGGGTCTTTCAATAGCTCTGATTATTTTCTTTCATAATTTTTCTTCATTTGGTAAATAGAAATTGTAAGTAAAGGGTACATGAAAACTCATTTGAAGGCAGCTGAAAGATGGTTACTAAATACATTTTAACATTATTGTCAGTTTTTGGTTTTTAGTGTGTATTTTATATTTTATAACAGAAATATCTTATCTTTACTTGTAGGTACAATACATGTGTCTATAGATAATAAAGCATTTAATATAAAACTAACATCCAATACAGTATTTATCTTCTTCACCTGATTTTCAAGGAAATGTACTTCAAAATACACTCACTTCTCTAAAAGATTTTACTAGTGCTTTGAGATAAAATCATTTAAAGTATAGCTTTTATTAAAAATAAAATGTTGGGCTTCCCTGGTGGCGCAGTGGTTGAGAGTCCGCCTGCCGATGCAGGGCACACTGGTTCATGCCCTGGTCCGGGAAGATCCCACATGCCCCAGAGCGGCTGGGCCTGTGAGCCATGGCCGCTGAGCCTGTGCGTCCGGAGCCTGTGCTCCGCAACGGGAGAGGCCACAACAGTGAGAGGCTCGCGTACCGAAAATAAATAAATAAATAAATAAAAATAAAATGTTACAGCTTATGAAATTAAAATCACAGTATGTAATATGTATACATCTATAATATAAATATAAGAAAGAGCAATAATTTCTTTTAGGAAGACAATAGGCATATCTTAATTTCTTCATTTAATATTTGAATATATTCTTCCAATGGCATTTTTACTTAATCAGTATTCAAATGATCAGTGTTCTACTGATGAATTTAAAAATAACTTTTACTACTGCTATTTTGTTTAGGAAATTGTTCTAGTTTTGTTCAGTAAGCTCTATACATACTATAATTTTTAAATGATATTAATCAATTAACCTATCCAACATTTTTATTTTCAATAATTCTATTCTAATACTGCTTCACATAAATATAAGCAAAAAAGTTAAAAGAACTGTTATACATTTTCAAAAACATGTAAGTGAAATTAAGTTAAATAGTGGCTGAATATTTAAAGGTCTGTTAAAAAGTCTACAATACACATTGCAATTTCATCTAGCATTTTAAAAAAATTTAGATGAATTTTAAACCACTATTTTTCAAAATCTTGTATTTGCAACTTCCTATTCTGGTCTATATCATTTGTAGTAATTGGCAATCATAGAAATTAAAAATATTATAAAATAAACCTTCAGCTTTTAAGGAACGAGCAATGTGCACAAAAATCTAATAACTTAAACAATTTCATTACGGTGATTAAGCAACTCTTAGTAAGATATAAAATGCTGTAAAATACCTCTAGGCTTCTGTCACTTGTTAAATCTTTATCCACACATTTTAAGAAGAAAATTAATTGGAGATAGTAAATAATTGAAAAAGTTTTAATAAAAGAATTGCTCTATTATTTTAACACATGGGCTCAGAATAAATCTCATTTGAAGATTCAGAACATTAAATTAAATGTACTGTTCAACTTTTTTATGTAATATGAAAGCATTTATACTATTTATATTTAGGTCCTTAAACCTATGCTCATCAAAGGCCTAATACAATTTTTTCTTTGGTCCTTTAATCCTTTTGATTGGTTATTGTTTAATTGGACACAACTAAAACTTAATGAGAAAAAAATGCCTTAAAGACATTTGTTTTTGTTTCTTATTTATTATGACCATCTCTGTTTCATTCTTTTATATTTCAAAATTGATTAGTTATCTATAAATATATATGTGTTTATGTATACATATTGTGTGTGCATATATATACATATTTTGTCCTAGAATAGACTGTCCTACAATTTAACAGTGTAATAAACATTTTAAGAAAGGAGACCTTAATAAACTAAACTGTAGAGTTCAAGTGTCTTGTAAGGGTTAGAATAACTGAAATCTTCTCCCTTCATACACTTGGATGTTTTCAGCTATCAAACTATTATGCGAGAGACCTTCAAGATTGCAGAAGAGTAAGACATGGAGATCACATTCCTCCCCACAAATACATCAGAAATACATCTACATGTGGGACAACTCCTACAGAATACCTACTGAACGCTGGCAGAAGACCTCAGACTTTCCAAAAGGCAAAAAACTCCCCACGAACCTGGGTAGGGCGAAAGAAAAAACAAAGACAGAAGAATAGGGAGGAGATCTGCCTGCACAACTGGGAGGGAGCTGTGAAGGAGGAAAAGATTCCCCACACTAGAAAGCCCCTTCACTGGCAGAGACAGTGGGTGGTGGAGGGTAAACTTCAGAGCCACAGAGGACAGTGCAGCAACAGGGGTGCGGAGGGCAAAGCAGAGAGATTCCTGCACAGAGGATCAGTGCCGACCAGCATTTATCAGCCCGAGAGGCTTGTCTGCTCACCCTGGCCAGGACAGGTGGGGGCTGGGAGCTGAGGCTCGGGCTTCGGAGGTCAGATCCCATGGAGAGGACTGGGGTTGGCTGCGTGAACATAGCCTGAAGGGGGCGAGTGCGCCAGAGCTAGCTGGGAGAGAGTCCAGGAAAAGGTCTGGAACTGCCTAAGAGGCAAGAGAACATTGTTTCAGGGTGCGCTAGGACAGGGGATTCAGAGCGCCACCTAAACCAGCTCCAGAGATAGGCACAAGCCGTGACTATCAGCGCGGACCCCAGAGACGGGCATGAAACGCTAAGGCCACTGCTGCTGCCACCAAGAAGCCCCTGTGTAAGCACAGGTCATTATCCACACCTCCCCTCCCGGGAGCCTGTGCAGCCTGCCGCTGCCAGGGTCCTGTGATCCAGGGACAACTTCCCCAGGAGAACACACCGGGCCTCAGGCTGTTGCAACGTCATGCTGGCCTCTGCCACCGCAGGCTCACCCCGCATTCCACAAAGCTCCCTACCCCCAGCCTCAGTGGGCTAGAGCCCCCTAATCAGCTGCTCCTTTAACCCTCTGCTGTCTGGGTGGGGAACAGATGCCCTCAGGCGACCTACACGCAGAGGGGGCGGAAACCCAAAGCTGAACCCCAGGAGCTGTGCAAACAAAGAAGATAAGGGAAACCTCTCCCAGCAGCTTCAGGAGCAGGGGATTAAATCTCCACAATCAACTAGATGTACCCTGTATCTGTTGAATATCTGAATAGAAAACGAATCATCCCAAAATTGAGGCACTGGACTCTGGGAGCAACGATATATGTATTTTTTCCCATTTTTTCTTTTTGTGAGTGTGTATGTGAATACTTCTGTGTGTGATTTTGTCTGTATAGCTTTGCTTTTACCATTTATCCGAGGGTTCTGTCTGTCCGTTATTTTTATTTTATTATTATTTTTTAAGTATAGTTTTTAGCGCTTGTTATCATTGGTGGATTTGTTTTTTGGTTTGGTTGCTCTCTTCTTTCTTTCTTTCTTTCTCTTTCTCACTTTTCTTCTGAGCCATGTGACTGACAGGGTATTGGTGCTTCGGCCAGGTGTCAGCCCTGTGCCTCCGAGGTGGGAGATCTGAGTTCAGGATATTGGTCCACCAGAGACCTCCCGGCTCCATGTAATATCAAAGAGCAAAAGCTCTCAAAGAGATCTGCATCTCAACGCCAGGACTCAGCTCCACTCAACGACCAGCAAGCTACAGTGTTGGACACTCTATGCCAAACAACTAGCAAGACGGAAACACAACCACACCCATTAGCAGAGAGGCTGCCTAAAATCATAATAAGGTCACAGAAACAACAAAAAACAAAGCACTGGATGCGGTCCTTCACACCAGAAAGAAAAGATCCAGCCTCATCCTTCAGAACACAGGCAACCTCCACCAGGAAGCCTACACAACCCACTGAACCAACCTTAGCGACTGGGGACAGACACCAAAAACAACGGGAGCTATGAATCTGTAGCCTGCGAAAAGGAGACCCCAAACACAGTAAGTTAAGCAAAATGAAAAGACAGAGAAACACATAGCAGATGAAGGAGCAAGGTAAAAACCCACCAGACCAAACAAATGAAGAGGAAATAGGCAATCTACCTGAAAAAGAATTCAGACTAATGATATTAAAGATGATCTAAAATCTTGGAAATATAATGGAGAATATACAAGAAACATTTAACAATGACCTGGAAGAACTAAAGAGCAAACAAACAATGATGAACAGCACAATAAATGAAACTAAAACTTTTCTAGAACGAATCAATAGCACAATAACTGAAGCAAAAGAATGGATCAGTGACCTGGAAGATAAAATAGTGGAAATAACTACTGCAGAGCAGAATAAAAAGAATGAAAAGAATTGAGGACAGTCTCAGAGGCATCTGGGGCAATATTAAATGCACCAACATTCAAATTATAGGGGCCCCAGAAGAAGAAGAGAAAAAGAAAGGGACTGAGAAAATATTTGAAGAGATTATAGTTGCAAACTTCCCTAATATGGGAGAGGAAATAGTTAATCAAGTCCAGGAAGCGCAGAGAGTCCCATACAGGATAAATCCAAGGAGAAACATGCCAAGACACATATTAGTCAAACTATCAAAAATTAAACACAAAGAAAAAATATTAAAAGCAGCAAGGGAAAAACAACAAACAACATACATGGGAATCCCCATAAAGTTAACAGCTGATCTTTCAGCACAAACTCTGCAAGCCAGAAGGGAGTGGCAGGACATATTTAAAGTGATGAAAGGGAAAAACCTACAACCAAGATTACCCAGCAAGGATCTCATTCAGATTTGATGGAGAAATTAAAATCTTTACAGACAAGCAAAGCTAAGAGAATTCAGCACCATAAAACCAGCTTTATAACAAATGTTAAAGAAACTTCTCTAGGCAGGAAACACAAGAGAAGGAAAAGACCTACAATAGCAAACCCAAAACAATTAAGAAAATGGTAATAGGAACATACATATTGATAATTACCTTAAATGTAAATGGATTAAATGCTCCAATCAAAGACACAGACTGGCTGAATGGACATAAAAACACGACCTATACATATGCTGTCTGCAAGAGACCCACTTCAGACCTAGGAACACATACAGACTGAAAGTGAGATGATGGAATATGATATTCCATGCAAATGGAAATCAAAAGAGAGCTGGAGTAGCAATTCTCATATCAGACAAAATAGACTTTAAAATAAAGACTATTATAAGAGAAAAAGAAGGAAACTACCGAATGATCAAGGGATCAATCCAAGAAGAAGATATAAGAACTGTAAATATTTATGCACCCATATAGGAGCACCTCAATATATAAGGCAAATGCTAACAGCCATAAAAGGGGAAATTGACAGTAACACAATCATATTAGGGGATGTTAACACACCACTTTCACCATGGACAGGTCATCCAAAATGAAAATAAAAAAGGAAACACAAGCTTTAAATGATACATTAAACAAGATGGACTTAATTGATATTTATAGGACATTCCATCCAAAAACAACAGAATACACTTTATTCTCAAGTGCTCATGGAACATTCTCCAAGATAGATCATATCTTGGGTCACAAATCAAGCTTTGGTAAATTTAAGAAAATTGAAATCGTATCAAGTATCTTTTCTGACCACAATGCTCTGAGACTAGATATCAATTACAGGAAAAAAACTGCAAAAAAGACAAACACATGGAGGCTAAACAATATATTACTTAATAACCAAGAGATCACTGAAGAAATCAAAGAGGAAATCAAAAAACACCTAGAAACAAATGACAATGAAAAAACGACAACCCAAAACCTATGGGATGCAGCAAAAGCAGTTCTAAGAGGGAAGTTTATAGCCATACAATCCTACCTCAGGAAACAAGAAACATCTCAAATAAACAACCTAACCTTACACCTAAAGCAATTAGAGAAAGAAGAACAAAAAACCGCCAAAGTTAGCAGAAGGAAAGAAATCATGATGATCAAATCAGAAATAAATGAAAAAGAAATGAAGGAAACAATAGCAAAGATCAATAAAACTAAAAGCTGCTTCTTTGATAAGATGAAGAAAATTGATAAACCATTAGCCAGACTCATCAAGAAAAAAAAGGGAGAAGACTCAAATCAACAATTAGAAATGAAAAAAGAGAAGTAACAATTGACACTGCAGAAATACAAAGTATCATGAGAAATTACTACAAGCAAGTCTATGCCAATAAATTAGACAACCTGGAAGAAATAGACAAATCCTTAGAAAACCAAAACCTTCTGAGACTAAACCAGGAAGAAACAGAAAATATAAACAGACTGATCACAAGCACTGGAATTGAAACTGTGATTAAAAGTCTTCCAACAAACAAAAGCCCAGGACAAGATGGCTTCACAGGCAAATTCTATCAAACATTTAGAGAAGAGCTAACACCTATCCTTCTGAAACTCTTCCAAAAAATTGCAGAGGAAGGAACACTCCCAATCTCATTTTATGAGGTCACCATCACCCTGATACCAAAACCAGACAAAGATACTACAAAAAAAGAAAATTACAGACCAATATCACTGATGAATATAGATGCAAAAATCCTGAACAAAATACTAGCAAAGAGAATCCAACAACATATTAAAAGGATCATACACCATGATCAAGTGGAATTTATCCCAGGGATGCAAGGATTCTTCAATATATGGAAATCAATCAATGTGATACACCATGTTAACAAATTGAATAATAAAATCCATATGATCATCTCAATAGATGCAGAAAAAGCTTTTGACAAAATTCAACACCCATTTATGATAAAAACTCTCCAGAAAGTGGGCAAAGAGGGAACCTACCTCAACATAATAAAGGCCATATACAGCAAACCCACAGCAAACATCATTCTCAATGGTGAAAAACAGAAAGCATTTCCTGTAAGATCAGGAACAAGACAAGGGTGTCCACTCTCACCGCTGTTATTCAACATAGCTTTGGAAATCCTAATCATGGCAATCAGAGAAGAAAAAGAAATAAAAGGAATACAAATTGGAAAAGAAGAAGTAATACTGTCACTGTTTGCAGATGACATGATACTATACATAGAGAATCCTAAAGATGCCACCAGAAAACTACTAGACCTAATCAATGAATTTGGTAAAGTTTCAGGACAAAAAATTAATGCACAGAAATCTCTTGCATTCCTATACACTAATGATGAAAAAATCTGAAAGAGAAATTAAGGAAACACTCCCATTTACCATTGCAACAAAAAGGATAAAATACCTAGGAATAAACCTTCCTAGGGAGACAAAAGAACTGTATGCAGAAAACTATAAGACATTGATTAAAGAAATTAAAGATGATACAAACAGATGGAGATACATGCTATGTTCTTGGATTGGAAGAATCAACACTGCAAAAATGACTATACTACCCAAAGCAATCTACACATTCAATGCAATCCCTATCAAACTAGCAATGGCATTTTTCATAGAACTAGAACAAAAATTTCACAATTTGTATGGAAACACAAAATGCCCCGAATAGGCAAAGCAATCTTGAGAAAGAAAAACAGAGCTGGAGGAATCAGGCTCCCTGACTTCAGACTGTACTACAAAGCTACAGTAATCAAGACAGTATGGTACTGGGACAAAAACAAAAATATAGATCAATGGAACAGGATAGAAAGCCCAGAGATAAACCCACACAGATATGGTCACCTTATTTTTGATAAAGGAGGCAAGAATATACAATGGAGAAAAGACAGCCTCTTCAATAAGTGGTGCTGGGGAAACTGCACAGCTACATGTAAAAGAATGAAATTAGAACACTCCCTAACACCATACACAAAAGTAAACTCAAAATGGATAAAGAGATAAATATAAGGCCAGACACTATAAAACTCTTGGAGGAAAACATAGGCAGAACACTCTATGACATAAATCACAGCAAGATCCTTTTTGACCCACCTCCTAGAGAAATGGAAATAAAAACAAACATAAACAAATGGGACCTAATGAAACTTAAAAGCTTTCGCACAGCAATGGAAACTGTAAACAAGACGAAAAGACAACCCTCAGAATGGGAGAAAATATTTGCAAATGAAGCAACTAACAAAGGATTAATCTCCAAAACTTACAAGCAGCTCATGCAGCTCAATATCAAAAAAAAAAAAAAAAAGTATCCAAAAATGGGAAGAAGACCTACATATACATTTCTCCGAAGAAGACATACAGACTGACCACAAACACATGAAAGAATGGTCAACATCACTAATCATTAGAGAAATGCAAATCAAAATACAATGAGGTGTCACCTCACACCAGTCAGAATAGCCATCATCAAAAAATCTCCAAAAAATAAATGCTGGCGAGTGTGTGGAGAAAAGGAAACCCTCTTTCACTGTTGGTGGGAGTGTAAATTAGTACAGCCACTATAGAGAACAGTATGGAGTTTCCTTAAAAAACTAAGAGTAGAACTACCAATCAACCCAGCAATCCCACTACTGTGCATATACCCTGGGAAAATTATAATTGAAAAACAGTCATGTACCACAATGTTCACTGCAGCTCTATTTACAGTAGCCAGGACATGGAAGCAACCTAAGTGTCCATCGTCAGATGAATGGTTAAAGAAGATGTGACACATATATATAATGGAATATTACTCATCCATAAAAAGAAACAAAATTGAGTTATATGTCATGAGGTGGATGGACCTAGAGTCTGTCATACAGAGGGAAGTAAGTCAGAACGAGAAAAATAAATACTGTATGCTAACACATATATGTGGAATCTAAAAAAAAAAAGTTCTGAAGAATCTAGGGGCTGGACAGGAACAAAGATTCAGACGTAAAGAATGGACTTGAAGACATGGGGAGGGGGAAGGATAAGCTGCAACGAAGTGAGAGTGTGGCATGGACTTTATTTTATACTACTAAATATAAAATAGATAGCTAGTGGGAAGCAGCCACATAGTATAGGGAGATCAGCTCAGTGCTTTGTGACCACCTAGAAGGGTGGGATAGGGATGGTGGGAGGGAGACGCAAGAGGGAGGATATATGGGTGTATATGTATATGTATAGCTGACACTTTGTTATAAAGCAGAAACTAACACACCATTTTAAGGTGATTATACTCCAGTAAAGATTTAAAAAAAAGAAAAACAACTGTTATGCAACAAGTCCTCAGATACTCTTGAAACCTAAATAATAAGAACTAGTTATGCAAGAAGCAAGATGTATGTGTGTGTGTGTATATAAATATTCTTATTACATTTGTTATCATAACATATTTACTCAACACATTTTCTGAATAGCTATAATGTAAAATATATTATGCTGGGAACACAAGATATACAAAGCATAGTTTGTTATGCAACGATGTAACTAATTGCTGAGGATGACATAAACACATGCACATATATATGTATACTTGTGTGCATGTGTGTATGAAAATAACTTAATATTTTATATTCTATATGAATTCTCACTTGTAGCATGGCTATTCCAGTTAAGCACAAATACCATATTATTTTAATACTTTTAAGAAGTCACCATAAAAGTTAAAATATTTATGATTTAAAAAATGTATCAGAATTCCTACATGGCTAGTTTTGCAGGAATAAGGTTTAGGTAGGCTTGCAAGCTGGGCCTACTAGCAGGGATTATGTGCCTGGAAAATGAATGCTTGACTCAGACATATTCTGGAGTTCTTACCAGTTTTTGTACCTGGCAAATGCTCAGACACATAACTAGATTCTTCAGAAGAGTTGGGAATACATGAAATGAAGCTTTTTGAAAGACATGATGGCATCCTTATCTGAAACTGGCAAGACTGCTGGCATCCAGCCACCTTTCTGGATAGGCCAGGGAAGTTGCCTCTGAGACGAAGTGCTGTTAGATTATACCCCCTGCTCTGCAAAGTCACCTTGGGATGCAGATCTTTTTCTCTACATTAAATGAACTCGGCTTTGCCTATGTCTACTGATGGCTTTCAGTCAATTAAATCCTTGTGACACTAGAGACAACTGTGTCAGTAGTTATCTTCATGTTTTATTATAGGATTGAATTTTAAGATCTTGTGCTGAACTTATTATCTATGAAATTTATTAGGAAGCAAAAAAAAAAAAAAAGGAAATTTAGGTTGTCAATAGAATCCTGGAAGTCAGTATATTCTATTTCTATGGAGATAAGAGATCCCGGTTCTTGAAGCTTCAATTTAAAATTCCCTAGAGCCAGTGGGTTTCACAGCTTCCCCAGAGAGTGTGAGCAGGGTGAAAACGAATTGCCCTGTGGCTTTAGGAACACTGAAGCTTGGTGCATAACTCCGGAGGAAGCACACAATCCTGTGATTACCAATACGAATGAGGTGCTCCAAACTGTATCAATTTCCTCTGTGGTTACCTGAGCGTCTCTTATTTTTTGGAGAATTAAGGGGAGGTTTCGTTAAAAAAAATTTTTTTTTTCTTTCTGAAACCTGTTTTCATGTGAACCTCCTACCCATGAGCTTATTATCATGTGTATAAAGGCCAGTGAGGAAAAAATGTAATATTAAACTGTGGAATGGAACTTGCCACCTAAAAGCTGCATTCTTTAGAGATAAAACTAGTAATCAGTTGGAAATCAGCCAAGATATTTGACAAATATAAGTTTGCATATTTATAGGATAAACAGCAGACTGAAATCTGAGTTTCTAAAGAACAGGGACAGGGAATGGTTAAGCAGCACCCAGAACATAGCTCCTCTCACCACTCATACTCCTCATACATAAGTGCATGTGTTGTTACCTGCCCCAAACATAATCCTTCCATATCTCAATTATCCTTCCAAATTTAAAGTCAGATAATCTAATCTGCCAGCATCCTTAAGTCTTATATAAAAATAGACATTTTGGACTAATTGCTATTTTCCAAGTTACAGAAGAACCACTGAAAGAAAACAACATCATTGCTTATTGAAGTGTATAGTTTCATCTACTTCATTCTTTTCCTTGAAGACTTTGCCGCCATGTAGTTAACAAATAATACATCAACTAAAATGTACAGCAACACTCCTGGAGTTTGAACAGATTGTGTTTAGTTTGCTTCTTCTCTTTAACAGTATCCACACTACCTGCTATCCAAAATACCAGGGCATCATCCTCTAATAACCCACACCAGTGACATTGTTAAACTTCTTAATATCATGAATTTAGGTATTTTTAATACTAAAAGCAAATACAAAGCACAGTATGTCTGCATTTTTTTTGTTAGAACTCTAACAGTGATTTCATTGAAAATAGTTAAAAATCTATCATATTCAGCTCTCACAGTTAAACAATTATCTGTGGAGAAAGTCAAGCAAAACTTTAGTTCCTAATATCTGCCTGAATTATCTATATATTACTAGATAATTATGTAATCTACTCTTACAACTTCAGATTGCACACAGCATTGCAATGATTAGGTCTCCACAATTTAAGCAAAGGGATGCCTTGAAATAGGTGGATAATTTGGGCAAAGGACACGCAATTTCTGAAGCAGAAACATAAACTATGAAAACAAAAGAGTATTATAATCTGAATTAGCAATTACTTCCAAACTCCATTTTGCTTCGTTGCACATGGCCAGTATTTAACCATTAGGCTTGTTGATTCTTTGGCATTAACCAATGACATAACACCATCATAATCATCACACACACACTAATACAATTCTTTTTCCATTAGTGAGTATTAGTTCAAGTAATAGGCAGATTTAGGGAAATTATAGTTTAAATTGGGTAGCAATAATGTAGAAATATTGTGTACTAATCCAATTCCAAAAATCACCTCATTTTCTTCCCTTGTCCCCCCAATCTCGAAATACATAGAAAAAAAAGTACTTACACTGCACGATGAGCTGCACCAAGGCTTCTCTTGGTTTCACATTAAATCCATTGTACTGGCTGGTCTGACATCGGTACATTCCTGACATTTCCCTAGATACATTCACAATCCTCAGTGTTCCATCATAACTCTCCATTTGCATTGACCCATCAGGCATTGCAACTTCTTTATCCGCTCTAGACCAAAGGATGATGGGTTTAGGTTTTCCAGTTACTTGACACTGCAGTTCTATTGTGTCTCCTTCTCTGGTGACCAAAGGTGATTTTTCCTGTGGAACAGTCAGATTGGGTGGAACTTGAAATGGGAAAAAGAAAATTTTTCAAGGTTAGTATGTACTGGTAAAGCATATTCAAACACAGAAAATCATAAGGAAACAACTTCTGATGGTTGAAGATGTGTGACAATTCAGATGACAAAAATTACAGAGACCTTGGAGATAGGTGGCACTTACCCTCACTTAAAATAATTCTAAATTGTTTTCGTAGAACTTTCTCAAATGAGGTCTTCAAACATTAGCAAAATAAATAAAGCATTACATTGGAACATGAATGGTCAACATAAGAACAATCTACTCAATGACTTGTCATTATCAGCCATTAACTGGGTCTTTAAGATCTGCATTTCACAGAAGAGTGATCCTACTTGCTGAGGTAAGATTTAGCTTTTCAGTCTTCTGCTTCCTATGCTGTTATCTCTTATCCAAGGATGCTATAAGAAAGGGATAAGGGACATTATAGACTTAGCAGGCACAGTAAATGCAATAGGAAAGAGAAAAAGAAGAACCTCTGATATAAAACCAGAAGTTCTAGATTTGGTTTAGAAACTGTTGCCAAACTGCTAAGGTTTAGGATTCCTTTTTTCCCTCGAGGAAATGAAATGGAACAACTGACTGCAATGCCATACTCTGACAATCCAGTGTATTGTTCTTTTTGACTTTTAATATTTTTGACATTTTAATTTCAAATGATTTCACTTTAAGATTTTGAGATCACTGTACATAGTTTGTCATGATGCTGTCACTATTTCTGTAAAATTAATTTTAAGTGAGTTTTCAAAAATATATTTCAATAATCTAAGAAATTAATTTTCTCAAGTAAAGCTAATTTCTGATTTTACTGAAGATATTTATGAGAAAATTAGATTGATTTTACAGGAACTTACCTTACTGTGCTGGAATATATTTATGTTAGGGTTTGGTGAAAAATGAACTAATAAGAGGCAAATACTACTCAATGAGTTTTCCTACAAACAATATCACCTGTTCCACTGGAAGACTTTTATTTCTCATACAAATGTATATGAATTCAAAAGTATTTATGCAATGGGATATCTATCAAAAAAGCATGGGCTAAATTAGAAGGGCAGAATAATAATAACCAGAAATATATGAATAATTCTATCATTGTGATAAATGTCATATGCTTCCCCTCTTTGGAGTTAATACTGAATATGGACAAAAAGGCAAAGGTTTTATTCTCCCTTCTAGCATTATTGTGCTCCAGTGCCCAGGAACAAAAACAAATATAATTATTTTTTAAAGTATTTTTCAACTAATATTGAAATGTTGTTCCTTTTTATTACACATAGAGAAAAATAAATTTAAGTACAAAGTGATATGAGAATTAGTTATCTTGCTATTTAAATATCTTCATGTCTTTTTCATTTAATTCCTTCATTTACTTCTAATTAAAAAAACAAAGTAAATAATGCTAGCATCTTAGAAATCAGAAAATATGAAACACTAACCACTGTCTTCTTGAAGTAGATATATATATATTCTAGGAACTGGCATTAACAAAAAACATGTTTAAAAATGGCTGCATTTTTAAAACCTACATGATTAGATAATTTACTCTTGTAAATATAAACAACTAAATAATTTAGTTAAATAATTTGTTCTTTTTGAAGTGAACCACCAGGGAATGATGCAATTCTAAATAAGCATCATCTAGTAACAATAGGATTAAAAGAAGCTGCAGTATTTATTCACCCTCCATGAGAAAGGACACAGAATAACAGCAATAACCTCAGCATTTAACATTAATTATGCTCCTATTGTGTGCCAGGCATAGTTAGGGATTTTACATTTTCATTAATTCTCATGACAATCCTAGGATCAAATATTTAATATTAAAATTTAACAAATGAGAACACTGAGAATGAAAGGATTAATATTTTGAACAGAACTCAAACTGAGGCCAATTTATAGCAGGTGGCCAATGTAGAGATATGAACCCTGAAGCAGGCTCCAGTGAAGTATGGTGTCTGGAATGAATAACTTGAGTTAGTACTGGACTCCTCTTGCTCATAATTAGTCTGTTCTTATGGACAAACTGGACCAGTTTTACCTGCCCATCTCTTGGTTACTCTCTCAGGGACAATAAAAAAGAGTCAAGGTAGAAATGTGAGGGAGTAAATAACACATATGTTGCAAATTACCTGATCTATCTGTCTTACATCTTATATGACTATTTTAAATATCTGTATCTACCTGTATGAGAATAATTCCCGTATACAAGTCAAAACTTCTTATAAGATATACCACTCCAAATAAATATCCAAATTATGATACATTTATGTGAAATAAATGAGAAAAAATTATACATTAAAAGATTATTTAATAGAATGTTATTATTTGAAATCAGAAGATTTCATCCTTTCCAAAAACAAACCACATGACCTTTGCCAAGCTTAAGCACTCTGAGTATGAATTGCTTCATTTTTGAAACTAAGAATTTATACTTTACCAGCTCCAAGGTTATTAGTGTTCTGACTATAGGAACAAACAGTAAAAAGTTAAAGACAGAAGTGGGGCTAATAATAAGTATCTATTTTCTAACTTAATAAGATGAATATTCAAAGATCTTATTAAATTAGGCCAGTCTAACAAAAACAGATCTTTGACTAGCTACATTTTTTTTAAGTTTATCATACTAGATAGTTCAAAAACTCCCTTGTTAATGTATGTTATTCATTTGTTAGATAAACTTTTCTCCCTATGTAATCAAAATTATAGAAATGTAAACCTCAGTTTCAATCTAGGTAAGTTACAAGTTGATTTTTGAATAAATTTGCTCATTTTAAAATAAACACCAAAGCCTAATTAAAATAAAGTTTATTTTCCATCTCTTCCAGGAGGCTTTTTAAATCTTGATTTCAGAGTTAACATTTTCTTTGCAACTTTCTTGGACAAGAAGGTCTTAAAACTTGTCATAGTTTTTATAGACTTCTCTCTCTCTCCACATTAAATTTTCCATTTTCTAGAATGCTCTAAATTATTATCATAATTTTTCTGTCAGGAGATTTTGTTTGTTCTCATAAATATCTCTCTGTTTTGCATGTTTATAATGTGAACTGTAACTTTACCCCAAAGTTCTTCCAGTCAATGATTGCAGCCTACTACTATTTTCCAAAAGTCTTGCAAATCCCCAAACCTAAGCATTATTTATTTCTTGACTTAGTTGTTAACAATAGACTTTTCTTTGTTTCACCATCTTCTAACTCACCACTTCCAATCAGCAGCTTTGGTTTCTCTATCAAAAATATCTCTCATATCAGCCTATTTCTTTTCATGGCTATAGGTAGCTTTCTTAGTATAAGTCATCCTTATCTCTTCTTGTGACAGTGTCCTAAGTGGTCTTTCTGCTGCCAGTTTAATTCTTCCAGGCCTCCTGCTTCTGTGTCATAAACTTTATCATCATAAATAAAATCATGTCCCTGTAACTATGAAAAACTTCAATCCTCAATGAGTGTGCTCATCATAATACTGCTTTAATTAAAAAAAAAAAAAAAAACTGAAAACAGTCTGACAGATTAACTAAAAAAAATCATGGTACAGTCACATAATAGATTATGATGCAGCCTTTTTAAATGATGATGCAATAGACCCACATTTACTGACAAAGATATTTATATTGTTAAGCAAGAAAAACATGCTAGTGAATAGCATGAATAGCTACAACCACTATTAAAAAGTGAGTAAAACATGTTACTGAGCAGTAGGTACAGTATCACTTTTTTTTTTTTTTTTTAAGAGGGATCTCCAACAAAGCCCTCCTTTTTTTTTTTTTTTTTTTTTTTGCGGTATGCGGGCCTCTCACTGCTGTGGCCTCTCCCGTTGCGGAGCACAGGCTCCGGACGCACAGGCTCACGGCCATGGCTCACGGGCCCAGCTGCTCCGCGGCATGCGGGATCCTCCTGGACCGGGGCACGAACCCGCGTCCCCTGCATCGGCAGGCGGACTCTCAACCACTGCGCCACCAGGGAAGCCCAGTATCACATTTTTATATAAAAAAAGATGTATGCTAATAACTGATAACAGAGAGTTTCTTAAAGGGAGAATATACATGATTCATCTTTATACTTGCAGCATCCCACACTCTATTTTACACATAATAGGAACTCAGTAAAAATGTTTATACCAAATGTACAAATTAAGACAGTGAAGCAGTTGAGCACTGCTTTATGGAAGAGAACAAGATTTACATGGGGAAAAGTGTAGAGGAAAAGAAATCCCAGAAGGAACTATACCAAAACACTAACAGTGGTTCTCCCTGAGTGTGGGATTATTAGTAATTTTTTTTGTATATTGTTCATTTTTCATTCTTCTACAATATGTGCTATGCATATTAGCATATTATAGTCTTCAAGAAGCCCAGAGAAAATTAAAATGTTAATGCAATCTATTATCCAAAGCTCATTTGATGAAAACTCCACTTTTTAATAACAACAAGTGTATCACTCCAGACACGGTATTCTAGAAACATAGTCTTAGAAATGCTCCTCTAGAATCACTCACTCCTACAACACTCATCACTTACAGTTTCACTGACTAGTGAACCTCAGTGCCCTTGCAGTTCTTTCCTGAATTTGGCAAGTCAGGCCCTTGTCTTCTAGCACCCCCTACCTGTCACGTGTGTTGAGATTCAGTTCAAAGTTACCACTTATGTGATGATACTTTGCCTACCCCTAGGCTGAGTTTGTTGCTCACTCTTCTTGACCACATATTACGTTGTATACCCATTTAACCTGTACTCGAAGCTTCACCCCGTATCTTCTTCCATGTCTATATCCCTGACCAGATAGCTCCTTGAAGGCACAGAGTGTCAAACTCTATCTCTGAAGCCTGATGCCCTGCTTTCCTGGTTGGCACAGACCAGGAAGTCATGAAATAATTGAGGAAGGAAGAGGGGGAGAGAGGGCAAGAGGGTAAGAAGGGGAAAAGATTAAAATCTGTGAATATAAAAGAAATAAATATAATAGATATAAATTATGAACATTAAAAAAAAGCAATAAATAACAATGAAACGTAATAATTCTATATAATTAGTAATCCATACAACTAGCAGAATCTCCTCTAAAATATATTGTTAGTATAGATTGCAGATGCAGTAGATCTTCAAATTTGTGAAGGTGTGTGAGAGATAAGAGAGTAAAAAAAGGATTCCTATAGTTTTCCTTTTCTTTCTCCTTTCATTTAAGATTTGGATAGATAAGTTGTAAATTTAAAAAACTAACGAACAGAAAACAAACAAAAGAGCCAATTTGAGGACATGACATTTAATTTTGTCATGATGTTTTTATGCTCTTTTTCTAATCAACTAAATTATTTTTTCTTAAAATATTGTCTCACAATGAAAACATTAAATTAAGTAGAAAAATTTGAAATGTCTGCAACTTGTGAGATTTATTCATAATGCATTTGCTAGAAAAAAGTCCCTCCTAATAAAAACACAAAGATACATTATTTGACATATAGTCTATACACTGTCCTTGCTTTGATTTTTCTTACCTGAAATGCTACTGTAGGAGATGCTATAATCGGAGAAACTTAAAAAACATGGTATGGCACCAAAACTTCTCATTCCAAACATAAAAAGAAATAGACAAGTAATATGAACAAACTGGTTCTCTGTCAACTTTTCCACTGTATCACAGACTGTAAAATAAAGTAAGTATAGAAAATAAAAATGCTTCCATTTCTTCACTGGGAAGGAAGGTGAGGAAATTTAATCTTCAGTTTTTACTCAGAAAATGGCTGGCTTATTTTTCCTACTCAAAAGAATACAGGGGAAGGTTAGTTCATCTCAACTACATGAGAAAATATCATGCTGTTTGAAACAAAGACATAAGAATCTGCTTATTATGAACTTATTGGTTTAAATGTGTAAATATGCATAGTGCACTTTAATAGTAGATGTTTAAACAAAAGATATACTTCTTTTAATACATTATAATTTTTTATAATAAACTAAGTAATAAGTAGAATTGTCTCCAGAAGGACAACCAGACTCATATTTTCAAGAATCTTAAAATAAGTATGGCACTAATTCAATCATATTTGAATTTAGGGGGAGAAGTAGTTTATAGCACATATGTATGTTCTAGCGTAGAATGTATAATCTATATTTAAAGCATAAGTAAATAAGACCAAAAATATTGTGTTTATGAAAGTGAACCCCAGAAGTCAGAATTCAAGAATTCTCATGCTGACTAGGTATATATACACACATGTAAAAAAGTTAAGCTCAAGTAAATAGTGAATTTGTAGACTCAACTAATCCAAATGAACCAAATTTATTGTATTATTTAACCTTCAAAAACAACAGGTGAGGTAAAAAAATTTATTATAGACTTGATGTGAGTTTTATCCTTGGTGATATACTGATTGAAACTCAAAGGTTAGCTATATCCTTATTGCAGACCACATAGTTTTAAAGGAAAGATACCTCTATCACACTTGAGTGCTTTCTCAGTGTCCGAGTCAGCAGTTCTCAATTTTTTTTCCAACACATTACAGATTAGCTTTGTAAGCATGAGACTTGCACATGGATATAGTCAGATTTTGAGGTTTTGAAAATCACAAAATAATTTTACATGGAAGTAAAGAACTGAATAGTTTGCAGTTGCAACTACTATCAATGGCACATCAGTAATACCTTCTCATAATGGACTATGGGATAAGTAAGATAAGCCTTTGGTTAAGTGAAATTGTCAGCAACTTGTAACTCCACTCAATTCTCTTCCATTCAATTAAGTATCTTCAATGTAAGTGAGAATAATATCAATACTGTAATCTGTATTTTAAAACCTCCATACACTAATAGTGGAACTATTCTAATTCTCATGCACCTCATAGCTGACTTGATGAGCACACACTAAGATTTGGAATAACTACTTTAACACATGGAATTTTTAAGAATAAGTGGTCATTGAGAAATATTCATATGATGATATAAGGTAAATTTGAGAATTCCCTTCAACTTAAAAATAATTCTAATCCAAATCTCCAAAATACTTTTTAAACTAATAAGCTTGACCCATTTTCTTAATAATTATATGTCAATTAAAATGTATAGTAAGATGTGCTTGAAAAATATTCAAGGTGGGGCTTCCCTGGTGGCGCAGTTGTTGGGAGTCCGCCTGCCGATGCAGGGGACACAGGTTCATGCCCCGGTCCGGGAAGACCCCGCGTGCCGCGGAGCGGCTGGGCCCGTGAGCCATGGCCGCTGAGCCTGCGCGTCCGGAGCCTGTGCTCCTCAACGGGAGAGGCCACAACAGTGAGAGGCCCGCGTACAGCAGAAAAAAAAAAAAAAATTCAAGGTGACAAAAGAAATCCAACATGCTAAAGACTCCTCATTTACTAATGGATTTGCTCATATTTGCTTTCTTTTAGAGACCATGACGAGTAACAATATTTGATGAAAGACAGAGACACTCTAGACCTCATTTCTCATGAAAGGAATAAAGGTTGCCAATGGATACTTCCTGTTTTGTAAAAACACAGAGACAATATGGTGATTTATATGATATGCAGCACATAGAGTATTTTTGCAATTGCTGTCATTTTAAAATATGCAGAACTTCCCTGAGCCAAAGGTTAATATAATAATATATTGCATTGCTGCACTTCCTTCTGAATTATCTTCCCCCATATAAATGGATCACTAAAATCTAATTGACAATTGCTTCTTCCTCCTCCTAAAAAAATCTTACCATTTCTGAATTAATCTATCTTAAAAATCCTATTTTCTACCATTCAAATAGCTTTAGTAGCTCCCCATTTTCTAGAATGTCTAAATCCCATTGCTTATTTTCTATTTTACCTGCCAACACTTATTATGCCATAGTGCTTCTGTGAAAAGCTCGCTATTCAATTTTGATAGGTCTCTTGGTCTGCCTAACACTTGGCTCATTTCCTACTCCTTGCCTTCCTTCCTTCACTCCATGAATGACTTTCCCGTCATAACACCCATCCAACGATTTCCCATTCTTCTAAGACCCAACTGAAACTTCCTGTTCTCTTAAGTCTCCTGATTTCTGTATCTTTTATTCATCCTCCATGTCTCTGAATTATAGTGTATCTGATTTATTCTATCGATGTCACGACAAAATGTCTACTCTTTTACATATGTAGCCAAAACATTCTGAGGTCAGTACTAGGCTTTATCTATTTCCTAAGAAAATAGCTCCCACACCATGTGATATTTTAAAGTATTTTAGAGGTGCTTAATAAAGTCATGATTAATTGATGGAGCACCAATCAAGGTTTCTAAGCAACCAAAGTAAGAAAACTATTGATGAATAATCACCTCTTGATTATCAAAGGCTTAATTATAAAGTATATAAATTTCAAGATCATTTTCACACATCAACTCTATTTTTAGTTTAAAAAGACACAAAAACCATAGGTTTTCATAAAGTTAGCATGTATATTAGATTTTAATTTGGGCATAATAATGAAACAGGGAGGTAAAATATTGGAAGTATTTGGTAGTATTGAGTAATTTGTCCGTGCTATGGCTTTCCTCTATCATCAATTAAAAAAAAAAGCTAGTTAGCTCTACAACAGAATGTCCATTTGGACCCATATTCTAAGACTTGTATTACTTACAGTCTTGTGGGTAAATCATATATGAAATAGGCACTTATTTTTCAACATGCCATCATCATACCATATGTTAAGCTTACTGTTTTTGTCCATAATATGAATAAGCATAAATACATCTCTTATCAGACTCTGTAAATAAAAACTGCCTTTTCTGCACTGACATACACACTTTTTTTTAGTGACTCACCTATAATAAATGAGGAGATGCTAATAAGACAGGATTGACAATATTTTACAAATCTAGCTATAGAGAAAGAAGAAAGCATGTATTAAAAACAAACATGAGGTTAAAATAGCACGGTGTTTGCATTTTGAAATTCTTAGGGGAAATGTGCATGCACACACACCCATACATACACACATGCACAATGCTTATTTTTTAAAGAGTTATAGAAAATCTTGTTACAATGGTATTGTTAGTTATTTGAAACATATGGGGAGAGGCAGAATCCTGAAGCGTAGCAACTCTGGAGAGTTTAGTATTAGAAGATGGAGGACATGCCGTGCCATTCATACAGGTTTGGCAGGCAACAGTTATGGCTGTTCCAATTTCCCTCTCCCAGCAGGTGTTGCTATGGCACAAGAATAGCCTCCGAGGGATTCAGTGGAACACAAAGTGTAAGATGAAAGAGCAAAAGAGAAAATCACTCTTTGAGTGGCATTCATATTTTCTCTGCTACACAAGCTACAGGGTCAGTTGCAAATAAATACTTGCTGCCTCATAAACAGGTAAGTGAAGGGGACCTTAAGCTGGGGTTGCTTATGTAGCATTTGCTTAAGCTTAGTTTTCAAGTATCTTGAATTGCTATGATCTTCACATAATTTGGTTTGCTAACTTGAGCTTACAGTAAAATATTTTCTAGAATCATTAATATAAATCTATATCAACAAGACTATTTTTTACTGACATTTTTGGGAAAAGGTGTGAAAGCATATCCTTTTTTCTGAGTTTAACCTCCCTTTCCTGACTTATTGTATGTGTTTCTCATGTACTGAAATACAGAAATGAACGACGGTCACTGACTAATTATGTAAAGTCTCACATCTTGTTTTCTTTGAGACAACTAAATAAGAAAACAGGAACAAGATAATTCTGCTTGCTAGTGACTTGAATTATGTTAACATTTTAGCAAGCTAGAAATCTGAACTAGACTGAGAAGAACTTGCTTTTTTCTGTAATAAGAAAGGAGATATTATAATAGTCAAAACCTCAAATAAAGTGCTAAGATCTTTAATTACTAAGATTATGACCTGGTCATTTGATGAAAAGATAATCAATCTATAATCATTTCTGGGAAATAGGGGACCAATTCCTCAACTTAACTCTCTACTGTTAATCAAGTTCCATTTCATGTTTGGTATATTTTTTTTTCAATAATGCAGAGTAAAGGTGGAAAACTATAGTTAATTGGGTATAAACAATTGATTAAGAATTTAAACTTGAAAAGTTGAATACCACATTCTATACATGTATTATACAAACTAAAGGTAACAAACAGGAAAGAGTCCTATAGCTTAAAAGTTAGCTCAGAGATTCCCAAATTCCTGGAATTCTGATATTCCATTACACATTTGTGTTCTTGCCTACTCACTCTTGAAAATGGTGCCATGATTTATGTAAATATATTTAAATGTGTGTATAAATGCACTATCCCTTAAATTAACATTATGGGAGTAACAAAAGCAGAACTGCATGTATGAAAACTTATGCCCTAGGCTGGAGCTATTACCGATTCACTTTAATACATATTTTTGAGCCCCTCAAATAGGTAAATATGCTTAAGACTGGGGGCAAGAGAGTTAAACCTTTAACTACTTTTAAAACTTTCAGTATGCATTATGGAAGCTGATAAATAGGGAGAATTCTCAGTAACTGATAACTGCTCACAATCATTTTTAAATCAGAAGGCCTTTTTTAATTGACATGTATAGTTTGGAAGAGTTGTAAGTGTACAAGATTAGAAATTGGACTTGGACACAGGGTCAAAGCACTTACTAGCTGTGCAATCTTGGATTGTCTTAATGTTTTCTCATCAGCAAATAAGGCTGAGGAAAAGGAGAATTTAATGAGAATTTAAAGATAAAATGGCAGAATGCACATTAGAGCATCCTCTGAAGTGTAAAGTATTTTAAGTTATGTAATATACTTGTAAAGAGCGAGGCTCAGGTCTGGCAGCCTAGATTCAGATCTTAGCTCTACCACCTATTAGCTACATGACCTCAGGAAAGTTATCTAACCAGTATCTCTCAGTTTAAGTAAAGTGAACGTAATATTACCAACTTCAATTTTCTTTTTTTAGAATTAAGCAGTATAATACACATAAAATCTTGAACACAAGGTCTCTCATATAGTAAACACTCAATATATGTTAGTTGTTATATTTTCTCCTCAATGCCTTTTATTATGGTGATATCAATGACTGTATTTTATTGTTCTGCATATATTTCTACATTGAAGGCAAATATTTTGTTTTATTCATACCTGTGATGTCTCAAGTACTGAGCATGGGTACACATAGGGTCAACAAAATATTTTATAAATTATATATATATATATATATCTCATTACCATTGTCAGCTGTCTTGGAAATATGCATTCATTTCAGATGAGGACACTATTTGAAAAAGATAATATTTTAGAAAGGACAGGAGTGAACCTTTTTAATCTGAGTAGTCAGAGGCAACCCCTAAAGCCATCCAAGGAAAGAAGGTGCAGATTTCTGCCATTAGATATAATAATTTGAACTGTGTGTTTGGACTGTACTATAAAATGGCACATAATACAGATATCCTTTGTCAGTTGCATCATTTGCAAATATTTTCTCACATTCTGAGAGTTGTCTTTTGGTCTTGTTTATGGTTTCCTTTGCTGTGCAAAAGCTTTTAAGTTTCATTAGGTCCCATTTGTTTATTTTTGTTTTTATTTCCATTTCTCTAGGAGGTGGGTCAAAAAGGATCTTGCTGTGAACTATGTCATAGAGTGTTCTGCCTATGTTTTCCTCTAAGAGTTTGATAGTGTCTGGCCTTTCATTTAGGTCTTTAATCCATTTTGAGCTTATTTTTGTGTACAGTGTTATGGAGTGTTCTAATCTCATACTTTTACACGTACCTGTCCAGTTTTCCCAGCACCACTTATTGAAGAGGCTGTCCTTGCAACTCTATTTACAATAATCAGGAGATGAAAGCAACCTAAGTGTCCAACATCAGATGAATGGATAAAGAAGATGTGGCACATATATACAATGGAATATTACTCGCCATAAAAAGAAATGAAATTGAGTTATTTGTACTGAGGTGGATGGACCTAGAGTCTGTCATACAGAGTGAAGTAAGTCAGAAAGAGAAAGACAAATACCATATGCTAACACATATATATGGAATCTAAGAAAACAAACAATGTCATGAAGAACCTAGGGGTAAGATGGGAATAAAGACACAGACCTACTAGGGAATGGACTTGAGGATGTGGGGAGGGGGAAGGATAAGCTGGGACAAAGTGAGAGAGTGGCATGGACATATATACAGTACCAAATGTAAGGTAGATAGCTAGTGGGAAGCAGCAGCATAGCACAGGGAGATCAGCTCAGTGCTTTGTGACCACCTAGAGGGGTGGGATAGGGAGGTTTGGAGGGAGGGAGACGCAAGAGGGAAGAGATATGGGAACATATGTATATGTATAACTGATTCACTTTGTTATAAAGCAGAAACTAACACACCACTGTAAAGCAATTATACTCCAATAAAGATGTTAAAAAAAATACAGATATCCTAGCATCCATTCTATTCCTATGAAGTAATGAGGTTTAGACATTCCTCAATACATCTATCTCTCTCTTATGAAGATGACAAAATGTCATTGTTGTACATTTTCACAAAGGTCAGGGTGTTGCCATGAAAACTGGAAACCAATAAGTAAAAAGGAACTGTTTGATCATGTTAATTATGTGATTGCTTTCCTGTGGGTGAAGGAATTCTAAATTAAAAGGAGGATAAGCTATAAGTTATATATCAAAAGTGCAATGAAAGCATAGCAAAAGAAAGATGCTTTAAAGAAATCCACAATTTATTTTATTTTCTAGAGCAGGGGTCCCCAATCTCTGAGTCGTGGACCGGTACTGGTCCGTGGCCTGTTGGGGAACCGGGCTGCACAGCAGGAGGTGAGCGGCAGGCGGGCCAGCGAAGCTTCACCTGCCACCCCCCATCACTTGCATTACCGCCTGAACCATCTGGCCCCCTCCTCCGCGCACCACGCCCAGTCTGTGGAATAACTGTCTTCCACGAAACCTGTCCCTGGTGCCAAAAAGGTTGGGGACCGCTATTCTAGAGCAACTGTTGCTCACAGTGATAAACTCTTCAGTGCCTAATGGCTAGAAAAATCAATTTACTTCTATAATAAAAAGGCCATTTGTCTCCTTGTAGAATCCATCTGACATTGTTTAGCCTCTTATACATGATCACTCTGAACAATGCCTCTGGTTTACAAATTCCCTAATTACATCACTGATTATGTACTACTGAATATACCTTATCCTGTGGAAATAGACACTATCACCATTTTAATAAACATTTTGACATAAAATGAAGCTGGCTCTTTCATGCTTTGTTAAGAGCAAAGTGAAACAACCAGTGAACACAATGTTCCATCAACAGATCAGGACCACGTGTTCTTTAGAGGAAATGAGGTTTAATTAACAGATCCATTAGCAGAGAACTGGTCAGTTAAAACATAGGAGAAGGGTTTCCTTATAACACATGGACACTTTATTAACAAATATTCTACAAATGCATGATTGTAGTTTATGATCCATTCTGCCAGTCTGTAGAAGTATAGAATGCTACAGTAAAAATATGGGCCTAATTTTAAAACCACATAAAAACTCATATAACATCATTGATTGGAATGATATATAACTCATTCTAAGCTAATAAGTGTGTGAATAGAGTTTAGTACCATTTTATTAATATACTTTTACATTCCATTTTATTCCTAAGCAAGGGTATTTCCGTTTAAATGTCAACTAAATACATTTTGTTTACAAGTATTATTTAGATAGTCTTGGTGAAAGTGGACTATTTATGTTTCATTTATAGTGAACTGTAATTCATACTAAGTGCATTTTAGAGTGCAGACATTTGAACTCCTTGTCATTTTATTATTTCTACTTCGTGTATTTAAATTACTAATGTATTTCGTACTGTGCATAGAACCTTTTTTTTTTTTTTTTTTTTGCTGTATGCGGGCCTCTCACTGTTGTGGCCTCTCCCGTTGCGGAGCACAGGCTCCGGACGCGCAGGCTCAGCGGCCATGGCTCGCGGGCCTAGCCTCTCCGCGGCATGTGGGATCTTCCCGGACTGGAGCACGAACCCGTGTCCCCTGCATCGGCAGGCGGACTCTCAACCACTGCACCACCAGGGAAGCCCAGAACCTTTTTTTTAAAGTGCAATGATATGCTTTTAATTTCACATCTTTTTAAATCTCATCATTATTATGGTAGAACATCCCTAAAATTTGGGAAATTCTGATGTATTTACCTGATTTATTTATGTACTCAGCGGAATCTGCTGTCCTCAGTTCTCCCCTTCCCCTGCAAACTATTTTCTTGTCTCCTTATCTAAAGCTTTCAGTTCTGAGCCTAGGCTGTCTCTTAGGCTGACTTTCACCCAACAGGACCACCCAGGCTCCAATTCTTTAGTCAGAGAGGTAAGAAGGCAGGCATGTCATGATTTGGGTTTTCTGAAATGGATTCACTCAACAAAAATATTTACATTTCTCACAGTTTATCCCTGGAGTCTGAAATCTCATTACGTGTGCTTGTTCCATTGAGAAGCTGTGTGTTTTGTGTAAAGAACCTGGGTTTTGCAGTCAGAATTGACCTATGTTCAACACTTTGAAATGCTTCAGCATATGCTAATGATTTGCTTCCTAAACTGGGTGTGGATATATATGTGTGTAAACTATTTAAGCTTTATACTTACAATTCATGCATTTTCTATGTTTTTGTTACGTTGCTATAAAAGTTAAAAAAAATACTTCACCATAGACAATGTGATCTACACTTGCGTGCTACAAGTTTTAATGTATAGACTAGGGTTACTTTAATATGTAATTCATGCCACTCAGGAGTACACATCCCTAGGTGTGGTTAGGCAGCATTTTAAAGACACAAACCCTGGGTCCACTCTTCTCAGGAAGCTAGAACAAGACAAGTATCATCTTGTTGAGTTGCCCTAAAGAATTTTTAACCTAGCATAACGCTGAAAGTGGTCTCCTTTGGTGAAATGAATATTGCTCAATCTATGCACCTAGGTTAGAACAGGTTAAGGCCATGCCCCATTTTAGTGAGAGGAATATGAGATGAGAAAATGGGACCTGACATCCTAACACTCTTTGAAGCGGTGTTCTCAGAGTAGGGGAGAGTGTTGTGCCCCACTATCAACCCAACATGGTCACATGAACCAACTACAATATTACCTGAATTCCTTTTAGAATATTTTAATACCTGCCTACAGTGATCTTTTGATGCAAGGCCCTTGTCAAAGGCCATAACCGAATATCATAATCACCTGCGATAGTAAAGGGACATACCCATTTAACGTAAGGTGCTGCAAACTTATACTGAATTTGGAATCTGAGATTGTATACTTGAATCAGGTTATGGCTATAGGAAGTGAACAAGTACCTGAGATTTGGGATCCCATTTCCCTCTCTATAAATGGAAGGCACTAGGTAATCTATAAACATCTTCAGTATTTAAAAACGATGCCAATAACTGAGACATTTAGAAATCTTTTTAAAATGTTTTACAAAATAGGTATATGGGAACCTGCCCCAATAATCTTTTATTTTTATTTAAAAATAAATATTCAGAATTCATAAATATCCTCAAATTGTGCCACCAAAATCCTAACTGTAATGATTTTCTAAATTTATTTAATCTCTTTGCTAAGCTCACTGATATCACACAATGAAGGATGAAAAATTAAGACTGTAAAAACTAATGAGGCCCTTTTTATATATTAAAATGAATTCATTTGTAAGCAGATTTTCAGGGGAAAGTCCTTTGCACTAATGGTAGTTCTAACTTCTGTTTTGGAGGTATTGTAGGAAATAGCTTTAAGACATTCCAAACTGTAAAATGAAACCTAGTCACTACAAACAAATTATATCACTATAATAATTGTTCTGTCTAATGCCAGAAACCTAGGATTCTAGATCTTTTGCTATCACATAGTCCAAAACAGTGATCAAACTGTTAGTCTATGGATCTAGTCTCTATGGCTACTTCTATTTATTTCTCTGCTCTTCAATTGATAATGGTAGCTTGGTAGTATCATCTAAAAATGACATAAAAATTCCAAGTGTTATCATAATCATATCAGTAGTGAATCTAATACCACTCTCCACATCTCTATCTTCTCCTCTAGTCAAGAGATGCAGAGTGAGTCCTGGTATTGTAGCTTTAAATAATATACCCTGATTTACATCCATTCTCAACTATGAGTTTGATGGAGACATTTATTCTTCATCAGTTAATGAATATAATTTTCATAATTCTTTCTTTAACTTGTGTATAAGTTATTGCTAGTTATTAAAATATTAAGTGCAAATTATGGAACTAACTAATTGTGTTCAGTCCTCTGGATTAGAAGAATCTTTATTCAGTCATTTAAAATTCAAATAGTTTCCATGTCCCCATGGCTTGCATTTAGAAGTGGATGAAGGGTATAGGAAACATAAATTGGGCATTCTTTCCTATTTCTCATTGACCTGCTCTTATCTCAATGTAATCTTGGAATTTCAAAAAGTGTTGAATTCTGCCAAGTGAAGGAAATCCTCAACACATGACACAGTAATTAGACAACAGCTAATAAACCACTGTTAAACTATGGCTTGTAAGGTAGAATCTTGGTTCTGATATTTGGGGAAGAAAGTGCTGGATATTTTAAGATGATAATTGGAGGAAAATCGTAAATCTGATGTTATTTTCATAATTAGATAGATTCAGTTTTACGAGAAAATGCAATATAAAAACATGATTAATGTTTATTCAACTACTACAGAAAACAAAGAATTAATTTAATGCAGCCAATCTTTGCATTTATGCTCTCCCCAAAAATAAGCAGTAGAAATATTGATATAATTTATGCTTCTCAAAACAACTTATAACTTCCAGACAAGGCCAACTAAAAATGTTTCCAATATCCTTCTCACTTTTGTAAATGATCTAATTGAAAAGAGAATTAGTGTAATTGTTACTGTCTGTAAATCTCTTTCTCTCATTCTCTCTCTTTCCTCTCTCCTTCCCACCCACCTTCCCTCCTTCAATTCCCAATCCTTTCACTTGAAGAAATATAAGAGCTCACTTCCACTATCAAATTCCATGCATCAATATTAAAGTACCTGAAACAAATATAATCTTCACATGCTGATGAAAAGATATTGAAGGCCCTAAAGATGCTGTAAATACAGGAAGTTTTCCACTGGATATTCCCCTTTTTCATTTGGTTTCCACTGACCACTTTTTTTTTCCATTTTCTTCATGGTTTCTGCTTTTTCCACCATGTCCTTGGACATTTTGTTTGTTTGTTTTTGCTTCATACTCTCTTCTTGGATAAGCTCATCCACTTCTAATTAAGGCAACTACTTGTGAAGTCCATGTTCTACTTCTGACTTTTCTCTCGATTATTAAACCCTACTTTTTTTTTTTTGGACCATACAACAATCTTTTATTATGTATGGGTTTTTAAAATTATTTCTGCAATCTCTCCATACACAGGCAAAAAAAATAAAAGTATTGTTTAGCATATTGAAACTTGAAAACTTGATCACTGAAGAGAGAAGGGAAAATTATCCCTACAACATGCTTAACCAGGAGGCCAATTCATCTGCCGACCTCCAAGAACATGGAGATGAACACGATAGACAGACTGTCCCCCATCTGAACCTTCATTCACCACCATTTGATAACCCTTCTTCAGGCCCAGATCAGCAGCACATTTCTTGCCAACAATCATTAAATGTCCAAGAAGACTTTCACCATTATCTTCTGCTGCAGAAATGTGGGATATATGTTTCTTGGGTATCACCAGAAAATGTGTTGGTGCTTGAGGGGAAATGTCATGGAAAGCGAGACATTGGTCATCCTCATAAATGATTTTGGCTGGAATTTCCTTGTGAATGATCTTCCCCAAAATTGTGTCACCACCAGGCCAGGAAGCCTGAGCCTCAGCCCAAACCCTACTTTCTAATTGGTCACCAGAAACTTGAGAATATCTTACCAACCTTTCAAGTACACCTAATCCCAAACCAATCTGTCATCTCAAACCTTTCCTTAAGTCCCTCATTCAGACTTAACGTTCCTCAGAATGTGGCATTACCATATTCTGAACTGAAGTATAACATTTTGGAATCATAGAAGCGTAACATACTTTGGGAGGACTGGAAGAACTCATCTAAGCAAATGGCTTTCAACTGTATGTTTTTAATACTGTGTGCACATGTATGTGAACTTAAGTCAGAATCCTCTGTCCAAATTTAATTGTAGATAGAAGTTCTATATATAAAAGAGAGATATATTTTGTTCTATGTGAAATGGCAAGGGAAATAAAAAAGGGTAAAATTCTCATCTGGTTACTTCCCTTCCCCGCGCAGTTCAGTAGACCCTGAGAATAGTTTTTAAAAATCTCTAGTTGCCATTGGAACACCATTTAGAAATCAGTTACCCAGCTGATCCCTTTATTCTACAGATGGAAAGTTTTGGGGTCCAGCCAGACATAAGGTTGCAACGCTATTAAGTGGTAAATTTGGGCCTGGACCTAAGTCCAGGGCTCTGCACACACTAAGCTGCCTGATGTCAATCAGGCACTCTCCCAATTGACTTCAGAGCATTGGTCATTGACTTAACTGCCCCTTAAGGAGGTTGTGAGTGTCCCTCAGCACCTCATCTGATTCCTATCAACCTCTTCAGCTGAATAAATAGTGTTCCCCCCCCAACCTGACCACCACACACACACTCTAATGGGCAGACTCTTTTTTTTTCTTATATTCCTTTTCTTCCACTCTATTTCCTCAAACTCTTTCTTAAAAGTATCCTAAAGCCGTGGTGGAGAGAAAAGGAACTAAAATGTAAAGAGGTTACCTGACTTCTCAGATGTAGTTTATGAGCGAGTCTCATGCTTCTTCTACAAGCTAAGCCTTCTGTATCTTCCCCTCTCTCACGTGACACACCCATAAAGTAATACATATCTCCACTGCCTTAATTTACTTCCTAATAAAAATGTTCTGCCTCCTCTCTCACATTATCACTAACTGACTCACTGAACACCTCCTCACAATGCAAAGGTAGTCTACAATGTTGGGAAAACAGAGGAAAAGTTTTCTTTGCCCAACTGATTGATTGCGAAGCTTCTGTAATGTCTTCTGAAACTCTCTTCTATTTCTCCACCATCTTTCCTTTGTCTCTTTTGGGAACACTGCAGATTCACCCAATGAATAGGCCCTCCTGACACCAATCTGATTATGCTGCTACCTTGATAAAATTCTGTGGTTGTTCTTGACTGTGTGAAGGAGATCTAATTAATTCATTTCCTCCTAAGATCTAACGCCAAATAATCCCCATTCTTAATCCAGCTCAGATGCTGCCTGCTCTATGGAACTCTTGCTGAATAGATTCAATAATTTCATCCTGTATGCTTCTATATCACTCTGATAGTTTATAAAGCAATTACTTGACTTCATCTGTTAATAAAAATTTTCAAGTGTATGGGATATAAAATCCATGAACTAGACCCTATACATTTTTATTTCTTCCTATATTCCCTTTCCTATAGTGGTTGTTTAATAAATATTTTGGGGGGTTGAATGTGCACTACATTTCATGAGTTAATCCCAGAATTGTGGAAGACAGCTCTACCTAATTTCTCTTTACCATATTGGAACACTTGGCATTATTCCTACTTGAATTGTCAGTTAACCTTGACTCTCAAATTTAAATTTTCAACCGCAATCTTCCTCCGCTAAGAACAGATTATTTAAGGCTGAGGGCTTGTGAAATAAAGGTCAGATATTCCAAATGGAAGGGAAAAAATACCAGTGACGTAAGCTGTAAATACTGTGTTCATCTCTTGTGGTAGGTTTCCTATTTTTTTTTTTTTTTTTTTTGCGGTACACGGGCCTCTCACGTCACGGAGCACAGGCTCCAGACGCGCAGGCCCAGCGGCCATGGACCATGGGCCCAGCCACTCTGCGGCACGTGGGATCCTCCCGGACCGGGGCACAAACTCGCGTCCCCTGCATTGGCAGGCGGACTCTCAACACTGCGCCACCAGTGAAGCCCGGTTTCCTATTTTTATTAAGAAAACCTCAGACGTTTTAGGAAGTCTCTGTAAACTGCTCTCATTTAATTTAACATACCTTTATTTTGTGTAATTTTAGCAATTTCTCTCCAAGGTCGTTTAGCATATTCTAATGGGGCATTTGGTAAGCCTTCTGGAGGTGTCTTTACTCTGAAAATATTCAAGCATGGATTTTGGACTGTTTGAATGATTGATATGAATAGGGCACTAGACTTTAGCTCCAAACATTCTTCATCAATGCTACCTGAGGCTAAATGATAAAAACAATAATAATACAAACAATAATATCTGATGTGGACAACTGACATTTTCTCAAACTTAATTTAGTGTGAGTGTAACCATTTTTAGAAATCTTTGCTACTTTTCTTTCATAATATATATTTTTTGGCTTTTCATTTGTTCTCTTTTTTTTAATTTTTGAATTTTATTTTATTTTTTTTATACAGCAGGTTCTTATTAGTCATCAATGTTATACACATCAGTATATGCATGTCAATCCCAATCGCCCAATTCATCACCCCCCCACCCCCCCGCGGCTTCCCCGCTTGGAGTCCATACGTTTGTTCTCTACATCCATGTCTCAATTTCTGCCCTGCAAACTGGTTCATCTGTACCATTTTTCTAGGTTCCACATATATGCGTTAATACACAATATTTGTTTTTCTCTTTCTGACTTACTTCACTCTGTATGACAGGCTATAGATCCATTCCCCTCTCAACCAATGACCCAATTTCATTCCTTTTTATGGCTGAGTAATATTCCATTGTATATGTATACCACTTCTTCTTTATCCATTCGTCTGTCAATGGCTATTTAGGTTGCTTCCATGACCTGGCTGTTGTAAAGAGTGCTGCAATGAACACTGGGGTGCATGTGTCATTTTGAATTGTGGTTTTCTCTGGGTGTATGCCCAGTAGTGGGATTTCTGGATTATATGGTAATTCTATTTTTTTTATTTTTATTTTTATTTTATTTTTTTTGTGGTCACAGGCTTCTCATTGTTGTGGCCTCTCCCATTGCAGAGCACAGGCTCCAGATGCGCAGGTTCAGCAGCCATGGCTCATGGGCCCAGCCGCTCTGTGGCATGTGGGATCTTCACAGACCGGGGCACAAACCCGTGTCCCCTGCATTGGTAGGCAAACTCTCAACCACTGTGCCACCAGGGAAGCCCTCGATTTTTATTTTGTAAGGAACCTCCATACTGTTCTCCATAGTGGCTGTATCAGTTTACATTGCCACCAACAGTGCAAGGGTGTTCCCTTTCCTCCACACTCTCTCCAGCATTTGTTGTTTGTAGATTATCTGATGAAACCCATTCTAACTGGTGTGAGGTGATACCTCATTGTAGTTTTGATTTACATTTCTCTAATAATTAGTGATGCTGAGTAGCTTTTCATGTGCTTCTTGTCCATCTATATGTCTTCTTTGGAGAAATGTCTATTTAGGTCTTCTGCCCAGTTTTGGATTGGGTTGTTTGTTTTTTTGATATTGAGCTGCATGAGCTGCTTGTAAATTTTGGAGATTAACTCTTTGTCAATTGCAAATATTTTCTCCCATCCTGAGGGTTGTCTTTTGGTCTTATTTATGGTTTCCTTTGCTGTGCAAAAGATTTTAAGTTTCATTAGGTCCCATTTGTTTATTTTTGTTTTTATTTCCGTTACTCTAGGAGGTGGATCGAAAAAGATCTTGCTGTGATTTATGTCAAAGAGTGTTCTCCCTATGTTTTCCTCTAAGATTTTTATAGTGTCCAGTCTTACATTTAGGTCTCTAATCCATTTTGAGTTTATTTTTGTGTATGGTGTTAGGGAGTGTTCTAATTTCATTCTTTTACATGTAGCTGTCCAGTTTTCCCAGCACCACTTGTTGAAGAGACTGTCTTTTCCCCATTGTATATCCTTGCCTCCTTTGTCATGGATTAGTTGACCATAGGAGTGTGGGTTTACCTGTGGGCTTTCTATCTTGTTGCATTGATCTAGGTTTCTGTTTTTGTGACAGTACCATATTGTGCTGATTACTGTAGCTTTGTAGTATAGTCTGAAGTCAGGGAGTCTGATTCATCCAGCTCCGTTTTTTTCCCTCAAGACTGCTTTGGCTATTTGGGGTCTTTTGTGTCTCCATACAAATTTTAAGATTTTTGCTCTAGTTCTGTAAAAAAATGCCATTGGTAATTTGATAGGGATTGCATTGAATCTGTAGATTGCTTTGGGTAGTATAGTCATTTTCACAATATTGATTTCCAATCCAAGAACATGGTATATCTCTCCATCTATTTGTATCATCTTTAATTTCTTTCATCAGTGTCATATAGTTTTCTGCATACAGGTCTTTTGTCTCCCTAGGAAGGTTTATTCCTAGGTATTTTATTCTTTTTGTTGCAATTGTAAATGGGAGTGTTTTCTTAATTTCTCTTTCAGATTTTTCATCATTAGTGTATAGGAATGCAAGACATTTATGTGCATTAATTTTGTATCCTGCTACTATACCAAATTCATTGATTAGCTCTAGTGGTTTTCTGGTGGCATCTTTAGGATGCTCTATGTATAGTATCATGTCATCTGCAAACAGTGGCAGTTTTACTTCTTCTTTTCCAATTTGTATTCCTTTTATTTCTTTTTCTTCTCTGATTGTCATGGCTAGGACTTCCAAAACTATGTTGAATAACAGCGGTGAGAGTGGATATCCTTGTCTTGTTTCTGATCTTAAGAGGAAATGCTTTCCATTTTTCACCACTGAGAATGATGTTTTCTGTTGGTTTGTCATATATGGCCTTTATTATGTTGAGGTAGGTTCTCTCTGTGCCCACTTTCTGCAGAGTTTTTATCATAAACGGGTGTTGAATTTTGTCAAAAGCTTTTTCTGCATCTATTGAGATGATCATATTGTTTCTTTCTTCAATTTGTTAACATGGTGTATCACAATGATTGATTTCCATATATTTACGAATCTTTGCATCGCTGGGAAAAATCCCACTTGATCATGGTGTATGATCCTCTTAATATGCTGTTGGATTCTGTTTGCTAGTATTTTGTTCAGGATTTTTGCATCTATATTCATCAGTGATATTGGTCTGTAATTTTCTTTTTTTTGTAGTATCTTTGTCTGGTTTTCGTATCAGGGTGATGGTGGACTCATAAAATGAGTTTGGGATTGTTCCTTCCTCTGCAATTATTTGGGAAGAGTTTGAGAAGGATGGGTGTTAGCTCTTCTCTAAATGTTTGATAGAATTCACCTGTGAAGCTATCTGGTCCTGGACTTTTGTTTGTTGGAAGATTTTTAATCAGTTTCAATTTCATTACTTGTGATTGGTCTGTTCATGTTTTCTATTTCTTCCTGGTTCAGTCTTGGGAGGTTATACCTTTCTAAGAATTTGTCCATTTCTTCCAGGTTGTCCATTTTGTTGGCATAGAGTTGCTGGTAGTAGTCTCTTAGGATGCTTTGTATTTCTGAAGTGACTGTTGTAACTTCTCTTTTTTCATTTCTAATTTTATTGATTTGAGTCCTCTCCCTCTTTTTCTTGATGAGTCTTGCTAATGGTTTATCAATTTTGTTTATCTTCTCAAAGAACCAGCTTTTAGTTTTATTTATTTTTGCTACTGTTTTCTCTGTTTCTATTTCATTTATTTCTGCCCTGATATTTATGATTTCTTTCTTTCTGCTAACTTTGGGTTTTGTTTGTTCTTGTTTCTCTAGTTCCTTTAGGTGTAAGGTTAGAGTGTTTATTTGAGATTTTTCTTGTTTCTTGAGGTAGGCTTGTATAGCTATAAACTTCCCTCTTAGAACTGCTTTTGCTGCATCCCAGAGGTTTTAGATTGTCATGTTTGCATTTTCATTTGTCTAGGTATTTTTTGATTTTCTCTTTGATTTCTTCAGTGATCTCTTGGTTATTTAGTAACGTAGTGTTTAGCCTCCATGTGTTTGTGATTTTTATGTTTTTTCCCCTGTAATTCATTTCTAATCTCATAGCGTTGTATTCAGAAAAGATGCTTGATATGATTTCAATTTTCTTAAATTTACTGAGGCTTGATTTGTGAGCCAAGATATGATCTATCCTGCAGAATGTTCTGTGTGCACTTGAGAAGAAAGTGTAATCTGTTGTTTTTGGATGGAATGTCCTATAAATATCAATGAAATGTATCTGGTCTATTGTGTCATTTAAAGCTTCTGTTTCCTTATTTATTTTCATTTTGGATTATCTGTCCATTGGTGTAAGTGAGGTGTTAAAGTCCCCCACTATTATTGTGCTACTGTTGCTTTCCTCTTTTACAGCTGTTAGCAGTTGCCTTATGTAATGAGGTGCTCCTATGTTGGGTGCATATATATTTATAATTGTTATGTCTTCTTCTTGGATTGATCCCTTGTTCATTATGTAGTGTCCTTCCTTGTCTCTTGTAACATTCTTCATTTTAAAGTCTATTTTATCTGATATGAGTATTGCTACTCCAGGTTTCTTTGATTTCCATTTGCATGGAATATCTTTTTCCATCCCCTGACTTTCAGCCTGTATGTGTCCCTAGGTCTGAAGTGGGTCTCTTGTAGACAGCATATATATGGGTCTTGTTTTTGTACCCATTCAGCAAGCCTGTGTCTTTTGGTTGGAGCATTTAATCCATTCACGTTTAAGGTAATAATCGATATGTATGTTCCTATGACCATTTTCTTAATTGTTTTGGGTTTCTTTTTGTAGGTCCTTTTCTTTTCTTCTCTTTCCCACTTAGAGAAGTTCCTTTAGCATTTGTTGTAGAGCTGGTTTGGTGGTGCTGAATTCTCTTCGCTTTTGCCTGTTTGTAAACTTTTTGATTTCGCCATCGAATCTGAATGAGATCCTTGCCGGGTAGAGTAATCTTGTTTGTAGGTTCTTCCCTTTCATCACTTTAAGTATATCATGCCACTCCCTTCTGGCTTGTAGAGTTTCTGCTGAGAAATCAGCGGTTAACCATATGGGAGTTCCCTTGTATGTTATTTGTCATTTTCCCCTTGCTTCTTTCAATAATTTTTCTTTGTCTTTAATTTTTGCCAATTTGATTACTATGTGTCTCAGCGTGTTTCTCCTTGGGTTTATCCTGTATGGGACTCGCTGTGCTTCCTGGATTTGGGTGGCTATTTCCTTTCCCATGTTAGGGAAGTTTCCGACTATAATCTCTGCAAATATTTTCTCTGGTCCTTTCTCTCTTCTCCTTCTGGCACTCCTATACTGCGAATGTTGTTGCATTTAATGTTGTCCCAGAGGTCTTGTAGGCTGCCTTCATTTCTTTTCATTCTTTTTTCTTTATTCTGTTCTGCAGCAGTGAATTCCACCATTCTGTCTTCCAGGTCACCTATCCGTTCTTCTGCCTCAGTTATTCTGCTATTGATTCCTTCTAGTGTAGTTTTCATTTCAGTTATTGTATTGTTCATCTGTTTATTTGTTCTTTAATTCTTCTAGGTCTTTGTTAAACATTTCTTGCATCTTCTCGATCTTTGCCTCCATTCTTTTTCCGAGGTCCTGGATCATCTTCACTATCATTATTCTGAATTCTTTTTCTGAAAGGTTGCTTATCTGTACTTCATTTCGTTTTTTCTTTCTGGGATTTTATCTTGTTCCTTCATCTGGTACATAGCCCTCTGCCTTTTCATCTTGTCTATATTTCTGTGAATGTGGTTTTTGTTCCACAGGCTGCAGGACTGTAGTTCTTCTTGCTTCTGCTGTCTGCCCTCCTTCTTTCATTATTTTAAATATATAATCTGAATAAAAACTGTAAAAAAAAATGGTTCTGAAGAACCTAGGGGCAGGACACGAGTAAAGACGCTGATGTAGAGAATGGACTTGAGGACATGGTGGGTGGGAAGGGTAAGCTGGGATGAAGTGGGAGAGTGTCACAGACATATATACACTACCAAACGTAAAACAGATAGCTAGTGTGAAGCAGCCACATAGCACAGAGAGATCAGCTTGGTGCTTCGTGACCATCTAGAAGGGTGGGATAGGAAAGGTGGGAGGGAGATGTAAGAGGGAGGAGTTATGGGGATATATGTATATGTATAGCTGATTCACTTTGTTATAAAGCAGAAACTAACACACCACTGTAAACAATTATACTCCAATAAAGATGTTAAAAAAAACAACAACTGTATTACTCATTCAAACAGTTTCCAGACAAGACCCCTAACCACTCCCAAGACTTCCAGATTGTTGTGTTTACACGTCTCCTATGTAGAAAGCCTGCATCAGCCACAGAACAATGTAAGACTAACATAAATGAGTGGAAGAAACAATTCCAAATTATTGAATAAATTTTTATAAAACACATTTAATATAAGGAGTAAAACCTATTTTCTAATAGGCAATGTCAAGCATAAAATATGCTTCTTGGTAAATTCTATATACCTAAATATGAATTTTATAACTATGCCTGCCATGTAGGCTGACATTAATACCATCCTTTACTGAAAAAGCACAAACAAATAGAATTAGGTATCTCTACAAGTATACTGTAAGCCCAATATTTCCTGAGGAATGTTCTGTGTACATGGTCAATAAAAACAATATTATGCAGTTCATTTTTTCTCTGGTAAGTTCATTAAACACAATACCAATTTAAGGGTCTAAGAGCCACAGTAAAGATATGAGCTAGCCACGTTTAGTTCCAGTTCCAATGCTATATAGGTGAAGAGGCATTTTCAATGCCTATGAAAAGAAAGTGGGAATGGCTGTAGAAGAGATAATTCAAAGTTTTTTTAGGGGGATATTTTCCCTACTGACATGCTGATTAAAACACTATTTTTTTTGGCCCTTATCAGGGACAGTTATAATACCCCTTCCAATAAACACAAGAGTCAACTGAGAGAGAGGAATTTTTCAACACCTAAAGAGTAAATTCAATCTGTATGAAATTAGTCCTGCCTAAGGCCAGTGTGAAAGGCAGCCATCCATTCAGAAATGAGGAAACTGTCTCCATATCCAGGAAGACTCTAAAGTTTGGAGTAAATCTCACTATTTTAAAATTGTGTTTTTTTTCATTGTATCCTGAGCCATTCAAAATTTAAATATATGTATATAGAAACAGATAAAAAAATAGGTGAAAGAGTTCACAAACAGAATAGAGACAGTAGTAGAAAATCTTATATGCTAGGAATGAGACAAGCAATTTCAAAGTAATCTCAGGAATCCTTGCAGCATAATTCTAGAACTTGGGCACCCTAGCAGAGAGCAATATGTTTAACAAGGGGCCCAGTAAAATATAGTTGACCCTTAAACCACATGGGTTTGAACTGTGTGGATTTTCAATAAACACTATACTATACTATAGCATTACATGATCACGGGCTGGTTGAATATGAGGATGTGGAACCTCGAATATGGAGGGCCTGACTATAATATACTCGGATTTTTCACAGCTCAGGTGTCAGTGACCCTAACCCCCACATTGTTCAAGGGTCAACTGTATACACATAAATGAGGAATAAGGAATAACTGAGATTTTTGCCTCAATCATTAGAAAATATATTGATGTTTGTACAAACAAATAAGTTATATGTGGATTTAACTTAATTTCCTAGTAAGTTCACAGAGTTCAGCTTTGTTATGATTTTATTTCTTAATTAACAGGGTTTCAGAAGTCTAGGTTAGAGGTTAGCACACTATGGCCTATGGGCAAAATATGGCCCACCACTTGTTTTTGTAAATAAAGTTTCACTGGAACAAAGTGGTACCCATTCATTTTATTGTCTGTGGCAGCTTTCTTACTATATTAGCAGAGCAGAACAGTTGCAACAGAAACCATATAGCCTGAAAAACTAAAATATTTATTATCAGACTCTTTTTGACTACATGGAAGTTTTCTCTGATCAAATCACTATCAGGTCTTACATGTGTTAGTCTTACTTATGACTTCCTCTTACGTAAAACAACCCATCACACACTATAGTCATTCTATAAAACTTCAGTTCTGATTAGCAAAATTTCATGAGTTTCTACTCCTCCTTAACTTGAAAAGGGCAAAGAAGCAAATCCAATTAAGAAGACAATCATGTGTCTTTTGCTCTCATGCTCATCAACTATTCTTATTAGTTGTGTACCATAGTCCTCTATTATCAAGAACTTTTATTTCACAGGTGTGAATACTTGTACAGACAATTAACTATCATAATTATAGTAACTAGCCAGGTAGTCAGCAGCAAAAATAAAATTTCCAACGAATTTTCTCAATTTGTTACCTTCTCTGTTTACCTATGCTTATGTTGCTGCCTCCGGTTTAATCCTCTAAATCTTGCTCCATTTTCTGCTATATAAAATGTCCCTGTACTCAAACAGGGGAGAAAAAAAATCATCAAATTTGTATTGAGTCTTCTGCTATATGTGCCTACCAGATGTCTCACCACGGAATTCCACAGATCACCAGGCTCACTGTTTATATTTTCTAGGCATGATGCAGATGCTTCAGAGTTTACTATAAACCTACGAGTTTTCAGGTAATGCAAAGGAATACATGCAAGCTGAAGAGCACCGAAGGACTTTATGCATAACAATACTGGAGGAAGCAATGGGATATTTTTCATCAATCCTCTGAAAATTAAAAATCTACTGTAACAATTCTACTTATGTAAACAAATAAGAAACAAGAAACAATATTTTAAGGGTTGATTTTAACTGTTGCCAAAATTTTAGACTAAAATTTACATGCATTTTCCAGCAAGTATGTGAAGGATTTTCATTTTACAAGATTAACTGCAACAATTAATATTTCAGTATATTTAATTTTTTAATTGAGAACTTTACAATTACTACAATGCAAGTTACCTGCAGTCTAGCCACATAAAATACAGCTTCATTAAGGATAATAATAAAATTGAAATAAACCAATAAAACTTGTTTGTATTAGTATCAGTTAATATTAATTCTACAGTAAAAAGCAAGAATCACATAATATTTCTGGGACTTTCTTCATCCTGTATATTTTTCCAAATGTTTTCTCCCTTCACTGTCACTGTCATAATGCTCCTTCTAGCAAGATTTAACTTAAATATTGTTTTTCTGTGGAATTTTCCTGTGCCCACATTGACAAAAACCTTCACGATTCCTACAGAAGTCTGATAAAACTTTAAGTACAGCATCCATTCCACTATATATTGTGTCTTATTTTTAAATCATCTGACAACTAAGTAACTTGACAACTTAGATTGTAAGCTCCCTAAGGGCAAGGCCCACTGTCTGTCACCATAAGACATACAGCCAGATACAGAGCAGTAACACAGTAAAAGACCTGCAAGGGACATGATTTTAACTTGACAGAACAACAAATACTCACAATAAAACAGTTTGCATGTTTGCAGAACCAGGAGGAAAATAAATATTTCTAATGTTGAGTTAATGTGAAAAGAAGACATAATCTATTATCACATATATCATAGTTTTTATTATTCAGTCAGATGCATGAGGAAAACTTCAAAATGTATGTAGCCTCTCTCTTCAAAGGTTTTTTTTTTAAATCAAATCACTGCCTTTTAAAAATATGAATAATTCTGTAAACTAGGATTTACCTTCCTGAGATATTTTATATTTCAATTTTAAAGTCCTCAAAAACATATCTAGAGATGCAGTTCTGTCATTTAAAGAAACAGTTTTCAAACTATTAGGCAGAAGTGCCTTAGGGTACCTCATTCTCATCTAAATAAGTTTCATATATGTCTCTTAAAACACAGTAACAACTAAGATTCAATGTAAGATTTTTTATGAAAAACAAAAGGTTCAGATTTTTTTTAAGTTTAAGATGTCATCCTAAAATTGCTTACATTTAACATAATCACAATGCTTAACACATAAAAAAACCACTGACCACTTGGTCAATTCTAAATTCCCTAAAATAGTAATAACTAGCAAAACCCAAAATCTAAAAGGGCCCCATACATTTACTTATGTCTTAACAGTAGTTTCCTTCTTTTTGACTTTGCTGAATTTGTGGGAATTTCCTCTGAATCCTATATGGTTCATAGAATTAATACAGTTTAAGATTTTCCTCCATGCTATAGCTTGTTCAAACTCTATCCCCAGTAATATCTCTATATTTCAGATTAAAGTACTGCTTTAAGTGGAGTCTTCTACTCTGTGGGGATAAAAATAATTTTTATTGATACCAACTAAATCACACAATCTCTGATCTACAGATCTTTATACTGCACTTTGGTATTCAACTCTACTGTAAGCAAAATGAAACATCAAATCCAGTTTCAGCATGAAAATAGAATATGTAATCACATTCGTGACTTATCCTTTGGGTTAAACACCATCTTCTGTAGACCTCTCTATCAAAATACAATCCCGTGCACAGGCCAGTCCCGCAAGCATGTCACCTGTGCAGCCATGCTTAGAAGGGTCCCACACTTGGTTTAATGCTCTGGTATTGCCATCATGGAATCCTTATCAAGTTCTGAACAAGGGACACATTTTTAAAAATTTCACTGGATGCCACAAATTATGGAGCCAGTCCTGCCCCTGAGAGTGATAACATATTAAATAATAGTATAAATTGGTCTATGAATGATTTTCTTAAAGTCTGCAGGGAATTACAAGATCAAGAAGAGAGACACCAAATGTCTACCTTGCAGAGGTAATAATAGGAGGAGGAAAGAAACCTAAAAGGAAAGCTACATGCAAAAATTAGCTCATTTTTTGATTTAATTATAATTTATTGAGTATCTTCTAAGTGCCATGTATTGTTCCAGAAGCTGATATTACAACAATGAACAATACAGAGAAAGCCCCAGCCTTCATGGAGCTTCCACTCTAGGGAGGAGACAGACCACAACTAGGTCTGTCTGTGGTGGGTAGGGAACAGAAAAGGGGAGTGTTTTGGATTTAATATATCTCCTTCATCTCGAGTACTGTCACCTTTGGTAACCAGACAAGTAATAATGGTTAAAAAACCTTAATTATTACAACTAAACTTTTATTAATAAGAGGCATTTCTTGAGGATTTTCTGCTTTTCTGATCATCTTTTGGAATTTTCCTTTTAAGATTTTTGGAAATTTCATGAATCAATGCTGGTCATTTACAATACAGTTTCAAATAGGTAACTAACTAGTGTATATAAAAATGAATGTTAGGACTCATTTTGTGAATAATTATATAATGCTCCTTTCTCCTCTCCATTCTCTGCTCCCTCTTTTGTCTAAGTTTACTAGTATATGAACTGCACTCCCACCAGACAAGTCTGGTTAGATAGGAGCACTGATTCTTTACATGTAAGTTTTTGTCATTGGTTTCAAAAAAGAAACAAGCAAACAAAACCAGGCAAACAACCAACCAAACAAAGCAATGGTCATAATTCAGTGTAGACCATCTGGAAAATTGTCTCTCATAAATAAAGAAAAATGATCATGGATTTTACAAAATTGTTCTTACTCTTATGGGAAATATCATATATGGGTGTCCCTAGGATGTTGATGTAGGCATTCAATGGATATCTGTTGATTGAATAAATACATAAATGAATGATGACTGACTGAGCATATCAACAGCTTTCCTTAGATATCCTCAAATGAGTCCATCTAGGGATAGCACTAATTTTGAACACAAGTTAGATAAAAAATAGTTATTGTGGTTTTGTTTGTTTGTTACCTAGAAAAGGACATATTTCCAAACACAAGTACCTTTCATCACCCTAGAATGGAATAACCTTTAGAAATAATGCAGAATGGTGAAAAGTAAGCACATTTGGTCAGCCTGAGGTATGGACTATATCCCTTAAGGAGTAAAATCAATCCAGTGTGCATTGCAATTGTAATCATGAAAAGACACAAAATCTCAGGTCAATCTGTTAACATACAAGAGTCAAAATACTGCCTGACTGGAAAGGAGAAGCCAACCATTTAAATTCCCTCAAAGCTCTGTGATGACCTAGATGGGTGGGATGGGGGTGGGAGGGAAGTCCAAGAGGGAGGAGATATATGTATACATAGAGCTGATTCACTTAATTGTACAGCAGAAACTAACACAACATTGTAAAGCAAATATACTCCAATTAAAAAAAAACAGTATGTCTGCTATCTACATTTGTGCTCTATGTTTTCAACACACATTATTCGCCCTAGGATTATATAAAAATCCTAAATTAAAATTCAGTCTAGTAACAAGCTGGCAAAACAAATAAAGCAACGTTGGAGTTCTCCAGATGCATACTGATTGCAGTTCATAGAATCACAGGGCTTTAAAACATCCTAAGAATTAAGCTAATATGTCCTCCCATACCAAAATTACCCTGTAATTTTCCTTATCCATAGACATTCATTTAATTGAGAGAAAACTGATAGCATATTTTTGGTTTTAACCTTAATAGAAGAAATTTCACTCCAATCTATTTTTGTATTTAGCCATTCTCATTGTGAAGAGATTCTATCATAAGGTTCTTGAAAGAGTCACATCTAATTACCATTTTAACTTGTTTATCATTGGTTTTTGTTGGTGGGAAATACATTTCTATATTCCTTATATTTGAATACTCAAATTATCTCTTGGTATTTTCTTCTATGGACTAAATAGCTTCTGCTTGCTTCACATTTCTGAAAATTGTCCTAATTCTTTAGCCATTTGGTGTTTAACATTATTAATTAACATAATTTTAGGCTTTACAGAGAGTTCCTAGTTAATAATTTAAAAACTGGTACCATTTAACCCAGAAGCCTATACCTATCATAGACAACACTATTAACTTTATTTTCACTATTTCTGTAAAACCTCATGTAAATCTAAATCAAATCTAAGTCTAAATCAAAACCTAATGTAAATCTAATCAAAATCAAAGTCTCTTAATATGATATTTATTGGGCATTTGGAATGTTAGGATTTTGGTTTCAGGAAGCTTTTTGAAAATTAGAATGTTCTTAGCTTGGCTGAAGACTATTTTGTTTTACGTAAAAAAAGAAAATTATTCTCAATGTGAACATCTTTTGAATCATAAATATGCTTCTTACCTGTGCTGCTGGATATATTAACATCAATACTGATATCAGATATTCCTCCTCCCTTCAGAGATGCTACACATGTGTATGTCCCAAAATCCGTGAATTTTAAATCAATGATGTCCAAGTTTGTCGTTCCCGGGGAGACATCCGGATCAGTCTGCGTAATAACCATCCGTTCAGAACTTCTTAATGGACGACCATTTTTAAACCAACTAAATGTTAACTCCTCAGAAGGAACAGCTTCTACTTGGCAAGATATTTTCACCTCACGCCCAATCTGGATGTTGTCATCTTTGTGATAAGGATCTGGTGTGATCCAAAATCGTCCTTTTTTTAATGCTAAAACATAAAAATTTCGTAAGTTATTAGTGTTACTTTCATAATGTTAGGGATGCATTCACTCTAGGTAGTCATCTCTGGGCTGAAATAAAGTAAAACAAAATAAAGAAAAATGTACATATGTTTCTTCAGTTTCCAAGTAGTGTGCATATTAATAAACCTCATTTAGGTAATTTAGAAATAATCTAAAGATCTAAGTTACTTAGACACTCTAAAACTGATTTTTATAACTTGGATAATATTTTCCAATAATATAAAAAATGCTTTAAATCTATATAGGATACTTAAACATTGTTGCCATTGAATTTTGAACAAATGATGAAACATGTTTTTATAAAGTCATTAGGTATTAGAGATTAAAATAATTATATGGATCATTAAGCCCAATTCCTTACCCATGTCATACTTTAAATATGGCACAATTTCCCAAATAACTCAAATATTGCACAAATTTCATATTAAAGAAAATTCTTCTAAGGTTGTATCTACATGCTGACCAAAACTAGTTTGGTAAAAATTCAGTCAGTTCATATTCATGAGGTATTTTCAATAGAAGTGAAATAACCTGAATTGAAAGAAATACTTTTTTCAAAAAATTTGCTATGATGGCTCTATTCCACCATTCATAGATGTCTCCAGTAGAAACTGTTTGCTGGCTATTTCATGCAGATGGCCAAAAGAACCTCTTGGCAGATGGCTTGGAAAACATGCTGTGTTTGTATCCTAACAGCAGTGCTTCCTGAGTCTAAGGTCAGTGCTGTTCTCACAACCTGTGTCAGTAATGATAACTACCAGAAACTGCCGGGGGAGCATCTATTGGCTTCTTAAGGACTCCAGTTCTTAACTCTGAATGATACCATGTACTCAATTTAGAATAGAGTTTGTTCCTTTTTATGGCAGTTATACTCATATACACATCTTTCTCTTTTCCAACATCCTACTCATGCCCCTTTCCTTTAACATCACCATCCCTATATGATGAAATGTAGCATATGCAGTGAAACATAATTATCAGAATAAAATATTGTTCATTCACTTTTACAATTAAACCTAAATATATGATGACACTGGCAAAAGTGACGTGAATTTAGAAGACCTGCAGTTATTGGAGGCCTTCTAACTGCATTCTGGGTAAACTTTCCTCAATTTAACTTGATTTTCCTCAGTCCAATAAAGGCCAGGAAATACCATGGAAATCTGTAGAACTATTTAAGAATGCACTAGAGATTAATACATTTTTAAATCTTAAAAAAATCATTTTAATTTTCTTTACTTTTCAGCCTGAAATATTTTCATCTGCTTTCTTGTTTGCATCTTAATAAGAAGAGAGAAATGAGTATCAAAAGCAACGTTTATATCATTCTTTTTATTCAAGAAATATTTATAGGGCTCCTGTTCAGGACTAGGCACTAGGCAAGGACCTTATAACATGAGATGAACAAAACAGACATAAACTTGACCCTCATGTGTGGCAAATTGTGTACTCATAACTTATAGTCCAGTTTATCTACCCAATGCATATGATACCTATGTCTAAAAAAAGATATGAAATGCTTTATAAGTTTGAAGAAGTCTGAATCTCAGAGGAGAATCCTCCAAAATATTGTCTAGAAAATGCACAAAGCTTCAGTCTTAATGAAAATACCGAAAGACAAATACTTAAATCACATTCTTATATTGTTGTTTGTCACATCTTCCAAATGCAACTTATGAAACGTATTTATTCCCAACCATAACTTTATCAGTACATGACTTCAGGATGAAATCAGGAGAAATTATGGCATTCTATTATGTACAGTCATATATTTATATTTTAATAGGGTGCTGAAATATATGACTTTATATCTAGAAAAGGAAATGTGCTGAAAATGTCCATATCTGGCTACTATATTTAGTATAATATACTGTGCACATATAATTCAAATGCAATTAAATTTCTGTAGCACAAAGCAAATTATAAGATCATAGAATGTCCTTTAATTTTTTTAACAGACCTAAAAAAACAGTATGTCAAGGAGCATTTACTTTTGTTAGCATTCATAACATTTAAATGAAAGTTTCCTTTCATTTGGTAAGAATTTTCCTTATCCTGTTTCTATAGAGAAATAATAAAGCTATAAAAAAGTTAAACAGACGATTCATACTTTTCAAAGATAAAAATTATATATATATATATATGTGTGTAATAGTTTCATATGGGGGTACATTTAGGATAAATTCCACTCCTAAGTTATATGTTGGTTGTCATATACAAATATGACAAAAAACTCTGATGTTTCCGTGATTAAAATTTATTGACTAGGCAGCTATTGTTTTCTAGCTTTGTTCTCTGTACAGTGACATAGTAAAGTGATACTGATGTTGAGAGAACTGCAAATTCATCAGACTAATTAGATTTAAACTACTAAACAATTCAAAAGCCACTGATAAAAAAACAAGAGATCAATATCTATGTTACATATCATGGACTGTTTTATTCATGAGAAATAACTTTTAAAGTCCAAAGTAAAAATATTTTAAATATTATAAATCTAATAATCAATTCAGAAATAAAATTAAATATGATATGTAACTATATATATATATATTTTTTTTTTTTTGCTGTACGCGGGCCTCTCACTGCTGTGGCCTCTCCCGTTGCGGAGCACAGGCTCCGGACACACAGGCTCCGCGGCCATGGCTCGCGGGCCCAGCCGCTCCGCGGCATGTGGGATCTTCCGGGATAGGGGCACGAACCCGTGTCCCCTGCATCGGCAGGCGGACTCTCAACCACTGCGCCACCAGGGAAGCCCGTAACTATATTTTTTATAGAAAGCAATATAAGCAAGTGGGCTTTGAAGAACGAACTCATTGCCACAAATATTTGTTGATCTCAGTATCAGACAATTCTATGATTTGGCCAAAGTCAATCATATTAGTCTTTCAAATGACATATTCTGAAAAGGAAAAGAGGGACAAGTCAGTCTGTCAAGTGAGCTAAATGTAGGGAATATCAGAATAAGTAGCATGGATCAATTGACTGGAAAGCCATCTCTTTGAGTTTGTTTTATGTTACTCCATAACAAAATATCTGGTTTTGCATAATGAACAGAAATGTTCTAAGGAAAAAAAAAGTGTGTGTGTGTGTGTGTCTGTGTGTGTGTGTGTGTGTAGCCATCTGACAATTTACTTAATTTTCTAATTTATTTTGGCTGCTCAGTAAACTAAGAGATAGCTCTGCTAACTAGGCACAGGTGCATTAAGAACTTGAAACCCAATTCTAGTTTTTCATTTCTATGTGGTCCGATATGGGCAATCTAATTTTTATGGGTCAAGTGCATCATTTATAAAAATAGGAGGTGACAGTATTACGCTCCCTCTGAGACCCATTGTGAGAAATAGCTTATTAACAATAGAGTAGAGGTTTGAAAATATGAAGTGTTTAATATAGTTAATCAACGGGGAAGCAGGTTTCTTCGTTTATAATTAAACACTATTTTCAGTGAACAATTTATAGTAGTTCATGCAATGTTAAAGTCATTTCCTGCTACCAGTTAAGATTTCAAATACTTAAAATCAATCTGTGATTAGTACCAGAGTATAACAGGGGTCCAACAGGCATAACAAGACTCTATAGAACTAAAGAAATTCTATGGAAAAAGAGAGGAGAAATCCTTCCCCAAATGCAATTTCTTAGCCTGAATATAGAAAATCCCGTAACACCAGCCTGAGATAACATTAGGTTTAGCTTAATGTATCATAAATTGTGATGGATGAACCTCAAAAGGTACTTGTTTAGTCTGGAAATGCATGTAAAGAACTGGCATCAAGCTGAGCCTCTGTTCTGGATAATCAGCTTAGAAACACTGCAGTATAACCCATAGCCTCCTTTCATAATATTGTGAGAACTGAATGCAACTGGCTCACATTCACTTTTGAGAGGTTACTTGCCAGGACATTCTAATTGCACTCACTAAGTCCCTCTACTTTGAGATTTACAAAGGTGTTCTGAGAATAGAATGAAACTAGTGTATAAATGTAAGGCCACTGCAAAGATCTGGGTAGGGCTTGCTGTGGACCTTTCCCTAGAGATAAAAGTGGATTTTTGCCTATGAATGACTAAAGTTCTAAGGCACACTTCAATTATTTAAAATTAGATTACTTCTTGAGTTTATCCTTGAGCTAAAGACCACGGGCTTTGGAGAATTCTAGGCCCATGGCTTCCAGGAATACAATATGCAGATAAAAACAAAGAGGAGGCTGTGAGATTGTATCTTTCCTATAGCTATAGATTTAAAATGATAAAATGCACTGATTGTTTGTCAGATGTTCCATGAATTATACAACACATAATAGTCTGTATTAAAATAAAATTTGTAGATGGAACAAAAATAACATTAAATTAAATGACATTTTTTTTAATGTTTTAAATTTTAATGACAAAGCATCTCTTTGGAGAAAAGAAATATCAGGTGTCAGCTTCTGAAACTCTGCTAAGAATTTGTTTCAGAAGGATGATGAGACACAGACTGACCACTGACCACCATTCCAAGTAGATAAATTAGTTAAAAATCTCCAAATATATCACTTCTTACAATCTCAGTAGGATTCTGGTCAACATGAAACACTGGCAAAATGTTGTTAAGAAGAATGAATCTAGAAATAATTAATAGTGTAATCAGACAAATAAAAATTGATTTTCTATTCATGTATTCTCTGTTAAAGACAATAAAAATACCTGAATGAAAAAAGTATTTGGTAGTCGTACTGGATGCCAACTGAATAAAGAGCTGGAAATATATTACATCAGCAAAGCAACTTGGGATAGTAAATGATAGTATAGAGATATAATCTGTCCTATTATAAATTAGATGTCTATCTTTCTCCTCAAGGGGACTGTGAACACCTGGGGAGTGGGCCCATGCCTTACTCTCTTTTTTGTCCCTAATCCTGAACCCGGTTCCTTGTTATAGTTGGTATTCAATGGTTTTCTTTAAAATCAAGTAAACTTGACAAAGCATTAACTTTATAGATTCTAATTGTTTCCATTCAGTCTGATATGTCTATGTTAACTCTGTTTCTGTTTGGTAGTCTTATGTTCTGAGATGCATGGGGGGAAACAGGATAGAGAAAAAAGAAAAAAAATGATATCTTCAAGGATTTAAGGTTTTTCTTTTGGGAGCAAAATATATTTGATGAACTAACAGTATTAACATAGGGATATATGTGAGGAAGGGAATTCTGTACAGAAAAACTCAGGAGACATCATTCCATCATACCTACTGACTAGCTAGCTTTGTGTCCCAGTTATATAATGTGCCAGGCACATCAGCTATCAAACAAGATATCAGTTACTCATCCCTGCTTTGTAAAGGAGACTGAATTTCATGCAAAAGGGCTTGTTCACATGCTTTAGAGCTCAGCTGATAATTATTTCTAAGGAAATATGCAAGAAGGAAGAAAACTGACATCTAAACATAGTTATATTATCTAAAATAGCATTTGCCAAAACGTGTTTCAGAAAAATGTTAATAGGAATCATGTTAAAAGAAAGCAGAACGAACACAGTTTGAGGATTGACTATGTAAGTAAAAGTTCGTTTTTCTGCAGAACTTTTCAGAGCTTTGAATATGCTAATATGCACATCGCAACATTCCTAGAGGGGCCGCTAATACTTAACAAAAAAACCTTTATTTGTGAAACGGCTTTCAGGACTAGTATCTCCCAGAATAAAGTAAGAGAATCTACTAGTTGATGAAAATCATTGAAATGACTTTAAAATTAGACTCCATTCTTTTTTTTTTGAAAGTTTTTTTTTTAACCAGCCCTATTCAAGTCACTGAACGTTATGCTATTTTTTAAAATTAATTAATTTATTTTTATATTTATTTTTGGCTGTGTTGGGTCTTCGTTTCTGTGAGAGGGCTTTCTCTAGTTGTGGCAAGCGGGGGCCACTCTTCATCGCAGCTTCTCTTGTGAGCACAGGCTCCAGACGCGCAGGCTCAGTAGTTGTGGCTCACGGGCCCAGTTGCTCCGCGGCATGTGGGATCTTCCCAGACCAGGGCTTGAAGCCATGTCCCCTGCATTGGCAGGCAGATTCTCAACCACTGTGCCACCAGGGAAGCCCCTAGACTCCATTCATGATGTTTTAGTCATTTCCATTATGAGCATCACAAAATGATAGAAAAGATATAACTCTCTTGTGAAAATAAAATTTATAATTAAAAAAACTAAAGGACAGGGGAAATGTCTAATGGCACAATGAATTTATAAAACAAACTTCAGAGCCATCTAATAAAGCTATCTGCACTAACAGCAGTGTGGCTCCTTCCTTTCCCAAACAACCAGGATTTCTTAAAACTGAATTAACAGTTTGTTCCTATCTTGGAAATGCACATTTTGAAATATGCAAATAGTGTGAAAAAGGAATTAAATGTATTAACATCTGTATAATTTGCAATTATTGATATAAGCTAGAAAGACATAATCTAGCTCAGTTGCTTGAGGAGATAATAATAATATTTATTTATTTATATTTTATGTTGTTATAAAAAAGTATTTAAAGTGTTATGAGAAGTATTAAAACTTCTAGAAGATGGATAGAAGGAGGAAGTTCTATTTTTTTCTTATATACTGTTCAGCATTCTTATACTCACTTCCCTTTATCTAACAACACCAATCGCCAACCCATAGTCTGAATGAAAGTTCATTAATAATGCAAGAACCAAAAACTCATTACACCCATTTCCTAAAAGTAGTTTAAAATAGCACCCCTGATAATTTGAATGCAGAATTAAATGCTGAAAGGAAGCTGGGGTTCTGTTTAATTGTGAAGTATCAAGGCTCTATTTATTTTGTGAATTTACTCAAAGCTAATTACTGCAGTTAATCATTCAAAATGTTCAAGCAAAGTATGGTTGAATTTTTTGTCTTCTAATGTCCTTGCTCAATAGAATAACTGCAGGTATTTTGAGTAGAAATGAAAGGAAGAAAAAATCTTTTAGGGTGGCATAAATTTTGCTTTTTGATGTAAGCCCTTCCTTGAGAGGTGAAAAAGAAGTAGACTAAATTCATATTATTACTATCATCATTATTATTTTGCCATTCTTATTTCAGCCCTATCTTAAGTAAGGAGTAAATATATATTAGCTATAAATTATCGGAGTGTCCATATAATGTCATAAATAGAAACAAACACTTTCATAGATAGTAATACCATTGTACTGTGTAAATGGTATTTGACATAGTATATCTTAGCACTAGTTACCTGAATAGGAGAATATTAATCAGCACAATTTACGCATCCTATGTCATTAAAAATCAGTAGGTATTTTGAGCTTACCTTTTCTATCAAATTAAATATATCCCTTCACTATGAGAAGAGGAACGAGTCCAGGATGAGTTATATTTTTTGTTAGTTTTTAAAGACTTAGGACTAGAAACAGCTATAACATGAACTGCAGCTTAGAAAAGCCTGTGCTAAACACAGTTCTTCTGAAGTCTTTTTGAAAATAGTACATCCTTAATATTTATGGAATTGATCATGTAGTAGTGCAAACTGGATGAAAATAATGAGACTAACAAAGTAAAAATTGTTCTTTACTTTTTTTGCTTTCCTTATTTTCTGTCTCAAAAGCTGTGGACTTTCTCCTTTCCAAAATGATCCTGCCCATCTGCCAACCTCTCTCCCTGTACCCTGATGCTATGCATTCTTTTGGTTATCCACTTTCTTTTGAAGTTTCAATATTTTCTCTTTCATATGCTATTTAATTTCAGAGCAGAAAGTTGTTTAGGTCACATCTAAACTTAGAAGACATTCCTTAACCCTAATAATCCTGCAAATTATTTGCAGCATTTTTCTTAAAAAAAATAGTGAAACACCAATTGCCTCCTTGTGTCATTATGCACTCATTCAATTTGACAGTTCACACCTTGGTTTTCACTGGTGCTATTCTGACACTGAAGTCTCAAAGGTTAGCAATAACCTCTTACTCAGTTAACACAAAGATATTTTCCAGTTCTTCTCCATGTTTATATCACTTGCATTTTGCACTTCATATCACTTTCCATTACTGATTCTTTCTTCCTTCTTGAACATTCTTTCTACAGACTTCTATGACTAGGAAGATGTAATATTTAAGGAAATAAATTAGTTTGACTTTGCACATTTGCATCACAATTGTCATGACACACTTCCTAGTTCCCTACTTCATTGGAATTTCATCATTCAAACAGTAGTTGTAAAGTCAGTCTTTGTTGAGAAAGAAAGGATGTTTATAAATTATTTTGTCATAATTGCAGATCACAGAGTTTTTACTTAATCTTCTACCTTCCAATTTGCTGCGCATGTTTGGGGACATGTGATCATTGTTTGTTTTGTTTCTTGATGCACAAAAGATTGCAACATATTCAATTTAAATTAAAATAATGATTTAATCATTTGAATATATTATTTCATTTTTAATATTAAAGAGCAAGGAAAATAACCTAGGTATGTTGAACAACCAAATGAAAAATATCTGTACTCACTAGGAATTTATAAAAATGGTCTTAACTATCTTATCATATTTTGAGAGGAGCTCAAGTGTCAATACCAATGACAAAAACCAACTAAACATTCCCGTCAGTGTGACTAAACATTAGACAGGTTTCTTCCTGACTCTAGGCCCCTGGTCTCCCTTTTCTTAGAGCATTTAACTTTAGAAAACTTTCAGTTGTAGATTCCTTCTCTGCCCCTTTAATTTGTAAATCTTCTACAAGCCAGAAATGGTTTTCTTAAGGACCCAGGAGCCATCTGTCTAAAATGTACTGGCATACCTCAGAGATACTGCGGGTTCAGTTTCACATCACCACAATAAAGCAAATATTCAGATAAACCGACACAAATTTTTTAGTTTCTCAGTGCATATTAAAGTTATGTTTACACTATACTGTAGTCTATTAAGTGCTCAATTTAGCATTATGTCTAAAAAAAGCAACGTACATACCTTAAAGAATACTTTATTGCTCAAAAATGCTAATCATCATCCAAGCCTTCAGCAAGTCCTAACATTCAGCAAGTCCATGCAATGGTGACATCACGGATAACCATAACAAATATAACAATAATGAAAAAGTTTGAAATATTATGAGAATTACAAAAAATGTGATACAGAGACACAAAGTGAGCAAATGCTGTTGAAAAAATGGCCCCAATAGTCTTGTTTAATGCAGCATTGCCGCAAACCTTCAATTTGTAAAAAAAAAAAAAAAAACACCACAATATCTGTGAAGCAAAATAGAGTGAAGTGCAATAAAATGAGGTATGCCTGTAATCATCAGAAGAGATAGTACTTCTAATCCCAGTTTCTATAGGAGGGTAGGAACCTAAGTTTGAAAACACCACTTAGCAAGCACAGATGGCTTAATCACATTCACCAACCTCCCCTAATGTCTTCTAGTACCTTTCCATTAGCTCATCCTAGTATTTAAAAATCCTCTGTCTTTTGTTTCAGCAGAGTTACATTTAATCTCTCTCCTCTAGTGCAAGAGTCGTGACTCCTTTTGCAACAGTCTTGAATACAGTCTTCTTTGCTGTTTTACAAAGTGTCCGATGTAATTTTTCTTTTACATCATTATGGTCTTTTACATTATAGTCTTGTGCATTATTGAAACAGATGAAAACTGAATAACTCTAAGAAATTCACTGCTACAAAGTTTCAAATACTAAAGAAAATAACGCTTACGCTCACAACAGACACACGTTGTAGTATGTTGTTCAAAGATGAAATGTTGCATGAGTACAAGCATATTTGAGAGTTAAGGAGGTTAATTTAATCCCTTTATAAAGCTATGTTTCCTCCAATGTGGTAAGCCCTATTTAATCTTTAATGCCCTGTGGGTCTAGAATTTCTGATAATAGGCCACAGGACAAGACTCTGGGTTTGTGGGTTAACCAAAAGATGAAAGGACTGCTAAAATGAAGTGTGAAGAGACTGACTCTAAAACTAAATACCTTTAATATGTGTATTATAAAGAGAAATGTGTAATATTTCCTTTTTAAAAAGTACACCCTACCCTTGCTCTAGAAGTCTTTAAAGCAGATTTTAGAAATATATGTTATAGCTTTCCTTTTCTCTTTTTAATGAGAAAATTCTGGCAAATAAGCAGATGAGATAAGGTCAAAATGATGGTGGTATAGAAATGTTTTTATATCCTGTAAAATTGGTAGCTGGGTCATAAATTGGCTCTGATATTTACAGGAATAAAAAAGAGGGAAATACTAATTTCATGTTTCATAGTATCTGTAAGTTCAAAATATCCCAACTCCTAACAAACAACAGAGAAAAAATATTCTTGGTCCAGAGATCTGAGTAGAATTTATCTCCTGAACCTGCATAAATGAGACACACAACAAGCAACATTTTAACCACATCCTTATGATGATCATAACAATGTCATCTACAGAACTAGTTGTCAATCTGTCCCTCAGTTACAGGACTGTTAATTATATCAATTTATACTAGAACAAAGGAGTATGGTCCAGGTGCACAGGTGTTCAGGCTCAATTCAAAGATAAATAGAAAGATAGTGTTTCAGTGAGTATTAAGCAGTAGCAAATACAGGTTTATAGTCTATGAGAATGACCCAGGGAGGTTATCATTGGTGGTCACGGTGGGAGGGTGGTATTGCAGATGTTATATATTGAGGGTTATATGGAAATATCTGCTTTAAGTGTTAACTGACATAGATGTAAGATTCACATACTCTTAGAAAGGAGAAAAGCCAAACTAGGATGCAAGTTCTGTAAAGAGATGGATAGTGGGATACCTATGGACAGGAACAAGACAAAGGTCCACATGGTACTGAAATCCAATGAAAATACAACTTTAAGACGTAAAGCATGCTGAGTACTTTAAGAAAAAAATGGTTCCACAATATATCTCCCAGATCAAATCAACTGTTTGCATTACTTAGAGAATTGTTGGATATAAGCCAGTTCAGTGTTAGGACACATTTACCAGAAACAATGACTTCTGCGTTGGAAGAATTGCACTTAACTCATTCTTCAAGGAAATGATTAGATAATAAGGCTAGTAATATATTAAAGGTATGCCTACTATTTGAAACTAAAACTATGACATCTATAGTTTAGACCATTAGTATTTGAAGTGTGGATCCTAGACCAATAGCAACAGCTGGCCTGTTGGGTGCCCCTCCACAGCAAAACTATACTTCTTGGGGTAGGACCCAGCCATCCACATCTAAAAGGTTCACTGGGTGATTCCGATGTACTCTCAAGTTTGAGAACCACTGCCTTAGAGAACAATTATCCTTGGGAGTTCCCTGAAAGTCCAGTGACTAGGACTCGGCATTTTCACTGCCAGGGCCCTGGGTTCAATCTCTGGTCAGAGAACTAAGATCCTGCAAAACACATGGTGCTCCCAAAGAAAACAACTGTCCATCCATCCTCCAGAAATGCAGAGCCAGAAGAGAAGGAGACAGGCCATCAGATCATCCAGAGGATTATTGAGTTAATTGAGCTAAAAGTGGCCACAGCATATCTTTTTTCTTTAAGGACCTCAAGAAATTGTTTACCCTGATTATAACATGTGAAATAGTATTAAGGAACAGCTCCTGCAAGTATCAATAACAACAGGGTTTATATTGACCTCACACAGCTTAACATGTAACTACGTCCTTCCCACATAGCCAAAGCCTGAGGAAAGGTTCACAAAAGCACTTATTATTTTTAGGTTTCTTCACAAAATGACAAAGATGTTAACAGTGGCCAATATAAAGTAACTTCCTCTTCTTTACCTAAGAAATTGTAACTCTTGAAGTATTAAGAATGTAACCAAATATCATGTAGGAATACCTAAAAAATGATTATGTTCATAATTTGTGACTGAGAGATTGATAGCCCGCCAACTTTCTTCTGAGAGTCAATGGCTTCTCAGAGAGTCAATGTAGGTAACAGTGAAGAGTAAGTACTCTGAGGTCAGACTGTCTTGGTTTCAAAATGATTTCATCTTCTATTAGCTGAGTGACCTTGTGTAATTTACTCAGTCTCCCAAATCTGTAAAATGGAGATGATAATAAAATTAATCCATGAAGCTCTGAGTATGCTGATACCGCCACTGAGTAAGCAAATGGTAGATGTCAGCTGCTTTCTATTCAGTGTCACCTTAGCAGTCACAACACATCTATTGCTCTGCTTGCTGCCAAAAAAGTGCAAAGATGAAGAGGCTAGTGGTGGAGAAAAGCATAGAAATAAATAATTTTATATACAGAGCTATAAAGACAAAGATTCATTGTACTAGGTATTATGGAAGGGAACACTTAAAAAAAAAAAGTTAGTTACCATGAAGGAGGCAGGGAAAGCCTGAGAATTAGGGAGGAAAGGGAATACAGTGGATTGAAGATGCTGAGAGGTCATTTCAGAAAGATTTTTACTGTACCAATAATTGGGTCTAGTTCAGCTTTCTCTAACTCTAGCAAATCCCCTCATGATTCCACAAATTGTATTTCTCTGTGATTTCAACCATTCACATCCATTCTCCTCTGGTCTATGAGGATACAAGTTTCGTCCTCCTTTCAGGGCTAATGTCTTAAACTGTGCTCCTGATCTCAGCCCCAGCTCTATATGGAATATCGCACACCTTAAATTTTCTGCTCTTTTTCTCTTAAATTCTCCCTCACCTGAGGCCCTTCCCTTGTATCTATAAACATGATCAGAATCTCCTCGTTAATTACAACAAAATAAAGCGACAACAACTAAATAATGCAGAGAACCTGTCTTCAACTTCTTTATCTCATGGAAGTTACTTCTTATTCACTCTCTTTTGTTTTCTCACTGTCACAACATTAAGATATAAACCACTCACCTTTAACCTCCTCCAATTAGATTTGATTCCCACCAGCAGCACAACTTTTAACGGTTGACCGTTTGTTTCTAGCTGTCAGACGGACTCTATTTCCACTTCCTTTGTCCTTAATCTGTGCTCCTCTTTTCTCTTCTCTGTCTACTCTATCACTTCACAACTTGCTTTTCCATCCACAGTTTCTGTCTCAGCACAGATTCCACCTTAGTAAAACCCTCTGCACCCACCTCACTGAGTTATACTTGCTTATTTCCAAACACCTGCTAGCTTTCTATGTGATGCAGCACTTCAGAGTCCATGGGCCTCAATTAAAACTTCTTTTATCACCACTTTAAGGAATATCTGTGTGACTCTCCTTTTTTTTCACTATTTGCTTTCTGTAAATATAGTCTATTAAGAGAAATACACATTTGAGATCATACTATATGGACCAGGCACCTTTATTTGTAGGTTCACATGAAATTTGGGAACAAATCAATGAGAATTTTATGAAGCTGTTATTCTAAAGATTCTCTCAAAATTTATTCTCCTGAATCCAATCCTTTGACCTAGGTGATGGAGCAATACATTAGCCTCATATGTTTTGTTTCATTACATGATAACAAAATAAAGGATTAATTTGAATTTAGCTGATCTGGAAAATATTTCCATACCTGAACATCCGGCACAATTCTACTTTCTTTTTTCTTTCCTTTTTTAAAAATAAACATTTTCTTACAGCAAATTTAAAACTCATTCAGTTGGAAACTCAGAGAAAACATTTCAGATTTACAAAAAAGTTTTTCTGTTGAAAATACATCGTCTTAGGGCCACAACTTTAAAAGATTAAGCTTTTTAAAAGCACTTACTCTAAAATATATTACATACGTCCCTGCTTTTTTTAGGAAAGGAGTTGAAACATAGTTTTGCATTTTCTTGAAAATTTGAGGGCTATCATCACCAATTTACTTTACTTAACTCATAGTTAGACACTAAGTGTTACTAATTATGACAGAATTACTTTTTTTTCTTTACTAAAGGCTACAGACAGGTATGTATTTTTAGTCTGTGTCAGTTTCTTTTTGGTCTCTGTTATTTTCTTTATTGATGACTATCAACTCTTATTTCCACTATCAGCATAGAGTTAGTGCAACAACTTTTATTCCTCTCCTAATTTGTTACTTCATCTCTTTTACCAAAGATATACATGAGGTTTATCACATGCAGTTGTGCTCTTTCTTTCCATAGTTATATTTTCTGTTATTTTGGGGTTTTCTTTTGTTGTATCTCAATTCTTAGTTGTGTTCTTTTGAGTTGGTATGGTTGCTGTATACGTGTAATTATCACTCTGCACTCTCTACATAGTGGGACTTAACATAATTTAGAGGTTGCTGCTTACTTATTTACACCTTAACATAATTTAGAGGTTGCTGTTTACTTATTTATACCTTGCCATATTCTAAAAAAGATCTAAGGGACTTACAACATTTATTGTTAATATACTGCATCTTGCAGTAAAAACAACAAGGAACAAGGAAGCAGTGATTAAATCAAGTTAGGAAAATAAGACAGAGCCAGGGTGAAGTTGATATGAAAAATAAATACAATAAACCTCTATGTAGTTATTCAATCGCGGCAAGACAGAGATTATATACTAAACATTATAGCAGCCAAAATAATGAGAAAAACATAGCCAATTATAAAACTGACAGTGTCTTTAGAATAAAAACAAAACAGCTGTACAAGAGAAGTACAACCATTCCTATGATCCTCAGAAAAAGAGTACAGGAGAGAGTAATGAACAATATCTTTGAACAGTTTCTTACGACAAATAGGGAACAACTTTGGAAGGCTATTTCTTTTTAAAAAATTGCTCAGTATAGGCTTAAAACATCAAACCAAGGGGAATTCAGCAAGGAGGATTCTAATATGTGTGGGTTGAGGCAAGACTCTATGATATGTCAATTTAGGGACTGATTTTAGAGCACTGAGCCAGTGGGTTCTTAACTAAAAGTAAGCATCAGAATCACAACGTCTGAGTCACATACCCCAGTGATTCCAAGTAAGCTACGTTAGGGTAGAGTTTGGGGATCTCCATTTGTAGGCTACACCACGGATTCTGATTCATGCATCGAGATGAAAACTACTGACCTAAAGGAAGAGCTGAAAAACAGCCTACCTGAACTCCTCCATATATTTGATATTCTTAGATACTGAGCAGATATAGAGATATAAAGATATCTGATATAAAGATGCTGAGCAGCAATAAATTTGTGGTCATAATCCCTGACAAGTAACCACAGGGCAACCAATCTATACTGACAGTCAACTACAGAGCCAGATGCTTCAACAATCAGCTAAGCCAAGACAGCCTCCCATAAAAACTGTGGAGCTTAAAACTCACTGCAAAGTAGAAGCTTACCCTAAACTAGCTCAGAGGCTTGATGACATAAACTCCTTAGAATAACAACATATAAAATAAAACATCTATATCAAATGTTTAAAATATAAATCCAATTTAGATGTTAGTACAGCCCAACCTATATAACTGTTTATTCCTTCTCAAATTTGAGGGGAAATTATTAAGAGAAAACCTTAGATGACTTCTCTCACATATTTTTCATGATGGAAATAATCTTTTAAAAGTAAATTTTTGAAAAAAATTATGTTGACTACTCGGCATGTCAAATATGTGACATTTGCTTTCCTACTTCTTCATAGGTCTATAGCCATTATCATACATTAATCCTTCCTATCATACATTAGTCCTTCCTATCCAGGCTGCATAACATATCAAAATCATTCAGGACATTGTATTATGGGCAGTCACTAATATTTGATCAGCATTTGGCACGCGTGAAGAGACCTTTCCAAACTTCAACACAGTTACTTAATCTTGACTTGACATAAATCTTCCTTCATGAAGGACTCTCTATAATTTGTACATTGTTTGGGTGATTTTTTAGCCATTGAAGGAGGGTACTAATTAGGATAATACATGATGGAAAAATTGTGTTGATAATGTGCCACTAATAGATTGAGAGATGCACAAACTACTAATTGCTCCAAAGAACTAAGCCACATTTAATTCTCCCCTTGATTATAATGTTTCTGTTTGCTAAATAGAGAAAAATTTAAGCAGTAATGAAATTTCATTACCTCAACCTTTTAGAAAGCAGAGAAGCTCAGCATGGAATTATGTTTTTATTAAGTATACCTTCATTCTGAACATTACTTGAGGTAGAAACTGGCACAAAATAATATTGGAATTCAGGCAAATCAAATATGAAAAATATAGATAATTTATGGTAGCAGTATTTTAAATTTGATAATAAAGCTTAGTGATAAGGACAGCCAAATTATCTGTCCCTTAGTTTTACTATAGTAAATATTTACTGAATTCGAATGTCAGTATTAATGCTGATAATAAGTAGTTTTAGGCAGTGTTGACAAAAAAAAATGCTACCAATGTACTACGTTATTTGGGTCAGTTGTAGTTTTTCTCCTGATTTCTATTTGCAATCCACCTGACTGAATAAAATAGAAAGAAGGAGCTATAGGTAGGTGAAGGTTAACACTCTGTATAATTAAATTAAACAGATACTTACTGCATATCAGTTACATAATTCAGGAATTGGAGGGACCTGTTCTCTGTCATCAAATATGCAGAAGAAAATATGATTCTAAAACAAAGCTGAATGTGCTAGAAACTAATAGTAGTAAAAATAATTTATATTGCACTTATGTTTAATTCAATAATTTCTGGTTGAAGAGATGTCTATTTATATAGTCACCAGTTTATTTGGGACACAGGATCAGATTAATTTCCTTCCACAAAGGCTTTGAATGAGTTTTACTTCAATGAGAAAACAATTTTTGACTATTGGTTTAAAAATAATTTTTCTATAAATCTTGAGAGATATATGGCTTTTATATTATTTATTTTCTCCCAGCCTTACTGAATATATATCTTTACTTCTTGAACCCCAGTTACTCCCATAATCTGCTGATATCTGGCTTCTGATCCACCTTTCTAGTGTCACAATACTCCAGTGGCATCATTTTCAAGTTTCAGTCCTTGTCTACCTTAACTCTTTTGGGCATTTTGCACTTGGATGCTGTTGACCCTACCTTCATTTGTGAAATCTGCTTTTCTTTTTTTGGCTCTGGAACAGCGTAAGTCTCTGCTTCTCATTTTACCTTGCAAACAACTCTTTCTCAATTTTTAAAAATTGTTGTATCCCTTAAATGTATACATTTCCAAAGGTTCATGTCTAGGTCATGTGTACTATATTGCCTTTAATCTATAGATATTGAAAAAGAAGAATAGAACAACTTACTGAAAAGACGTAAGTATCAAAACTATAAAAATGAAATATTTCTAAGTCAAGTAATATTTTAAATATTATTTAACAAAAGCAATTTTACTTTTGTTAACAAAAGAATATATTACTCATACGTTAATGCAATCTCTAAGCTTACATATCATTTGTGCATTTGGGCTTTTTCTATATGGTCAGGAAAATCAGGCAGGAAATTTGGATGCAAACTGTTTTTGAAGAAAAAACACTAGAGTTTATTTGGCAAAGGAATATCATAGTGAGCTTATTTTTGGAAATGATGTGTTCCTTAAATAAAATGGTTGAATTACACAAATTGCTATATCATATTGACTAGTAACTATGAACAGTTCCTAAATTATCACTGGAAAAATACATATCCATTAATGTATTATTTTCATTGCACAGTGCCTACAATTAAGACATTTCCAATTAGGGAAGAAAGAACTGTGAATTTATTGCTCAATTTAAATTTGTCATTATTTGCTGATTAAGGCATTTGCCAATTATTGTTTCTGTGCTGATGATCATTATATTGTGAAATTATGCTACTGTTAGCACCTTTACCATGTAAATACATCAAATTGCAAATCCTATCATATTCTATTACATTTTTTGCTCCTCAAAAATGAAGAGGTAACAATTAACTGTAGGAACTTAAAGAGCATCATATTTACGGTTATTTTCTATTTTATTATTTTCTATTTTACTTGCTCATGATGTTTGAGTTTTCTGTGTTCTATCATCATTGCTCTTCAAATACAAATTTAGTCTCTATTGCTACAAATACATTACTGTTAAAAGTATACTGAATCAGATTTCTATTTCTGACTTTACTAGGGTCACTTGCAGCTGACCATCACTCCCATGGAGAAAAATTAGAAAAGCCAATAAAAATTATTAAAAGTCCTTTTTGAAAGCATCAAACATCAGTTCAGGCAACCTGAACTTGAGGGGTCAAAATCCCAGAGAAGGGAAAAAACAAAAAGGTGAGCTAACATACTGCAGCCACTTTTCTTTCAAGTCATTTGCCTGTAGCAGGAGGCTGAAGATCCAAGCAAAAAGCCCCATTGAATAGCCCAGGATACTCAGCTGGAAGCTGTGAAGAGCCATGACCTAGGAGTGGGGCAAATAGGAGACATAGCATTACCAACCCAGCCTTGAATCTGCTCATTCTCTGACTTAACTGAGACAATAAAACTACACTCTCTCTGCCTAGAAAAAATTTGAAAAGAAAAGAAAGAAATATTCTGAAGAAACATAACATAATCCTGAGCCAATTTTTAATACAGAATAATATGCATTCAATAAGAAAATAAGGCTTGTCAAGAGACAGGACAAGGTAAAACAGAAGAATAACAACAAATCACAGGTGATCAAGACACTGGAGTTCTCAGATGAAAACACTAGAATAGTTATGATTGAAACATTCAACAAAATAAGATAAAACACTGGGGAAAGTGAAATGAAAAGATGGCAAGTTTCACCAAATAACTGGAATCCATAAATCAAACATAAATTTTACAATGGAAAAATACAATAAATGAAATTGAGAACTCAGTATAAGTGTTTTACTATAGATTAGAAGCAATAAAATACAGCATTGGTGAACTAGAAGATGGGGCAATAAGAAATACTGAAGCACAGATGGAGGAGAAAAAGGAGGAAAAGATAGGAAAGAGCATAAAAGACACATGAAACAGTGAAAAGTCTAACATAAGTATAAATGGAATCAATGAAGAAGAGGAAAAAGAAATGGAACAAAGGAAACAGACTAAAATCCATAGATTTAAAAAGCTCAGAAAAGCTCAAATAGGATAAACACAAAGAAAATCCCATCAAAGCACATATTAGGAAAGCTATTAAAATATCTAAAATTTTTAAAAAAAGACTGTTAGAAAACAGCCATGGGGTGGGTCTGGGGGACTACATAAAGAGACATACTCAAAAACACTACAGATAAATCAAAACAGAAACTTAAAAAATTTAGTTGTATTTAGTGGGACAAAGAGGGAAAAGTACATCTACTCCATATTCCAGGACATTGAAGCTCCTCATGTTCAAATAATCCACAGGAAGACAGATGAAAGAAAACAGAAAAATAAAAAAACAGAGAACAAACAGAAAACAAAAGATAAGTGGCATACTTAATCTCTAACATTTCAATCACTGCATTCAGTGTAAATGGTATAAAAATACATCAACTAAAACATAGAGTGGCAAAGTGAAATTAAAAAAAAAAAACCATGACTCAACTATACATTGTCTACAAGAAACTCACTTCAAATATAATGATATAGGTAGATTAAAAGTAAAAATTAAAAAAAACTTATCATGTAAACTTCAATCAAAGGTAAGAAAGAGGAACTATATTAATATCAGATAAAATAGACTTCACAGCAAAGAAACTGAAAACTGCCAGATTCAGAGAGGGACATTATATATTGACAATGGGTCAAGACACCAAAAAGACACTGCAGTTCTAAATGTGTATACACTAAAAAACAAACAAAAAACAAGCAGCAAGATATGTGAAGCAAAAACTGACAGAACTGAAAGCACAAATGGACAAATTCACAATCATATTTAGAGACTTTGACACCCCTCCCTTAAAATTGATAGAACTACTAGACAGCAAATCAGTAAAGATACTGAAGAACTCTGTCAACCAAAAGGATCTAACTGACATTTGTAGAACATTATACCAAATAGCAGAATGCACATTTTTCTCAAGTACCCATGGAACATACCAAGCTAGACATATCCTGCTTATAAAACAAACTTCAATATATTTAAGAGAAATGAAGTCATCCAGAGTGAGTTCTCCAACCATAATAGAATCAAACTAGAAACCAATAACAGAAGGATAACAGAAAAAATTCCAAACTCTTTTTGGAAACTGAAAAACATACTTCTAAATAATCCATGGGTCAAGGAGGAAGTCCCCGAGGAAATAAAAAAATCACACTGAACAGAAAGAAAATAAAAATAGAACATATCAAAATTTGTGGGACACAGCTAAAGGAGTGCTGAGAGGAAAATTTATACCATTGAATGCATACAACAGAAATGATGAAAAGTCTCAAGTAAATTATCTAAGCCCCCACTACAAGAATTCAAAAAAAGAAGAGCAAAATAAATCCAACACAATGTCATAAAATAAAAATAAGAGTAATTCAATATATGAACTCTGATCATAATGGAATTAAGCTGGAATCAATAACAAAAATATAATTTAAAAATCTCATTTATTTTGTACTTGAGCAATATAATTCTAAGTAACCCTTGGGTCAAAGGGAAAAAAACACAGTGGAGATTAGAGAGTATTTCAAACCAAATGATAATAAAAATATTACATATCAAAACTTGTGAGAAAGTTAATATTATGTTTAGAAGGAGATTCATAAAAGCCTATATAGAAAAAGTTTTAAAAGTTTAAAATCAATAATCAAATCAATGCTTTAAGATGTTGGAAAAATAATTGGCATTCTTTTTAATAGCTGGCTTTTTAAATCTACAGATATAGCAGAAAGGAAATAAGGGTAAAAATAATTATAATACAAAACATATGTACAACAGAGGAAAATTTTAAAAAAACACAAAGGTTAAGAATTAATTCTTTACAATAACTAATAACATTGAATGACCTCCAGAAAAACTAACCAATAAAACCAAGCAAAGAAGACATAAATTACCAATATCATGGTTTCATTACAGATTACAAAAGTGGTGTGTTGGAACTACTTCATATCTGCTCAAGATAACAAACTATGTGCGTATCTTGCAACTATACAACTTGAAATTGGCTATGGTCTGGTGATATACACTGTGGAATTGGCAAACACTATAAATCAAGTGTTTTTATTTCTTTTTCCCAGAAAACTGGCTTACCAGCACATCATTGGACCAAAAAAATATAAAAAAGATAACCACAGTAATTATAACAATTTTATACCAATAAACTCAACAATTTAAACAACATATGCAGGTTCCTAGAAAAACAAAACAAAAATTGAAGAAGAGATAGAAATTTTAATAGTTCTACATTTATTAAAGAAATTCACTCTATAACTGAAAATCTTTGTACAAAGCAATCTATAATCCCAGATGGTGGCTTCTCCTGAAAATTCTTTTCTAAACAATTAAATAAAAAGTAACACTGCTTTTACATAAACTTTAGATAGTGAAAAAGAAGAAATGTTTACGGATTTGGTTTTTTTATTACCTTTTTTTTGGTAGTGAAGCGTAATTTACATACAGCAAAACACTAATATCTTTTTAAAAAACAATTAATTAATTAATTAATTAATTTAGTTTTGGCTGCATTGGGTCTTCGTTGCTGAGCATGGGCTTTTCTTTAGTTGTGGCAAGCGGGGGCTACTCTTTGTTGCGGTGCATGGGCTTCTCATTGCGGTGGCTTCTCTTGTTGCAGAGCAAGGGCTCTAGGCACGTGGGCTTCAGTAGTTGTGCCACGTGGGCTCTAGAGTGCAGGCTCAGTAGTTGTGGCGCATGGGCTTAGCTGTTCTGTGGCAAAAATACTAATATCTTAAATGTACCATTTGATCAGTTTGAACAGATCTAAGACCATTGTGATACCCACATCTCTATGATGCAGGAAATTGTTATCATCGCATAAAGTTCTTCCAAGTCCCATCTTAGTGAATGAGCCCTTCCCAAGAAGCAACCACTGATATAATTTCCATTAATAAAGAATATTTTTGTCTAGTCTAGACTTCATATACATGAAATCATACAGTATGTACTTTTGTACATCTGATTTATTTCACTAAGTGTATAGTTGTTATGATTCATTCTATTGTTTCAAGTACTATTACTGTACTTGTTCGATTTTATTGCTGAATAGTATTCAACCATATGAATATATCACAGATTATTTTCTATCTATCTTAAAGGTGATGGGACTGCTTCCATGTTTTGGCTAATATGAAAAAGATGCTATACAGTATTATACAAGGATTTTTATGTATATAATTTAAATTTCTCTTTGAAAAATACCTAGGAAAAGAATTCCTTGGTCATAAGGTAAATTATGTTTAATTCGTTAAAAACTGCTAGACAGTATTCAAGAAGGATTGACTCCTTTATGCTCCCACTGGCAGTTTATGAGTGCCGGGTACCCCACGTCCCCTACAACGTTTGGTGAAGTAAATCATTTTCATGAATCCATTCTAGTGGGGGTCTTGTGGTACTTAATTGTGGTTTTAATTTGCATTTCCCTGATGAACAATGATGTTGAGCATTTTTCTGTGTGCTTATTAGCCACTCGTTTATCAGTGTCTGTATAAATCTTTTCCCTATTTTAAAAAATTGGTTTGTTTATTGTTTTATTACTGAGTTGCAAGAGTTACTGATATAATCAGGATATAAGCTATTTATCATATATATATGTGATGAGGGTATTTTCTTCCCATCTCTGGCCTATTTTCTTAATAGTTTCTTTTGATGGACAAAAGTTTTTAATTTTTATAAAATTCTATTTATCCATATTTTATGGCAAGTTTTGTTTTTCATAGATTCATTAAGAATATGTCATCAGAGAATAATTAGAGTTTTACTTCTTCCTTTATAATCCACAGGGTTTTCTTTTTCCTGTCTTATTTCACTGGTGGAAGCTGCAGGAGGTATAATGCTGAATAGATGTGGTGAGAAAGGACATCATTCTCTTATTGCCAGTCTTAGGAAGGAAAGCATTCAGTATTTTACTATTAAGTATTATCTTAGCTGTAGGTATTTTGTAGTTGTGTTTTATCAGATTGACTATTCCCTTCTATTTCTAAAAGTGATGTTAAATTTTAACTTTTTTTCTCTGTATTAATTGAAATATTAATATTATTTTTCTTTTAATCTGGTAATGCAGTGATTATATTAATTGCTATTTGAGTGTTAAACCAACACATTTTTTGGATACAGTCCACTTGATAATTTTGTATTATCCTCTTTAAATATTAGTGGAATTGATCTGATAACATTTGTTAGGATTTTTGTGTCTAAGATTATGAAGGATATTGGTATTAAATTTTCATTTCTTGTAATATATTATCATCTTCTTTTACTACTAAGGTTATGGTGACTTTGTAATATGAATTGGAGTTTCTGCTTCTCTTTGATTTTATGAATTTTGCTTGTGTGTGTAGGATTGTCACTGTTTATTCCTATAGGTTTGACAGAGTTCACTAGTGAAGTCATCTGAACATGTTGTCTCTTTTGGAAATTTTGAAATGATGAATTCAATTTCTTTAATGAATATTAAAGTATTCATCTTTAAATTTTTTTCTTATTTTAGTTTTGATGAATTGTGTTTTTCAATAAATGTGTCCATTTTACTCATTAAATATATTTGCATGAAGTTGCTCATAAAACCCCTTCACTGTCCTTTTAAGTTTGTAAATTCTGTAGTAATGATAGTTCTTTCATTCCTGATGTTAGTATTTTGTATTTTATCTATTGCTTTTTTTAAATCAGTCCTTTTAGGAATTTATCAACTTTGCTAATGTTATCAAAGAATGCATTTTTGGCTTAAGTATCTCTGTTGTTTTTGTATATTTCATTGACATATGTCTCTTTCATTATTTTCTTTCTCCTGCTTAAGGTCTAATTTCTGTATGTTCCACATGTCCTTGTTCCCCTATTCTTCTTTTCTTGCATTTTTAAGCATAATTCCATTATGTTTTGGCATTTAGCACTCATTAACAGTTCTTAGCTAGTTATGAAAGAAGAGTATCATTAAAATGCCAGCAGTAAGCATTGTATTTAATGGTATAATACTTAAAACTTTCCCTTTGGGATTGGAAAAAGGAGAAGGATACAAGATATTCTACATCTATTAAACATGTAATTTGGATATCTTTGGCAATAAAACAAATCAAGAAGCAGATATAAAATATGTAAAAAAAAGAAGTATATCTTTCATTATTTGAAGCCAACATGATTGTGTACATAGAAAATTCAAAAAACTCTAAGACAAATTATTATAATCAATAAGTGAATTTAGCAAGGTTAAGTAATACAAGGTTGATATACAAAATCATTTGCATTGCCATATATCAGCACAAAATAAATAGGAAATAAAACTTTAAAAATGATACTATTTACAATGCCAAGAAAAAGAACAACAAAATCCTCAACTACTCAGAATGAATCTAACAAAAGATGTTTAAGATCACTCCTTTGAAAAACACAAACTGTAGTGAAAGAAATTAAAGAAGACAAATAAATGGAGGGATAAAAAATGTCAGTAACTGGAAGATTTGCAGATTTAATTCAGTCCAAATAAAAATTTCAGGTTTTTTTTTTTTTAGGGGAAAGGGGTGAAGTAGAAATTGGTAAACTGCTTATAAAATATATATAGAAACACATGGGACCAAGACTAACCAAGGCAATCTTGAAAAAGAAAAGAGCCAGAATCCTTGCATTACCAGATTTAATACAATTTTATAGTAATTAAGACATAGTAGTATTAGCATAGGGATAAACAAAGACAAATAGAAAAGAAATGGGTCGAGAAACAGACCCACATGTATTTGATCCTTTGATTTATGACAAAGGTGACAAGGCAGCATAATGAGAAATAATGGTCAACTCTATAGGTGTTAATGATTTAACCAGATATTCAAATTAAAAACAAAAAATACCTTTAGTCCTACCTCAAGCCACATACAAAAGTCAATTCCAAATGAATTCCCATCAGATATTTAGGTAACACAATGAAACTTTAGCAGAAAACGTAAGGGTATATTTTTTATTATCTAGGGTTAGGAAAATTTTTCTTAAATAGAAAAAGAAATATTCAATTTCTTAAATAGAATAAAAGAAGATTTCTTAAATTCCTTAAAAAATTTTTGATAATTCAGACTGGATCAAAATGGAGGACTTTTATTCATTATAGTATGGCATTAAGATTGTGAGAAGGCAAGCCACAAAGTAGAAGAAAATATTTTTAATAAATATATTCAATAAGTGACATATCAAATATACAAGGAACTCTACACATAAAGAAGAAAAGATACGACCCAAAAAGGGGAAAACAGGCCAAAGACTTGAAGAGGTGACTGCCAAAACTAATCTAGGATGTTTAAAGTCAGAATAGAGGTCACATTCTAGTGAGGCTGTGAAAGAGTGGCAGAGCTCTTAATTCAGAGCTCTTAATTCTCTGCTTCTCAATCTGGGTGCTACTGACACAGATGTGTCCACTCTGTAAAAGTTCATTAAGGTATATACTTATAAGGTCTACAATTTCTGTTACACTTTAATAAGTTAAAATAAAGTCACATCTTACACTATATTTTTTAAGATAGTGCTTTAATATACCCAGATTATATAATCAGCAAGCAGAAGGGTACTGAATGACAATAATGTATTAAAACTAATAATAAATGCACAGGGTCACCAAGTCTAGACTTCCATTACTGTGAGAGGAAAACATTACTGAACCAGAAACTCTGTATCCTAGTCAACATCATTTATTTCTCTGAGCTCTCACACCAAATAAACTTCTAAATTAATAGGCCAACTGCAATCAGTTACATGCCTCCCTTTTTAGGCTTTCCTATTTCTCTCAGAATAAATTAATAGTCAGTATGAAATGAAATGAAATGTGCTATGCTAGAAACAGTCCTTCAAAATAAGTTTCTATAAAGAAAGTCAACATTTAACCCATAATGCAAGAAAAAGCTATAATATGACATTTTATAAGCTCTTTAGACCACACACACACACACACACACACACACACATACATGCACACACACACACACCGGATAATTAGGAGAAAGTTTAGGAAGATTGATAACAGCAACATAAATATCCATTTTTTCATTCTCCATCATCTTGGTTTCATGTCTTGGACAACCTGACAGGGTATCTTCTAGAGCTACTGGAAACATGGAGATTGAATAGGAATAAAGGGGGCCATACATGACAAAATTGTGTTCATTTGACTGTGTTCATTGACTCCATAGGCTCAGTGGATGACTTGGGGGAGGGAGCACATCTTAGAAGCCTAAAAAAGAGCTCTTACTATTGGAGTAAATATTACATTTCAAAATTAGGAAGCACGTTGAAAAACTTTAATAGACAAAGTGAGCTTTGTTAGTGAAAGGAGTACGGAGGTTCACAGGAATGAGTCTAAGATATTGACTAGGTGAACAACTGAGATTCACAGAGAGAGATCATTACAACCCAGGAGACAAGAGCTCATAAATATGGACCACAGAAAAGTGGCATTGCTCTAAGTTTCTAATAAGTACTTCCCAAGAAGGGCCAGATGATAGACTTTTCCCAAGATACAGAGAAAGATGCATGTCAGGTTAAGAACTACTGACATCTTAAATTCTAAGAAATATGTCAAGAATGATTATAATCTAACATCAACATTGTATCAAAATGTACAGTGTTTTTTGGAATTGTGTGTGTGTGTGCGCGTGTGCATGCATGCATGAGCGTGTAGTTTTATCCATCTTTCAATTTGGCTATAAGGGAAACCTTTACCTAGGCCAGAGTTTCTCAACAGCAGCACTATTTACATTTTGGACCAGGTTATTTTTTTGTATGCAGGCTGTCCAGTGTATCGTAGGGTGTTTAGCAGCATCCTTGGCCTCTATCCTTTAGATGCCAGTGGCACACCAGCACCCCCAGTCATGACAATCAAAAATGTCTCAATACACTGCCAAATGTCCTCTAAAAGGAAACACTGCCCCCAGTTGAGGACCACTGACCTAAGCAGATAAATAAAATGCCACCTCTCTCTTCTATCTCTTTTGTTTGCAATGGGTTCCCATCATCTACTCAATGATGGCTGACACTTGAATGTGAATTTTATTATCCCTGTGCATGTTAACTAAATAAGGTTATGTGGGGCATAAATCATAGAAAGAACCATGGAAAGACCAATCCTAATGTTTTCATGACTAAAAAAAAAACTTCTCTAATTAGAAAAAAGTAACTGATTTCTTTTAGTAAGTTTAAAAAGTATTTTCCTAATTATTGGATTTTGGAAATTAATTAGTTAGTTTTGGAATGAATTTATGGACTTTCCATGGATAAATTTTCTCTTACCAGTCATTCATACTTGATTGATTTTAACAGGTACATTTTCATTAAGATGGATTTGAATGACTGGGTTGATGATTTCCATGCACACACTATTTTCAGATAAATATATTTGCTGAGACAGTAAGGTTAAAAAAAAAGAGAAAAGGAGAAAAGATTCTTTGAATGCTAAAAGTAAGAAATCATCTTACGGAGTCTAGATGAGGAATAATTTAAGAATTAGGGGGCTTCCCTGGTGGCGCAGTTGTTGAGAGTCTGCTGCCGATGCAGGGGGCACAGGTTCGTGCCCCGGTCCCGGAGGATCCCACATGCCGCGGAGTGGCTGGGCCCGTGAGCCATGGCCACTGAGCCTGCGCGTCCGGAGCCTGTGCTCTGCAACGGGAGAGGCCAGAGCGGTGAGAGGCCCGCATACCGCAAAAAAAAAAAAAAAAAAAAAAAAAAAGAATTAAGTTGATGGTCTCTAGAAATTTCCTGAAGCATTTAGAAAAAGCACTGATGTTGGAAGAATACTGGACAGAATTCAAAGGGAAACAGAAAATGCAGTAAACAGAAAATTTGGCAGGCTAATTCAATTAAAAATTTTATATAAAATCTTATGCAACTTAAGACTGCAAAATATTAACCTTTAAGCATTATTTCAAAATCACAAAATAAAATGTATAAATTACTTAGTTTCTGAAAATATTTACTATAAAATATGGAAGTTGAACACAGGTTTTTCTTTTAAAGGCTATCAAGGGTTTCTAATATTTCAATAAATAGGAAAACGGAGAAAGTTCAAAAAGCTAGTTAATGCCACCATTCTGGACAGCACAGGAAAGAGACACTTCATTTCTAAATATATAAGGATTCTCATTTTTCAAAGACCATCTCAAATGCCACCTTCTTTGGAATCTTCCTCTATCTCCCTAATCAGAATTAATTGTTTCTTCATCTGAGCTTCCAATAGCACATTGTCTATGTTTCTATTGTGAAGTTATGAACTTTCTTACGATCTATGGAGGGAGTTGCCCCGATGATTTTCTCCCTGTAAGTGTAAGAACTCCATGGGCTCAGGGATTGTACTCATTCCTTTTCTGTCCCTTACAGCAACTGACACAGATCTAGTGTGGAAGAGAAATTTTCTAAATACCTATTGAAAGTACCATTTACATTTACCTTCCTGGTTTAATATCCTAAGGTAAGTAAACAATAATTTTTTTAAAAATAATTTTGTTTGGAAGTTCAGTGTTTTTTAGTAATCATATCTATACTGCCATGTATTTGTACTCATGTATTTGTGTGAGTAAATTTGTAAGCAAAAATAAAGAGTGATTAAGTCCAGAAACGGGCATAGGTCAAGGTATGTTTTGATAGTATAAAATCATAGATGGTTAGAGCAAAAGTATCTTAGAAATTATGCACTCCAATTTCTTAGTGTAGAGTAAAGTAAGCAGAGGCCTCTTTACATACTTGTGATCCGGTAGCTAATTTAAAGGAAGCCAGAACCATATCATAGATCTCTTTCCCTATACCTTACTGCCTACAGACTGTTTAACCCACACAAAATAAGTGTGGTGAGCCAACAGGCTTTGGAAATAATACCTGTCATAACAGGATAAAAAATCTGAATCAGGAGTTTTCAAATTAGTATCATTGTTTTGGCCCTGTTTTACAACTGTAGGGTATCTAAAAACCAAACAACCCCCCATCCCCCAGCAAAAAACCTATAAAATGCCTTCAAAGAAACTGATGAAAGAAATTTAAAAATAATGTTACTGAATAAGATTCTTCTTTTCTGGATGTTAACAGGTATTGACTTTTAAAGCACTACTACCAAATGGTACATCTCCTCTCGACTAGAGTAAATATGACAGAAATTCCAACTACCGAGCAGGACAACCTAAGTTTTAATAAAATAAAATGTATGACTAAGCTGTATGTATATAGTTATATAAAAGTAATTATAAGATTATACAATATCCAGATAAACTTTTTTACTTGAAATTGTATCTTAAAATTCCTTGTATGTTATTTCACTGAACAAAGATGTTAGATTTATCTCATTTGTAAGAGAAAAGTGAGTTATCTATATTCAGATGAGAACTACCGAATTGGTAATTTCTATGTTTTGTACAGCCCTGATTAATTTTTTAAAAGATAATAATGAAACAATTTCAGAGCTAAAATACATAATATACGAAAATTCTCTCTGGTGTTTTGGGGAGATGTAATTACTACAGAATATTAAATTGGGAAAATAGAAATAGAGCACTTAATCTACATGTGTAATTGGGACACCTGCACACAGCAGACAGTTTTGCTTTTGGAGAATGTTAAAGGATTAGTTTTCTACAATTTCAGCTATTATCATTATAGTTTTTACTAATGAAAGGTCATGGAAGAAAACTATTGATGACTGGAAATTTAATTTGATTAATCTAAATGCTTGGGAGGAACTGCACCAACCCTGTAGTTGGAAATTCACAAATAATTTACATTTAGAAATTCACTGTAAGCTAAATATAATCAATTCTTCCTGGAAAATTGACAATTAACTCTGACTGACTTTCTGACCAATAGCTTGAAGGTATATACCTTTCAGCAAAAACAATGAACACACTTTATAGGTCTTGTTTGTTCCTTGTTTATACTAGTTGTCTTATTTGTGCAGTTATTTTGTATCTTTGTCATTTGTAATTCAATTCGTCTCTTTTTAAAAAAAGTTTTTTTGATGTGGACCATTGTTAAAGTCTTTATTGAATTTGTTACAATATTACTTCTGTTTTATGTTTTGGTTTTTTTCTTTTTGGCTGAGAGGTGCATGGGATCTTAGCTCCCCAACCAGGGATCGAAACTGCAGCCCCTGCATTGGAAGCCAAAGTCCCAACCACTGGACCGCCAGGGAAGTCCCTGATCTCTTATGATTAACACAAATTCTTTAAAATTTTTGTACAATAATCTGTAAGACTTCCAGTAAAAGTAAGAGTCATGCTCAGTCCTTCAAATGTAATATTATTTAGAAAATCATAAACTACAAACAGTATGTTGGTTAGAACTTGAAATTAAAGTATGCCCACCATTACTGGAGAAAAAAGTACTGATTAGCAAAAACACAGAATTTCCTCCAATCAAAAATGATTGTATACTTGGGAGGGAAATGGTGTAATTGGGAAGGACTGTATAGTGTTGGGGATTTTTTTTTAATAAACATAAAAATGTATTCAATTTACAACCCAGAAAGAATCCTTAGTAAGTTTTTGGCAAGGCAAGGGTAGAGGAAATAGAAAAGGACATTAGTCAGTTCAATTTGGAGAGGAGGAGAAGGAGTTATACATTTTAAAAAACTTGGCTAAATTTTGAAAGGCACTATGGTACCTTGATTAAGACAGTGGCCCTGGAACCATACTGTGTGGGTTTTGAATCCCAGCTTTGCTGCTTAAATAAAGCTTATATTTGGGGGAAGTTACTTAACTTGCTCCCTCTTCAGTTTTACTATTCTCTAAAACAGGAACAATAATAATTTTTACCTCATAAATATCTGGGAATGATTAAAAAGTTCATGTATATGGTGTGCCAGGTAGCCCAGTACATGGTAAGTGCTCAAATCAATAATAACTATTACTATTACTTAAACAGAACTGGCATACTCAAAGGTTCGAAATTTTTTTTCATAGAATTTTTGAATTACAAGATTTTTTTTGATAATAAGCCTAAAGATCATTTTGAAATTTTAGCAGTGCTAATATTTGATATATTTCCATTAAACTAGTTCTGAACAAATATGTTTAATATAAAAATTCAGGTTTTTAAAATCTCAGTCCTTTCACGTGGATATACTAGAGTTAGGCAAATCAACACTTTTCAGAACAGAGGGTTATGATATTCCTGGAGGTTACAGTATATATTTTTGTACAGTAGGAAAGTGTAAATTCATGGCTCACTGAACACATATTGACTTCTTCCATAAAGGTTAAATCTATTTCAATATTGACAAGTGTTTTTTCTCCATATTAGGAATCTGAGATCATAGCCAACAAAGATAAGCTGGAGAAATTCTAGAATTCAAAGAGGAAATATGTTTAGGACATCACTTTTGCAGAGGTTATGTGTCCAAGATAGGGGCTGATGAAATTAAGGAGGAAAGGGGAAAAAATAGGGACATAAGTGAGCCTTGAGGCAGCATGGGAGTATGATGTGAAGAATATGGCTTATGGAGTACACTGCATATTGTGGTGGCTTTAAAACACATCTGCAGATTATCTGACACTCATCCCTTCAAAAGGTGAAGATACTTGATCTCCTCTTAGAACCAGGCCAACCTTTGGCACTGCCTTGATGAATAGACAATAGCAGTAATGACACTGCATGACTTCAAAGGCTAGAACTCATGCAGCTCTTGGGACCCTGGTTCTGGGAGCCTGTAACAAGTCTGGCTACCTTGAGACTGCCATGCAGAGAAACCATATAAAGAGGCTATTGAGAATGAATGAGAGAATGAGAGGCAGATAGACAGAGACAGAGAGAGACTGACCTAAGGAGCCCAGCTGTTTGAACTTTTTAGTCCAGGAACCAGAAATTTGATTGGAAAAGCTTTGAAGATGATTCCAGCCCTGCCATCTTCTGAGTGCAATTATATGAGACCCTGGATTTTTTAGCTGAGTCTCTCAACCCCCAGATTTATGAGTAAAATAAATAAATGCTGGGCTTCCCTGGTGGCGCAGTGGTTGAGAGTCCGCCTGCCGATGCAGGGGACACGGGTTCGTGCCCCGGTCCGGGAAGATCAGATCCCACATGCCGCAGAGCGGCTGGGCCCGTGAGCCATGGCCGCTGAGCCTGCGCGTCCGGAGCTTGTGCTCCACAACGGGAGAGGCCACAACAGTGAGAGGACCGCGTACCGCAAAAATAAATAAATAAATAAATAAATAAATAAATAAATAAATAAATGCTATCATGTTAAGCTACTGTTTTGGGTTGGCTTGTTACACAGCAATGAATGATTAGAACAATGTGGCCTTTCACATGAGCTAGTCACATCACACAAATGTTTAATATGATTTAACATGTGTATAGAATTTCCTTATTTTGCTTGATATCATTTATTATACACAGGGTATCAAAGGATGATAGATGTCCAAAAGAAATATCTAATGTAAGCCAGTAAACTTTTATAAAAAGTGATTCATTCACTCAACATATATTTATTGAGAATCTACTATATGCTGAGTAATTTTTTAGACTCCAGGGATGTCACTGAGAAACACAACAAACTGATAAATTCTTTTTCACTATATACAGTGTCATGAAAGAGACAGGCAAAAAATTATTTAAATGTATAAAATAACTCCAGGTAGTTATGTGATAAGAAGAAACAACAGATCGTTCAAGGGATTAGGGGTTGATTATCTAAGATAGGGTAGTCAGGGAAGATGTTTCCCAGAAAATGGTTTTTGAAAATTAACACCCCAGGCTGAAAGAACAGCAAATGTTTAAGTCCTGAGTTTTGAAAAAGAATAAGAAGAATAATGTGCCTAAAGCCAAGTAAGTAAAGAGGAAAGTGACATGAGATGACAATGAGGAATGTGAATTCCATTTTAGGTGAGATGGGAAGCCATGGGAGGAATCTGATCAGGGGAACGAGATGATTTCAATAACTCTGGCTCTTGTATGAATGTAACAGAGATGGCTAGCTGTTGACCAAAATCCATGCCCTCTTATACCTGGCACACAGTGGTGTGATTATGTGCCTAAGGTCTAGCCAACAGAATGTGATTGGAACTAACATGCTTCTGGCCCATAAAAAGTCTCCCATGTGTGATCATTCAAGCTCTTTCCCACTTCCAGCTGACAGGGATGGAGGTAATACTCAGAACAACCTTAGCAGCCACAGTTTGAAGATGGCAGAAACATCATAACCCTAGGTGCATAATGACTGCATGGAATAGACTCTCTTACTCCTACACCCGCTCCTGCCCGCCCCTAACACCAATCATATACAACACCACTGCCAGCATAATCAACTAGGAAACACCCTAAACTTTTTCATGAAAAAAAGCTAAAGTAATTTTGTTTTGAGTAATTACATGTATGGGTCTATTTGTTAACTCAGTCAAGTCTACCTTCTCTAATACAGTGGCTAACCAGCCCCTTCTAAAAGAGGGGCTGGACTGGAAAGAAGATAAATGAAAAGACTATTTTAATCAACTAGGGGAAATATACTGATAGTTTACTCAAGGGTGGTAACAGTGAACTTGGCAATATACAGTCAGATTCAGAGTATAGTTTGAAGATAGAACTAAAAGGACTTACTGATGATCACATTTAAGAATATCAGCTAGAAATTTTGAAAATTCTTATAATCCTTCAATACTCTTATGAAACCAGATAATAGAATAGACTTTTCCTGATTCACTTTTGACTGAGAACAAAATCCACAGAATTCCACAATGAGTGTAAGACAAATCTCCTTCTTATGCAGAATTTTCAAAGAAACTCCATTCTTTGATTCTTGGACTTTATAGAAATTAAGCACATAAAAAGTGGCAGAGACCAAATTTGTTTGGAAGGATATCTTTGGATAAAACTGTGAGATGAAGCTTCTTCCAGGCCCAAGGCAGCAAGAGAGCCTGTCTATTTCATCTCAGTCCTAGTGAGGAGCTTCTCATGGGACCAGCCAAAGCTCTAAAATATTTTCCCTGAAATGATGCCTGACATATCTGAGGAAACCAAAACCTGTGTGACAACAGGATACAGGTGGCTACATTGGAATCTGTGCTCTCACAGAATTTATTGGTAAGAGCTTCTGCTTACAGCTGTGAGTCACACACGGAAGGAGAGGTAGTATGGGCTTCTTGTCTTGGGCTCTGTTGAGTTGGCTACCTGGAGGAGACAGAGAAGCTCTCAGCAAAAAGGCGGTAGAGGTAGGGTATGAGATGCTCAGGGAATGTAGCACATCAGTGGTCTTGGGAGAATCCATGACTAGAAAGTTCTCCCTGGTGCACACAGAAGTGCATCTCTTCTAGGTAGAGGAATCTCTCGAGTCCATTAATGTGTCAAGGAAGAAAAAAAAATGTTTTATATAGAGAAGACCTTCCTACGCCACCCCAAGCCAGGAAGGTCAGAATCTGGCTATAAGGTCAGAATCTGACTATCAGGTCAGGGATGGGTGGTGGAGAGGAGGGTAGAGAATATACAGACAACCAGGAAGAAGCAAACCACACCAGCCCCTGTCCCCTTTCCCACTGCAAGTCTCCAGCCCAAAGTGGACCCAAGCTGGGCAGGGGAGAAAATTTTACATTAAATCAGGTTTGGAGTTTCATTACTATTTTGGAACATGTATCCAAAACACTGAACTAAATGCATGATTGTGACCTGAATGCATGATTGTGACCTGATTGCACTGTAGGACTCTCTATTTCTAATAATGAACAAAAGAGTTATGGGGTCTGCCGACTTTTCTTCTGAAGCAGGGGAAGATTAAGCCACTGAATAAAATTTTAAAAGACCACAGGACACTAAGATACAGTAATGTCTTGGTCATGTTATGAACCATGTTTGCTCAAGACAGCGGCTCATTCAATTCATGACGGAAGAGAAATGTGGGCATTTCTAAATACAGTGACAACAACAGAGAACTTTAGGTGGGAAAGTTTGGAAAGCACTGGCCTCAGACCACCCCACATGCACCTAGGAAATCAACATTGTTTTCTTATCAAATGTATTAAGCAACTGCTTCTCTCCTGACTTGAGAGAAATGTGGCTCAATCACAGCAACTTCTTAAAGGATCATAAGAAAAGGCACTGCTGCTATATTTATGAATGCCTAACAAAAATTTAAAACATATGAGATTCTTTTTCAGTTTTGGAGCTTGTTATCTACATGGAGGATTATCTACATTATTTAAAGTGTTCTCTTTTTTTTTTTAAAGTCAAATGACACTTCAGAAATGTTTCTAGAGTTTTATTCCTGTCTGCATCCTAAAATCTTATTTTGTTCATGGATATTCTCAAATGGCAGTGGGAATTCTATGCACAGGATATTGTCGTGCTTGTTCAGAAAACCTGGTCTGTGGATCTTGATTTAGTTACAGAAAGGAATGGGGGGAAAATGAACCTAGAGTTCTGTTTTTGCTGTATCCATGACACAGTTAATCTAAGACACTGCAGAGGTCTACAAATTCAGAAGATTTGAAAATAATTTCTTTGATGTAATAAGAAGAAAACCATTTTTCTTTAACTGAATTTCTTGGCCTTTGTGGCAGAAATCAAATGCCTCATATTACTGTAGTAGTTTTTCTCCCCACAGTTTAACCTAGGACCCGTTAACCAAGGCTACTTCTATATTCAGTAAGATTACATACAAACTCAATTTTATGAATTATGTAAATGCCACTGCTGAGAAGTTCTACTGGTAATATAATATGACTAAGCAAATGTACACTTCAGATAAATTTAAGGCATAAAAAAGAAATTACAAATTGGAGAAGTACATTTTTAAGGCTCTATTTATTTTAGGTCATTCATGTCAAAACTGAAAATTGTCTTTTGTAAGAACACAGATGAAAAGTTCTAGATGAGATGGGGAGGAGCAAATCATTCCGGGAGCATCTATTGCTGTGAACTGAGTTAGTTCCTTATGGAGGGTACCTGAGCAACACTAACATTTTATGCTAGACATTTTGCCAGTTGTACCAGGATTCAATATAGTTTCAGATGATCCTACGATCAAACTAGACTTAGAAAACCATAGTCATGAAAGACTGGGATGAAAACTGATTTAGAAGTTGGGTTGGTTCTGATTGTGAAGCTTTAGGAATAATTTAATCAATTGATTTTTATTTTATTTTCCTTTTTATGTATGCTAATGGGTGATATACAGTTTAAAAGAAAACCTAACTATAACAAATCTGAAAGACTTCTTTCAATAACATTTGATCTCATAGGAAAACACTGTGGTAGCTCAATTGGCATGATGTTTTATTTTATGATACATAAAATAATGGTATATCTTGCAATTACTAAATATTGTATGGCTTTCAATTTTGTAGCAGATAGTGCAGTATCCACAGCGTCTTTTTTTTTTAATTTTTATAAACAACAGCTATTTATTTATCACATTTCTAGAGGCTGGGAAGTCCAAGATCAAGGTGCCAGCAGGTTCAGTGTCTGCTGAAAACCCACTTCCTGGTTCATAGACTTTTTTTTTTTTTTTGCTATAATCTCAAATGGTGAAAGGAGAAAGGGAGATTTCTTGGGCTTCTTTTTTTTTTTTTTTTAATCCGTGTGGCTTGTGGGATTTTACTTCCCTGGATTGAACCTGGGTTGGGCCTCTTTTATAAGGATACTAATTCCATTCATGAGGGCTCTACCCTCATAACCTAACCACCTCCCAAAGGTCCAACCTCCTAATACTATCACCTTGGGAATTAGGATATACACATATGAACTTTGCGGCGGGGAACACGAACATTCAATCTATAGCAAGGTGCTATTGCAATGTAGTGGGTAGAGGCCAGGGATGTGTCTAAACATCCTACAATGCACAGAGCAGTTCCCACAAGAATTACCATCCTAAGATGTCAGTAGTGCCAAGGTTGAGAAACCCTGGTTCAGATTTATCTGACTGTTTACTTATGATTAGGTTCAGGTTTGACATTTTTTTGGTGAAAACCTACATAGGTGATATTGTGGCTTTTTAGTAAATCTCATCAGGCGGCTCTTCCTGTCAAATTGTCCCTTTTGGTGGTCCCTAAGTCTGATCATTTGGCTAGAGTGGAGACTGCTGAATCTCTCAACTGAAAAGCTACCTTTCCTGCTTTGTAGTTACTAAAAACTACAAAGGGGTAGCTTGTAGTTTGGGGTGATACTTGGAGATCTTGTGAATATTCTATTGCCTCCAAATATTTTACCCAATAATTCAGCATCAATTGATAATCCTTGCTGGAACCAACTATCACACTGGGGATTGCAGAATGGTTGTTTTCTTTTATTCTACCATTCCTTCTATGATTTTTAGCTGGGATCCTTCTGTAAAGAAGAGCTTTTCATTTTTATTTTTCTTTTTCATTTTACTATTACTATGGACTAATGAAATTTTAACATATTGTAAACCATTATCATTGTTAACGCATTTCAATGCTCAAATTGCCACTAATTTGGCCAACAGGAGTCACTTTAAGCTGTCTCCTATGTCCTTTTGACATTTCCCTTAGTCTTTGAGCTTTCCAAGATGCTTTATTATTTTTATTTTTACTTTTCATAGTTATTGACCACATTCCCCAAACTGTACATCTCATACTCATGACTCATTTACTTTGCAACTGGAAGTTTGTACTTCTTAGTCTCTCTCACTTATTTCTTTCCTCCCCCACACTTTTTTTAGCCTTCTTAGTCTTTGCTTTCTGGCACAAAATACATCCCAGGCTCACCTTCTACTTTCCCAGCCCCTGCCCTGGAATCATCTATTTCTCCAAATGTTCCTTTTTTTTTTTTTTTTTCAAGGGGGCATAGTGTTTAGAACCAAGAACTGGGTGTCAGATATGTTCATTGCTACTAGAGTATCATTGATTCTAAGCTCTTTCATTTGACAGAGCAAAAATCATGAACTCTTGAAAAATACATACATTTGAAAAAATCCTAATACCACCAATTCAAATTCAACAAATACCACTAGATCTCTGTCCTATATTTGTATCTTCCTTCTCCCACAGTGAGAACCCTGGTTCTCAATAAAAGCAATATATATTTGTGCATTTGTTCTACCCTATAATATATATCCAAAATGGTTTGTGGATTACTCCCCAATAATGTTTTTATTAGCCCGTGGTTTATCCCTTCCTTTTGTGAAAAGATGAATACAGACAGAAGCACTTCCAGAATGGCATAATAAAGGTCTCTGAAAATCTGTTCCTCCATAAAAGCAACAAAAACACAGGCAAAAATGTCAAAAATCAACTTTTTCAGAATTCTGGAAATTAACCAAAGCCTTGATAAAATTCGAGAAGGATTTATTCAAGAAAAACAGCTAAAACTAGGTAAGAACAGAAAGCTTTCTGGCATTTTAACTTACTTTATTCTCCTCCCCTTCTCCTTAGCTTTGCAGTAGACATGAAACTAGTAGCTATGAAATCCACAGTGTCTTGATTTACACTGTAACATCTTACAATATTTTGACTAGAGTATATTTTTGGCCAAGTAGCATATTTCTGATAGTTTGGGTGGTAACAGATAACTATGTTCACTAAAACCACCACAGTCTATGTTCACAAAATCACAGGCGTTTATCTCAATATACTCAATTATGTTTTGCTTCCATTATAATCCTTCATTAATGATAAATTTTCATTTGTCTTCTGGAAGAGTCCTCTTGGGCATATGGATGTCTATTTTAACTTTAGAGGCCTTGGTGACCATCCTCCATCCCCAGCGCAGGACTACACCAGGTAAAGTGAGACATGAAGATGCATATGCTTTCCTTGCACAGTGACTTCACCTTCTCTGAAATGGAAGGTTAGCATCTCTTCCAAAGGCAGCACCAGCACACTAGCTAGAACATCACTGCTGTTGACTTAGTGAACCACCTTTTACATAAATTCCCCAAATAAACTTTACCTTTTACTAACTCTGACTTTTCCATGACCTTAGCTAATCTCAGTCTGTTAAAACTCTACCCAGCCTACAAGACCTGATGCAAATGTCATTAGATATTCCCTAATAACCTCAGCCAGAAACTACTATAATTTTATGTTTATAGCTTTTACTCATGCTTGCCAAACACTGCATCTTATGGCTATAAATTGATATATATATTTTTTCACTATCTGAGAGTAGAATCCTTGAGTACAAGATAATGTTTTATAGATCTCTATGTAATCCCACAATTTAAAGCTCTGCATGTAATAGGGATTCAATAAATGTTTATTAAACATTAAATCGGTGCATTTGTTAAATCCTTAAACTAATACACAATCTGTATAACAATGCATAATGCCTTATGCCATATTTGGATTTTAATCTTTTTTTTTACTAAGAACATATTATTAAATTATTCCATAGTATCACTAAAAATATGTTATGAAAACTATTCAATGAAAATATAGAAATTTATGCTGTAACATTCTCTATGCAAACTTACCTCTCACAATGATGTTGGTAGACTTTTTTGCAGGGTTTCCCACATTATTATTGGCAATGCAGCTGTAAGTACCAGCATCTTCTGAGGTGATGGCAGGTATGGTTAGAGTTCCTCCAGTCAAAACAGTCTTTTCAGGCAGAGTCCCAAAGGACCTGACCCAAGTGAGAGAGGGTACAGGCTCTCCTCCTGTCGTAACACATACTAATGTTATGGCCTCTCCAGGATTTACAACTATAGGGTCATCCACCAAGAGTTTAATTGACGGAGATGCTAAAAGACATAAACAAAAGAACATGCACCTATTTAGATCTACTACAACTAGAGTAACAGTATGCTTTATATTTCCTCAAACAATTAAAATGAAACATTGTTCTCTTGTGCCAAAATCTTACTGTATTAATCAAGTTTAAACCATGTAGAATGGTTACTCATTTTAATTACATGTTATAAACCCATGGAATTGTTTTAAGATCTTACACATGGAGAAGGGAATTAAAATTTATGTGTTCTTGGATTATTGTTCCAAAATTAGAATGAAAAGAGGAATTAAAGTTTTAAAACAAAAATCCCTTTCTCTTTTAATGCTGACAATCTCTTTTGTCCTTCCAGGTATAAATATTGCAGCTGTTTAGTCCTTGTATTTTCATGGTGAAGATTGTCATTTATTTAATTTTTGGATCATTCTGAGATGAAATGATACATATTTTGCAACCTGCACACAACCACAAGATAAAAGATCACTGGAGGTTTTTACTAAGCAGTGGGCCTGGTTTTTCATCTTGAAAGGAATAACAAAATCATGTAATTTAAAGCAGCCCCCATATTTCCTCTCTAACCTCTCTGTTCAGAAAGTTTAGGCAATGAGTTTTCATAACCACTGCTTTAAAACTTAGAAACAAATAAACCACTGTTCAAACATAGTCACCAAACTATGACGGCCACCACTCCAATGTTTGGGTTATAATAATCTCCCAAGTGAAAATAAGTTGTTTGCAACTTTTCAGGTAAAAAAAATTGTAGATAAATATCCATTCAATAAAAAAATGCTGTATTACAGACTTTTCATCAAACACTCAAAGTAGAAACTGCACAAAAGCTCTGTTCACATACAGAACTTTTTTTTTCTGCTTAGACCACAGTGCCAGCTTATATAATACATTCCTAAATAAAAACAGGTGGAATGCATTAGGCCAATGTTTGAGTTTACACATTCAGAAATATTTGATGCCAAAGTTAAAACTGAAATCTATCCATATTGGGAACACAAAGTGTTCAATTGTACTGTGTAATTTTTTTAGATATTAATTTCAGCTTAGAGTTGGAGAGTGCTTTTCTCAGAATAGAAGGTAAACTCCTTCTGTGATTCGATATTGTCTGCCTTGTTTGGATACAAGGGAATACTACTCAACCATAAAAAAGATGAAAACTTGCCTTTTGTGATATGGATGGACCTTAAGAGTATTATGCTAAGTGAGATAAGTCAGAAAGACAAATACCATATAATCTCACTCATACTTGGAATATAAAAAACAAACAAAAACCCAAAATATATGTACAAACCAAATGAAACAAAAACAAACATGTAGATACAGAAAACAGAGTAGTGGTTACCAGAGGGAAAGGAGCAGGGAGGGGGTGAAATGAGTAAAGGGGATCAACTGTATGGTGACTGATGAAAACTAAATATTTGATGGTGACCATGCTGTAGGGCACAAAGAAGTAGAAATATAATGTTGTACACATGAAACTTATATAATATTATTAGTCAATGTTGCCTCAATAAAAAAATAAATTTGAAAAGATGCCAGAGGAGAGCAAGAAGACAACTCCATATTATAATTATGGTTCTGTGGAATACGTATGGAATGCCTGGAGGACCTTTTTAAACATCATTGTTGCATGCTGGCCCTTCTAACGTCATCTTAAGGGACACGGAAGTTTCCATAGTATCTTAATTGCCCTTGTGAGATGTTGACTTGAAATTATAAATATCTATGATAAACCTGTTGGGGAATTCACAAAATGAAAATAAGAGGCAAAAGGCATTGCAATTTGGTAGAAAAGAAAGCATCTCAAAGAGTTATTTAATATTGTTAAACTGATAAAAAAGAAACTACTAATTAAATATTTTTAAAATAGATATTATACTTAATTATTGACATAGCATTATGAAAAAGTAACAGAAATCCCTATAGCTTAGTTTGAGGTAAATAATATAATCTTACAAATCTATTTAGTTAAAGTACAATTGTAGACAGTCCAACAGTTATATTATATTAGTAAAACTCATTTGTTTTACATCATGTTTTAGTAAAATTAAAAGTCCCAAGGCCTAAGGGCCATTAATAGTATATGTTTAGATTATGGAAACACACAATGGTGACATTAAGAAATATTTGTCCCTGAAATTGCCTTGTATAAGGATGAGTTGTTTTTCTATTAGATAGACAATATTTAAAGAAAAAGGTTCAAGAGAATTTCAAGCTCATAAAATAATATATAAATAACAAGAAACCACTGTTTTACCTATAGTGCATTGCAGAAGTGTATTGACAATCTTATTAAAAATTCTCTTTTCCAAATCTAAATTGAAAACAGCACACTGTCCAACTTAGTTTTATTAAAGATGGCATTATTTCTCTGATAATCCCTGATGTTAAAAATAGCCCACAAAGACCCCCAAATGGGCTAATGCTTTCAAGACTTTAAGAATGCTCATACATATTTTAGTAACAAAATTTTATAGCTTTAAATTCTAAAGAGATAAAGGTGAAATTGTTGTCATTTTGTTCTAGCAACTTATGTTTGATTCTGTAAATATCAGCTTTTTTAAACTATGAGGCTATGCTTAAGAACCATAGGGTCATTGGAATCATCAAGCTTAAGTGTAAATCATGCCATAGAGAAAAAAAATTAAAGTAGGAAAAACATAAGAAAATATTTTTGTGTATTATTAAAAATATTTTAAAAAGTGATTTCATCCTGGGCTAGTTAAGTCCCTTGCTATAAGCTTCCATAGCCCCCTTATTTTCCCTTTCATATCACATCTTATAACATTAGCCAGGCTTCCACTATGGCTCTTCAGACAGAAGCATCATGACTGCGTTCGCTGAAATATGGCCTGATAGTTGAGTGGTAAGAGCACAAATTCTGGAGAATAATACCTGGGTTCTTGACTCTGCTATTATTTAATAACTGTGTGCACTTGGGCTAGTTCTTCTACTCCTGAGTGCCTCAGTTTTCCACTGTTGAAATGGAGGAAAATAATTACCTGTCTTACAGAGGTGAGATGATTTAACACGTGCTAAGTGCTTACAATAGTACCTAGTACAAAACATGCACAGGAAAAGCATTTTATTTTGTCATTATTTTCATTACCACCCCCATAGCCTCGTCTTGTGCTTGTATAGTTACTGTGCTTAATAAATATTGGTAAGGCAAATCAATAAGTGGGAAAATGAATAAATGAGTGACTAGTGTAAAAAGTGTAGTCACTAAATGATGTAATATTTATATTTGACTCTGATGCATTTGACAGAGATATTTTAAAACCATTTTGACTTTTGGAGGTCCTACGCCATATCACAAAAAACATATTTAAATATACCCATACATTTTGAGGACACATAATACATTTATTAATTTTGTTTTATTGATATATTTTAATTTATAAGTTGAAACTATTGTTTTTCAAGATTAATTTTCGTAGTGCCTTTAAAAGCTTATAGGCATGGAGACCTTCAAAATGGCCCAAGAGTAAGACGTGGAGATCACCTTCCTCCCCAAAAATACCTTAGAAATACATCTACATATGGAACACCTCCTACAGAATACCTACTGAACGCTGGCAAAAGACCTCAGACCTCCCAAAAGGAAAGAAGCTCCCCACATACCTGCGTAGGGCAAAAGAAAAAAGAAAAAACAGAGACAAAAGAAGAGGGATGGGACCTGCACCAGAGGGAGGGAGCTGTGAAGGAGGAAAAGTTTCTACACAGTAGGAATCCCCTCCACTGGTGGAGACGGCGGGTGGTGGGGGGGAAGCTTCGGTGCCACGGAGGAGAGCACAGCAACAGGGGTGCAAAGGGCAAAGCGGAGAGATGCTTGCACAGAGGATCAGTGCTGACAAGCACTCACCAGCCCGAAAGGCTTGTCTGCTCACCCCGGCCAGGACAGGTGGGGGCTGGGAGCTGAGGCTCGGGTTTCGGAGGTCAGATCCCAGGGAGAGGACTGGGGCTGGCTGTGTGAACACAGCCTGAAGGGGGCTAGTGAGCCACAGCTAGCCAGGAGGGAGTTTGGGAAAACATCTGGACCTGCCTAAGAGGCAAGGGACCATTGTTTCAGGGTGCGCCAGGAGAGGGGATTCAGAGCACAGCCTAAATGAGGTCCAGAGATGGGCGTGAGCCACAGCTATCAGTGCAGACTCCAGAGACAGGCATGAAATGCTAAGGTTGCTGCTGAAGCCACCAAGAAGACTGTGTGCAAGCACAAGTCACTATCCACACCTCCCCTCCCAGGAGACTGTGCAGCCCACCACTGCTAGGGTCCCGTGATCCAGGAACAACTTCCCCCGGAGAACACACGGCATGCCTCAGGTTGTTGCCACATCACGCCGGCCTCTGCCACTGCAGGCTCGCCCCGCACTCGGTGCCCCTCCCTCCCCCCCCACCCCAGCCTGAGTGATCCAGAGCCCCCTAATCAGTTGCTCCTTTAACCCCCTCCTGTCTGGGCAGGGAACAGACAACCTCAGGCGACCTACGCGCAGAGGCGGGTCCAAATCCAAAGCTGAATCCCAGGAGCTGTGCCAACAAAGAAGAGAAAGGGAAATTTCTCCCAGCAGCCTCAGGAGCAGCGGATTAAATCTCCACAATCAACTTCATGTACCCTGCATCTGTGGAACACGTGAATAGACAACGAATTATCCCAAATTGAGGTGGTGACATTGGGAGCAACAATATATATATATATTTTTCCTTTTTCTCTTTTTGTGAGTGTGTATGTATATGCTTCTCTGTGTGATTTTGTCGGTATAGCTTTGCTTTTACCATTTGTCCTAGGGTTCTGACTGACCTTTTTTTTTTTTTTAAGTATAGTTTTTAGCGCTTATTATCACTGGTGGATTTGTTTTTTGGTTTGGTTTCTCTCTTCTTTCTTTTTTTTAAATTACTTTTTAATTTTTTTATTTTTAATAATTTTTTTATTTTAATAACTTTATTTTATTTATTCATTTATTTTTTTCTTTCTCTGTTTCTTTTTTTCTCCCTTTTATTCTGGGCTGTGTGGATGACAGGGTCTTGGTGCTCTGGCCGAGTGTGAGTCCTGTGCCTCTGAGGTGGGACAGCCGAGTACAGGACATTGGTCCAACAGAGACTTCCCAGCTCCACATAATATCAAATGGGGAAAATCTCCCAGAGATCTCCATCTCAATGCCAAGACGCAGCTCCACTCAATGAACAGCAAGCTACAGTGCTGAACACCCGATGCCAAACAACTAGCAAGACAGGAACAGAACCCCACCCACTAGCAGAAAGGCTGCCTAAAATCATAATAAGGTCACAGACACCCCAAAACAAACCAATGGACATGGACCTGCCCACCAGAAAGAAAAGATCCAGCCTCATCCACCAGAACACAGGTGGTAGTCCCCTCCATGAGGAAACGTACACAACGAACTGAACCAACCTTAGCCACTGGGGGCAGACACCAAAAGCAACGGGAACTATGAAACCACAGCCTGCGAAAAGGAGACCTCAAAAACAGTAAGTTAAGCAGAATGAGAAGACAGAGAAACACACAGCACATGAAGGAGCAAGGTAAAAACCCAACAGACCAAACAACTGAAGGGGAACTAGGCAGTCTACCTGAAAAAGAATTCAGAGCAAAGATAGTAAAGATGATCCAAAATCGTGGAAATAGAAGGGAGAAATTACAAGAAACGTATAACAAGGACCTAGAAGAACTGCAGGGCAAACAAACAATGATGAACAACACAATAAGTGAAATTAAAAATTCTCTAGAAGGAATCAATAGCAGAATACCTGAGGCAGAAGAACGGATAAGTGACCTGGAAGATAAAATAGTGGAAATAACTACTGCAGAGAGAATAAAGAAAAAAGAATGAAAAGAATTGAGGACAGTCTCAGAGACCTCTGGGACAACATTAAACGCACCAACATTCAAATTATAGGGGTCCCAGAAGAAGAAGAGAAAAAGAAAGGGACTGAGAAAATATTTGAAAAGAATATAGTTGAAAACTTCCCTAATATGGGAAAGGAAATAGTTAATCAAGTCCAGGAAGTGCAGAGAGTTGCATAAAGGATAAATCCAAGGAAAAACATGCCAAGACACATATTAATCAAACTATCAAAAATTAAACACAAAGAAAAAATATTAAAAGCAGTAAGGGAAAAACAACAAATAACATACTAGGGATTCCCCATAAGTTTAACAGCTGATCTTTCAGCAGAAACTCTGCAAGCCAGAGGGGAGTGGCAAGACATATTTAAAGTGATGAAGGAGAAAAACCTACAACCAAGAGTACTCTACCCAGCAAGCATCTCACTCAGATATGATGGAGAAATTAAAACCTTTACAGACAAGCAAAAGCTAAGAGAATTCAGCACCACCAAACCAGCTTTACAACAAATGCTAAAGGGACTTCTCTAGGCAGGAAACACAAGAGGAGGAAAACACCTACAATAACAAACCCAAAACAATTAAGGAAATGGGAATAGGAACATGCATATCAATAACTACCTTAAATGTAAATGTATTAAATGCTCCAACCAAAAGACACAGACTGGCTGAAAGGATCCAAACACAAGACCCATATATATGCTGTCTACAAGAGACCGATTTCAGAGCAAGGGACACATACAGACTGAAAGGGAGGGGATGGAAAAAGATATTCCATGCAAAAGGAAATCAAAAGAAAGCTGGAGTAGCAAGTCTCATATCAGACAAAATAGACTTTAAACAAAGACTATTACAAGAGACAAAGAAGGGCACTACATAATGATCAAGGGATCAATCCAAGGAGAAGATACAACAATTGTAAGTATTTATGCACCCAACTTAGAGCATCGCAATACATAAGGCAAATGCTAACAGCCATAAAAGGGGAAACTGACAGGAACACAATCATAGTAGGGGACGTTAACACCCCACTTAAACCATGGACAGATCATCCAACTGAAAATAAATAAGGAAACAGAAGCTTTAAATGATATATTAAACAAGAAGGACTTAAGTGATATTTATAGGACATTCCATCCAAAAACAGTAGAATACACTTTCTTCTCAAGTGCCCATGGAACATTCCCCAGGATAGATCATACCTTGGGCCACAAATCACGCCTTGGTAAATTTAAGAAAATTGAAATCATATCAAGTATCTTTTCTGACCACAATGCTCTGAGATTAGATATCAATTACAGGAAAAAATCAATAAAAAATAAAAACACAGGGGGACTAAACAATACACTAATTAATAACCAGGAGATCACTGAAGAAATCAAAGAGGAAATCAAAAAATACCTAGAAACAAATGACAATGAAAACATGATAACCCAAAACCTATGGGATGTAGCAAAAGCAGATCCAAGAGGGAAGTTTATAGCAATACAATCTTACCTGAGGAAACAAGAAACATATCAAATAAACAACCTAACCTTACACCTAAAGCAATTAGAGAAAGAAGAACAAAAAACCCCCAAAGTTAGCAGAAGGAACGAACTCATAAAGATCAGATCAGAAAGAAATGAAGGAAACAATAGCAAAGATCAAAAAAACTAAAAGCTGGTTCTTTGAGAAGATAAATAAAATTGATAAACCATTAGTTAGACTCATCAACAAAAAAAAGGAGGAAGACTCAAATCAATAGAATTAGAAATCAAAAAGGAGAGTTGACAACTGGCACTGCAGAAATACAAAGGATTGTGAGAGATTACTACAGCAAATATATGCTAGTAAAATGGACAACCTGGAAGAAATGGACTAATTCTTAGAAAAGCACAATGTTCCGATACTGAACTAGGAAGAAACAGAAAATATAAACAGACCAATCACAAGCACTGAAATTGAGACTGTGATTAAAAATCTTCCAACAAACAAAAGCCCAGGACCAGATGGCTTCACAGGCGAACTCTATCAAACATTTAGAGAAGAGCTAACACCTATCCTTCTGAAACTCTTCCTAAATATAGCAGAGGGAGGAACACCTCCAAACTCATTCTATGAGACCACAATCACCCTGATACCAAAACCAGACAAAGATGTCACAAAGACCGAAAACTACAGGCCAATATCACTGATGAACATAGATGCAAAAATCCTCAACAAAATACTAGCAAACAGAATCCAACAGCACATTAAAAGGATTATACACCATGATCAAGTGGGGTTTATCCCAGGAATGCAAGGATTCTTCAGTATATGCAAATTTATCAATGTGATACACCATATTAACAAATTGAAGGAGAAAAACCATATAATCATCTCAATAAATGCAAAAAAAGCTTTTGACAAAATTCAACACCCATTTATGATAAAAACCCTCCAGAAAGTAGGCACAGAGGGAACTTACCTCAACATAATAAAGGCCATATATGAGAAACACACAGCCAACATCATCCTGAATGTGAAAAACTGAAACCATTCCCACTAAGATCAGGAACAAGACAAGGCTGCCCACTCTCAGCACAATTATTCAACATTGTTCTGGAAGTTTTAGCCACAGCAATCAGAGAAGAAAAAGAAATAAAAGGAATCCAAATCAGAATAGAAGAAGTAAAGCTGTCACTCTTTGCAGATGACATGATAATATACATAGAAAATCCCAAAGATGCTACCAGAAAACTACTAGAGCTAATCAATGAATTTCGTAAAGTAGCAGGATACAAAACTAATGCACAGAAATCTCTTGCATTCCTATACACTAATGATGAAAAATCTGAAAGAGAAATTAAGGAAACACTCCCATTTACCGTTACAACAAAAAGAATAAAATACCTAGGAAGAAACCTACCTAAGGAGACAAAGAACTGTATGCAGAAAACTATAAGACACTGATGAGAGAAATTAAAGATGATACAAATAGATGGAGAGATATACCATGTTCTTGGATTGGAAGAATCAACATGGTGAAAATGACTATGCTACTCAGAGCAATCTACAGATTCAATGTAATCCCTATCAAACTACCACTGACATTTTTCACAGAACTAGAACAAAAAATTTCACAATTCGTGTGGAAACACAAAAGACCTCGTATAGCCAAAGCAATCTTGAGAAAGAAACACGGAGCTGGAGGAATCAGGCTCCCTGACTTCAGACTACACTACAAAACGACAGTAATTAAGACAGTATGGTACTGGCACAAAAGGAGAAATATAGATCACTGGAACAGGATAGAACGCCCAGAGATAAACTCACGCACATATCGTCACCTTATTTTTGATAAAGGAGGCAAGAATAAACAATGGAGAAAAGACAGCCTCTTCAATAACTGGTGCTGGGAAAACTGCTACATGTAAAAGAATGAAATTAGAACACTCCCTAACAGTATACACAAAAATAAACTCAAAATGGATTAAAGACCTAAATGCAAGGCCAGACACTATAAAACTCTTAGAGGAAAACATAGGGAGAACACTCTAAGACATAAATCACAGCAAGATCCTTTTTGACCCATCTCCTAGAGAAATGGAAATAAAAACAAAAATAAACAAATGGGACCCAACTAAACTCAAAAGCTTCTGCACAGCAAAGGAAACCATAAACAAGATGAGAAGACAACCCTCAGAATGGGAGAAAATATGTGCAAATGAAGCAACTGACAAAGGATTAATCTCCAAAATTTACAAGCAGCTCATGCAGCTCAATATCAAAAAAACAAACAACCCAACACAAAAATGGGCAGAAGACCTAAATAGACATTTCTCCAAAGAAGATATACAGATTGCCAACAAACACATGAAGGAATGGTGAACATCATTTATCATTAGAGAAATGCAAATCAAAACTACAATGAGGTATCACCTCACACCAGTCAGAATGGCCATCATCAAAAAATCTCCAAACAATAAATGCTGGAGAGGGTGTGGGAAAGGGAACCCTCTTGCTCTGTTGGTGTGAATGTAAATTGATTACAAAACTAAAAGTAGAACTACCATATGACCCAGCAATCCCACCCTTGGGCATATACCCTGAGAAAACCATAATTCAAAAAGAGTCATGTACCACAATGTTCATTGTAGCTCTATTTACAATAGCCAGGACATGGAAGCAACCTAACTGTCCATCAATAGATGAATGAATAAAGAAGATGTGGCACATATATACAATGGGATATTACTCAGCCATAAAAAGAAAGAAGATGGAGTTATTTGTAGTGAGGTGGCTGGATCTAGAGTTTGTCATAGAGAGTGAAGTAAATCAGAAAGAGAAAAGCAAAAACTGTATGCTATCAAATATATATGGTATCTAAAAAAAAAAAAAAAGGTCATGAGGAACCTAGGGGCAGGATGGGAATAAAGACGGAGACCTACTACAGAATGGACTTGAGGACACGGGGAAGGGTAAGGGTAAGCTGGGACAAAGTGAGAGAGTGGCATGGACATCTATACACTTCCAAATATAAAATTGATAGCTAGTGGCAAGCAGCCGCATTGCACAGGGAGATCAGCTCGGTGCTTTTTTACCACCTAGAGGGGTGGGATAGGGAGGGTGGGAGGGAGGGAGGGAGGGAGATGCAAGAGGGAAGAGATATGGGGATATATGTATACGTATAGGTGATTCACTTTGTTATAAAGCAGAAACTACTGTAAAGCAATTATACTCCAATAAAGGTGTTAAAAAAATAGATGTCAGACACAGAAAGACAAAAAAAAGCTCATAAGCAAAAGTGAAGTGCAAGTGAATGCTAGTTTTTTATAGTGCTCTTAAACTCTCCAACACCACCTTGAGTCCATGCATTATGTTTCTTTTTCTGCACTTATATAGGTAATTAGGAAATTAAGAAAGATTAATCTCTTTGCAGTAAATCATGTATGTGGTTGAGTGTTCATTAAATATCTATCGCATGTTTTGGTTGAATTATCCCATCACTACATAAGAATAAACATGGAAAGCCATTGAGATCATCAGCTTCCTTATAACCATGAGACAAGAGCATTGTTCTAAAACATACTGCAGGATCTAGATAGCCAGTCATTCTTCATAGCAACATATCAGAGACAGATTACTATTTGAAGCTCATTTTAAATAATAAGGAAATGAAACAGAGAAGCTGAAAAGGGACAAGAGAAACACTGAGTGGACAGTATGTTAATTTTTATTTGGGCGGTTCATCAAATCAAAGTAAAAAGTAGAGAAAGGTGAAATACATAAAATAAAAAAGTAAATCTATCAAGTGAAGCATCTATAGTATATTTTAAAAATCATAGATTATTGTAAATATGTTTTATAGTTATTGCCAAAACATGGCTCAAATTACATAAAAATTATTCCAACTAAGTCTGCTTTTAATGACACATGCACAGACATACACCACCAGCTATAAACATTCTCTATGTATACAGTGCTCATAAAAAAGTGCCCATCAGCTCTCAATGATGGAAGGCATGGGTCACCACAGCAGTTGTCTTAGAGACTTGGCTCCTTTAAGATTGGTATGTCAACACTCTAGCATGCTTGATGTTCTCTGTGGTGGAAATACGAGAGATAGATAGATAGATAGATAGACAGACAGATAGATAGATAGATCTATAAATTATTCGTCCTGGGAGGGATGTGATGAAGTAGAATGACAGAAAAGAAAGAGAAAGAAAGGGAAAAGAAGGGAAGGGAAATGAAAGAGAGGAGAGACCAAACAGTCTGTGGTTTTTATTTTCCAAAATCCTAAACCTTCAATAACTACAACATGGAAAGTATATTTTAGGAAATATCTCTGAGGAAGAGAATTCTTCCCATGTTCCCTTCAGTTCCTCCCCTCCTGGCCAACAAAAAGAAAGTTTTCTTGGGCTAAGCAACAGTTACTTCAGTTGGTCTGAGACAGAGAGGACTGGCTTCTTGACTCCCACACCAAATCCTGAGCATCTGCATATTCAAGAGCAGAGGGGATGCATGTGTCCCTTCCTGCTTTGAGGTCACTAAGTATGACTGGCTACACAGACAGGCCATAGTGAGTCTCATGGGAAAGGCTCCATGCCTCAGGGGAACAGCCCCAGCCCCACACAATGGAATGGAAGAAGCAGAGAGACGGGTCAGAACTGAATGTGGCAAGACAGTAGGAATGAGGGAGATCTTAGATGATACGTGCCTGTCAAAAGATCCAGATCTCATGCCCCACACCTTGGTATAATACAGCAACCCCTAGAATTTAAATAAAATCTGGTAGAAATGGGAACTCCACGTTGACTGAGATACAATTTCTGAAATTATGGCAGAATAGGTGGTTGAAATAAAAATGAAGTTGAATTATAGAATAATAAAGATATATTTCTTTCAAACCTGAGTTTGTAGACTGGGATTCATGACCATTAATTTTAGAGTCAGTTCCTCGTGAGGTCTTCTGGATGCGTAATACAAAGGTTTAATTTGGGGTTAATTAAGAATACATTCTGTAGGAAGAAAATACTATTGTATTGGTAGGTTTGTTTTGGCTACTACCTAACATAACAGCTAGCTGAAGATAAACATGGTTTAAAAAATTGAAAACAATGTAGTGCTAATCATCTTTATATTTTTAGAGATTTGGCTCTCCATGGATCTGGGCCTTTTAATTTTTAAAAAGGAACTTAGTTTTTCACCCCCAACACTTCGATTAAATTGATATGAAATAGTTAACTATAGTAAAAGCTGCCAGTTGCCTTGAGTTAGAGATAATCTGAGACATATGATTCTTTGATTGGAAGGAACTTGAATACTGAGTCACAGAGAAAAATCGCGAGGAAGGAAGAACATGAAAAAACAAACAACCCCCCCCAAAACCAATAAAACAACAACAAAAAACCCCACCAGAATGTACTCCAGTAAAAAATCCTCAGGTAGGATGGTATTTGTCTTATTTTGAATCCTCCCAAAAGCAGGTCCTAATATAAGAAAATAGTTCATTTGGGTGGAGATTGCAGGAAGAATACTGAAGGAGAAGAGAAGAGACAAAGAAAGGGAGAAAACCCAGTAATGGAGCACTAATGAGTGGTTGTCACTGTGAGAAACCTGACTCCCTGCTGCTGGGGACCCTTTGGAAAACTAGATAGAACACATCTCAGAACTCTCCCTCTGAAAAGTGAGGAGGCTGGCTGGGGTATTTACCTACCAACTCCTGTCCTTCATTAGTTAAGGATTATTCTATGGGTCTCAACTTACCAGCCTTCTGCATTGGCTGAACACACTGTTGAGTCCAGTGAAAGTTTTCAAACAGAAGGATATTGAATCGAATCTGTCAAAAGAAACTACAATAACCTCCAGAACAGGCTAAGAGGAGAAAGCAGGACACTCACAGTGTCTGCTAGGACACCCTTTCCATGTAAATTCAATGATCAGTAGTTGGCCACATGGAGATAACGTGAAAAGGCTAAAGAAAGAATAAGGAAGAAATCAGTGGTGAGTAGGGGCACCTCTACCCATCAGGATATAAGCACAAAATAAAATGAGTAAGAGCACAGCATGAATAAAAGGAAGAGGAAGTAAAAATATATACAATTAACTTTCTGCTTCTTTTCCATGGCTGTACATTTTTTAAACTAAAATATACACATGAAAGACAAACCAAGTCCAGCTTCTATATGGAGCGACATGTTATGTTTACAGATTCAAAGAATAGAAAAAAGTTTCTCTTGCAAAAAGAAGTCATTTCACTAAGATACAAGAATCACTGTATTTTCATTCATTTCATTGGAATTCATTTTCAACAGATGTTTCATTGAAATACAGGTAGCAATGGACATTTCACATGATAAAAATGAGAGAATATATTATAAGTTGATTTGAAAATTCAAAATAATCCACGCATATAGTTGAAGTTATTATTCAAATATTATCATTATTGACAAATTGATTGATTGTCATGAAGTCCAGGAATGATATTATATTAGGAAGTTCTATTTAAAACAATGTTCCAGGATATGGCAACATTTGAAATAGTATTCATAAATAGTCTCTAATGCAAGAGAGAGCCTTTGCTATAGATACTGAAGCTAACAGGCATTTTTCATTTTTTTAATGTTCAAAGGACAGATAGTTCTGCAAATGATTGAGAAGGCAGAGTAAATATGTTCCTTCATGGAAAATTGCATAAAAGTTTCCTAGAAGAGACCTCCTGCATAATGCTATGAGTTCCAAAAAGGGCTTCCCTAGATGGGTTTTGTTTGATTGGCACAATATTATTTATTGTTTGTTGTTGTTATCATTATTAGGAATAAATGTCTTTAGGTATTGTTTGGTCTCCCCAGTATAACACATTTCAACATATTCATTTAATAAGTATTTATTGAGCACCTACTATGTATCAAGGCCTGTGATAGGCACTTGTGATATAATGGTGAACAAAATAGCCCAAGAATTCCTGCACTCAGAATCTTACATCCTAATAGGATGAGAACCAGCCTTCTCCCCAAGACTCCCATTGTCTTGGGTGACTTCACATATTTACATCACCTCCCTGTTCTCTGAAGTCATGTGCATGTATGATCCCTGACCAGGATATTTATGCCATCACAGCATAATGAGTAAGAAACCTGGGGACTTCCCTGGTGGTCCAGTAGCTAAGACTCCAAGCTCCCAGTGCAGGGGGCCCGGGCTTGATCCCCGTCAGGGAACTAGATCTCGCATGCCACAACTAAAGATTCTACATGCCGCCACTAAAAAAAAAAAAAAAAAAAAAGATCCTACATGCCGCAACTAAGACCCGGTGCAGCCAAATAAATAAATAAATAAATAAATAAATAAATAAATAAATAAATAAATAAATAAATATTTAAAAAAAATTGCCAAAATATATTCTTCAATGAAATCAGACTTTACAAATTATAATGAGTGTTATTTACATTTGAATCTAGTCATTAAACAAGATAAACAAAAAAACTAGAACTGGAACTTGTGTTCCAAGGTGAGCAAAAGATAAAGTCAAAAGCTTATTTCAGTCAGTAAGTTATGGCAGTAGTTGGGGTACTAGTACTTAATGGCCTAAAAAGTCTTCCAACCAAGTACTTCCAACTAAGTACTTCCAACCAAGAAACTTGCTGTCTGTGGAATTTTCCTGTTCTTCATGGGAGATACCACGTTTTTAGGAATACTGCCAGTTTGCAAAGATGTCCTCCTCACAAAATCAACAAGGCATGAACTTGCTATTCCTGCTGCCTGGGATTCTCTTTCAGTGCTTATTCACCCAGTAAACCACTTTACCATGGTCAAGTGTCAATATCAGTTTTTTACCAAATTCTTAGTTTTTGTACAAGGCAATTGAATTCCTTCCTCTTTTGTATAAGCATAGTGGCCTATTATAGCTTCCCACACCCACCCCTCCCCACATACCTTAGCCACCATTAGAACATTTACCTTCGGCTTTCACTGTGCGATATTTAAGAATTGAATTATCTGTGAAAAGGGTGATGTTTTTCATATTCGTACCAACAGCACACAGAAAAGGATTTGGCAAAGAATTATGTACTTAATAAAGTCATATTGAATAAAAGAATGTTGAATTTAAAGACCAGAGAACAGAAACTCCACATAAGACCTATCTGTCATAAGCTTAACCAAAAAAAAAAAAAAAAAACCCATAAAAACTCAGGATTTCATGAACAATTCATTGAAAAATACTAGCTATGAAGACATTTCTGTTCTCTCATTGTTCAACCCATCTAAATTAAATCATGCTTTTTATTTTTTTAATTTTTTATTAGTTTCTGCTTTATAATAAAGTGAATCAGTCATACATATACATCTGTTCCCCCATCCCTTCCCTCTTGCGTCTCCCTCCTTCCCACCTTCCCTATCCCACCCCTCCAGGCAGTCACAAAGCACCGACCTGATCTCCCTGTGCTATGCGGCTGCTTCCCACTAGCTAACTACCTTACATTTGGTAATGTATGTATGTCCATGCCTCTCTTTCGCTTTGTCACAGCTTACCCTTCCCCTCCCCATATCCTCAAGTCCATTCTCAAGTAGGTCTGTGTCTTTATTCCTGTTTTACCCCTAGGTTCTTCATGACATTTTTTTTTCTTAAATTCCATATATATGTGTTAGCATACGGTATTTGTCTTTCTCTTTCTGACTTACTTCACTCTGTATGACAGACTCTAGGTCTATCCACCTCGTTACAAATAGCTCAGTTTTGTTTCTTTTTATGGCTGAGTAATATTCCATTGTATATATGTGCCACATCTTCTTTATCCATTCATCCGATGATGGACACTTAGGTTGTTTCCATCTCCGGGCTATTGTGAATAGAGCGGCAATGAACATTTTGGTACATGTTTCTTTTTGAATTATGGTTTTCTCAGGGTATATGCCTAGTAGTGGGATGGCTGGGTCATATGGTAGTTCTATTTTTAGTTTTTTAAGGAACCTCCATACTGTTCTCCATAGTGGCTGTACCAATTCACATTCCCACCAGCAGTGCAAGAGTGTTCCCTTTTCTCCACACCCTCTCCAGCATTTATTGTTTCTAGATTTTTTGATGATGGCCATTCTGACTGGTGTGAGATGATATCTCATTGCAGTTTTGATTTGCATTTCTCTACTGATTAATGATGTTGAGCATTCTTTCATGTGTTTGTTGGCAGTCTGTATATCTTCTTTGGAGAAATGCCTATTTAAATCTTCTGCCCATTTTTGGACTGGGTTGTTTGTTTTTTTGTTACTGAGCTGCATGAGCTGCTTATAAATTTTGGAGATTAATCCTTTGTCAGTTGCTTCATTTGCAAATATTTTCTCCCATTCTGAGGGTTGGCTTTTGGTCTTGTTTATGGTTTCCTTTACTGTGCAAAAGCTTTGAAGTTTCATTAGGTCCCATTTGTTTATCTTTGTTTTTATTTCCATTTCTCTAAGAGGTGGGTCCAAAAGGATCTTGCTCTGATTTATGTCATAGAGTGTTCTGCCTACGTTTTCCTCTAAGAGTTTGATAGTTTCTGGCCTCACATTTAGGTCTTTAATCCATTTTGAGCTTATTTTTGTGTATGGTGTTAGGGAATGATCTAATCTCATACTTTTACATGTCCCTGTCCAGTTTTCCCAGCACCACTTATTGAAGAGGCTGTCCTTTCTCCACTGTACATTCCTGCCTCCTTTATCAAAGATAAGTTGACCATATGTGCGTGGGTTTATCTCTGGGCTTTCTATCCTGTTCCATTGATCCATCTTTCTGTTTTTGTGCCAGTACCACACTGTCTTGATTACTGTAGCTTTGTAGTAGAGTCTGAAGTCAGGGAGCCTGATTCCTCCAGCTCCGTTTTTCTTTCTCAAGATTGCTTTGGCTATTCGGGGTCTTTTGTTTTTCCAAACAACTTTTGAAATTTTTTGTTCTAGTTCTGTGAAAAATGCCAGTGGTAGTTTGATAGGGATTACATTGAATCTGTAGATTGCTTTGGGTAGTAGAGTCATTTTCACAATATTGATTCTTCCAATCCAGGAGCATGGTATATCTCTCCATCTATTTGTATCATCTTTAATTTCTTTCATCAGTGTCTTATAATTTTCTGCATACAGGGCTTTTTTCTCCTTAGGTAGGTTTCTTCCTAGATATTTTATTCTTTTTGTTGCAATGGTAAATGGGAGTGTTTTTTGATTTCACTTTCAGATTTTTCATCATTAGTGTACAGGATTGCCAGAGATTTCTGTGCATTAATTTTGTATCCTGCTACTTTACCAAATTCATTGATTAGCTCTAGTAGTTTTCTGGTAGCATCTTTAGGATTCTCTATGTAGAGTATCATGTCATCTGCAAACAGTGACAGCTTTATTTCTTCTTTTCCGATTTGGATTCCTTTTATTTCCTTTTCATCTCTGATTGCTGTGGCTAAAACTTCCAAAACTAAGTTGAATAAGAGTGGTGAGAGTGGGCAGCCTTGTCTTGTTCCTGATCTTAGTGGAAATGGTTTCAGTTTTTCACCATTGAGGACGATGTTGGCTGTGGGTTTGTCATACATGGCCTTTATTATGTTGAGGAAAGTTCCCTCTATGCCTACTTTCTGCAGGGTTTTTATCATAAATGGGTGTTGAATTTTGTCGAAAGCTTTCTCTGCATCTATTGAGATGATCATATGGTTTTTCTTCTTCAATTTGTTAATATGGTGTATCACATTGTTTGATTTGCATATATTGAAGAATCCTTGCATTCCTGGAATAAACCCCACTTGATCATGGTGTATGATCCTTTTAATGTGCTGTTCGATTCTGTTTGCTAGTATTTTGTTGAGGATTTTTGCATCTATGTTCATCAGTGATATTGGCCTGTAGTTTTCATTCTTTGTGACATCTTGTCTCGTTTTGGTATCAGGGTGATGGTGGCCTCATAGAATGAGTTTGGGAGTGTTCCTCCCTCTGCTATATTTTGGAAGAGTTTCAGAAGGATAGGTGTTAGCTCTTCTGTAAATGTTTGATAGAATTCGCCTGTGAAGCCATCTGGTCCTGGGCTTTTGTTTGTTGGAAGATATTTAATCACAGTTTCAATTTCAGTGCTTGTGATTGGTCTATTCATATTTTCTATTTCTTCCTGATTCAGTCTTGGCAGGTTGTGCATTTCTGAGAATTTGTCCATTTCTTCCAGGTTGTCCATTTTATTGGCATAGGGTTTCTTGTAGTAATCTCTCATGATCTTTTGTATTTCTGCAGTGTCAGTTGTTACTTCTCCTTTTTCATTTCTAATTCTATTGATTTGAGGCTTCTCCCTTTTTTTCTTGATGAGTCTGGCTAATGGTTTATCAATTTTGTTTATCTTCTCAAAGAACCAGCTTTTAGTTTTATTGATCTTTGCTATCGTTTCCTTCTTTTCTTTTTCATTTATTTCTGATCTGGTTTTTAACGATTTCTTTCCTTCTGCTATCTTTGGGGGTTTTTTGTTCTTCTTTCTCTAATTGCTTTAGGTGCAGGGTCAGGTTGTTTACTCGAGATGTTTCCTGTTTCTTAAGGTGGGAATGTATTGATATAAACTTCCCCCTTAGAACTGCTTTTGCTGCGTCCCATAGGTTTTGGGTCGTCGTGTCTCCATTGTCATTTGTTTCTAGGTATGTTTTTATTTCCTCTTTGATTTCTTCAGTGATCACTTGATTATTGAGTAGTGTATTGTTTAGCCTCCATGTGTTTGTATTTTTTACAGATCTTTTCCTGTAATTGATGTAATTGTTTCATAGCATTGTGGTCGGAAAAGATACTTGATACAATTTCAATTTTCTTATATTTACCAAGGCTTGATTTGTGACCCAAGATATGATCTATCCTGGAGAATGTTCCATGAGCACTTGAGAAAAATGTGTATTCTCTTGTTTTTGGATGGAATGTCCTATAAATATCAATTAAGTCCATCTTGTTTAATGTATCATTTAAAGCTTGTGTTTCCTTATTTTGTATGTTGTATTTTCCTTATTTATTTTCATTTTGGATGATCTGTCCATTGGTGAAAGTGGGGTGTTAAAGTCCCCTACTATGAGTGTGTTACTGTTGATTTCCCCTTTTATGGCTCTTAGTATTTGCCTTATGCATTGAGGTGCTCCTATGTTGGGTGCATAAATATTTACAATTGTTATATCTTCTTCTTGGATCGATCCCTTGATCATTATGTAGTGTCCTTCTTTGTCTCTTCTAGCAGTCTTTATTTTAAGGTCTATTTTGTCTGATATAAGAATTGCTACTCCAGCTTTCTTTTGATTTCCATTTGCATGGAATATCTTTTTCCATCCCCTTACTTTCAATCTGTATGTGTCTCTAGGTCTGAAGTGGGTCTCTTGTACACAGCATATATATGGGTCTTGCTTTTGTATCCATTCAGCCAATCTGTGTCTTTTGGTGGGAGCATTTAGTCCATTTACATTTAAGGTAATTATCTATATGTATGTTCCTATTCCCATTTCCTTAATTGCTTTGGGTTCGTTATTGTAGGTCTTTTCCTTCTATTGTGTCTCTTGCCTAGAGAAGTTCCTTTAGCATTTGCTGTAAAGCTGGTTTGGTGGTGCTGAACTCTCTCAGCTTTTGCTTGTCTGTAAACATTTTAATTTCTCCATCAAATCTGAGTGAGATCCTTGCTGGGTAGAGTAATCTTGGTTGCAGATTTTTCTCCTTCATCACTTTAATTATGCCCTGCCACTCCCTTCTGGCTTGTAGTTTCTGCTGAGAGATCAGCTGTTAACCTGATGGGGATTCCCTTGTGTGTTATTTGTTGTTTTTCCCTTGCTGCTTTTAATATGATTTCTTTGTGTTTAATTTTTGACAGTTTGATTAATATGTCTTGGTGTATTTCTCCTTGGATTTATTCTGTATGGGATTCTCTGTGCCTCCTGGACTTGATTAATTATTTCCTTTCCTATATTAGGGAAGTTTTCAACTACAATCTCTTCAAATATTTTCTCAGTCCCTTTCTTTTTCTCTTCTTCTTCTGGAACCCCTATAATTCGAATGTTCATGCGTTTAATGTTGTCCCAGAGGCCTCTGAGACTGTCCTGTTCTTTTCACTCTTTTTTATTTTTCTCTGCATCAGTTATTTCCAATATTTTATCTTCCACCTCACTTATCCGTTCTTCTGCCTCAGTTATTCTGCTATTGATCCCATCTAGAATATTTTTCATTTCTTTTATTGTGTTTTTAATCAATGTTTGATTCATCTTTAGTTCTTCTAGGTCCTTGTTAACTGTTTCTTGCATTTTGTCTATTCTATTTCCAAGATTTTGGATCTTGGAAATAGAATCTTGGATCATCTTTCCTATCATTATTCTGAATTCTTTTTCAGGTAGACTGCCTATTACCTCTTCATTTGTTAGGTCTGGTAGGTTTTTATCTTGCTCCTTCACCTGCTGTGTGTTCTTCTGTCTTCTCATTTTGCTTATGTTACTGTGTTTGGGGTCTCCTTTTTGCAGGCTGCAGATTCGTAGTTCCTGTTGTTTTTGGTGTCTGTCCCCAGTGGCCAAGGTTGTTTCAGTAGGCTGTGTAGGCTTCCTGGTGGGGGGGATTAGTGCCTGTGTTCTGGTGGTTGATGCTCAATCTTGTCTTTCTGGTGGACAGGTCCACGTCTGGTGGTGTGTTTTGGTGTGCCTCTGGCCTTATTATGTTTTTAGGCAGCCTCTCTGTTAATGGGTGGGGTTGTGTTCCTACCTTGCTAGTTGCTTGGCATAGGGTGACCAGCACTGTAGTTTGCTGGTCGTTGACTGAAGCTGGGTGCTGGTGTTGAGATGGAGATCTCTGGGAGATTTTCGCCGCTTGATATTATGTGGAGCTGGGAGGTCTCTTGTGGACCCATGTCCTGAAGTTGGCTCTCCCACTTCAGAGGCACAGCACTGACTCCTGGCTGCAGCACCAAGAGCCTTTCATCTACCCGGCTCAGAATAAAAGTGAGAAAAAGTATAAAGAAAGAATTAGTAGAAGAAAGAGAGAGAGAAAGAAAGGTAAAAGGAAAGAAAGGAAGGAAGGAGGGAAGGAAGAAATAAAGAAAGAAAGGAGGGAGCGAGGGAGGAAAGAAAAGAAAGACAGGAGGGAGGGAGGAAGGAGAGAAAAAAGAAAGAATGAAAGGAAGAACGGAGGGAGGGAGGAGGAAGGAAAAAAGAAAGAAACAAAGAAAGAAAGACAGGAGGGAGGGAGGAAGGAAAGAAAGAAAGAAAGACAGGAGGGAGGGAGGGAGGAAGGGAAGGTAGGAAAAAAAGAAAGAGGGAAGATAAAGTAAAATAGATTAAAGTATAAAATATAGTAGCGTTATTAAAAATAAAAAAGTAAGTATTGAAAAAAAAAAAAAACGGACGGATAGAACCCTGGGACCTATGGTGGAAGCAAAGCTATACAGAGAAAATCTCACACAGAAGCATACACATACACATTCACAAAAAGAGAACAGGGGGAAAAATCGAAAATCTTGCTCTCAAAGTCCACCTCCTCAATTTGGGATAATTCGTTGTAAAAAGAGGAAAAGGGGAAAAAGTCTGAAATCTTGCTCTCAAAGTCCACCTCCTTAATTTGGGATAATTCGTTGTAAAAAGAGGAAAACGGGAAAAAATCTTAAATCTTGTCCTCAAAGTCCACCTCCTCAATTTGGGATGATTTGCTGTCCATTCATGCACTCCACAGACGCAGGGCACCTCAAGCAGACCGTGGAGCTTTAATCCGCTGCCTCCGTGGCTGCACAGAGAGATTTCCCTGTCTCTTCTCTGCTCTCACAGTTCCCGGGTCTCAGCCTTGGACCTGGCCCCACCTCTTCGCGTAGGTTGCCGGAGGGCGTCCGTTCTTCGCTTAGACAGGACGGGTTTAAAGGAGCCGCTGATTCGGGGGCTCTGGCTCACTCAGGCCCTATTTCTAACTTTAAAAAGTCGAAAACTAATTATCTCATCTTCCTCCTAAGCGGTTCATGGATCCCTCAAATTTTAAATCTGATCTCCAGTATTTCAGTATATTATCTAGTGTTTTAGTTTTACTTTGTACATACCCCCATTGGCTATTATTTTTTCACTCAACCGTTATTCAGATTCATTCCAACATTACAAATTTCTTTGCTGGTCACTGTTCAGTGCACCCTCCTACTTCTTTTTATGTTTATTTTCTTTCTTACTGAAGAACATTCTTTGTACAATGGTCTCCAATCTTGCCTATAGCAAGTCTCAGTTTTTTCTTAAATCCAGTAGAAGGCCCTTCACACTCTATTTGTCAGCTTGGCTTCAGGTTTTCATTTTGTTGGATGCTAAGGAAGCACAGTCGTGGAAGTTTTGCTCACCATAAAGCTTTAACAGTGAGTAGAAGGTATCTTGGTGTCTGGGGTGTGGGAAGATATTCTAACAACCAGTGATATATCCGTTGTAAAATTTGGAACTGTTTCTTTGGTATTAAATTTCATTTAAGACCTGTGCTTCTGGACAGGAGGGAGTAATAGGAACTGGATTTACTCTCCTGGCTTAAACTGCTGATTGGAAAACTTCTTGTCCTCAATTCATTGGCTATACTGGATTTTTTTCTTGGGTCAGACCTTCAGACTTCTACCAGAAATCGTTCCTTTGGGGAAACCAGGCCTTCCCAGAAACTCAGGAAACTTCTCCGGAGGGATCGAATCAGCGAATGTCCCCGGCGCCGGCTGCCCCGGGGCCGCAGTGCCGCCGCGCCGGGTCTGTGTGTGGTCAGCTCGGCCGGCCCCCACCCCACGTGCCAGCTGCAGCAGCTGCTCCCGCCGACGAGCTCCGGCCGCTGGATAATCATGCTTTTTATCACTAACAAGGTGATAGCAAAGAATTTCTCTTTCAAAATTTAGTGCACCACTCACATAAAATAATTACAGCATATTATTTACACTTCTTTGTGCTTAATTCTTTGCTCAGTTATAGCACATACATTACTATCAATAAACCATTTGATTAAACCAAATTATGTCCCTGAAACCAAAACTAAAGGCATATGGCCTTTGTCATAAGAGGACCAGTATGTGGGTAATTCAATATAGAATTAAAAAGACCAGTTAAGATTTAAGGCTCTTCTGTAAGAGTGATACAGCAGTACGAGAACAGATAAAGACATCACCTCCAAGACCATATGTTGTTGATCTCCCAGCTATACTTCTTGAGGCCTCACTAGAGTAGCAAAGAAAACAAAACAATAATTCTGCTCTGGCCATCAGAGCTGCTGAAATGGAGGCAGCTGGTATTTCTACAACCAGTATTTGTAACATAGAAGGATGGTGCAAAAAGGTACTCTCTTATTAGTTACTCTCTTACTCTTGTCTTATCGGTCTGATAAAAACTAGGTGTTTTTCTTTTTTTCTTTTTATTGCCCATCCTGGTGGCACTGTATTATAATGTTATATTTTGAAACTTTTTATGATTCTACAATTTCATTTTATAGTAATATTGGTAAGGTGGTTCATAGCTAATCTTAAACAGTTATGTTGAACAGATTTAACACTGCTGGGCCTCTGTTTGCCTCTCCAAGGGAATTCCATTAGTTTCTAAAGGACTGCCCAGGCCAAATGTCTACCTTGATTAGGAAAACACCTTGGCATATAGTCTCCTAATCTTGTGACATATCTATACTCAGGTTACTCAAATATCTAAATTGGTTCCAAGATATAGCAAAGATTAGAAATCAGATCAGGAGCTTAATTAGCCAGCTCATTGATAGCAACAAAATAAACTGACAGGAAACAAAGGAATAACCTATGTTTTATTTAAAGAAAAATTGTTAATTCAACATATAGTTATTAAGTGTCAACTGTGTGTCAGACTCTGTTCTAGGCATTGGAGATAATAGAACAAAACCGACAATAATCCTGCCCTCGAGGTGTTTGTAATTAGATGGAGACAACTATAGCCCTTAATATGTTCCAGGCACACTTCAAAAAGCTTTTCATATATTTCTCATGTAATTTTATGAGATAGCTACTATTATTACCAATCTGAGAAACAGTTTAGATAACTTTTACTTATTACCAATCTGAGAGACAGTTTAGATAACTTTCCCAAGGTCACGTACATAGTGAATGGTGGAGCTGCGATTCTAATCTAGGCAGTCTGACTTGAGATGGATTTAGAGCATTGTAGATAAATTCCAGAGTGAAATAAAATTGATAATTTTCAAGCTCTAATTAAATTCCTGATGATATTTATGTCAGAGAAAGAATTAATGCTGCTGCTCTAATAGAGAAAAGGCATAACATTAATATCATCTATTATAATAAAAGCCTAGGGAAGGCAAAAATAAACATGGTTTGCTAGTCAGGCTTCCAGAAATCTCTACCACTTAGAATAGAAGGCAAAAAGGACGTGTGAACCCCCTAAGGCATTATTTAAAAGCCTAAATTCTGAAGTGACTGTGGAAAAGGCTCTTAGGCCATTGTTCACAGTGTTTTCACTCCTATCTCATACAAAACTATAATGGGCTCAGTTATTTAAGTTCTCAGACTTCACAAGGTAAGGAGGAGAAATTTGAACAAGGAAAGGCTTCCTGAGACAGAACAATGGAGAACAACAGTGGCAGCTGACAATATGCCACTAAGAAAAGAGTAAGAAAAACAAGTGTATTATTACATGGAACAGTAAGCATGGTCATAAACTATCAACCAAGTCTTCATTTATTGACATTTCAACTGTCAACCCCAAAATATCAGATTAGGCAGATACAATTTTAAAAAGCAAGAAAAGAAGTAATATATCCATATATTTAGGTATTAATCATGGGATGGGGGGAAAAGAGAGAGAGACTTTTGCTGGTGCTTCTAAAGTTTGCTATAAAATACTACTTTGCAAAGGACAAAAGTAGTCATATTTTGCTAAATACAATACTGGACCAAAGGTCAAATTAAAGAAATCAAAGCATACAAATCATACATACATTCATACTTAACACATTTAAGCATTATAATGATTATTTACATTGGATTCTAGAAGTAGTTTCATAAAATTAAGAATATCATACTTTGATCGCTGAATTGGGTCACAACCCAGAGAAGTGCAGTGTCATAAGTACCTCAGCCCTTGCCAAGTATCTGTTACCAACCTCCTAACTGGGATTTCTGCACTAGCCTCCAACTGACATGTGCATCTGAAAACATTAGAATGAGGAGTCTAATTCTAGGAGTTGAGGGGTGCCTCAACAAATTAAGGTTTGCCCTGGGAAACCTGAGAAATGTGAAGACTTTGTTTTATAAAGAGCTAAATATGTTTTCAGGAGGTGTTCTCCTTTCAAGTACAGATATATTAACTATTATTTACTTTTAGGCTTACATTGATATTCCTTCCACATGGCTAATTAAATGAAAAAGAAAGAAAAAGAGAGGCAGAATCAGAGCATAATTTGTGCAAAATAAATATGCCAAAGCAGAGGGATTTGATTCCAAGTTTTGTGTGTGGTTGGGAGCCAATATATTGGACTAAATTACAAAACAATAAAATTGTGGTTTGCACTGGAGAAAATGACAGTTTTAAACTACAGACCTTGTAGTAGGTTTCAGTACAGTATCAGGTTGACATACTGTAAATACTAACTGCTGTTTAAGAATGTTATTACAGATCTAATTCTAACACAAGTCAATTCAAGCCTAACTATTAAACTAGCTACATTTCTTATCTTGGGATTTCAGACATTCAGAGTACATTTAAATGTATTCTTGCCATATTCTAGGACAATGCTGCTATATTATAAGGGAGGTGTTTCTTTTTTGAGTAAGATAATACTGCAGTGTAACATACATGAAGGAACTAAAAAGCTGCAGAAAATGGAATGTTGCTTAAGGAAAGATTAAAAGTCAATAAAACCTTTTTAATACTATTTTAATATGAAAGATAAAACACTGACTGAATCACCTCCAAATTCAATTCCTCTCTACACATGAGAAACTGAATGTACAAAAAATGTCCTGCCAATATTTTATTTCACAAAGCTACTGAAAATATAACTTACTACTCTAGTTCTGATGTTTTCCATATAGATTTTGTTAAACCCATATTTCCCATTCTACATGATTAATATGAACTGATGAAATATCTTTGCAGAGGAAACAAATACCATTTGTTTGAAATGTCGAATTATTTTTTGTTTTTCTTCAAGTTTTTGATATTGGTATGTATTGAATTGCCTATTTAACTCTCCAGTGACTTAAGAATTAAATCCATATTACATATTCTTTGACTATAGAACTGTATACATATAGTAATGTTTTTCTAAACCTGTATTCATATTTAACATTTTACTTAAACACACAAAACAATGTTTAGTATGCAAACCATTGCATATTCACTGAATTTTCAGGGTCTTTGAAATGTAGTATCATATTTTTGTATAGTCCATAGTGTTCTAACTCTATATGGACATCACATCTGATTGCTTTTTGCTTATGGTTCCAAAATGAGAAAGACATAAACATTACAATTTTTTCAGATTGAGCTAATTTTAAAGCTGAAAGACAAAATGTAATGAGGCAGTGCTTTAGTTATTAAGTATTCATGATCAAAACCAAGAGAATTAGAAAGATATGGTAAGAATAGAAGGAATTTTGCTTCTTTTCCCCTATTTTGTAACTCCCAGGCAATTGTCTTAGTGGATTCAATCCCAGGAAATTTATAAGAACCCATATTATACGGCTAGTTTTTCCAATAGCTTTGTTCATTTATTTCCTGTTGTGTCTTTTTCTCTCTTCACTTTGAAAATATATATTTTAATTTGCACTCAATACATAATAATCATTTTGAAGAAATTTCTTATCTATTGTTACCTGTTAAGTCAAACTATATGAAATTGCCAATATTTTACCATTTTAGAACTACAAACTCTTTTCAGTAAAACAAAGCAAACTGGCGTTGCCAGATGCTGCTAAAGAGGCAGAACACCACGTGGTAAAGTTTTATACTTGACAGACTAAAAATTCTGCCTCTTGCTTGGTTGTGCACAGGGTTGCAGTGCCAAATCCAAGTGAAACTTAAAGAGTAGCTTCATATAATTGTCACATCTATTTATGCCAAAAATTTTATACCTGGTTTCTTGATAATCTCCATTTTTGTCAAAGCAGGGAAATACGTACCATTAATAGAACAAAAGGACAAAGTTGCCATCAATAAATTTCTATTATACAGTATGTCTATCAGAAATCAATACTGTTGACTTTACAGCACATTCACTGGATGGTATGTGATTGAAGGATGCAGTCAATAAAATGCTCAAGTAGTACAATATAGCAACTAAAGCAGTGACTAAAAGGAGCTGACAGAAAGAAATGCTGTTCAAAACATAAACTAAAAGGTATTACTAAACAATTGGGCAAACCTATTTTCTAAAGCAATAGAACAGTAGCAAGTAAATCAGGAAGAGTATGTTGTTATCAGAAAAAAAATGTCTTGGAACAGATGTTGCAGAAAATGAAAATTGAGGGAAAAGCCAAAATCTTTGTGATGCTTTGGAAATAACTGCCACAACAGCAAACCAAAAGTACATGCTGCATCTGGACTTATAGTCAAAAGGTTGATGTTAATGCATTTCTGATACTCTGCCTGTCCATTATGCTCCAGTCTACTGCTCACCTCTCTCCTTTCAGTCTCCGTAAGAATACATGAGATACCCTACTCCCACTATATGGACTACTACAAGGACTTTCTTAATTTTTTTTTCTTTTTTTTTTGCGGTACGCGGGCCTCTCACTGTTGTGGCCTCTCCCGTTGAGGAGCATAGGCTCCGGAAGCGCAGGCTCAGCAGCCATGGCTCACGGGCCCAGCCACTCTGCGGCATGTGGGATCTTCCCAGACAGGGGCACGAACCCGTGTCCCCTGCATCGGCAGGTGGATTCTCAACCACTGTGCCACCAGGGAAGCTCATGGACCTTCTTAATTTTTAAATTTAATTCGAAGCCATCATGAACCAATGTGGATCTTTTAAATTATGTCTAGTTGTGGCTCAAATGACTCTATGAATCTATATTAACAGTGACCACAGGGCTAATCTTAGCCACAACACAGGATGTTAAATCCTATGAGTAGAGTGGCTAAGGTCAGAGGACTCCTTGAAAACACAAATATTTTAGCATGAAGTTTTAACAATAATACGTGCATTTCATCATATTAGAATGTCAGAGATAAAAGCAGATATTTATGGCTCACCCCTCCCCCAAAAAAAACTGTTTGCATTTTTCCTGTTCTTTAAACTAGAAAATGTATTCTATAAGTGTTCTTTGATGAGATAATAATCAATTCCTATTTTCCTAAAAATATTTTTAAATGTACATTTTCCTGGCACTGATTAGTATACTTGATTTTAAGAAAGGGTAAGAACATAAATTGTATCTATTTCTTCATTATGGAAGTAAGTATATTACAAAAAGTCTTTATAAAAATCTTGCAGACCTAATGTAAACATCTACTCATTACTAATGTACATACTATTAATATGATAATTTACATTTAATGAGTACACAATATTTGATATTCACTTATTTCTGTAACCATTGAAACAAATTGGAATTTAGCTGTGATTTAATATTTCTGCTGAAAAGTACAGAGTAGTATATTGTATCACTGATACTTTCAATAAATAAAAAAGGATAATCAAAGGGCTAAATGAGATTTTGGAAATCCTCATTAGTTTCTTCACAAAGGAAATTTTTTTTTAATCTAACAATCACAATACCATGAAACTAAGAGCCCAACATTTGCCAGGCAATTTAAATACAATCTCATTTAATCTTCACAGTATGTGTAATGAGGTAAGATTCTATGGGGAAATTTGTACTCTTAAATGTCTTACAGCTGGAGGCAGGACAGTGGCCAGTGATGCATCTTCTCTTGAATGAGATAAAAACCTCCCTGACAGTGACTTTTTGTAAAAGAAATATTGAGAGCCCAAGATGTGCAAAGATTTCTTCAAATAGGTGCATCAGGTCCAGAGGTTATTCGTTTGCTAAATCTTTTTCTTAAATAGATAGTAATGTAAGTCTTACGTATAAAAGGACAACAGCACAATTAGGTATTAATCTTGTCAAATTCTGCAAGCCTGTAACTTGCTTGCATGAATCCTGGGGCTCAAGAGTAGCTGTGTACATAGAGGCTGCATCTACTTCTTTGCAGCCATCTCATTTAATCTAAGTTTGTGTTGTTGTTAATTTGGTAAATAAAAATGAAATCTGAGAGTAAATATTCTCTTTCTATCAATTGGCGGCCCACCTAGAGCCCGTTATCAACATGAATTAGCAAAAAAATCAGGTTCAAAGAGTTGAAGGACTTGGTCACACCACTGGGGAGAGTCAGGATCTACACCCTGGTTTTTCTTACAAATGTTTCTTTATATAGAGCTGCTTAAAGCCTGCACATGTACCAGCATTAACAACTGCCATTAAGACTATTTTATATGAGGGTAGGCTGCATGGTGGATTAGATCATTAAGTGACCAATTATACTGGTTTGCCTGAGATTATAGGATGTGAGACTTTTACTGAGCCCAGGACACACTGGGATGGTTGGGAACCCTAAAGACCATCCCTGGATATAATCTATTCTAGGAGTTTGAGTAGATAAATTATGGGATTAGTTACATGCACTTATGGATATTATTGTATCTTCATCATGAGACCCAGTAATGTATAAAATCAAATTTGTCAGTGAATGATCATAAAGATATTCTAAACCACAAGTTCTAAGTGCAAGCTCAAAAAAAACATACAAGAAGTCTAAAATGCATTTCTAGTAACTGAATTGTCTATAATAACAGAATTCTCAGCAGTTTCACTAGAACAATAGAACCTTATCAAGTACTAAGCCAAGGTCTATAAATCTGCAATCAAAAGCAGTTTAAAATTAAAAGTTAAGTGTTCTAAGGTGTATAAAAATTCTATCACTTTATTTTAACATATTCTCACTCAACTCACTGAAAGAAATATCACATGATTTGAACTACTTTATTCTTATGAATAACTTTTAAATTGTTTAATTATAATTATAGCCTAATAGCATTTGAAGAATAACTATGTAAAGCTGGGAAAATCTGATCAATAAATTATTCTAGATGTTTGCTAAAACACAGACTATTTGACATGCTCCAAAGTATTTGGTTAAGTTGTGAGATAGCATTTCAATAATTTACACCCTTTTTAATAAATATGATAGCATTGCCTTTCATTTGTTTAACAGTTATTTTAATCTTCCTTGCTTAGCTATCTACTGTATCTAGGTTATGATGTCTTCTGGGCAAGTTAATAGTTTATGAGGGATATTTTATATAAGAGCTCATAGTCTAAGAATAAACGTGGATATAGTGAACCTGAAAAATTCATTGCCAGGACAATGAAATGCACAGGCCTAGAGAGATCCCAGAAACATGCATACTTCCTGTTACTATGGTAATAGAATTTTGAAAAATCAGGGCTAACTTGTTTCTCTGAAAATAGTATCAGGAAGACCAAAGCTGAAGCCCCATAATAACCATTGCTTCTGTCCGCAGATTCACAGTGTATTCATCACCTATATTTTCACATTTATGAAGCTACATTAGTGAGGATAGAGCATATATATGTTCAATTACTGTAGGAAATGACAGAGCACTCAGATGAAGAATCTATTACATATCAACAAGATTGCAAATTTCTTTAATTTTCCTTATGTACCCTTATTAATTTCATAGAATAATATTTTATATTTATGTAAACATTTCTGCCAATCATAGTTTAGACAGACATATGCCAGAAGATGTATTCATTTCTATATATTTTTCTGGAAAATATGAATATTTAATTTACTCACTGATGAAAATAATTAAAAAATGATGGAGAACTCATTTTAAGATTAGTCATCAATGGTTGAAACTATACACCATATCCTAGCAAAAGTCTAAGGTTCTTGTCATCATCTCTCCATGATTACTGATGATACCAATTTTATTCTTTCTTTCCATTATCAAGGTTAACAACCCAATGATGACTACTATTTATTGTATTTGTTATGTGTTGGATTTACAGCCTATAAAACCAAATATTATGGATCTCTGTGTTATCCCTATTTTGGGGAGGGGAAAAGTAAGTTTAGAGAAGCTAAATTACATCTCCAATTTGAGAAAAACAAAATTTGAACCTTAGGTTTTTGAATGTCAAAATTCTTGCAAGAGAGTTATAGGAAACATCTCATTCTCAAATGATATGGCCTATCAACAATATTCTAATGCTATTTTTTGTATTCTGTTGGTATCTGTAGTTATAAATACTATTGTTTAGAAAATCTGCATTACCTATGATAAAAAAATCTATTAAGGCATTCATATTCCCAATATTTTAGTACATGAAAAGATAAAACATTTTTTCTGCTCCTTTTCTTCCTCCTGTTTCTTTCTTCTGTTTCACATACTAACTTCTCCATCATAAAAAAGAAAATCAGAAAAAAAAATGTGCAGACTCACTGACACATCATTTGTATCCGTATTTTGATACTTTGTCCAGTCTTTTAAAATTTTATTATGATACTATTACAAAAGTGATCTTTGTCCCTCACTAAAGTTTCATTTTACCTTCTTCCTTTACAATTTATTCCTTCCTATTTCCCCAAAGCTAAGAATATAGGACCACACATACTCTCAGTAGAGTTCCCTCTTTAGGTTGAGATTCTACCGAAGAGTAGACTCTTTTCTTTAAATGGCTGATTCATTTTCTTCCTTTGATATAACATATATTATGAACTTATATCTGAAATTTTAAAAGAAAAGGAATCCTAAATGCAGAGGCCATTTTTAGTCATTTTAAAGTGTTATGAACTGAATTGTGGCCCCCCTCAAATTTGTATGTTGAAGCCCTAATCTTCAATGTGACTGTATTTGAAGACACGGCCTTTAGGGCAGTTAAGTAAATTTAAATGAGGTGATAAGGGTGGAACTTTAATCTGCTAGAGCTGGTGTCCTTGTTAGAGTCAGAAGAAACATCAGAGTTCATTACTCTCTCCCTCCAAGAACCACAGAGGAAAGGCCACAATCAGAAGGTGACGACTACATGCCAGGAAAGGGAGGCCTCACCAAAAATCAACCCTGACTGCACCTTAATCATGAACTTCTATCTTCCAGACTGTGAGAAAATACATTTCTGTTGTTTAAGCCACTCAGTCTGTGGTATTCTGTTACGGCAGCCAAGTAGACTATTACAGGAAGTCATTGTATTTACACTAAGTATCTCTCACAAACATAGTCTTTCGTTAAAGCTGTGATTGTTGGTGAAAAATTACACCTAGAGTCTAATAAATGGTGCTACTTTGTCTAGATGCCGTGGAGCTTGCCTAAAGGAAAGAAGTTCAAATATCCACATGGCTAAGAAAGAAGCATGAAGTTAGTACTCAGGTATGATGACAGCAAAGTTTCTACTGCCATTTCCTTTTGCCCTTAAACTGGCTATCTATGACAATGGACTATTTTACAAGAGGAGGTGTTTATGTCCATACTATTCTTATTACAGACAATTATTTCTATGAAATTCCTATAACTGAAACATTATTTTATTTTTCATAACACTTAGATAATCTAAATACCTCTAAACATAGAAGAGAACTACCATGAATAGAGCACGGCATACAAAAAGTTTTATATTTAGTCTCACAGCAATTGCTGAACATTTACATTAACAACTTCCCCATAGGTTATATAAAATAATAAGAACAGATAATAGTTGTCTAACAAAGGGAACAGAGATGTTTCCTAACCTCTGTCTTTTTCTGTGGTAAAATTTATTGAGACAGATTGGAGGGGAAAAAAGAGAGAAAGAAAGAAAGAAAGGAGAGCAGGAAGAAAAGAAGAAGGGAGTACAGGTTTCCGTATTTCTATAGCCAGTAGTACTTTTCAATGACTTGTTTCCTAGATGTAATGGACATTTATGGAAAGCAGCCTAATTGGATAATTTTATAAATGCTAAATTTGAGCAGACTGAATCAAAGGACCTATATAATTAAGTAAAATTAGCCCCACCTGCCCAATTTCTTTATAGAATTAATCATAACCTCTCAAGCAGGTACAAAGTTTGTATTTCATCCTAATATAAACAACATACTTAATTCTTATTTGCCTTTGAAATCATGAGTCATCAACATATAACTGCTTGAAATATATTAAAATAAATTAATTTTTTAAAATCATAATTTGTAGGTGCCCTCACATTAGAAATACACATAATCTGAGAAATTTCAAATAGTTTACAGTTACCATAATTATGATAATTTAAAATATACCTGTATTTTTAAATTTGTTAAATTTACAAATTTTAATAGGTTTATTTTAATAAACTATGAAAAGTACAACTATATTAAGAATTTACCAATTAAGAGCTAATATTCATTTTTTTCCAAATGGGAGTAGAAAAACAATCAAACAACTTTTAGACCCTGCTACAAAATTATGTCAATTGGTCAGGGGGCATGACAATAAATAAATAAACATAATACTTTATATTTTATAAAATTCTGTGAATTTTTCTTGATAAGGTCTAAGATCACTAGATTAGTATGATAAATAATGACATTTATGTAACAGAAGACTTTTCATGGCATGGCAAGTAATCAACAGGGGCCAACAAATGATTGGACACTCCATGACAGATATATAGTTATAAGCTCTACTATGATGTCAATTAAGAGTAAGGAAGTTAAGAAAACATATTATTGGTAAATCTATAGATGACACTGACTTTTTTTTTTTTTTTTTTTTTTGAGGTACGTGGGCCTCTCACTGTTGTGGCCTCTCCCATTGCGGAGCACAGGCTCCGGACGCGCAGGCTCAGTGGCCATGGCTCACGGGCCTAGCCGCTCCACGGCATGTGGGATCTTCCCGGACCGCGGCCGAACCCGTGTCCCCTGCATCGGCAGGCGGACTCTCAACCACTGCGCCACCAGGGAAGCCCGACACTGACTTTTAAAATGACACCTAGACATTGCTTTTTAAAGCAGTTCTAGGAAACTGATTTTTATTAACAAAAATTCCTATTCACAAAATGTAATGGTGTCATGGAAAACATGACTGATAACAAAGACATTTGTTTTCCAAAGCAATTATTTACACTTGTTTAAAATGTATACATTGGCAGGTCATTCCCCAGAAAGTCTAATTCAGTAGGTATGGAATGGGCGCAGGAATCTGTACTCCATGATACAATTGTTCTGCTGCAAAAAACTTTTAGAAATCCTTATCCATGGCAGACATTGTTTCTGTCTTCATATGCTATGTCATTTGGGCATCGTGCAAATCAGGTCAATAGACTGACTGAAATTTAAAAGTTTATTTGACTATAGAGATGTTAAAGTGAAATTCTGTCTGTACCAAAAATACATTTTTTAGTCAATTATTTGATCTCCACTACAAAAATGATTTCCAAAGTTACACTTTCCTAAGTATATTAACAGAGGAGATTAATCAAACATATTACAGTATTTATAATATTGTAGAATATTCTCCCCCTCAATAAGTTACACATTTTCCTTGACATTGTGCAAACCATGAGTTAAAAATATGGGAACTTTATTTCTCTCATTTAGAGATTCACAAGAGGGAAATCTTAAAGAGCGCCTGACTCTCATGTTGGTTATGGCAATGGTGACTTAGGATCTTCTTCTGATGTTAGAAAAGCAATGAACTTATTTGTTAGTTTATAGACCTGTTTGCAGGGAGATGATGAAAGCTTAATTTATTCCTGGTGTACTTTGAGAGCTACCTCAATGATTTCACCTATTTGAAATGCACAAACTCTCCCAATTTTGAGCACAGCCAGATGGGAAAAGTGCTAAAGCAAACCTGGTTTGAATATGTAAAGCACCAGGCACATCACATACCTGATTATAGTTATTGAAGAGCCAAACAAGGTACTAGCTTATATTTTTAAACCCAATTATGTACTGTAACTCTGAAGCTCATTTTGTAATGACTGTCAATCTAAAATTTTGTGAGATAGTTTATAAAAGAGAATAATAGTTTATTTTGTTTGCTCAGTCTAGATATATAATATTTTTGCTTAAAAAATAATGGACCAGAAAGCTGAAAGTGATCTTGTGCTCTTCATAGGACAAGAAGTCAAATCTCTGTTTTCTGAGCTGATAATTGTTAAAAATCATCTTAGAAATAGTCACCCAGCTGCTTTACAAGATGTCAGGAGTTGGAAAGTCTGTCACCTCCTGTGATAATCTTCTCCTTTCCACTTTAAGAAGTCCTTATTTACTCCTAATAAAGCACTATGGCTGAGATTTAAGATCATTTTCTCAGCTCCACAAAAATTTTGAGTAGCTAGTCAGTCTCCTATTTTAAAATAACCCTTCAAACATTGGGATCAATCTTGTCCCCTCCCCTTTATTACTAGCTGTGGGGAATTAGAAAATAACAAAATCACACATTTGTTCAAGATAAAAATATTAAATATAATTTCATTGTACCTTGGTCTTTAAAGACTTTTTGTTTGTGTTAATTCAGTTCATCCTCAAAACAACCCAATGAGGATTTATCTTTTTTAATTTTAATTTTATATTGGAGTATAGCTGATTAACAATGTTGTGTTAGTTTCAGGTGTACAGCAGAGTGATTCAGTTATACATATAAATGTATCTATTCTTTTTCAAGTTCTTTTCCCATTTAGGTTACTACAGAGTATTGAGCAGAGTTCCCTGTGCTATACAGTAGGTCCCAATGAAGATACTTTAACTGCTACAGGCCAGTTTGTTACGTGTCAGGTGATAGGAAAACACATGGCAAAAAAAAAAAAACCACCTGTTTACATCCCAATAGTTATAAAGATAAACTAAAATAATAAACATGAAGTACTTTTAAAATTAATAAGGTACTTCTCAAGAGAAAGGTTGTAACATAAGTAATAATATACCACTATTATGTTATTTTTCATTCCACTGGATGGAAGAAATTTTCACACACATTGAGGTATGGGGAAGTCAGTCTGGCTTATACATGATTTGGCTTGAATTAGAACAGCCTACCTTATGGCCTGTCAACATGCATTGTATGGCTGCTTTAACCATTAAAGAAAAGAATGAATTTAAAAATCAAAATGGAGTAACTGTGGTTCAGGCATCCAGGATGGAGCCAGGTGGCCATTGTGGATGTGGTTTCAGACACATTCCTGCATCATTGGGAACTTGAATTTTATGAACTGTATCAGACTCAAGCACACCATCAATTGTTCTCAAAATGACATCTGCAAGCAGCAGTCAGCTAAAACCTTATGGTCTCAAGGTCTTCCCTTATAACTGTGCAACCATTTCAGACCCCAACCAATACTTGCTTAACAAGCACCCTTACTTCTTGCCAGCTCCAATTCTAATTCTTGACAAACAACTTACGTAATTTTGCCTTTATAAGCATCCCCCATTTTGCAGCCTGGTGGAACACAATTCAGTTGCTTCCTGAATCTGTGTCTCCTGGGCTATAGTCCTCATTTTGGCTCAAATAAAACTCTTTTATATTCCTATTATAGATTGTTTATGGATTAACTCCATTGACACACTGCAATGTCTTTACCCATCCCATAGGACCTACTTCCATTTAATCTTTAATTTTTCTCTCTGAATCATGTGTATTCTAAAAATACATTAAAGAAACTAAGAAAAACAAAATCAGTTATAATTCACAAAATAGTTCATGCCAAGAAGAATAATATAATTACACCAAGTTCTTATATTAATATCTGATTTTTATTTCTCAATATCCTATTTGTTCTTTTAAGTGAAATAAAATTGTTAACTTTTATAAGTCTTAGGGCCAACAAGATTTTATAATTCTATTTTTTCCTGCAACACAGTTTTCATCAAGTCCTTCTCATCTTTCTTGATACAGTTTCTTTTTGTCTGCTACATTCTTCTTTTAATTTCCTCTAATGACTTTTATCCAGTGCTTAATAGAGGATTTCTTAGTTTAAGGCAATTTACATCTTAGCCAATAGCCCTATGCCTATCATTGTTGACCCATAATAGGAACACAATAAGTTTCTGATGAATAAATGCATGAATAAATGAATGAATAAATAAAAGAATGACCTTTCAACATTTGAACAACTCAGTGGAACACATGTTGATGAATCAAAGTATGAGCACACAAGTTTTCATCTTTGCAGAAAGTCCTAGGTTTAATCTTCCCACCAAATGAGCTGGATGGAGTTGCTAACTACTAGCTCATTGTCAGAGGAATGAATAAAGTATGTTCCACATGCTTTATATACATCAACTCATTAATTCCTTCCTATAAGTTTATGAGTTTATGAGGAAACTGAGGCAAAGAAGAGTGAAGTGACTTGCTCAACAAGATCCAAGAGCTAATAAGTGACAGAACTGGGATCCAAACCAAGGAACACCAAAGCCCACACTTTTCAAGGTTTTTGTTAATGGGAAAAGTACCTTTAAAACTCTATATTTTAATCTAATGATTTAAGAGTAAAAATTCATATTAATTGCCAATGAAAATTTCTCAAAACCTGTTCAAATTCTAATTTTTAAGTGTTTCTTTATATACAACCTTATAAAAGATAGTTCATTCACATGCTCTCTTTGCTCTTTCATTTAGACATTTCTTCTTAATATGTTTGCAATTAATCTGAGGTTTATATTACTAAACACAGGCTAACCATAAGTTGCAGTCTTGCTAATGTTTTGACATTTTCTACAAAAATACTTTCCTAAAAACACCTACTTGAAATTACCAATTAGCTTTCTTGACATGAAACAGAGGAAGAAAAAGGTTCTTTTACTTAGTTTTGGAATCACAAAACACTTTTAGCAATTTAGAGCTCAAATTTTCATAAGAAAAATCTAATACTTCTCAGCAATTTCTTTGAACAGAATATAGGCTGGCTTGTGACATTTATGAATACATTATTTAAGGAACTATAATTTTACTTGCTGTATAAACAAACATAATACATGGGAGCATATTACAATTAAATTTTACAGTGTCCACTTAAAAGATTTTTAGATACTACAGAATTTTCTGGAAAGAAAAGATGCCTTGTTCCTTACATACACTATAGAAATCATTTGGTGTATAAAAAAGTTAAAGAGACTTTTTAAACATTTGTTGTGGATAACAGACATAAAACATTCAGAGGTAGTTACGTACCTGTTTTATTGGAAAGTCTAAATGACACCATCTTATCAGGAATATTACATACATTCCTCACTGAAGCAATGCAGCTATAATTAGCATAGTCCTGAGGTCGAAGATTCTTTAGTTTTAATATCTTTGTTTCACCCTGAAAATATAGAAAAAGTCATTAGAAAAAGTCAATGGTAACCAAAATTAATAAATGGATGAATCATGGCATTGTATTTAAAATTATATTACCAAAATATGGCAGATTGTCATTTTTTAAGGAAAATGCCCTAAATTAAAACCAAAAAAAAACAAAAAAAAAACTACTGCATTTAAAAATCAAACTGTAATGTGCTTGGAGATAAAAACTAACTGACTACAATGAAAATTTATATCTTTTTTTTTTAATTTTTTTTAATTTTTTTATTTATTTATTTTTGGCTGTGTTGGGTCTTCGTTTCTGTGCGAGGGCTTTCTCTAGTTGTGGCAAGCGGGGGCCACTCTTCATCGCGGTGCGCGGGCCTCTCACTGTTGCGGCCTCTCTTGTTGAGGAGCACAGGCTCCAGACGCGCAGGCTCAGTAGTTGTGGCTCACGGGCCTAGTTGCTCCACGGCATGTGGGATCTTCCCAGACCAGGGTTCGAACCCGTGTCCCCTGCATTAGCAGGAAGATTCTCAACCACTGCGCCACCAGGGAAGCCCCCCCCCCTTTTTTTTTTGCAAACTAGCTTCCTAAGGGGGGAAATCTATTTCTGGTCATAGTTATGCAAATTATTATGCAAAGATCAGAACAGTGTACTTAATAATGGAGTTTATTCAACAAACACTGTAACCTATGCAGACTTCAACATGAAATATTATGAAAGAAAAGGATTCTGAAGAGTCAATAAATGAAACACTGTTGGTAAAACAAAGTTAATGAGGTCAATCTAATGATAGATAATTAAATGTATATACATAAATATTTTGTGTATATGGAGCAATGACAGGTGATAAATCTTAAACTGCATTTATAAAGTATTCATGAGTGTTTCTATATTATTATTATTCGTGTTACTTTATGTTCAGGAATTCAAGGTTTAAGTCTCCTGGGTAAATCTGCAAAATTGCAGATAGACTCAAATCAGGCAAGTGGTCAAAAATGTCTTACACACTCTTGATGAGCCAAAAAAGGCCATGCAAAAACACTGAAATTGTTCAAAAGATAAAAAGAACAAACAACAACAATAAGAAGAGGAAGAAACCTGCCCAATTCAAATAAGGTCTCCTGGGATTTCTTTACCATCTAACGTTATTAATGCATCTCTCAAAATAGTTCCTTTCACAAGTAACTTAATTATGGAGATGGTGAAAAGTCTGCCAATGACATCATATTTGGTAGAGCCATTTTTAAAATGTTAATTTTTTCCAGATAACATCTGTACAGAACCATGTATTTTATTTTACTTAAGTAACATCATTCAAGTCCTAAAAATTGCAATACTTTGATACGCTATTCAGAAGAATCAGAATATTTAGTGATTTAATACATAAAGACATTGTTCAGTTGCAGTAAAAAAAGCTTGCCCACACATATGCAGGCACACAGAGTTTTCCACATGTCAAATGAGTCTCTCCTTCAGTGTGCATGGGTATTTGGTCATAATTCCTTTCATTCATTGTCAAAATTCAGTCTTAAAACAGTCACACCTTTAGCATTTTCCTCAGTGGGATAAATAATAATCTTCTATCTTTCAATTTTTCTTTAGGAAAGATATTGCCTTTTTTATGTATAAACAGACGCAAATACACCCCACAGGAATATACACAGAGTCAGAGTGTATGGTTCTAGAATTTATATTGGGTTGGCCAAAAAGTTCGTTCGAGTTTTTCCATAACATCTTATGGAAAAATCCGAACGAACTTTTTGGCCAATCCAAAATTTTAAAACATGCTCTCAAAGTATTACAGAGTTCTCATTTATATTAACTATATACAATGCGTATAAAAGTGTGCTTAGTTACAAAGCATAGTTGAAAGAATGTTATACTAGAACCTGTTGACTCAGATAATTTTTTGAATGAGATAATACATCTTACTCCTCCTACCTCTGTGACTGTTGTTGTTTAGATTTCTTCACTTTTCTTTCTCCTCTCAACACTTAATTAACTGTTGGTATTCTCTGGAATTCTATTTGTTCTACAGTTAATCACTCTTTATAAAAGTCCCTTAAATGATTTTATCCTTGCTGATGAATTTATACTACAAACCTGATGAATTTATTCCTGGCCCCCTTCAAGTCTTTACCTCTATTCCAAAATTCTCCCTCAAGTTTTAAACGTATATGCCAATTTTTTACCTCAATATGTCCATTCTGATGTCTCATAGGTACCTAAAACTCAACATATGCAAAAATGGACTTCAAGTCTATTCCTCTAAATCTACGCTTTCTTCTTTAGTAACAGGAATCTTAGGCTTTCAATTATTACATCTTATTCATATATTCAGTATCTCTATCTCAGATTTTGTTGACCTTTCAACATGTTCAATTCTGAACATTCTTTTATTTATTTTTAAACGTAATGCTCTAAACCCAACATTCAGCTGAGAAATTTCTGATTGTGCTTTGTATAGTTTAAGAATCCAAGCAAGCATGATCATCTAATCTAGAATCAGGACTTTTTTTTAACATGGAAATCTGATCATGCCATTTCTCTGCTTAAATCACAGGAATAACATGGTATTGTCCTTAACATAAACATAACAGTTGTTAACATGACTGTCAACCCTATATGACCTGCATTCTCCTTGCCTCCCCAGTCTCCTCTCATTTTTGTAATGCCTTACACACATTCAGCTTCCTTAGGCCATGGACCCTTTGCACATGCCTGGTTCCTCATCTCTCTATGCCTAATCAATTTCATCTCATTCTTAAATCCCAACACTCCTCACTTCCTTAGGTAAGTCTTTCCTTACTTTCTGGAAAAGGAGAAATCCATTTTTATGAGATCTGCTTATATCTTTTTATAACAGTCTCATTTTTCCACTTATTTTGGTAATGGATTTATTTTCTGCCTTACTCCTCCCCTTGCCAATAAGTACCTAGAGGGCAGAGATTATGTCTGTCTTGCTCTCAGCCCTATGTTCTAAGCACGTAGTACAGGACTTAGCATAGAGAGACACCTTTTAAATGAATATTTTTGCAATTAAAAGTACTATGACTACGTATCGTTCACCACTCAGGGTTTTGCTTTATGCATATTTATTTATCCAGAATTTATTATCTGCTTGGCACCTGATATGAACTCAGATGTTAATATACATAGTCAACATTCTAAAAGGAATCATGCAGTGATAACAATTCTCAAATATATGCAGAGGATGAACAGTGCCATTTAGATGCATATTTAATGATAAAGTCTCTTTATTCACATAGAATTAATCATATTCTGCCAGTATTTCTTGTTTCTGTTTCCACTGACAAATTATTTTTTATTCCATATTTTCTGGATACTATTTCAACACTTCGCTGAAACTGTATCTTCTAATGTCATTAATAATGCTCTTTTGTTAAAATTCAATAAATCTTTATTTCTTTTTTATGCTTCTGTACTTCTCTGCTTACTTCTAACACTTTAGATTGCCTTGGCTATTTTGACAGTTCCTTGTGTGTAGGTAAAAAATTATAAATATAATAATTTAGACACTTTTTGGTTGTATTCTATTTCATTTTCTATCTACTATACAAATTTTAGTCTGCAATCTTCTACTATACTATATTCCTAGAGCAATCTCATGCATTATCATGGTTTCAATTAGCATTTATATATAAATACCTGACAAATTTCTAAGCAAAAAAAAATCACACTTAAAAAACATCACGAATAGTATTGTAATTAATGAAATCCTGCTTTTCAAAACTTTTCCTGTCCTTTTAGTTGCAATGTTTGCTAGCCATTACACTCCTGCACTTGAGTTTCTCCACACCCCGTCTGGATCTCTTAAGATAATCTATCCTGGTTCTCTAATTCTTTTTGACCATTATTTTTGTTGTTGTTTACATTTATCGACTTCTTCTTGCATTACAGAGCCCTTACCCCCAAAAAAGCCACTACATACTTTGCCAACAAACAAGTTAGACTTGTCTCTTCTGTTTCTAGATTGAATTTTTTCTCTCGGATTCCCCTTGACCTCTCTATGCATGTCCTCTTCCACCACCTCTATGTATACCTCTGACCTCTAACCTAAGTTCTTCGATAACTGACTGACGAAGATTTTCATCAGTAAGACATACAATGTCATATCAAACTCAGTGAGTTCACCATTGCATTCCATTCCACTTACACTCACTGCATCACCTCATATAAATTTTCTCTTTTGATGTTGTGTTTTGTTTTGTTTTGTTTTGCAGTATGCGGGCCTCTCACTGTTGTGGCCTCTCCCGTTGTGGAGCACAGGCTCCGGAAGTGCAGGCTCAGCGGCCATGGCTCACGGGCCCAGCTGCTCCGCAGTATGTGGGATCTTCCCGGACCGGGGCACGAACCCGTGTCTCCTGCATCGGCAGGCGGACTCTCAACCACTTCGCCACCAGGAAAGCCCCCTGTGCTACTTTTTAATGATCACCTTATCATTCTCCTCTAATCCAGACTCAAGACTCATGTCATCATTCACTCTTCACTGTTTCTCATTCCCCCACATTCAATGGCATCAAGTGCCTTAGATTATTCTTTAGTGTTTCTTTCACGAATGACCTTTGCTTTTCAATCTATAGGCATATTTGCTGTAGTCCCTCAACAACCACTGATTTAATGAATACATACATACATCTTGAGAGCTTATTTCGGCTAAGGTAATGTACTGCCTAGTATTGAGAACTGTCGCTCTCCTTTATTCTAATTTCTCTGCATGCTGCCACAATACTTGCCTTCATCATGTTATTTTCATGCTAGAAAACCCTAAATAGCTCTCCTACTCTGAAAGGTTATTTCAAAAACCTTTAGTGTGTCATTTGAAACTCTATGCAGTCTAAGCAAATTTACTTTTTTCTTATTCCTCACACAAATTAGTTTAGTTATTATGTATTAATTTATTATTTTTAGTTAATATTTATCCCCATCAAATTAGTTTAATCACAATTTTAAGGTGTTATGATTTCCACTCTGCTGTTTTTTTAAGAAAATTATCCCTTGATATTAATCTTTTTCTGTTCCCGTCTAAACCGAAGTGCAGTTCAGAAAAGTCTGTATCTACCCTGTAAACTCTTTTCTGACCTTCTCAGTTAGAAGTAAATTCTCTTCCTTTGGAACTTCTACTTCATTTTTATACCAAAATATCTATTTATAACTCACTATTGAGTATTTGGTTATGAAATTATCATTCAATGTGTTGACTTATGTTCTTTAACTGAATCATGAGGCCCCTAGGGGCAGATTTATCTTATATCTCTAATAACACCTAATAGGGAGCCTTTTATAGCCATCGCTTAATAAATATTTGTTGGTTGACAGGATATACTTAAAATTGGTCTTCCCACTCATAATATTCTACAAGAAGTAATGTAGTTATAATATATAATCATAATGACTTTTAAAAATAAAAGGTACAAAAATATAAAATCTATAAAAATTAGACTTTATTTTTCCCACTATGCATTCTGTCCTTTGTGTATGATGCTATATTTCTTGTATCATTCTTATTACTTTGTAATTTCTCTGCCCTTTCTATAGTACTTGCCACATTAATAATCAATTGGAAACTGTCTGATTCTTTCTCTATAATTTTTCTACAATTAAATATTTTTACTTGCAGTACTAGAATACACCATCAACTCTCTTGCTTCTCCCTATTCTTTGTAAAAAAATAAAAATTGTATCACAGAAAGTCAATCCTTTCAAATTCTTTCAAATGTTATGCCATACTTCCTGTCTATCAAATTTTACAAGAGAGTCAGTTTCTTGACTTAAATTAACTACAACCATAGAGGAGGTGCTCGAAAGTTCTGTTTCTTGATCTTCATGCTACGAAGCGAAATCTGATCTCTGTGAAAAAACGCATCATGCTATACACTTATGTTTCAAGTACTTTTCTATATATATATATGTAATATTTCAATGAAAAAATGTTTAGACAAAATTAACTATAGCCTTACTCTAAGTACTTTCCAAATGCTGGGAACACAGTGAAAAATACATTAAACTTTACATGTTTGAAACAATAAATATCTAAACAAAGACAGAGAATGATTTTTACAAGAATTAAATGCTGTCAAGTAAATCAAATAAGGTATGTGATAGAGAGATGGAGATGTGGTGAGCTATTCTGGATAGGACATTCTGAGAGGTATCTCTAAGGCTTTTGAGCTGAAACTTGAACGACTAGAAGGATGTTTGAAAGATGAGTTATCACATATAGTACAATAAAGATAGTAGGAACCAAAACTGAGGAGACCTAACACTGTAGTATGGTTGCCCTGTTGGAGGGTTAGATAGAAAATCAGTGTGGCTGGAATGTAGAGAAATGAAGACAATTGATTGACATTACATTTCAGAGCCTGGAAGAGGCCAACTAGATGGGCTGTGAGCGTAGGTTTTAATTTATTCTAATACTACTTATTTTGTGTTGAATGCCACTTGTCTACCTGATTATTTTTTTTCAAAACCTGCCCCCTCTTGTTGGAAAATATTTTAAACATGATTTCCACCCACCATAGCTGTCTACCCATTAAACAAATGTCCCTACAGTTATTTTGAATATTTTCATACAGTCATTATTTCAAGGAAGAGTTTTCAAACTAAAAGCTCTTACCCTTGAAAGAGTCTCTAAAAGTATTTTTCCTACATTCTTTCTACTTTCTGAGTTAATATGTTTTGTCTATACCAGTTGTATTTGTTTATATATTTATATATGTTTTTTGTCATTTACATTATATATTTATATGAATACTGCCTTTTCCATTATATAAGATAAGGCCACTTTAAATTCCATTCCTGCCATTTGTGCAGTGCTTTGCATGCTATCAACTCAGTCAAGATTGCTGACAAGAAAAGAACAGAGCCAACTCACTGTCCTGCACATAATGTTTTCAGTAAACCTTTTAGAGCCACATTGACTCTAATAGTAGTAATAACAATTTAAAAAAAATCTTTATATTAGGGTAAGCTGAAAGACAGATTTAAGAAGCTGAGCTAGGGGCCATACACAGAAGAACTGAACTGTCAATTATTAGCAATGGGAAGTAAGCCCCAAGGGACTGATAAAACAATCAAGTACATTTGAACCAACAGCAATGAAGCTATGGCCATTAAAATACAGAGGTCATTTTTGTAGTAGATGCATTCTGGAAATATTTTATATACCTAAGTTCTTGTGATTAGGAATGCTGCTAGTGTTTATGTTATCCAAAAGTAAAGACTACAAATTGGGTAGTAATTGAGATTTTAAGGCTTAAACAGCCTTATTTTGAGATGATTCCCACTCTTTAAAAGACCAAAAAATATAGTCCAATAAATCTAACGGTTTGTGCACAGCATATCTTAGTTAATTCTTATGCAGATCAGAGCAGCAAAGTAGACACACGAGAAGGACGGACAAAATGGAGGAATAACTTTTACTGTGAATTCTAGGTCCACAATTGCCCAAAGTTCAGCTCTCATTTGACTGAAGAATCGTTTTGGGTGAACTAAGATGATTTACATCTTGCAGTCAGGAAAGAAGTTACCAAGGTGTGTGAACTTACGAGACAGTCATCTAGGTTAATATGTAAGATTACTCTATGTAGTATGTCAAAGAGGGAGAGGGGCTAATACAGACAAAATCTGTAAAAGGAATATAGAAAATAACAGGCAGAGTTAAGGAAGAATTTGAACCCCACTCAATTAATTCACCACATTCAGGAAAGGAGGAAAGCATTCAGGCTGACTCTCTTCCTCTCAATAAACAACTCCCAAAACTCAGAATATTTTAAAAAATATATCATAATGTATAACAAAATAGAGAATATATAATACATGTGTGTGCATATATATATGCTATCAAATGGCATGTACATATACATATGAGTATATTTATAATGATTTAGACTTTACTACTTATAACTTTTATTTCATAATATTAATTTATTTTGTGAACATATAAATTTAATATTCTGTGATATTGGAAGTCTTTTTTCATGTGAATTTCCATGATTTGTAAAAAGGAATTTTCAGTTGATTATTGTCTAATTGTATAATTAGTCTAATTAGCCTAATTATAACTAATTACATAATTGATGTAAATATATTCAGTCTTGTAATTAAATGGTGTAATTACAATATACAAGATGATGTCATGAACATCTTTACAAAAGTTCTTGAGAAATAGCAAGAGTACATATAGTTTGTAAAATTTAAGTACACATTTCTTTAACATTCACAAAATTATCTGAAACTCCTGTATTTAAATTTTTAAAACTACTTTTTAAATAAAATCAATAAAGGGAAGGCATCCTATGCATTAGTCAGTGGCCCTTACCAATGGTGACATTGTCTAGTGAAATAATGCCCATTGCCTGAAGCAGTATTTCTATTTTACTTAGAAAAGGAATTGAAACTTTCTTTTAATATTTACTTTCAGATATTGGTAAAGAGAAAAAAAAAAACCAAACATTCCAATTTACACTCATTTTTTGTAGCTCTAATGACTAATTTATAATAAACTTCTAAATAAATAACAGTATACACTAGCTGACATCTTCCGTATTAAATGAGTGGAAGTATGAAAAGGATAATTATTCCTCTTAGATGTATATACTTTTTAATTCATATCAGCCTCAGGAACACATACCAATTTCATTCTGGAAACATGATCTATAAAAAGGCATAATCAAGATTTTGTATTTCTACAGGATGGTGAAATAAATATTCACTTCAAATTGATATAGGTATTAACTTAGTATGAATGTGCATGTGGAGTAGATATATCTCATTATCTTTGAAATTCTGTTTTATTTAAAACAAGACATTGTTATTGAATAGCAAAACATAATATCTTTAAAATAAATTTAATTTTCTAATATTAAAAATAAGCAGACTTATGATCTGTCATTTGAATCCTTCCATGATATAGTCCCAGTATGCCTTCCCAGATTTACAGTCCACTGTTCCCTACATATACCAATTATCATTCCAGCCATCCAGAGACATGGCCAATCTCTGAAGATTTTGTCTTCCTTCTGTATATTACACATGCTATTGCTTTCCATCCTGAATGTTCTCTCCATAGCACTATTGTGTGCCTCTATTTTGACAATAATTTTCACTTTGTATCATAATCACTGTTTATTTTGACTTCTACTCATGTTTATCGAAGTTAGAGGAGGAGACTTGCCTAGTAGCCTCTATATCTCTGATAGAGAGTTGCCCATATCTTGCACAAAACAGATCTCAGTCATTTTAACTGGATCTTATTTACACTATGAAGCCACAGAGGTGATAGATCTATGAAAATAAATTAAAATATTATTGAAGTACTCCAATACAAACAAAGCTAAAATGGAAAGCTTCTTCTTCATAAAGTACACGTGGCAGTTGATGGGAAACAATAGTCCAAGAAATCAATAACACCTAAGAATACATATACATACACACTAACCTGATAGGCAAAAGGAAAAGTAAACACCATTCTTATCTCATTATAAATGGCAAAGCCATTATGAAGGCAAAACAAAACAAAACAAAGTCTACCTTGGGAAGCATTTCAAGGATACAAAACAAAGTTAATTTTAAATCTAAAGCAAATATGGTATGCAGATTTAAGGCAAGAAACAGTGCCAGTGGTATAGAAGGATATCTCTGAATGATAACTTACCAGGAAGATAATACACTCAGATAATCCACTAGGAAGATATAAAAATCCTAATTCTGTATGTGCTAATAATATACCTTCAAAATATATAAAGCAAAAATTGATAAAAATAAAGAAGAAAGAGACAGATCCACAGCCATAGTCATAGACATTAACTAATTTCTCTCAATAGCTTTTAGGACAGCAGACACAAACATCAGGAAATACATAGAATATCTGAACAACAAAATTAACAAATGTGACCTATCTGAAACTCAACAATTTTGGAATGCACATTTTGTGGGTGCACATGGATCATTCATGGAGGTACATCACAGGCAAGTACACCATGCAAGTCTCAATTTCTTAAGACTGAAATTGTTGAGAGTATGCTTTCTGACCCAGTGAAATTAGACTAGAAATCAATTAAAAATTATAACAAGAAAATCATCAACAGTTTGGAAATTAAATACTTTATAATTGATTTAATTATAATATCATTCACATTTCACTAAGCTTTCTTTAGTGGGTAAAGAGGAATGGAGTTACAGAGAGTGATTCAGAAGTTACTAATAATTTTAACTATTCCTTAGTTACAAATCCAGACATCTCCATGGGAATATTGGCTCAATATATTTATTGAGAATCTTCCATGTGTCAGGCACCATTTGAGCTGTTGAAAAGACAAAGTCACTATAATCATTGAGTTTATGCCCAAATACACAAATAAGATAATTTCAGTGCTGTAGGGAAAAACAAAACAAAACAAATAAAAACAACAAGAACAAAAAAACTGGGTATTAGAAAAGAGTAACTGTGGAAGGGAAAAGATGTTACCTCAGATAGATCTGTCAGGGAAAGCCTTTCTCAGGTGATGAGTGCTTGTTGTTAAGTAGATCCCTGCCATATTATCTAGTAAATAACATTCTACTTGGAGGAATCGAGAACATTCACACCCTAGACATGTCTAGGGCGGGTGTGACCAAAACAGTGAATAAGGTACAGAAGGTAAGAGAGAACAAGACAGAGCAAGGTCAAACATGGCCTTGTAGGTCACGATACGTATTTGGATTTATTGTAAACATTGGGAAGCCACTGGAGAGATTAAAGCAGGAAAAATATTTACATTTTAAAATGATCACTCAGATGATTGGAGGTTTCTGTAATAAAACATGACAGCCAGTTAGGAACCTATTGCTATATTCCATGGAGAGATAATAGAAGTCATGTGATATGGTTGGACTTGTGTATATTGGGCCCATGTTCAGTATGTCAACACACGTGGTATGAAGAAAAACCACTGACAACATTTTGTCTGTGAGAAATCCAACATTCTCTGTGGTTATAAGAACTAAACTTTCCATGTGCTGCTGTTTGAGAGTTTTATCAATCCAGCCTACAAAATATGTTTAATGTTAACAAGTTAAGTACATATATAACATAAAAGTTTTGAAGTATTATTTCTACATAATTTTTAGGACAGATATAAATATACAGGGAGTGTGGGATTGACATGTACACACTGCTATATTTAAACTGGACAACCAACAAGGACCTACTGTATGGGAACTCTGCTCAATCTTATGTAACAACCTAAGTGGGAAAAGATTTTGAAAAAGAATAGATACATGTATATGTATACTTTCTTGCACACTTGAAACTATCACAACATTCTATACTTCAGTATAAAATAAAAAGTTAAAAATAAATAAATATAGAAAACAAAAACAAAAAAAAACACAAAATAAAACCCAAATACATAGCCATTTCAGAAGAAGAGATAAACAACATAATCAAGTAACCAAAGGCAGGAAAGACATTTTTAAATAGGAGCTATAACTACATGTTATTGGCAATTATCAGCTACAGCAGGTGAATCCAGAGCACAGAATTTCAAGAAAAGTTTGTTTCTTAAATACTTTTTAGGAGAATTAATTCAGAGGGTCCAAGCAGCAGAGTTTTGAGTATAGCAAAAGAAAAAGTGTGTGTTATGCAGCATAGTATAAGCTAATATTCATAACAAAGGATCAGTATTGAAATGTTCAAATTAAAAAGTTGTTTTTCTCACAAAAGAATGGGGAAAGAAAAAGAAGGAAGGGAAAATAAAAGTTACCTTTAAAAGGTAGAATCAATAGCTACTAGTTTAGAGTTCTTGTAAGACAGATATTTTAAGAGTTGCTAACACAGAAACTAACAAATTCAAAATGAATGAAAAATTTGATTGTGCTTATTTAATAACTTTAAATCAAATTCTTAATTATTTTGAAAGTATAGAAGTTTTTCCCCAATTTGGACAAGGGCCATGTGTTCATTTCTAAGTGACAAGACCTTTCTGCAGGTAAGAAACTGCCTACAGTGATTATGTACCTAGTGAATATGTGTCTAGAATTGCCTTGGTATGTTAAACATCATCTGAAACAGAAAATTATGTTTTCTAAATTTAACAATGTCTATATTTTAGAAGAAATTGACAATAAAAGAATAAAATAAATGATAGGTGATCATTTATTTGGATTTCTAAACGTTATAGACATCCAAGCAACTAAATACTGTTGACAAATTTTTAAGTTATTTTGCTAAATAAAAAAAAAGGATTTTAGTAAAAATTAAAGAATGAATTGCCATATTTATTTAATGCCGTATTTAATGACAAAATATGGGATGCTGGTAAATTTAAAAACTCAGGATAATCTTGTATTATTAGAGAGTTGAGATGTGAAACTTTTAATAATCTTTAACATTCTGAAGTAGAATATTTACACTTTAAATTTGGTTATATACTTCCCTAGTTACAGATATATGATGTTGCAAACTTTAACAATGTAGTCAAATTCCTGTTTATCTTATTACCCATATAATTTTTTTTTTAAATTCATGGTCACAATTATTTTGAAAATTTTTCAAAGTACATTTTTTTATTTAAAACTTTTTCTTTGTTAGTTAGGTTTGTGTTCGTTTCTGGTCATCAAAAAATCTTTATAATAACAGTATTTAAATATTCTTACAACTTAACTATCCTCAAGAATTATTAATTCATTAACTATACTTCAATAAAATTTAAAAAAATACATTACAGAAGAATGTTCCATATTACATTCACTCTATATAAAATTAATTCAAATTTTCTTTTTATTAAATAAGTTTTTATTGACTGATATTTTAGCTTTTACATAATTACGGTTCTATACTTAAATTAAATCAAAACTGAAAATGAACAAAGAAAATTAGACAGACTTTTTCCCTAAAACCAAAACCAAATAAATTTCAAGTCGATTTCTTCATTCTTTTAAAATGTATTTACCATTGCAAATGGGGAAATCAAAATCTCTTCTTTAAGAAATATTTCCCACAAAAAAACAAAGCAGGCAGCAAGTGCATAATTACGTACTTTAGAGTGAAACCTAGGCAAACCTATAGACAAAGAAATATGTTAGGATACACTAAATTGTTTTCAAGAGTAAACATTATCAGTTTAACTACCACATGAAAAATAAACAAATTGTTCTTCATTATTTGAGTCCTCTGATCTTTCAAGCACATGTTATTTTTTCAAAGGTCAGAATGGGAGAAATTATCTTTTCAAATTGATATAGTACTGCATGTTGCCTGAATTAGAAAGGCATCCAGCAGAGTGGGGTGGAAATACTATACCTCAATTCCTACCTGGGTAAAGAAGGGTTCATAAATCTCAACTCCTTTATCAGATCCTTGTAGTAACACCTCCTGGCCACGTCTCCAGCTATACCGAACAGGTGGATTGGAATTGGCAACACACCGGAGGAACACTGTTCTCTCATAGTAAAACTGTTCTTTAGCTTCACCTATACTTTGATGAACAGTTACTACTGGATCATCCAAATCTATAAGACATAAAAACAGTGTTATGAGTTACATGGGTTTTAAAGTACTATACGTATAAAACCTAACCAAAGATGAATTTTCCTAATTGAATGTATTATTATTATTATTATTATTATTATTTGCGGTACGCGGGCCTCTCACTGTTGTGGCCTCTCCTATTGTGGAGCACAGGTTCCGGACGCGCAGGCTCAGCGGCCACGGCTCACGGGCCCAGCCGCTCCGCGGCATGTGGGATCTTCCCGGATGGGAGCACGAACCCGTGTCTCCTGCATCGGCAGGCGGACTCTCAACCACTGCACCACCAGGGAAGCCCCTGAATGTATTATTTTTAACTAGACTCTTTTTCATTGAGTTTCCTGAACTCATTTGCAGAGAAATTTCCAGTGATAGAAGGTAAAGCCAAATAATAGTTACTTCTTAAGATCTCTATTTGCTGAAATAGTACAAATGACTACATATTTCCAACACATTGTCAACAGCCACATAAAACAGAGCTCCATGAGAGAGATCAGAAAACTTAAGAGGTTAGCCAAAACGAAGAACCACAGTCATAGAGAAAAATATCAAGTAGCTCAACTAGCTCTTAACTTTAACACACTTCTTTTTCAAATTATTTATAACGTATTTTTAAAATAACTTATGTTTATAAATTATTATAATCTTTGTAGTAAGAAAATATGATCTTGTACTGGGTTAAATTTTTCCTTCATCTCATACTTTATATCCCAGATCATATTTGCTAGTTAAAAATGTGCTAACAGAAGGTACTATTAAAAGACATTAATATTTCTATTATTGAATATTGGAACTAAATGTTTGCCATTTTACATACATTCTAAAGAAGGGATATTTACTACAGGGTTTAACAAACATTTACTGGAAAGAAACAATTCATGAATATCTTGGGCTTTGTGGCTCACACAGTCTTTTTCTCAGCTACTCAACTCTACCACTGTAGTGTGAAAGCATCCGAAGACAATAGGTAAATGAATGAAAGATGAGGGTTGCTGAGTTCCCATTAAACTTTATTTACAAATGCAGGTGCCCCAGCCAGATTTGGCTCATGGGTCACAGTCTGCCATAGATTGCCAACCCCCTATAGACCATATCCCAGGTTCTTCTCTTAAGAGAAAAAGAAATTAAGGAGCGTATTTGCTTTAAAACAACTGTTTTGTGTATTTGAAACTTTCTAAGAGAGTAAATCTTAAAAGTTCTTATTACAAGAAAAACAAATTTGTAACTTTGTATGGTGACCAATGGCAACTAGAGTTATTATGGCGATCATTTTGCAATGTATACAAATATTGAATCATTATGCTGTATACCTAAAACTAATATAATGTTATATGTCAATTATACCTCAATAAAAAAATAAATACAAATAAATATTTTATAAAGATGTGCTAAAATAATAAAAAGGCAACTAAATTAGTGAAGTAATAGCTTCCCTAAGGAATCAAAGTAAAGAACAGAATCCCAAATTTCCCCAGTTTTAAAAAAGCTTTTTTCCAATGTGAATTGCTTGACAGTCCTACTTAGATGTCTAGCTTTGCAACATTCTGAGTTTTCTTTTTTCTCCCCAAAATTAGAATCTTTTCACAGCTATCTCAATGGCCTCTAATTTTAGTAGTGACAATTTACAGAACAACTGCTGCTTTTTCAGTAAAGTTGTAAGAACTTTCAGTTTAAATTCATTCTATTAGCTGTGCAGGGATATATGCCTGGTTTTAATAAATTGGAGTACTTAGGGATACCAGCATTATCACCATGAAATGTTTAAAGGTCTTTAAAATCCATCAAATAGTCTCTTATTTGATGATTAGGCTTTTACATATAAATCAAATCCTACAAGAGATTGATTAGCTGAACTCCATCTTAGTGGCTTGAAAAAAAGGTACTGTGAGTCAGTTGTAAACAACTTATTTTCTCTTGTTCAAAACATAATTTCTTTTAGTCACAGTTTCCTTTTTAGAAATATGAGCTGTGTTATATTGTAGAAACAAAATTCTCAAGCCAGAAACTTTCAGAAGAAAACAGATTTAGATGGGAAACATTGTAACAATGGTGACACTCTTTGGGTTTCAAATAGTTATTAATATGGTATTTTTCAAACCCATTTGTTGATGTATCCCCCCTAGCTCTTTTCATGTTAGGTGGTGGTGTTGATAGGCACAGTCAGGAATAGACCAAACCCAAACAATCCTTTAAACAAGCTCTTCCCTGACTTAAATGAGTTTCCGGTCATTGGCCTTCTGAGGATCTAATCCTGTGACAATGGCCTACTGAACACTGTATTGGCAGAATTATCTGTTAGACTCACCCATGTTTTGGAATTTCCATTTCATAAAACTCCCAAATGATTTTTTTCACACTTAAAAACAAATATGCCATTAGTGGTTACCTTTCTGTACAGTATAAAATATTTCTGTCTGTTATTTTTATTACTATTTTAAAAGATTAAAAACACATTTAAAAGTGAAATAAACAAACAAACAAACAAAAACCAAACAAGCCAAAAATAAGATTTCTTTTAGACAAGTCAAATAATGGCATGGCTAAAAAATATATTTTAAGTGAGATTATATGTTTTTGTGTGTGTGTACACATACATATATACAGACATGATATACAGTTTAAGTGATATATAGAAATAAATCATTTAAAAGATATGTTTAATATATACTCTCTATATTACTGAATATATGCCTTAGGTCAGGTTTCTTGGAAAAGAGGCTCTAAGACAGATGTGTGCAGGAAGTGTATTGGAAAGTACCTTCAAGACTCGTGGGGGAGTGAAGGAAATAGATTTGTTAAGGAGGACAGCTGAACTACAGCACAGTTGCAACTGAGGTCTCTAACTCTAGAGAAGTTTTGGAGTCCTGAGGTTCCCTCAGAGCTGTACTGCCTTAAGACAAGGAAGCTAAGCCTTTATACTACAACCCTCTCTCCCATCAACCAGTCCTGGCAAGTGTGCTGCTCCCCACCAGGGGCCTTGACCTTGGGAGGGGCAGCTCTCTTTGGCTTATGGCAATTTCTAGAGAAGGAATTAGCTGATAGCCATCAGCTGCTAAAAGTTTCAGTGGCTGGAGGAATAAGTGCTTCAGCCCTGAGGAAGGGATCTGGGGGTGTATTACAGCATCCACTCAGATCCACCTGTGAGGTATGAAAATTCACTCTGTCTCAGAAAAGCTATTCCAGGATTTTGGGTAGTCACCTTTCCTAGGAAATCTTTCAAAAGAAACTGGTGGGATGATAGTTATCATCTCCTTCTACTATTACCATTCTAGATTGCTCTCATCCTGGGCTAGTACATCTTTTGGTATAAGTAGCTTACCTAGTTAGGCTACCAGATCTTTGTCACTGAGGATTTTGATCCCCTGGTAACCGTGCTCTTCTCAAGCTATTACTGATGCATTTGTCTGTTTACCATCAAAGCTGGACAACAGAATAGCAAGAAATGACTCAGTGGATCAACTGCGTATGGAATATATTCTTGCTGCCTCACTGTGTAACGACAATCTTACCTTCAAGCTGACTATATGGGCCAGTTACTCCTGCCAGGATGGTGACTCCTCTTTTCTGCTATTTTCTGACACAGGAAGCCTAAGGTAACAGAGTAGCAACCATGTCTTGAAGATTAATGGGACTCTTGCTGTGTCACTTAATCAAAGCTTTTCCCTTTCTGAGAACTAGAACTTCTAAACTGGCAGAGAGACCAGAGTTGTGGGGAGGGAAACATAGATTCCCCAAGTGGATCACTGAATGTGATGGTAGTAAGTAGGGTCTCTACTTGATTCCTCCTGAACCTATATATTCTCCAAAAACAAAGAAACAAAAAAAAAAGAATAAATAAAGCAAAAGGAAAAGAAAGAAGGAAAGAAAAGAACAAAAGCATCATATAATAATGGTCATTGATTTAGGATGTATCCTGCATCACAGAAGATGGCACTCCCTCCTTACTGGATATTATCTCTCCAAGACTCAGCTGCCTCCTCCAAAGGTCATTCTATCACTTTAGTAAGTTAATTTTTTTAGGTGGTATAGAATATGATATGACTAGAGATTACCATGGCAATGCTCCCACTGCTATATCTTCACTGCTATAAAATGTGCTTCTGGTCCCATGAGTGATTAGGTAGGATCATGTATTAAGAATAAAACATTCTAAAAGCCTTTGGATAGGGCTGATGCTAGCCAAGGTCAGCAGAAAAGCCCATATTCAGAATACATGTCAAATTTAATCAAAACGATGCACTGTCACTTTCAGGGTAAAAAAGTTGTAATATGATTAACTTGCTACCAAGGGACTGGTTGGTATTCTTGAAGGATAATGCTTTATAAAGAGGCAACTGTTGGTGTCTGTTGCTGCCAGGTTAGATATTCAGTAGTGGCAGCAGACAGACTAACCTTCATGAATGATAACCCATATTTCAAACTTATGCATAGCCTCTATCCCTGCCATTATAGCTATTCTTTTCACGAGCCTGTTATCCCAGCTATGGGTGGCCAGTGACAGAATTTGGTTGATATCAACTGTCTGCATTACTCGTCTATTTCATGTTTTGTGCTGCTTCTGTGGTAGATACTTATTGGTGCTCATTAACATGCAATACAAATATTATCACACTTCATGCCACGCCCATAGGTCCATCCAAATACTTGAACAGATCTCCCCTTTCCACACAAAGTGGTTGACCAGGTACACCACCAGAGTCAAAGTTCTGTTCACTGGGAAAATTTTCCCCTTATTCCTGTCTATCAAGGACATCACAGAGTGGGGTTCTAGTGAAGCAGCAGTCCAGTTTGGGCTTGCATACATGTACTGGGCTAACTCATTATTACAGAAGCTTAGCCTTTTTTCTCCACCATTAGCTCAAAAGAGACCCTCTATGTGGCCAGGTATGAACTCAGATAGAGACACTGATCAAACACTGATAGATGCCGTAGGGGTCTGGGCACTTGCTTGTACATTTTACTTAGGTGCTTTGGCCCTGGTTATGCCTCATCTTAGATGTACCACTTCCATCTTATGATGGACTACTGGTAGGTCTGCCCTATTTTATGACAGAGTGTTGGCAGATATGACAAAACCCAATGCATGATTGGCACTTCAGGCCACGTGGTCTGAAAATTACCAGGTTCAACAATTTAACAAGGAGTCCTGACTTTTTATTATATGACCATATTCAGCCTCCTGATCATCTGATTTCTTTTTTTAATTAATTAATTTTTACTGTAGTTGCTTTACAGTGTTGTGTTAGTTTCTACTGTACAGCAAAGTGAATCAGCTGTACGTATACATATAACCCCTCTGTTTTTGGATTTCCTTCCCATTTAGGTCACCACAGATCATTGAGTAGAGTTCCCTAAGCTATACAGTAGGTTCTCATTAGTTATCTATTTTATACATAGTATCAATAGTGTATATATGTCATCCCAATCTCCCAGTTCATCCTACCCGACTCCCTTTCACCCCTTGGTGTCCATACGTTTGTTCTCTATGTCTGTGTCTCTATTTCTGCTTTGCAAATAAGATCATCTATGCCATGATTTCTTTAATTGTGTATATGGGGCAATACGCTTGTTGACTATCCTCTTATTTTGCCTCAAGGGATGCTGTGTTCTATTAACCATCTCCATAGCTCTCTGTGAGTCTAGAGCACTGGATGCATTTGAACTAGCTGCTCATTAAGACAGCCGTGTCCATCTTGCTTGTGACAACTACATACTGCCACCTAGCCTCTATTAGAGATCCTACCATCCCATCGTTATCAGGAAGACCAATTCTGTAATAGCATCTCCTGCTATGAACATCTGCCTACAGAGAACAGTCACCTCTGAGAATCAACGATGCCTGTATCTCAGTGGTCAGCACATTCCTATTGCTTTAATAAATGTGGTATCTTCTAAGCCTTTACACAGAATATACTGAGTTGATGACTTTTGTGGCTCTAACTGGTAAATTCACTCTAGCATGCTTACATATCTGAGCCTTTTGATCCCTTTTTCTACTATCTGCACAGAAGTTGTGGCATGTATACTTCTTTTTATGGGGACCACTGCTTTCCTCAAGCTTCTAAGAACCATCCTAACAGCAGCAACTATGTCCTGCTATCCTGGCCAGGGTCTGGATCGTACATCATGGGAGAATGCTCCCATATCAATAAACTTATTCTTTTTTTTTTTTTTTTTGCGGTACGCGGGCATCTCACTGCCGCAGCCTCTCCTGTTGGGGAGCACAGGCTCCCGACGCGCAGGCTCAGCGGCCATGGCTCACGGGCCCAACCGCTCCGCGGCATGTGGGATCTTTCCGGACCGGGGACTCTCAACCACTGTGCCACCAGGTAAGCCCCTAAACTTTTTTTTTTTTTTGCCCCTAAACTCTTATTCTTTATCTCCATTTGATCTTATTCTCCATCTCCAATGTTATTCAACCTTATTGTCAATCCCACTTGGCCCAGCAGCCTCAGGATCCTACTCCCTACATACTCTCCTGACTCCTACCCATAAATATTGGCTAGGATATGCAGCTCATTTGAAGCATAGCATAGGTTATTTCCTTCCTTAGAGACAAAGCATTTCTACGGTCAAATCATGTCATCTGTTGACCCTATATACTAATCTGGTGGCAAGAAATGGAGGTGAGGGTATATCCTAAGAGGGGTATGTACTACCACAAAAGGAAGAAGATTCTGTATCATATTTAAGCAAGATAGAAGTGATAGCCCCTAATTGGAAGAAATGGTCCACTTCTGTAGGCCCAGCAGGTTTAGGAATATCTAGGTTTTCAAGGTTTTTAAGATCATAAACCCAGATATACCCCACCTCCCCAAGTCAGGGTTCTACTTATTCCTAGCTGGGGTTCAGCTTTGGCTGATACACTGGGACTGAGGATTCAAGACTCTCCGGAACTCTGCTATAATTTTAAATAAATTCTAAGCCTTATTATCAGCTTTTATAACCTCTGGCTAAAGAAGATAAGACTTTCTTTATATTCTGCTACAGAGGCTTTCTTATCCTCACACATCACCTTAAACTCATGATTAATCACACAGTCTTTTATTCTTTCGCTACATTATATAAATAGCACTCAGCAGAAACTGATTTCATTGTTCTTATAATTATTACTTTCCATTGAATTCCTCAAAAGCCTGAGATATTAAATTCACAGAGTGTTACCTTCCATTGGTACCTATCCTTGTCCACCATCTGTGAAGGTTTTAACAATTTTACCACTATAGCATTCAAGGGCTATCCACAGTCCACCTACCACCAGCAATGGGGTCCTCATTGCCAGCCAGTTAGTGCACTGATGGGTGATCAAACGTTCTATTTTAGACTCTACTTTCTCAGACCATCTAGAATGTCTCCTTGAAAATATGATTCTCTGATGAAGAGATGCATTCAGGAAATTTACTGGGGAGTGTTCGCAGGATCAATTCTTGTGATGGTGTGCAGACAAAAAAAAAAAAAAAAGAAAAAAGGAGGCAGGATTAGGTAGTGAGGGGAATTAAACTGTAATGCATCACTACAAAGTCTCCATGTGATCCAGAAGGAGCTATAGAGTGGAGATCGTCTTTCAGAGTTGTCCAACGAAAGACAATGATCAGTCACTAGATTAGGCCTGGTGAGGAGGAGGCTTAAACTTGGGTTAGGCAGCTCCTTCCAGCTGAAGGTAATTTCATGAGACAGATTCACTTGAGAGTCAATATCTTCCAAAACTCCCAGGATATAGACAGAATACTTGCTATGCTGTTACATCTGAGGGCTTTGAAGTTCATTTTTAATTTTCTTCAGTCTTTATTTACAGTTCAGGGACCAAAAAGTAACTTCCTATATTTATTCAATCATCAATTTTCACACTAAGTGGCTTAGATACTATTACAAAACAACACTGGGATATTTTATGTTATTGCCGACATTTTATCTGCATTTATTTCTTCTTTTAAAATAAATTTCTTTCAGTTTTATAGGCTAAGTATGTAAAATTCAAACACCTAGAGATGACATTCATTGGTAAAGGCAAAATGTTATTTGAAACAGAGACAGATTTTTATAATTTAATGGAGGCCAAAACTCCTATTTATACGATAATGTAAATCATTGAATATATTATTTGATACCTGAATATCTGCTTTATATATATATATATATATATATATATATATATATATATACACACACACACACATATATATATATTTATTTTTTTTTTTTTTTTGCGGTACGCAGGCCTCTCACTGCTGTGGCCTCTCCCATTGCGGAGCACAGGCTCCGGAAGTGCAGGCTCAGCAGCCATGGCTCACGGGCCCAGCCGCTCTGCAGCATGTGGGATTCTCCTGGACCAGGGCACAAACCCGTGTCCCCTGCATCGGCAGGTGGACTCTCAACCACTGCACCACCAGGGAAGCCCTGCTTTATATTTTTTTAAATAATGAAACTAAGATGATTTTCTATAAAATATACCCCTATGTGGATAAGATCTATACCTTAGTCTTGTTGTATTCCTAGAACCTGACATAAGGGGCAAAAGTAGTCAATAATGATCTAATAAATTAATATAAAGGAAAATTAATCTGTAATTAATATGTTCAATGTCAATTTTCAACAAGGCTATCTATACATACTACAATAATAAGGCTAAGGAAAATTCATTTTTTCCCCATAAATGCAATAGCTACCTACCCCTAACTGAAATAATTTTTTGCAAACTTTTTCTTTGGCTGATTAAATATGCCATAAACTGACAAATTAAAGTCATTTATATATATAAAATGATGTAAGCTACCTTTCTTAACCCTAGACACTTACATGAACTGAACTGGGTAACTGATTAGATATAGGGCTGAGGAAAAGGTGGAAGTTTAGGAAGGACCTGGCTTGGCAGTCAGGTAGACAATGCACTAACTGAAATAGGAAATGTAGAGTGAGACCTATACCTGGCCATGGGAGTGGGTGAAGGAAAATGTGAAAGGGAAAGGAGTTATTTTGTTTGGACTGTGCTCAATGTCAAGCACCTGTTGCTCTCTTAATCACAATATTTATAAGCTGGAGCCAGAATGAGGAGTCTGGGCTACAGATGTGTATCAGGAGACATCAGTATTCTCTGAGGGAATGAAACCACTCAAGAGGTGTGCAGAATGAAAAGAGGAAAGGACCAAGGAGAGAGCCCTGGTCAACATCAAGTGGAGGCAAAAAAGAAGGGAAATACCTGAAAAAGACTGAGGGAAAAGTGATGAGAGAAGTGGAGACAAAACACATTAGTGGGAAACAAAATGAATTTTAAAAGTAATTCCACACCCTTGGAGGGGTTGGAGAGCAGAATAAGTGGTGAAAAGAAATCAAGGTAAAAACAGAACTGGAAAAGGACTTTACATTTGGCAAGAAATATGTTACAGGTGAGCTTCATCAGAGCTGTGCCAGTGGAGTCATGGAACCAGTAGTCATTTCTCTGCACCTTAAGAGGTAAAATATGAAAACACAGAATAATGAATGGATATAATCCTTTCAAGAGACTTGGTTCTGACAAGAAAGAGTTAGGGAAGTAGCTGGAGGACAACATGTGATCATAGGAGTCTTGCTTTGTTTTCACTGTTTTGTTTTCCTCTTGAGAGATACATATTTAAATCCAAACAGGGAAGAGCAAGGAATTTATAAGGTAAAAAATAAAATAAAAGGGAGCTCTAGAAGAATGGCAGATGCTTGAACTAGCTGATTTTTTAAAACATCTTTATGGAAGTACAATTGCTTTACAACGGTGTGTTAGTTTCTGCTTTATAACAAAGTGAATCAGCTATATATACACATATATCCCCACATCTGCTCCCTCCTGCATCTGCCTCCCACCCTCCCCATCCCACCCCTCTAGGTCGTCACAAAGCACCGAGACGATATCCCTGTGCTATGCGGCTGCTTCCCACTAGCTATCTATTTTACATTTGGTAGTGTATATATGTCCATGCTACTCTCTTTGTCCCAGCTTACCCTTCCCCCTCCCCGTGTCCTCAAGTCCATTCTCTACATCTGCGTCTTTATTCCTGTCCTGCCCCTAGGTTCTTCATAACTTTTTTTTTTTAGGTTCCATATACACGTGTTAGCATATGGTATTTGTTTTACTCTTTCTGACTTACTTCACTCTGTATGACAGACTCTAGGTCCATCCACCTAAATACAAATAACTCAACTTTGTTTCTTTTTATGGCTAAGTAATACTCCATTGTATATAAGTTCCACATCTTCTGTAGCCATTCACCTGTTGATGGACACATAGGTTGCTTCCATGTCCTGGCTATTGTGGAGAGAGCTGCAATGTATATTGTGGTAAATGACTTTTTTTGAATTATGGTTTTCTCAGGGTATATGCCCAGTAGTGGGATTACTAGGTTGTATGGTAGTTCTATTTTTAGTTTTTTTAAGGAAGCTCCATTCTATTCTCCATAGTGGCTGTATCAATATACATTCCCACCAACAGTGCAAGAGGGTTCACTTTTCTCCACACCCTCTCTAGCATTTACTGTTTGGAGATTTTTTGATGGTGGCCATTCTGACTGGTGTGAGGTGATACCTCATTATAGTTTTGATTTGCATTTCTCTAATGATTAGTGATGTTGAACATTCTTTCATGTATTTGTTGGCTATCTGTATATCTTCTTTGGAAAAATGTCTGTTTAGGTCTTCTGCCCATTTTTGGATTGGGTCATTTGTTTTTTGATATTGAGCTGCATGAGCTGCTTGTAAATTTTGGAGATTAATCCTTTGTCAGTTGCTTCATTTGCAAATATTTTCTCCCATTTTGAGGGTTGTCTTTTCATCTAGTTTATGGTTTCCTTTGCTGTACAAAAGCTTTTAAGTTTCATTAGGTCCCATTTGTTTATTTTTATTTCCATTTCTCTAGGAGGTGGGTCAAAAAGGATCTTGCTGTGATTTATGTCATAGAGTGTTCTGCCTATGTTTTCCTCTAAGAGTTTTAGAGTGTCTAGCCTTACATTTAGGTCTTTAATCCATTTTGAGTATATTTTTGTGTATGGTGTAAGGGAGTGTGCTAATTTCATTCTTTTACATGTAGCTGTGCAGTTTTCCCAGCACCACTTATTGAAGAGGCTGCCTTTTCTTCATTGTATATTCTTGCATCCTTTATCAAAGAAAAGGTGACTATATTTGTGTAGGTTTATCTCTGGGAATTCTATCCTGTTCCATTGATCTATATTTCTGTTTTTGTGCCAGTACCATACTGTCTTCATTACTGTAGCTTTGTAGCATAGTCTGAAGTCAGGGAGCATAATTCCTCCAGCTCTGCTTTCCTTTCTCAAGATTGCTTTGGTTATTCGGGGTCTTTTGAGTTTCCATACAAATTGTGAAATTTTTTGTTCTAGTTCTGTGAAAAATGCCAGAATCTGTAGATTGCTTTGGATAGTACAGTCATTTTCACAATGTTGATTCTTCCAATCCAAGAACATGGTATATCTCTCCATCTGTTGGTATCATCTTTAATTTCTTTCATCAGTGTCTTATAATTTTCTGTATACAGGTCTTTTGTCTCCTTAGGTAGGTTTATTCCTAGGTATTTTATTCTTTTTATTGCAATGGTAAATGGGAGAGTTTCCTTAATTTCTCTTTCAGATTCTTCATCATTAGTGTATAGGAATGCAAGAGACTTCTGTGCATTAATTTTGTATCCTGCTACTTTAACAAATTCATTGATTAGCTCTAGTACTTTTCTGGTAGCGTCTTTAGGATTCTCTCTATATAGTATCATGTCATCTGCAAACAGTGACAGCTTTACTTCTTCTTTTCTGATTTGGATTCCTTTTATTTCTTTTTCTTCTCTGATTGCTGTGGCTAAAACTTCCATAACAATGTTGAACAACAGTGGGGAGAGTAGGAAACCTTCTCTTGTTCCTTATTGTAGTGGAAATGGTTTCAGTTTTTCACCATTGAGGACAATGTTGGCTGTGGGTTTATCATATACGGCCTTTATTATGTTGAGGTAAGTTCTCTCTATGCCTACTTTCTGGAGGATTTTTATCATAAAGCAGTGTAGGATTTTGTCAAAACCATTTTCTGCATCTATTGAGATGATCATATCGTTTTTAACCTTCAGTTTTTTAATATGGTGTACCACATAGATTGATTTTCCTATATTGAAGAATCCTTGCATTCCTGGGATAAACCCCACTTGATCATGGTGTATGATACTTTTAATGTGCTGTTGGATTCTGCTTGCTAGTATTTTGTTGAGGATTTTTGCATCTAAGTTCATCAGTGATACTGGCCTGTAGTTTTCTTTCTTTGTGACATCTTTGTCTGGTTTTGGTATCAGGGTGATGGTGGCCTCGTAGAATGAGTTTGGGAGTGTTCCAGTCTCTGCTATATTACGGAAGAGTTTGAGAAGGACAGTTGTTAGCTCTTCTCTAAATGTTTGATAGAATTCGCCTGTAAATCCATCTGCTCCTGGGCTTTTGTTTGTTGGAAGATTTTTTTTTTTTTTTTTTTGTGGTATGCGGGCCTCTCACTGTTGTGGCCTCTCCCGTTGCAGAGCACAGGCTCCGGACATGCAGGCTCAGCGGCCATGGCTCACAGGCCCAGCTGCTCCGCAGCATGTGGGATATTCCCGTACCGGGACACGAAACCATGTTCCCTGAATCGGCAGGCGGACTCTCAACCACTGTGCCACCAGGGAAGCCCTGTTTGTTGGAAGATTTTTAATCACAGTCTCATTTTCAGTGCTTGTGATCGGTCTGTTTATATTTTCTATTTCTTCCTTCTTCAGTCTCGGAAGGTTGTGGTTTTCTAAGAATGTGTCAATTTCTTCCAGGTTGTCCATTTTAATGGCATATAGTTACTTGTAATCTCTCATAATCCTTTGTATTTCTGCAGTGTCAGTTTTTACTTCTCCTTTTTCATTTCTAATTCTATTGATTCTTCTCCTTTTCTTGATGAATCTGGCTAATGGTTTATCAATTTTATTTATCTTCTCAAGGAATCAGCTTTTGTTTTATTGATCTTTGCTACTATTTCATTTCTTTTTCATTTATTTCTGATCTGATCTTCATGAATTCTTTCCTTCTGCTAACTCTAGGATTTTTTAATTCTTCGTTGTCTAGATGCCTTAGGTGTCAGGTTAGGTTGTTTGAGAGGTTTCTTCTTTCTTGAGGTAGGATTGTATTGCTATAAACTTCCCTCTCAGAACTGCTTTTGCTGCATCCCATTGGTTTTGGGTCATCCTGTTTTCATTGTCATTTGTTTCTAGGCACTTTTTGATTTCCTCTTTGATTTCTTCAGTGATCTCTTGGTTATTAAGTAGTGTATTGTTTAGTCTCTATGTATTTGTATTTTTTACAGATTTTTTTATTGTAATTGGTATCTAGTCTCATAGTGTTGTGGTCGGAAAAGATACTTGATATGATTTCAGTTTTCTTAAGTTTACCAGGGCTTGATTTGTGACCCAAGATATGATCTATCCTGGAGAATGTTCCATGAGCACTTGAGAAGAAAGTGTATTCTGGATTTCTGGGGTTTTTTTGCGGTATGCGGGCCTCTCACTGCTGTGGCCTCTCCTGTTGCGGAGCACAGGCTCCAGACGCGCAGGCTCAGTGGCCATGGCCCACAGGCGCAGCCGCTCCGTGGCATGTGGGATCCTCCCGGACCAAGGCACAAACCCGTGTCCCCTGCATCGGCAGGCGGGCCCTCAACCACTGCGCCACCAGGGAAGCCCTATTCTGTTGTTTTTGGATGGAATGTCCTATAAATATCGATTAAGTGCATCTTGTTTAATGTATCATTTAAAGCTTCTGTTTCCTTATTTATCTTTATTTTGGATGATCTGTGCATTAGTGAAAGTGGGGGTGTTAAAGTCCCCGACTATGATTGTATTACTGTCAATTTCCCCTTTTATGGCTGTTAGCATTTGCCTTATATATTGGGGTGCTCCTATGTTGGGTGCATAAATATTTACAATTGTTATATCTTCTTCTTGCATTGATCCCTTGATCATTACGTAGTGTCCTTCTTTGTCTCTTCTAATAGTCTTTATTTTAAAGTCTATTTTGTCTGATATGAGAATTGTTACTCCAGCTTTCTTTTCATTTCGATTTGCATGGAATATCTTTTTCCATCCCCTCACTTTCAGTCTGTATGTGTCCCCAGGTCTGAAGTGGGTCTCCTGTATACAGCATATATATGGATCTTGTTTTTTGTACCCATACATCCAGTCTATGTCTTTGGTTGGAGCATTTAATCCATTTACATTTAAGGTAGTTATTGATATGTATGTTCTTATTACCATTTTTAAAATTGTGTTGGGTTTCTTATTTTAGGTCTTTTCCTTCTCTTGTGTTTCCTGCCTAGAGAAGTTCCTTTAGTATTTGTTGTAAAGCTGGTTTGGTGGTGCTGAATTCTCTTAGATTTTGCTTGTCTGTAAAGGTTTTAACTTCTCCGTCGAATCTGAATGAGATCCTTGCTGGGTAGAGCAATCTTGGTTGTAGGTTTTCCTTTTCATCACTTTAAATATGTCTTGCCACTCTGTTCTGCCTTGCAAAATTTCAGCTGTTAACCTTATGGGAATTCCCTCATATGTTTTTTGTTGTTTTTCCCTTGCTGCTTTTAATATTTTTCTTTGTATTTTATTTTTGATAGTTTGATTAATATGTGTCTTGGAGTGTTTCTACTTGGATTTATTCTGTATGGGATTCTCTGCACTTCCTGGATTTAACTATTTCCTTTCCCATATTAGGGACGTTTTCAACTATAATCTCTTCAAATGTTTTCTCAGTCCCTTTCTTTTTCTCTTCTTCTTCTAGGAGCCCTATAACTCGAATGTTGGTGCGTTTAATGTTTTCCAAGATCTCTGAGACTGTCCTCAATTCTTTTCATTCTTTTTTCTTTATTCAGCTCTGTGGTAGTTATTTCCACTATTTTATCTTCCAGGTCACTTATCTGTACTTCTGTCCCTGTTATTTTGATATTGATTCCTTCTAGAGAATGTATAATTTCATTTATTTTGTTGTTTATCAGTTTTTTTGCTCTTTAGTTCTTCTAGGTGCTTGTTAAACGTTTCTTATATTTTCTCCATTCTATTTCCAAGATTTTGGATCCTCTTTACTATCATTACTGTGAATTCATTTTTCAGGTAGAGTGTCTATTTCCTCTTCATTTGTTTGGTCTGGTTGGTTTTTACCTTGCTCCTTCATCTGCTGTGTGTTCCTCTGACTTCTCATTTTGCTTAACTTACTGTGTTTGGGTCTCCTTTTTGCAGCCTGCAGGTTCATAGTTGCCATTGTTTCTAGTGTCTACCCCAGTGGCTAAGGTTGGTTCAGTGGGTTGTTTAGGCTTCCTGGTGGAGGGGATTGGTGCCTGTGATCTGGTGGATGAGGCTGGATCTTCTCTTTCTGGTGGGCAGGACCACCTCCGGTGGTGTGTTTTGGGGTGTCTGTGACCTTATTATGATTTTAAGTAGGGTCTCTGCTAATTGGTGGGTTTGTGTTCCTGTCTTGCCAGTTGTTTGGTCTAGGGTGTCCAGCACTGTAGCTTGCTGGTCATTGAGTGGAGCTGCTTCTTAGCATTGAGATGGAGATCTCTGGGAGAGCTTTCACTGTTTGATATTACGTGGGGCTGGGAGGTCTCTGTTGGACCAATGTCCTGAACTCAGCTCTCCCACCTCAGAGGCACAGGCCTGATACCTGGCTGCATTACCAAGACTCTTTTGGGAAGTCTGAGGTCTTCTGCCAGTGTTTCAGTAGATGTTCTGTAGGAGTTGTTCCACATGTAGATGTATTTCTGATGTATCTGTGGGGAGGAAGGCAATCTCCACATTTCACTCCTCAGCCATCTTGAAGCTCCTCCTGAACTAGCTATTTTAATAAATAATCATTTTAATGGTATAATTATGATATGAACTTTTACAACTCAACATTATTTAAGATTTCCTTATCAGTAGTACGGCCCTATTTTAGGGGTTTTCTTCCAAGCTTCCAGTCTTTTAGGCTAGAAAACTTGGAATTATTTTAATCCTTCCCTATCTTTTTATCTAGGCAAGATAGTTCACCATAAAAAAAAATCCAAAATCAGTTCTTGTACATTAGATACCTGTTTGAGTAAAGGTTCACTGAGTCATGGAAGCATTTGTTTAGTCTACTGTGCATTTAAACTGGGATACTCTAGTGACATGATGAGCTAACTCATCTCCCAGCATGCACTGGCACAATTAATCTATGTGCTTATGGCTAATCAGTTTTTAACTTCAGCTGAAGTCATGGGTGTAGTTACAAGTTAACAAATCAATTAATCTCAAAAATAACCACAGCAGTGGCATGTTTTCCACAGGTGATTATTCCACCATTTGGTCCAATCTTTCTTTCTTTAATCTTTGAATTAAACCAAATGAATCTAAAAATCCAGATGGCAAAGACACACTAAATACTGTATTGGATGTAGTCTTTCCCTCTGGGAAGTTCCAGAAATCTTAAAAATCCTATGCAAAAGAAATCCAAATGTGTTTTCTTAAGGAAAATTACCACTCAACATACTTGGAGGCACTAAATTAGTAAAGTATACTACTTTTTCATTTTATGGGTAAAAATTTATGTTACTATTATAACTGTGGGATGAATGTACATAACAGTAGATAATGCTGAGTAACTAACTTGAATAAAATTAAGTTGCCTTGAAGTTATATAAGGGAAACTAATTAAATCATTGTTAGATATATCAATAACCAAGAATAAGGTACTTTATTGTAAACAAAGCTTCTGTGTCAATGATTTGTAGTACTTTCTGCAGATACCAATACAAAAGCACTGTGCTTTTAGATAAATCAATGAGAAATTTTGTGCAAGTTTGAAAACAAGAAATGTTTCATATATTTTCTGGCATAGTGATTTTTAAACAATGGCTAATTTTATTTGGTAACCCATAAAAGAAAACAGACACAATGAGTACTTACAGCCAAATTCTTAACATGGGACATTTATAAGAGTGAAGCTATCTGTAAGATTTAGACTCATTCTTATTTGGAATTTTGTCCTTACTCATGTACTTACACTGGGTAGAATACACTGCATCTTTGATAATTAAAAAAATGTAACCCCATGTTTTAAATGGAGTCAAATTAAACTTAAAAGCTTTTGAACAGCAAAGGAAGCTATTGACAAGACAAAAAGATAACCTGCTGAATGGGAGAAAATATGTGCAAATGCTATGTCCAATATGGGGTTAATATCCAAAATATATTAACAGCTCACATAACAATATTGAAAACCAAACAACCCCATTAAAAAATTGGCAGAAGACCTGAATAGACATTTTTCCAAAGAAGGCATACAGATGGCCAATAGGCACATGAAAAGTTGCTCAACATCGCTAATTATCAGGGGAAATGAAAATCAAAACCACAATGAGATATCACCTCACACGTGTCAGAATGGCCATCATCTAAAAGACCACAAACAAATGTTGATACGGATGTGGAGAAAAGGGAGTCCTTATACACTGTAGGTGAGAATGTAAATTGGTACAGCAACTGTGGAAAACAGTATGGAGGTTCCTCAAAAAACTAAAATAGAGCTAGCATGTTATCCAGCAATTCCACTCCTGGGTTTATATCCAAAGAAAAGGAAAGCATTAATTTGAAAAGATACATACGCCCCACTGTATAGCAGCATTATTTACAATAGCCAAGATATGGAAGCAACTTAAGTGTTCATTAACAGATGAATGTAATGAAGTACATTTATCTTTTTTGTATAGCTTTGGTTGGTAACGTATGGTAAAGTATGCCTCATTTTCTCCTCAATTGCAAATGAAGTCTTCACTCCATCAAGAAATGAATTTTGAATATTATGCAATTTAGAGGTCTAGTTTTATTTTCTTTCTTATGTAGGTACAGTATCAGCAGCACCATTTAATATTTTATTACCTCACAATGAATTGAACATCAGCTTTATCATATATTAAATTCCCATGTGTAATAGGATCTGTGACTTTGTCTGTTCCTGTGCAAAATCATACTAGCATGATACAGTAGTTTTTATCTTCTGAATTCTATTAAGACAACTTTATTCTGTCCCAGCCCCTCACTGCTATTTTATTTCACCTTTCTAGGTTACTCCTAGGCTTCTGTCTGCTAATTAATGTCTATATTATTTTATTTCACTCAAACTTAAAAATTATATAAACACAAAACTCTGGAATGATTTGGGATTTCATTAAATTCATTTAGTAATTTGGAATATTTTATGTCTTATGCTAACTGTACTCATTCAAAAACATGGTATGTCTTCTCAGTAATTCAGAACATGTATTACATTCTTAGATATGAAGTAACACTTTCTTCATTTAGGTTCTATGTCATTTTTGAAAAATTTTTCTAAATATTTCATAATTTTTGAAATAATGAGTGAAATATTTTTATTGCCATTATTCATTACTAAAATAGGACTATTAATTTTTGTATACTTAACTCGTATTCAATTACTTTCATAGTCGTTCAAATATCCAAGAACTTTTTGTTAGTCTTTTGTGTTTTTATACATAAATATGTATTTTATATTGATGTTATACATATATTTAAAATATATTTATATATAAAATTGTTCTTATAATTTATCAGCAAAATTTAATTTTTAAAAAATTTACATCAATTATTTTATTTTCCTTTCTTAGAACATTTGCTAGAAACCTAAGATAATATAAAAACTAATAGTGCAAACAAGCATTCATATCTGGATCCTAATCTTACCTGAAATTATTTTAGTTTTCTCTTTTTGTCATTTAGGATTTCTAAATTGAATATTCTTGATTTAAGTACTTTTTTTCCTACTTCTAATTTATTTAGAGATTTGTTTTAAAATTAGGATGGCTGCAAAATTGTATTAAATGCTTTTTAAACACCTATTGGTGATGGGTGTATACATTTTCATATAGTGAGAAATCTATTATATTCCTTGAGTAGGGTTTTTTGGTAATATTTATTGCACGTTTATTCTATTGGTTAATTAATTTGCTAAATTTTACTTAAATTTTTTGTATTCATTGCCATAAAATTCATGTATAATTCTCCCTTGTGTTCATCATTCTTACATCTGTAGTGAATATCTAATTTAATTTCATAAACATAAAAAAAATCTCTACTTAATAAATATGGCTTTGTGTTCTAAGCATGGTTTTCAACAAGGTGTATTATCTATGCTAACAAAATCATTATTCCTAATATAAGCCTAATGTCTACAGAAAACAAAATTACAATGTATAGCATTATGTAACCTTTTTCTCCTTTATTTAGTTACTTCAAGAATTGAGTTTCAAAATATACATTTCAATAATGAATTAAATTTTTAATTATAATTTAGTGAACTGTGTAGTAAAAGCTTCATAAAAGTACCTTCTATATGACCATACACATTGCATAAATTAACAACAAAATAAAGAGGGCAGATAGCATTCTTGTTCCCAGAGATATATATTTATAAGCAGTATCAATAAAGAAATGTCCCAATTTACCCATTGTAGATAAAGCGGGCAGTGTATCCAAGTGAAAATTGTGTACTTTTTGGTAAAAAAATTATTTTCAAGTAATAATGAACACTGATGAGATATTATGAACTATTCCCTTAAACATGTTTTTTGTTCCTTAACAGCTACCTAGCAAAATAATAGGAAAACATGGAAAAGTACAGGGAAGGATGTTAAAAAAAACAACAACCCATAATCTAGATGAAAATTTAATTTGGGTGTATGTCTCCCAGTCCCAAAACCAGATTGAATATCATTTTAAATATTATATTTCTTGCTTATATCATGTGTATTATGACATCATATATTTTTTATAAACATTCACTGTATCCCTCCTACTCTCATTTTCCAGGCAGTAGTCTATGTACTGAGTTTTCAATAGGAAAGAAAGAGAGAGAGAGAGAGAGAGAGAGAGAGAGAGAGAGAGAAAGAAGGGGGGGGCGGGAGGGAGGGAGGGAAAGAAAGAAAGAAAGAAAGAAAGAAGAAAGGAAGGAAGGAATAGGGAGAGAGAGGGAGGGAGGGAGAGAGGGAGGGAGGAAAGAAGGAAGGAACGAAGGGGGAGAAAGAGAGAGAGAGAGAGAGAGAAAGGAGGAAGGGAGAGAGGGAGGAAAGGAAAGGAAGTCCAAAGCACTAAATAATTACTTAAATAAATAATTTTTAAAACTCACTGAATTATAAATTATGATAAGGGCTAGGAGGAAGGTATAGGATGCTATGAGAACATGTAAAAGGGGAACACATAAGTCTGTAGCATCAGGGGAGGATTTGGTAAGAGCTGGTTGAGGAGAATTTCAGGCAAAGGGTGGATTATTCAGAACCCCTGGAATGGGCAGCTTTGTGAATTCCAGGAACTGAAACAAAAGTGGCATGGCTGAAGCAAAGGCAGAGAAATGGAAGGAAACCTGGGGTGAAGCTTGAGAGGTAGGCAGGGCTCAGTGGAACCAGGTCATATAGCATATTAGGCAGTGGGAAGCTTTTGAAGAGTTTTAAGAAAGGTGTTACAGACGCAAATTTGACTTATAAAATTTGGGAGATGTTTGATGTATTTTATGATACTATGTATAAAATAGGTAACTAATGAGAACCTACCGTATAGCACAGGGAACTCTACTCAATGCTCTGTGGTGACCTAAATGGGAAGGAAATCCTAAAAAGCGGGGGTATATGTATACGTATGGCTGATTCACTTTGCTGTACAGCAGAAACTAACACAACATTGTAAAGCAACTATACTCCAATAAAAATTAAAAAAAAAAAAGTTGCTCGAGCTGCAGTGCCAAGAAGATACTGAAAAGCAAGCGACAACAATGAATATGAGGAGACCAGTTCATATGACTGTTACAAGTATCCAAGGGACTAGAGTGGTGCTAATAGAAATGGAGTAGTTGTTTTCAAATGGCTATATAATAACCCACAGTATTACTGTAAACACAATGAGATTGTAAAATAAGTCACAAATTTTGCAGAAGCAATTACATTGAGTTCATCATGCACAAAGAACATTCTGAAGTTGATTTCATAATATGAATCATCACATCAAGAGACAGTTGTTTTAACTATATGGTCTAATACAGTTTGACTTTATTCTTTGTGGTGATCAGTATGAAAAGAAAGGCTCTACAAATGATAAATATGTAAATCCTGACAGTCAAGAGGGCTGAGATGAGGCTAACTAGAAGAGTACACAATTTGAAGGAGTCAAAGAATGTCTTGGAAATTGGACCTCTTATATTACGGTTCTCATATTTGGGATCTGTAAAGATTTGGGGAAAAAATAGGTAAATGTCTGGCTCTCATCAAGTACGAGGACTAATATTTGAACTCCATCCCTATATTTTGAGTATTACCCACCTCCCACCAAAAAAGATGAAGATGATAAATACTTTCTTTCACAGCCTCCTTTTGTAGCCAGAGTATGGGCACATGACACAAGCTCATCCAACTGGATGCATCCACCATAAACTCTGAATAAGAAGCTATTGACAGAATGGAAGAATCCATTCCAGTGGCATGTGGTGGAGGTAGCAGCAATAATATTGAGTTTTCTGGGAAGCAGGGAGAACTGTGCTAGTGACAGCAGCCAGTGTTTGATACATGCCACAGCAGGGCACTTTGGGAAATTCAGTGTACTGTGCCTGCAGAAGTGGTAGCCCTGACCTCACTGGTTTGTGGAGGGATTGGGTGTGTGCTCCCCCATGTTGTTTAGCCTCATTTATCCCTGATTGTTTTCTAAACTTCATTCTGAAGGGCTACAAAGTTTCAGTCTACAAAGTTTTAAGTTCATTCATTCAGTTAGTTTAAATCTGCCAGATTTGAAGTCTCCTGCTTGTATACAATGGTTTATTGAATTAGCAGTAAATACTAATAAATATTAGTATTAGTGGCAGAAGGAATAAATTAACTTTATTCCTTCTGTCACTTGTCATTGGATAGGCTATTTCTTTTCCTGCTATTGGATAAAATTTGGGGCATATTTCACAGCTTTCCCAGTTCCCTGTCGTCAGTCACAGGCACAGTCCCCTTTTTGTAATTAAAATGTCCAGTTCAATAATTAAAAAAAAAATCTTGTAAACCTTCTAATTTAGACTTTCTCCATTGCCTCCAGATGTATACTAATGTAAGCTTGATATCCTGAAAGTCTGAGGGGAACAAATGGAGGGTGAGGGGGCTTTACTTAGTGTCTTTTTCTCCCTTTGCCTATTTTTGTTCTTTGACTCTTCGTTCCTACTCTCACTAGCCGCAGGGGTGAGCCCCTTTGGGCTGTAGAGATGATGACTTAGGAAGGAGAGGTAGGAACTATGAAGCCCTGACTTTTGTAGATGAAAAAGTCTGCAGATCTTAAGGTGGAACTCTTGAAATCCCTCTCACTTGGCTGGAGGAAGCATTACCACCTTAATCCACCTGGGAGTGTTCAATGAAGCACTCTCAACAAAGAATTCCTTGTCTTCTAGCCCCAGGCCCCAATCTAGATTGCTTATAAAACTGAAGCAGTGTGTCTCCAATGCCAGCATAGATGGTCTAGCAGCTCACTTTGCGAGAGCTATTTGGCAACTTCTAAATTGATCTTAGCCTTCCAGTCTCTGCCAAAACTGATATATAAAGAGACTCAAGGCAAAGTATTCTGCTACTCTTGCAACTATGAGCCCTGACACATAGAGCTTTTTTGCCTTCTGATAAGTCTTTTTCCTAAACCTAATCCCTTATTTATTGATAGGTAAGATAAAGACACACTTTTGTCCTACTTCCTACTTTATTTCATACCTAAGAGTAGCACTGGTGGCTAATTATTAAGACAGTTCAAGTTTTGTAGGTCAATATACACTTTCTGAAGTTTTGATTTCTTCAGTTTTATAAGTAGCCCTGTTTACTACTTTAATCTTTAATTCATCCTTAGAAACTTTTAAAAAAGATATAATAGCTAATACATATATACTATTTCATCAGTCCAAAAATATGTATTTCTATATAATTATTTTTTCTATCTCAAAAGAAATGCAAGATGTATCTTCCTGCTTTTAACAACATTGGTTATCTCATCCATAATACATGCTTCAGCATCTTTCTGGTATTTGGTAAGGTATTTTTCATAGCACATTGTGTAAGAATGGGTCTTTAGAATAGAATAAAGATACCTCAAAATGAGACACAACCTTAGGTCTAGACCAGAAAGCCTGAAGGAACAAAACTGGAAACCGATGATTATTAAAATAAAATATTAAAATTAAAAAAAGCAAAAATGTGAATCAGCTCAACGAAAACCTCACCTGAGATAAAGAGAGTGTTTTACATACGACTCCAGTGCTGGCCTGATGGTACAAAGAAAATAACTGACTTTGCACCTCCTACTGATTACCAAATGCTCCTCATTCTAATTTAAAAACTAATCAACAGGGACTCCACACAGGCAGAGAAGACAATTTGTGTCAGCTAGAATATATCAGGCACTCTAGCCCAGTATGCAGAGTATAGGATTCTGCTTTCAGCTGCCATCTCCTAATGGTCTGGATTTAGCTCTCTGAAAATTGGAGGAAATTAGCAGTACTGCCAATGTAGACTCTGACTAGTCACCACTGGCATGCTCCACTTGTGAGAATCCACCCACCCTTATTACTGAAGTTGATACCTATTTAAAAAGTAACTACATGGGCTTCCCTGGTGGCGCAGTGGTTGAGAGTCCGCCTGCCAATGCAGGGGACATGGGTTCGTGCCTCGGTCCAGGAAGATCCCACATGCCGCGGAGCAGCTGGGCCCGTGAGCTATGGCCGCTGAACCTGCGCGTCCGGAGCCTGTGATCCGCAACGGGAGAGGCCACAACAGTGAGAGGCCCGTGTGCCGCAAAAAAAAAAAAAAAAAAAAAAAAAAAAAAAAGTAACGAGATGAAACTAATTCTAATTAAAGTTGAATAGGAATCAATTTAACTTTCTGGTTACAAGGAGAACTGGGTAATCTCCAAGATCTCTGCTCTAGTCTTTACTAATATTGCAATCTAAGGCAATTTACTTAACCTCTTTCTGCTCCCATCTCTTCTCTTTATATAGGCTCTGCCAAGGGAAGCACCTCTGAGCCAGCTGATCGTGAAAAGCAAAAAGGACTTTCTGATTGAGTAGAGAGGGAAGAGAGCACTGGAGATTAACCAAGAGGAGAAAATCAGCATTGGTGAGCATTCTTCTTACAAGACAAAGAAGCAGAGGACAAAGGAGCAGAAAGGAGGCAAGAGTAGCAGAACTGATTTACAATGCCTCACGGCATTCCCTTCTCTTATCTGTGAAAATACAAGAAAAGGAAGTCAGGGACTAGTTTTCTGCTGTTGAGAATGATAAAAGAATCTCAGATTTGTGACCACAAGGAATCAAATAATTGATTTTGGTCAGATTTATTGTGTCTGCAGAACTAGAGGCTGTCAGTCAAAATGATCGATAAATTAGTAAATTGGGCTGGGATCTCTCCATACTAAATATTAATTGAAACTATACAAAAAAGTATTTTTAAAATAACATATTACATAGTTCAGAATATAATGCTACTAAACAGCATGAACTGAGTTCTATAAAAGGAGATATGTTTAATAAATGTGTGTGAATTTTATAGTCTGATATTAAGCTATCAACCAAGTTCAATTTTAAGGAACTGCCTTAAACTCAAATTAATTCACCTTAAGTTATATTTATACATTAAATCTAAGAAGCTGGAATTTCACAGCAAAGTAATAAAATGCTAATAAAGCTAATGGAAGAAATTCTGCCTTTAAGACGCTAATTCAATGAAAGTTACATGTACCTCAGCACAGTTCCCCTTTGCCTGAGAACTGATTCACCTAAAGTATATAATTTGTTAAACCTTAGCAACATTTAGACCTGACTGATGTTTATGGATATAAGTTCTATGAGACTTAAACACTAGTCTTTTATTGTCTCATTAATTATAAAACTAATTGGTCTAATTTTGGCTCATTCAAAGTCACATTAAAGGAAGATTAATTAATTCATGTTATATGTTTATTTAGTCAGTCTTCCTGGGCATTAAAATTCCCCTTCCAGGGAATTCCCTGGTGGTCCAGTGGTTAGGACTCAGTTCCCTCACTGCCAAGGGCCTGGGTTAAAAAAAAGAAAAACATTCCCTTTCCAAATGGGCAGAGTAGGGTGATAAGAAACAACTCAAAAGCTACTTTGCTTTATTTGCATATTTCAAAACAGGCATGCTGAGCATATTGAAATTCAGCTAATGCGTTCAACAATATGACTAAGAATAACATATGACAACGAGTTTCTTTTCAGAATATTTTCTTCCATTCTTTGCTCTTAAAATGCCCACAGATATTTATATAGCTACAGTCAAAATGTATCTACAGTTTTTAAAATTTATTCTGCTGCCTTCAACTACCTATAAATACAAATAAAAAGATTCATATTTATTGGTAACCAACAATTTTTGCTAAGAATTTCCAAATAATAAGCTATTACTTAAATATATGAACAAAAAGTTTGTTACTAAGATATAAACCTATGGATCTAACTTAAAAAAACAGTAAACATAATTTTTAAAAATACTGACATATTTTATATTTACTGATAAAACATAATGTCTTTCTACTTGACAGTTATGATAAAATGGCATTAATTATAATAGACAAGGTTTTCTATAGTTTATTAAAACCAAAAATTTCCATAGTTTTGCCCTTCAACTTTAAGTAGATTCTCTCTTGATTATACAACTTATGAATGATGATTTTTCAGAAAATATTAATCATTATAATGCAAATACATTAAATAAGTCATCCAGAAATTGAAAAATTAAATGTATTGTTACAGAACCTCCCTCCCCCCTTTTCCACATTCACACTGCTCCAGGCAGGCCAAAGCAGTACAGTGTATTATTAAATAAATATCAAATGGTAGATAAATAGAATAGTAGTTCAATTATCCTGACTTAATTTATCTATATCAGCAACCACCAGAACCAATCCTAGCACTTACACATAAACACAAAGGGCTTCTGAAGGAACAAAAAGATGTCCATGCCCTTTACTGATAGGGCCCAGCACTTTTCTTTGGCATCCAATCCAAGCTTTTAGATACAATAATAAATTGCTTCCGGGTTTAATTACTAAATTCTCAGTTAACCAAAAGTAAAATAGAAGAAAAATGACAGCAACAGCAATAAGAAATGGTATTTGAAAAGGCTGACAGTTTTCTTTACTTTAATAATACTATGGCCCATAGCTTAATGAATGTTATGAATCCTTTTAATTTCATATTCTAGGGTAAAAATGAAAATAATAAAATATATCAAATAACATCATATTATTTTCATTGAAATAACTGAGGAAATCCTTATGTTTAACTGGAAGAAAAATTAAGCATTTCTCTTATGTTCTTGGCCTGGGGCAAAAGTCAGATTACATGCAAAATGGTACTACTTTTCTAGAATTCTCCTCTATTGTTTCTTATTGACAAATGATACTAAGCAAAGTAGGTGATTTCTTACTGTTCAAAGGAAGATAATTTCATTAGTGACAATATCCATTTTAGACAGGTGCTGTAATCATTTCAGAATCTATGTCAAATTTTATGTCAATTTATGATATATATGCATATATTTTTATTTTTTATGCATATATTTTTAAAACATTCTTTACTAACTTTCCATTTGTAAATTGTTTAAGGACAAAGGTTAATAGAAATGCTTAGCAGATTAACTATAACTACACATACTAAAATTTCATCATAACCAATTCTGCTCTATGGCTAACAGTGTAAAAAAAAGATTCCGCTTTGAATGCATCCCAGAGATACATGACTTATAAAACACACGTTGAGGGGAGTAGGTGTTGAAGACTCTGTAATCCAAAAACATAGTCCAGAATAGCTCCATTTTCCTTAACAGAAACTTTTAAAAAGGCATTAAATACTATTAAAATTCATTACAAAACCACTATGGCATTTCAAAGTAACTGCCATATTGTCATTTTCTGCTTTAACAAAGAAAATGCACATGTGGCAAGTCTTTGAATTCCAGGCCTTCTTTAGAGCTATTATTTCCTTTCATAAGTAAAGAGCATTCAAAAGCATCTCTGCTTGGTCAAAAGCCACCAGGCTGACTTCGACTTTTTTTCACTGTACATAGTGGATATTTAAACCTGGTACTATGCCAGTAAACCTTTGACTATTCTGTCTTTTATTTGTTTCTAACTTTGGTATCTTAGAGATACTTAAAATATCTTCTTCCTAGTCTATTCTTTAAGAAATTTTACAAAATGCATTGGTCAGTTAATTCATTTACTCTATAAAAGTGTTCCACGTCTACCATTTGTGTACCAGGCATTTAGCTAGTACAGAAGTATAAAAATAACTAAGAAAATTTATACCTGGGAAGATCTCTCAACTCAGTGAGGCAGAAAATACAGAAAAATAAACATCCTCATGTGGAAGGTGCTATGGGAATGATTGGAGACAGTTATATTATAGATATGTGATTACACAACCTAGCCAAATTTATATAGGGATCCAGGCAGAAATAGCAAAACATTCTGCCAGAAGAGGGAATATAGAGAAGGACACTTGAACTGAGGTTAAAAAAGTGAATAGAGACTAACCTTTTCCTGGAAAAGGAATGAGCAAGCACTTGGAGGTATAAGAGAGCATGGTATACTCTGTAAACTGCAAGGAGTTCAAAGTTGTTAGAGCAGTACATATGAGTATTCATTTAAGCAATGAAGGTCTTCAGAAACTTTTGGTAGATGATGAAAACAAGTCCATATATTAGAATGTTAACCTGCTTGATAAGCAATTTTATTTGAGAATGTACTGTGGCTTTTTGCTAGGTCATGGAGAAGTAATTGTGACCATAGAACAGTGACTGTCCTCGTGAAGATGAATATTAAACAAATAATTATAAGTAAGTAATGATTACAAGTATACAATGTGATGTGGAGGAACCAAATCAACAAGACTCAAAAAATTTAAGTCTAATTTTAAAAATCAATATTTTCATTCATGGTTTCATTTTATGGCTTATTGTCACTTAAAACTTTTACTGTTTTTCCTCTATTTACATATGTATTACATAGTTCTTTACTGTAGCTTAATAACATTTAAGGGCAAATAACCTCATTTTTTAATAACATTTTCTTTGTTTTTTTAATCTGTTTATTATTCCAAACAAACTATTGGACCATCTCCATACTATTCAGACTCCTAAACCATGTTTATAATACATATCCACATCAATTCAAGTCCATTTACATATCATTAAAGGCTTGGAGTTTTCTTTATAAAATCAGACATTTTTATTATATATTCTAATAGACTATTGCTTATATATAGAATTTTTAATATAAAAAGCAAATAAAGCACAGCACTGTAGGTTCTATGGGAACACCAAGGGAAGGGAAGCATTTTAAATTTACAGTTATGGAAAATATTTGTTAAACATCAATATTTTAAACTCATAAATTCTTCTCATCAAAATATTCTACTAGCTACACACAAATTCAAGGTAATGAATTATTCTATTTTTATTCTATCTTAACCAGAAGAGCATCTTTTTTAATAATTTAATTTGGATATTTCCTAAATTTGGCAGTATCTTCTTACTGACTACCTTGGGAACAACAGACACACCTTAATCAGTTAAATAAATGTTTTATTATATCCTAATGAATTAGTCCTCTGTTTTTATCCATAATGTGACTGTATTACTCTGTTCTTCATTAATTTAATTTATTTATTTTGCTTTCTATTTAATCATAAATGTATTAAGATAATCTTGACTGGTGAGCTTAATAAGGTAACTGTAGCTTACTGCTTATCTTTTTTTTTTTTTTTTTTGTGGTACACGGGCCTCTCACTGTTGTGGCCTCTCCCGTTGCGGAGCACATGCTCCGGATGCACAGGCTCAGCGGCCATGGCTCATGGGCCTAGCCGCTCCACATCATGTGGGAGCTTCCCGGACTGGGGCACGAACCCGTGTCCCCTGCATCGGCAGGCGGACTCTCAACCAGTGCGCCACCAGGGAACCCTGCTTATCATTTTAGATTCATAAGTAGCAGTCCATTTTAGTAGAGACAATTTAAATTTTCTGTTTTCAATGATTTAATTTTCTTTCCTATTTAATAAGTGAATATCACTTGCCTTTTCTTCCCTTTTCTCTTCCTTTTCTCTTATTTTCTATTTTTATACTTTCCTTTGCAAATCACATTACATCCATCATGATATATCATTAAATAGTGTGGGTAAAATAAAATCAGGACTGATTCCAGACCCACTTTTTCTATTAATTAAGTGTGACATTGTAAAAGGCATCATATTTATACTAAGAAGTTGAAAGTAACTAATTTTTCAGTTACCTAATATAAACCTCTAATTGTCTACATTTATTTTTTGATGAACCAATCAGCGACTTTTTCATTCAACATTAATTCAAAACTTAATACTTCAACATCTTATTCTATGCCAGGAATTGTACCTAACACATTTTGGGGCCAGGATGGGGGGCACTCCCCATAACATATTGATTCTTGTTTAACTGTGACATGAGGATAGTATTGCATATTATTTTATCTCTTCAAATAGAGCTCTCTTAAACGATATTTTCTTATGATTAATTTTTTTTGATTGAGGCAGTTTTCATCACATAGCTTATCAGAATTTTTACCTCATTTTGATACTGTAACTATTATGGACTAAATTTAGTTTGCCAGAAAATATGTATGTTGAAGCCCTAATCCTCCAATGTGACTATATTTGGAGACAGGACCATTAAGAAGTTACCTAAGGTTAAATGAAGTCATAAGAGTGGGGCCCTAATTCAAATGGACTGGTGTCCTTATAAAAAGAGGAAGAGACATCATGAGTGCATGTGCAGAGGAAAGGCTGTGTTCAGGATAAAGTGAGAAGGCAACCATCTGGAAGCCAAGAAGAGAAGCCTCATCAGAAATCAACACCTTGGTTTAGAATTCCAGACTCCAGAGCTGTGAGATAACAAATTTCTGTTGTTGGAGAGCTGGGAGGAGGTGGCAGACAGTGGGGCACTCCGGACAACTGTAGTGAATGAAGTTTCTACTCTCATAAAGCTTACTTTCTAGTGCAGAAAGATGGACAATAAATAATATTTTATACACACACACAATTAAGAAAAGTAAAACAAATTAATGAGCATAGAAAGTGACTGGCAGGTTAGTTCAAGATGGCAGAGTAAAAGGATGTACACTCACTCCCTCTTGCTAGAGCACTGGAATCACAACTAACTGCTGAACAATCATCAAGAGGAAGACACTGGAACTCACCAAAAACTTTGTCCAAAGACAAAGGAGAAGCTACAATGAGATGGTAGGAGGGGCGCAATCACAATAAAATCAAATCCCATAACGGCTGGGGGGGTGACTCACAAACTGGAGAACACTTATACCACAGAAGTCCACCCACTGGAGTGAAGGTTCTGGGCCCCACGTCAGGCTTTCCAACTTGTGGGTCCGGAAACGAGAGGAGGAATTCCTAGAGAATCAGACTTTGAAGGATAGCGGGATTTGATTGCAGGACATTGACAGGACTGGGGGAAATAGAAACTCCACTCTTGGAGGGCACGCACAAAGTAGTATGCTCATCGGTACCCAGGGGAAGGAGCAGTGACCCCATAGGAGACTGAACCAGACCTACCTGCTAGTGTTGGAAGGTCTCCTGCAGAGGTGGGGGGTGGTTATGGCTCACCGTGGGGACAAGGACACTGGCAGCAGAAGTTCTGGGAAGTACTCCTTGGCGTGAGCCCTCGCAGAGTACGCCATTAGCCCCACCAAAGAGCCGGGTAGGCTCCAGTGCTGGGTCGCCTCAGGCCAAACCAACCAACAGGGAGGTAACGCAGCCCCACCCATCAGCAGACAAGCAGATTAAAGTTTAACTGAGCTCTGCCCACCAGAGCAACACCCAGCTCTAGCTGCCAGGAGTCCCTCCCATAAGGAAGCTTGCACAAGCCTCTTAAATGGCCTCATCCCCCAGAGGGTAGACAGCAGAAGCAAGAAGAACTACAATTCTGCAGGCTGTGGAAGGAAAACCACATTCACAGATAAGATAGACAAGATGAAAAGGCAGAGGACTTTGTCCCAGAAGAAGGAGAAAGATAAAATCCCAGAAAAACAACTAAATGAAGTGGAGATAGGCAACCTTTCAGAAAAAGAATTCAGAATAATGATAGTGAAGATGATCCAGGACCTCAGAAAAAGAATGGAGGCAAAGATCGATGAGATGTAAAAAATGTTTAACAAACACCTAGAAGAATTAAAAAACAAACAAACAGAGGTGAACAATACAATAACTGAAACGAAAAATACACTAGAAGGAATCAACAGCAGAATAACTGAGGCAGAAGAACAGGTATGTAACCAAGAAGAGAGAATGGTGGAATCCATTGCCGCAGAACAGAATAAAGAAAAATAAATGAAAAGAAATGAAGACAGCCTAAGAGACCTCTGGGACAACATTAATTGAAACGACATTCACATTATAGGGGTCCCAGAAGGAGAAGAGAGAGAGAAAGGACCCGAGAAAATATTTGAAGAGATTATAGTTGAAAACTTCCCTAACATGGAAAAGGAAATAGCCAACTAAGTCCAGGAAGTGCAGAGAGTCCCAGGCAGGATAAACCCAAGGATAAACACACTGAGACATACTGTAATAAAATAGACAAAAATGAAAGAAAAAGAAAAATTATGGAAAGCAACAAGGGAAAAATGACAAATAACATACAGGGAACTCCCAAAAGGTTAACAGCTGATTTCTCAGCAGAAACTCTACAAGCCAGAAGGGAGTGGCGCGATATATTTAAAGTGATGAAAGGGAAGAACCTACAACCAAGATTACTCTACCCAGCAAGGATCTCATTCAGATTTGATGGAGTAATCAAAATTTTACAGACAAGCAAAAGCTAAGAGAATTCAGCACCACCAAACCAGTTCTACAACAAATGTTAAAGGAACTTCTCTAAGTGGGAAACACAACAGAAGAAAAGGACCTACAAAAACAAACCCATAACAATTAAGCAAATGGTAATAGGAACATACATATTGATAATTACCTTAAACGTGAATGGATTAAATGCTCCAACAAAAACACACAGGCTCGCTGAATGGATACAAAAACAAGACCCAAATATATGCTGTCTACAAGAGACCCACTTCAGACCTAGGGACACACACAAACTGAAAATGAGGGGATGGAAATATATATTCCATGCAAATGGAAATCAAAAGAAAGCTGGAGTAGCAATTCTCATATCAGATAAAATAGACCTTAAAATAAAGAATGCTACAAGAGACAAGGAAGCACACTACATAATGATCAATGGATCAATCCAAGAAGAAAATATAACGATTATAAATACATATGCCCAACATAGGAGTGATTATAAATATATATTATTTATAATATATATTTATATATACTATATATGTACAATATATAAAATATATGTATTATATATTATAAATAATATATATAATTATATATATATAATTATACACATATATAATTTTATTTATATAATCATATATATAATATATATAATATATATTATATATGTAATTATATATATACATATATAATTATATATATTATATAATATAATTATATATGCATATATAATTATATATGTATATATTATACATATATATGTTATATATATAATATATATAAAACGATTATAAATATATATACCCAATATAGGAGCACCTAAATACATAAGGCAACTGCTAACATCTATTAAAGAGGAAATAGACAGTAATACAATAAGAGTGGGGACTTTTAACACCTCACTTACACCAATGGACAGATGATCCAGACAGAAAATTAATAAGGAAACACAAGCTTTAAATGACACAGTAGATGAGATAGATTTAACTGATATTTACAGGACATTCCAATCTAAACCAGCAGATTACACTTTCTTCTCAAGTGCACATGGAACATTCTCCAGGATAGATCACATCTTGGATCACAAATCAAGCCTCAGTAAAGTTAAGAAAATTGAAACCATATCAAGCATCTTTTCTGACCACAACACTATGAGATTAGAAATCAATTACAGGGAAAAAACATAAAAAACACAAACACTTGGAGGCTAATCAATACATTACTAAATAACCAACATATCACTGAAGAAATCAAAGAGGAAACCAAAAATTACCTAGAGAGAAATTACAACGAAAACACGATGATCCAAAACCTATGGGATGCAGCAAAAGCAGTTCTAAGAGGGAAGTTTATATCAATACAAGCCTATCTCAAATAAACAATCTACCCTTACAACTACAGGAATTAGAGAAAGAAGAAGAAGAAAACCCAAAGTTAGTAGAAGGAAAGAAATCATAAAGATCAGAGCAGATATAAATGAAATAGAAACAAAGCAAACAATAGCAAAGATCAATAAAACTAAAAGCTGGTTCTTTGAGGAGATAAACAAAAATTGATAAACCTCTAGCCAGAGTCATCAAGAAAAAGAAGGAGAGGACTCAAAGCAATAAAAGTAGAAATGAAAAAGGAGAAGTTACAAAAGACACCGCAGAAATACAAAGCATCCTAAGAGACTACTACAAGCAACTCTATGCCACAAATGGAAAACCTGGAAGAAATGGACAAATTCTTAGAAAGGTATAACCTTGCTAGACTGAACCAGGAAGAAATAGAAAATAGGAATAGACCAATCACAAGTAATGAATTTGAAACTGTGATTAAAAATCTTCCAACAAACAAAAGTCCAGGACCAGATGGCATCACAGGTGAATTCTGTCAAACATTTAGAGAAGAGCTAACACCCATCCTTCTCAAGCTCTTCCAAAAAATTGGAGAGGAAGGAACACTCCCAAATTTGGTGGCCTCAAATTCTATGAGGCCACCATCACCCTGATACCAAAACCAGACAAAGGTACTACAAAAAAGAAAATTACAGGCCAATATCTCTGATGAATAGAGATGCAAAAAATCTTCAACAAAATACTAGCAAACAGAATCCAACAACACATTAAAAGGATCATACACCATGATCAAGTGGGATTTATCTCAGGGATGCAAGGAATCTTCAATATATACAAATCAATCAATGTGACACACCATACTAACAAATTGAAGGATAAAAACCAAATGATCATCTCAATAGATGAAGAAAAAGCTTTTGACAAAATTCAACACCAGTTTATGATAAAAACTCTCCAGAAAGTGGGCATAGAGGGAACCTACCTCAACATAATAAAGGCCATATATGATAAACCCACAGAAAACATCATTCTCAATGGTGAAAAATGAAATTATTTCCTCTAAGATCAGGAACAGGACAAGGATGTCCACTCTCACCACTCTTATTCAACATCGTTTTGGAAATCCTAGCCATGGCAATCAGAGAAGAAAAATAAATAAAAGGAATCCAAATTGGAAAAGAAATAAAACTATCAGTGTTCGCAGATGACATGATACTACATGTAAATAATCCTAAAGATGCTGCCAGAAAACTACTAGAGCTAAGTAATGAATCCGGTAAAACTGCAGGATACAAAGTTAATGCACAGGAATCTCTTGTATTCCTATACACTAACAATGAAAGATCAGAAAGAGAAATTAAGGAAACAATCCCATTCACCACTGCAACAAAAAGAATAAAATGCCTAGGAATAAAGCTACCTAAGCAGGTCAAAGACCTGTACTCAGAAAACTATAAGACACTGGGGAAAGAAATCAAAGATGACACATATGGAGAGATATACCATGTTCTTGGATTGGAAGAATCAATACTGTGAAAATGACTATACTAACCAAAGCAATCTACAGATTCAATGCAATCCCTATCAAATTATCAGTGGCATTTTTCACAGAACTAGAACAAAAAATCTTAAAATTTGTATGGAGACACAGAAGACTCCAAATAGCCAAAGCAATGTTGAGAAAGAAAAACGGAGCTGGAGGAATCAGGCTTCCTGACTTCAGACTGTGTTACAAAGCCAGAGTAATCAAGAAAGTATGGTACTGGCACAAAAACATAAATATAGATCAATGGAACAGGATAGAAAGCCCAGAGATAAACCCAGGCACTTATGGTCACCTTATTTTTGATAAAGGAGGCAAGAATATACAATGGAGAAGAGATAGCCTCTTCAATAAGTGGTGCTGGGAAAACTGCACAGCTACATGTAAAAGAATGAAATTAGAACACTCCCTAATACTATACACAAAAATAAACTCAAAATGGATTAAAGACCTAAATGTAAGGCCAGACACTATAAAACTCTTAGAGGAAAACATAGGCAGAACACTCTATGACATAAATCACAGCAAGATTCCTTTTGACCTACCTCCTAGAGAAACGGATATAAAAACAAAAGTAAACAAATGGGAACTAATGAAATTTAAAAGCTTTTGCACAGCAAAGGAAACCATAAACAAGATGAAAAGACAACTCAGAATGGGAGAAAATATTTGCAAATGAAGGAACTGACAAGGATTAATTTCCAAAATATACAAGCAGCTCATGCAGCTCAATATCAAAAAACAAACAATCTAATCCAAAAATGGGCAGAATATCTAAATAGACATTTCTCCAAAGAAAACATACAGATGGCCAAGAAGCACATGAAAACGTGCTCAACATCAGTAATTATTATAGAAATGCAAATCAAAACTACACTGAGGTATCACCTCGCACCAGTTAGAATGGGCATCTTCAGAAAATCTACAAACAACAATGATGGAGAGGATGTGGAGAAAAAGGAACCCTCTTGCACTGTTGGTGGGAATTGAAATTGATACAGCCACTATGGAGAAGAGTATGGAGTTTCCTTAAAAAAGTAAAAATAGAATTACCATATGACCCAGCAATCCCACTGCTGGGCATATACCCAGAGAAAACCATAATTCAAAAAGACACATGCACCCCAATGTTCATTGCAGCTTTATTTACAATAGCCAGGTCATGAAAGCAATCTAAATGCCCATTGACAGACGAATGGATAAAGAAGATGTGGTACATATAGACAATGGAATATTACTCAGCCATAAAAAGGAACAAAATTGGGTCATTTGTAGAGATGTGGATGGATCTATAGCCTGTCATACAGAGTGAAGTAAGTCAGAAAGAGAAAAACAAATATCGTATATTAATGCATATATGTGGAACTTAGAAAAACAGTACAGATGAACTGGTTTGCCGTGTAGAAATAGACACAGATGTAGAGAACAAATGTATGGACATCAAGGGGGGAAAGTGGTGGGATGGGTGGTGTTGGTGGGATGAATTGGGAGATTGGGATTGATATATATATACTAATATGTATGAAATAGATAACTAATAAGAATCTGCTGTATAAAAAATAAATAAAACAAAATTCAAAAAGAAAATATCTGTTGTTTAAGCCACCCAGTCTGTGGTATTGTGCTATGGCTGCCCAAGTATGGCTTAATTTTAGTCTAAATGTTGATAATTTCTAATTCTTTATCTTCAGCTGACATAACTCCTGAACTAAAATCCAGTTTAGCAAAACACTTGCTAGACATATACTTTTTGTTGTTTTCTAAACATTTGTTATCTATACATGTGTGAAATTGGACTCATCATCTTCCCTTTACATCCTTTTGTGTTTATCCTTCCAGGGAATAGAGTCATCATATACCTAATTTACCCTGGTCAAGATATCTTCATCAACTTTGTTTCAACTGCTGAATTTAACAAATCTCTAAGCCAGTAAGGTCCATCCCCAAAGTACATCTTAAATTCTATCATGTCAATCTCTACTGCATCTACCACAGTTTAGGCACACACCATCTCTAGCTTACATTATGAGTATTTCTCCCTCTGGTTTCACTCCTCCTGCTCCTACATCCATTCTTCACAGTATAGCGAAAGACAGCTTTCTATATTCCAAACTAGACACCTACTTCAATAACTACCAAATGCCACAAAATAATGTTCATAGGTTTTGGTGAGGATTATAAAGTGGTTCATAATTTGCCCCAGGTGACTTCTTTGTGCTATCCTAACTCTTGCTACTCAATTTTTAGATGTGCTCAAGTTACGCTGAAATAACTTCAGAGTTTAAATGGGAAGTAATGATTACAGCAAAGATAATAATAATAATAATAATAATACAGTATATTTATCGATCACTTACTTTGGGCTAATAACTACACAAAACACACATACACGTAAATATATCAAACCTCTGAAACCTAATTTTAATATAAATAATATTATCATTGGAATTCACCAGAATTTTAGAAATTAAATGACCTCTACAAAGTACCTCAGCATCAGAATTCAAATCCAAGTCTTCCTGAAACCAAAATGTATGAGGCTATGCTGACTCCCATGCATTATTTTGCCTCTGTGCCTTATATAGTCCCCTCTACCTGGAAATCTCCATCCTCCCCTTTTATAAAAAATTTCTTTTTTTTACATTTTTATTGGAGTCTAACTGCTTTATAGTGTTGTGTTAGTTTCTGCTGTACAACAATGCGAATCAGCTATATGTATACATATATCCCCTTCTTCTTGAGCCTCCCTCCCACCCTCCCTATCCCACCCCTCTAGGGGGTCACAAAGCATTGAGCTGATCTCCTTGTACTATGCAGCAGCTTCCCACTAGCCATCCATTTTACATTTGGTAGTGTATATATGTCAATGCTACTCTTGCACTTTGTCCCAGCTTCTCTTTCCCCACCTGTGTCCTGAAATCTGTTTTCTATGTCTGCATCTTTATTCCCGCCCTGCCACTAGGTTCATCAGTATCATTTTCTTAGATTCCATATATATGCATTAGCATCTGGTATTCGTTTTTCTCCTTCTGACTTACTTCACTCTGTCTGACAGACCCTAGGTCCATCCACCTCATTACAAATACCTGAATTTTGTTCCTTTTTTATGGCTGAGTAATATTCCATTGTATATATGTGTCACATCTTTATCCATTCATCTGTTGATGGACAGTTAGGTTGCTTCCATGTCCTGGCTATTGTCAATAGTGCTTCAATGAACACTGTGGCACATGTATATTTTTCAATTATGGTTTTCTCAGGGTATCCATCCCCTTTTTGCATCTCTTATTCTTATTTGATATATAAGGTGTAAGATATCAATTCTATGAACACACCTACTATGATAATGACCCTTCCCCTCAAATAATGGCTTAAATCTCCCTATTTGATTTAGGGCAAAGACACTATATTTCTCATACATTCATTATATATCATATATAAATTAATTTTAAATGATATGCATATACATACATATGTGTGTATATATGTGTGTGTATCTAAATAAATAGATGGTCTATGTATATACTTATTTTGAATGTGAAACAGAAATATTTATTCGTAGGTATTAAAATTGTTTACTGTTGAAGTTTCACCCACATTTAACATTGTTTATTTTGTTGATTTAAATTCTCTACTTCAATATTCCTTAATTAAAATGTATCAGTGGTCAATATTTCCTTGAAAGCTAGTGAAGCAGTCTTTATTCATGCATAATTGCTTTGCAGATAATAGTAGGGAAAAAACAATCAAACATCTGCAAATTAGACCTCTATTGAGATATTTTAGAACATTTTTTGTCCATGTAGTTAATTAGAAATCAACCCATATAATGACAAATTTTACAAATTGATACTGGTATAAATTTGGATTACTTTATTAAATAGCCATGTGGTCCAGATGCAGCTCTCTATTCAGTCTCTCTCTCAGTTTCTCTATCATTTCCTCTTTCCATCCTTCCAGAGTTGCTGCAATATTTTCTAACAGATAAAACTAGCAAAACTTGCATTTCCTAAGGAACTTTAGCTAATTAATATCAATTTGAGCATTGTAGAATAAATGTCATTCTATCCTCTCCCTCCTTTGAAAATACCATTAATTAGATAATACTCGAGGTAAAAGACATGTTTTATGAAAACTAGAATACGTTATTTGTCGTTTAATTCTCAGTACTAACAACACTATATATGTAGTTTTAAAAACTACATCCTGTACAGTTTAAATTGTGAGCTGTAGCACAAAGAAGACTGAGCTGCAGAGTTAAAGATACCTAAAACACATGCATTATGAAAGGAACAGAGATACCGATTAATGTTTAACTTAGAAGGTTGAAAATGCATACCAAAAGTTAGGTTTATCTATTAAAATACAAAAATAGAATGTGCAATTTTAAAATACATTAAAAGAATAAGTAAAACTTGAACAGTCAAATAAAATGTATAAAGGAAATAAAGCAAAAAACCCTATAAAATGAAATTAATGAATAACATGCTATAAATATGCCAAATATGTTAATAATACTAATGTCAGTTGATAATAAAAGATAAGAATTTGCTTTTAAAAAATCTAATGATATGCTCTTTACAGAAGACATACCTAAACACAATGTTAACATAATGCTATAAAATATTTTAATAATAAAGGGTTGATGAGAAAAGACAAATACTAACCAGAATAATATTATGGCAGCATTATTAATATGAATAAAAATAAGGCAAAATCATTGATAGTGATAAAGTGTGTTATTATTTTATAATTCTGAATAATTTTTCAGAGAAACAATAAAGATTTATATGCTAGATAGTGTTCTTAAACATTTTACATGTATTATCCTAATCCACAAAACACTCTCTCTCAGGTGTGAAGAAAGGGAACCCTCCTACACTGTTCGTGGGAATGTAAATTGGTACAGCCACTATGGAGAACAGTATGGAAGTTCCTTAAAAAACTAAAAATAGAGTTACCATATGATCCAGCAATCCCACTCTTGGGCATATAACCAGAAAAGATGAAAACTCTAATTTGAAAAGATACATGCATCCAAATGTGCATAGCAGTACTATTTATAATAGCCAAGATATGGAAGCAATCTAAGTGTCCCTTAACAGATGAACAGATAAAGAAGATGTGATATATATATATATATATATATATATATATATATATATATATATATGATGGAATATTGCTCAGCCATAAAAATGAATGAAATAATGCCATTTGCAGCAACATGGATGGACCTAGAGATTAACATGCTAAGTGAAGTCAGACAGAGAAAGACAAATATCATATGATATCACTTATATGTGGAATCTAAAAAAATGATACAAATGAATTTATTTACAAAACAGAAATAGACTCATAGAAAACAAACTTATGGTTACCAAAGGGGAAGGGGTGGGGGGTAAATTGGGAAGTTGGGATTAACAGATACATACTACTATATATAAAATAGATAAGGAACCTACTGTAGAACAAGGAACTACTGTATAGCACAAGGAACTATATTCAATATCTTGTAATAATCTATAACGGAAAAGAATCTGAAAAAGAATATATATATATATGTATATATGTATGTGTGTGTATATATATATATATATATATATATATATATACACACACACACACATACATATATGACTGAATCACTTTGCTGTATACCTGAAACACTGGAAATCAACTCTAGTTCAATTTAAAAAATCTCTCTCTCTCTCTCTGTCTCTCTCTCTATATATTAAAAACCCACAGTTAACATCATATGCAATGGTCAAAAACTGAAGCCTTTCCTCTAAGATCAGGAACAAGGCAAGGATGCATTCTCTCAAAACTTTTATTCAGGGCTTCCCTGGTGGCGCAGTGGTTGAGAATCTGCCTGCCAATGCAGGGGACACGGGTTCGAGCCCTGGTCTGGGAAGATCCCACATGCCACGGAGCAACTAAGCCCATGAGCCACAACTACTGAGCCTGCGCGTCTGGAGCCTGTGCTCCACAACGGGAGAGGCTGCGACAGTGAGAGGCCCGCGCACCGCGATGAAGAGTGGCTCCCACTCGCCACAACTGGAGAAAGCCGTTGCACAGAAACGAAGACCCAACACAGCCAAAAATAAAATATAAAATAAATAAATAAATTTATTTAAAAAAAAAAAAAAACTTTTATTCAGCATAGTACTGGAAGTCCCAGGCAGAGAAATTAGGCAAGGAAAAGAAATAAAAGACATACAATTCAGAAAGAAAGAGTAAAACTGTTCTTCTTTACAGATTACATGATCATAATATATAGAAAACCCTAAAGACTTATTGAAAAAACTTTTAGAACCAATAACAGAATTCAATGAAGCTACAGGAAACAAAATCAACATACAAAAATCAGTTGCATTTCTATACACTAAAAACAAGTTATCTGAAAAGGAAATTAGGAAAACAATCTCATTCACAGTAGTACCAAGAAAAATAAAATACTTAGAAATAATCTAAGTAGATGAAAGACTGTACACTGAAAACTACAAAATATTACTGGAAGAAATTTTAAAAGACACAAAAAAATGGAAAAGTATCCAATGTTCACAGATTGGAATAATTAATATTGTTAAATATCTATACAACCCCAAATGATATACACATTCAATACAACTCCTATCAAAATCTCAATGGCATTTTTTTATAGAAACAGAAAAATAATTCTAAAATTAATATGGAATCACAAAAGACTATGAATAGCCAAAACAATCTTTAGAAAGAAAAACAAAGCTGGCAGCTGATTTTAAAAATATATTTCAGGGCTTCCCTGGTGGCGCAGTGGTTGGGAGTCCGCCTGCCGATGCAGGGAGCGCGGGTTCATGCCCCGGTCCGGGAGGATCCCACATGCCGTGAAGCGGCTGGGCCTGTGAGCCATGACCGCTGAGCCTGCACATCCTGAGCCTGTGCTCCACAACGGGAGAGGCCACAACGGTGAGAGGCCCGTATCGCAAAAAAAGAAAAAAAAAAAAAAAAAAATATATATATATATATATATATATATATATTTCAAAGCTATAGTAATTAAAACAGTATTTTACTGCCATAAAGACAGACAAATAGATGGATGAAACAAAATAGAGGGACCAGAAATCAATCCATGAACACACGGTCAATTGATCAACAAGGGTACCAAGAATACACAACAAGGAAGGGATAGTCTCTTAAACAAATGGTGCTGAGAAAACTGTATAGCCACATGCAAATAAATGAAATTGGATCCTTAACTTACACCATACAGAAAAATCAACTAAAAATGGATCAAAGGCTTCAATATAAAACCTGAAACTATAAAGATCCTGGAAGAAAACATGGGGAAAATGCTTCTGGATATTGGTCTTGGCAATTATTTCATTGATATGACTCAAAAGCACAGGCAACAAAAGGAAAAATAAGAGTGTGACTATATCAAACTAAAAATCTGCACTATAGGAAACAAAGAACAAAGTGAAAAAGCAACCTATGAAATGGGAGAAAATATTTGCAAACTATATATTAGATAAGGAGTGAATTTCCAAAATATGTAAGGAACTCATACAACTCAGTAGCAAAGAAACTAAACTCTATTAAGAAATGAACTAACAAGTTGAATAGACTTTTGTCCAAAGAAGACATAAAAATGGCCAACAGGTATATGACAAGATGCTCAATATAACTAATCATCAGGGAAATGCAAATCACAATGAGGTATCGCCTCACACATGTTAGGATGGTTATTATCAAAACAACAAAGGAAAACAGTATTCCTGAGGATATAGAGAAATGGAAACCCTTGTAAACTATCAATGGAAATACCAAATAGTGCAACCACTATGGGAAACAGTATGGAGATTCCTCAAAATGTTAAATATAGAACTACCATATGATCCAGCAATCCAACTTCTGGATATTTATCTAAAAGAATTGAAATCAGTATATCAAAGAGATATCAGCCCTCCAAAGGCAATGCAGCCTTATTCAGAGCAGCCAACATATGGATACAAATTTTTACAATACTGAGTAAAGTTGAAGATGCACTCTCAGACCAAGTAATTCTACTTCTTGATATGTATATTGAAAAAATATTACAGATGTGCACACAGAGACATTTACAAGTATATTCAATTAATTCCTAGCAGAAACTTAGAGAAAAGTTTTAGTATCACTATCCACTCAGAATATTGTACTATAGTTTAATAAGTGAGCTAAATCTTCATGTATTAACTTAGATAACTCCAAAATAATTCATGTGGAATAAAAAAATTAAGTTGCAAAAGAATGCATATAATTTCACAATATTTCTGTAACTAGTGAAACACAAAAAATACTACATATGATTTATACATACAAAAACATGTAACAAATGCAAACAGTCAAAACTTGGATAAGAATGACAAATTCCTGTTTCATATTCTATGCAGTGCTGTGAGTCCCATGCAATACATTTTGATGAAATTGTTTAGTAATTACAATTAATTAGAAAGTTAATTCTAATATTACTAGATATTATAGATATATAGATATAGATAACCAATATGGGTAGAGCATAGAGTCTTGCAGAAATATAATTATTTTCATTAAAAGTAATATATTAACCATTTTCAAATAATTGGAAAATCACACAATCTGTATATCTAACTATCATTAAAGCTAATATTTATATAATGCTTATAGATTAGTTTCTGTTCTACAAGCTTTATAAATACTAACTCACTTAATACTAACAGAAATCCTATAGGGTTAATGAGGATTACAAGTAAGGGAACAGTCCTGGAGCATTTAGGAAATTTCTCATGATTGCATAACTTTTAAGTGACTGAGATGATTTTCAAATCCAGACATGCATTTGAATAGTATGGTCTAACATGCTATTAACCAAATACTCTACTGAATCTCGATGTGCCTTAAACACAAGTTGACTTTTGATTGTTATTGAGACCAACAGTCACTCAATCTTTCTCAAATTACTTAGAATTTGTAAATCAACAGATGGAGCTCAATCTTCTCTAAAGAAATATATTTACTGGATCACTTTGATTCTTCTGGGATGATCATGTAATGTTGATTACATTATTATCACCTTCTTTTGTTAATTTGTTCTCTTGTTTTGCTCTGAGTTTATAATCATTTGTTTTATCTCATTCTGGATGTGGCTCTGTTTCTATGATGAGGCAAGGCCAATATTCCCACTTATTTCTGCTGCCAGTAATGAAGAGTTAGAAAGATCCTATTTACGCATGTTATTATTTTCAATGTAAATAGTTAGCCATAGCTGCTGCAATTTTCCCAACTGTTAGAGATAAAAATGAGGTGAGGAGATGAGGGCACAAATACATCATCTATCAACTGTCTAAGCATTCAGAATAATATACGAAAAAAGACCAAGAAAGAATGATTTGTTTCCAGGGCAACCAACTTCAAACCGAATGGACCCATATAGATCCTATCAACACCTAACATACACAATGAGCATAATCAAAAGACAGGTTTGAAATTAGTCATTTAAAGTTTACACTTGCCTGGGATTTTCAGAAATATTCTGTTTGATTACCTCACATAACCAGTTGGTGACCTGAAGAACAACAGAGTATTAGATAATATAATGCCTTTAGTTATTTAATAAAAAAGTTCTTTATACACATTTTAAACAAGTAACTAAGAATAACATTAAATCACTTAAAAATTAGTTGAGTGAAAATATGTATTATTTAAGATATGCTATATTTGATTAAAGGCTTGTGAGATGAATTCATGTTAATATGTGATTCCAGTTTATTCATTTTCACTGTGTATAATATTTAGTTTTATAAATATACCACAGTTTTCACCCCATTCTACTGTTAATGAATATGTAGTCTCCCTTTTTTTTTCCTTGTTCTGCTGTTATGATTAATGCTCTTTCCAGCAACCTTTAACATATATTCTTGGGAGCATATGAATAGATAAAATAAGGGGAGCATTTACATGAGGATTTTAAACAAGTGAAACAATAATATATTGTTAAATAATGCATATATATTATAAAATTATTAAAATGTATATTGAAAAGAACACTGAAGGCAGGCCAGCAATTATCCTTAAGAAAGAAGGGGTACATAGGAGATTTTAGCTACATTGACCTTGCTGTTACTAAAGTAGGATGTAGATACGTAGTTGTTTGTTCTATTATCTCTACATTTTTTATGTTCCCAAAGACTCTATCAAATTACAAAAAGTTAATCCCTTTAGGTGACAATATAAAGGTAAAATAGATTTCCCATTTGAGATTTTGTAAAAATGACTAAGTAAACTGTCATTTTTTTCACTAAAGCCATTGGTTACTAGTTACCATTTGTGGTAAGTAGCTCCTAAAATGAACCCCAAAGACCCCTCTTTCTGGTATGTATGACCTGTGTAAGCTTGTCCCTTTGAGTGTGGGTCACTTCTAATAAACAGAATATAGTAAAGGTCACAGGATTTTACCTCAAAGATTAAATTACAGGGATAGCGGTTTTCTTTTTGGGTGTCCACTCCTGCTCTTTTTCTTGCTTGGTCTATGGGAAACTGGTTATCATGTTGTGAGCTGCCATGTGGCAGGAGACTTTTATCTCTCGGGAAAAGCTGGTGGGGACGTGAAGCCTGCCAAAAATCATATGATTTAAGCTTGAAAGTGAATCTTCCCCCAGTCAAACCTTGAGATTGCTACAGTCCTCCTGGCTGACAACCTGATTACAGCCTTGTGACAGATTCTGAGCCCAAAGGCCTACCTAAGCCATGATCAAATTCCTGACATACATAAGCTGTGAGATAATAAAGGTTTGTTACTTTAAGCCACTAAGTTTGGAGTACTTTATTATGCAATAATAAATAAACACTCTATTCTTGAGAAAGGAAAATAAACTGGACCATGCGAATGTAAAAATATTTCTAGCAGTAAAATTAAAAAGAATAAAAATGAAGTATTCTTGATATATTCTAAAAGATAATTAGAGGAGATTAATTTCTAGCATGACAGAGCAAGGAGAGCAACAAATCCTCTCCCAAAGAAGGCAACAAACATTCCAACACTCCGGAAATTGACTTAGGACATACAACCTACTGAGAAACATTTACTCACAAAATTACTGAACTTCAGGTAAGAATAGCACAAATCTGTGGTACCTATGCTTGTGGCTACTTCTCTACCCCAACCAGGCTCTGTCTTCATCGTAGTCTAAGCAAGCCTTAGAAATGAGAAGTTCTGCTGCTGCTGCCGCCAAGGATAGCTCACTTGATTGAGATGTTTTCACTTATAGGCAAGTGAACAGGAGAGCCGACAGCTCTGATATCCTGAGTTTGTAACCCTATCCTCCTGTGGCATGCATATTCTGTTTGTCTCTGTCTCTCTCTGTCTCTCTGTCTCTCTCTCTCACACACACACACACACACACACATTCACAAATACACACTAAAGCTTAGCAATAATTGATTGTCAGTTGCTGCTACTGTCACTCCCCAAGGTGCAAGAGCAGTTTGAAGCCATCTTGTCACTCTTTTGTGAAAAATGTTCTTGCCAGAGTGACTTGACAAGAAAGCATGGGAATTATTGCCTCAGAGCCATGGAATATAGTTGACTCAACTACCTCTTTTTAAGACTCACCAAAATCACTAAATATAGGTAAAAAACATTATTCCTGGCAACCACAACTGCTGATATTGAGTCAGCTGTCATTTCTATTCTTCCTAGTATAACATGGAGATAGTCTGAACTCATCCACTTTTCCTCCTCCCAATCACCTCTTAAACAAAAATGTCATCATTGATTTGCAAGTTTAATGATGACTGAAAACACCCCTGTGCCATTAGGCAAACAAGCATCATTTAATTTTAAGTCCAACTTTGTTTCCTAAATCATAAAAATAGCTACTGAATTTCAATTTATATTTAAACCCTGATTCTGAGAGGTACAGCTCAGATACATTGTTTTCAAAGAGGACGGATTTAAACCTTCAATCACCATGTCAGGTAGGAGATGGATTTAATAGGTTTGAAATCATATTTGATGCTCTTTCTCATTGATATGGTGATAATTAACACCTAAAAAGCACCTCAGTGTAGCAATAAAAAGAAATTAGTAAAATGTCACTCTTTCGATTACTCCTCCAGAGTTTCACTTGTCTAGCAAGTCCAATTCTTTCTCTCATTTATCTGTAGCTTTCACTATACGGTAGTGGCAACACCTTACAGAAGTGCTCAGGCTTCTGGCTTTACTAAACAAACAGGCCACGATAAATTCAAATCAGTTTGACCTGCCATAACATTCAAAATGAGGCTAGAGTTGATTCCGAGCAAACTGAAATGCACAGCATCTTCTTTCTGTTTCCATGTAGCTCCTGAAAACAGCTACTTTGCTGATCTAGGAGTTGGAACCTAATGACCCTTTGCAATGCTGCTGTGGTAAAATAGCATGAATGTGTAACAAGTCTCACTGACTGCAATATACACAGCTTCCCAGGACAGCAAGCAAGGTCAAAATCAATTATGTGGGTGGGAAGGCCTGCCGGTACTCTGGGCTGAAATATTAGGCAGTCAAGACATGTACTATATTAACACATCTGCTTTCAAGGCAGATGTCCTTTGGAATTTTTGTCATAATCTCTGTTGGAAATATATAAACATCAGCAAATTCAATAAACTGCTTCACAGATCAACTTGAATGTAAGGTCAAAGTTCTCAGACATGACACAATCCTTAAAATATTATCTTTGGCTATGAAAGAAAAATAAATGCATCTCTACAAGACTGCCATATCTGTATGACATTATGTAACATTTAGTCTCATAATGTTCAGAAGATAATGATGGCATATAAACCATGGAGTATTTTTCTTTCCTTTTCCCCCTTAAAGAAATGAACTTTATCAACAGAAATCTTTCCAGTGGTGGAAAAAAATGGCTCAGTACAGAACTATCTAAATCAATTTTCTCTTCACATCCACAGTAGAATACAGCTTATGACTTGCTGGAGTAATATAGAAGAAAATCCAATGTAGGAGACTTCTATGTACACTGGAGTTTTCAATCTTACTACACTACCTTGTTTGAAACAATACAGTTAGGGGTGAGTTAGTGTCATTTTTCCCCCGGTTTTTCAGGAGGCACTCATTCAGGTAACTGTTTCAAAATGCATCAGGTTGAGATCTGCCCTACAATCTGTGATATTAGATTTAGGGAAGGTGGATAGTTTTTCAGCTGAAATGTTAAAAAATGATTTTCAAAAGTTTAAAAAATATTTTTAGTATGAATTTAACTAGTGTCACATATATATTTATATATACACATGCATTTTATACTTCATATATATTATATATACATTATGTGTATGTATTTATATATATATATACACACACATATCTATCTGGGTGTTTATGTGTGTATGTGTTTTTATTTTCCTAGGACTAGAAATCTATTTCTATTAAGCCTTCAGAAATTAGAAAATAATATGAAAACCCTAGAAACCTGCCATAATGTTCTTCCTTTTATGAAAGTATTTAAAAGCATCCTTTACAGACCTCCCCTTAAATAAACTAGTGCCACTTATTTCATTTCAAGAATGAAATAAAACCATTGATTTGTGATCCCTAAAAACAATTGAGAAAATGCTAGAAACTTTACCATCAATTCTTAATTATGGTATCCATGATTAGAAAAGGCTATCTTATGGCCATTCTATCTTTTCAAAAGTTTCGATTCTCACATCTATAGTTAACATCTTCATTTGATTAAGGTGTCAATTAACTGCTTCAATTTCATCCAAAACTCTACTAGAAAATGACTCTATGTCTATGAAAATACCAGGTTACCAAACTAAGAATAATACTGCTTTCCAAATTTTCCCACTAATGATTTGTTGGTAATTGTCTACTTGTTTTTTTTTTTTTTTCTTTTTGCGGTATGTGGGCCTCTCACTGCTGTGGCCTCTCCCGTTGCGGAGCACAGGCTCTAGACGCGCAGGCCCAGCGGCCACGGCTCACGGGCCCAGCCGCTCCGCGGCATGTGGGATCCTCCCAGACCGGGGCACGAACCCGTATCCCCTGCATCGGCAGGCGGACTCTCAACCACTGCGCCACCAGGGAGGCCCTGTCTACTTGTTTTTACCTCTGCTGCTCAACCTTTGTAATTAATGAACACACCATGGTTAAATGGTAAATCTAATGCACTGCAGTCAGAAAATACTTAATAATGTCACACACCCATTTTAGCTTTCCTTCTCAAAGCCAAAACACAGTAAAATGGACCCACCTGTGGAGAACACAGTGAGTGAGTAGGAGGCAGAGAAACCTAGATGTTAATCAAAGGTGCAGAGTGCCACAGTTTATGTAAATGAAAAAGCCATCTCAGATAATGAGTAACTGCCTGTATCTTACTGAGCATATTGGAGAAAGCAACCACCTTAGCTGTGCAATAAATGAGGTCTCTTCATTTAAAATCTGAACTGTGCAAGAAGGCAGACATTGAGAACTTTTTGCAATTAGTAGTTAATAATAATGGGAGGCAGTGACTATTCCAGTACATAGTGTGAGACAGACTAAGAGAAATTTGTGCCTTTCTTTGAGTGCATCTTGGTGGCTCCTGCCCTGAAAATGGCATTGTAGTATCTTGTCACTTGCTGTTTTTTTTAAAATCACTTTTTTATTCAGGTACAATTCACATATAACATTATAATAGTTTCAGGTATACAACATAATTATTCATTACTTGTGTACACTGTGAAATGATCACCACAGTAAGTCTATTTACCATCTGTCACCATACAAAGTTACAATTTTTTTCTTGTGATTAGAACTTTTAAGATTTAATTTCTTAGCAACTTTTAAAAATGCAATACAATATTTTTAAATTAATTTTTTTGGAGTATAGTTGCTTTAAAATGTTGTGTTAGTTTCCACTGTACAGCAAAATGATTCAGCTAAACATATACATATATCCCCTCTTTTTTGGATTCCCTTCCCATTTAGGTCACCACAGCGCATTAAGTAGAGTTCCCTGTGCTATACAGTATGTTCTCATTAGTCATCTTTTTTTTTTTTTTTTTTTTTTTTGCGGTACGCAGGCCTCTCACTGACGCAGCCTCTCCCGTTGCAGAGCACAGGCTCCGGACACGCAGGCTCAGCGGCCATGGCTCACGGGCCCAGCCACTCCCCGGCATGTGGGATCCTCCCGGACCGGGGCATGAACCCGTGTCCCCTGCACCGGCAGGTGGACTCTCAGCTACTGTGCCACCAGGGAAGCCCTAGTCATCTATTTTATACATAGTATCAATATTGTATATATGTCAACCTCAATCTCCCAATTCCTCCCACCCCTTCCCTTTCCCCCTTGGTATCCATACATTTGTTCTCTACATCTGTGTCTCTATTTCTGCTTTGCAAATAAGATCATCTATACCATTTTCTAGATTCCACATGTATGTGTTAATATGCAATATTTTTCTCTTTCTGACTTACTTCACTCTCTATGACACTCTCTAGGTCTGTCCACATCTCTACAAATGACCCAATATTGTTCCTTTTTATGGCTAGGTAATATTCCATTGTATATATGTACCACATCTTCTTTATACATTCCTCTGTGGATGGACATTTAGGTTGCCTCTATGTCCTGGCTATTGTAAATACTGCTGCTATGAACACTGGGGTGAATGTGTCCTTTTGAATTATAGTTTTCTCTGGGTATATGCCCAGGAGTGGGATTGCTGGGTCATATGGTAGTTCTATTTTTAGTTTTTTAAGGAACATCCATACTGTTTTCCACAGTGGCTGTATCAATTTACATTCCCACCAACAGTGTAGGAGGGTTCCATTTTCTCCACACCCTCTCCAGCATTTATTGTTTGTAGATTTTTGGGTGATTGTCATTCTGACTAGTGTGAGGTGATACCTCATTGTACTTTTGATTGGCATTTCTCTAATAATTAGTGATGTTGAACCCACACTGATACATCATTATCTTCCAAAGTCCATATAACACGTTTTGTAATTATCAGTAAGTTTTTTGTCATCTTCAGGAAATCTCAAGATAACCTTTTGAGGAATCAGCCTATCTAGATACAGTCTAGATAGATCCCCTGAAGGAGCAAAGTCAGCCTGCCCTTTCAGAATTCTGCCTTAACAATGTTCATTTCCACTTCGGTGTGCTACGTGTTGTAATAAGATGGTGCTGACTGAAAAGAATGCACAACCTAAAAGTTGAGAGTTATGTTTTATTTGGCAGACAAAACTGAGGATTTCAGCTTGGGACACAGCATCTCAGATAACTCTGAGGGACTGCTCTAAAGAGACAAGCAGGGATCCGGGATATATAGGAGTTTGCATTTCTCTAATAAATAGTGAGGTTGAGCATCTTTTCATGTGCCTATTGGCCATCTGTATGTCTTCTTTGGTGAAATGTCTATTTAGGTCTTCAGCCCATTTTTGGCTTGGGTTGTTTGTTTTATTGATACTGAGCTGCATGAGCTGCTTGTATATATTGGAGATTAACCCCTTGTCAGTTGCTTTAATTACAAATATTTTCTCCCATTATGAGGGTGTCTTTTCATCTTGTTTATGGTTTCCTTTTCTGTGCAAAAGCTTTTAAATTTCATTACGTCTCATTTGTTTATTTTCATTACTCTAGGAGGTGGGTCAAAAAAGATCTTGCTGTGATTTATGTCAAAAAGTATTCTGCCTGTTTTCCTCCAAGAGATTTATAGTGTCTGGCCTTACACCTAGGTCTTTAATCCATTTTGAGTTTTATTTTGTGTACAGTGTTAGGGAGTGTTCTAATTTAATTCTTTTACATGTAGCTTATTACATGTAGCTTATTCCAAAGCCAGCACCACTTATTGAAGAGGCTGTCTTTTCTCCATTGTATATCCTTGCCTCCTTTGTCATAGATTAGTTGACCATAGGTGTGTGGGTTTATCTCTGGGCTTTCTATCCTGTTCCACTGATCTATATTTTTGTTTTTGTGCCAGTACCATACTGTCTTGATTACTGTAGCTTTGTAGTATAGTCTGAAGTCAAGGAGCCTGATTCCTCCAGCTCCATTTTTCTTTCTCAAGATTGCTTTGGCTATTTGGGATCTTTTGTGTTTCCATACAAATTGTATTTTTTTTGTTCTAATTCTGTGAAAAATGTCATTGGTAATTTGAAAGGGATTGCACTGAATCTGTAGATTGCTTTGGGTAGCACAGTCATTTTCACAATATTGATTCTTCCAATCCAAGAACACGGTATATCTCTCCATCTGTTTGTGCTGTCTTTGATTTCTTTCATCAGTGTCTTATAGTTTTCTGAGTACAGGTCTTTGACCTCCTTAGGTAGGTTTATTCCTAGGTATTCTTTTTGTTGCAATGGTAAGTGGGATTGTTTCCTTAATTTCTCTTTCTCATCTTTCATTGTTAATGTATAAGAATGCAAGAGATTACTGTGTATTAATTTTTGTATCCTGCGACTTTACTAAATTCATTGATTAACTCTAGTAGTTTTCTGGTGGCGTCTTTAGGATTTTCTATGTATAGAATCATGTCATCTGCAAACAGTGACAGTTTAACTTCTTCTTTTCCAATTTGGATTCCTTTTATTTCTTTTTCTTCTCTGATTGTTGTGGCTAGGACTTCCAAAACTATGTAAATAATACTGGCAAGAGTGGACACCCTTGTCTTGTTCCTGATCTTAGAGGAAAGGCTTTCAGTTTTTCATCCCCCACTATTATTGTTTTCCTGTCGATTTCCCCTTTTATGGCTGTTAGTATTTGCCTTATGTATTGAGGTGCTCTTATTTTGGGTACATATATATTTACAACTCTTATATCTTCTTCTTGGGTTAATCTCTTGATCATTATGTAGTGTCCTTCCTTGTCTCTTTATTTTAAAGTCTATTTTGTCTGATATGACTATTGCTACTCCAGCTTTATTTTGATTCCCATTTGCATGGAATATATTTTTCCATCCCCACACTTGCAGTCTGTATGTGTCCCTAGATCTAAAGTGGGTCTCTTATAGACAGTGTACATACAGGTCTTATTTTTGTATCCATTCAGCTAGTCTGTGTCTTTTGGCTGGAGCATTTAATCCATTTACCTTTAAGGTGATTATCAATATGTATGTTCCTATTACCACTTTCTTAATTGTTTTGGGTTTGTTCTTGTAAGCCTTTTTCTTCTCCTGTGTTTCAGGCCTAGAGAAGTTCCTTTAGCATTTGTTGTAAAGCTGGTTTGGTGGTGCTGAATTCTCTTAGCTTTTGCTTGTCTGTAAAGCTTTTGATTTCTCCGTTGAATCTGAATGAGATTCTTGCTGGGTAGAGTAATCTTGTAGGGTTGTAGGGTTTTGCCCTTTCATCACTTTAAATATGTCCTGTCACTCCCATCTGGCCTGGAGAGTTTTGGCTGAAAAATTAGCTGATAACCTTATGGGGATTCCCTTGTAGGTTATTTGTTCATTTTCCCTTGATGCTTTTAATCATTTTTCTTTGTATTTAATTTTTGTTAGTTTGATTAATATGTGTCTCTGTATGTTTCTCCTTGGCTTTAGCCTCCATGGGACTCTCTGTGCTTCCTGGACTGGATTGACTATTTCCTTTACCATGTTAGGGAAGTTTTCGACTATAACCTCTTCAAATATTTTCTCAGGCCCTTTCTCTTTCTCTTCTTCTTCTAGAAACCCTACAATTCGAATGTTGGTGTGTTTAATATTGTCCCAGAGGCCTCTGTGACTGTCCTCATTTCTTTTCATTCTTTTTTCTTTATTCTGGTCCTTGGTAGTTATTCCACCATTCTGTCTTCCAGCTCACTTATCTGTTCTTTTGCCTCAGTTATTCTGCTATTGATTCTGTCTAGTGTATTTTTTATTTTAGTTATTGTGTTGTTCATTACTGATTGTTCATTCTTTAGTTCTTCTAGGTACTTGTTAAGCGTTTCTTGTATCTTCTCAATCTGTGCCTCCATTCCATTTCCGAGATGTTGGATCATCTTTACTATCATTACTCTCAATTCTTTTTCAGGTAGATTGCCTATTTCCTCTTCATTTATTTGGTCTTGTGGGATTTTACCTCACTCCTTCATCTGCAACATATTTCTCTGGCCTCTCATTTTTTCTAACCCACTGTATTTATGGTCTCCTTTTCATAGGCTGCAGGGTCGTAGTCCCTCTTACTTCTGTTATCTGCTTCCTGGTGAGTAAGGTTGGTCCAGGGTCTTGTGTAGGTTTCCTGGTGTGAGGGACTAGTGCATGTGCGCTGGTGGGTGGAGCTGAGTCTTTTCCCTCTGAATGGCAGGGACGCGTCAGGTGGTGTGTTTTGGCATCTGTGAGCTTAGTATGGCTTTAGGCAGCCTGTATGCTGATGTGTTGGACTGTGTTCCTCTCTTTCTGGTTGTTTGGCATGAGGTGTCCAGCACTGGAGGCTGCAGGCAGTTTTGTGGGGCCAGGTCCTGGTGTTGATATGCTATGCATACCTCCATGAGCACACACACCAATTAATATTCCCTGGGACTGGGAAGTCTCTGGAGGTCTAGCACCATGAACTTGGTGCTCCCACCCCAGAAGCCCTGGCCCAACCTCTGGCCATGGAACCATGAGCCCACAAGCCACACAGTGTGGCCAGAGAAAAAAGAAAGAAAATAAGATAAAAGAAAGGAAAAGAAATAAAGAAAGAAAACAAACAAAACCCAAGACAAACAGCAAAAACAACAACAAACAGCAGTAACAACAACACAACACACATACACAGAAAAAAGAAGAGAGAAAAAAAACAAGAGAAGAATTAAAAAATGAGAACAGTCAATAAGGACTAAACTAACAAAAACCAAAAATAAAAATAGAAAGCAAATGAACAAAAAAGTGAAGAAAATATAAAATATACACATAAAAACAATCAAAAAAAGAAAAAACAAAAACAAACCCACAAAACAACAAAAACTAAACATAGAAATATAAAAATAAATATATTAAAATTTTTTTTAATTAAAATTAAAAATAGAAGATAAAAAATAGTAAAAGCAACAACACCAACAACTGAACAAAATGAAAGAAACAAAAAAATAATGATGGTAATAAGAATATTTTCCTGGGGCCTCCTCTGTCAGTGTCCTTGCTCCTGTAATGAGTGGAGCCAATCCCTGCCTCCCCAGGAAGCCTTCCAATACCTCTAAGTACATCTCTGGACCTGCTGTGGGCACTGTGGGCCCAGCTCAGACTCTGACCTGTCCCGACTACCCTGTGTACTTGCCCCCAAAGTCCACTGCTGTGGCCTTTTCTGTCCCAGCCTGATTTCCCCACTGTGAGGGAATTTTTCTGAGTGCAGGGACTTCCCTCACCTTCAGCTTCCTGCTGGGGTTGCTGGCCCCTTTTTGAGTCCTGTGTCCTTGTTTTATTCTTTCTTTCATCCTACCCAGTTGTGAGGGGATTTTCTTGTCCTTTTAGGTGTTCAAAGTCTTCTGCTAATGTTCAGCAGGTGCTCTATGAGAACTGTTCCATTTGTAGATGTATTCTTGATGTACTCGTGAGGAGTGACAAATTCCACATCCTCCTAGTCTGCCATCTTGACTCCTTTCCCACAATATTATTGACTGTAGTCACCATGTTGTACATTACATCCCCATGACTTATTTATTTTACAAATGAAACTTTGTACCTCTTTACCCCTTCAGCCTAAAATTACTTTAAACATACTATAAAAATAAAAGACAATAGTAAAAAGATGAACTTCTAAATAGTAGACTTCCATTAATTTAGTCTTAGAGTATATTTATCAAATGGTCATTTTAATTAGACTTAGATGCAATATTTTGCTCATTAACCACTAACATAAAGAGCAGAATATATATTTTTAACCCATATCATATTTATATTTGCATTATACTATACTGTATCCTGAACAAAATTATATTTTGCTAATAGAGTTGAGATTTAATTGAAAGAATCTCCACACATAGCAACGTTTTTAAATATTTGACATGAAATGCTAATTTAATAAAATAACAACAGATTCAGAAGATCCAGGCTCAAGTTTATTCAGAAGAATAGATCATTAATATTCCGTTTTTTTGCTGAATAACCAATAATTTTACAAAAGTGTTCAAAGTAGTTTTACTTTCTATGTATTATTGCATCATCAGTTTAATCATCAAAAACTTAACCATCAGTTGGTTCTTGATATGAAACTTCAGTTAATTTGCCCATTTTCATGTATTTTTACCCTTTTATAGTATTCAGACACAGAAGTTCTTGTTTCTTTTAAAAATACTTATCTTGAGATCATTCCTTTGTCTAAGAGGGATTATTAAAGAGTTCTTGTTCAACTAGGTCAACTGGCCCCTTGGCCCCCTCTAGGAAGCAGTTTCAAAATAACACTTGGGTCTGATGAAGTAAAGCAATCAGCTCATAAGAAACCAGAAAACCACAACAAAACTATAGTATTTAACTGAAGATTCAGATAAAGGGATAGCACACAGGTAAAGATGGTATAATTTACCCTAGTATTGCAATTAGGTAATTAGATGAATCAATCACTCTCTCTCCCTGCCCCCCCCTTTCAAAACAGCTTTGCAAAGGTTATTACCACTGTTCCTTTTCTAGCAACAGAAAACCTGACTTTAAAGACAATTTATTACCTTCCCATAGCCATTTACTGTTAAAATAGAGACAGGACCAAATGCATTGCTCATGTTTCCTATTATATCATATCACTTTCTTATTTATTTTATGCAATCTGGAATGATTGTGACAAGAATGTGTTTGATATAAGACACAAACTCTCACATTTTCTCTCCTGTGCATTAAAGTACAATCCCTGTATTTTAGCACAAACCTTAGTATAATGGTTAAATAAAGGTAGTACATATTATATTTAAAACCAGTGGGGTGAAAATTTTCAACTTCAAATTGTATTCTTTCCATGTACACATTACTTATGTTTTGAGATTAGATGACTGTATTTAGTTCTTCAAATTTCCATCAATGTTGGCAATAGTTTTTACATTTATTGAACTACCACAAAAAGCATCCTCTTTTCAACAAAACTGTGGCTTAACAGTCCAAGGATAATAATACTGCAATTTAACTAGGGAACAGAGGAAATATTCTAATGTCCCCTAGGAGCACTTTTAAATCCTTACATTAATTTAAAATTTCAGTCTCTGAAAACACCTATTATCAACATGTGAAGACATTAAGGACCAGAATTTGTACTATATCTCACTGTGGGGTATGTTTAATGAACTGGTTTTATTGGGCCACGTGAAAATGATTAATACAGACATATCTACAAAGTTTTCCAAAGTTCTTGGATAGAACCTTAAAATATTATTGTAACAATGATTCAAAGTTTGCTTCAGTCCATAACCGACAGTTGGAAGTTAGGAAGACAGCTAAGGAACTTATAAGTAAATTGTATATTCTCTTCAATTTGTGGATATCTAAAATGCCAGAGACCTATAGCAAATAGCTATAGACAGTCATCCACAAACTATGCCTAGTAAAGGAAAATAATGAATTAAAAACTGCATTTAAAATAAAGTTAAAATCTACACAAATAGAAAAATCAGGGAGCGTCGGGGAGGGAGGGATTGGGAGTTTGGGAGTAGCATATGTAAACTGTTATATATAGAATGGTTAAACAACAAGGTTCTACTGTGTAGCACAGGGAACTATATATATGCAGCTTCTCTTTTCCTATTCATATTGCATCATCTGCTAACCTATCCATTCCATCAACTTCTTAAGGAACTCTTTTATACCTAGTTTACAACCTCTTCCTCCACCATGTTTCCTGCCATCAAACTCAGTGATTTCAATATCCACATCAGTGCTGCATGAGTCCTCACTAACTCTAAATTCCTTATCTACCCTCTACCAAAAGGATGGTAACTTTCATTCCACTTTAGCCACCCTCTAACAAGATTATTACCTGGACTTTGAGATATACAAAAAGGCAGTCTATCCCTGCAATTGTAAACCCAGATTGTTCCTTTTCCTACATGGGGCCCCTATTCTTTCCCTCATCTTGCCTGGTGTACCTACAGGCCAAACTAACAGTCTTTCATGATGTTTCACAAGCCACCCTCCTCGATAAAAATGGCATTTCCATGCCTCACAAATGCTCCAAATATGCAGAATTTTCTTCAGACTGCTAACCCAGTCTCTGCCCACATTCTCATCAAATGACTTACCTTTTATTTTAGTAGACCAAAACTTCTTCATCTTCCCAGCCACTACCAGCCTACTTTATCTGTATCTTTTTCTATTTCCTTCTTGCCTGCCTTGTTATTACAAAGCAAGAAAGTTAGATTTTCTTCAAGTTACCTGAGTTTTTTATTCCAGTCCCTCCAGAATCTCACTCCCATCAAATACCCCTGCTGTCTTATATCATTTATCTTTCTTTACACTCAATTTCATTATCTATAAAATGAAAAGTGTGTATATGTAATGAATTAACACATGATGAACTTGACAGAGTGTATATTCATACTAAATGCTATGAAATGTTATTTTTGTTATTATTGAGTAGTAATAGTATTAATATTGATATAATGATTTATATGCTTAAGTCTCTTGTACCTATGCATAAACAAATAAAATCAATATGATACATCTCACTGCCACTTCTTTTCATTCCTACAATTTTTCTTCTAGATATCCTTTAATGAGTTCTTACCATGTCAGTCACCATACTAAACCATTATAGTTGTAAGAATTAAATGGCAACATCCTTAAAATGGGCTCAGCACTTTGCCGAGCAAATAGTAGGCACTTGATTAATGTTAGTAAATGCAGTTGTAATAATTACGTAATAACAGCTATATGGACTAGATATCATTATTGCCCTTTAATAAGGGGTGAAGAAATTTGTCCAAGGTCATAAAGCTAGTAATTGTGGAGATGGTCTCTTGTGATTAGATTAACTTGTGGAACAATTCCTACCCTTGGAAGTGGTCCACTAATTTACTGAAGTGCCTCTTTAAAAGTATCAATTCATATTAAGTTTAAAATGGTGACAGTGATGACCACCCTTCTTGAAACTACTCTGTAGTCTTCTATACTGCTAGCATGCCACTTGTTAAGAGCAACTAAGAGATGACCTTCCTGAGCTTTGACTTTGTGTCAGCCATGGATCTAGGAACTTTAAATGTCCTAAATAATTTTCTCCTTACAACAACCATATATATCTGGTATAATAATAATGAGCAGGGGCTTCCCTGGTGGCGCAGTGGTTGAGAGTCTGCCTGCCGATGCAGGGGACACGGGTTCGTGCCCCGGTCTGGGAAGATCCCACATGCCACGGAGTGGCTGGGCCCGTGAGTCATGGCCGCTGAGCCTGCACGTCCAGAGCCTGTGCTCTGCAACGGGAGAGGCCATGACAGTGAGAGGCCCGCGTACCGCAAAAAAAAAAAAAAAATAATAATAATGAGCAGAATTAGTAGCATGATGTTCAGAGAGTGAAAATGTATGGATTATATGGTTACACAAATTACAGAATTGACAATGGTAGATCCAGGAATGGAACCCAGCAGCTTTGTTCAATGTCTGTACTCATAAGAATGACACTCTGCTGGGCTTCCCTGGTGGCGCAGTGGTTGAGAGTCTGCCTGCCGATGCAGGGGATACAGGTTCGTGCCCCGGTCTGGGAAGATCCCACATGCTGCGGAGCAGCTGGGCCCATGAGCCATGGCCTCTGAGTCTGCGCATCCGGAGCCTGTGCTCCGCAACGGGAGAGGCCACAACAGTGAGAGGCTCGCGTACCACAAAAAAAAAAAAGAATGACACTCTACTGACCATGGTGCCCAGATTAGTGGCACATAATTGATTCTCAGTGCATTGTTTAACAAATGCTTGCTACAAAATTATTATAACAATAATCAACTAAATACAATGTTAAGAGAAATCTTTGAAATATTGGAAAATAACTCTTTTCTTTCCAGTTCTGGCGCTTAAAACACTTGAAAAGAGTTATCAATTGTCATGTTTGACTTGAAAGTAAAGGTTTGCCTTTATGGTCTTAACATATACCTATACATATTAATAAAAAGTATAAGCAAGTAGAGTCAATCATAGATATTGCCTAGGCACTGTGCAGTTACAAAGATCTAGATACTCTTTATGTAACTCTAATGAGGTGGAGGAATTTTATAATCTACTATCTCACACTAATTCCCCCAAGAAGATCACTCTTTTGAAAATACAATTATAAGTGTTCAAGATGAAAGTGAAACTGGAAGGACTGGAGGGACAGCCTATTAGGCTTCAGAGGAAGGGTATATTGTTTTTCATGAGGGAGGAGTTGGTGGCAGATGGCTGTAAGATTATTGTACTGTTCCTGAAAGAAAGAGAAAGGCACCAGGAAGACACAGAGCTTCTGAACACACCAAGAGAACACAAGAAGATCAATAATTCCACCAGGTCCAGGTAAAGTTGTTTGTATTGCTGGGATGCAAATCTGCCTCCATCATAGCTTGCAAGTTTTAATAAAGTTTACTGTGTTCATGGAGGCTTGGTGGTTGTGGAGTTTTGTGTGAAATCAAATGGACCATGCTTCCTGATTGGGCAAAATAGGACTGCATGGTGACAGAGAAGGGGAAGCCCAGGAGGCAGAAAGCTCTACAAACTAGGGCAATTTTCAAAAACCTTGGGAGAGAGCTTTGGATTTTGGCGGAGTGTGAAAAGGGCATAACTTTGAGGCAGATACCTACTTTTGAAGCCGGAGATTGACTAAGGATCTGTAATTTTTTAAAAGGTTCACGAGAGATCAAGATATATAACCAGAGATAAGAAGAACAATGTGGCTTCAGGTCTGTGAGAAAGAAAGAAGCATCTCCAACAACACCTCCTGAGGACACAGTCTGGTTGCAAGGAAGCAGATGAATACACGTGGGGGCATTTTGGCAAGGTTAGAGGGATGGTGAGTTCTGAGAGGTGTCAACAGGAAAAATTAGAGTTGGCACAGTATAATATTTGGAAAAGAAAAGTATGAAGATATACTAAAAAAAACCCCACAATTAGAAATGAACTCATACATAGTGAACATTTTGAAAATACTATACAATCTTTATTGAAAGGCTTACTAATTAATAACTTTTTATGCATATTGAATGGATTCATTCCACCTCATTTTTTTCTATCAAGTGTAGTGAAAATGACCAATTATAGTGATTCATTCCTGTTTTAGCACAACACTGCATGTTTACCTTGCAAGAAGAGACTATATAAAAGACAGAACTGAATGGTTATGAACTTACTATGGTGAGTGAGAAAATTCAGTAGCAACAATCCATTAAAAATGACCTTATAAAATGATAAAATTATGTGGAGAATATGTGTTCTGTGTCTACATGTGCCTCAAATAAAATAAAACAAATTCAGTGGGAAAGGAAATCATGAAATACAAAAGAAAAACTAAATCTTCTAATGTACTAATTGACAAACCATATAATAATCTGTTACCTCATTTCAGGTAGATCTTCCATTCTCTTCCAAACTAGAGCACAGAGACTATATTTTCAGTTCTTTAAAAAAATACACTCTCTCATTCTTTTTTAAGTTCCTATTAGTTCTAACACCTTCTCCACACTTATTATTGTTTTATAAAGAGTAGAAACTCAAAAATGTGTGCTCACTAAATAAATTAGCTTATTGACAATAGTTTAAAACAGCTCAGGCTCACAGTGTTTTGCTGAGTTGGTGAAAAATAACATGCTAAAGAGGAAAACTTACCAGAGTTTCTTTATTACCAATATTATTTCATTCTAAGACAATTTCACCATGATACCAATCACATAGTTAAAAGATTTACTTTCTAATTCCTGCCACCAACATGCTGTGAAGACTCGAACAAGCTATTTAAATTGAGTGACCCAAGTCACAGGTGTACGAAATGAGGCTTTTCTTGCTTTCTCTCTTCATCCTTCATACTTTTACCAGCAATTTTTTTTTCACATTACAAACTATACACATGGCCTTGCTCAGCAATTCATATATGGCTCCTCACTCCCCACAAGATAATAAACGAACTATTTAAGTTTACATTCCAGGCCACTGCCTAAATATTCAGAAAATATTTGGCCTGTAACCTTTACCCAAATCATTCTCTCCCACCAATGTAATACAGTCAAGCTCTCCTAAGAATGCACTACATAATTTCATATCCACCCTTGGCCAGTCCCATTCTCCCAATCAGAAATATTCTCCCTTCTCCATCTCAACTGATCTAAGTCTTATCTTTCTTTGTAACTTTCTTTAAAACCTTTCCTTTAATCATGCCAATATTTAGTGACTATTTCTTTCCCTCACTTCTGTAATACATCTTTGTGTTTATGAGCTTACATCTATTCATACTTTCAAAAGAGGCTGTAACTTATTAGTGGGCAGATAGTATGCTTTATACATTTTAATATCCCCAAGGCTAATAGGTACCTAAAAAAATATTTATTGAAATATCATTATAATTATTCAGAATTGTTCTTAGGGGAAAAAAAAAAGTAAATTTTTGTTTATTGGAGCTTTAGTCTCTTCCATGCCCCAGCACACACTCAAAATCTTCATTCTAGATGTTTTAATTTGAAGCATCTTTTCTATAAAAAATTCAGAATGAAGGAATTTAAAATTTTGGTGGCGATTAAAGATATTTTAGTCCAATCTGTTCATTTAGAAAGAAAAAAATCATGAAACCCAGGAAAGTTGTCTCTTTATTGAATTCATAATTTAGCAAGTCTCACAGCCAGCATAAGAAAACATGGAACCATGATTTCTCAATCTTAGCTCAGCATTTCAGCTACTACAGCAAGTATCATAACTATCTCTTCTGGATCATATTCTCTCTGATGATATGAACTGTGTTGACTTTGTAAAACACCAACACAGAGTCATATAGAATCTGCCACACACACGTCATTTAAGAATTGTTTGTTGAATGAATACTGAATGGGCCACTATATATAATACCACATGAAGTAGGATTTCACTCTCACAAAACACACTATTCAAAGGCATTTTTTTCCAGATGTCATCCTCTCATTGAAAACGTTGTTTCATACTCACAGAGAAAATAATGGAAAGAAACTGAGTTTTCCAACTACAACATACTGTCTTCTCTCAGTGAATTGCCATTAAAATCACAAGCCATTTGCTATCTGTTCCCAATGGACATATGGACACATGCCGTCATTTCTTTGCCTGAATCTTGACTCAGGAAATTTATCAGAACCTAATTTTTAAGCAGTAGAAAACCATAAAGAGTTTAAATATTATTACTATTATTTGGCAATGTTATTTATGACAGGAAATGGGGAATCACAGAATTTAAGTTATATAGGTTATTTCTAAGAATTTGGAGGTCATAAAAGAGGGGCCACACATCTAAAGAAAGATAAACATTCAAATACACATTCTGAAAGAAATTAGGTCAAGTAGTTTGATTTTACTTCTAGGTGCACCTCCGAAATTAATCTATCCCTCCACAAACACCCGTTTCTTATACCCTACTGCAAGTTCAGCATTGAGCTGGTCATTTGGACAGGAGTATACTAAATAATGACATAAGGTGATCCTTGCGCTCTAGGAGCTTACAAGGCCTTTAGAAAAACAAAATTTATAGGCATGAATCATTATAAAATATCTGTCAACATACAAAATAACTATTGATACAGATTGACCTTGTGCCTTATGTACAATTAAATAAATTCTTCCACACAATTCTAAAGGACAAGAAGCTCTCAAAAAGGAAAGATTTTCCATAACCCACTTGAAAACAAAATCTGACATGGCCTGAGCTCTTTTGATGACAAAAATTGCCTTCAAATGATTTGAGGCTATTTATAAAGTTCATTTCTCCCACTTCATGTTTGATATAACTAAGGGTATAGAGAGGGCTAGAGTATATTAATATTTTTCATCATGGAGTCACTGGTGATGTTACAAAAAATACTGTATGTTCACCATAACCTTTCTAAAAATCTTAAAAACTGAATCTTAAAATGGCCTGGAGGATTCACAAAGCATATTGTACATGTAACATAAAGAGGCAGGTAATTACATGAAATATTTGAGGTATAAAGTTAAAAAAAAGTTATTAATTCCCAGGAGAAGAGATGAAGAAAGAATTCAAGAAGTCAGCAAGGAAGCTTGAAGGGTAGGCAAGGTTGGGAAATTGGTCAAAACAGAGGAGATGAGGATGCAGAAGACAACAGGAACACAGTGTGTAGACAGAAGTAAGCCCAGGACCTTCAGCAGCAGGAGAAGGTCAAGGTCAGCTAGAATACAGAGAGCAAGAGAAAGAGGAGAGGCGAGGTGAGGAGGACATCAGTTTGGGAGGATGAAGGATTACATGTCAAAAGTAGGAAAAAAAACAAGCACAAGGAATTTGGAGTTTTATTAGTAAAAAAGTACAGAATGAATGTAAAATTTTTAGTGACAAGTATTATGATGAGCCCTGAATTAAGAGAGATGGATCTGGCAATGATATGCAGATAAATTCAAGAGGAGCACTACTGTTGTAGGAGAGGTCTGCAGGAAGCAGGTGTGGGGTTCCGCTGAGGGACTGGAATAAAACAGTTGGAGGTGGGATTACAAAACGGCATCTGTTACCCTTTCTCTAATTTAGCTCATTCTGAACACTGGAAAAGATTTCTAAAAGCCTTTCTTTATGTGTTCACTCCACATTTTGAATATAACTCTTAGGGATGGACACCTGAAAGTGGCTGAAACTGACTTCTTTCACAGCCATCTGGATGTCTTGAATACATATATGCCTCGTAGTTACCTCATAAAAAAACATGAATTTTTATATTCTAAGCCTAGTGTCAAACCCAAGTGACCATGAATTAAAAACAAAAAAACAAAACAAAACAAACAAAACTGCTGCACTCTAGCAGAGTTTAAATGCTTTCATTTCATTTTCAATTTAAGAGCTTGAAAGTAGGCGTACTTTTCAGATACTTTTAATATATGGTGTTCAGCCATACCAATATGGGACAGATGCTAAAAACTGTTAATTTCTCCCTCTATCAAGAGAAGAGAGCTAAGTTTTTCAAAATATGAATATCAAAACAAGGTCACATGTCATATCCTTGGCCAGGCTGACGAGAACCATTTTTTTAATTGTCAAAAGAAAAAAAATGTTTTTTAATCTTGCCTTAATTTAAATTTGGAGGTAGAAGTCATTTTAATTTTAAAGAGCTTCTTATCTTGTATAAATCTAATTGCTTTTTTACCCTCTATGAGTATCTTGCCATCTTGTCTTATAAAGCTAGCCAAGAATTAATATTCCAAATTATTTCATCTGACTCATGGTATAGACAGAGCTGCAGAGCAAAGCTTACTAGGTTTTCTTGGGACTGTTATAAATTTGAGACTGTAATACATTCTGAATAAATTCAGAGAAAGTATTAGTCACATAATAGCCTCAACTGTAATACTTTATTACCCGAACTTTTACTTCATCCTCTCAGTGAGACTCAGAATTTGCTAGGTTTAAAAACATGTGAAATAAATCTAATTAAACATCCTCATACATATTTTTCAGATTCAAATCATCTTATTTGCTACTTTATTTGTACAAATTATATTGCTTCTAACTTTTTTAAATGAAATATGTATGCAATATAGATTTGATAGTAGTAGACTTTATCCTCAGGGAGAAAACTAGACTCAGAGGGTGCATGAACTGGAAATCAGAACACTGAATACCAATCTTGAGTCTCTGGTTGACTCAGCAGGAACATCTGCCTGTCATTTAACTTTAGGCTAAGGAATCTCACATAGCCAATGGTCTGTTTTCTAAAGGTCCTTTTACTTGGTTTAATCAATGAATTTACCATTTTAAAATGACAGATAAAACTTTTAAATAATTTTTTAGATACGAGAAAGAACATTTACTGAATTTAGACACAAACATTTTGTTTCAACTTGTTGGTAAAAATAAACATAAAAGTATCAACATAGCTGCCCATTAGAATAGTCACCAACTTTTGTGAAAAACATTGCTACTTTTCAGTAAATAAGTTTTTTCAAGAATTGATAGTTTTTACCCAACAACCTAGCAATTAAGTGCATGTTGATGTAATAATTATACCTATTTTCTTGAATTCTTTAATATACCTAGTGGAAAGACTTTCTAATTGATGTCATATTTCATATCACTTTTCCCTTAGTACTTTTAATACACATATACATTTTACTCACCAGCCTATTTTTCAAACACATTCCTTTCTATGTCTGTTTTTCAAATCTCCAATTATAAACTTCTTTAGGGCAAAGGCCTTGTGTTTTTGTTTTATCTCTCACCATATCTTCTAGTTAGAATGTTTTACATATAGTGGGTCCTCAAATAACATTGCAAACTGACTGACTATAATTGGAAGTAGCCTTTGGGGACCTCCAGTTCAGAAGGCTCTGAATGCTTGGGATTTTCAGAATCAGGTTGAATGAGCACAAGGACCTAAAGGCAGTAGGAACAGGTGCAGAGCAACTGAGAGAAAGCTGTTGGTAGCTACTCTGGTTGTGTGCCTGTGGAATCAGGAAAGGATTCCAGTCGGTGCTCTGTGAATAGCCCTTAGGAGGGTGTGTTTGGTCAGTAATGAATGAGAAACAATCAGCTTGAGAAAGATAGGGCTAAACTGGTTTCAAAGAAACTCTCCCATTATGTTCTCTGAATAAGAAGCAGCGAACAGGTATGAAATAGGCAATGTTTATGGGGAATTAAGAAGAGCTAAGTCTTCTATAGACCCAGAGATATGCTTCAGAATCTGTTCCACTAAATTTGACAACTGTAAATGAAATTAACCAATAGAAGAGAATAAAAGAGTATTCAAGATTTCCTCTTCTCTAGAGATGAAATTTAAAAATTATACCTTGAGGGACTTCTGTGGTGGTCCAGTGGTTAGGACTCTGGGCTTGCACTGCAGGGGTCACAAGTTTGACCCCTGGTTGGGGAATTAAGAGCCTGAATGCCACGCAGCCAAAAAAAAAAAAAAAAAAAAATTATACCTTGAAATTGATGCTGGACAAAATCCTGAACTTATTATTAAAAAAGATACCGGGTAATTACATGAAAATTATATTGCAAATTAGATGAGTCAAAATACGTGCTAATCAATATTTTAACACTCACTATGTACAAAATAACTTTTGATAAAGGTTATGAGAATACAAATGAGTCAGATGTGTAGCTGGCTCCTGAAGCTAAAATCAAACTGTTAACATTCTAGAATAATTTATCATCATACTTCCCTTTATTAACATGTGTCATTTTGAGTTCCCCCAGAAGCAATCTCTATGACAAAGGCTCAAATGCAAAATGGGCATTTGAAAAGTGTTCCCAGAAACACCCATAAGGTATTGGGGAAGTGTGTGAGGGGAAAAAAAAAATATATATATATATATATATATAGATGCATTATTAAACTGGTGACAATTGTGAAGAATTAGAATGTAATTTTCCAGAGGAACTCTGGGAAACAGTGAAACAGTCTCTCTGAGTCATCCCATCCAAGGACCATGGTAGCTGAGGTATTTGTACACCAACTCCACTAATAATTTTTTCAAAGATGTGGGGGTGAGCATTAATTTCTCAAAACTTCTGCCTGCTGAGAATATGGGCAGAGTAGACTCTGGAAACCAAAAAAATCTCTAGGAAAAGAATTTTCAGGTACATGCATTTGGAAGTCACTCCAGTGTACCCAGAAATAAAGAATGAGAAGAAGGTATCAGAGGTCACCAATACATTTTCTACTGCAATAGTTGATCAGGGAAATTCTGTATTTTTGGTACATCATGACTGAGAGAAATCTTTTTATTTTTTTACATTCTCCACTTTTACACATGCAGGAACTCTTTTCAAATATTATCTCTGTGATTAATCATGGGGTTAGAATAAAAATGGTAATCAGATTTCTGTTTTGCTATAGGAACCATTCTTCACAGATAAATATTCTTATCTTGTTAAAAAAATCTATACTAATATTTAGCTTTAGAAACTAAATCTTGTTTGTCTAAAACATACTGCAGGTCAAAATGTAAAACTGGATTAACCCAATTTATTACACTGGTCTGCTTAAGTAAATAGCAACTACTTCTTCATACTTCAGTTGTTGTGACTTTAGACAAATAAAATTTGGATTCTTTTCTGATGAATAGAATTTGAGACATTATAAAAACTAAGAATAAGCCATAGAATGAATTGACATATTGGCATTATATTCTTCCATTGAGACACAGTCCAACTCTTCTTGTTTCATGAAAGAATGGGAAAAATGACAAACTAGAAAATGGTTCAGCTGCAGAAGATATTAATGTAGAATTCCAAGGGAGAGAAGTCTTAGACCAGGAGTATTTCCTACACTGTGGGCAGGGATTCTAAAACTGGAATCTGAGAAATTAGTAATTTTCCTATTTTATCCATTTAGTACACATAATCAATAAATGGATTTCTTTTCTTTCATGTGGTTGTTTTTGTTAAAGTGTATTTACTTCTGACCCTTAAAATGCGCTAAAAAGAACAAAATGACCAATACATTTTTGAAGACTCTCTATAATTTCATAAAAACACTGTAGAAATGGAGAATAGATGGAAGTAGTAATCAAGAAAATAGTGATTAGAATAAGTATAACAAATATTCCTAAAACCTCAGTGGCTTAAAAAACAACAAAAAATCTTCCTTTCATGAAAATTGCAATGCAATTTCTCCTACTCTTATAGGTCTCCTGGGTAGCTTTCCCCTAAATGGTGACTCTGGGGAATTCACTGAAGGTCCAGTAGTTAGGAATCCACGCTTCCACTGCAGGGGGCATGGGTTCGATCCCTGGTCAGGGAACTAAGATCTCACATGCTCCGTGGCATGGCCAAAAATAAATAAGTAAATAAATAAATGGTGATTTTTGTTATTCACAATCTTTCCACTGTGTGGCTCCAAAAACCAATGGGTCCTCAGACACTTTACAGGAGCCTCTGTATGGAGAGATAGATAAATCAAGACACTCTGTACAGAACTGTGTGAGATGTTTCAGACACTCAACCTGAGTATGGCACACATCACTTCCTCTCACATTCCACTGGCCAAACTTGTCTCATTACCCCACTAGACAAACAGACTGGGAAATAGAGTTCATCTGTGTATTAAGGAAATTAACACCGGTTTGGTAAACATCTGCGAAGTGTCTATCGCAGATCATAACTGATAGCCTAAAATTTGGAGGTGTGCTTTAGTACAGCATATTAAAGGGGGTTGATCTTGGTCTTGTCCCTAGGATATATCTTAGCAGTGAATTTGATGAAATTTAGGATACAAATAATATTTTAAACAAAATAGAAAAATATAAAATGAATAAATAGGAAATATAATTCTACAACAAAAATATTTTAAAATCTTAAAATACTTATGCACAGATAAAAATAAGACAAAATTAAACAGGAATAAATATAAGATTCTGCCTTCAGGTTACAATATAATCAATTGCACAAAAAATGTTAACAGAATGTAAATTTTCAAATGTCTAGGTGAAAAACATTCTTACCACAAGCCAATTCAAATCAACACAGTAAAAATATGATTGCTTTAATTTTTAAAGAATCCAAAATAAATAATTTTATTAGCAAGAATACAAATTTCTTCATTATAAGGATAATACTTCCAATTTAGACTGTGTGGATCACCTGATATCTATACTAATTTTGGGGGCAGAAATACTGACAAACTTAAGCATGGTAGGAGAGTCCACGAGAAGGTAAAATGTTTGGAAACTGTCTCATACAAACAACAATAAATTACATAGGAGTAATGAATCAGTAAAAAAAGGTGCAGGGAATCAGATTGTCTTTGTTCATATATACAAAACGGTCACATGAAAGAAAGAGTAGACATATGTTTGCATATTTAAAGTCCTAGGAAAGGCAACATAATTTTTAAAAATCTACAAATGTTGCATAAAAAATTGAACAAGAACTTAAAGAATAGTAAAGGACTTGTAAGCTGAAAATATATTACAGAAGCTACGTACACTTTATGTAAGACTCTGAGGAGAAGAAATTAGATGGGTTTAAAAGGAATGTAATATACATCTTTATCTGCCTATTCATGTCTAAGATTACAGGAATTTAAGCATTCTTAGCATGATGCTAACACGGTCTTTGACCTGGTAGTAGTCTCTATATACTCACTGTAGTTTTCACTGTAGTTTTCACTAAAGGGTTTTTTTTTGTGTTACTAAGTTCTTTTATTAGTAATGCTAACACTATTCGGGAATTAGATTTGTCATGTGTCCCGTGAGTAAATAACTCTGATAAGCAAGCATTCTTCATCTGCAGATACATAAAATTGCAAAATTCTGTCTTGAAATTTATTAACAGGATAATTACCATGACAGCAACCCATTTTTAATAAGCATTGTAATTATCATATCAAGCATCATTAAGACCTTCCAACCCAAGGGAGGATGGGTGGTGGTGAGAAAATTATGTTTCATGAGATTGACATAAGGCAGTAGTCTTGCTACCAGAATTTCCATTAGTCGTAGGCATTTTTCCTAAACTTTGTTGTCCAGAAGTCATGTTGATGGGTCTAATAAAAATAAACTCAAACAACTCATTGCCAATATTTTTTAACTGTGACGTTTATAATTCTAACATAGGTAAATTGTATCTGAAGAATAAATTAATAACATGTCATACTAATCGCCCATTAATTTCTCAGGTGAAGATGTAATAAAAAATCTAACAGACAAGGACAAAAAATTTCACCGCTTGTTCTGAATATAATGAAATGCAACAATCTACCTAAGTGAAATTAAAGTGGGGAGTATGTTTCAGAAATAAGAAGGCTTACAAAATGTTTAATGGATATTGGGAAAGATTTGTCTCATGTGTGAACAGTGTCTGCACAGATGAAAACTTATTAAGCTAACATCTCTGAATCTAATTTCTTTTTGAATTAAGAATAAGTTTTAATCAAACCTTAACCTTTAAAGTTGTATGACCTCTATTACCCTGTGAGCAATACAGTCATGGCTGAGAATAAGTGAAAGAATTATGGAAACACATTCTCAAAAAATTGTTTAAATGCCCTCAAGAATATCAAGGTAACAAATATATTTTAGTACGAGGACTTCAAAATTCTGTGAACCTACTTTTTTTTTTTTTTACATATTGTAGAATATACTCTCTTCCTCCAAAGACAGATATTGGAGCTCCTTATGAGTGGCCATTGTTTCGTAGGTCAAATGAAGCAGTATTAGTATTAGGAGAATGCCGATTCTCATCAGTAATTCTGAAGTCCTAAAATTATAATTTCTTCATTTTATATTTCACATAAATAGCAGATAATCATTCATATGGTCTGAAAACATTAGCAGTAAAATCTCAACACAATATGACAGTTACTTTTCAAATTAAGCTTTCATTCGTCCTCTAAACCCACCATTTGAGTCACTATTCCCCAAACACAGTTCACTTAATCTCTCTTCTGTGTCTTCAAACTACTCACTCATTATGGAATACACTTGGCTTTCCCTTCTGTTTATTTAAACCTACTGTGTAAGAACTCTGAAGAGTCGGTTATTTTCCCTATTTACTAGCTAACAAGTTAGCTTGCCACAGCTTCATGGAAGCTCACAGAAGACATGAGACTCCTGGGTCAGAAGCAAAGGACTTTATCACCCAAGTCTCAGATGAGACTCATGTCATCATAGGTTCTCCTCCTTCAATTTCCATAGGATCAATGTGGGAGCAGTCCAGGCAAATGTTGTACACAGTTTGTGACACAGCTAAGGAATCTGGAGTTTAAGAAACTTCTGATCTTAAAAGGTCCTACTAGCAAACCTACCTAATCTTTGTCCCTGAGGGAGACATTACATTTATTATCCTGGTCAGGGAGCAAATCTTCCTTCTGCTCTGGAGGCAGATATTGACTCTAATATCTAAGGCTGTTTGCTACACAAACATCCTGTAAAAAGAGAGTTCAGGACAAAAAACTGCCAAAAGTTTTCAGATGCATGTCAAATCTCATCCTTCAAACTACAATGTCAATCCTACTTCTTTAATGATAAGAGGCCACAGTACCATCTCACTCTTCCATTTTCTGTGCCATCTGACACATCATTCATGTTGTGTGGCATCATTTATGTTATTTACTTTCTTGCTTAACATTTGTGTCCCATTTAAATAAATTATATATTTAATGTTGTCTCTTTAAGTAGTTCAAACTCAATGAAGGTACAAATTATGTAATAAATTCTTTTTTAGCCTCACAAAATTTAATGCAACTATATTTTGAATAGCGTCTCAAATATTTGTGGCATGAAGAAGGGTAAAAATTTAATTTGTAAATGTTTCATCTAAACCACCAGTAAACAAATGTTAGTGAAAGAGTTTTATTCTATCTGTTGGGGGGAAAATTAGTTAGAATGTGGCAATAATGTTCCCTATGCTATTGTCTGTCCTTTTCTTTTAAGATACCATTTCAGTCAACTTTATTTGGTGATTTGGTGTCAAATATCAAAGAACACCAATTCTTATGGAGAATTAAAGAGAAGTGTAAATATAATTAGAATTGACAACAGTCTTCTGATAAAATCTGGAATGGGATTAGTTTTCACTTCTAGGAGCTTAATTACAAGGACCTCCAAGGCAAAATCTTCAAATCTATATTTTATGAATTAAAAATTATAAAATTATACATGCACATAGTTTAGAAAGCCAATGACTATACAAAACACAACCTCAAGTATTTCTAATACCCAGAGGCAACCTTTCTAATGCATCTCTTAACCATTCTTGGTTTTGCCTTCATATTTCTCAATGTTTAACTGCTCTTTATAGATTTTTTTCCATTTTCACATTGTCTTACTGATTTTTTCCTGTTGAAGAGAAGTCTTTAGTTCTCTTATACTAACTCTCCTCCTTCCCCATGTTCCTTATATTTATATACTTATGTTTAAGTCAACTGCTATTGTTATCATTATCCAAGTATATCTTCAGAGTTGAACCTTGTAATATATTTCAATTACATTTCATTTCATACAACTTTTTCTTTGTGTTGTTATTAAACACTCACTTTTTGTTTCCTCAATCATGTATACACCCATCATTACCATATTATTAAGCTTTCCATGAGAAGTGTAAAATCCTTCTCTAAACCATCAGATAACCCACTAGTTGCATCTCTCTCCTGAAGACATCCTTCATGAAGCCTCTTCTCCCAGACTCAGTCTGTCTTGGTTGCTCTTGACTTTCAAGGCACAGCTATCATCATGGTATTTTGCTTCATTATCACCTTGGGATTCCCTTCTATATTCTCCTATATACAATCTCCTATTTTTTAAATCAGTTTTGGTGGAACATACATAAAAGTAGTGTCCTGAGAAAGGGAACGTGGCAGAACTAATTTGGAAATCTTATAGGTCTAAAAATGTCTTCTTTCTTCTTCAATACCTGAAAAAAATGTCTGGTTCTGTAGAAAAATTCTAGTTTGAAAATAGTTTTCCTTCAGAATTTCAAAAGCTTTACTCAATTGTCTTCTAGCTTTCTGATTTCTATTATGCCATTTTGATTCCTAATTCTTTATATGTGATCATTTCGGAAAAAATGAAAATCTCACTGGAAACATTTAAGATCTTCATTTTTATCCTAGTGTTTAAATTGCATGTGGATGTGTTTTGGTGTGGATCTTGCTTACTCTATGTGCTAGACACCTAGTGGGTGCTTTTTAATTAGAAACATATGTCTAAATATGATAGAAATTTTTATTAATTTTTTAGAAAATAATTTCTTCATCTCTATTTCTCTTTTTGGAATTCTATTCAAACGTTAGATTAGCTGGACCATTTCTCTAATCTTCTTACCTTCTCCTTCTTCTTCCATCCCTTTGATTGATAAATTTTGTTTTATTCTCTGTAAGATTTCGTCAACTTTATCTCCATCCCTTTTATTGATTTTTATGTTAAGATTTTTAATATTCTAAGAGTTCATTGATGTTCTCTGAAAATTCCTTCTCTTTTCCTATTCTTGTTATGTGAATGCAACATTTCCCTTTTTTTTCTGAGAATACTAAATAAAAGTATCAATAATTGTGTTTTATTTTGTAGTTGGGCTCCCTGAAGTATCCTTGTTTCCTGAATTCTTTCTCCCATTTACTTTTCTTGGTTTCTCTCTTTTATTTTTTAGAAGATTGTCTCAAATGTTTGGTTATCTGGTATACTCACATCTAAGACAGTTATAAAAGAGCTTATTGGTAGCTCTGTTGATCAACAATAGGCTTCACTGTGAGTGTATTAGTGAGGTTGTTTCAACAAGGACCCTTTTGTCAGGATCTGTAGCCTTTTCTCCAGAGATCATCAATTTTCCTAGATAGGAATTCTCCAATATTCCACCAGAAAGGAATTCTCAGAACCAAGTGTCAAAAGGGATTGTGATGAGTATGTAAACTTTCACTTAATAACCCTGATTTAAGACTATGTTGCCTGTTGTTTCCAATGATTCCATGTTTCTCAGTTCAAAGTTTCTCAGGCTCAACATCTCACAAAAATAAATTTCTAGCCTTCTGCAGGGATTTGACTAGGAAGTTGGTGGGAGAAGGTAAGTAGTTGGGCACTGAATTGTTTGAAATATGAAAGGAGGTCTGAGTATTTAACTCTTCTTATATAGACCTTTAACCACTTCTTCTGTTTTAAGACTGAATTACACTCTAAGAGCTAAATGGTGTCTCCAATTCCTGAGTTATTTAAGAATTCTGTAACATTTCAGTATGCCTAGTTCTGTCCTCCTACATACTGACAGCTTTTTTTTTGTGTGTGTGTGGTATGCGGGCCTCTCACTGTTGTGGCCTCTCCCGTTGCGGAGCACAGGCTCCGGACGTGCAGGCTCAGCAGCCATGGCTCACGGGCCCAGCTGCTCCGCGGCACGTGGGATCCTCCCGGACCGGGGCACAAACCCGCGCCCCCTGCATCAGCAGGCGGACTCTCAACCACTGCACCACCAGGGAAGTCCCATACTGACAGCTTTGATTCAAGTTTTCTTTAGTATGCTGAGCAGTGGCCATTCCCTGATCTGATTCTTTTCCTTCAAAATTGTTTTTCTGTCATCTCCTCTCCCATTCCCTCTATCGCTGTTGATATGTGTTTTGTTCTTGTTACTGTTGTTGTTTTATTCCTTTATTATTGTTTTAGCATAGTTTTAGGGAGAAGATGTGAAGAATGAATATGTTTGAAAACAGCAGGTTTAAGTAGAACTAATCCTACATATTTTTCTTAAACATATAGCTGTTAGTTTTCAGACCCTCAGAAGCTATTTCCCAGCAAAAGAAGAATTGTAATTGATGAGCTTTTGATCAGAATTATTTGTATAAACGACTAGGTCAGATTTTACAAACAAATAAGTTATGTGGTTATGAAATCTGCTTGTTTATAAATATACTTTTAAAGGAATTATACTTCATTTTGGAATGCTTTTAGAATTCTTAGGAAACAAAATGATAGGTCATGATAAACTGAGAAACATAGCTATATCTTCTCAAAATAGTAACACAGAGAAAACCAAAAAAAAAAAAATACATTTGGTAGTTGCTTTATAAAACCTAAATGGTCCAATTTTTCTACTATAATAAATTTTAGAAAATTATGTGGGAAGAAATTGTTAATTTAAATTAATAAATCTTCCCAAATTGATCAACATATTAATATAGTGTCACAAATATTTCAAAATATCTATTTAATAAAATCACCTCATTTTATATCAATCAGCATTGCAGCAGGTTCCTCTTCTGAAAATAAATTTCCTTAACAAAATAATGAGGAGTTAGCACTAAATTTTATTTTAGGTAGGTATTAGCTATAAAGTCTAGAAACTTATGATCAGAATATGGGGTTTAATGAGAGGTACACATTTTTGCTATTATGAAATCTCTCCAGGATGGCTATAAACTTAATATTTTATGGAAGATTTTTAAAAGACAACCTATAACAAGGGATTCAAGGATAAATTCTAGTATCATTTATTAGAATTTTTGTTAAATCTAAGCCATAGTCTGCCTCAGCTTGTTGTTGCAAATATAATCCTTACCTGCAGATTATTTTGTATTTTGTATTCTATGCCTATACTCTGTTCCAAGTTCTACCAATGTTGATGAATTAGTTTAGAAAAAGAAATAGAAATCTACAGCGTAGTTGATGATTCTAAAACCATGACTTCAAACATAAAAAAATAATAATAATCAATCCTATTGTTTTAGCATTTCCAAAAGTAGTTACAGCAACAGCACCTGAAATAAAGTTGCTCACTTGTTTATGGTTTATAAAAATGAATTTCTATTCAATCGATCAGTCCAACATCAAATCAAAATCCAAGTAGCAGATGAATCTTAAGACTGTAATCCAATTTTAGATGTTAATGTTGCCAAGTTTAAACTCAGCACTGATATGCTAGTCATGTTCCTACTGACAATGATAGGACAGGTTTTAAAGTATAAATATTCATGTAGAGAAAACATACTTGAGCCTAAAAACTGTGTTCCTTAAAAACTGTGTTGTTCAATCAAGGTTATATTTGAACAACATGGATTCCCAAAAAGGCCTAATTGTATCAATTGTAAAGTATTCTTATCAGTCAAAACATGTTTGAAGATTTACTATGTGAAGGAATTTATTTATTTAAACTTTCAAAATAGGCATAACTACTTAAAACGCATGTCTAGATCCCCATAAGAAAGATCTTCTCTGGGACTTCCCTGGTGGTCCAGTGGTTAAGACTCCACACTTCAACTTCCGGGGGCATGGGTTCTATCCCTGGTCAGGGAATTAAGATGCCACATGCTGCGCAGCTGTGGCCAAAAAAAAAAACTTCTCTGGAGCTGAAGTTAATGTATTCCCAGGAAAATTTACATTATTGAGATGTCACATTTGTTTATACAGTCCATAATTGAATACATGTTATTCTCTCAAATAATATAATTTTAGACAGCTTTCTAATAAATCCTTGTCACCAGAAACTTACTGAAAGTAGTACTTCACTATGGTATGCATCACCATGACATTTAACTTAAACAACATAGAACAAGATGTTTGTCAAGTTTAGGTTGTGTGGGAAAAATCCCAAAGGAGGCATAGAAGGGAATAGAGTTAGTGCCTTCAAGCATGGCTGCTTGGAAGGTAACACAGGCCTTAAAAGACTAACAGGGCTTGGGAAAACTGGAGGGAGTCATGCTGTCAGTTCCACCCAAGTGTGCAATGTGAACTAAGATCCTGAGGCACAACTGAGTCTGGACAGCAAGGGATATGAACAAACAGAAAAGAGTGGGTATAATGCAGAATAGTACTGAAAAGGCTTTGCAGTAAGAAGAGAAGCCCCTTTTTAAGTCTTTAAAAATGTCATTTCCCTCTTGTATTAGATTTTTAACACAGCAATACAATTTTATTGTTTTTATCAAACTTATTGGAGTGGCAATGCAAGTCACAATCTCTTATTCAAAGACTTAGGGGAATGTTTTTCAGAATATTTCAGATTTTAGGGAGATAATAAAGTACATATACCATGTATAATATAACACAGCCAGCAGGCTCTGTGGCAACACTGTGTAATCAAATACATTATTTCCAGAGCAAAACATATGATTATTCAGAGAAAGCAGGGTAAATAAAGACCAGAAAGTCTTTTCTATTTTTGTATTCAAGTCATTTCAGGTTAGATGTTGCCACCAATAAAATTAAACAAAACACACCCATTCAATCTGCAGAATGTTTTAGATTTTAGAATTGTGTCTAAGGTATTGAAGTTGTGTATTTTAAAACTTCATGACCAAAACTATAACAAAAAACACAGCAGTGTACTTTAAAAAGTTATATTATAGAAGTGTTTAATTCATTTAAATCAAATTTAGTGTCATTTAAAATTATATGTGAAAAACACTAAACATAGTATTTTTTTTAAGTATATGTTACTATAAATATTTGATCAGGGGATGGGTGTCCAGAGGCTATACTGTTGGGAAGCATAGGGGTAAGGCTAACCTGAAGGCCCGTAAGGACAGGGAGAGAGCAGCACATGGGCTACAGAGGCCCTAGTTATGCCAGAGGATGCCTAAGGGACTAGGAAATGCTAGAAAGATTGGACATGGGCTTCTTCTCTCTCATCCTTTTCAGGAATGGTGCAAGCAGCACCTGAATGTGGAAGGTGAATCATAAATGCAGCCTTGTCACCCACTTCGCAGTCACCTGAATAATTACATGAGATACAGCACAGGATCTGATAAATCACATATAATTCCCATCACTTTCCCAACTATGCAACACTTACCCTGATTGAAAGAAAAGAAAAAAGGAAAGAATGAAAGATGGGTAGAAAAACAGGAACTCCTCACTTGTTACTTATGTCTGAATCACTAAAAAAATCCTTTTGTTATAACACTAGAGAGTTAACCCAAAAAATGCACGTTCTTGTAAAAAGACAATGGAACGATAGAAACCTATGCAAAAGACCAAACTGAACGTAGGTCCTTAATTTGTCTTGGTGGGGAAGAAAGTAAGGAGACCAAGAGGACTTTAAATATATTTGCTAACAGCAAAAAGTAGAAAACTGAGACCAAGAACAAAAATAAATCAACAAACAATTTCCAGGTGGCACAGCATTGCCCTACATACTGATTACTTTCAACAGAATTGGATCAAAAACAGACTCTACACTGAGATTTTGGTCTTTCACAAGTCAATTCAAATAGCTTTGCTCATGATGTGCATTTAAAAAAATAAGAATAACAGAAATTACACATAGGTAAAGTTAACAAAACCAATTACAGTATGTAAAGTATGATTTTTTATACAAATATAAATATGCATTTTCATACTTATATATAAAGATAAGAAGTATATACATTCAACACTAACAGTCATTGGTGGGATTTTCAGTGATATTTATTGTCTTATTAATCTGGTTCTTAAATGTTCTGTAATGAATATGTATTATTTAATTATAAAAACTATGAAAATTTCTAATGGAGATTCTTTCTTCCGGAAATATGTTAAATGAGCTATCACAACTGTATACACTTGTCATTCTCAACTAAGTAGAACTCTGTTTTTTTGAACAAACCCTAGTTTTTCTCAATAGATGTAACAATAAAAAAAACAGACCTTAAGTTGTAAGACAGAAGAAACCTGTAGTAGACTTAATTATAGATTTCTGGGAAATTTACTTACAGTACACATCCACTCTGATTGACTTTATCGCTGGGGACCCCAGGCCATTCTCTGCTTTACAGTAATACCGGCCTCCTTGGTGTCGCTGAATATTTGTAATCCTCAAAGTCTCGTTGAAGACACTTGAGTCTTGGAATCTGTCAGAGGCACTTCCTGCTGTTTTGGTCCACCTGATCTGAGCAAGCATCAACAAGGATTGTTACTTTAGGTTGGTTTTCTCACTGAAAAATTAAATAGCAATTACTCATTTGAAGAGTTGGCTTTCAGAACTGCTACAGTGCCCTTTTTGGCAAATTATTGGAAATTAAGAAGAAAAGTTTATACACGTAATTCAACTATAAAAGTTTCAAATGCAATGTCATCATTGTATAGTGTGTATAATTCTAATTCAATTGCATAGAGTTTATCAATAGTTCAATCAGTGTAAGGGCAATATAAATATAATACAAAAGAAGTTAAATATAAGTACTGCACTGAAAATATGGATTAGTTTCTTTTTGTTGAGCCTCTAAAATTCTCACTCATATTTTCGAAACCCTGTAAGGCACTTTTTACTTACTTAGTACAGGTACTAAAGGTAGGTTCTCACTTTCTTTCTGGACATGCTTCAGTATTTTATTCAAAATTTTCTATTTGATTTGGATAATTTAAGCATATTACCATAATAGCTTCTTGAAATTATGTGTAATTTTATACACCTGGTTGTTAAAAATGGTTTTTTTTAATGTTTTTGCTATAATAAGCCCACAAATGACTTGTCTGTTTTGATAATTAGAATTCACTTTACATCAATAATTATTTTCAAAAAATGTGTAAACTTTTCCAAAGAAAACATTTCTATTAAACTGCCAAGCACTTTGAATATCTAAAACATTCCATTATAAACAATACCATTCTTTTAAACACAGCTGTGCACAACACTTTTAGATTTTACCAGAAATAAAGACTGGCATTCAACTCAAATTTTGTGTATTTTAGCTTATAAAACATGAATGGAAGTCACATGATAATACTGTAAAGTAATATAAAACAGGATGTAAAAAAGATTCAGTTTATTTCTCTCCTTGTCCCTGATGTATAATATACATTATTATTATTATTATTATTATTATTATGTTTAGGTTGAAAAACTGCTGATAGAAATCCTCTGGTCAAACACAAATGAAGAAACATAGAAAAATGCAACTAAGGAGTGGGTCATCAAAATTGAAATCCTTTAATACTGCCATTATTTATGCTACTTTCATACAATGTTAATTAAAATTTATGATCTAATGACATTAAGTATCTTTAAAAAGTTCTCCAAATCATTACAATATCAGTATAAATATATTCATGCTTGCCGTTAATTGTGAATGAAATGAAAATGTTACCTAGAGATTAATAAAAATTGAGTAATTCATAAAAATAAATATCAAATGTTTATCCAACACTTTGTGCAGAAAATATACACAAAAATAAATGGAATGGGCTTCCCTGGTGGCGCAGTGGTTGAGAATCTGCCTGCCAATGCAGGGGACACGAGTTCAAGCCCTGGTTTGGGAAGATTCCACATACCCTGGAGCAACTAGGCCCGTGAGCCACAACTACTGAGCCTGTGCATCTGGAGCCTGTGATCCGCAAAAAGAGAGGTCGCGATAGTGAGAGGCCCGCGCACCGCGATGAAGAGTGGCCCCCACTTGCCACAACTAGAGAAAGCCCTCGCACAGAAATGAAGACTCAACACAGCCATAAATAAATAAATAAATAAATAAATAAATAAATAAATGGAATGATTCCTGATTTCAAGCAGTTTATAAGCTGATTATTAATACGCTCATAAAAAGATGAAGGGTAACATGGGCACTGGTTTGATAAGTACTATTTCCATGGGGATATCTAGGATTCTATTTTAACTTAAATTTCAAAACTTATAGGTAACCAAATAAAGAAAATTGAAATAAATAAGCAAATTATATAATTTTGTTCTTTTTTTTTTTTTTTTTGCCGTACGCGGGCCTCTCACTGCTGTGGCCTCTCCCGTTGCGGAGCACAGGCTCCCGACGCACAGGCTCAGCGGCCATGGCTCACGGGCCCAGCCGCTCCGCGGCATGTGGGATCTTCCCAGACCGGGGCACGAACCCGTGTCCCCTGCATCGGCAGGCGGACTCTCAACCACTGCGCCACCACGGAAGCCCTATAATTTTGTTCTTGTATAGAGATATGTTCTCTCTAAAATAATAGATATTTCTAAGATATAACCTAAGATATAATAAATACAAATTACCAACTAAAATACCAAGTTTTCTTTGAGTATCACAATATAGGACCCAAATTGATTTTTAAAAATAAATGTTTCAGAACATAAAAAGTGCAGGATAAAAAGAGTTATGGAAATGGCCTAGCAGTTTCAGATATTAAAAATATAATATTATGGCTTCCCTGGTGGCACAGTGGTTGGGGGTCCGCCTGCCGATGCGGGGGACGCGGGTTCGTGCCCTGGTCTGGGAGGATCCCGCGTGCCGTGGAGCGGCTGGGCCCATGAGCCATGGCCGCTGGGCCTGCGCATCCGGAGCCTGTGCTCCACAGTGGGAGGGGCCACACCGGTGGGAGGCCCGCATACCGCAAAACAAATAAATAAATAATAATAATAATATTAATACAATAATTTAGTTATAGAATACTGTTACAGTATTGGGAATTGTCCAGGAATTGGAGGCGGGGGTAAAGAACAAGAGTGAGTGTGTGTGTGTGAAACAGAAAAGTAAACGTGAGAGAAGAAATTATGATATAGACCAGCAGTTATCAAACTTTTTGGTCTTAGAACACCTTTACACTATTGAAAATTATTAAGGACCCCAAATAGCTTTTGTTTATTGGAATTATATCTTTTCATAATCATTGTAGTATAAATTAAAACTGAGACAATGTTAAATTTTGTATTAACTCATTTTAAATCATATTAATAAACTGAAGACATTAACATAAGGAATATTTTTAATCACAAAACTATATTTTTCAAAACAAAAATAATTGAGTAAAATGAATGGAATTGCTTTATAGCTTTGCAAATCTCTTTAATATCTGCTTTAGTGGAAAAGAGCTGTCTTGATAATTATATCACCTTCTGCATGCAATCTGTGGCAACATATTGCTTTGTTTGAAATATGTGAAGAAAATCTCACCTCACACTGATAACTGGTAATAAAGGCAGGAGTGTTTCAATAGCCTTTTCAGATAATTGTGGATAGCCTTCCTTAATACTAAACTAAAACCTCACAAGTGTTAGTTTCCTAACATTTGATGGCAAAGTAGAATCAAAAACCATATAAATGCCCTTTTGGCACTCTGTGAGACTAAAATCCATCGGTCTATCTTGCACTTTTAATGGATTGTTTACTCATACATGATTTTGTAGCATCATACATTAGTCATCTGGAAAATATGAATTCACTGAGTTATGCAGATCTTCCAGATGTTGACATATTTCATTATATAATACAAGTCACATATATTAATATCATCAAACAGAAGAGTTTTTAAGTGCTGGGAAGCAGCAATACTTATGTTGGCAGATTTTCCAAACTTCTAATTTTTCTCTTGAAAAGGTAAAGTTTATCATTAGTAACAAATATAACTAAGGTATTTTATTTGGGATGGCAAATTCACTTCAATCATTTTTGAGAAAATATTTGCCAAATACCCAAGTCTGAATAACCGTTATTTGTGTAACAATCATCCTTTTAAGTAAAAACATTATTCTATGAAAAAAAGTGGCGGAGACATTAAAGAGAGTGAACAGCTAAGACGTGGAGATCACCTTCCTCCCCGTAAATACATAAGAAATACATCTATATGTGGAACAACTGCTACAGAACACCTACTGAATGCTGGCAGAAGACCTCAGACATCCTAAAAGGTAAGAAACTCCCCATGTGCCTGGTTAGGGCAAAAGGAAAAAGAAGAAACAGAGACAAGAGAATAGAGATGGGACCTGCACCAGTGGGAGGGAGCTGTGAAGGAGGAAAGGTTTCCACACACTAGGAAGCCCCTTCACTGGCGGAGACAGGGGGTGGTGGAGGGGGAAGCTTTGGAGCCACGGAGGAGAGCAGCAACAGGGGTGCAGAGGGCAAAGCAGAGAGACTCCCACATAAAAGATTGCTGCCGACCAGGACTCACCAGCCCGAGAGGCTTTCTGCTCACCTGCTGGGACGGGTTGGGGCTGGGAGCTGAGGCTCGGGCTTCGGAGGTCAGATCCCAGAAAGAGGACTGGGATTGGCTGTGTGAACACAGCCTGAAGGGGGCTAGTGCACCACAGCTAGTTGGGAGGGAGTCCGGAAAAACTCTGAAACTGCCTGAGGCAAGAGACCATTGTTTCTGCATGTGCGAGGAGGGGGGATTTCTGCTCCATGTACCCACAGAAAGCAGAGCACTGCCTACGCAAGCTCCAGAGACAGGCGCGAGCTGCAGCAGTCAGGTTGGACCCCAGAGACGGGCATGAAACACTAACAGTGTCGCTGCTGCCACCAAGAATCCTGTGTGCAAGCACAGGTCACTACCCACACCCCCTCAGGAGCCTGTTCAGCACGCCACTGCCAGGGTACTGAGATCTAGAGACAACTTCCTTGGGAGAACACACAGAGAGCCTCAGGCTGCTACAATGTCATGCTGGCCTCTGCCACCACAGGCTCACCCTGCATTCCAATTATGACTACCACACCCCTCACTATCCCTGGCCTGAGTGAGCAAGAGAGCACTAATTGGTCGCTGTTTTAACCCCCTCCTGTCTGGGCAGGGAAGAGATGCCTGAGGGCAGCCTACATGCAGAGGCAGGGCCAAAACAAAGCTGAACCCCAGGAGCTGTGCAAACAAAGAAGAGAAAGGGAAATTTCTCCATGCAAGCTCAGGAGCAGAGGATTAAATCCCCAAATCAACTTGATGAACCCTGCATCTGTGGAATACCTGAATAGACAGCGAATATTCCCAAAATTGAGGCAGTGGACTTTGGGAGCAACTGTAGACTTGGGGTTCGCTTTCCACACCTGATTTGTTTCTGCTTTTCACGTTTAGCTTAGTTTAGTTTTTAGTGCTTGTTATGATTGGTGGATTTCCTTATTGGTTTGGTTGCTCTCTTCTTTTTTACTTTTTTATTTTATTGTTTATTTTTTTAATTAAATTTGTTTTTCCTTTTTTCTCTTTTTGTGAGTGCGTATGTTTCTTTGTATAATTTTGACTGTTTAGGTTTACTTTTACTATTTGTCCTAGGGTTCTGACTGTTCATTTATTTGTTTTTGTTCTTTGTTTTCGTTTTATGAGTGTGTGTATGTTTCTTTGTGTGATTTTCCCTGTTTATTTTTATTTTTACAATTTGTCCTATGGCTCTGACTGTTCGTTATTTTTTTTTTCCTTTTTTTTTTTTCCTTCCTTTTCTTCCAAGCCATGAGGCTAGCAAGGTCTTGGTGCTCTGGCCAGGTGTCAGGACTGAGCCTCTGAGATGGGAGACCCAAGTCCAGATCACTGGACCACAAGAGATTTACTGGCCCCACGTAATATCAATCAGCAAGAGCTCTCATAGAGATCTCCGTATCAACACAAAGAATCAATTCCACCCAATGGTCAGCAAACTCCAGTGGTGGACACCCCATGCCAAACAACTAGCAAGACAGGAACACAACCCCACCCATTAGCAGAGAGGCTGCCTAATCTCATACTAAGTACACAGACACGCCACAACACACCACCAGACGTGGCCCTGCCCATCAAAAGGACAAGATTCAGCCCCACCCACGAAAACACAGGTACCAGTCTCCTCCATCAAGAAAGCTACAAAAGCCACTGAACTAACCTAACCCACTGAGGGTAGAGACCAAAAACAATGGGAACTACAAAACTGCAGGCTGTGAAAAGGAGACCCCAAGCACAGTAAGTTAAACAAAATGAGAAGACAGAGAAATATGCAGCAGAAGAAGGAGAAAGGTAAAAACCCACCAGACAAAACAAATGAAAAGGAAATAGGCAGTCTACCTGAAAAAGAATTCACAGTAATGATATTAAGATGATCCAAAATCTTGGAAACAAAATGGAGAAAATACAAGAAACGTTTAACAAAGACCTAGAAGAACTGAAGAACAAACAATGAAGAACACCACAATAAATGAAATTAAAAATTCTCTAGAAGGAACCAATAGCAGAATAACTGAGGTAGAAGAATGGATAACTGATCTGGAAGATAAAACAGTAGAAATAGCTAACAGAGCGGAATAAATAAAAAAGAATGAAAACAATTAAGGACAGTCTGAGACCTCTGGGACAACATTAAACATACCAACATTTGAATTACAGGGGTCCCAGAAGAACAATAGAAAAAGAAAGGGTCTGAGAAAATACTTGAAGAGATTATAGTTGAAAACTTCCCTAACATGGGAAAGGAAATAGTCAATCAAGTCCAAGAGGCACAGAGAGTCCCATACAGGATAAATCAAAAGAGAAACACGTCAAGACACATAATAATCAAACGAGCAAAAATTAAATAAACAGAAAATATTAAAAGCAGCAAGGGAAAAGCAACAAATAACATACAAGGGAATCCCCATAAGGTTAACAGCTGATCCTTCAGGAGAAACGCTGCAATCCAGAAGAGAGTAGCAGGACATATTTAAAGTGATGAAAGGGAAATACCTACAATCAATATCACTCTGGCCAGCAAGGATCTATTCAGATTTGACGGAGAAATAAAAAGACTTACAGACAAGCAAAAGCTAAGAGAATTCAGCACCACCAAACCAGATTTACAATAAATGCTAAAGGAACTTCTCTAGGAAGCAACCACAAGAGAAGAAAAAGACCTAAAAAACAAACCCAAACAATTAAGAAAATGGTAATAGGAACAGATTTATCGATAATTACCTTAAATATATATGGATTAAATGCTCCAATCAAAAGACACAGACTGCCTGAATGGATACAAAAATGACCTACATATATGCTGTCTACAAGAGACGCACTTCAGATTTAGGGACACACACAGACAGAAAGTAAGGGGATGGAAAATAATATTCCAAGCAAATGGAAATCAAAAGAAAGCAGGAGTAGCAATACTCATATCAGACAAAATAGATTTTAAAATAAAGACTGTTACAAGAAGCAAAGAAGGACAGAACATAATGATCAAGGGATCAATCCAAGAAGAAAATATAACAACTATAAATATTTATGCACCAAACATAGGAGCACCTCAATAGCCAAGGCAAATGTTAAGAACCATAAAAGGGAAAATCGAGTAACACAATAATAGTAGGGGACATTAACACCCCAATTTCACCACTGGACAGATCATCCAAGATGAATATAAATAAAGAAACACAAACTTTGAATGACACATTACTCCAGATGGACTTAATTGATATTTATGGGATGTTCCATCCAGAAACAACAGAATACACTTTCTTCTCAAGTGCTCATGGAGTATTTTCCAGGATATATCATACCTTAGGTCACTAATCAAGCCTCGGTAAATCTAAGAAAATTGAAGTCGCATCAAGTATCTTTTCTGACCACAATGCTATGAGACTTGATATCAATTAAAGGAAAAAAAACTGTATAAAATACAAAAACATGGAGGCTAAGCAATACGTTACTAAAGAAGCAAGAGATCAATGAAGACATCAAAGAGGAAATCAAAAAATACCCAGAAACAAATGACAATGAAAACAAAACAATCCAAAATATGGGAGTCAGCAAAAGCAGTTCTAAAAGGGAAATTTATACCAATGCAAGGCTACATCAAGAAACAAACAAACAAAAAAAACTCAAATAAACAACCTAATCTTACACATAAAGCAATTAGACAAAGAAGAACAAAGAAACCCATAGTGAGCAGAACGAAAGAAATCATAAAGATCAGGTCAGAAATAAATGAAAAAAAATATGAAGAAAACAATAGCAAAGAATAATAAAACTAAAAGCTGGTTCTTTGATAAGATAAAAAAAATTGATAAACCATTTGCCAGACTCATCAAGACAAAAGGGAGAAGACTCAAATCAATAGAATTAAAAATGAAAAAGTAGAAGTAACAACTGACACTGAAGAAATACAAAGGATCATGAGAGAATACAATAAGTAACTATATGCTAGTAAAATGGACAACCTGGAGGAAATAGACAAATTCTTAGAAGAGTACAACCTTCCAAGACTGAGCCAGATAGCAATAGAAAATATGAACAGAACAATCACAAGAACTGAACTTGAAACTGTGATTAAAAATCTTCCAACACAAAAAAGCCCAGGGCCAGATGGCTTCACAGGTGAAATCTATCAGACATTCAGAGAAGTGCTAACACCTATCCTTCTCAAACACTTCTAAAATATAGCAGAGGGAGGAAAACTCCCAAACTCATTCTATGAGGCCACTACCACCCTGATGCTAAAACCAGACAAAGATGTCACAAAAAAAGGTAACTACAGGACATATCACTGATCAACACAAATACAAAAATCCTCAACAAAATACTAGCAAACAGAATCCAACAACACATTAAAAGGATCATACACTATGATCAAGTGGAGTTTTTCCCACGAATGCAAGGATTCTTCAATATATGCAAATCTATCAATGTGATACACCATATTAACAAACTAAAGGATAAAAGCCATATGATGATCTGAACAGATGCAGAAAAATCTTTCTACAAAATTAAACACCCATTTATGATAAAAACTCTCCAGAAAGTAGGCATAGAGGGAAACTACCTCAACATAATAAAAGCCATATATGACAAACCCACAGCCAACATCGTTCTCAATGGTGAAAAACTGAAATCATTTCCTCTAAGAGCAGGAACATCACATGGTTGCCCATTCTCAACACTATTATTCAACATAGTTTTGGACGTTTCAGCCACGGCAATCAGAGAAGAAAAAGAAATAAAACGAATCCAAATTGGAAAAGAAGAAGTTAAACTGTCACTGTTTGCAGATGACAGGATACTACATATAAAGAATCCTAGAGATGCTACCAGAAAACTACTAGAGCTAATCAATGCATTTGGTAAAGTAGAAGGATACAAAAATTATGCACAGAAATCTCTTGCATTCCTAAACACTAACAATGAAAAATCTGAAAGAGAAATTAAGGAAACATTTTCATTTACCATTGAAACAAAAAGAAAAAATTACATAGGACTAAACCTATGAAAGGAGACAAAAGACCTGTATGCAGAAAACTATAAGACACTGATGAAAGAAATTAAAGATGATACAAACACACAGAGAGATATACCATGTTCTTGGATTGGAAGAATCAACATTGTGAAAATAACTATACTAAGCAAAGTAATCTACAGATTCAGTGCAATCCCTATCAAATTACCAATGGCATTTTTCACAGAACTAGAACAAAAAATTTCACAATTTGTATGGAAACACAAAAGACCTCGAATAGCCAGAGCAATCTTGAGAAAGAAAAACGGAGCTGGAGGAATAAGGCTCCCTGACTTCAGAGTACACTACAAAACTACAGTAATCAAGACCGTATGATACTGGCATAAAAACAGAAATATAGGTTAGTGGTACAGGATACAAAGGCCAAAGATAAGCCCATGCACATATGGTCACCTTATCTTTGATAAAGGAGGCAAGAATATACAATGGAGAGAAGACAGCCTCTTCAATAAGTGGTACTGGGAAAACTGGACAGCTATGTGTAAATGAATGAAAGTAGAACAGTTTCTAACACCATACACAAAAATAAACTCAAAATGGATTAGAGACCTAAATGTAAGGCCAGACACTATAAAACTCTTAAAGGAAAACATAGGCAGAACACTCTATGACATAAATCACAGCAAGATCCTTTCTGACCCCCTACTAGAGAAATGGAAATAAAAACAAAAATAAACAAATGAGACCAAATGGAACTTAAAAGCTTTTGCAAAGCAAAGGAAACCATAAACAAGACCAAAAGACAACCCTCAGAATGGGAGAAAATATTTGCAAATGAAGCAACTGACAAAGGATTAATCACCAAAATTGACAAGCAGCACATGCAGGTCAATATCAAAAAAACAAACAACCCAAACCAAAAATGGACAGAAGACCTAAATAGACATTTCTCCAAAGAAGATATACAGATTGCCAACAAACGCATGAAAGGATGCTCACCATCACTAACCATAGAGAAATGCAAATCAAAACTACAATGAGGTATCACCTCACACCAGTCAAAATGGCCATTATTAAAAAATCTCCAAACAGTAAATGCTGGAAAGGGTGTGGAGCAAAGGGAACCTTCTTCTACTGCTGGTGGGAATGTAAATTGATACAGCCACTATGGAGAACAGTATGGAGGTTCCTCATAACTAAAAACAGAACTACCATATGACCCAGCAATCCCACTACTGGGCATATACCCTGAGAAAACCATAATTCAAAAAGAGTCATGTACCACAATGTTCATTACAGCTCTATTTACAGTAGCCAGGACATGGAATCAACCTAAGTGTCCATCGACAGATGACTGAGCAAAGAAGATGTGGCACATATATACAATGGAATATTACTCAGCCATAAAAAGAAATGCAATTGAGTTATTTGTAGTGAGGTGGATGGACCTAGAGTCTGTCATACAGAGTGAAGTCAGAAAGAGAAAAACAAATACTGTATGCTAACACATATATATGGAATCTAAAAAAAAAAAAAAAAAGGTTCTGATGAACCTAGGGCCAAGACAGGAATAAAGACCCAAACCTAGAGAATGTACTTGAGGACACAGGGAGGGGGGAAGGGTAAGCTGGGACAAAGTGCGAGAGTGGCATGGACTTATATATACCACCAAATGTAAAATAGATTGCTAGTGGGAACAGCTGCATAGCACAGGGAGATCAGCTTGGTGTTTTTTGACCACCTAGAGGGGTGGGATAGGGAGGATTGGAGGGAGACACAAGAGGGAGGGGATATGGGGATACATGTATAAGTATAGGTGATTCACTTTATTACAGAGCAGAAACTAACACACCATTGTAAAGCAATTATACTCTAAAAAAGGTGTTAAAAAAAATTGGAACAAGACCTAAATAGACCTTTCTCCAAATAAGACATAGAGATGGCCAAGAGGCATATGAAAAGAAGCTCAACATCACTAATTATTATAGATATGCAAATCAAAACCGCAATTTGGTATCACTTCACACCAGTCAGAATGGCCATCATCAAAAAATCTGCAAACAATAAATGCTGGAGAGGGTGTGAAGAAAAGGGAACCCTCTTGCACTGTTGGTGCGAATATAAATTGATATAGCCACTATGGAGAAGAGTATGGAGGCCCTTAAGAATCTAAAAATAGAACTACCATATGATCCAGCAATCCCACTAATGGGCATATTCCTTGAGAAAACCGTAATTCAAAAAGAGACATGTACCACAATATTCATTGCAGCACTATTTACAATAGCCAGGATATGGAAGCCACCTACGTCTCCATAGACAGATGAATGGATAAAGAAGATGTGGCACATATATACAATGGAATATTACTGAGCCATAAAAAGAAACGAAATTGAGTTATCTGTAGTGAGGTGGATGGACCTAGTGTCTGTCACACAGAGTGAAGTAAGTCAGAAAGAGAAGAACAAATACCATATGCTAACACATATATATGGAATCTTAAAAAAAAAAACACTGGTTCTGATGAACCTAGGGGCAGGACAGGAATAAAGACAGAGACCCCGAGAATGGACTTGAGGACATGGGAGGGGGAAGGGTAAGCTGGGACGAAGTGAGAGAGTAGCACTGACATATATATACTACCAAATGTAAAACAGATAGCTAGTGGGAAGCAGCTTCATAGCACAGGGAGATAAGCTCTGTGCTTTGTGACCACATAGAGGGGTGGGATAGGGAGGCTCAAGACAGAGGGGATATAGGGATATATGTATACGTATAACTGATTCACTTTGTTATAAAGCAGCAACTAACACAACATTGTAAAGCAATTATACTCCAATAAAGATGTTATAAAAAAAAGTGGCTAATACACCACAAAACTCAACCATACAAGTCCTTTACCTTGAGAGAACCACTGTTCTTTCATAAGCATCAGAAATGTTTTATAGGAATTTTCCATTTTGTCACTTAGAATATTAAAAATAGAGTAATTTTCAAGATGTTAAAAATTAGCATTGATTTTTACTGATTTATCAAAAATATTCTTAGTGACATCGATTTTTCTTTTTTTTTGCTGTGAATACATGGAAGTGAATTAGTGAAGAATACAAAGATTGCTGATACAATTTGATGCCTCAGCTTTGTTTTGCGCTAAGGTACCTCCTGTTTTATTTTCCACTGCTTTACACCATCTCTGCAAATGCGGCACAGTGAGAAATAACATTTTTCTTCATAAATTCCCTGTAAAGACCACAGGGTCCCCATAGAGATCTACTCACCACACAAGGGAACACTGTTAAGAGTACAAAAAGAGAAATATATATATATATATATATATGTATATATATACTATACATATATATATATATATATATATATATACTATATATATAATTCAGGATTTCATACAGGAAGTATTTTAAATGAATGAAAAGGGGAAAGGAAAATTGTTCAGTAAGTGGTGTTGGGGCAACTCACTATATATCCATAATGAAAAATAAAAGCTGACTATTTTTTTGAATTTTCTTTTATTTATTTTTTTATACAGCAGGTTCTTATTAGTCATCCATTTTATACACATCAGTGTATACATGTCAACCCCAATCTCCCAATTTATCACACCCCACCCCCCACTCCCCGCTGCTTTCCCCCCTTGGTGTCCATATGTTTGTTCTCTCCATCTGTGTCTCAATTTCTGTCATGCAAACCGGTTCATATGCACCATTTTTCTAGGTTCCACATATATGCGTTAATATGCGATATTTGTTTTTCTCTTTCTGACTTCACTCTTCATGATAGTCTCTAGATTCATCTACGTCTCTATAAATGACCCAATTTCGTTCCTTTTTATAGCTGAGTAATATTCCATTGTATATATGTACCACATCTTCTTTATCCGTTCGTCTGTCAATGGGCATTTAGGTTTCTTCCATGACCTGGCTATTGTAAATAGTGCTGCAATGAACATTGGGGTGCATGTGTTTTTTGAATTATGGTTTTCTCTGGATATATGCACAGCAGTGGGACTGCTGGTTCATATGGTAATTCTATTTTTACTTTTTTAAGGAACCTCCATACTGTTCTCCATAGTGGCTGTATCAATTTACATTCCCACCAATAGTGCAAGAGGGTTCCCTTTTCGACACACCCTCTCCAGTATTTGTTGCTTGTAGGTTGTCTGATGATGCCCATTCTAACTGGTGTGAGTGATACCTCATTGTAGTGTTGACGTGCTTTTCTCTAATAATTAGTGATGTTGAGCAGCTTTTCATGTGCTTCTTGGCCATCTGTATGTCTTCTATGGAGAAATGTCTATTTAGGTCTTCTGCCCATTTTTTAATTGCATTGTTTGTTTTTTTAATATTAAGCTGCATGAACTGTTTATATATTTTGGAGATTAATCCTTTGTCTGTTGACTCGTTTGCAAATATTTTCTCCCATTCTGAGGGTTGTCTTTTCGTCTTGTTTATGGTTTCCTTTGCTGTGCGAAAGCTTTTAAGTTCCACTGGGTCCCATTTATTTTTGTTTTTATTTGCATTACTCTAAGAGGTGGATCAAAAAAGATCTTGCTGTGATTTATGTCAAAGAGTGTTCTCCTTATGTTTTCCTCTAAGAGTTTTATAGGGTTCAGTCTTACTTTTAGGTCTCTAATCTATTTTGAGTATATTTTTGTGGTGTTAGGGAGTGTTCTAATTTCATTCTTTTACATGTAGCTGTCCAGTTTTCCCAGCACCACTTGTTGAAGAGGCTGTCTTTTCTCCATTGTATATCCTTTCCTCCTCTGTCATAGATTAGTTGACCATAGGTGCGTCGGTTTATCTCTGGGCTTTCTATCCTGTTCCATTGATCTATATTTCTGTTTTTGTGTCAGTATCATATTGTCTTGGTTACTGTAGCTTTGCAGTAAAGTCTGAAGTCAGGGAGTCTGATTCCTCCAGCTCTGTTTTTTTCCCTCAAGACTGCTTTGGCTATTCGGGGTCATTTGTGTCTCCATACAGATTTTAAGTTTTTTATTCTAGTTCTGTAAAAAATGCCATTGGTAATTTGATAGGGACTGCACTTAATCTGTGGATTTCTTTGGGTAGTATAGTCATTTTCACAATATTGTTCTTCCAATCCAAGAACGTGGTATATCTCTCCATCTGTTGGTATCATCTTTAATTTCTTTCAACAGTGTCTTACAGTTTTCTGCATACAGGTCTTTTGTCTGCCTAGGTAGGTTTATTCCTAAGTATTTTATTCTTTTTGTTGCAATGGTAAATGGGAGTGCTTCCTTAATTTCTCTTTCAGATTTTTCATCATTAGTGTATAGGAATGCAAGTGATTTCTGTGCATTAGTTTTGTATCCCACAACTTTACCAAATTCATTGATTAGCTCTATAGTTTTCTGGTGGCATCTTTAGGATTCTCTATGTATAGTATCATGTCATCTGCAAACAGTGACAGTTTTACTTCTTTTCCAATTTGGATTCTTTTTATTTCTTTTTCTTCTCTGACATGGCTAGGACTTCCAAAACTACATTGAATTAAGAGCAGCCTGAGTGGACACCCTTGTGTTGTTCCTGATCTTAGAGGAAATGCTTTCAGTTTTTCACCGTTGAGAATGATGTTGGCTGTGGGTTTGTTGTATACGGCCTTTATTATGTTGAGGTAGGTTCCCTCTATGTCCACTTTCTGCAGACTTTTTATCATATATGGGTGTTGAATTTTGTCAAAAGCTTTTTCTGCATCAACTGAGATGATCATATGGTTTTTATTCTTCAATTTGTTATTATGGTGTATCACATTGATTGATTTGCATATATTGAAGAATACTTGCATCCCTGAGATAAATCCCCCTTGATCTTGGTGTATGATCCTTTTAACGTGTTGTTAGATTCTGTCTGCTAGTATTTTGTTGAGGATTTTTGCATCTATATTCATCAGTGATATTGGTCTGTAATTTTCTTTTTTTGTAGTATCTTTGTCTGGTTTTGGTATCAGGGTGATGGTGGCCTCATAGAATCAGTTGGGGAGTGTTTCTTCTTCTGCAATTTTTTGGAAGAGTTTGAGAAGGATGGGTGTTAGCTCTTCTCTAAATGTTTGATAGAATTCACCTGTGAAGCCATCTGGTTCTGGACTTTTGTTTGTTGGAAGATTTTTAACTACAGCTTCAATTTCATTCCTTGTGATTAGTCTGTTCATATTTTCTGTTTCTTCCTGGTTCAGTCTTGTAAGGTTATAGCTTTCTAAGAATTGTCCATTTCTTCTAGGTTGTCCATTTTATTGGCAGAGTTGCTGGTAGTAATCTCTTAGGATGCTTTGTATTTCTGCAGTGACTGTTGTAACTTCCCCCCTTTCATTTCTAATTTTATTGAGTCCTCTCCTTTTTCTTGATGAGTCTGGTTAATAGTTTATTAATTTTATCTACTCAAAGAACCAGCTTTTAGTTTTATTGATCTTTGCTATTGTTTTGTTCCTCTTTTTTTTTTTTTTTTTTTTGCAGTACGTGGGCCTCTCTGTTGTGGCCTCTCCCACTGCAGAGCACAGGCTCCGGACATGCAGGCTCAGCAGCCATGGCTCACAGGCCTAGCCACTCTGCGGCCTGTGGGATCTTCCTGGACTGGGGCAGGAACCCGTGTCCCCTGCATTGGCAGGTGGGCTCTCAACCACTGCGCCACCAAGGAAGCCCTGTTTCTATTTCATTTATTTCTGCTCTGATCTTTATGATATCTTTCCTTCTGCTCACTTTGGGCTTTGTTTGTTCTTCTTTCTCTAGTTCCTTTAGGTGTAACGTTATACAGTTTGAGATTTTTCTTGTTTCTTGAGGTAGGCTTGTATAGCTATAAACTTCCCTTTTAGAACTGCTTTTGCTTCATCCCATAGGCTTTGGATCGCCGTGTTTTCATTATCATTTGTCTCTCGGTATTTTTTGATTTCCTCTTTGATTTCCTCTTTGATTTCTTCTGTGATCTCTTGGTTATTTAGTAACATATTGTTTAGCCTCCATGTGTTTGTTTTTTTTACACTTTTTCCCCTGTAATTCATTTCTAATCTCATAGCGTTGTGGTCTGTAAAGATGCTTGATATGATTTCAATTTTCTTACATTTACTGAGTCTTGATTTGTGACCCAAGATGTGATCTATCCTCGAGAATGTTCCATGTGCACTTGAGAAGAAAGTGTAATCTGCTGTTTTTGGACAGAATGTCCTATAAATACCAATTAAGTCCATCTCCCAATTAAATCTATCCCCTCTGTTTTGTCTTTTTGGATGGAATGTCCTATAAATACCAATTAAATCTACCTCCCAATTAAATCTATCTCCTCTGTTTTGTCATTTAAAGCTTGTTTCCTTATTAATTTTCTGTCTGGATGATCTGTCCATTGGTGTAAGTGAGGTGTTAAAGTCCCCCACTATTATTGTGTTACTGTCAATTTCATCTTTTAGAGCTGTTAGCAGTTGCCTTATGTATTGAGGTGCTCTATGTTGGGTGCGTATATATTTATAATTGTTATATCTTCTTCTTGTATTGATCCCTTGATCATTATGTAGTGTCCTTCTTTGTCTCTTGTAACATTCTTTATTTTAAAGTCTATTCTATCTGACATGAGTATTGTTACTCCAGCTTTCTTTTGATTTCCATTTGCATGGAATCTCTTTTTCCATCCCCTCCCTTTCAGTCTGAATGTGTCCCTAGGTCTGAAGTGGGTTTGTAGACAGCATATATATGGGTCTTGTTTTTGTACTCATTCAGCACACCTGTGTCTTTTGGTTGGAGCATTTAATCCATTCATGTTTAAAGTAATTATCAATATGTATGTTCCTATTACCATTTTCTTAATTGTTTTGGGTTTTTTTATGTCCTCTTCTTCTGTTGAGTTTCCCACTTAGAGAAGATCCTTTAGCATTTGTTGAGGGGCTGGTTTGGTTGTGCTGAATTCTCTTAGCCTTTGCTTGTCTGTAAAGCTTTTGATTTCTCCATCAAATCTGAATGAGATCCTAGCCGGGTAGAGTAATCTTGGTTATAGGTTCCTCCCTTTCATCACTTTAAGTATATCATGTCACTCCCTTCTGGCTTTTACACTTTCTGCTGAGAAATCAGCTGTTAACCTAATGGGAGTTCCCTTGTATGTTTTTGTCATTTTTCCCTTGCTGCTTTCAATAATTTTTCTTTGTCTTTAATTTTTGCCAATTTGATTACTATGTTTCTTTGTGTGTTTCTCCTTGGGTTTTTCCTGCCTGGGACTCTTTGCCTTTCCTGGACTTGGGTGGCTCTTTCCTTTCCCATGTTAGGGAAATATTCGACTATAATCTCTTCAAATATTTTCTCGGGTCCTTTCTCTCTCTCTTCTCCTTCTGGGACCCCTATAATGCGAATATTGTTGTGTTTAATGTTGTCCCAGAGGTCTTAGGCTGTCTTCATTTCTTTTAATTCTTTTTTCTTTATTCTGTTCTGCAGCACTGAATTCCACCATTCTGTCTTCCAGGTCACTTATCCGTTCTTCTGTCTCAGTTATTCTGCTATTGATTTCTTCTAGTGTATTTTTAATTTCAGTTATTGTGTTGTTCACCTCTGTTTCTTTGTTCTTTAATTCTTCCAGATCTTTGTTAAACATTTTTTCCATCTTCTCGATCTTTGCCTCCATTTTTTTTCCAAGGTCCTGGATCATCTTCAGTATCATTATTCTGAATTCTTTTTCTGGAATGTTTTGTATCTCCACTTCATTTAGTTGTTTTTCTGGGGTTTCATCTTGTTCCTTCATCTGGTATATAGCCCTGTGCCTTTTCATCTTGTCTATCTTTCTGTGAATGTGGTTTTTGTTCCACAGGCTGCAGGATTGTAGTTCTTCTTGCTTCTGCCGTCTGCCCTCTGGTGGATGAGGCTATCAAAAACTGACTTTCTAACCCAGCCTTCATATCAAAACAAATTCCAGATACATTAGAGATTTAAATGTAGAAAATTGAAATCATAACAGTTCTATAATAAAACATGGAGTAATCTGCTACAGTATTCAAGTGAGCAAGGCTTTTAATATAAACACTAAAAAATATTATAAGAAAATCTTGATTAATATGTCACTCATATTTTAAATTTATATAAGACAATTTCCTATTAACAATGTCAGAATTCAGGGTTAGTTTCCATAATGTATATATTTATAATATAGTACACTAAGTGATGAATAAACTAATGTATAAGAACAGAAAATCAAGGGGAAAAAAACAGAACTACAAATTGCCATTATATAAATAAAAAGATGTTCAACTTCTTTCTTTTTAAACTATAAATAAAGTATGAGAAATCAAATTTCATGTATCGAATAGCCACCAACACTGATAATATCTTATATTGCTGAGGTTTTGTAGTCGGGATTGGAAGGGTAGACTGGTAGAGCCTTCCTTTTTGGAGGAGAACCTGGTAAATTATGTCAAAAACTGGAAACACATTCAGACTTCGACTTAGCAATTATCTAGTTAATATAACTAACATTTGCACAAGAATGCAGAAGAATGTATGTATAATAGTACAACACTGGAAACAATACAATGTCAAATGATAGGGAAATGGTGATAAATTGATTGACTCTAAAGTTGAATTGAATGCAGTCATTGAAAGAATTAAAATACAAAATTAGTTAAAAAAAAGAAACCAAATCAGTTAAAAACAAACAAAATCAGTTAAAAAAGAAGAAACCAAAGAGAATATTCTCATCTGTGTAAAAAGAGTATATGTTTGTGTACATGTGTGTATTCTTATATGTTAATATGTTTATACATGGAATACACGGAATACACACAAAATTTAACATTGATTAACTCTATGAGTGGGACTGGCAAAAGAATAGTGAAAACATTCTTTTTAAAACTTCTTATTTAAAATTCTTATTTACAGTTTATTTTACTATGAGCAAATATTGTATTTATTATAAATAAACTTAAAAGAAAAATTACAATTCAGTAGTGAAACATAAGAAATAGAACTAGAAAAGAACAGAAAGAAGCAAAAATAGTCACTTATGGAAAGGGTTTTTGCCCTCTACTTTTAAAAAATAAATACTAAAAGAAAAAGAAAAAAAAAGATAAGCTGAAATATCAAGACTACTTTGGCCACTGAGGTATAAAAATAAATTTAAAAAATAAAATAAAATTTAAAAATAAATAAATAAATAATAAATACTGAAAGGAAATATTCCTGAGCTTTGGAAAGACCTAAGTTTACTCACTGAAGGAGCTTATCAAATTATATGTCTAACTGATGAGAAAAGGAACCCCAGCCATACTCTGATAGAAATTGTGAACTCAAAGTCTACAAAGAAAACTGTATTAGGCTTCCAGGCAGAAGGAACAAACTGTTACAACGTGTCAGAACCTGCTCATTCCCTGATGTTGACTCTCTCCTTCTTCCACAGTAACTAAATCCCACATTATTCATCAGGCACAAGCCTGCCCAAAACAAAGACATTTCCCTGCTATCCATTTAGCTATGTTCTTGCAAGTGTGTTTCAAGTAGAAATGTCCTTATAGGGAAGCAACACTCCATATTTCAGTCATTTCAGCACATTTCTTCTGGCTCTTGTCTTGGACCATGAGCTGATATGGAATGAAAGTCAAGCACAGAGAAGCAATAAAACAGAAGAATCTAAATCTCTGACACGGAGTTGTACCTCTCTAACCTGAACTGTTTATAGCTTCTGGGCTTCTATATGGGAGAAAATAAAATTCTATCTTATGTCATACTTTTGGTGGGGGGTATTCTATGACTAACAGCCAAACTTAACTCTAATTGATAAGCCTGGGGTGGTATGGAAGGAAAGCTTGTCTTCAGGATTCTCATCTCCAACACTGAATGTTTGAAAACAGTAGAACAGCATCTGCATTTACTGAAAAAGGTGGGAGGAGGGCCTATATCCCAATACCCAACAGCCAAGATCTGATTCATCTTAGTGTGAAAAAATATATAAAGTGATATGCAAAACTTCAGTAACCTTAGGGTTCAAATAACATAACCCTACCTGACAAAAATACTTGAGATAGGGGACTTCCCTGGTGGCGCAGTGGATAAGACTCCACGCTCCCAATGCAGGGGGCCTGGGTTCAATCCCTGGTCAGGGAAGTAGATCCCACGTGCATGCTGCAACTAAGAGTTCACATGCCACAACTAAGGAGCCAAAACTAAGGAGCTGGCAAGCCGCAACTAAGGAGCCCTGGAGCCTCAACTAAGGAGCCCACATGGTACAACTAAGGAGTCCACCTGCTGCAACTAAGACCCCACGCAACCAAATAAATAAATAAATATTTAAAAAAATACTTGAGATAATACTCCAACTACCCAACAAATAAACTAGATCTAAGGCCTTGGATTTGGAGAAGATATAGAAAACCACATGGTGGTGAGCAGTGAATATTAATATACTTGCATTTAAGGGTAAGTATGGTTCACCTGGGTAAAACAGAATTTAATCACTAAATAAAGTTATTAAAACTGAAAGGACATAGAATAAGGCGATTTATAATATCACTGCAAAACCTAGGAGTTTGGAGGAGGTGTAGGACACAAAGAGGAGGTAAAACTCTTAATGGCTCAGTAAAGGAAAGGGAAGGAGAAAAGTAAGTTACCTAAAATCTTCAACTTTGGCACCTTGGAAGGGTGAAGAGTATGTCTCTAGGTAGATATTTTAGTAGGTAGGAACAGTAGGTATTTTATTTACAAATAACAGTAGTATAAAAGTCTGCTTAAAATAACAGAAAAATGTGTAATTCCAGTAATGGGAGGGAAAATGAGATAAAGGGTAAAGAGTGGAAAGAAGAGAAATTTGATAAAATTAGCAAAAATAGAGCAAAGGGAAAAGAGAAATATGTAATTTTAAATAAATAAAATTATATGGAGTAAGATGGAAACAGTTATATCAGTCACAGACTAAATGGGAATAGACTGAATTTGGCCATTTCAAGAGTCTGTTAGACTGGATTTAAAAGTAACAAGTTTATATGCTGTTTACCAAATATATATACATATATATAGTTATATAATAATATAACTTATATAGTTATAAAGATATAGAATTTATGTTATAGAATTTATATATTATATAGTATATGGGTACAGTAACCACATTTAAAAGTAACAAGTTTATATGCTATTTATCAAATATATATAACTTATTACATATTATATATATATACACACATATATATAGTATAGCATGTATATTAAAACAAGGTGTCAATAAGATTGTAAGCTAAGATTGGAAAAGAGGCATGGACAGAGTGATAACAGGAATATGTAAATGATCAGAAGTGAAAATACAATACAATTAAATTATTGAGAAGAAATTTACCATTTACAACACCAAGAGGGAAAGAAGGTCATTACTTTATGTAATGTTAAAAGTTACAACTGATAGCAAAAGTATATTGTTATGAATTGGTATGCAGTAAAGTACAGAGAAGCTAAAATTATAAAACAAAAAAAATTAGGAACAGAATTTGAGAAACATGCAGCAGTTGCAGTGGGAAATTCCAATACATCTCTGAGAACTAGGCAGTTCTAGATAATACAGTTTTTTTCTATTAAGTTAAAAAGTAAGACAAGGAGGAATCAAAAAATATAACTAATGTCTATGACTAACAAAAATACAGAAAATCTTCCATCCATAGAATACTGGATTTTTTTCTTATGTCCATTTAAACATTTACAAAAATGATCATGTAGTTAGAAGCAAAAAACAACAACAACCCTTAAACCCTCAATTAACTAAAAAAGCAGAGATAGTACAGTCTATCTCTGGACTTTAAGTCAATATAGTTATAAATAAATAATCAAAAGATGAAAAATACATGGTTCAAAGAGAAAATTAAAAGGACAATTGCTAACTATCTAAAAGTCAATGAATAGAAAACCATTTCATATAAAATCTATGCATACAGTGAAAGGAGTACAAAGAGGAAAATATAAACCCTAAGCATCAATACCTTCTATATTAAGGAATGAATACCTTCTATATTAAGGAATGAATGAATAAATTAAGTACTTATTTAATTCATTTTAATTTAATGTAGGTTGTTGGTCTCTACCTTAAACTACTGTTTGTTAATCAATACAAGTAGAACCAATCCATCTTCCTTTTTAATTTCTTCTGGAGATTACCCTGGGCTAGCCTGGCATATGTATGAAGAATGTCATAGGGAAGCAATAAAATAGACAAGAAGTACCATAGGAAGACTTTATGGATAATTCAACTCTGGAACCTAGCAATTAGTTCAGTAGATAATTTACATGTATCTGTTGAATGAAAATATAGGACTTGAGTTGAAACTTGAGATGTTGGTGGATAAAATGGTGAGGATTAGACTCAGCTGTAAGATAGACATATTAACAGTGATTTATAGCATATAAAAGTTATATTCTCTCATGTCAAAAAAAAAAAAATCTGGAGTAAGGCAGACCAGTGCGAATTTAATGGCACTGCTCAGGGACTCAGGCTCTTTGGAGGTGCCTTCCCTACCATGTGCTGCTTGAGCTCAAGGTCCAAAATAGCAGCTACAAATGTAGTTTTTGCATCCCATTCCTAGCAGAAGGAAAGAAGACAAAAAGTGCCCACTAGTTATCTTTTACAGAAGGCTCTAGGATGCTGCCTTGGGACATTGGTTCACCTCATATAGTTACAGTCCCACCCCGAGCTACAAGAAAGGCTGGGAAATCTACTTTGTACCATAAACAGCTCCTCCCTCCCAGGAAAAAGAGAAGGGGATATTTGGGACAACTGCTAGTCCCACAGTGGGAATAAAATATATCAAATATTCAGATATGCTGCATTATTAAATATGATTGTGTTTAAATCCTGTTACAATATTAAACAACAAAAATTTCCAAAAAATAACATGAACAAAAAAAGAAAGATACTAGACTTTAGGAGATACTTTTTTTTATTGTAACTATATAATCTAAAAAAACAACTTGGAGATACTCCTAGGTTGCAGATCATAACACTTAGCTTAGAGTGACCCAACTCCCAACAGAAAATTTTCTACTTTGCTTTTTACAAATAATGATATTTCAGAAACATCATTGCTTTTATGTAGTCAAATAAAATCAGTGTTGACTGAGATAGCTTAAGAAAATGTTAAAAACCTCAAGTGCAGACCACAGATGGACCTAGCTGAATCCAAAAGTGTATACTGCATAGATGTTACAAGCTCAATAAGTACTAAGCCCTTGACAATGCTCAGACTTCTAGGTTCTCCCCTTTAATTAATGTCTAGTTAATGAGGATTTGTGAATTAAAGATACTTTCTATCAGAAGCCAAGGAGTTAGGCTTTATATACTCAGGTCAATCAGTGGAGACAAATCTGAGCTTTGTCCCAGCCTTGTTCATATTCTAAAAGAAGATCCCTTATCTGTAAAAGTGAGCCAGAGAAAAAGAAAGGTAAACATCATCTGATCTGCTATAATTATTGGGGTGATTTGCCACCAGAGCCTTTGGAAGCTAAACAAAGCCAGTCACAGCTCTTGTCGCTTTTGGAGTGACAGCCTGAAAAAGCATAAAGCCATGATAATGAGTAAACAGTGCTCTTTACAGTTTTGAAAATAAAGGTTATCCTCTTATCCTGCACTAATATCAGGAAAAATTACAGAGAAAATATGTTTTCTTTGAGTTACTTAATACAAAAAATAGAATTCTGAGTGGCACAGGATTTCAGATCACACAGGTTCCAATTTTTAATAAACTATCAGTCTACCATAAATTATAGAAAAATGTCACACTTGCTTCTAAATATAGTTTTATAAAAAAAATTGTCTGGAAAAGCAACAAATTTTTAACCTGAAAACTTCTATACTCTATGCATGAAACATATTTTTCTAGAATGCCCCCAATATTGGAGACCACTACTACTACTATTACTAATATGACTACTACTACTACTAATATAATTTACAGCTTTAAAAGATTTCTACAAGTTAGAGTTACTATCTGTTAATATGTCCACAGTGTGATAAGGAAGAATTTCTTAGAGTATGCAGTGCAAATAAGAAGCTCAGGGAAGCAATAAAGAAAAGAGAGTCTGAACATCAACCAGGGGTCTTCTTACAAGCCAGAAAACAGAATGGTGGAGGAGAGGGAATCATCATGGTAAATGCATTGGAAACAAAGGGAAAATCGTGAGGTGAGGACCTGGGTATTTCTGAACATGACATATGCCTTAAAGCAGAGAAGACTTTAGGTATTCTCATCTTTGTTTTGGCTGTGGCTTTTCTTTTGAACTTAAACTTTGAAGACTTTATTCATCTCTTGTGAGAATAAGCAGTGAAACAATCTAAATAAATTTTGTGCTTATGTTTAAGAATGTCAAGCTTCCTACATGTATATGGAGAACTACAATAAGGCCAGCTAGCATTATTTCAAACCAAAGGTGACAGCAGAGGGTACATCTTGGTGCAAATGCTTATAAATACAAAATGCTGGGGGTTACTGTAGGTTGCCTTGTTGAAGGGTTTTCTTTTGTAGCATAACCAAGATATTTATTAATCAAGGACTCCAAACAACCAGTAACAGGATTTTACTTCTTTAAAAGTTCACAAAAAGTTTTTTTATTTTATTGGCTGATTTAAATCCCATGACAGGCTTGAAAGGTAGGAAATTTTTTTCTCCCCATTTTACAGCTCCAGTTCTTCCATGACCATGTGACTCTGCCTTTGTACACTGGGTTCCTTCTGACCTGAAAGTTCTCCTTTTTTCCTTCACTTATTATCTAGTTAACTCCCTCTGATCCTCCAGAAGTATATGAGAAAGCCTTCCCTCTCTCATAAAGCTCTATCTCACCCTGTCCTCTTTGTTGCCACAGCACCTTGCAATTCCCTCTGTGAGAGTACTCCTCACATGCTATATAAATTAGCTATTTACTCCACCTGATTCTCTCAGAGTCCCTTTGTGCTTCTCATGTGTACCTCCCTAGGATGCACTCTTTCTCTTGGAAAAAGGTCTTGGGGCTGTGGAGCCACTTTGCTCTGAGAGGCAGAGTCTGGAAAATGCTTGACAGTTTCCTCTCTACCCAGCAGCTTTTTAGTGGATATGAAAGCCCAGCTCCCTTGCCACCCTTAGCACAGATTCTGAAGCATAATTTATACTCCAGAGCTCCTTTGCAGAATAAGGTGGAGGCTAATCTCTTAAAATCACTCTTGCCTGGCTTCTTCCATTTCCTGTTCTGCTTTCTCACTCCATTAGCAGTTTCTCCTAAGAGCATTTCCCTGACAAATGACTTAGATTTGAATTCTCAAGTTCTACTTCTAAAGAACCAGACCTAAGACATAACTTTTTTGCCTTTTAATAAACTATAAGTCACTACAGCAAGGACTGTTCTTGATCTTGGTGTCTCCAGTCCAAAGCACTGAGCTTAGGATATAGTAGCAATTAACAAAATCACTGTTGCTTGAATGGATTCCTAGCAGTATAATTCTGCTGACACTGAAACATAAATTACAGAAAAATCCACTCTACAAGGCACCCACAGTAAAATGAGTTTCAGTTAATTGAGGTGTTGATCTTTTAATAAATTATTTCCTCAAATGAAAGCTGAGTCTACTCATCGGCTTTCATTCTGGAATATACAGAGAGGGATTTTTATTTAAATTCTATAATTTTTTAATAAATTTATATTAATATATCTAAATATCTTCCCATTCATTTTAATAAGCATAGGATTATACTTTGAATATGGATGGCTGAAGTTAGAGGAAAGTATCAAATGATACTTCTCTACTGTCACATTTTAAATTGTTATTGAATTAGCAATTAGCAGTATTACACAGGACAAGAATAAAATTTGATAAATGGAGAAAAGTATATTTATAAAGATAAATTCATTCAAGAGAACTAGTAATATTGGAGAAAAATAATATAAAAATAAAAACAGAAGGATAAGTGATGTGAGTTATGAATTAGTTTATCAGAAAACCAACCAAGTTTTAGGATATAGGCTGCTAAATGAATCAACATTGCAATACAGCTGGTATAAAAATATCAAACATTGTGCTAAATATATTCAAATATGATTGATATGTAAAGATTTGACTTCATTTTTTATCATAACTGAAATGTTTAAGGATTATAACATTCCATATAGGCTACAGAAAAATAGGAAAAAATGTAAAAGATGTTCTCCAAGTTTTCCACCAGGTGACTGGAAAGAGATTTGTTTAGCTGCTTCCTCACTGTCCAGTCCTTCCTGGTCTTTGGTGGTTCCTACTCATCTCCCTGACCCCTGAATGACTGAGTGCCTTAAAGCTTGGTCCTTTCCATCTACACTCATTTCCTTAGTCATCCCCTCAAGTACTTTAAATACCATTTACATGATGATAACTCCTAATTTAGTATTTGTAGTTAAGGCCTCTCCCCTAGTCCCAGTCTTCTGGTACCACCATCTACCCTCCATCTCCAATGTAACACATCCAAAATTGATTAAGATATAAACTCTTGATCTCCCCTCCAAACCAGCTCTCACCATCTTTCCCATTTCAGTTAATGACAACTTCATCCTTTCACTCATTCAGACCCAAAACTTTGCAGTCACTTTGATGAAAAGAGAAGGCCAATAAAACACAAAATCATATTATTAACATTAGTGCCCAAAAATACCACATCTGTGCTAGACCTTAAAATGTGTTTTATAACTTGAGAAGTAGTAACACAGTCATCTACTGAATTTTCATGTTTTTTGGGGGTGGTCCCCTAGACCACATCTAGGTTTGATGACTCACAGAAGACTTACAGGACTCATGATATAGTCATACTCATGACTATGACATATTACAGTGAAAGGATACAAAGCAAGATTAACAAAAGGGAAAGATGTTTGAAGGAAAACAGGAACAAGCTTCCAAGAATCCCCTCCCCATGTTGTCACAAAGGAGGCACTTAATGCCCCCAGCATTAAATTACAACAACACTTATGAAATGTTCTATCAGGGAAGCTTACTAGAGATTCCACTTTTACTGGGGTCTGGTCACATAGGCACCAACTGCCTTGGATATACCAAAATTCATTCTGCAAAAGTAAAGCAAGTGTTCCATGTCAGTCATATGGTTTGCAGAAACAATTTAGGCAAAATGAACCACTCTAATCAGAGGGAGTGGAGTGACCCTTCCTGAAATCCAAATTTCCAGAGGCCAACCAAGGACCAACCTTTCAAGCAGGCCTTTCTAAGCACGGTATTCTCAGACCTGCTAGGTTTACTCTTTCTGCACATATGTATACCTTGTAGCAGAAGTGTTGTGTGGGCCCTCTGAAGAAGCTCCTTAAAAGAGAAGGGCATGGACCCATTTATCTTTTTCCCTTTTCTTCCTTGCTGCCTGAAATTCAACTGTGATAACTGGGGCTCCAGGACCCATCTTATTTCGTGGGTCAACTCCAAGGCAGAAGTCATGTGCTAAGGATGGATCTCTCGTGACACTGTGAAGGGATCATACCACTTCAATATTTCTGACATCTAGATTTGTTTTCTAGACAGAATAGATACTTATCTTGTTTAAGCTACTATTATTTCTGTATTCGGTAATTAGCAGCCAAACACAACTTGTGAAAAAATTAAATAAAAATTAGAAATACATTTTTAACATTTGCAGACCCTATAAATAAAAGATCTGCTCTGTTTTTCCAAATGCAAAATGATCATAGTAATACCCTTGAAGAAGCAACTAGAAGTACTCAAAGAAATAAACTGTATGCATTGGAAATGCTATATTTAAAGCATCTAAAAGAGCTGAGTGCCAGCTCATGAAGGAAAGAATAAACCATTGGTTAAAAAATAAATAAATCATTATATTGAGCCTTTACAACTTAATCATTGGTATGTCATTTTTATGAAGGGGAAGGTTCTGTAATGGCATACAACGTATTCCAAACACATTTTTTTTTTGACAACTTGAGAATAAATACAGGAGGGTAGTCAAATTTCACTATAGTGTTTCTTCCAGAACTTTAATAAAAGTTTTCCCTGATTTAAATTTAGTACTTTTATACTTAACAATCAATATTTATTTAACCACAAATTTTAACAATTAAGGATTTTTAAGTGTTGCTACTGAACAGCTAGCTTTCCATATTCTTCCCTATGGGTTTCTCTTTTTTTAAAATAAATTTATTTATTTATTTTATTATTTATTTTTGCCTCCATTAGGTCTTTGTTGCTCTGCACGGGCTTTCTCTAGTTGCGGCAAGTGGGGGCTACTCTTCTTTGCAGTGCCTGGGCTTCTCATTGCAGCGGCTTCTCTTGTTGCAGAGCATGGGCTCTAGGCAAGGGGGCTTCAGTAGTTGTGGCTCGCAGGCTCTAGAGAGCAGGCTCAGTAGTTGTGGCACACGGGCTTAGTTGCTCTGCGGCATGTGGGATCTTCCCACAGCAGGGCTCGAACCCGTGTCCCCTGCATTGACAGGCGGATTCCTAACCAATGCGCCACAAGGGAAGTCCCCTATTGATTTCTTATGGGACTTTTTTCACCATCATTCTTAATCTTGTTGAAAGCAAAGCAGTAATTTCTTTAATGATTTTTATAATAGAATATAATCTAAATTAATAGCATTTCAGACACTGCAGAGTATTAGAAATGTAACAAAAAATAACTTGCTCTGCTTCACTCACTCCAAGATAGCATTCTACTAAAGCCGTATTTAAATTTATTCATGAGATAACCAAATGAACTTTTGCCATTCGAGATACTGAAAAAAATATCAGCACACTTACAGAAAAAATGAGAATGTCTTTTGGTATGTAGGCTTGACAGAGATGTTTGTAATTATGGTATTCTAATCGTCTCCTAATAAAGAAATTTAGCCAGATTGTGCCAAATAAATAATAAAGTACAATTCTATTCCATGTTTTCTAATAATTCATCTGAAATACCAAAAGAAAGTTATATTAAATTGGCCTAAGAAAATATCTGAGAGTAAATTATCTGTCCCTCTGTACTTTTCTGGGCACCTGAAACTAGAAAGAGAAATTAACATCTCCAAGTCCTATGGGTACATTTTCAATCTATGGAAAAATCTTTATGACACATTTTTCCCCTAAATATTTGAGCAACTTCTAGAAAAACAAGAATAAGAACAATAAGACATTTTATGGGCACCTTGCAACACTCAGAGATGCAAATGATCTTTACTCACAGCTGATAACTTGGAAGTTAAGTTAAACTCAACGCAACACCCAGGTGACTGAAAGCTATCACAAGACATACAAAACTAAACTGAGGCATCAAAAATAATATAAATGAAAGAGAACCATTTTAAATGTTCATGCAAATGGCCCAATTTCAGGAGTTACAAATCAGAGAGTATTAATGGTATGTTCATCTCCAACATATTTGAAACATTTCAGCCCACTAGATTAGTGTTGTGGTAAAATAAATATTGCAAGAATTTATATTTAACTTGTTTCAATTTTGGATAAAGCTTAGAAAGGGAAGATATGGGAACTAATATTGTGTTAGATTCTATACTATGCACTTTTGCATAATAGTCTTCATACAAATCCTACAAGTAAATGTTATTATCCTTAATTTGCAGATGACTAAATTGAGATTCAGAAAGGTTAACTAACTTTTTTCAAGACCATACAATCCCATACAATGACCATACAATCAGTAACTAGTGGTTCCAGGATTTTAACAAGCATCTGTATGACTCTGAATTTCTACTAAAAAAAATCAATAATTTATTAAAGGTTTACTCTGGTAAATGCTTTATTATTATGTCATTTAATCCTCACAATCATATCAATTAGGTACTATAGGCCCATTTTACAGATGAGAAACTGATGCTGAAGACAGCAAAATGAATTGTCCAAGGTCCTACAATGAGTATATGGGGAAGCTAGGATGGTTCCACTCTATCTGAAATCAGTCTGGTTTTAGTCTTGCTCTGGTGTTCCTAACAGGAAACTCATTCTAGTGGCTTTAATGCAAGTAGATCGAAGAATCTTTCTCTAAAAACAGATGAAAATGGATGGCACCTTAACTCTTAGGAAAGAGAGAACACATCATTCACCTTTACTGACCCACTCTAACACTTCTTGCACATATTTATATTTCTACCAGACTGTTTTTTCCAATTGAAATGGAAATGAAGAATAAAGCACAAAATTATCCTGTGATTCTTGGGACTGAATATTTCTGGGACAGGAAAGAAATAAGAAAAGGAACTTGAATCTGTATGTTGGGCAAAAAAAAAAGAGAGAAAAATGAGGAATTTTACAGTTAAAAGAGAAAGGTCTATAGAAAAGCCTGTCCTAAGACAGAGTGGTTTCCACAAACAGAAAATTGATAGAATATAATCTTCAACATGTTGGTAACTTCAAGAATTAAGGTTTTAATAGCAAGTTAGAGATTTTGACTTTTGTCCAAAGATAGTGAAGACCAAATTGTTTATGGGGATAGGTGAATGGGAAATCATCCAATATAATTCTCCCCTAGGACCACAAGATACAGTTCATTGTTTGCTTACCATCTCTTCCAAGTTTTGACTAGTATGCCTTCTTATAATTCAGAAGTCAGAAAGCTAAAAACTACATTTACCAGACTCCTTTACACTAAAGTTGCAGACAGAATTTCAGATTTATCAATGACAATTCAGAAATAAATTAAGTGGGAAGAGAGGTATTTTGTGAGGAATCAATCATAACTAAGGTACATTTTTTTTTTTTTAATCTACTGGCTAGGACAGTTACTTTGTGATTCTAATAGAGGAAACAGTTCGATGGTGGGCAAATGTTGGGATCTTATTCTGAAGTCATTCCTGTAGAACCAGCCTTAGGGCCTCTTGTAGCCCTTAAAATTAGTTTTTGTAAGGAATTAATTACCTCAATTAATCCATGTATGCTTAAACTAGTTAGAATAGATTCTCTTATCTTCAATTGAACCTTGACTGATACACCCTTTTTCTCCTCACTCTCACCTGCCCTCAATCAGGTTCACCTTCAAAGCCAGGCCTAGCAGAGTCATGTCAGCCCTACTGTGTCACCTCAGGGGCCTCCGTCCTCCAAAAGCATGCTCATCTCCTTGGAATTACCTATGTTAGTATCTTCTGGAGACTATAATATTTATTCCACAAATATAAATGAGCACCATGAAATCCAGCTGCCCAGTGGGATTACTATATTGACAGAAACTCTTGGCTGCCTAAGTATTATCAACATGCAAGTTTAAATGATGTTTTTCAATCTTATCATTTTAATGAGAGGAAAAAGAATGATGGAGAATAGGTCAGCACTGGTAACTAAAGAGAGAAGTGGCACCTTCAACAGAGTGTAAACAATCAGGAGTCATATTCTGCTAAACAGAAACATTATTAAGAGCTGCATGAAATATGCACAAGCTACTTTGCATGATTCATAAAGATTTTAGTGTGCCATCAACTGAAGGTAAGCACTGTTATAAAAGAGCTACATCATCAGCATTTAGAATATCAATGTATTTACATTTCAATAAATTATTTTATGAAGTTTTAAAATAAATGTTTGCTGTTTGATAGTAAATTATGTTACAAGTTCATTTATCCATGTAAAGTTAACACCAATATCTACACAAAAAGTCACGAATATTTAGTTTCATCCTGACCTATATGAAGATTTATTTCACAATATTTAGAATCAACTGCATATGAAAAACTAAACTATATTTCAGGTAAAAAATAAATTAAATACTTATTACAAAATGGATATGTCACAATGTATGTCAAAGATACAATGATTACAGTAAGTTTGTTCACCCCCCCAACTTAGTTTTCAAGCCAGAAAATGTGAGGAAATATATTCAATTTGTATCAGTGTATTGTCATTAATTTTAAAGAAAAAAGTCAGACTTTGCAGTTTTAGTCCTCAATTTCTTAAGTTTATCTCACAGTTTCAATACTCATCATGTGATATGTGATATGAGTTCATCTGAGGTGTAGGATATGAGGTGGGGCATTAAAGCAAGGATGGCAGACAGAGAAAACAAAGGAGGGCCTGCTGGCCACATAGTACAAACAGTGAGAGGCTGCTCTAGAAAATCTTATACAAACCACAGGAAAAGTAAATTTTTTTTAAAGCACATTAAAAGAGCCATATAATGTTCCTTATCTAAAAGTCAGACTACTGACTTATCAGAATACGACTTTCAGTTGAGACTCACATTAAGAAACTTCTGAGAACATTTCACTCTCACCTCTAGAGTTGAACGGAATTTAAACCTTTTTAAAATCATGAAGTAGGGCCCCTACCAATGGATTTCACCAACAGCCCCATTCTTTGAAGTCAGGTCCTTTAGGAAAATAAGTGAAACAGATGTAACTAGTTCAGCTTATTGCCCCCTGAGTTAATAAAGAGTAACCCCTAAAATGTTTTTATCTACCTGGTTGGTTCATAATAAAACCAGTATACATAGCACTATAAAATATCTTATATAAATATCTTGTTTTCTTTTTACTAACTTTATTGCATACATTTAGATACCCAAACCAAAATCACATAGCAAGTGACAGAGATACAATAACCCACCTCTCATAATTCTGGATAATGCCCCAATAATATATATGTGTATACTTATATATGATATAAGTATATAATCAATTTATAAATGTTTATATTTTATATAAATTTACATTTATGTTATATATAGGCAATTATATGAAATTACAATCATAAGTCATCTAGTATAATAGTGAAAAGATACAAAATAACATGAGGTGTAGACACCATTTCTCAACTGTTAATTAAGGTTTGGACACATTAGTTTTATCATCAGTGGTTTTCATATACGTATTATTCCTTAAGTAAAGAAAATTATAAGTATCTAAGATCTCATTATTCCAAATGTACATCTACCAATGCTACTTCTATGCCTGATACCAAGAAGCCCCAAGATTTCAAATATATTCAAATAGTCAACACTTTTTGGCAATGGCACATGTTGAGCATACAAAACCAAAAGTAGATAAATGTATGTTGAACTTATCAGATGACATGAGACAACATACATCCTAAGGTGTTATCATAACACTTCCTGGAAAGGATATTTGCCTCCTCTAATGAATTTATACATTCACTACTTCAGGTAAGATGCAATCTTGTTATGTCTCACTGCAAAATTAATACAGTTCACATAAAACTTCCAATAAACAAAATGTTAGAGTCCATTGAAAGATATTTTCAATAAATACGTATTTTTATTTTTCACTGACATTTTTTTGATGAAAGTACTTATTTCATTTTTGTCACTTCAGTCAATTACTATATATTTACATAGTTAACATAATTGTCTATAATTAAGAAATTAGTGTTCACATGTATAATCATTTGAACATGTAATTATGATATCTAATTATACAATTACAGGATATACTGAAATGATCAAAATCTTCATTATCTTATTGGTTTTAAAAGACTGCATGATATTTATTAAGTACCTGAAAGAGAAAAGTTTCAAGCATCACTTAACGATACTGTCTTTCAAACTGCTTACTTTCCAAAGTTAACTATTTTTAGATATTAGAGGGAAATAAAGAGAAGACAGTGGCATAAATCTTACGTATCCATATCAGGCCACAGAATATTTTTTTGCATTATTACATACTATGATGTGCCAAAATGCCTAATAGTGAAATCTCACCATTCCTTGATTCACTCATTCAATGTATTCATTTATGATGCATTTATTACTTGGAAGTTTTGACCAGGGATACATTTTTTTTTAATTCCTGGAATGATCATAGAAAAAGAGGTTTTATGTCTTCTGAAAGATGAGTTTTTGTTTTGTTTCAGAACTAATAATAGAAAGAATAATATGAACAACTGATAGTAACTCAGAGTGTAGGCAGAAGAGGATTTTATAAACCTTTCTATTTTCCACAATCTTTGCTAAATGAATAGGATAATAACATCATCTAACTTAATCCAGATCCTTTAAAAAGAGCAGGGCCTAAAGCAAGAATTAGAGTGCTGACAGTTTCTTTGGGAAACGCAAGCCTAGGGATATGAAGAGGGAAAAAAAGTGAGAGGTGTGACTGAGGCAAAGAAAGATGTAGGGCAATGCAAAGGATATGTTGCTCCTGATGTGCCTGTTTCTGCATGCAGGATTATTCAGAAGATTTTCAAATGGGAAACATACTTTCATTGCAGTTCTATGAGGGATGAAAGAGAATTTATCAGTCTTATCTCCCCCTGTCTCCTGCTTCCTATTTGTCTAGTTTCATGCCAAGAAGAACTGACTCTCCCACCTGGTCTCAGTGGCTACTCAAGAAGCTAGATCTGAACACCCAGAAATGCCAAAGCCTGGGTTCAAGAGTCAAGAAAAAAGAGAGTGAAGAATCAATGTCAGCGAAAATGGGGTTACAGGAGAAGACTCCACTGTGGGAAGACAACAATTTTATTACAAGGTAAGTGTTCCAAAGAACAAAGCTGAAGGATACAATTACTTTAGTAGGAAATGTTTAGGAGCAGATAGTGGTTGAGGAAAGTCATAAACGGATAATATTGATGGAAGTAGATTGAGAGTCACATACTATTTCTGTGATGAAGGAATGTTAAGTAGGCAAGATGTTCTTTCCCACAGGTTTATAAAAACACAATGAATACTAACTTGGATAATGATGTTTTCCCAAATGCTTCCCTAGATGCTGGGTAAGGATTGATGATGCAATGATTATTGGCACCTTACAGGACACAATCAGTGATGGTTAAATAAATGAATAACCTCTTCAATGCCTTCAGGGAGGAGATAAGGTTTATGGTGACTTTTTCTACATTAGCAAAGTGTTAAAATACCCAATAATCAACTTGTTTGAAATATTTAAAACAAGTTCACAGGCAATATCAACTTTAAGGGAAAAAAAAAGTTTCAAGAAACTTTTTCCTTTTTTCCTGAGCCAGACCATAAAATATAAAGGAGAGTCCCCATGAAAATTCACTCTTTGTTTGCAAAATAAGCCAGGTTGTTAGAAAAACTTACAAGGTACCAACTTAATATTTCTCTTTGACCCAGTTCTTAGAAATTTGTTATCGAGTTACCTCTTAATATAACTTACTAGTGCAAACACCCTGAATATGCAGTACGTACAATATTCAGGTTCCTATAAAAATAGCTATTGAGTAGGGCAAGTAGGGCAAGTTTTCCTTTTCCTACAACCTAAATCTAATTTAGACAGACTTATTATTAATTCAGAATGCCAGAGAATCTGGTGCATAAAAAGGAGAGCTTTGCAAAAAAAAAAAAAAAAAAAAAAAAGAAAGAAAAAAAGTCACTTATTTCTTGAGCCTGATCCAAGAAAGTAAGGTCGTGCTACCTAAAACACCTTAGTTAAAATCAAATTAAGCAAAATGAAGAAGTCTAATTTATGACATAATCAACTGACTTGCAACACTTACTACCTACATTTTACACCCAGGTCTCCCAGACCTTGCCTTAAACTCCAAACTCACATGAAACGATGTAGTAGAAATGACTCTGAATGAAGACTAGGGTTTGTACACATGATTTTATAGGTAAAAATGATGTTTCTCCTTGTTCATTAAAATTTGGAATGAAATGGAAACAAGAATCCAGATAATCTTTCTGGAATGAGTCACAGATTATCACTCTGTAGCACAAAAATATTAGAAACAAAAGGTTCATTATGCAAATATTTCTGTTGATAAAGGATGCAGGTGTCCTTGAAGTTTACTGTTAAAAAATTAGTAAACCAAAACTCCTTATCAGTGTATATAGCACCCACCATTCACCCAGTTCCTCAGAACCAAAATTCTTGCATCATCCTTGACTACTTTCCTTCTCTCAACCTCATATAAAAATCCATCAACAAAAGCTTCACCCAAAATATATTTGATCTAATCTTTTTCACCACCTCCAAACATTAACCCCCTTGCCAATGTCACCAGCATCTCTCCCTGAACAAAGCACCAGCTTCCTCTCTCAAACCTTCTAATTTATTCCCCAAGTTGTAGCCAAAGCCATCCTGTTAAAACACAAGTCACATTGTATCATCTTCTGCTTAAACCCTTCTTTGGCTTCTCCTTTTAAGTAGGATAGAATCCAACTCATTTTCATCAGGCCCTCTATCCTTCTTCATCTCTATGAATCATCCCTCAGTCAGTGGCCTCCAGCCATACTGACCTCCCTCCTCAAACACACCAATATGCTTCCTGCTTCAGGGCCTGTGACTTTGTTGTCCTCCTTTCTCTTAACTTCACTTGAGGCTCTGCTTAAATGTCATTTCACCATTGTAGCTTTCCCTGAGCATCCTATAAAAAATAGTGGTTTCTGTTATTCTCAATCACCTTTTCTAGTTTAGTTTTCTTCAGGACACTTAATATCAGAAATCAGAATATATGCTTATTTGTTTATGACCTGTTTACCCCTAAAAAATATAAGTTCCATGAGGGCTGGGATTTGGGAGGTCTGTATCCCACCACCAAAAGAGTGCCTCAAAATCTATAGGTGTTTATTGCTCACCTCCTAACATATGGCATCCAGCTGCCTTTTTTACAACTCCTTGGGAAGTCATTAGAAAGTATAAAGGACCTCATTAACACTCCATGTAATTCTGAGGGAAAACTGAACTCTATTTAAGAGACTCAATTTCTTATATGCTCACAAAAAACAGGTTACCCATTCAGCAATAATAAAAACATCAACATTATTAATTAAAATGTTTGTGCTTTAAGTTAACTATAGACCTCTCCAAATAAATGTGAAAACACTGTGTTCCCAGAAGGGCATTTATTCACAGAATTTTTATGAAAAGACTTTAAAGCTCAGCAGTTTCAGGAAGAAAAAAAGTGAAAACTCAGTAACAAAAAAGGAAATATATTACAGAAATTTCTCTACACCTAACGATGTAAAAACAAAATAAAACTTAACAAAAATGAAAACCCTGATTTTTTTTAGTAAAATATGGCTAATCCAGAGGACCCCAAATAATACAGAGGAATATAGAGGAATATTTTTCAATTAATGGAAAGTAAAATTGAGCTAAGAGGTAGAAAACCCAAAATAGGAAAGAATTTTTAAATTGATGTAAGTAATCTGTGCTCAGCTCTTCAATTATCTGTTTATTCTTCAATGAAGATTCCCATAATCAGCATTTATACAGCAGGGTTGGGCTATTCCTGGAATACTATCAAAGAATTATCTTCCACAAATTTGAGTGCTACTGACTATTGCCATCACTTGAAGTTTTATTGAAGGTCTAATATGAGATTTACACTGACTTGGGGAAACAAAGCATATTCTGTGTGATCCTGAAGACCACAATCTGTAAGGAAAACCAAATTTATAAGAAAATTGCTGTAAGTGTTCAATTAAGTTATAGACAAATTCTGCCATATAGCATTATTTTCATGGACTAGTATCACTGAGTTGAGGAAAAGTATCATTATTTTAATCATAAATACTTCAGTATAAGCTTCTACCTTAACAGGTCTAATGTAAATTACTATACATTATATAAAATGATTTATAAACTTTCTTACAGATAAGCAAATCAGCCTCCTCAAAAAGATGTTTTTGCATAGAAAAAGGCAAACAATATGCTTTGATCAATTTAATATGAAACATAAAAGGCTTCTTCCATATAAAAAAGATACTAGACATTCAATTTTAATTGAGGAGGATTTTTCTTAATTTTTAATATTTCAAGGGAACATGTACCAAAAGGAGCTGTAAGTCAAATGGTTATTTTATTATTACCTTTGCAATAAAATAATAATGTATCTTCCTTAGAAACAATGTCTTCAATGCTTGACAAATGAGATCACTATAAATTCAATTATCTGTTTAAAAAGTCACTGTTTTAATTAACATTTTATTAGGGTTTTTTTTTTTTGTCCTCTGCTTACACATTTGCTATGTCATTCTCTTTTTGAAACAATAAACTTTATATCAAAATTTTATATCACCTTTTCTATGGTATATGTATATGCTTTACTGAAGTATAGCAGCAATCTTTCTCTCTAAACATTTCACTCCTTGAAAGGGTGGGATAAATGATTTCAAAGTTCCTTCCTAACTCTAAACAACTATGAAAGCAGAGAAAATTTTATATATATCCTGACTTGGAAAAATGTCAAAATACATTTTAAGTGAAAAAAGCAAGTTGTAAAACTTTAGGTACAGAGTGGTCATATTTTTTGTAAATATATAAAATTTTAAATTTATTCTTATTTCCAATATAAAAGAAAATACTTCCATAAAACATTAAAATAGTTTATTACCTAGTTAAAAGTTTATCAAATATTTTAACATCCTGCCCTGATTCGCAACCATTTGCTTAAAGAGAATAATAATAGCAATCATTCAGATTGCCTAACTCCAGGAGTGTTTTTTAAAGAGCTTTATAAACATTAACTCCTTTAATACTCATAAAAACACTATGAAGTAGTTGCCATTATTACTCCTATTTTGAAGATGATAAAATTGAGGTAAGGAGAGATCAAGTGCCTTGCTCAAGGTCATACAGAGCTAGTGATCAGTGGAGTGGGGCTTAAACCCGGGGCACTTTGGTTCACAGGCCAGATCTATCCAGGCCCACCTACTACACTGTGCTGCTCCATGCTCTTACCTCCACAGCCCATTCAAAACCCTAACTTGATGATCATGCTCACTGGCAATACGATTTTATATTTACCTTGTGCCCATTTACTTTACAAATATACACTGAGCACCAATTATGTGCAAAGCACTGCTTGATAATCTCTGCTTCCAGTTATTGATGAGTCCAGTTTTTCAGTCCGCTCCTCTTAACAGCTAGCCCCAAATTTATCAGTCCTCCTCAAGGTCCTGATCCAGTCATCTCACACTTATTTCTAACACCATCATCATTAGCAGAAAAATAGAGGCATTCAAAGGCCACTCAGAAATATAGAGACAACCTATCTCAACATATTCCAGGAGGCCAACATTTCCCATACTTCCTTCATGCAACTCAAGATGCTCATATGTTAGAACAGATACTGTATATATACCTACATATCAGGAACTGCTGACAGGTATGGAAAGTTGAGCTAGATAACTCTTAAATAATTGTAGAATGAGTCACTTACTCAACATCTGTGGCCCTAGAAAGAACAACACTTTCTCCAGGAATGAGGTCTAATAATATGGTTAGCAAAATGCACAAACAGGACATCTCCTTTTTCTTTTATTTTTAAAATTTCAGGGTGTCGTAGGGTTTCTAAGAGAAACAAAAAGAAAGGCGACAGGAAATAATAAGAAACTCATGAATTCTGGGGGTAGATGATAAAGAAAAAAAAAAAAACACTTGAATATACCAAAAAAAAAAAAGCCAAAGGATCCCTGAAAGTGTAATACTTGGCAGAGGGCAGGGCCTCAGTCCTGGGTTTGGGAGACAGGACTTCTATCCGATGCCAGACAGCAATACTAGCAGAGGTTACTGCTACTTTGTGGAATCCTTAGTTAACGGATACACAGTACGGATTTTTTGTTGATGCATTTCCTATTAACTAAAAGTACTTTGTATTTCCCATGTTGAGGCTGTTCTTCAGGCTATATCTTAACTGGTTTGTTGGTGCCAGGGCCATCTTGGTCACAAAGAAAATGAGAGCCTTGCAGGACAAGAGGCTCTGAGTCCCTATACCTTAGACCTGAAGGAGAAGGGTAGCTTTTAATCAAAGGAGCCAGATGTAGAGCTCCTCAGGAAGGGAGGAGGGACAGAATTAAACATGTGTATATTCCATAGTGCCTAGTATAGTGTCATATTGATAGAGTCAATATAATTTGTTAAATACAAGAAAGTATAAATAAGTACATGAAAGAATAAATACGTAATATGCAAAGAGGAGGAGAGAAGATACTGATGAATCCTTCTTAAAAAACATAAGAATCATAAGATGGTTAATAGCAATAATGAAACGTAATATAAAAAGCATACCCCTTTCCATATCTTACATAATTTTTACAGAAGTGATAGAGGAAATTTCACGTTAAAAGAAGTTTAGGAAGATAATGAGAGAAGATAATTTTCTCCATGAATGTGCAGAAAAGCATAGCTAGACAGTAGCCACAAGAAAGTGATTCAGGCGATAGTATTCAGAGCCAAAATAAAAATTATATTCAAAAATATATATGATAAATTCCTAATGTCTTGTTAAAGTTATACAGTTTTATAGAAATAAAATGAGCCTTAAAATTGGCAGATGGTTGGCATCAGGCAAACTATAGTGTCTTGGTTTTGTTATTTTTGTTGTGCTTTCCTTTTTAGAAAAATATATAATTCCTCAGCATCAGAATAATTATAAATCTTATTAGTGGCTCTAAAACAAAGTAGTTTGTATAAGAGCAACACAGTATTAGGCTTGTCAAAGTAAATAATTTCAATTAACGCTGGTAAAACCATTTCAACACTGCTATGAGAACTTAGGAAAAAATTAGTGTATTTGATGTTAATACCATTGTCTAAAACCCAGAAGTTAAATTTATGTTTCAATTCATCTTTTCTACCAAAATCCTTATGGTCAATCTACCTTCTTCAGAATTTGTTGTTAAGATAAGACAGGGATTAATCATAGGCTACCTTTTTTTTTTTTTTTAAGAGAAACAGACTTAGATACTCCTATAAAAAGTAGGACAGAAATGAGCTCAAGAGCTGAAAAAGCTTTTAAAAGTCTGTTCTTTGTATCTTCCTTTATGTAACAAATCTTATTCCTGAAAAATTGATAACGAGAGAACATAATGGGAAACCTTGCACCTGTAACCTGGTACTTCTATGGCAAGGAAATGGACCTTCACACTGTGGAAGAAGCTCTAAGAGAACACCCACAGTGTATTACGGTCATATCCAGAGGAACTAAGGAATGCTTTAAAAAGTCTCAGGAAGCAGTGTTAGAGACACAGGGCTATGAAGGAAAATTCTGGGGTAGAAGGGAAATGTCTCCGTTACAGTTGTATCTGTTGTATCACAATGCTTTACGTTAAACACTGAGTCAATGCATTCCTACCCTTAGACTGTGGCAAAGAATACAACACTAACATGGATTTTTTCATGGGAGTGCTTAATTGCTGAAGGCAGAACAATTCTCTGGACTTTTAGGGAGCAGAATACTCAACGTCTGCAACAGGAGGTGTGGGGCAGGCCATGCTGGATTCTGGGAGCAGGAATGCCATTGGTGAATTCTAGATAGCACTGTATTTTTAAGTTTTGTTACTTGTCTTCTTATCTATCATTTATTAAATTAATACACCCTTCACACCATATATGTATATTACACAAAATAGAATTTAAGATATTGTGGTAATTTTAAAACACAGCCATAAATTCCTTGGTCCTCCTCCCATTGAAAGTTGGGATCTATGTCCTTATCATTTGAATGTGGGCAGACTTGTGATTGCTTTGAATAATAGCAAAAGGGCAGAAGTGATGACATGTGACTTCAAGGCGAGGTCATAAAAGGCCATCAGCTCCTACCTTATCTTCTGAAACACCATTCTTGGAGCCCAAGCCACCCTGTAGGATGTACAACTCCCCTGTGGCCATCACACTAGTGAGTCCATATGTAGGGACTGTGGTTTTCCTTCCCAGCTGTGCTCAGTCTTTCAGCAATTTCTGACAAGGCAACACACATATCAGTGAAGCCTTACTGAATCATCTCGAACAGCCTAACTGCTAACTAAATGCCACCAAGTAACTCTGGTCAAAAATCACACATACACATGCCAAAAAAAAAAAAAAAAAAAAACCCTAAAAAAAACAGAAGAGGGGCTTCCCTGGTGGCGCAGTGGTTGAGAGTCCGCCTGCCAAAGCAGGGGACACGGGTTCGTGCCCCAGTCCGGGAGGATCCCACATGCTGCGGAGCGGCTGGGCCCGTGAGCCATGGCCGCTGAGCCTGTGTGTCCGGAGCCTGTGCTCTGCAACGGGAGAGGCCACAACAGTGAGAGGCCCGCATACTGGAAAAAACAAAAAACAAAAAACAAAAAACAGAAGAATCATTTACCTGAGCCCTAACAAAATTCCTGACTCACAAAAAAATAAGCTATAATAAAATGATTATGTTAAGCTACTAATTTTGAGGTTGTTTGTTGTATGATAAATAATAGGAACACACAAAAGGTACATTAAATGTAGACACATAAAATATTATAGGATAGGACTTCCCTGGTGGTGCAGTGGTTAAGAATTCACCTGCCAATGCAGGGGACACGGGTTCGAGCCCTGGTCTGGGAGGATTCCACATGCTGTGGAGCAACTAAGCCCGTGCACCACAACTACTGAGCCTGTACTCTAGAGCCCACGAGCCACAATTACTGAGCCTGTGAGCCACAGCTACTGAAGCTTGCATGCCTAGAGCCCCTGCTCCGCAAAAAGAGAAGCCATCGCAATGAGAAGCCCATGCACCGCAACGAAGAGTAGCCCCTGTTCACCACAACTAGAGAAAACCTGAGCGCAGCAATGAAGACCCAATGCAGCCATAAATAATAAATAAATAAATACACACATACATAAATACATAAATAAATAAATTTATAAATATATTATAGGATAAAATAACATAACTTAGAAGTAAGACAGGAAAAACAAATGGTCCAGAATATGTCCTACTGAATGTTTTCAGGTCCTCTGTTATGCCGAGCTTGCTCTCTGTACTCTATGCTGTCCCACGAGCTCTTTACTCTGCCTGAAACCACTGTGCCACCAAGATCCTTTCGGTAAAATCATTCTTATAATCCTCATCCTATATGTCTCAGTTTGAACAGTGTCTCTCAAGAGTGCCTTTCCTGAACCTAGGTTTCCTTACTCTCTTTTGTAGAGAAAACTTTTCAATATTATTAATGGCTGTCAAGATCTCAGAAGGGGCTGTGATTGTTACTCTACTTGCAAACTAACAAGCTTTAGTAGCCTGCCACAGGTAAAAGAACGCTGGCAGAAGACAAGAGCCTCCTGGGTTAGAAATTAAAGACTTTATTATTCCTGGGTGAAAGACAAAGTAATTTCTTTTACAATATTGCTATTACAGCATTAGCAGTCACCAGAGTGCCAGCAATGGCCCCAGTTCCCTGAGTCTCTATTCAAACAGGGCCCAGGTGAACCCTGCACATGTGTCACGGGAAGGGATACTTGAGCTTAGGGAACCCAGATTTTTTATTCTGGATAGTAAGCATGACTTCCTGTTATTCCAGATGGAGACACTATTTCCATCTTTCAGAAGAGTTAATATATTTATACACCTGGAAAGCTTCCCCTCAGTCTCTTGCCTCATATACCCACTGAGATTATCACACACTTTGCTCTTTCTCATCATTTTGACCTCAGCTAGATATTGCTATCCCTGAAAGCCTTCTTTGACCAGCCCCTCTAGAGCAGTACTGCTGTCCCCTACTCAGTCTCTCTCTATCTCATTGGCCCTGCTTTTTTACTCCACCACACTGGCCACCATTAGAAGTTATGCCATTTTTTGTATTTGTTCATTATTCCTTGTCTCCTCCACTAAGATGTAAGCTTCTGTCTTGTGCACTTTTGCATTCCCAAAGGTTAGAACACTCCCATCACATATGTAGGTACTCAATAATATTTATTACATGAGTGAAACGAATATAGAACTTCACTAACTCTGACTCACTAGCCCTGAAGAGCATATGCCATATCTTGGGCATTGTTCTACTGAAGATGAATAAACTATCAACATGAGTCTTACATTGTTATTTTCCATCAGTAAAATTTAGTATGGTTACGACAAGTAAACATCACTTTTTCATTGTTGCACACCAAGACAGAAAGCACACCAAGATGTCGAGGTTCCTCATGAACCTCTAAGACTTCCACAATTGCGTAGAAATCAGTTTGAAGATGTTTGGAAGTAAAACAATATCACTCAAGACAAAAGGACATCTATTTATTAAGAAAAAAAAAAAACTTCAGGCTAAAAACCACAATCAGCATAAAGAAAAAGGTACATGGGTTTAATTTTAGCTCTCTTCATTTGTTAGTAGAGGTGCTTGACCAAGCACCTTAACCTCTCTTTGAGGTAGTTCCACCTAAAAAATAGGGAAAATAACAGTACCTGACTCCTAGAGCACAGTGGTTCCCTTTGTTGCTGTTGTTATTATTATTATTATTTTATTCCATGTTGATTGAGAGTGAGGGGGCTACTGGCAATAAGAAAAACACCTATATCCCTCACCCAGAGCCACTCCTTAGCCCTATCACTTCCGTTCCCTTCCTTAGGTATTCACCACCGTGACTCACATGACCTCATTCTTAATCTAAATATGTAAGATGGGAAGATGGTGTCATTTTTTACACACTAAGAGGCCCTTTTACACCTAAAGAGGAGAGGGAACATACTTTGATGAAAAGGAGAAACAAAGTTTAGAAAATCTCGATTTTTAAATATAAGAATCTCATGAAGTATAGAAACGTTGTGAAAAATAAGCTATTCTTATAATAAACAACAAATAAATTGTCAAGCTTATTCAGGCAGGTCACTTTCAGAACAGAATAGGGTTGTGATACATTTAACTCTGGAAGGCATCCATGTTTCCACATAAAATACAATGATAATACACATACACGGATCCCATCTCAAAAAATAACAAGAAATATATTTAATCACAATTTTGTACATTTCTATTAATATGGGTTAGCTACTCATCATTCATAATCTAGTGGGCTAGTGATAGCACTAAAGATTTAAAATTATTTATGGAAGAAATATGTAGAATTAAGAAAATTTATTCTGTTAACATATTGTGTTTTTCCTGCATATTGAGACATAACACTATTATTCCATTCTGGTGATAAAACATGAGTGTTAACAGGAGCACTGTTTGGGAGTCACAACTTGAATTCAAAGGTCAATACATATGGAAAACTAAACATATCTGCATGTTAAAATATAGACAGAGATAGCAAAAAGGTGAGGAGAAGGACAAGGTGAGAGTGATGTCTCAAAAAAAGGAAGAAAATAACATTTATGTGTGACACGTTACATATTTTAAGTTTGCAAGAAAGCCAAAAAAAAAAAAAACCACACTTTTCTAACAGTAATATCTTATGAAAAACAGAAATGCCTGAAATAGGAAAAATCTAACATATGGTCAATATCTCAGTCAATACTTCTTTGGCAGCTTTCTTTACTTTTTGAAATTGAGAAAGTAACTTGCTATTCAAGCTCAGCCAACTGTGAGTAATGTTCGTGAAAATTAAAGTCTCTCCTATTTACAAACAATTAATGGATGGAAAACTCACTTTGGCAATGGTAGGGCTCTGCTGTCCAATGAATATGATGTCTGAGTATCTCGAGGTGGTTTGATTGTGGTGTGTCTTATTCCCCATTTAGCTCTTTCTTTCTTTTTCTTTCTTTTTTTTTTTTTCTAGGCTGGGTTGAAATTGCTGGGTGATATAGGAAATGCTCGATGCTTTTATTCTTAATTCACTCATACAGTCAGCAACATGTGTTAGACATGTGTTACGGGTCATTCATTACCAAGCTATGGAGATGCAAGGGAGACTAGGACCTGGATTCTGCCTTCATGGAGCATACATTCTCTCAGGAAAGACAAACAGGTGCAGAGGCAATTAATATTATTATTATACAATGGTGCAATTGCTAATAGAGATTGGGAGGAATTAGCAAAGGGGTAAGGTGAAAGTAAAGTGAGAGTAATGTCTCAATAAAAGAAGAAAACTAACAATTGTTTTTTTCTATGGCTTTTTTAAACCATCTTGACCATTTTTAATTGTACAGTTCAGTAGTGTTAAGCATATTCACATTGCTGTACAAGAGAATTCCAGAACTTTTCCCCTTGCAGAATTGAAACTCCAGCAGCTTTAAGCAGCTTCTAAAAATCTCTCAGCCACTTTCCCTCCGTTCCAATCAGGAGTTTATCAGCAGCTGACACTTCCCAAAAGCACGATAATTAGTGAGCTTGTCTCCGTTTTCTCTCTGTCACACCACCTGACTCCCCTGCTACCTTTCTCTGGCTCCCCTTACCATCTAATTTCAGCACGTTTCTCTACTAGAACAGTTCAGCTATTTGCTCCCTTCTTTCTCTACTAGAACAGTTCAGCTATTTGCTCCCTTCTTTCCAACTAAACCACACACTCAAGTGCTCATCTTACATACCTTAAAAAAGATATGCCAAACAAAAGGTCATTTCCCTGGAAAAAAAATATTCTAGTACTTCATTAGTGGATGAAATGATTTTACTTATTTGTGATTTTAAATAGAATATTTTCTTTTCCTCACTAATAATTAGTGTGATCTTACCTCAGGGATCTTGTGCTCGCTGTTTCCTTTTCTGGAAATGTTTGCTTCACTCCTGTACTTCCCTTCAGATATTTGTTCAAATATCAGCTTCTCATCGAGGCTTTCTCAATTTACTGAAACTCGAAATTGTCCCTGACTACCTCCTTCCAGCTCTCCTCATATACTACTCATATTTTAGTTATATATTTGTCCACTGTCTGTGTCCCTTTATTAGAATATCCAAGAGGACAGGGATTTGTGTCATTTCATCCACTGCTGGTTTGTCTGGTGCCTAGAACTGTGTCTGGTACATATGTTGCTCACTAAAATTTTTGAAATGGTTGAACCCTAAAGATATTACCAATTATCTAAACTAACTGCATAATTAATCAAACATATAGTGCTTCAAGAGTTCTACCAACATAGAGCCATTTAGCCTGAGAAGAGGGGAAGGACATGGGAACCTAGGAACCAGAACAAGAAACTTACGTCTTAGAACAATGCTTCCCAAAAAGTGTTAGGTAGAATTGTGGCTTTCACACATTTTTTTGGCCCACATTCCTCCTAAAAGACCTTTGAAAAACCAGGTACCCCTCACATATTTTTAGGTTAATGTTTAAAATTATTCTCATATTTTTAATTAGTTGCAAAGATGCATTGTAACTACTGAGATTTGAAAATAAAATGATTACATCAGTCTTTTAAATGGATCTGTAGGTTATACAATTTCATACTCCATATCATGTGCTGAAAAAATATGAAAACATGGTCTTTTTTAATAGTCAGAAATTTTATAGCATTTCTTTTTCTCCCTGAATCACTTTTCATTCCACTTTTTCTCCACAGAATTTTACCTTGAGGATATACATTTATGTACTTGAAAGTCACTTACTGATCAATTTTTTATATTATCTGTGGGGGAAATATAAATATATTTTTGGAGGGTGAGATTGAAGTTCTTCTTTGAGTCATCACTAAAATTCTGTTAGTACATAATTGACCTAAACAATATAAATATGTTACTTTTTTTGAAAAATATTCATTGGAAACACATCTCTTAATCATATGGGTGGGTCTATTTTTTCCCCAATTAATTCATATATATTGGATGATCACCATTTATTGCTAGAATGAGGCTGTGCATCATTCTTATTTCTCCTTTTCATTTTCCTAAAACTGAGAAACTTGTTCATATAAATAAGAGGATGAGAATTTTGATTCTTTGGAATTCTTCCCAGCTTTGGGAAGAATATCATTAGCTCTTTGCTACATCATCGAAAATTACTTCCAGTAACTTGTCAGCTGATAACTCCATTAGGTCCATCTTCAGTTTTCTTGAAACCACCATAGTTGCAGAAGAATCTCTTACCCAAACATAGTTACTCACTTTTTCAACGCCAAGACTTTTTTCTATTTGTTTTGGTACCCTGAAGGTTTTTTTCACCCTCCAGAGATAATGCACCAATAATAAGTTCAAGCTTGTGAACTATATATTTTTTTTATTTGTAGAAAGGGATAAGAGAGATTATCATGGGTGGGAAAAGGAATTTAAATCCCACCAATTTTTTATTAAGCACATCAATTTTAGGAAAGTGAACACAGGGAGGTTGAAAATATTAAGGTAATTCCCTTACCACTCTCCCTCTACCCACTGACCCTTGTTTGAAAGTTGTTGCTTAAATTTTTTAAAAAATAAGTCCCCATAAATGAGGGTCTTAACATGTTTACAAGGTAAACCTGTTTCAGAAATGCTGCTTTTGTTTTTCCCCTTTGAAGAGATTCACAATATTCATTGTTCTCTGGGGATGAAACCTGTTTTGCTTATTTAACTCATACTTTCTAAATCATATTTGAACATAGAACATTTTTCCCTTGTAACATTCATTATTTGGCAACCCACAAAACTAATATTCCATTGGTATATGTTTAACACTAAAACCAGATGCTGCCACTGAGAGGCATGGAGAGATTATCTATCTAACTATCTATCTATCTATCTTTCTTTTTTTTTTTTTTTTTTTTTTTGCGGTACACGGGCCTCTCACTGGCCTCTCCCGTTGCGCAGCACAGGCTCCAGACGCGCAGGCTCAGAGGCCATGGCTCAAGGGCCTAGCCGCTCCGTGGCATGTGGGATCTTCCCGGACCGGGGCACGAACCCATATCCCCTGCATCGGCAGGCGGACTCTCAACCACTGCACCACCAGGGAAGCCCCTCTTTCTTTTAATATCAAAGTGGATTTAGAAAATAAGGGCTTGATGTCACAGTAAAGTGAATTCTGTTAACAAAGGAATCTGAGAGAGTAGAGAGGGATCCAGCAGCTGAGCAGGATACTGCATATTCAAAACAGAAAAGGGACTAGTTCAAGAAATATGGGGGAAGGGAGAGGACACAGTGTCACCACCAAATTATTATATAAGAGATTGACAAGACTGTTCAACATCTAGGATACTTCATACATATTCAACAGATAAGCTGCTGCTGCTAATAGACTGTTCTTTCTTCTGGAAGCTGGGGGTGGGAGCCTAGAAAGAAAATAACTTTCCATCTCCAGAGATCAAGGGAGAAAATTCATTCAGCTTTAAATTGGTGCTACGTGGAAAAATGGAGATTTAAGGGGGAAAAAGGATAGCATGGTCCAAAATATAATGCTATGTGGAAAACTGAACTACTTGGAGAGAAAGATTAAAAACTCCATGTGAGAGTCTTTAGATTAGTGCAACATGAATTAATATCTGACATAAGGAAGAATTTATATATACATATATGAGAGAGAGAGAGACAGAGAGAGAGAGACAGAGAGAGAGAGAGATTGATTCTGTTTTCTCTTGGAGACTGTCTAGAACTATAATTAAAATTTTTGCGTGCTCAATGCAGTGCACATATTTTGGAAAAGAGTGACAAAAGAGAAATGAAAGGGGACAGTCAGGCTTTAAGCAAGAGGTGAAATCTTTGCTGAGCCCCTAGAGAGGAGGAACAGAAGTCACCCAAGGCAGACAGCAGAAAGAATGTATCTAGGAGTCTTCTCTTATAGAGCTTCCTTGAATGCGCCTTCTCTCATTTCAGTCCTCAGAATGTAATTTTAAAAACAGTTTAGAAGCATTAGAGGAATCATTGCAAAGATAAATAAAAGAGAAAAGCAGCATAGAAAATACCCACGGTGAATAAACACAATTTTTAAAAGTAAAACTTTGTCCATATAACCCCTGTAATATTTAGATGGGCATCCTTCTTGGGTTCTCTGGACATACACTTAATGGAATTGGACTGAGTCTGAACAAATCATAACCTTGGACTAAAAACAGATGCCACTGAATCAACTCCTCAATCAACCTAAATTCTCAAAGTCCCTTTTTATATAAAGTCCATTGTCAGCCCTAGAGTTCCTAAAGAATGCAAATACCAGCAATGATTTAAATGTGAAATCCAAGAGAGAAACTTATATTTAGCTTTTCAGTTACTATGACAACCAATGGGCTATTTAAAGTTATTAGCATTCTAGCCCACTGAGTTAATAATACAGATAAAAATGGTATAAAAGTTGAGAAAAAGCAAATTACTTCAATGTCATATCACAATGACAGTGAAAGCCATGTAGGCTTTAGAGAGGGTTCAGAGGGTTTAGAGAAATATAGTTTAAAAGACAAATCAATTGGTAACTGTTAGAACTTGTAGCACATTATTGATGCTTGCTCCCTGTCACGTTCTTCAAGCTTTTTAAAATTCCAAGTTCAGGATTTAAACAAAAAAGACAAAAAAGTTAAATTGGAACGGACAAGTTCCAATTTAGCCAAAATCTTTTACAACTACATGGCCTTGATCTTACTGTTCCCTGTTTCATCTCAAGTACATGGTGAAGAGGAGAATTTAAAGTTAGCTCTGAGCTATCCAGACAGTTTTAAGAGAGAAAAAGGTGATGCAATAAAGAAAAAAGGATCAAGTTTCATGAACTTCCCTTTGAAAGATTCATCGCTTAAAGCAGCAAAGAGCAATATATCATACGATGTTAAAACAGATGGCCTAAGTCACAGTACTATATCACAGAAGTACAGGTACTAGAACTAAAATAGCCAAAGTAATATTTTTATTAACAAGATGCCAAGTACAGCAGCAAAAATACCTTGAGGAAGAATCTCACTGCAAAAAAAAGGTTTTTCCTCCTTACACTTGATGATATTTTCTGAATTACTCTTGGTCTGCTGCATATGTTTAAGCATCTGGGTGCTTGCCATGCTCAGATGAAAGAAACTAACCTCTCCCCTTGAATGAGGTGCCGTTGTCTTACAAGCCTACCTGCATGATATAGACAAATGAGAGTAAACTAAACAGGCAACCTAGGAGGAACGTGCTATACTGCACACTCTTGCAGAGAACTTTTTGCGACAAGCAGAGTGAAGAATTCTCTGTTCTTTGAATTAGTTATTAAGAAAAGAACACTCATTAACTCATGACAGTAAATTTTGCTGGAGTGACCTTGAGATTATTAAAGGTGATGCCAGGAAATGACTTCAAAAATGTGACCATACATGGTAGTGGGTATAAACAGTTACCCATAGACATTTCAACTACAAAAGCACACAACAAGCAGTATGGTATAGTCAAAGACATGTGAAAGTCTCTCCCAAATCAGAAAGAACAGGATGAGATTTACAGATGGATTCACTTGCATGGCCCTATCAATAAATATTGTTCATTAATGTATGTAGATTCATTCATCTATTAATTATACTGAGAAATTACCTTGGGGAAGTGGCATGATGTAATGGTTAAGAGAATAGACTCTGGAGCCAGACAACCTGGTGTGAATCTCAGGTCCTCTATTCTGGACAAATATGTGATTAATCTGGGCTTCACCTGTATTTTTCTCACAAGGCTATTTTAATCATCAAATGAGCTAATGCATTTAAAGCTCTTAGCACAGTAACCAACACACAATCTGCACTATATACTGTTTAATATTCTCATTATATATTATGTACAATATAAAATATACATAAAATAGAAAATATGCACAAATAAAAATGATAATATTTTTCTCCCTTGCCCCATGAATTTGCTTGCATAACCCCACCTAGCCCAACAATCTGAAAGACAGAAGTTTTGAATAAAGTGGAGTCAAAAGACAAAGATAGGGGACTATCCTGGCGGTCCAGTGGTTAAGACTCCATGCTTCTAATGCAGGGGGTGTGGGTTCCATCTCTGGTTGGGGAACTAAGATCCCACATGCTGTGCAGCATGGCCAAAAATAAAAAAATAAAGTGTGGCTCCCAAAGGCCCACCACACACACACAAAGAAAGACAAAGATGTGGAAGTTTTGAATAAAGCAGAGTCAAAAGACAAAGATGGCAGTCCCTGTTCAAGCACTGACCAGGAAAAATAAGACACAAAGTTTTTAATATTTGCCCTGACAGGACTTGGGATCTTGGACTTCACCTCATGGAGACAAACAGAACAGATTTTTGAAACCTAATGTTATTTTATGTTGAACCATAAGCCTAACTCTCTTGATTAAAATTTGGCTTTCCTTACAGCTTTCTAACAAGAAAAGAACATTCTAGTCAAAGAATGAAACCCTTACCAGTTGAATTTCTCTAAATGACTGCATAAATAAATAAATAATCATTCTGCTTGTAAACTTAAAATCATTGTGGGTTTTGTCATCATGAGTCAGCCTCCCAAGTTCACTGAAAAGTTTGAGCTGTAGGGCCTACCATGCTGTGGGGGCAGACCTTGGATAAAGGCATAGTCGCCAGGATAATTCCTCCCTGTATGGCCTTCGCCTGCCTGCCAGCCTGGCTGCATCTTCCTAGTGACATCCCAGCTACTCAGATACTAAGGCTTTAAATTTCTCTAAGTTGAATCATAGAGAACTGGCACTGCATAATATTAAATCTTAAAAAGTAATCTATAGAACTTAGATTTATTTAGGTATGTGGATTGAAATTTCAAGCTGTTTTTGTTTTTGTTTTCCCTACAGTCTTATGATCTCATCGAGGTAACTGCTAGAAAAAAAGTACTCAGGCACAGTTAAATAGTGGTATAAAGTAATATTTTTCAAGCCTCTCCCTCAAAATAATTGATTTCTATTTTCTTGCTAAGAAGTCATCATTTGTATTAGAAAGATATCTGATCTACTATTGGTTTTTAGTATTTCAGTGAGGTCCTCATTTAAAAACTTTTATAGGATAGAATAACTGATGATGCTCTTTATTTTGGGATTATCATGTGGTTATCTTTACAGACAAAGGAGCTAGAAAGCTCCAACAGATTCACAGTACCCATTAGACTCTCTTAGGTCAACTCTCAGACTCCATGTCATTGTAACTGATCACATCTGCACAGCAAAAACATTCACATTTGCTTTACAGTTGTCTGAAGGTGATTTGCCTTGGCAAATATTCTCACAAGCCAATGTTCTGAGTCATTCCTTACAACAATGAATTCATTCACTTTATTCTAATTTTTATCATTTCTCATGTCCACAGTGTCTGTTTTCTTGTTTTGTTTTTTTTTTTCTTTTCTAAAGAAAATAACAATTCAACCCTGAGTTCAAAAACCCTGACAAGCACTGACTTGTGACAAAGCCAGCCTGTCTCTGTGGAGTAGCATGAGTTCTCAAAGCCATATTCCACTTTGTAACAGATTTATCTAAAGTGATGATACTCAAACCACTCTCTATTTCACAAAATTTACTATATTACTACTATTCCTTGAACCCATGAAGAAAATCAAGAAGCAAGCTCTCTAAGTCAAGATGTCCCTGGGGGATAATTTAATAACTTGAGTTGTTTTCAAGGAGCAGAGAGGTCCTGTTTTTGAATATCTCTCTTAAATTCCTACCTCTGGGCTTCATTTCTATTGTGCTCACTAAAAACTCATGTCTTGCTGGAAATTTCTTCACCAGTTCTTCTGCTCTCAAATCTTTGGCAAATTAATGTCTTTACAGATATCACCATTAAAAGGTAGTGAACAAAAACCAATGAAATAACCATTGCTAAAATTCATACTTCTTTCCTCCAAGTAGGCAAAAAAAAAAAAAAAGAAAAATTGGGGCAAACTATAGCTTTCAACATTTTTAAAGCATGTTTTTGAACACAGTAAAATTTGCCTTCTGTGGCAATGCTGAAAGAGGGTACCTTTAAAAATAATACGTCCAATACATTCTCAGCCTTACCAACAATACAGGGCTTAACTAAACTAAGTTTTCTATATTCCAAATTTTACTGGCTATGGAAGCTCCAAAGAGTTTTTAAAAATTTCTTAGTGATTAGTGCTTTTCCTTGTCTTGCCCCTAGTCAATACCTTTCAGGCTAGCTTTAAAAATACTTTAGACCTTCCCTTTAAATTTTTATAATTTTTTTCTTTCTAAAATTGCTGCAAGAGTTTGATCTCTAATTCACACCTTTGTTCAGTGGGGTGCTAGTAAATGTTTAATAACCAACTCACCGAACAAAAACAAACCAAATTAAACAAAAAGTATTGATTTGTAACATTTGCCAATTACTGTGGTGTAAATACTTCCAATGGGGCTGATTTCAAATTACCACTATAGTGACATTGACTGTAGAGTTAAGAGATGTACAATACAGCATTATATAACATTTCAAACATCTAGATACAACAGACATAAACAACTTCAAGATCAATAATAAGATGCAGTCAAATAATTAGAAAGTAATTAGTTTTGATGATTTACTACCTTTAGTTTTAATGTAATTTATTTAATGGTAAGATCATATCATTTAATTTTTAATAATCTCCATGTTTAACGATTATTTTTCACAAATAGTTAAGAGCTGGTTCCAGCACACCACTGCCTGCGTTATAACAGTTGATCAAGATTTAAATTTATATGTATCTTCATGATAGCAAAATCCATATTCTATTTAAATACATTCCACATTTTTTTTTTAAATCAGTTGCTAACTTCTCTACTCATGGTAGTTGGAGTATACTACTATCTTCTTTGCTTTTAAGCTCATGGAGGAAAGACTAAATGTAGTGGCATAAACTTGACATTGCTGTGGAAGGCAGTGTCTCATCTTTAAACTTGCTGATTTATGATGTGACAATTTTTTTAACTGGCTGGGCAAATCTCTGAAAACTAGAGAGATCACAAGTCTACTGCGAGGACCAGTGACATTAGTATAATTTTTTCTCACCTCAGAGACCTTCATGTTAATACTGACCAAACTAATGAGACCAAATTCTTAATAACACAGAAGTTCAGTGTTTCGAGCATCTTCCAAGATTTTAAAAAGAAAAATCACAAATTGCAATGCCTCTGCACAAGTCATACAGAAATCATAATCTCCACCCTCCAAAAATCTTTACTAATATTTCTACAACTAATGCTATTAATGGCAAACACTATTGCTAGGCACTGGTCTAAGTTGTTACATTTATTACCTCATTTAATCCTTATAATCCGATGCAGGAGGTACCTCTGCTATCCCCAATTTATAGGTGAGCAAACAGATAAGGTTTAACTAGACTAAGTAATTAGCCCAAATAATACTAGGGATAAAGCTGGAACATAAACTCAATTCTGGCTAACTCCCAAGACCTTTCTTTACTGTTTACTAAACCTATGATAACTAGTTAACCTGTACACCATGCACCCAGTGTTCAAACTAGAAACTCTAGACTTTTTTAATGTTGTGTAATCCTTCACCCTTTACAATTTCTCAGTGACTAAATACTATCGGTTATACTTCTAAAATAGGTCCAAAATTCGTTTATCTCCACTGCCACCACCCCAGTACAGGTCACCATCATCTCTGGCCTGGATATCTATATGACTCTTCTACTTACTCTCCTTTCCTTCCATTTTGCCACTACACTCTGCATCGCCATGCTCTATCATTTCTTAGTGTGTAGCTAGAATAGTCTCTAAAACTAAAGTCTGATTGTATCAATATCTTGATTAAAATATTTCAGTGAGGGCTGAAGTTAAGCCCAAAGTCCTTAAAAGGACTTCCCGAAGCTCTTTGCAATTTGCTCCCTGTAATCTCTTCAGGCTCTGGCATTGTAGCTTCCCCTTTTATAGTGACTGACTTCTGATTCTCTGAAAGTACCAAGCTCTCACCAACTGGCTTTTGAACAAGTGCTTTCTTCTGTCTGAAGTGCAAATCTTTTGTTCCTAGCCTTCTCCAATGCTCCTGGTTTGCTCTGGTTATGTAACTCTCGACTTAAAAGTCACTTTCTCTGGAAAACTTTTTAGACTCTCAAAGTCTAGTTGAGATATCCTGCCTTCCTGCTATCCACAACTTCTCCATTTAAAGCACTTACCGCACTGTGCTGTAATTGTCCTGTTAATTCTGTGAGCTCAGGAACTATGTCTGTCTTATTTATCTCTGTATGCCCAACCCCGAAAATGGTGGCTTAAATAGTAAAAGCAATCAATAAACATTTGTTGAATGAATTGATGAGTTTATTCTGAGGAATAAAAGGGAATAATGATATAAAGTACTTGGTCACACTGTCCTTTGCAAGAACCTAAATATGCAAGTATAAACGTAAATGGAGGGAAAATGACTCCTCCACTTTCAGCCCCAAAGGTGATCCTTTTTAATGAATACGTATCTTTTAATCATAATAATAGCAACAAGAATATATATATATATATATATATATATATATATTTTTTTTTTTAAACAAATTACTTCCCAAACCTAGCTTTTTTTTTTTTTTCCTGCGGTACGCGGGCCTCTCACTGTTGTGGCCTCTCCCGTTGCGGAGCACAGGCTCCAGATGCGCAGGCTCAGCGGCCATGGCTCACGGGCCCAGCCACTCCATGGCATGTGGGATCTTCCCGGACCGGGGCACGAACCCGTGTCCCCTGCATTGGCAGGCGGACTCTCAACCACTGCGTCACCAGGGAAGCCCCACAACATGCATATATTTTAAGTGAGAAAATATACCTTAAAATTAAGATCACAAAGGGAACTTAATTCTTTGAAAAGGAAATTAAGTGATTTACATTCATTTGGTTGAATATTTTCATCTCAGTCCATCATTTCTAATATTACATAAAAATAATTTGATTCACCCATTTGATTTTGTCCATATGAAAATTTAACTGTGATTTCTGTCATTGATTATTTTTTGTGTTCATTGTTCCTACTGATTCCAAATATCTCAGGTTAAATTTGGCAATCAAATTTTGTCAGGATAATTTTATTTTTGATTATTTTCTATAGATAATGTTTACAAGTTATGCATATCTGACCAATATTAGTATTTTATAGATTATATGCAAAACATGCACACACAATTTTGAAAATCACATAGGAAACAATCTTCCCTCAGTTATGCTTTCTTTTACAAAGTTTATGCTTTTTACAGTTTTTTTTTTCTTGTAGTTGATTTCTAATCTTGTAGCGTTGTGGTTGGAAAAGATGCTTGATATGTTTTCAATTTTCTTAAATTTACTGAGGCTCACTTTGTGGCCCAGAATGTGATCAATCCTGGAAAATGTTCCATGTACACTTGAGAAGAATGTGTATTCTGCCGCTTTTGGATGGAATGTTTTATAAATATCAATTTAGTCCATCTGATCTAATGTGTCATTTAAGGCCTGTGTTCTCTTATTGATTTTCTGCCTGGGTGATTTGTCCATTGGTGAAAGTGGGGTGTTAAAGTCCCCCACTATTATTGTGTTACTGTCGGTTTCCCCTTTTATGACTGTTAGTATCTGCCTTATATATTGAGGTGCTCCTATGTTGGGTGCATATATGTTTACAATTGTTATATCTTCTTCTTGGATTGATCCCTTGATCATTATATAGTGTCCTTCTTTGTCTCTTGTAACAGTCTATTTTTAAGTCTATTTTGTCTAATATGAGTATTGCTACTCCAGCTTTCTTTTGATTTCCATTTGTATGGAATACCTTTTTCTATCCCCTCACTTTCATTCTGTATGTATCCTTAGATCTGAAGTGGATCTCTTGTAGACAGCATATATACACATCTTGTTTTTGTATCCATTCAGCCAGTCTATGTCTTTTGGTTGGAGCACTTAATCCATTTATGTTTAAGTTAATTATTGATATGTATGGTCTTATTGCCAGTTTTTAAATTGTTTTGGATTTTTCTGTGTGTGTGTGGTACGCGGGCCTCTCACTGTTGTGGCCTCTCCCGTTGCGGAGCACAGGCTCCGGACGTGCAGGCTCAGCAGCCATGGCTCCCGGGCCCAGCCGCTCAGCAGCATGTGGGATCTTCCCAGACCGGGGCACGAACCCGTGTCCCCTGCATTGGACTCTCAACCACTGCACCACCAGGGAAGCCCTGGATTTATTTTTGTAGGTCATTTTTCTTCCCTTCCTCTTTTGTGCTCTTCCTCTTGTGATTTGATTACTAACTTTAATGTTGTGCTTGGATTCCTTTTTCTTTTTTGTGTATGCATCTATTGTAGATTTTCAGTTTGAGGTTACCATGAGGTTTTGATACAGCAGTCTATGTATACACAATATTGTTTTAAATTGCTGGTCTTTTAATTTCAGAAGCATTTCCAATATCCTACTTTTGTGCTCTCTTCTCACAATTACTGGTTTTGATATCATATTTGTGTGCAGATGATTTCCTACCTTTAATGTATGTTTGCCTTTACTGGTAAGCTTTTCAATTCATAATTTTCTTGTTTCTAGTTGTCGCCTTTTCTTTTCCTCCTAGAGAAATTCCTTTAGCATTTGTTGCAAAGCTGGTCTGCTGGTGGTGAATTCTCTTAGCTTTTGCTTGTCTGTAAAGCTTTTGATTTCTCTGTTGAATCTGAATGAGAGTCTCGCTGGGTAGAGTATTCTTTTCCCTTTTATGACATTAAATACATCATGCCACTCCCTTCTGGCCTGCAGAGTTTCTGCTGAGAAATGAGCTGATAACCTTATGGGAGTTCCCTTGTATGTTTTTGTTGCTTTTCCCCTGTTCCTTTTAACATCTTTTCTTTGTCTTTAATTTTTGTCAGTTTAATTATTATGTGTCTCAGCATGTTCCTCCTTTGGTTTATCCTGCCTGGTACTCTCTGCACTTCCTGGACTTGGGTGACTGTTTCCGTTCCCATGTTAGAGAAGTTTTCAGCTATTATCTCTTCAAATATTTTCTCAGGTCCTTTCTCTTTTCTTCTGTGATCCCTATAATGCAAATGTTGGTGTGTTTAATGTTGTCCAGAGGTCTCTTAGACTGTCTTCATTTCTTTTAATTCTTTTTCCTTTATTCTTTTCCACAGCAGTGATTTCCACCATTCTGTTTTCCAGCTCACTTATCCGTTCTTCTGCCTCAGTTATCCTGCTATTGATTCCTTCCAGTGTATTTTTCATTTCAATTATTGTATTGTTCATCTCTGTTTGTTCTTTAGTTCTTCTAGGTCTTTGTTAAACATTTCTTGTATCTTCTTGACCTGTGCCTCCATTCTTTTTCCAAGATCTTGGATCATCTTTACTATCATTACTCTGAATTCTTTGTCAGGTAGATTGCCTATTGTCACTTCACTTGGCTGTTCTTCTGGGGTTTTATCTTGTTCCTTCATCTGAGATATATTCCTCTGCCCTCATTTTGACTAACTTTCTGTGATTGCAGTTTCTGTTCTACAGACTGCAGGGTTGTAGTTCTTCTTGCTTCTGCTGTCTGCCCTCTGGTGGATGAGGCTGTCTAAGAGGCTTATGCAGGCTTCCTGGTGGGAGGAAGGAAGCTGCCCACTGGTAGGTGGAGCTGGGTCTTATCTCTCTGGTGGGCAAGGCCTTGTCAGGGGTTGTGTTTATTGGGCAGCTGTGTACAGAGGAAGACTTTAAGCAGCCTGTCTACTGATGGGTGGGGCTGTGTTCCCACCCTGTTGGTTTGGCCTGAGGCGTCCCTGCAGGCTGTTGTGTGGGGGCAGGTTTTGGTGAGAAAATGATGGCCTGCAAGAGGGCTCATGCCAATGAGTACTCTCCTTTCAAATTTCCTTAAACATTATTTTGTTTTTCTGCTTAAGTACTTCCTATAGTATGACCAAGGCTTCACCTATTCATGTGTCCTCAAAAACATTTTATTTTCTCTTTATACACAGGAATTGAATTTTCATCACAGAAAGAATTTTAGAAAATTTAGTAAAAAAGAATAACACTACAAGAATATCTGGAATATCTCAGATATTAAAGTAAGGCAGGACTGCAGGAGTAGAATTCAGAGACATTTCATCCTTAAACATGGCAATGAATGAGAAGGCAAGATGGCAACTGCTTCCAAATCTTCCATCTCTTAAAACATCAACTATTTTTTGTCAAAAGTCTAGACACAATCCTGAGTTCTTTTGTGTCAAAACATTAAACGGTTATTTATTCTTTAGAAACAGGGATGCAATTCGGGTTACACAGTTATCTCCACCCTGTGATGATTTGAGAATACTACCATAACTCTACTTCAAACCATACCCAAAACATTCTCAGCACTCATGAAGCATGAATTTTAGGAGTAAATGAGCTATGGCAGGGTTGGCAGGAATCAGTGTTTAGGGATAAAAACTGCATAGGCAAAGGCAATAATAGCAAAATCTTATTTAAATTAGTAAGTTCTAATTTTAAGAAATGTTAACACTATTGTGATTACAGGTTTCCCCTGCTTTCCCTGCTTTTTTTTTTTCATAAAAGTCATTTCACTTTTATGAAAGACCTACATTGGTAAGGTAACTGCTTTTTTTGTAAATGTGAAAATCCTCTTTGGATTTCTTTCAATTAACATAAAACAGGTATGAATATAAGTCTTTCATAAAAGCAAAATGGCATAAGGTGAACTTTCAGAGAGCAAGGGGTACCTGTATATGGTTTTCACAGAGAACTTTCAAGCAAGGCTCACCCCTGTGAGCAAAAACCTCTTCCTTAATACCTGAGGAAGAGAGAAGTCCTTATAGATCAAGAAAACATCCAATGGGAGGAAAGCTTCATGGAATTAAGTAGATGGAATTGGCTGAATGATATATTTAAGGAAAATATGCTCTAACCCTTAAGATCACTGCCTGGTACTGTATAATTGTATTTCATGGGCCCTTGCACAAACATTTTCTTCAGCTAGGCTATGTCATATATTTGTTTTTGTAAGAGAGAAGCTATAGGCCATTTTAAATGATCCATTATCATCATTAACTGTATTCATTCACACCACTCTTTCAAGCATGAACAGAGAAAGTTAGTTAACTTCCCAGAGACCAGTTTCCCTATAGTAAAAATGAAAAGAGTGGACCAGATAGTTTTTACACAATGAGTATATAATTTAATTTTTAAATTAGAGGACTCTCTACTTTAATTGAGACAGTTTGGGGGATCATAAAATAAGAAGCAGTAGAAATAGCTTTTTCTAAGCAGCAAGTAGCTTTTGTTATGAAAATTCCTGAAACACTATAAATAATCAGTTTTTGAAAGAAGTCAGATAGTTGCACGATAAAGAATATAAATGTTTTATTGATATATGCTTCATTAAAATATCAGTTACATATGTGAGGGACTTTAGAATTAAGAATGAAATGCTCTGGGCTCTTGCTCAGAGCACACTGCTTTTTCAGATTTTAACATAAAATTCTCAAATTTGTGGCTCTTTGTGAGTACCCAGATGAGAAAAATTCAGTACGAGTAAGCAAGTGATATGGTCTTATCTGTATAGGCACTTTTGAGGGGCGGTTTTCACATATAAGCCTAGATTCTTTCAACACACAACAAAAAGACTGATGAAATGAAGTCTGGAAAAACACCAATATGTTTTCCCCTTGCAACCTATTACCTCAGCCAGCATTTCCCTGTACTTGTGATTATTACATTACGACTTGATTACTAACTATTACTGCCACAGTTGGAAAAGGGAAAGCACAGCATGGAGCCATTTCCATTAAAGGAATATGAAATTCCGTAACAAGCTCTGAGGCTGCCTGGCTGCTGTGGGTTGAACTCAGAAGTGCATAAGTATCTACTTAAGATGCTGCTTGAAGGAGCACCCTAACTTACATCATTATTTCATTTAGTTTGAACTGTATAATGGATTTTTCCATTAAACAATATTAGACACTTAAACACTATATCGAGGTTATTTGTTCTCTAAAAAAGGCAATGTAATTTTCTTCTACTCTTTTCAAAGTACCAGAATTTTCTATCCCATGTGTATGCAATCTGGATTTTGCCTAATAGAACAGACTAAGTGGTTACATAAACTAAAGAACTCCAGTCATGTTGAAGTGGTATAACTAAGAAGAGAAGCATTCATATTCATGTTGGTAATATGGGCATATGTCATTTAGGAAATCAGAGAGAAAAGGGTTTCAGCTGCTGTAATTTAACAGGCCTAGAAAATGCAAAATAGTCAAATATATTTAGAGAATATAAATTAATGTTAATGGGGAAAAGGAATCATAGTGTTTTACATCTATTCTTGGTTTATGCGTCACTCAAAAGACAAGGTGGCCTGGAATGAGAAGTGGAATATGATGAAGTCTTTCACAGTGTTTTTAGGACAAAATCTAGTGGTGGAAAAACACTAAACTATTTAAATAGTTCATAGAGGGATGATCATCACTTCAAGAAAATGACAAATTATTATATATTTATTTTTGCTTGGGACAGATTGCACGTATGTGTGTATGTGAATGTGAATGTGTGTGTGTGTGTGTGAATATACACCGAAAGTAATAGAAATAGCTGGAAGGATATATTACTTAATTTGATGTGCAAAACCATAAAGATTTGTTTATTCATGTGATTTCTTCTAGCATAATCTTATGGAGAAAATCTGTATTTGGCAGGATTAAAGCTGTCTCTAGAAGCTTCCTTGAGGTACAGAGAAATTTACTCTTTCCCTTCTGTCTCATTTGGCTGTTTTCTTTCCTGTGTGGGATTCCTCACTTTGGGCATGAAAGAACATCCTCTGACAGTAGCCAGTGCAAGTTTTGGGATCCTCACTATGAGGGAGAGTAACCTAAAATGGTTCCAAACTTCAGTATCTGCACCACTTATTCTCTCCTTCCCCCAAGGCCTTGACCACTCCCCTTCCAACCATCTCTCCACTAATAATTAGCAATAACTTTACCTCTGAATGCCTGCCTTCCTTTTATTTTTAATCTTTAAGCACACTTAAAATCACTAATATAATTCTGCCCTCCTCCTACCAATTTTAAAAAGAAAGTACCTGCAGGAAGTTATGTGAGCAAGTTTGCTGGCTTGCTATCCAAAGGCGTGTGTAGTTTTTTTTTTTTTTTTTTTTAAGATGGAAATACAGATGAAATCTAAAAGTCTAAACTGTGATTCTAGGCCCTTTTGCAAAGGATCACTCTATAGAAGAGGATGAGAAATGAGTATAAGTGGAACCTGGGAAAGTACAGAGACTGTGACTGAAAAAGACCCTGGAAGCCTGGAAAGAGGTATCAAAGAGTAGCAGGAATGATAACATCAGAGTTCCCATCCCAAGCCCTGTGGCTGGCTGTGCACCTCTTGATTTTGAATAAATCACTTAAGCTGATGAGACTATTACTCTCATTATATACAGCAACACCAATAATGTTAGAATATAAGTCTTAAAAAGTTATTAAAATTAGAAATAAGTTTTAATCACTAATAAAATTATGCTTATAAGTGATTTCCCCAAAGCAAATATTAGCTCCTTATTTCCCCTGGATTTCTAAAATAATTTTCCTTCTCCATTAAGGGTGATCAACTCATACAAAAACTGTTTAATCTAACAATATATGGAAAATCATTGTTTGTTAATTTAAGTGTTGATATTTCTCTATTTTGTGCACCCCAGTTTTTATAAGCTAGATAGTCATGAGTAACAATGCTTTGTTTTCCCCTTTTAAACTATTATTTCATTAAAGCACACCCAAACTAAAGCCTTGAGAAGTCAAACAAGAATGCTCAGCACTTTTCTTCAGTAAGTATAAATAGAAGTACAGTAAATGTTAAAAAGAAATTTAAGGAAGGGAGAAAAAAGGGAAAGGAAACAGTTAATTAAAAGGTCAATCATTAATATTCACTGAACGCTAATTACAAGCCAGACATTCTGCTAAGTGCTTTACATGGACGGTATCATTTAGATACCACAAAACCCCATGAGGAAGGCAGCACAATTATCCTTATTGCTTAAATGAGGAAACTGAAACAAAAGTTAAAGGTCTATTTGAAGATTCCACTGTAGGTGAACAGCAGAGCTGAGACAGATACCCAGGTATGTGATCCAGAAGAAAAAAGAGAGAGATTGAGATCGAGATGAAGATAAGGAGTGGATGGATACTGTTCACTCTTCACCCACTCCCAAAGTCACATTCAGGTTATAAGCAATCCCCATGCCAACTGTTACTCCACTCTTGTCTCTGTTCTCCAATTAGTGCTTTTAATGAAGAAAAAAAAGGAATAAAATAATTTTACTATAAAAATAACCCTGAATTTTCTTTTTTTTCTAGTGAACTATTTGCAAAAATTGGCACTTTAAATATTTCTAGTAACAAATTACATGCAATCCATTTCATAGCTGTTTTCATCACCCCAGTGTATTATCACTGAGTTAACCTAATGCCTTTTTATAAAAAACAGCCTATATAAAACAATATGCATATGAGGTAGCTTCCAGTGTTTGCTAATCAGTTAGCAAAATGCCATTAATTTAGCTTACTTCAAGGTAATTGGTTACTAAAAAAAATGTAATTCCCCAGGTGCAGGAAGATGCATAGACCTACTTTCCACCTAACTAAGGCAGTGGTTTTTGCTCTAAGGAGCCTTAAGCAATCTTTGAGGTGGCCCAGAAGACTACTATGGCTACAGTCTGGGTCTCTTGACCCTCGTTTTAAATTCCTAACGAGCAGACAAACTTTGTTCTTATGATTTATATACTGGATTTTGAGTGAGATTTTGGTTGGGAAAAAGAGTTCATTTCACAAAATCTTGAAAATCACTGAGGTAAGGGACCTTCTATTTTCTTCAAGAATAACTTTTAATGTAAAACCAATTTATAATAGTTACATAAAGCCGTCTTCAAAAATCATATCAAATTATATTCGTGTTATTAATGAAATTAAGATGACAATGAAATATTTTAGTAAAACCATAAAATATTTGAGTAACAAGGTTTTTGGTGGTTCAATCCATCTTTCACTCAAGTATACTGAGGCAAGGAGAAGTCAGAGCAAATTAACAATGTTTGTGGTGTTTTTAAAAAGATAAAATAATCAAAAGGTTTTTTAAATTGATAAAGTCAATATTATGAGAAAAAAGTAAAATGAGTCTGATCTGTCTTTCATAAAGTCATGACATTAATGGCCCAGTACATTCTGTCACTTTTTGCATGCAAATTTTGATTATCTGCTCTTGAAACTTGTCTGTATCATCTGCAGTTTCAAAGCACAACCTGTCCTCCATTAAAAAAAGAATACAGGGAGATCAGCTCGGTGCTTTGTGACCACCTAGAGGGGTGGGATAGGGAGGGTGGGAGGGAGACACAATAGGGAGGAGATATGGGGATATATGTATATGTATAGCTGATTCACTTTGTTATAAAGCAGAAGCTAACACACCACTGTAAAGCAATTATACTCCAATAAAGGTGTTAAAAAAAAAAGAGTATTGCACATGGCATTTTCTAACATTTAGGGAAGGATTACTTACTGTCCATAAGCATTTCAAAATTGGTTTCAATATTATAAAATTTCTAAACAGGCTCAAAAGGCTGTATGAATGTAAGGGATAATATAGTTAAGTTCGGTTGGTTTCTTCCTATACATCTATGCTAGACTCTGGCAAAATAGTAATAGTAATAGTGATGAGGAGGAGGAGGAGGAAGGGGGGTGGGGGAGAAAGAGGAAGGTGGGAGAAGGAGAGGGAGGAGAAGAAGGAGAAGGAGAATTATTTTTATTTATCTCCGATCTTGAGGAACTTTTCGTTTAGTGGTAAAGACACCCACATGAGGAATTTTAATGCAATATGTCTGATAATATAAATATATACACCAGCAACACAAAGAAAGGGAAATGAGCTCCAACTGAAGTTTCAGGAAAATTTTTCTAGAAGCCACATTTAAACTCAGGGCTTAAAAAAAAAGTTTTATTGAGATATTATTGAGGCATAATTCACATACCATACTATCCATTCATTTAAAGTTTACAATTCAACGATTAATATATTTGCATGGTTGTACAACCATCACCCAAATCAAATTTTAGATCATTTTGGTCCTCTCTAAAAGAAACTCAGTAGCTATTAGCTGTCACTCATCATCTCCCTCCACCACCTCTACTCTCACCCCCACAAGCCCTAAGCACCCACTAATCTACATTACGTCTCTATGGATTTGCCTATTCTGGACTTTCCATGTAAATAGAAGTATATACTATGTGACCTTTTGTGACTGACTTTTTTACTTAGTATAGTGTTTTCAAAGTTCATCCTGTTGTAGCATGTGCTATTATTTCATTTATTTTTATTGCGGAATAACTTTCCATTGTATGAATGTGCTATAGTCTATTTATTCATTTATCAATTAATGGATATTTGGGTTGTTTCCACTTTGAGTCTATTATAAGTAATGCTTTAAGAACATCTGTGTATACAAGTTTTCTGTGAACTTTTTTCTTTTTTTATAAATTTATTTTTATTATTTATTTTTGGCTGCATTGGGTCTTTGTTGCTGCACGGGCTTTCTCTAGTTGCGGTGAGCGGGGGCTACTCTTCGTTGCAGTGTGCAGGCTTCTCATTGCGGTGGCTTCTCTTGGTGCGGAGTATGGGCTCTAGGTGCACAGCCTTCAGCAGTTGTGGCACACAGGCTTCAGTGGCATGTGGGATCCTCCCGGACGAGGGATCGAACCTGTGTCCACTGCACTGGCAGGCAGATTCTTAACCACTGCACCACCAGGGAAGTCCCTGTGAACTGGTTTTTATTTCTCAAGTATATACCTAAGAGTGAAATTGCTGGCTTATATGGTAATTCTATGTAATTTTTTGAAAAATTGCCAAACTGTTTTCCAAGGTGGCTATGCCATTTTACATTCCCACCAGCGATGTAAGAGGGTTCCAAATTCTCCACATCCTCACGAGCACTCATTATCCTTCTTTTTGTTTATAGCCAATTTAGTGGTTATGATGTGTTATATTGCTGAGGTTTTGATTTGCATTTCCTTAATGACTAAAGATTTGAGTGTCTATTTCATGTATTTATTGGCCATTTGTATATCTTCTTTGGAGAAATGTCTATTCAGATCCTTTGCCCATCTTTTAATTGGTTTTTTCATCTTTTTATAATTGAGTCATAAGAGTTACTTATATACTCTGTATACAAGTTCCTTATCAGATATATTATTTGCAAATAGTTTCTCCCTTTCTGTGGGTTGTCACTTCACTTTCTTGGTCTTATTTGCAGCACATATGTTTCTAATTTTGATGTAGTCTAATTTATCAATTTTATTGTTGTTGTTGCTATTGCTTGTGCTTTGGTGTCATATCTAAGAAAACATCTGAGCTTAGGCCTTGAATGAAGAGTAAGAAAGAACCAAATTAAGATGAGAAAAACAGATACCATATACTAACACATATTTATGGAATCTAAAAAAAAAAAAAAATGGTTCTGAAGAACCTAGGGGCAGGACAGCAATAAAGATGCAGACGTAGACTGCATGGACTTGAGGATACGGGAAGGGGGAAGGGTAAGCTGGGACGAAGTGAGAGAGTGGCATGGACATATACACACTACCAAATGTAAAACAGCTAGTGAGAAGCAGCCACACAGCACAAGGAGATCAGCTCGGTGCTTCATGACCACCTAGAGGGGTGGGATAGGGAGGGTGGGAGGGAGATGCAAGAGGGAGGAGATATGGGGATATATGTATATGTATAGCCGATTCACTTTGTTATACAGCAGAAACTAACACACCATTGTAAAGCAATTATACTCCAATAAAGATGTTTAAAATAAATAAATAAACAAATAAATAGCCTCGTGTGACTAGCGGCACAGGAAAAAAAAAAAAAAAACCAGCAGAAGCTCATTCTCGGCAAAGGTAATAGAACAAGCAATGGCATGGAAACATGATGCAGTGTGAAATCCTCCTCTGTTTGTTTAGAACAGGGGAGATTCCCACAGAGCCATACCTAGTAACTTTGGCACACCATCATACCAGTTTTATAATGTACAATGTAGTTCTCAAAAGGGTATTAGTAACACTATTCTAGGTTAAGCTCAGTTAAAGGAGTGTATGTTCTAAAAGAAGGTCCACGTAATGCAAACATTTAAAAAATATCTATATTCTTTTAACTAATTAAATGATTTGTATCCTTTAATTTGAAGGCCCTGAGGCAAAGTTCAGTTTACATATCCTAGTTATTATTCTGGATTCTAAACTATATCTAGGAGACTGAGAAGTATACCTTAAGATTTTTTTTCAAATATTATATTTCTATGAAAAGGTGGTAGAAAAGAAAAAAAAAATTGTTCTTCCTCTAAACCCAATAGCGATTTATTTTTGTTGCTCTTACAGATTTGATTAACTTCTCTGTGTCTTAACCTATGATTAGAGTCTAAGCTCCTTGATATTCCTGACCATGTCTAGCTTTTATTTATTGTATCTAACAAATATATATTTATCAGGTCTAGGTCACTGTGTGTAGGGTAGAAGGTCCAACTGAAAGCTAGGAGGGCTAGGAAAACTCTGGGTTATAACTTACACTGCAGACCTTCAGGATCAGGCTGAAGCCACCCTCTAAGGGCCTTTGCCTGATATCACATCGTCTTGTGGCATCCTTCTGTTCTGCCCTGCTTCCCCCACTCCTTTACCAGTCTCCCCTATGAACACTTCCTTAACAAATCACTTATACACCAATCCTCATCTCAGGAACTGCTTCCAGGAAACTTGATCTAAGACACTATGATAGAAGATAAAAAATGAAAAGGTATGCAGTGAGGATAAATAATTAACAAGATGGATTTATATTTTTCAAGGAAGCCAGACTTAAATAACTAATTGTACATTTAGACCATTATCACCTTGCTTTGACTAGCACTGCACTAGTAGATGCTTCATAAATATGTGTTGGGTGAACAATTATGAATAATTAATTTAACCAACAAATATAGAACACATATACCCATTAACTAACTCCTATGCATTTGATTGGGCAATATTGACCAGAGACAGATTCCAGAGAAGAAATATATTTAATTGCAGATAATGGGCTTGATATTAATTAGTGGAAATTGAATATATCAACTAGGGAAAAGTATAGAAGTCACTTGGACCTAATTTGCCAGAACTATGAAATGTGTCTGTGTAATTATTAGTAATAAAAAGGACTAGAGAATAATTATTTATAAATCCAATACCCTTTTTTTAAAGTAATATTTTCAGACATTTATCTGTCTAGTTACCAAAATAAAAATGCAAGTTAACTCTCATGTATAATTTATTAAATATTATATAATCCATTTTATGATGGATATAAGAGGAAGTTATTATATTTAAGGTTAAACTTTTTATGAATGTTTTTACTAGGATTTAAAATAACATTTTTAAAACAGGACCTAAAGATATCTTTACTCCCATTTTTATTACAGTTTTATTCACAATAGCCAAGACATGGAAAAACCTAAGTGTCTTGTCAATGGATGAACAGATATAGAAGATGTGGCATATATGTGAAATGGAATATTATTCATCCATGAGAAAGAAGGAAATCCTGCTATTGGCTATATCATGGATGGTCCTTGAGGGCAATACACTAAGTGAGATAAGCCAGACAGAAAAAGACAAAAACTGTATGATATCACTAATATGTGGAATCTAAAAAGCCTGAACTCATAGAAATAGAGAGACTGGCAGTTACCAGAAACTAGGGGTGGCAGAACTGGGGAGACGTTAAAGTGTACAAATATGGAACTAGATGATGAATAAGTTCTGGAGATGTAATGCAAAGCTTAGTGATTATAGTCAACAATACTGTATTATATATTTCAAAGTTGCTAGGAGACTAAATCTTGAATATTCTCACCACAAAAAAGAAATGAGAATTATGTGACATAATAAAAGTGCTGGCTAACACTATAAATGTAATCATATTGCAATATATAAACTGGTCAAATCAACATGCTATAGATCTTAAACTGACATAATGTTATATATCAATTATATCACAATTGAACAATTTTTCTAGGTATTTAGATATTTGGCTTATCTGCTTTAAAATGTTTTCCAGGCTAAAACTCTCACTGTCCAGCTCTGAGTTACAGATTTAATTATTTGTCATCTATGTGCTAGAGCCAATCCAATGTTAATTTTTTTTGTTTGTTTTGGTCTCACCAGGCAGCATGTGGGATCTTAGTTCCCCATCCAGGGATCAAACCCGTGCCGCTTGCATTGGAAGAAGGTTGGAGTCTTAACCACTGGACTACCAGGGAAATCCCAATCCAATGTTACTTTTGATGTTTATCATAATATTCTGGAAAATTTTAAAACTACACGAAAGTAAACAGAATTGCTTAATTAGTCCATATATACCCTTCACAAGCTTCAACAAGCAATAATTTATCATTCATAGTTCCCCTATCCTTCCTCTCATCTTTTTAAAACAATCACTTATTTTAGTTTTCTTGAAGTATCTTAAGCAAATTACAGATATTGTATCATATCTTCTGTAAATACTTCATATTATCTCAATTGAATAGTCCATTTAAAATACTTAACCATAATACTATTCATTACATCTTGTACTACAAACAAGAATTCCTTAATATAATATAAACCAGGCTGTGTTCAATAGTCCTCGATTGTCCTTAAAGTCCTTTTAAATATTTTTTTTCAGTCAGAATCTGGAAAAATCGTATCCATTAGAATGATATGACACTTAGATATTTAAATCTATAACATTGTTTCCCCACCCATTATTATGTACTAGGTGATCTGTCCTATACATTTTCCTACAATCCATATTTAGGTGATTGCATCCTGGTGCCATTTAACATTGCTCTCTAACTCCATATTTTCTAGAAACTGCTAGTTAATTCTATAGGCTTCATTATATTTAGGTTCACTTTTAAATTTATTTGGGAAGACAGCAAGAATTCATGGGTAGCACTGTGCACTTCCTAGTGCTTATCATCAAGAGGCACAGAATACCTGGTTGTCCCATTGTCAGGTTAATATAGATCAGAGGGTCCAGGTGTTCTTACACTGATCCATCCACTTTAAATTTCCTCAACATATTTCACCTAATAATTTTAGCAGTCATTGATGAGCCCTGCCTAGATCCATTAATTTGCGGGGAGGTTGAAAAATGGTGATTGTTTAAATTCTGTATTTTTTCAGCATGTATTAGCTGAAGTTCATCTCTAAAGAAGACATTTTCTTCAACAAGTGTTTGCTTACTTTGAAATACAGCTGTATAGAAAAGCAAGGAATTTTCAAAAAAATGAGTATGTGTCAGAAATTCTAAATGTGACCATTAAATTTTTGTTGGTTTATTTTTTAGTGTTGTGGTTTTGGTTCTTGTTTTGGCTTTCTGGTATCATTATATACTCAGATTTTGATGTCTTTGACATTAATACAGTCATTTTGAGATTCAAATTGTTTCTTCTTTGACCAGTGGAAACCCTTTCCAGTTGGCTTTTGTGTTCTTTGGAAATGACCCTAAGTCATCTTTGATCCTTTCTTTGTTTTATGGCTGGAATAAAAATCTAGGCTCACCTTGTGTATTTCCTGCCCCTGGACAGGAATCAGCCATTCTTCCAAGGAGACCGAGTCCCATTTAATGCGAAATTTTACTTAGAGATCAAAATCCAGGTGCTATGAGTGCTCTTTGCTATACTGTCTCTAGAAATTTTCATTAGACTGAGCTAGGAAATGCATATATTTTTGAAAAAGAAAATTACAAGTTCATATGGATTTTTCCAACTAAAATTAAAATTACAAAGTTTTCATTTAAATTGAGTGTATACTTACATCTTTTCTATTATTATATTCTTTAACCTATTGTATTAGTTTCCTATTGCTGCTACGATAAAATTACACAAGCTGAGAGGCTAAAAACCACATAAACTTATTATCTTAACAGCTTTGGTGGAAAAAAGTTTAAAAATGGGTCCCAAACCTGCATCTTTTTGGAGTTTCAAGGAGAGAAACTGTTTTTTGTTGTTTGTTCATTTGTTTACTGTTTTTTGTTTTCTTTTGTTTTGGCTTGTTTTTATTTTTTCCAGCTTCCTGCAACTGCCTACATCCTTTGCATCATTGCTACTTTCTTCCATCTTCAAAGCCAGCAGCATATCATCTTCTCTTTTACATGGAGCCCCAGGGTAATCTCTCAGCTCAAGATCCTTAACTTAATCACATCTGCAAAGTTCATGTGCCATATCATTCACAGGTTCCAGCGATTAGGATGAGGTCATACTTAGGGGCCATTATTCGGCCTCAAAGCAACAACAACAGAAATAACAACAATAACGTCATAACTACAAAAAAAAACAATTATTGAAAGCAATTTAGTCTTTCTTTGCAGTTCTCCCTCCCTGCCCCCATTTAGGATATATCCCACTAACATATAACCAAAAGACTATGGTTTAAAATCACTTGAGATCATTCTTCCTTGTGTGCTGATTCTATCACCTTGATATTGACTTTAGTTAATTTGTTTTATCTTCAATTTTTAGGAATTTAAAAATAATTTATAATTTTTGGAACTATATAAAAATAAATGGTTTCAACATCAAAAATATAGAATAAAATACATTCAAAGATATCTAGTTTAATCTCTGTCCCTTCATCCTTGTTCCTTTCACTCCCTAATCGTAACTGTTTTCATTAGTTTTTTTCTGCCATTATTTATTTCTAAAAATATCAAAATATTTGTATAGAGATAAATAGAGATGATAGATAGATAGGCAGACAGATGATAGATAGATCTCAACCATAGAGATCATTCCTCTGTAGTGTATGAAGATCTTCCTCATCTCTTTCACAGACACCTAGAGATCCACTGAATAGATGTACCATGTCTTTTTCAACAGTGTGAAATGTGAGGTAAAGATTTAAATATATTTTCTTTTAGAAAGACAACATTTTGCGCCAAAATGACCTATTAAATGATATATGTTTTTTCTAATGATTTGAAATACTGTCTTTATTTTACATTGTTTGTATATATGGTTCTTTTCTAGGGCTTTATAAATTGTTTGTTGGTCTGTCTATTCATGCAACAATACCATGCTATTTTAATTATTTTTTATAATATGTTTTAAAATATGGTAGAGTAAATCCTCCTGAGTTAATCTACTCTTTTAAAAATGTTTAGATATTTTGATTTCTTATTTGTTTCCATCAATTTTAGAATAAGCCTAATTTTAAAATATCCTGTTGATTTTTTAAAAAATTTTTATTGGAGTATAGTTGTTTTATCAAAACAATGTTGTGTTGGTTTCACGTGTACAGCAAAGTGAATCAGTTATACATATATCCACTTTTTTTTCTTAAGATTCTTTTCCCATATAGGCCATTATAGAGTATTGAGTAGAGTTCCCTGTGCTATACAGCAGGTCCTTATTAGTTATCTATTTTATATACAGTAGAGTGCATATGTCAGTCCCAATCTCCCAATTTATCCCTCCCCCACCCCTTACCTCCTGGTAACCATAAGTTACATAACCATCTATAACTCTATTTCTGTTCTGTAAAAAAGTTCATTTGTACCCTGTTTTTAGATTCCACATATAAACAATATCATATATTTGTCTTTCAATGTCTGACTTACTTCACTCAATATGACAATCTCTAGGTCCATCCATGTTGCTGCAAATGGCATTATTTTGTTCTTTTTGTTCTTTTTTTTATATCCCATTGTATATATGCACCACTTCTTCTTTATCCATCCCTCTGTTGATGGACATTTAGGTTGCTACGATGTCCTGGCTATTGTAAATAGTGCTGCAATGAACACTGGGTGCATGTATGTTTTTGAATTATGGTTTTCTCCAGGTATATACCCAGGAGTGGGATTGCTCAGTCATATGGTAGTTTTATTTTTAGTTTTTTAAGGAACCTCCATACTGTTAATGTTTTTATTGAGATCATAATACAAGAGAATAGGTTCTTGAGAGCGCATGCGAAATAAAGGGGCCATGAGAAACAAAGAAATGAGTTCTGTGATTCAAAGAAAAGCAGACATGGTGTCAAAGACAGCGGTAGTTTTAGGTAGCAGTATGTGCTCTGTGTAGTATCAGTAATACTGGCAGTAGTGATTTAGCACCTACCTTAGTGCCTAACATTTGTCAGGCATTGTGCTCAAATTCCTTACATACTTTATGAAATTTAATCCTCATAAAAACCTTTTAAGGGACAAAGTCAAAAGTGGAACCTAAATCTCTTTCCCTAAAGCTTGTAGTGAACCACTATGGTCCACTATGTCTAAGGAAGTAAGTCTAAAACAATCTACTAGTATTACCCTATATTAACTATACTCTGAAAGAGAACTGCCTCCAAAGAATCAGTAAGTGTAATCAGTAGGGGGACCTCAGTGACAATAAAAGAATTGTCCCTGCCTGCTAGAGAATGGAAAGTCTGTGGAAATGAAAAACATGCATGCAGTATCTCTTATAAGGTAAGTAAATATCTAGGACCCACATATGCCTGGGGTTACATATAAGCATCTTGGGGATTTTCTGGAATGTATCACTATATAAATCCATGAAATGAATGAATGTCAAACTCTAAAATGCATCAGAATCATCCAGAAGCCTTATTAAGACATATGTTGCTGTACCCCGCCCCTAGAGTTTCTGATTCAGCAAGCCTGGGTTGGGACCCAAGAATTTGTGTTTCTAACAAGTTCCCTGATGATGTTGATCCTGTTGTTTCAGGGACCACAATTTAAATCAAATGGGCTATGCCTATAATTGATAATAATAATAAAAGCCGATCAAAGTAGTGGTCAAGTAAAATCATTTTCAGGTTACAAAATGTTGGTAGAGTAGGAGTATGAGGTCAGCAGTCTGGCAGCCACCATCTAGTCTCTATGGCTTAACAATCTGAGTAGCCTTGACTTAGTCACTTAACTTCTCCAGGCTCAGTCTGCACAGGTATGAATTGCAGAAGAAAGGATAATATATATTCAAAGTTTCATCAGAGTATTGGGATTCTAATAAAAAATAATAAGGTTCACCTATCCTAAAGAAATTAGAAATATAGGAACTACACCTGTCCTCAGAGAGGGCAGTTATAATTAATTAAGCACAACAATTCAGAATAGAGAGAATGCAAAGTCAGCACCATATTAACACATCTCTGGGACTTGACTATAATGTGATTGAATGTATTAATGGTAATATATCTAAAGAAAGAATGAGCCAATCAAAACAGAAATTGGTCTGCATTGGGAACAGAAAAATAAGCTTTTAGGAGGACAAATTGGCAAGCAGTAACTATTTGGGAACTGTCCAAGAGAGAGAAAATCTTTACTATTGGACTCAAGCCTTAAGGTCTCCTATCCCATAATAGATTAGACAGCCTTCAGCTATCCCAATTAAAATTCCTTGCTAACCAACATGATTTTTGCTTGGCTTCTCCACTGGTTTGCCTGTTGAGAGAGTGATCCTGCTATACAACAGCAATATTCAATTTGCCATTGCACATTAAAATTTTGGCATTTTGATCAAAATTTTGCTTTATCTGCAGCTCACCTATACTGATTTACAGGTGGAACAATCTGCTGTAATCTGCAATTGCATTTCTCATTATAAATGCCTAACCTGATTTTTGCATTGTTTGTATGTGTATCTGTCTTTATGAGTTTGGAAAATGCCAACTCACCCCTAATCTGCTTCCATTATACTAACAAAACCAGGCTTATGAACCTGCAAAATGAGTATCAGAACCTGAAGTGGCCTTATTTACCAAGGTAAAAGTCCCTCTGTGGATGACTGCCTAGAAAGCCAGCCAGCATTCTCCAGGTGGTACCTCTCTCCACTGCTGTGAGGGATGGTTTTGGTCAGTTTGCTCATAAATCCATTTTTAAACCTTCCACTACTCTGCTCTGTATCATTGAGCAGAGGCTAAACACTTGTATGTTATATCTATTTCCCAGACTCTCAATGGTTTCAAACAATGGATTGGTACTGGCATAAGACTGAATGACAGAAGAAAAGGAAAAGCCATGTATTTCTCCCTCTTCTCAGCTACTTCCCATTCCCAGCAATTCATTTCCTTCATTAAATTTTCTCAGTTCTAAACTCAGAGAATTTTTTTTTTTAATTTAAGTACTGTTTTTAGTTTCAGGTGTACAGCATGGTGATTCATTGGTTTGTTTTTCAGATTATATTCCATTATAAGTTATAACAAGATATTGGGTATAATTCCCTGTGCTATACAGTAAATCTTTGTTGTTTTTCTAAACTTAGAGTTTCAAATAATCAGAATGGTTTCTGTTTTCCTTGTCTAACCCTAACTGATGACCATGTGACATAAGAGCTCACTAGTAACTGCCACCATCTGTTCAAGAAGTAATAAGTATGTGCCCATGGATACACACACACACACACACACACCCCACACACACACTCATAATAGAATTATATAAACCAATAAAAATTTTGGTTTGTATTTTTTTGGTAAATTATACTAAGCAGCCATGTTAAATAGTCACAAGCCAAGTGTGTGACTTATTGTGATTATCAAAGAGCAGAGGGAATCAAAATCTCAAGTAGACAAGTGGTTGTGAGGGCAGTTGTAGTTAGATTATGCATACGTCTAATAAGAAAGCAAATGTAGTTTTCAATTTAATCTATGAACAAATCAAACCACTGGCAATATTCAGACTAATAAACATAATGTTACAGATGTCATCACAATATTGGAGTATTTACCAGTATTGTTAACTAAAATATTGGCCAAGGGAGTGCACTGGTCTGCAAGCAGGGGCTCCAAACATATGTGAGAAAAAGTACCTATGGATCGTCCATCCTATATCATGCATCCAAATTCCCTGTGCTTAGGAAGGAACGGGCTTTCTGTTTTGCACCATATGAACAACTTTAAGGCTATACTCCCTCAAAGGCTTCCAGCAAAATTAGCTGGGGCCAGTTGACAATATGAAGTCAAACATGTCTTAGCATATACTTTTTCAAACTCTGTTCTACTTTCTGTTGATGTCATTTTTTTCTCTTTTCTGATGAAAGCCAGGCTTCCATCATTTCTAAATTATTTAGATAGACACAGAGTTACGACTTTGTAGTTTGGTTTTTAAGCAACAAATTCCAAGCAATGAACTACCAGGTTTTTGTCTGATACTTAAAAGTTTCCGTCACTGAGATCCCAAGGTTGCCCTGTTATATCTGTAATTAAAAATGTGTACCATTGTCAAAAGTGGCATGGAGGGTTTAAAGTTAGACTCTTCTCCAACTGCAGGGCTTTAATAGCTTCATATGATTGAGCCCCATTTCCCAAGTGTCTTTAAATCCTTGCTGGGTAATAAAATAAGAAGACATATTAAGACGTCTTGGAGACCACCAAGGGAGCAGTTAATGCATCCCTGCAGGCAATGAGGTATGTGGCTTCCAACAGTGCATACACAAGTGAATCTAAGGTTTCCTTAAATGCTTAATTCTAAGAGGTAAATGACATAGGCACAGGCAAACACAATTTAGTACTTTTAAAAAGGAACCGAATTAATTAAAATATTCAACAATTAACCCCAAGTGATAATGCCTGCCACATTTACTCCTTTAATAAATGAGATCCTCTATGTGAAAGCCTTTATGTTTATGGTCCCATATAGTTTATCCTCCAAAGCGGGATACTTTTGGGGACTGAGAGACAATGACATCAACAAGTGTACCAGAACAATAGCTATAAACCAGGACTGTCCCAGGCAAATCATGACATATGTTCACTCTGTGATAGAAAATGTGATAGAAAATGATTATTCCATTTTATTATTTCTTTATCATCCTTATCATCGTTATTCCAGATTTTTGTCCTCCCTTGTATGATTTTATTTGATCCTTAAAGAACCAATATTTACTACTACTATTGTAATTTTGTACATGAGGAAAACAAGTGAAAGGGAGGTTAAATATATTACCCACATTCACAGGGCTGAAAAAGTAGAGAAGGTGAAATGTGAAACTATGTAGTTTGTCTGCAGAGTCTAAATTCTCACTCACTCCCCAAAGCAGGACCCCATGATGCATTATGGTAAGAAATGGCCTGATATTCTGGGATCACATAGAAAGGACACTTAAGCAAGCCCCTTTGACCAAGCAAGACTTTATGAAAGAGGTGATAAATAAGCCACTGACTCAGCTGGCCAAGGGAAAGGAGTGCAGACAAGTGGAAGAGACAACAAATACATTAAATCAGTAGGCAAAGCACTGTAAATTCCTTCAAGATTAATGATGCACAGCAGTCATTACATGTCTAATATGCTCTTTAAAAGCAGCCCCAGAATACGCCCAGCAAAGGTATAAACTATCTAATTTAAAAGAACAAATAATATATGCTATGAGTTGAACTGTGTGCCCCCAAAGGTATGTTAAAGTCCTAATTCCCAGTACCTCAGAATGTGACCTTACTTATAAATGGGGCTGTTGCAGCTGTAATTAGCTAAGATGAGGTCATACTGGAGTATGCGGGCCTATAACTCAACATGACTGGTGTCCTTACAGGAAGAAGAAAATGCCATTCAAAAGACAGACAGACAGACAGACAGACAGACAGACACACACACACACACACACACAGGTGACGACAGTGGCACAGATTGGAATGATGTGGCTGAAAGCCAAGGAAAACCAGGGACTGATGGCTACCACCAGAAGCTGGGAAAAGGCAAGGAAGGATTCTACGCAGAATCTCAGAGGGAGTATTATGGCCCTGCTAACACCATGCTTTCAGAATTCTAGACTTCCAAACTGTGGGAGAATAATTTCTGTTGTTTAAGCCACCTAGTCTATAGTACTTTATTAAAGCAGCCCTAGGAAACTAATACAATGTACAACTATGCAATTCAGGTACTTGTACAATTTTGGAATTAGGGAAATCTTTAGGCTAATATGAGACATTAGCTGATGTAGAATTTATATATCTCATGAAATGTGTTTACATGTATTTTATATAATAACACACGTAATGCTTTTGTGTTATTTTAGAAAACTCTTTCCAAAATGATTGCTTACAGTCCATCTTCTTGATGGCACTGTGAAGAGTTATTCAAAATGGTAAATTGTTCTGATTATAAATGCAATGCAGAAGATCGCTTAGATTCAGTACCATACTGCACATAGCTGGATGCCTAAATGTTAATCTTAAAAAATACAGAATTCCTATGACACCCAACAATGAAGACACTAATTAACTAAAGATTTTGTTCTGCTCAAGCTTATCCAACATCATTTAATGATACCTGCCAAAATCAAGTAAGTAAACAAGAAGGGACCGGGTTGTACAGGATAATGTTTCTTCATGTTCCACATGAAGCAGAAAAAGGGAGAAATCAATGTTTGTGGGTAGAAACAGATAAAACTGTCAGGAAAATAAACGTTATTTTTAGGTTTTTGTTAAGACTTTGGCACTAAAAGAAAATCAAAATATTAGTAATTCCTAAAAAAAATTGAGTCATTATTAATAACTGTTTCTCATTTTTTCAGCCCTGAAAATACTCATATTTTACAAGCACTTTTTTGTGTAGCATAAGTTAACTTTTTCAAATTATAGAAAGGTTTTATTCCTTATTGATTTTGTTTGAAGCATCTCTGAGCATTTCAGGAAAAGCCTGTGGTGAGCCTAATTTGAAATAAATGTGTCGTGTTTACAACCAGCACTGGTATAGATTATTAATTACCACTGACAGGATATTCTTTAGCATAGAAGTGGATAGGTATTATTTTCTATAATTTTAATTAAAATCATTAAACTTAAGTTTCAAACCTCAATATTTTAATGTCAACCTATGGAGTGTTTCATTAAATTGGAGTTTGAAAACTCAAGTAAATCCAACTCTCTTAATTGTCATCTTTAATGTAATAGGTAGAAGTGAAGAGGATAAACTTGATTCAATAGGATTACAAGTAGACCACTACTATATTTGTTTTCATGCTACCTTTTTAAAATAGCAAGGATTCATATAACTATAAATGGACATTTACATGTTGAATGTGTCCAAATGCCTCACACTTTATTATGAATTTATCTTTATGTGCACATATATGTAAGTATATGTAATATAGACTTAAAAATAGATCAATTAATTTGATTATCATTCCATCATGAAAAATTCACTTCAGACTATGTTGAGATTAGTCCGTTTAGATTTTGTTGACAGCTCAATAACTACTACAAAAAAGATTAAAAATCTAAGGGAAAAAAACTATATTGTAGGATATCTACCACTTAAAAATCTCCTCATATGTCAAATAATACATATCTGAAAATATGTCAGTGGGAGTATTCTTCTAATAATAAAAATACAAAACCAAATCATCAATGCCTATGTAGTTATTCAGAACTTCTACATTAAAAGAATTGCAACTATTTACCATAAAATGATCCATTTTAACTATGTACAATACAACTAATAGATTCTCAATTATATACTGATAGGCAATATTGATTTCCTTCTATCTTCTGGAAATGGCCTGATAATTTTAAAAAGTTTACTTCATGTCGACTGCTGTAATAAAATAATGGTTACGGTCTTATCACTCTTATATACAATATTTTTCATTGAAATATGTAGATTTCAAAAGGAGACATCTAATTTCTAACTTTCACGTGATCTGTATATTCAATTATTTTGACTCTGTTTTGATATCCATTTTCTGATCACTCTGAAGATCCAATTTTGACCATGAGAGGCAAAGCTGTCAAAACCAAACAAATCCTCAGTCTGTATTTATATTGTAAATCTCCATCACATGACATTCCTTGCAAATGAACTTGCAAACTTTCAATGCTTAGATTTAATTCGAGTAGAAGACATATTTTTCAAGAGATGAGGAGAATAAATGAGGACAATATACTCCACACGCATGCTAATTATATTATATAAAAGTCTTAAGAAATAAAAGCAAAATTACTTAAACATCCTACCTTGGCTAGTTTCTTGTGGTTTACCTTTACAAGTCTTCAGGAAAAGTAGAAGTACAATAATTCTGAATCAGAATTAAGCAACATAAGGTCAGCAGCAAGGGAGCAGAAACTAGGATTGATTAGGTGTATAAACACACTCCTCATTAGGTTTGAGTCCAGGAGATAGGTACTGTCATATGCTGGAGTTGCCTCAGGAAAGAAAAGCTGAGACAGGGAGATTACAAGTAGATAGTTTATTTTCAGAATTAATCCCAGGGAAGCCGAGTAGGGGGCTGTGAAAAGTGACATAGAGGAGGAGAAAAACCGATACCACAAAGTGTTATTATGCTAGTCACTGCTGAGAGTGACTGGGGCTCCATTCTACTGGGACCCTCTAAGGAGCCATGTAGAATATGTTACAGAATTGCCTGAGCAAGGGGACATGTATCGACTGGATCCTACTCCCTATTGACCAAAAAGCTGCTTTTCAAACAGCAATCAGTACTCTGCTGTAGGAAGTTTAGTTTTGTTCTAGAATCTAAAGTTTTGTGCTGTGACTCTATTCTCAGGACCTAATAAAAGATCCACACAGCATCCGTGTCCAACACCAAATCTGCTAGATCATATTGCCTGAGTAGCGAGGCAGTTTGCACTAAAATCTGGACTTGCTGCAGAGCCCTCTCTTCCTCTGAGTCCTACTTGAAAATCATAGCCTTTAAAGTTGCCTGATAAAGTGACTTGTAGTATTTCCAAATGTAGTATGCAGCTCCTAAAGTTCAAAAAAGTTTACCATATGCTGGACCTCCTTAGTGGTGGGCTTGTCCTAGCATGCCCCAGACCATCAGACTCCAGAAATCTTCTCCAATTTGACGGACTACTAATATTTTGGTACTGTATTTCTCATCCTCTGGCATGTGTCTATCTTATATGGCATCCAGAGTACTTGCTACTTCCTGTTCAAAAGGTCAAAATGACATGATATAATCAACATAATGGACTAGTATAATGTTATGTAGATTATGAAGATAATCAAATTCCCTGTGCACTATAATGTTACAGAGAGTGACAGAGTTCATCCTGACCCAGGGCAGAGCAGAGCTTCTTCTTGAGAACTGAAAAGCATTCATTTATCAGATGACTAGCTATATACCAGCTAGTATCAGAGGTGTGTCAATTTGTTCCAGTGCAGACACTACATCTGGCCCAGATTACAGCTAGCTCAAAATACATTAGTTAAAGCCAGGCATATGACCAAAACCAACTTCAATGGGAGAGTAAGAAATACTCTACCTACTCTACTGGGTTACCTGCAATTGTGTAGTGATGACAGTAATAGCTGAGAATTATTAACTTTATAGAATAAATTATTATTTTGTATCAATAATGGAATCACAAATATGGTGATGATTGACTAAGTATTTACTTTTTGCTAGGTACTCCACTAAATGATCAACATGTATTATCTCATTAAGTACACTGACTAACGTTTTTGCAAGTATCTGGAACTGTATGATAAATGTTTCTTCTAAGCATCAGGACTGTCCATGGAATTAAACAAATGATGAACTCTGAAATAACTGCAAATGGATTCAGATCTCCTGAGGAACAAAAATGACCCTTTATATTCATGAAGATTTTTATTAAATTAAAAAAAATCTTTGGTTAATGCTGATGTACTGGGAATAAAATGTATCAGTAGTTTTGGAGTAAAGTGTTGAACCAAAAGAGGCTTTCCATATCCTACATTAAAAGTAATGGTAACAAAACTATTTGAAGGTGTGACATCAATGATCAGAAAGGCTATAAGAGCTTTCTCCTAAACAGCTATGGTGAGTACATTTCCCCTTGTAACCATGACCTTAATAAAGATGTATGTCACCAGGGGATGAGACTGTGTGTGTGTGGCGGGGGGGAGACTGTGAAGTTACTCACTGATATAAAATTTGTGATTAATAAATTTTTGCATACTTCTCCTAAACCCTTTCCCATATTCTATCCAAAGATACATTGAAAAAATATTAGGTGTTTCAGTTGGAGAGTCTCTCACATGATGCAGAAAACAGGTCCAGTATGTCAAATATCCTATTGTTTAAATCATTTACAAGAGGACTATATTCATAATTCATTTGTTATTGGTGTGGTAATATTGAGGGAGAAAGAACAGAGGAAGGAGAGAAGAAGGGAGAGAAGGAATGAAAGAAGGAAGGAAGGAAAGAAGAAAAGGAAAGAAAAAGGAAAGAAGGAAAATTAAGAGAGTAGGTAGCAAAATCCTGAAATTATGGATATCCAGAAGTAATATTAGGTTGGTAGATTTAGTGACAAATCCTTGTCTCCTTTCTTTTTTACCTTCCCACATACTTTTATAATAAGCCCTCCTTAAATGAGGTAGTCTGAACACAGTTCTAGTCCTTGCAAGCTAAAAAAAAACTAATTAACAGAGATGCAAAAGCTCTGCAGTGCATTAAAACACAAAAATATTGAAATTTATTGAAATGCATTTAATTTAGACATAGAAATGCTAAGAACCTTTTTGTAAAATTTACTTATTTCAAATATGTTCGACGTTGGAGTCAAAATATAAATTACTTAAAAATAATATAAAGCCAATATATATTTTATTATGTACCAATATAATGCTTACTATGTACCATGTATATATGTATATATGTGTATATACATAATATATGTACATATATATTTACACATACATTTAACTTTTGAAAGGAGTCTATGATATAGATAAGATGGTTAGCATCATCGTTATTATATAGATAAGAAAACTGAGGCACAGAGAACAGAGAGGTTAAGGAACTTTCCCACGGTCACACTAGTAGTCATGATGGATCCTGGATTATATCCAGGCAGTCCCCAGTACCATGCTCTTAACCACTGCTATGTACTGACCTTCTTCATTTACTTTATTTTAAAGAAAATTTTAAAGAATCTAGAAAAAAATGCTGCCTTAAATACTTGTAGAAATGGAAATTTTTATGACTCGTTGCCACAGGAATAGGCAACAGATTAAGAAATCTTCTGAAGAGTGAATGAGGAACTTCTCTCTTTCACTACATTATCATATTTAGATTAGATATAGGAGTAAGAAAGTCATTCCAGCTTCATGGTATCAGCCAAGAAAAATTATCCTCAGGACCAGATGCCAACAGCATGCCCTTTAGTATTTGGACAGGATGCAAAGGCCCAGCTGTTCTGTCAGCCTTCCTTATACAGTTTGTCGACAAAGAAGAGGCCTAGTTAATTTTCCAAATATGCAATATAAACTGAAACGGATTCACCTGCAAACACCTGAATTACTTCTAGGAATGAAGAAATAATAATACTGAAATAATAAATTTTTCATAGGCTCATAACATATTGAAATGTTTCCAAAAATGGAATTTCTCAGGAAAAATAAATAAGGCAATAACCTACTTCTGTTTTTCAGAACTACTTTTGGATTGGCCAGAGCTCAAAGATTGCATCCAGATTGCTGAATCACGAAAGGGAAGATGTATGGAGAAAATAAGAAATGTCTAATATTAAGGGAATGTAAGGATGAAGATAGAGGGAGAGGAATGGGATGACTTAAAAACAAAGATAAGTTGCATTTTTAAGTAAAATTTGAAGTTCAGAAGCTGCAGAACTTGGTACATTCATTGTGGGAATAATGAGAGCATCAATGAGTCTTCTCTTGTGGCTTCTTTTAGGTTTACTCGGACCTTCCTACTTTGATCCCAACTTTTTTATTCTGGAATTTTTATTCTATGTATATAAATTAAGAAAATCAAATTATAACAACACTAAACTTTCTTTGGGATAATATTCTTTAGTTAGTGTTATCATTTTTTTAATTTTAATAAAATTATTTTCATTGGGCTATACTGTTTTCTGCATAAATCTGAAAATAAAAATGCTTTACATATTAGCTTCATCTACATCACATTTTAACAATTATTGCTTCTGTGCTTATATATTTAGTTTTGCAATCATTTTTTCTACTAAGTCTAATTATATTGGGTCAAATTTTCTGTAACTCAATTTTATTGAGACAATTTTATTCTTTAATAATTTTTCAGTTCTTAGCATGTGTCATAGTTTGCAATTTTAGCCACTACAGATTTTAATATTTTTCAATATTTTTCAATGAATTTTCCTAGGTTACTTTTATTGTTTTCCATTTTATCAGCAGCATAAGTTTTGTAAAACATATTTCACCATTTCAGTTTATTTATGGTCTTACCAATCTGTGCTTCATTCTGTGAAGTTCATATGCTTATTTTTATTTGTTCTTCAGGGTCAAAATTGTAGAGTCAAAACATCCTTGAGGATTAAAGAGTTAAGGATGACAGGACCAAAAGACAAGATAGAAATGATGTGAGACTTTATAATCTCCACATTGTTCTTTACTTTCCCATATAGAGTCGTGTTAGCTGGATTTTTTTTTTCTGTAATACAAATACTTAAAATATGTAACTCTGTCTACCAAATGAGACTTCTTTTCCATCACAGTGTTTGTGTTTAATACCAATCCATATTTTGAACCAGTCAAGTTAAATATATGACAATAAGAATTGACAATTAATGAATAAAAACATCCTGAATATTCTGTATCTGAATTAAATTTTTACATCATAGATACATAGCCTAACTATACTATCTTATATCTAACCCCTTTTTTCACTCCTACAAGCTTTTTCTTTGCTCATTGTTTGTAATTTTAGTGCCCTGTGAAAGTCTCAATTTCTGTTCCTGCTACTAAATTAGCTGTGAAAGCTGTAGCTGCTGACTCTTGAGAACCTGAATTCATACAGCACCTACAAACATTTGTTTTTTGAGGTTTTCTATGAATATAATGACTAGGAGTAAGGAAAGTACATGTGACCTCGTTCATCACATTCTTAGAACAAATGCTTCCTCCACTGCAATTATGTCATCGTGAAATCATGTTCCACATTCTAAAATAAATTCATTGCCATATGAATTGTTATCTGACTGAGATATTTTTGTAGTTGTCTTTTTTAACAGTCTCCTTAGAAATGTCTTTTAAATCTCTCACAATACCAAAACAAAAATTTCTTTTTTTTTTGTCTTATCCACATGAATACTTCAAGCTTGAATGTTCAGCAGTCACTACTCTTAACCTGCATTGCACACATACTTGAATTTCACACACACACATACACACACAAACACATTTTTAGCTAAATCATCTAAAATGTACACTTTTTGACTTCCAAGAAAAGTCAAAGAGAGTTTTCCACAATATCACGGTTCGGGACTCACCTGTGGACGTGGATGTCCTGTGACCAGACAGGTCAGTTCCAGGGTTTCTCCTTCCCGTATAGTGTAGACCCTTTCCGAGTAGCGCTCCTCCTCAATGTTACAGGCCAAGCCTGAATGCACAATACGAACCGTGGGGGGAGCTGTCGAGTCAGGAAGAAGAGAGACAATATACATAAAAAGATAAGCAAACTGTCTTCCCCTTATCATCATGGTTGTTACAGCAATTCTTATTAGACTTTACCACTTTCAGATCCATCAGTCTTAACACTTTGAACATCCCCAAGGAATTAAAGATTTTGCCAGACAGAAAACTTCAAGTTTACCTTACAGTCACCAACACAGTCTGAAAATGGCAAAGGGGAATAGGGTAATGGGGAAAAATTGGTGATTCAGGAAATCACCATCATTACAAGACCATTGATAAAACTTGATTGTTAAAATGTGATAGTTCCCTTCCTCTCTGAAATCTAAAATTTAATATAGTAAGGGATGTTGTCCAAAAACTAGGTAGTGCAAAAGAAAGACCATCAGAAAGGAAAAATGAATGTGAATTAAAGACATTGCCATTTTTCTATTAATTTTATAAGTCCTGTGGTGTAACTAGGGAGCTAAAGAATAGGAAGATTTGGTTATTAGGAATTGAACACCAACTTAGTTTTCAATATTTATAGACTCCTGTATTAATATGAGCTAAAGGTAATCACTGAATTAAGCCACTGATGAAGGCCATAAATCACTGATGTCTAAGTATAAAATTCTGATTCAAGACAGACTTCTCATGAAACTGTCCAAATTCCATAATATAATTTTCTACGACTTCAGTGTCACATGGGCCTATAAAACTTGACTAGCATTCATTGACTTACATATCATTGGAAACACACTGTATGCAAAAATTCTTTTGGTAATGAGAAATACTTAGATAATAAGATAAGCTTCTTGTCATCAAGGAGATTACTGTGACTAGCTTCAAATTGGAGATCATCCCCATTTGTGAATTCAGCGTTTTTGTTTGTAATACATTTGGAGTGGAGGCAAAAAGTTTGTCTTAATTAAAGGCAAGAAGGAAATCTATATCTACATGTAAGAACAATGATATCAAGAATTTCCTGATAGCGATCTCAGCCTGAACAGCAATATTATCAGCAGAGGCTTTTGTGGGCATATTTGGAATTTTTTATTTAACATTTAAAAGACTATGAATCCTTAGGTAGAAAACGTGCCAGATAACTTCAGTCAGAAATTATTGCATGAGAATCACAAGACTAAAGACAGATTCTCCGTTGGAAATGCTAATTCACAAACATGGCTAATGTTACCTTCTGGCCTTTTTTAAAAAAAAAAAACAAATTGAGAGGAAACTATAGCTATAATCTGTGCACTTTTTTCCCCTCTTAACATAAAGTGTTCTCATGTCATTACAGTGGCTTCATAACATGCCATCCTTTAGATGTATAGGCCGTACTACCTTAATCTATGCAGCCAGCACCAAATGTCAGGAATGTCAGTTCCACAGAACTGCCCCAGTAGAAGCACTGTTGTCCTGTTTTCTTGGCCCTCTGTCCAGTGAGTATGTGTAGGGTTCTTGTATCTTAAAGCTGTTGAATGGTGTTATATAATTTCTGCTCTGCTTCTGCCAGCGTCGTGACCATAGGCAAGTAGCAGCAAATTTCAGCCTCTCTTGCCCTCTATAGCAAAGCCTATTGGGTTTTGTGCTTTTGCCTTTTCCTCCAGCTTAACCACCCACTAGTCCCAACCTGTTAAACTCCATGTGTACACTGAGGGGCTCTAGCCGACTGGTGAGTAAAGACTACAATGAGTAGGCTGCCAGAGGGGCCTGAGTCTTAAAGGCTTAAGGCCCAGGCCACCTAGGTGAGAGGTGAAGTCAGGGCCCAGAAACCACCCACAAAGAGCATAAACTGCCTGCCACTGGGGACCTAACTGGTGCCTGGGGGTACAGTACCACTTTAAGAGCAGCTTGTTATGGAAACCAAGGTTGTGGTTGTCAGAGGGGAATCCAGTCTGAGGTACCCGGAAAAGACTGAACTTGACTGTTCAAGGTGCAGGAAAGCTTAGGAAACAAATGCAGATGGTTTGTGTTTTTACATATCTGAACAAAACTAATGTGTGATTGTACCAATTAAGGACCTTGTGTAACATGATTTAGGATTATATTTATCACTATTGGTTTAATTTGTTATGTAATAAATATATCAACAGTTACCTGGAATCTGAAAGTAGCTTAAAAGGCAAAGGCATTCGACAACATAAGCAGAAGTGATGTTCTAGACTCCCCCGGTTACCCTGCTAAACACATTGCTTTGATAACATGACTTTTAACCCTTTTAATATTGTGGTGACTGCCTCTGGAAATGTTTTCCTATAGTGTATTTCTGTTTCTTGCTTTTAAAGATTGGTTCTGCTTCCTGTATTGTTTTCTATGTGTGCAATTTCTTATGGATCTATATGTAAAAAACGGGGTATAATTCTATGAGGAAATGAAATATGGTTTATACCTTCTATTTTCAAAATTCCAAATTTCTTATTGTACTCCAAAATAACTGAAAACAATCAGTTAATTAAAAAGCACCTATTAAAAAAATAAAAATAAAAATAAATAAAATAAATAAAAGACTATGAATCCTATAAAATTTGCAGATAAATTTGGTGATTTTTATGGAGGAAATAAAATGATTATAAGTCCAACTTACAGGAAACTTTCTTTTGGGAAAATCTGTGTTGTGAAAGTAAAAAAACAATAGTTTCCAATATCTAATAGTTTGTTTTACATAACAAAAATGTGTAGAACACTCAGAGAGTTTAAGAACTGAAAAGGGCATATTTTGTTATTGTTCTTAATTTCAAACTGAAAGATAGAAAAGCCTACTTGTAGATAATAAAACAACCAGTTATTTCCATTTTTTTTTCTGGATATCCAAGCAGAGTACTGTTCTTCAACCCTCAAATTCAGGATCCCACTCTTCAATACCCAGTATCAAGCAACACGTAAAAAACTGCCAGCAGCTGGATAAGAATGAATAATATATTTAGAAAAGTAGTTCTTACATTCAGTATGCATAATAAACTCCCCAGAAACTTGTTTAAAACATAGATATCAGAGGTATACACAGAGACTGCTATGTCTGCAGAAAACCCCTGGAATCTGCCTTTTTACAGAACATCCCAGGTGATGACAATGACAGTGCTACTCAGACCAGATCATTAGAAATAATTTTCTAATGGCTCTTATAAATATTTGTTTATTAAAGGAAAATACACCATGGGATAAAATGTCCTTTTCTTTTAATTTTTTTCAAGTAACTAAACATCATGTTATGCATCTTCTCACTGGTTTAAAAAATTAAGTAAACCAAACAATTTTTTAAGTTTGTTTAAAAACTTAAACCAAATAATTTTTTGGTCTATAAAACCAATTTATCAAAAATTTTCTACCATGTCTTCAGACTCTGTCTAGACACTGTAATAATTTGCCTAGTTTTAAGACATTAGAAATCATCTGTAGTGTTTAGCTGGGTATTCTGATATATTTCACACAAGGTTTCCTACAAATCATTTCCTATAGTGATCAAATTTAAACTTCAATTTAGACAAGTAATTCTAGAAAGCTACTTATTTTAAAACATGTGGCATACAACTGTATACATATTATGGAGGTGAACAAACTAATGACAATCAATAAACACTTGCAAAATATAAATAGAAAATTGTTAAGTAAAAAAATAGAGATTCATTACCTTAAAATATATTTCCTTGCCAAATTTAGCCTAACAAGTGATAGTCCACATGTTTATTAATACATCTAATTATATAGTAACATGACATCTTTTCCAGATTTACACTTATTTTTGTTTTAATTTCAAATCAATGAATAGTATTGTTATTTTTAGGACATACTTATTATGCAAATAAGTAACTTCATTTAAAACATTTAAATTATACAGTAAGCACACTGTGTTCATCTACAAGTGTAAATTTTCTGCTATTTTCTTCTGTATTTTAACACATTCTTGGAAAAGGTAATTGCCAATATATTGTAGTCATTATGAACCTACCACCTATCTTATAGGAGGGTAGAATATTCTACCAAATTATAAATGTTAAAGATGTATTTTTCCTAGTATGCATTAAAATATATGATCATTACTTTAGAATCTCAATGATAAGGTGAAAATTTTGGAAGCTTCTTTTAACTCTTTTGGTCTGCAGAAAGGTCAACTGAAAAGGCCCTAGAATTCATCCAGGTCAACTCTCTTTATTTCCAAATTAGGGAAGGAAAGCCCAATGATGTCAGATGACCTGACTACAGGCTTGCAGCTAGTTGTGGCCTAAATGAGACCAGGACCACTGGTCCTAGGCTCTTTTCACTACCTCATGCTATTAAAACTATGCCTGGCATAGTTAAAGTAGGGTTAAATAACTCCTAATCTAGACCTAGACTACACTGGGGGAATAAAAAAGATTGAGAAACAGTTCATGAAGTTAAAGCACCATAACTAGATCAGCAATATAAACAGTATAATTATTCCAAACTTAACCAGTGTAACATTGTCCCAATTCACCATCCTGTCTCCAGTCCCTATCAAATCCATGAAATCTTACAATTTCCCAAATAATATACTGTAACTTCTTTTTTCATCATGTTGTATTCCTGCGTAAGAATCTATAATGTCTCCCTATGACATTTCACAGAGTCCAAATCACCCCACATGGCATTTAGGTGCCCTGTAAATGGTCCTCATACTGATTCCAACCCAAAATCCCACTTCTCTGTAACAACAGCCCAACGTCAGTGGGAAGATAAAGAGCACTGAGAATTCAAGTGTCTTTGATCATGATGTTTCCCCATCTAGAATTCCCACACTGATCTTTGGACCAATGTTGCTGAAAGCTTCGTGGATTAGTTAGCAATGATTCTCTTCTCTTTTTTCCAGAAAATCTGTATTGCCCAGTGATTCTCCTTTTTCTTAACATTCTAACTTGATAGGAAGCACCTCATTACAAGGATGAACATAATTTTCAGCATCTATTCCATATCACATAATTCATAGCACAGAGTAGGTAATTAATAATTAATTTATAATTTTAAGCATATATCACTATAAGGACTCTAACCTATTTTAGCAAAAATATTAACCATTATGGCACTGAATTTGCCTACTTTAAATATATATGCAATTTTCAGTACTATATCTGAAACAAGACATGTTTTATCCTCTGCCCTGTCAGAGAAAACCTCAATTCATCATCCTGAAATTGGACTAAGGGTCATGATCCCCTTTGCCCTGTAGAGTCAGCAATGAATTAAAATGTTAAAATATTACAAGAGACTCATATTCATCCAAATTTGCTTGCGGTAAGCCAAATCCCATTACATAAAATCTTTCCAACACTAATCATATCAACTCCCTTAATTTGAATAAACTGGATTTGGGTTCAAGAGGTGAGCCTAAAAGGGCAAAAGAGAGACATTCTTTTATCTTGTTAGAGTATGTCCACAGTCAAACCAAATTCTCACTGTATTCTGTTGGAGAAAGAACACAAATTCTTTCTTATTCTCCAGTGGCAACAGCAAGAGCATTTTTAAGCCTTTTATATCATATACAGATTTTCAAACATATATTTATTGAGCAACTGCTATAGATCAGGCACGAGGCTATGAGCTGAGGATATGAAGATTAATGCTGTGAGCTGTGCCCTCTATGGGTTTATAGCCTATTGGGTCTGTCCAATATATGTATGTATAGATATAGATATAGATATAGATATATATTTAAATATATATCTATATCTATATATATAAATAATACAAAAATAATAAAATTACAGTTGAGCAGAATAGATATTCTAACAGAAGGAAGTAAAAAGACCATAACAGGACAAAGCAGAAGCTGACTAAATCTGCCTGGCGGATTCCAACAGGTTTCATGAAGCCAGTGACATTTAACTTAGGTTTGGAAAGATGCATGTGGTGAAAGGAATTCCAGAGAAAGGAAATAGTGTGTTCAAAGGCATGTCTATAAAAGACTGCCTGCAGTGTTTAGGAAATAACTACATGAACATGTGGTCCACATAGTTTATAATATACTCCAAACCTTGACACCAGTGCCACTCTCTCAATTTGCCATGATGTCTCCAGACATAAGAGACTGTATAGCCCTGTGAATGGAAATGATGGGAGAAACCTACTTGAGAGTTCTTGTTAGACAGGACTTGAGGATTGACTGATGTGGGAGCGAGGGGGCAGGAGTTAAGATGACAGTGAAGTTTATATTTTGGTTAAATAGGTGAAAGATAAATTTTTAAATAGAAAATACTCTCTTGATCACTATGGACTCCCCATTATTCACAGTTGGGAGAGACTTAAGATGAGGGACTCTGAGCCCAAATCACGGAGGGCTTTGTTAGAGTGAGGACTTAGATGTGAAGTGTTTTTGAGGGAGAAGCTTTTTGCATGTTTTCTGAAGGACATGCTGTTATTAGCCAGTAATAAGTTTGGTATTAGGAGTTTTCTCTCTTCTAAGAACCCCAAGCAAGAGCATTGTACTTTGGTAAATCCTTCAAATCCCTGGTCCAACTATTCTTTGGGAATTCAAGTTGCCAGTAAAATCTCACCACTATGCTACACTAGGTCAAGGTAACTTATGTTCTTGGCGCAGGTCACAGATCCCCTGGGATAGCTAGTGGGGAGAGAGGGAGCTCACAGAACTTCTGTTAGAAGCTCCAGTGAAGACATCAGTGAGCCACCCTGCACCATCATCTCTCACACACTCTAGATTCTGTTCAGAGACAGAGACTCAGAGACAGATAGATAGAATGTCTCACACCTTTCTACTCTCATGTGGCCAGAGATAACAGAACTAACACTATTGCTTACACCATTCTCTTAGCAGGATCAGTTTTGCTTGTAAAGCAAACAAAACAATAATCAAATTTCCTTCTATTTTTCTACTGGTCTAAGTGATTACTTGATTTGATAAAACATTTATCAGTTTTCTATGACATCTTACATTTATCTAATTAACACTGCCAATAATTGGTCTCTTCTGCTTATTTCACAATTCCAATGTAGCACATGTGAATAGTACTTCTAAAGCATGGTGTCTTCCATTCTTATTTTCTCTCTTTCCTACCTGAGTTACTAGTTTAAAATACTACATGAGTCATCTCCTCCCTCCCTTTTTCACATTAATCTCCCAATGTGACTTTTAAATTAAGTATTGTGTATAAAGGTATAGTCTATAATTATCCCTCTTCTTGTAGACAACTCTTTTGCCTAATGTCTTTTGCCTTAGGCTCATTATATTATATATTTTAATATCAAAAACTCAGATAGGGGGCTTCCCTGGTGGCGCAGTGGTTGAGAGTCCACCTGCCGATGCAGGGGACACAGGTTCGTGCCCCGGTCCAAGAAGATCCCACATGCCGCGGAGCAGCTGGGACCGTGAGCCATGGCCGCCGAGCCTGCACGTCCGGAGCCTGTGCTCCGCAACGGGAGAGGCCACAACAGTGAGAGGCCTGCGTACCGCAAAAAAAAAAAAAAAAAAAAAACAACTCAGATAGGGAAGGGGAGAATATGAAGATTTGGGAGAGTAGGTAAAATTTTAGAATTAGATGCTAACGTTGAGCTGTCCAACAACTGAAAAGTTGTTGCTGCATATAAAATTTAGAGCTTTTAAATGGTAATCGATGGTTGACAGCAATAGAATAGACGAAATCTCTAAAACAGAGCATGTAGAGTGAGAAATTAAGAGGATAATGATAGAACTGCAAGGAATGTGAATTCTTGATACAGAATTGGTGTCCATAAGATTATGAATACAGAGAGGCCAAGAAAAGAGACTCAGAGGTAGAAGGAAAACAAAGAAAATGTAGTGCTTTAAAAGGTACACAAAGAGATGCTCAAGAATGGTGCACTGTCCAAAACTGTCACTTACAACAGATTCGTCAATTAGGAGGAGCGTAGACAAAAGGTCATTGCCAATGATAGTTAGGAGGGCACTGGTGAATTTCAAGTGAGATTTGGCTGTAGAACAATAGGGGCAAAAGATGAAGGAGGTGAATTTTGAGAAAGAGAAAAGTCTTAGCAGGTCAAACCAAGCTTCAGGCAAAAAGTAAAACTGCACCCACACGTAAAAAGAAATGATAAGTATAAAACAATAAGTATAAAACAGAATATTTTAACAATATTATACCACCATCTCAGGACTGCAAAGACTAATTATTTACATTATAAGAAAAAAAACATAATGTTTGTATTTCCAACATAAACTGTAACTTTTACCAATACTATACTATTTTTCTACTATCCAACATTCTTTTAAAATTAATTTTCCCTAAAACCTGACTTTCTTTTTTCTTATCTTTTTGTTCTTTTACTTTTACAAGTTTAACTCTGCTAACTTCTGTACCAAATATGCAGAAATCTCTCAAAATGGTCTAATCTCTTCTGTAAAAAAAAAAAATCAAGGTTAATCCTCACAGAACATAAATATGCTTAATCTCTCCCATATTAAAGAATGGAGACAAAACAACATTTATCCTCCCATCAACAGGCCTCCTCTTGCCTTTCCTTCACAGCCTAGTGAATAGAAATAATGGTACCCACTCTACGTCATACTTCCACACTTGCTTTGCAATCCTCAGGCCACAGCAGTCTGTCATCTGCCCTATCATTTGTATTTATAAAAGAATAAGGCAGGAATATAGAAGACCACTTTGCTTAACTGCTAATTTTTTGTCATTATTTTGATCTCTTACATCTCCTTCAGTCTTAGTTTACCAGACTTCATTTCTATGCAACTATGAGGATATTTTGAAATTATACACTTGTTCTACACTTCAAAACAATAAAAAAATATTATTACCTCCCACTATTATTCTTACAACCATGAATATAATCATATATCGAAACATGCAGATAGCAGAATGTTCAATTTATATGTCCATTCCAACAATTTCCTCAAAAAATAGTTAAAATCCTTCTGTCATTGTCATTTAAATAATCCCAAATAGGACAGTATCTTGATACACAATTTACAGATTATTTTTAATCAGCTTTTAGCTCATTTGAGTTGTTTGATTCCATTGGTTATTTTGAATTAACTACAATTTCAGCATCAGTGTGAATTTACTTCCCTACCTCTTTCTCCTCATCCCTCATACTTGGTTAATACTGTACTCCTGTCCACTGGAGGGAAATACATTTTTATCTTTAATTTGATGAGTTATAAAACGAAAGTACTAAGATCATATTGATATTCTGGATTTAATCAAAAGAAGATCATATCTACCTCAGTATGACTTTGGTGAAAGGCTCTAAATATGAAAGATTTTGGATATTTTGTATTATTTCCTCAGCACACGTTGAGCAGCACTGTTATAAATTAATTGAGCTGCCCTGAGAGACTCTGCAGAGCCCAAAGTAAGGTAAGAAGATTAAACCCTGAAGCCCCTGGTTCTAGAAAGCAGCTATTAATTTTTACTAAATAACAGAGGTTGATATGATTTTTTAGGTTAGTGTTAGCCAAGAATTGAAAGCAAAGAGCTCGACTTGCTTAAATTTTTAATTTAAACGTAAGTTATCTGTTATATGCAATAGATACTATTTAAGATGGAAGAACGTTTGTCACTGAATAAAATGACATTAAATAACAATATAATTGTGTTCATGAAATTTTAACGTTAAACAAAAAAAGCCATAATGAAATTTAAATTTTAAAGTTAAAAACAATGATAGGGCTTCCCTGGTGGCACAGTGGTTGAGAGTCCACCTGCCGATGCAGGGGATACGGGTTCGTGCCCCGGTCCGGGAAGATCCCACATGCCGCGGAGCGGCTGGGCCCGTGAGCCATGAAACAATGATAAAAGCAATAATGTTTTTGTGTAAAAGAATTACCTTGTAATGTCATCTTTTAACATTCTCGAGTCAAGGTACTAACTTTACAAAAAACTGAATACATAATGGCAAAATATTAATCTGAATTATCTTCCACAAAATGACATATATGTGTCCTATGCTTCTTAAATGAAACAGTATAAAATTTTTAAATATTACTAAATTAAGGTTTTTACATTAACAACTTCAGATTTCATCAGAAATAAGTGTTTTTTTTGTTTTCATCTCAAAACATCACCTATTAATTCCTAAGGCTAAAACTTCAAAGACCCCAGTATGTTTTATAGATTTAAAAAAATATAAATTTCACTGAATCTAAGGTTCTTAACATTCTTTTCAAATTCAGCATTTGACAACCTCTGACACGTGTGCTGGAGAGGAACCATGTGCCCCAAAGTCTGATATAGACATCTGCATCTCTATGTGGATGTTCCTACCCCAAGCCCTTCACTATGTTCTTCCCAGTATTTTCCAGAAGAAACATATGAAAGCAATATTTGAAAGGTTATCAAATATTTCATTAATCTCATATTTTGCTCACAAAGGACTTGACTGAACTAAGCTGTGTGCTATCACTTAAAGGTAAATATTGCGGTGAACTGTGCTTTCCCCAAGTAGGTAGAAACGTGAGATTCTATACACAAGTTCCTTTTTCTATATTGGATCCAATGCCACAACTTGAATTGTCTCCATCTAAAGGTTGAATCATGTTTCTATCTAATCAGTAAATTTTAGGAGGAAAAAAAAAAAAAACCTACTCCATAAATTTTGGCAGCTAGGCCATAGACTGTCAGTACAAAAAAAAAAAAAAAAAACTGACATAAACACAAGGGAGTCACCTCTTTTATGGTACCATTCTTTATGTGCTTTGAGTCATGATGGAAGCAGAGTAAAGGATGCAGAGTAACTATTATAATGCTACAAGAGGGGGCAGCCTTTAATCCTTAAAACCTTTGATTAGGTTTTCCCCCTCTAAATCAAACTTGTGAAATGGTTTCCTCTTACTAATGTCTGAAGCTATGGCCATCAACAAAATGGCCATCATCAAAAAATCTAGAAACAATAAATGCTGGAGAGGGTGTGGAGAAAAGGGAACACTCTTGCACTGCTGGTGGGAATGTGAATTGGTACAGCCACTATGGAGAACAGAATGGAGGTTCCTTAAAAAAACTACAAATAGAACTACCATATGACCCAGCAATCCCACTACTGGGCATATACCCTGAGAAAACCATAATTCAAAAAGAGTCATGTACCAAAATGTTCATTGCAGCTCTATTTACAATAGCCAGGAGATGGAAACAACCTAAGTGTCCATCATCGGATGAATGGATAAAGAAGATGTGGCACATATATACAATGAAATATTACTCAGCCATAAAAATAAACAAAATTGAGCTATTTGTAATGAGGTAGATGGACCTAGAGTCTGTCATACAGAGTGAAGTAAGTCAGAAAGAGAAAGACAAATACCATATGCTAACATATATATATGGAATTTAAGAAGCTATATATATCATGTGGTCAGTGAACCCTCCAAAGTTCTTGGAACCAAATCTTCCTGTCTCTCATGAATTATCACAGCATCTTATGAGATCAGTCAGGACTCCTGAACCCACAGGTACTAATTACATCATTTTTAAACCCTCTGGACTGAAATGTATACCTAAATGTACTCACCCTTCTCTAGAATTAAGAGCTTCTCAGCTTTCTTGGAAAGAAATACAAAGCGCCCCAGCAAATACTAACTAAAATGAAATTAGTGTCATCATTGTGCTCCAACCTTAATCACAAATTGGGTATTTAGAGACAGCTATTATTTCTTCCAGTCTAGCTAATCAACAAAACAAATGAGATTTACTACAGAATATGCCAAAAATGAAAACTTCAGTTTGCTTCTCCAAGAGTGGCAATGGCAGGCAGAGGATTTCAAGGATCTGGCCTGCCAATTTCTCCATTGTTTCTCTCCATTGAGAAATCACTGCTGCTGCTTGTGACTAGCCCCAAGAAGGACAAGATCCTCAGCATGTCACAAAAATGTCTTTCAAACCCCAGAATAGAGGAATCAGTGTGATAATGACACACACCCAGAGTCCCCTTCAGAACTGGGCAGAAGAGCAATTATCACAAAGCAAGAATGATTCATACTCCACCAGGCAACACTCAAAGACTAAGAACTTAGCAAACACCGGGAACCTGTGCAAAGCTTGTTATTTATGACAACCTCTAGTTCTATCTAAAACCATAAAAAGTATATTTTTAATTTCCATTTGAAAATATAAAACATCCCCAGTGAAGGTTAGTGAATATTCAAAGTTTAGTTTCATCTACAGTTCTGTCTTATTCTAGAAAAAACTTGTGTTATATATATTAGTTTTTTTTTTTTTATTTTGCCATGCTGCATCCTCATTTTAAAAAGGACAGACATTCCTTTGTCTTTAGAATTTAGGGGGAAAGAACAGAATACAAAAAAAGAATTATCAATCATTTATAGTCCCATAGACAAAGAATATTTTTATTAAATTACTTAGTACCATAAGAGTTCAAAGTAAAAACATTTTTCTAAACCACAAAATGTGAAACAGAAGCACTTATTGGTAAATATCATCACTCAACCTCTAATTTTTTATTTAGGCTTGACAATTTCAAAGAAATATACTCAGGAGCTGAGGAACTGCCCAAAATTTCTGTTCAAACAATTTAATTTCCATCTGTCTGAGGATGAAGTTTTGAAATTGTCCCTGTAAGTATCTCAGTGGTTCACCTCTGTGGCAACGTGACACGGCATTCCCCAGGAAGGCTCTTAGACCTGCCATCACCCAGATCCCCTACCATCAGGTCCCAGGGGCTGGACCTCCCACTCTCCTGCTCAATCACCTGTGCTTCTTCAGTTTGCCATCGAGCAAGACTCTGTGCTCAACTTTAAATAATTTCCACATTCTCCTAAATGAACTCATAAATACCCTTTCTAAGAATTGTCATAATTGTTATTAATGTTAGGATTTGTTAATAAAACAATATGAGAAATCTGCAGTGTCACAAAATCTTAAAATCTTCAGAGTAGTAGCAAAACAAATGGGTGATCCACAACGCTTAACAAGTACACAAGATTTTTAATTTTTTTACTGTTAACGTTTTTCTATTACAAACTTCTAATTAACAGTATTTCCTTAATTTTTTTGAACAAACAAGGAATACATAAAAATATATAAATAATTGCTTGTAGTCATAGCCCGTTACGTTAAATACAAAATTGTTATGCTTAACTTCTCACAGCACCATTCACCTAACTTGAAATGTTATGCTTGAAATTCTTCTAGTGTTCTCTGCAGAACTGATGAGATCATATCTGTTAGATGTTAGCTCAAATAAGTTATTCAGATTTTAAGGTGTCCGGGTTGTAACACAGCTGAGTCAGTGCCTTTCAAAATATACTTCCAAAGACAAGTGGCCTACAAACATGTTCAATGTTATTCAAACTACCTAATTTTTTAAAGAAATTTAAACCGAGAGGAGCATCAAGATGGCTGAAGAGTAAGATGGGGAGATCACCTCCCACCCCACAGATACATCAGAAATACATCTACATGGGTACTGCTCCTATAGAACACCTACTGAACGCTGGCATAAGACCTCAGACAGCCCAAAAGGCTAGAAACTCCCCACGTACCTGGGTAAGGCAAAAGAAAAAAGAATAAACAGAGACAAAAGAATAGGGACGGACCTGCACCAGTGGGAGGGATCTGTGAAGGAGGAAAGGTTTCCACACACTAGGAAGCCCCTTTGTGGGCGGAGACTGCGGGTGGCGGAGGGGGAAAGCTTGAGAGCCACAGAGGAGAGCGCAGCCTCAGGGGTGTGGAGGGCAAAGCGGAGAGATTCCCGCACAGAGAATCGGTGCTGACCAGCACTCACCAGCCTGAGAGGCTTGTCAGCTCACCCGCCGGGGCGGGCGGGAGCTGGGAGCTGTGCCTCGGGCTTTGGTCGGACCCCAGGGAGAGGACTGGGGTTGGCAGCGTGAACACAGCTTGAAGGGGGCTAGTGCGCCACAGCAAGCTGGGAGTGTGTCCGAGAAAAGGTCTGGAACTGCCGAAGAAGCAAGAGACTTTTTCTTCCCTCTTTGTTTCCTGGTGCGCGAGGAGAGGGGATTAAGAGCTCTGCTTAAAGGAGCTCCAGAGATGGGCGCGAGCCGCGGCAATCAGCGCAGACCCCAGAGACAGCCATGAGATGCTAAGGCCGCTGCTGCCGCCACCAAGAAGCCTGTGTGCAAGCACAGGTCACTATCCACACCTCCCCTCCAGGGAGCCTGTGCAGCCTGCCACTTCCAGGGTCCCGGGATCCAGGGACAACCTCCCCGTGAGAACTCACGGTGTGCCTCAGGTTGGTGCAACGTCACGCCGGCCTCTGCCACTGCAGGCTCTACCCTCACTCCGTACCCCTCCCTCCCCACCGCGTGAGTGAGCCAAAGCCCCCGAATCAGCTGCTCTTTTAACCCCGTCCTGTCTGAGCAAAGAACAGACGCCCTCAGGCGACCTACACGCAGAGACGGGGCCAAATCCAAAGCTGAACCCTGGGAGCTGTGCGAACAAAGAGAAAGGGAAATTTCTCCCAGCAGCCTCAGGAGCAGCAGATTAAACCTCCACAATCAACTTGACGTACGCTGCATCTTTGAATACACAACGAATCATCCCTAAGTGAGGAGGTGCACTTTGGGAGCAAAGATATATTATTTTTTCCCCTTCTTCGCTGTGAGTGCGTATATGTATGCTTCTGTGTGTGATTTTGTCTGTATAGCTTTGCTTTCACCATTTGTCCTAGGATTCTGTCGGTCTCTTTTTTTTTTTTAACTTTTTAAATTTTTTCTTAATAATCAATTTTTATTTTAATAACTTTATTTTATTTTATTTTATTTTATCCTCTTTCTTTCTTTCTATTTTTCCTCCCTTTTATTCTGAGCCGTGTGGATAAAAGGCTCTTGGTGCTCCAGCCAGGAGTGAGTGCTGTGCCTCTGAGGTGGGAGAGCCAACTTCAGGACACTGGTCCACAAGAGACCTCCCAGCTCCACGTAATATCAAACGGTGAAAATCTCCAAGAGATCTCCATCTCAATGACAAGACGCAGTTTCACTCAACGACCAGCAAGCTACAGTGCTGGACACCCTATGCCAAACAACTAGCAAGACAGGAACACAGCCCCACCCATTAGCAGAGAGGCTGCTTAAAATCATAATAAGGCCACAGACACCCCAAAACACACCAACAGACGTGGACCTGCCCACCAGAAAGACAAGATCCGGCCTCATACACCAGAACACAGGCACTAGTCCCCTCCACCAGGACGCCTATACAACCCACTGAACCAAACTTAGCCACTAGGGACAGACACCTAAAACAATGGGAACTATGAACCCGCAGCCTGAGAAAAGGAGACCCCAAACACACTAAGTTAAGCAACATGAGAAGACAGAAGAACACACAGCAAATGAAGGAGCAAGATAAAAACCAACCAGACCTAATAAATGAAGAGGAAAGAGACAGTCTACCTGAAAAAGAATTCAGAATAGTGATAGTAAAGATGATCCAAAATCTTGGAAAAAGAAGAGAAAATATAAGAAACGTTTAACAAGGACCTAGAAGAACTAAAGAGCAAACAAACAATGATGAACAACAAAATAAATGAAATTAAAAATTCTCTAGAACGGATCAATAGCAGAATAACTGAGGCAGAAGAACGTATAGGTGACCTGGAAGATAAAATAGTGGAAATAACTACTGCAGAGCAGAATAAAGAAAAAAGAATGAAAAGAATTGAGGACAGTCTCAGAGACCTCTGGGACAATACTAAATGCACCAACATTCGAATTATAGGGGTCCCAGAAGAAGAAGAGAAAAAGAAAGGGACTGAGAAAATATTTGAAGAGATTATAGTTGAAAACTTCCCTAATATGGGAAAGGAAATAGTTAATCAAGTCCAGGAGGCACAGAGAGGCCCATACAGGATAAACCCATGGATAAACACAACAAGACACATATTAACCAAACTATCAAAAATTAAATACAAAGAAAACATATTAAAAGCAGTAAGGGAAAAACAACAAATAACACACAAAGGAATCCCCATAAGGTTAACAGCTGATTTTCAGCAGAAACTCTGCAAGCCAGAAGGGACTGGCAGGACATATTTAAAGTGATGAAGGAGAAAAACCTACAATCAAGATTACTCAACCCAGCAAGGATCTCACTCAGATTTGATGGAGAAATTAAAACCTTTACAGACAAGCAAAAGCTGAGAGAGTTCAGCACCACCAAACCAGCTTTACAACAAATGCTAAAGGAGCTTCTCTAGGCAGAAAACACAGGAGAAGGAAAAGACCTACAATAACAAACCAAAACAATTAAGAAAATGGGAATAGGAACATACATCTCGATAATTACCTTAAATGTAAATAAATTAAATGCTTCCACCAAAAGACACAGACTCGCTGAATGGATACAAAAACAAGACCCATATATATGCTGTCTACAAGAGACCCACTTCAGACCCAGGGACATATACAGACTGAAAGAGAGGGGATGGAAAAAGATATTCCATGCAAATGGAAATCAAAAGAAAGCTGGCATAGCAATTCTCATATCAGACAAAATAGACTTTAAAATAAAGACTATTATAAGAGACCAAGAAGGACACTACATAATGATCAAGGGATCAATCCAATAAGAAGTTATAGCAATTGTAAATATTTATGCACCCAACATAGGAGCACCTCAATATATAAGGCAAATACTAACAGCCATAAAAAGGGAAATTGACAGTAACATAATCATAGTAGGGGACTTTAACACCCCACTTTCACCAATGGACAGATGACCCAAAATTAAAATAAATAAGGAAACACAAGCTTTAAATGATACATTAAACAAGATGGACTTCATTGATATTTTTTGTACATTCCATCCAAAAACAACAGAATACACATTTTTCTCAAGTGCTCATGGAACATTCTCCAGCATAGATCATATCTTGGGTCACATATCAAGCCTTGGTAAATTTAAGAAAATTGAAATCATATCAAGTATCTTTTCCGACCACAACGCTATGAGAATAGATATCAATTACAGGAAAGGATCTGTAAAAAATACAAAAACATGGAGGTTAAACACACTTTTTAATAACCAAGTGATCACTGAAGAAATCAAAGGGGAAATCAAAAAATACCTAGAAACAAACGACAATGGAGACACGACGACCCAAAACCTATGGGATGCAGCAAAAGCAGTTCTAGAGGGAAGTTTATAGCAATACAATCCTACCTTAAGAAACAGGAAACATCTCAAATACACAACTTAACCTTGCACCCAAAGCAATTAGAGAAGAAGAACAAAAAGACCCCAAATTTAACAAAAGGTAAGAAATCATAAAGATCAGATCAGAAATAAATGAAAAAGAAATGAAGGAAAAAATTAGCACAGATCAATACAACTAAAAGCTGGTTCTTTGAGAAGATAAACAAAATTGGTAAACCATTAGCCACACTCATGAAGACAAAACGGAGAAGACTCAAATCAATAGAATCAGAAATGAAGAAGGAGAAGTAACAACTGACACTGCAGAAATACAAAAGATCATGAGAGATTACTAAAAACAACTATATGCCAATAAAATAGACAACCTGGAAGAAATGGACAAATTCTTAGAAATGCGCAACCTGCCAAGACTGAACCAGGAAGAAATAGAAAATATGAACAGACACATCACAAGCACTGAAATTGAAACTGTGATTAAAAATCTTCCAACAAACAAAAGCCCAGGAGCAGATGGCTTCACAGGCAAATTCTATCAAACATTTAGAGAAGAGTTAAAACCTATCCTTCTCAAACTCTTCCAATATATAGCAGAGGGAGGGACACTCCCAAACTCATTCTACGAGGCCACCATCACCCTGATACCAAAACCAGACAAAGATGTCACAAAGAAAGAAAACTACAGGCCAATATCACTGATGAACATAGATGCAAAAATCCTCAACAAGATACTAACAAACAGAATCGAACAGCACATTAAAATGATTATACACATGATCAAGAGGGGTTTATTCCAGGAATGCAAGGAATCTTCAAAATATGCCAATCAATCAATGTGGTACACCATATTAACAAACTGAATGAGAAAAACCATATGATCATCTCAATCGATGCAGAGAAAGCTTTCAACAAAATGCAACACCCATTTATGATAAAAACCCTGCAGAAAGTAGGCATAGAGGGAATTTTCCTCAGCATAATAAAGGCCATATATGACAAACCCTCAGCCAACATCATCCTCAATGTGAAAATCTGAAACCCTTTCCACTAAGATCAGGAGCAAGACAAGGTTGCCCACTCTCACCACTATTATTCAACAGAGTTTTGGAAGCTTTAGCCACAGCAATCAGAGAAGAAAAAGAAATAAAAGGAATCCAAATTGGAAAAGAAGAAGTAAAGCTGTCACTGTTTGCAGATGACATGATACTATACACAGAGAATCCTAAAGATGCCACCAGAAAACTACTAGAGCTAATCAATGAATTTGGTAAAGCAGCAGGATAAAAAATTAATGCACAGAAATCTCTTGTATTCCTATACAGTAACGATGAAAAATCGGAAAGTGAAATTAAGAAAACACTCCCATTTACCATTGCAACAAAAAGGATAAAATATCTAGGAATAAACCTACCTAAAGACCTATATGCAGAAAATTATAAGACACTAATGAAAGAAATTAAAGATGATACAAACAGATGGAGATATATACCATGTCCTTGGATTGGAAGAATCAACATTGTGAAAATGACTCTACTACCCAAAGCAATCTACAGATTTAATGCAATCCGTATCAAACTACCAATGGCATTTTTCACAGAACTAGAACAAATATTTTCACAATTTGTAGGGAAACACAAAAGACCCTGAATAGCCAAAGCAATCTTGAGAACAAAAATGGAGCTGTAGGAATCAGGCTCCCTGACTTCAGACTATACTACAAAGCTACAGTAATCAAGACAGTATGGTACTGGCACAAAAACAGAAAGATAGATCAATGGAACAGGACAGACAGCCCAGAGATAAACCCACGCACATATGGTCACCTTATCTTTGATAAAGGAGGCAAGAATATACAGGGGAGAAAAGACAGCCTCTTCAATAAGTGGTGCAGGGAAAACTGGACAGGTACATGTAAAAGTATGAAATTAGAACACTCCTTAACACCATACACAAAAATAAACTCCAAATGGATTAAAGACCTAAATGTAAGGCCAGACACTATCTAACTCTTAGAGAAAAACATAGGCAGAACACTCTATGACATAAATCACAGCAAGATCCTTTTTGACCCACTTCCTAGAGAAATGGAAATAAAAACAAACATAAACACATGGGACCTAATGAAACTTAAAAGCTTTTGCAAAGCAAAGGAAACCATAAACAAGGCCAAAAGACAACCCTCTGAATGGGAGAAAATATTTGCAAATGAAGCAACTGACAAAGGATTAATCTCCAAAATTTACAAGCAGCTCATGCAGCTCAATATCAAAAAAACAAACAACCCAATCCAAAAATGGGCAGAAGACCTAAATAGATTTCTCCAAAGAATATATACAGATTGCCAACAAACACATGAAAGAATGTTCAACATCATTAATCATTAGAGAAATGCAAATCAAAACTACAATGATATATCATCTCACACTGGTCAGAATGGCTGTCATCAAAAAATCTAGAAATAATAAATGCTGGAGAGGGTGTGGAGAAAAGGGAACACTCTTGCACTGTTGGTGGGAATGTAAATTGATACAGCCACTATGTAGAACAGTATGGAGGTTCCTTAAAAACCTACAAATAGAACTACCATACGACCCAGCAATCCCACTATTGGGCATATACCCTGAGAAAACCATAATTCAAAAAGAGTCATGTACCAAAATGTTCATTGCAGCTCTATTTACAATAGCCAGGACATGGAAGCAACATAAGTGCCCATCAACAGATGAATGGATAAAGAAGATGTGGCACATATATACAATGGAATATTACTCAGCCATAAAAAGAAACGAAATTGAGTTATTTGTAGTGAGGTGGATGGACCTAGAGTCTGTCATACAGAGTGAAGCAAGTCAGAAAGAGAAAAAGAAATACCGTATGCTAACACATATATATGGAATCTAAGAAAGGGCAAAAAAAAGGTCATGAAGAACCTAGGGGCAAGACGGGAATAAAGACACAGACTTACTAGAGAATGGTCTTGAGGATATGGGGAGGGGGAAGGGTAAGCTGTGACAAAGTGAGAGAGTGGCATGGACAGGTATATACTACCAAACGTAAAATAGATAGCTAGTGGGAAGCAGCCGCATAGCACAGGGAGATCAGCTCGGTGCTTTGTGACCACCGAGAGGGGTGGGATAGGGAGGGTGGGAGGAATGAAGGAGAAGCAAGAGGGAAGAGATATGGGGACATATGTATATGTATAACTGATTCACTTTGTTATAAAGCAGAAACTAACACACCATTGTAAAGCAATTATACTCCAATAAAGATGTTAAAAAAAAGAAATTTAAACCATTAAAGTATTTGTTTTTGCCAAAGATATTGATAAAAATAAATAAATGAAACCTAATGTTGGAATAAGCTTGAGGCAATATATACCTTCATATTTGGTAGATGGGAATCAGCACACTTATTGGAGGAAGCAGTTTGCCAATTTAGATTCCAAATGTAAAATATATATAACATTTGGGCTATCTCTAAAAAAAAACTGACTAATGAGACAAATTGCCAAAAGCTACAGAAGCAAATATTTCCACTACAATACTTATAAGGGAAAACCTGGAAACAATAGCATATATGGAAAACTCACAAGCTATTAAACATGGGTATGTAGCTATAAATTTATTTACATACAAAAATGATGATGTCATTGATTTTTAAAAATAAAGTTTGAGAAGAATGTGGATCACATAAAGTGCTGTGGTTATAAGCCAGGCCTCTGAATTAAAGTGCCCAGGTTCAAATTCCCACTCTGACATTTATTGTGTGACACTGAGCAAATGATCTTTCTGTGCCTCTGTTTTGGTATCTGTAAAACTGATTAAAAATCAAACCTCTCTCAAAGGATCTAGTGACAGTGTGATAAATAATGCTTATTAGAAGAATGTTCACTTCATCAAAAGCTGGCAGCAAGTGTAAGCCATTAATATTTTCAAATTCAAATGTAAAGTTTATACATGTACAAATTAGACATACATGTAAGGAAATCTCTATAAAGATGTCCTCTGAAATTTTTTCTAAAAGATAATTTAGAGATAATCACACAAGAGGGAAAACATATGATCATATATAACCATTAAAGTAATCTTAATTTTTTAAAATGATTGATAAAAGTATAGAACCCGGGCTTCCCTGGTGGTGCAGTGGTTGAGAGTCCGCCTGCCGATGCAGGGGACACGGGTTCGTGCCCCGGTCCAGGAGGATCCCACATGCCGCAGAGCGGCTGGGCCCGTGGGCCATGGCCGCTGAGCCTGCGCATCTGGAGCCCGTGCTCTGCAACGGGAGGGGCCACAACAGTGAGAGGCCCACGTACCGCAAAAAAAAAAAAAAAAATTATAGAACCAACGTAAGTATCAAACAATAAAGTACCGGATTAATAACAGATTACCCTACAACCAGTATAAAATGATGCAATCCATGCTTATTGACATGGAAAGAAATCCATAATTATTGCTAAGAATAACATGTATGTTGTAACCCTGTTCATGTACTATGTGCAACTGTGTGTCTAGAGACGTCTAGAAGGATGCTGACCAGAATGCTAACAATCATGGTTCTTGGGGCAGTAAGTTTTCTGATATCTTTGTTTTTTCTTAATGTTATCTGTATTTCCAAATCTTTACAGTAAGCACTTTTTCCCCCCAGAACTACTCAAATGATCTTGTAGTTCATCTCTAAGATTTGGAGCCAATCTCTACATCTCTGACTGTAATATTTTCTCTACTTCCACTTCACAGTTGCACAATTCTCTTAATCTCAATGGATAAAGGAAACAATTGTCTATCTGGACCCATCAGGTTTTTCCCCATAAACTTCAGGCCTTTTTTCTTTTTTTTTTTTTTTTTGATTTAGAATCCTCTGAATTTTCTTAAATTATGTTTCTGGACTTCAACAATTCTACCCTCTTCTGTGCTCTGCCAGTTTTGTCTGCAGTATAACCACCACCTCTGTTTGCAACTTTGAAGAAGGTTGACTTTTTTACGTATTGTGTAATTCTAAGCAACTGTCTTAGCAAAGTCTCAGTAAGCATGCTTGGTACTGAAATCCAGTATCATCACTGAAGTATGACAAGTACTTCTTTTCATCTTCCAAAATGCTAATGTAGACTTCTGTTCTTCCCGCTCCCAAGTTCCTCAGTGAAACTCTTAATACCTTCTTACATTCTCCCAATTTCATTTTAACTTTTTTCAATTTATTTGTATGGGAAATAAGACAATACATGAATATCCAATGAATGATCAAGCTCATTACAGTTCAGGTCACCAGCTTTGTCCAGTTTGCCAGGTCCCCTGCAACAAGTCATCACTCATGTATCATCTTACCAACCCCCACTTTTACTGGCCCACACTCCTAGGGATCTATCTCCCAAACACGAACATTACAATTTTACAATATCAACATAATTTAAAGCAATAACTAAAACAGTCAAAATTTCAAACAAAGGAAAATGAATTTTTTTCTTTTAATAGTAATTTTCTCCCACACCTGCTTAATGCTTTTGGTAAATAATGAACAAATGTGTACATATACATGTCTGTATATATACATGTGTGTATATATATACACACACATATATGCATATATACGTGTGTGTATATACATATATTTTTTCCTCTAATTAAAAAGTCTCTAACAACAAGAGTTGAATCTTTCTAATGTTGCTAATTTAAAGTACTGGGTTTGAAGTTGGATTTCCTGGGTTGGAAACACTAGAATATAATCTACAATAATCTCAATTTCCTCATGTATAAAGTAGGGATGAAATGACTTTCTACTTCACACTGTTGTAGCAATCATATTAGATAATCATATCTCGGATTTACCATAATGCCTGGATCATAGCACTGAGCATTCAGTTTTTGTTGGCAGTCTGAAATCTCCATGTAAGGAAGAAACAATGGAGGAATAATATTATTGCTGATTAGTAAAATCATTACAAACTTTCATCCCAATAACTTACATGAAACGAAAAAACTAGAAATGAAAAACATTTGTAACAAATGACACTATAAACTTTATGTAAATTGCCCACATAATAAAATGATCAAATTTGTCAGCAAATCTAAACTCATCTTTTTAAGGCCAGTTGATTAAGTAAATGAATAAAAATCATTGCTGGGGGCTTCCCTGGTGGCGCAGTGGTTAAGATTCCGCCTGCCAGTGCACGGGACACGGGTTCGAGCCCTGGTCCGGGAAGATCCCACATGCCGCGGAGCAACTAAGCCTGTGTGCCACAACTACTAAGCCCGCATGCCACAACTACTGAAGCCCGTGTGCCTAGAGCCCATGCTCTGCAACAAAAGAAGCCACTGCAATGAGAAGCCCGCACACCACAACGAAGAGTAGCCCCCGCTCACCACAACTAGAGAAAGCCCGCATGCGGCAACAAAGACCCAACACTGCCAAAAATAAATAAATAAATTTTAAAAATCATTGCTGAAAATATCAACTGAAGCTGGTGCTTTTCAAAAATAAACATGGAAAAATAACTTCTTAACAAGGTAAATACTATTTTATTTACTTAATATCACAAACCACTTTTAAATAAATAAAAATAAGTAAACACCTAATGAATAACAAGTATATTTATCAACAGAGAAGCATTTCACATAGGCTTTTGTCTAATTAATCACTATATTCAGCATTCTTAGAAATAATATTTTAATACTCAGGGCACAAATCATGTAGTATTTGCTTCCCTTCCATAAACTAAAAGGAGCCCATTTATAGAAACTTTTAGAAACATTTATAGAAATTTATAGAAACATTTATAGAAATTTCAAAGATATATCCAAATGAACAATTACTAAGTGACATTTTCAATACTGAAGTTTCAATACCTAAAGTGAGTAACGGAGGAATGACATAAGCCAAATACGTTACTATGCAGATGAAGCCTCCGTTTTAATTAAGGGCTGAGAACGAGAGACCTGAGCTTTTTGACATATATCAAATGTTCCTTAATCTCCAATGAAAGGCCTTTCTGACAAGTTCTCACGTCAGTATGTTCCTATTAGCTACCAGTACCTTTAAGCAGTGTTTTGTCACTGACCTACATTAGTATATCAAATTATGACAGGCAATTAATGGCTTCACACAATAATAATTCAGATTACAGTCTCTAGCCAAAAACTTAGAAGAGCACCAAAATAACAATGAAACATGAATATCTGTTTCTACTTTATTTGATAAAAAGTTTTTTAAAAAAGAATATAATGGTAAATAGCTATACAGGTTCTCAAAATCTTTTTTACTTAGGATTTTGTACAGAGGTTACATAATTCAATTCTGGAAATAAACTTTCTCTTTAAATAACTAGAACAAGAAATAACTAATTCTGAGAAATATAAGAACAAAGATTTTGACATGATATATTTATGCATATATTCATAAAAACCTCAAATCAAAAACATTTGACTTATTGACATGACATTTGTCTCTAATTTTTTTCTTCATATAATGTATCAGGTTAAAATATGTGACTTTTTATCATTCCTGAGGTAGAGACAACTAACAGTGTGCTGTGGAGATAAGGGCTTTTATACGTTTTGGAAGAGCTTGCCTAAAGCTCTCAATGGTACTTCTCAAGAAAAGCTTCCCATCGTGCTTACCAAAACTGAAGAAATCTTCTCCTAGAATGATCACATTTTCCCATTGGTCATTTATATTGGGAGGTGGGGCCTTTGGGCCATATCAATTTGGTTATCTTTTAAAAAAAGAGTCAAACATGGCAAAACTATTTCCTGTGCTACTCAGGCCTCTTCTCATTCATTTTTATTCTATAGGACACGTACATTAAGTTGTGGCTTGGCCCATCTACCATCTCTTTCATTGCTCACAAATTCATATTGCCAACACAGACCTTGGACAAGCTCTCCAGGCCCAAATATCCAGCTATCTACTTGACAGTTTGTCTTGAATATCTTTATATTCCAATATATCCAAAATTGAATTCATGACTCAACACTCTCCTCTCAAAAAAAAAAAAAAAGTCTTATTTGAGCATTTCCTTTGTCATTCAAATGGCAATACTATCCAAAAAGTTGCTTAGGGCTTCCCTGGTGGCGCAGTGGTTTAGAGTCCACCTGCCGATGCAGGGGACACGGGTTTGTGCCCCGGTCTGGGAAGATCCCACATGCCGCGGAGCGGCTGGGCCCGTGAGCCATGGCCGCTGAGTCTGCGCGTCTGGAGCCTGTGCTCCGCAGTGGGAGAGGCCACAGCAGTGAGAGGCCCGCGTACCGCAAAAAAAAAAAAAAGTTGCTTATACTAGACACCTGGAACTCACCTCTGCCCTAATTATCAACTGTTGTTGATTTTACCCTCTTAATCAGCACCCTCCCTCCACTTTCACCACACACACACCCCCAAGCCACTACCATCTCTCCCTGACTACTGCAAAAGCAGCCTAACTGATGGCCCCTTTCCAATTGCATCTCCGGACGGCACACTAGTGGTATTTCAAAATGACCATATCGAGCTCGTACTTAAGACCCTTCAGTGGGGCTTCCTGGGGCTTCCCTGGTGGCACAGTGGTTGAGAGTCCGCCTGCCGATGCAGGGGACACGGGTTCGTGCCCCGGTCCGGGGAGATCCTACATGCTGCGGAGCGGCCAGGCCCGTGAGCCATGGCCACTGAGCGTGCGCGTCCGGAGCCCGTGCTCCACAACGGGAGAGGCCACAACAGTGAGAGGCCCGCGTACCGCAAAAAAAAAAGAACCTTCAGTGGCTCCTTAATGCTTTTAAAATAAAATTGCTATTAACAGGACTCTGAAAACCCTGAAAGCTTTCCCTCGTGGACATGAAGGAAGAGCTGAGGGATGAGATAGCCACCCAAACCACAAAACACCAAAGCTTGCCAGCAAACCTAGGGGAGAAGCACAGAACTAACTCTTCCTCAGAGCCCTCCGAAGTGAACCTGCGCCACCCAGTGTCAACAGAAGCTGATTAACAGAAATTCTTGAGTTCCTCTTATAGACCAACAAATAAGGGAACAGCCTGTTAAAACCCCTCCACTTGTAAACTGCCTTCACTGATTAAGTTCGCTGTAGCTTTTTTGTTTGTTTTTTTCTCTTTAATTGTATACCTTGCCAGCTTCACACAGCCAGGACTCCAGTCAGCTCCTCTCCGGCGCGAGTCAGCTGCGGCTGGCTGCAACCACCGCCCCCAAAACTGCGCCTGCGCAGGCGTCCTCACGCCGGCCTGGTGACGTCAGAGGCCGGAAAACTCCACCCTCCAATCTCGCTCAGCGCCTCCATGTTGAATATGCAGAATCTCCTAACGAGATGCGCCAGAGCAGAACACTGATTATCGTTACCCATTACCTCACCTTCTTCCCTGCTTCCAATCACCTTTCCCCACCACCTAAGACCACCCTGCTTATTCCATAAATATCCCAACCCCCTCACCTTTGGGAAGGCAGTTCTGAAACTTGTTCTCCAGGCCCCTTGCTTGGCTGGCTTGTAAACCGTAAAACCTGTGCAACTCAGAGTTTGGCTTGCTGTGCATCGGGAAAACGGACCTGGTTCAGTAACAAAAGGAACCAATCCTGCCAATACCTTGATCTCAAACTTCTAGCCATTTATGTTGTTTAAACCAACCAGTTTGTGGCACTTTGTTACAGCAGCCCTAGGAAACGAACACACTATTGAACAATTAGTGAGAAGGATGGGATGTTTACAATTTGGCATTTTCCTGTGATAGTATAATGATAGTCACCAAAACAGATATAAGTAGGAATGATAGCATTACATCTACCTATCTTTCCTTCCTTCCTGCCCCCTTCTATTTTCCTCTCTCTCTCTTCTACTCTCCCTTCCTTCCTTTGTTATTTTTTCTCTCTTCCCTCCCTCCCTCCCTTCCTTCCTTCCTTTGGATAACATGATGAATAAGTCATGGTCCCTACCTCCAAGAATACCATTAAAAAGGGAGTTTTCTGAGCAAAGAAGTCTCTTATTTTGAACTTAAATTCAGTAAGAGAAAAAGAGAGATGTTATAACACCTAAAATTTTTATCAAAAACATAAATCCCCCTCTATTTTTCCTGGAAGGGAATAGCCTGGACTAAAGAGATTTAATACTGTCTTGAGAATCTGTATTTGCACTGAAGTTAGGAGAAAGCTATCTATCTCTACCATTTACTACGGACCACTGTAATCCATATAAAGCTGAACCAAAATTTATGAGGTAGTGGTTGAAGGGGACACAAGCAAGGACTTCATTGAGGAATGTCAAGGACACCCTATGGAATACTATGGTAAGTGTGGGACCTTCTCAGAAAACATAAAAACATATATGTGACTAGAATGATACATTTGAAAGTGAAAGAAGGCAGAGTAGATTGTGGCTCCTGAGTGGTTAGTTGGCTACCCTTTCTTAGCTTGAGAGTGAACACACACACACACACACACACACACAGAGACCAAAGTGACATTCCAGTTAGTTCTGGGTAAACTTATACATTTGCTTTTGAGGTTCCCTCTTGTGTGGCAGGCCTAAGCAAGGTAACTGCAGTAAGGGTAGAGTCTGTTGGTATTTTTAGTTATCTTTCAATGAATTGCTTTTTGACACAGCCAGTATTCAATAGAGCATTATTAACATCGCATATAATAATTCCTGAAATTTTACTTATCAAATGGAATGTCTTGACCAAAGGGTATATCCCACTGCTAGCTGCTATATATCGGTAGCCCTAAAGGTTGGTAATTGAATCCCAGCCTCCAGCTGCTAGGCTTGTAAATGTTCAATGCCAGTTGTCTCCACCTAGCAATGAGGTTACCTTTTCCTATTCTGTGGTTTCTCCATGCTACAAACAGATCTAGTAAGAACTATTAAGCTCATTAACAGTCAACCATTACTCTGTGGCACTCAACTTACTGTGGTTTTATCTTAACCAGAGAAAAAAAGAAAAATTACAGCACTTCATAAGTGGCAGTTTCAGCTGTACAAGTCAAAGATGCTTACAAAATGAGATACAATGATATTTATAAGGATGTAATCATATTGCATTACCAAAACAAACTTTCACCATCTTTTTGTCTGAAAAATTGACACACCCTTACTTTCATCTCTCCCATTAAAAACTATTGATCACATATATTAAGAAGGAAATAGCAATTATTTAATAATGCATTCTGCAATAATTTATTTTAATTAGGCCCCTATCAGTTCTGGAAGTGATAGCTTTACAAATGCATGCAGCATTCTACTTAGGCAGAAATATCTAGGCTACTTGTTATTAAAATGCTAAAAATGGCTTTTATCCCAAAATATCTAACTTCAAAGGTAATAATAAACTGAGTGAAGGGAGAGAAATTCCAAGATATTCTATATAAAGAAAAGCATTTTCCATTCACAGTGTTCTATTTGGATTGATTCCGTCACTGAAGACACTGGCGGACCAGACATGAGCCATATGTCACAGAGCACTGGTTTCTAAAACTTACGCAGCTGGAATTGCCATAAACAGCAGAGTAACCAGTTGTAAGGGGAGGAAAGCTAAGGTTTCCCACATGTAAGATAATGCTTCCTCTTCCTCAGGTATTTTGCTGACAGGTTTTGAAGTGTCAAAATTAAGTTACCCTCTGACAGCAGTTTTGGGAAGTCGGTTTGCAATGTAATTTGTTTAGCCCTTTATTATGTATTATTATTATTATTTTAATATTAGTGCCCTGTATTAAGAAAATAAGAGACTAAAAAATGAAACTTACTGCTAAAATTTGATGAAATCAAGCAACCTGACAAGGAGATACAGCTTTTGAAGAAACAGAATTCAATCTGATTTTATCCTTCAGGAACAGTGCTAGAATAGAGGCAGGACTTCTAATGAGACAACACCCAGAAAACATGATCTGCATATAAAGAAAGTAACTTCTATGGCATATTCACATCTCAGATTGTATTTATCATCTGTGGGTACTCAGTTTCTCCATTTCGGTTGAGATAGCACAATAATTCTAGGTTCTATAAATCACAGAGTCGAGTGTTATTATCTTTTAAAGTCTGTTTATTTACCTAAAGCATGAATATTTTTTCAGCACCATGAGCCATGATGCGAATACAGGGAACATTTATTAGCACTGGATTAACTCCGGGAATGTATAATCGCCCGCCATGATTTCCACACCACCACCCACTCTTCACAAGTATATACATCTTCCTCCCTCTGCAAGCTGTTTAGTATTAACAGAAAGCTTGCAGTTGCCACAAATAATAAAGGAGAAAGGGGTCCTAAGTCTGTGACATAGAAGCAGAGGGACAAATTTGGGGGTGGTAAAAGATTTTTCCCCTCCTTTAGAGACTAACTTCATCTACTGTCTCCTGGGGTGAACTTTGTGAGGTGTTAGATAACTCTAGCCCCAGGGGAAAAAAGTCATGCATATACACTGTATATAGTGCCAGATGACAATTTTGACTGACTACATGTAAGGGTTTAAAATAAAGGGCTTGACCACAGTTATTCACTAAATGACTTGTGGCTAGACTTGATTAATAGATGTGATCAAATAAATGGTTCATTTTCTCACATAGGAGACAAAGAAAAAAGACAGAGAAAACAAAGCTGTCTATAACTATAAAAGACTTACTAAACATTCTCAACTGGAATGACATCCTCAAATAGAATTAATTTGCAATGCGACTTCGAAAGTGGAGGCTGGCAAAAGCTAAAGAGGGAAGAACTTAAACTAAAAAGGAATGTGATAAGAATGCAAGCATGAAGTAGCCTGGAAAAAAAGAGATATAGGAAAAACCTAATCTCAAATAATTCCATACAATTCAATTTAGGAAATGTTTAATTGAGTAGATACTCTATACAAATGTTGTATTAAGATTGGTGAGTGATACAAAAGTATATAAAACATTCTCTTTCTCCCAGAAGCCCAAAGTACAATCAGGAGAGTCAGATACTTTAATGTTGCCCATGGACCAGCTATAACAGAATCACTGGGGATGTATGTTAAAAATGCACATTCCATTAATCACTTAGAAAATATCAAAGTTACCTTCCATCTAGAGAAGGTCAGAATATTTTCTTTCTTCAGTGCAAATTAGTCCAGAATCTGGAATTCTCTGTGGACCTTTCTAACCCAGAACTATTGAGTCAAATCATTATTGTATCAAAATTATCATGAGAATTTTTTTTCATTTTTTTCTTTTTAGTTTGCTTGAAAAATATGATGGAAATACACAGGAAACAAATTCATTCATATTTTCTTTTCAGCCACGAACCTTTGTCTTCATATTTTAGATTCTAATATAGGATGTTTAAATTGTCATCTTTTGTAAATTGTTTGAAAATTTAAAGATGTGAGGTTTTTTTTTCTTGATTTCTGTCAATGGTTATCTTAACTTGGTAAAAGAGGAAAGGATGATAAGTGCTGTAAATTTTGTTGCTCAGTATTTTATGAGAGAGAGGGAGAAAGTGAGCAATTAGGCAGCCTTGGGAGTAATTAAATTTAAAACATGTAGGCTACATATATGACAGAGCACACTTGGGGAAGATGGATGAAGGAAAAACAGGCACATGTATCTGGACATAAAGTGGAAGAACCGTGCTATAACAAAAGTCAGTAACAGGACATGTTTACTGTGTTGCAGCACAATTTTGGAAGTAAATGTTGGCAAAAGCAGGAGAGGAAATAAGAAAGAACTGAAAGAACTAGAATGTGATCAACGAAACCAGGAAATAGCATAGAAGGTATGTGTATGAGAGGTGACATATTCTGAATTTTGGTTGGCCATTCAAGATCTGACCTGATTTCTCAACTTATCCTTAACTAAGAAACTGAAAGCATGAATCTGGCCAGATTTATGGACGGGAAGGGCCACCCACGGAGCCACTGCTTAAGCAGAGAACAGAGCCACTGACAAACTGTGGCCCCCTAAGACAGGAAGCTAGTGAAATAACCCCCCCAACCTCTTCTATGAACCAGTCAGTCTCCTGTGGTCCCACTGTCCTAATCAAATCAGAACCTGGATGGCTAGGGAGCCCAGCTGAGGCAGCCCACAGAGTCACCCTGTCAAGGAACACAGCAAGGTACACAAGGGTAGATAGTGAATAAGGAAGCATTAATAGGGGAATATCCAGCACATTTGTCTGTCTTTATATATAACAGTGTTGTTCTTGACATGGAATTCTATAAATTAAGGCTTATCTGAATGTATGAAACAAGCATATCATCTGACATTCAGCAACAGGGAGGCTTTCTGGGCTTCCATTTTCTACTGCCTTATTGCTGGAATTGTCTTGCCTCTCAACTACTACAAAATCAAGGATTTTGGCAGGTAGAGACATGTATAAACCCTTACTGCCAACAAATAAATCCTAATGCAGAGCAAGACCAGATTAGTGTACTCATCTTCCAGAAATATGTTTCTTTACTCCTCATGGCTCTTAGAATTGTTTACCATCATAGTTTATTTAAAATGTAAAATGTAAATTACTACCCAAAACATAAATGTAGCATACACACATATATGCACATACATATATGTGTGTGTGAATATTTTAATGCTTTTTAATATACCTGGCTCTGTGTTATGTATTTCACATAACATTACTCACTTAACATTTACTAGCCTTGCATAGTATGTATCATTCTCATTTAGCATAGAAGAGTCCTAAAGCTAGAAAAGGGTAAGTCAACAACAAAAGTTCACGTATTAAGGAAAAGGTGGAAGCTAGGGTTAAAACCACAGGAATCTAGTGCCTCGTTACACTCCTCTCACAGGCTCCGGACGCGCAGGCTCAGCGGCCATGGCTCACAGGCCCAGCCGCTCCACGGCATGTGGGATCCTCCCGGACTGGGACACGAACCCGCGTCCCCTGTATCGGCAGGCAGACTCTCAACCACTGCGCCACCAGGGAAGCCCCGTGTTACACTCTTAATCACAAAGTTTTACTGACTACAAATGCTGATTCACATAAAGTAATGTACTATCATACATTTGTTTCTGGAAAACAAATAAAAATACTGCTTACCCCAAAATAACATTAACAAATTCAGTCTAGAAGCTCTTTCATGATAAAGGAATTGAGGTGATTACTTAAGCATCACTTTAAATATATATAAATTTTTGGTCTGAGCACTCCACAGTAGCAGAGAGGGACAAATGAAAGCACTGTCTAAAAGACAATGGATTTAGACACAAATTCCTGAAGAAATATAAAGGGAAAGATTTTCTCCACACAGTGTTCATCACCCACTGTGAAATATTCTATTTCCACCAACCCAGGCAGTACAAAACAGAAATGTGCAGAGAAGAACAGTACATATTAGAGGATCTATTGTTCATCTTTCAGAGCATACAACCAAAATTTATGCTAATATCATGCTGAATTTTAAAGATTTTAAGTAATACAAGCCTCATTTTACAATGTGTACATTTTAAGCACTATTGGAAGAGCCCTCCTTGTTCACACTATACATCCCCACTGCCTATACTCCTGGAACAAATTGGCAGGCGTGAATTCATAGGTCTGTCTGAAAGAACTGTGTCCCTGATGTGTATGTATCCAGGTGTTTTCGATTTTTATTTATTTTTGTTTTTATTCTTCCAGGTATGGGATGTGATAGGTAACAATCATCAAAGAAGAAGCCTTGCACAAAATATTTTACTGAAGTTAGTTCATGTTGTAAATATGAGACAAAAAATAATAAAAACAAATAACTCCAGTGTTTTTGAAATATAAGTAGTGGATTCTTTTCAGAAACTGCTGCCCATCTGGCCAACTAGGATTGTGGAGAATTCAAGTGTTTTGGAGGGTGCTGCATCCCAAAAGAAATGAGATGAGAATTATGGCAACATTTGTTAACTCTCACATTTTGAACAGAGCAGGTGTGACAAAATTCTTAATTGAGATTTGGTTTTGATCTTAACTGCTTACTTGATAAACACCATATATGTGTATCCTATTAAACCAATCCATATTTTAAAATGGCATGTATGTTATAAACTAGAGGAACATTTTTCACATGCTTAAGGGGACACATCAGATATCATCTGGAACAGACCACAAGTTAGAAACAGTAGGGTGAGAGAGGTGGGTTCTGCTGAGAACCAGAAAGAATTGGCCCAGTGAAGTATGAAATACGGGGGGAGAAGGGCCATCTGTTACTCCATTCCAGTTGATAGTTGCCAGGTGTGAATGTGGTCTCATTGTTCATAAATCTCCTTTGTTTTAAAGACAAAAGGAAAATGTATACATATTTTTTTGTGTGTGTGTGAAACCTCCCCATTTTAGTGTTGGCAACTGATGCAAAAATCTTTGAGACACTGTGCTGGCAGGCATTCTGTACTCCAAGCCACACACATGTGCAGGTGGGCAACAGCCCACTGGCCAACTACTGTGCCCTCAATTATAGACAAAGGACATCATTCTTATGTATGCAACTGTTTTCTCTATCAGCTGTTCTGACAGGATTTTGTTTGCTTTGCTGATTTTTTGAAGTAACTTTCTAGGTTTCAAATTATCATCCAGCAGCAAGCTCCCAAAATGTTTTGTTTTGTTTTGTTTTCACTCTGAATTGACAAAGTATTTAGCTGGATCAACTCATTTTTCACATATATTTATAGCATAAACAAGGCAAGATTTTGTTGTTGTCATTGGATTCAAGTAGTCTTGGTTGTCGTTATTTCTTGTACTTTTTATTCTGTTTAAGAACTACGTAAAGCCAAAGCAGTACTTGTATGCCACAGGGATTTATTTTCTTAAATACGTCAAGAAAGAAAAAAAAAGAGGGAAAGGGAGGGAGGGAGGAAAGAAGGAAGGAAGAAGGGAGGGAAGGAGGAGAAAAGAAAAGAAAGAAAAGGAAAAGAACATGGGAGAGGGTGTCAGTCGGCTAGGGGAGGCTCAAGTGAACCTTACTAATTCCTGAAACAGAAAAATACCTGCTTCTGTCTGAGTTTTCCAAGGTTGATAGTCTTCAAAAGTTCTCACTTCCCACTAATGAACACAGTACTTTTCTATACGATTCAAGTGTGTTTTATTTTCTTATAGAAACAAAAGTAGAGGTGTTTATGATCACTTAATAAGTTCTTTTTCCTGTATCTTCTGACCTCGAAGAAATTTTGAAAATTCTAAGTAACAAATACTGGGTCAGAAAGCCTCAAAACCTCATAGTAAAAATGCCAAGTGTTGACTATTATAGATAAATTGTTTTTAGTGAATATGTAAAATCTGATACCAAGGGATAGTCAGAAACAAATATAAAATCAAGAATCTCAGAACTCTAGGTAATCTAGCAATCATTTTATAATAATAACACTGAAGCAAAGGAAAATTAAATTATTTAACCAAAGTCACTTCTTTGGAAGTCAGAGTGAGACTTTAAAATTTAGTTCAAAACACTAAATAAGAAGTGAAAAAAAAATCTTCTATATTTATAAAGAGAGAAAGAAAAAAAATCAAAGATATGAGATACTGAGATGCAAAAAATTTCATGAACAAATGCTTCAATAATATTCAAACTGACGTTTTTCTATTTTATTTTCTTTAAATAGCTGCTGGGAAACCACTTGGGCTAGAAATATTAAGGCACAGCAATTTAAAAGGAAGAATATTAAAATAAATGTATCCATATCTACATGTATATTTCATGAATAGCAATTTTTAAATGGGTTCCATTTCTATCATTTTAATGAGTGAGTTACAGGTCACCTAATAAAAATTTTAATTTATATTAAGTACTTTATAAGTCAATTTGATTTATTTTTACATATCTAGACCTAAAATTGATATACACGGAATTCTTCTTCTTCTATACATTTGTGGTACATTAGTCTATAATACAATTTCTACTTGAGACATTAGCTGCCATAGTTTGTGCTTTGAATAACTGGGATATACAAAGAAATTCAGAGAAAGGAGGACATATTTTCAAACAGTATTTACATGACAAATGTCATAATTCAATACAATATCAAAAGGAATAATCTATAAACATTTGGTAAACTTTAAGTTGGAAAAGCAGAACTCTTAGTAAAATTAAGTTACGCCTGTGAAAAGAGAGGCTTAAATGTACAGTATGTATTTCTTCATCTATTGCAATGTATAACCAGAATAACCTGTATTCCTAACTCAATTACAATCATAACATAAGGTAACAGACCACAGTAAATATTGTTATATCATAATGATTCACACTTCTTTGTAGGCACCAGCAAAAAAAAAATCACATATTTTATACTTACACCCCAAAATCTATGTAAGTGATTTCTCAAAGAGCCACAGAGTATATTTCCTTTCTGACATTTCAAATATGTATGAGTGAAATGAGGAAGCATTTAAACAGTTTTACTGGATATATTTGCCCATCTAAATCCATATACCTTCAAAAAGTAAAGAAAGATAGAAGGGCAGTTTCTATGAGAGAATTACATATTTCTGGACTATGTAATCTCTCTGTATTTTTATGAAGTTTAGAGCTGTAGGATTTACCCACTATTAATGGACTTCAGACTGGGCTGATTTTAGTTTAGCTTTGTTTTGTTTCAGTTTATTTATTTTTAATAGCTTTATTGAGGTATAACAGCTCGATGAGTTTGGACATATGCAAACATCCATGTTACCATCACCACAATCTGGGGAATAAACACATCCAACATCTCCCAGAGATTCCTTGGTTCATTTGTTTCTTTTGCATATGTAGTAAAACCACTTAACATTTGATCTCCCCTTGTAAAAAATTATGAAGTGTGCAATACAGTTAACTACAGTTAACTATAGTCACTAGGTTGTAAGGTAGAACTCTGGGCATGTAGTAATAACTGACACTTTATGCACACTGAATAACAACTCTCCATTTCCCGCACACTGCCATATGATCCAGCATTCTCACTTCAGGATATATATCCAAAAGAATTGAGATCAAGATCTCAAAGAAATATTTGTACTCTCATTTTCATTGCACCATTATTCTTAATAGCTGAGACATGGAAACAACCCATGAATGGGTAAAGAAAATGTGGTATATATTGATACATACAGTGGAATATTATTCAGCCTTAAAAAAGGTAATCCTGCCATTTGCAACAACATGGCTAAATGTGAAGGACATTATGCTAAGTAAAATAAACCAATCATAGAAGGATAAAACATTGTATGAATCTACTTATAGGAGTTATCTAAAATAGTCAAATTCACAGAAGCTGAGAATACAATAGTAGTTGCCAGGGGCTGGGGATGTGGAGGAAATGGGCCAACTTTGTTTTTTATCAGTATTTAGAAATTCAATTCCTCTTAACACAAAATAGGTTTACTAATAAGAAAGTTTTTTACAATGAAAGTTTTGTGAATTGCAGTACTAATCCATGAAGAATTTCATTAAATATCAATGAAAAAATGTTATGTTAATCTTAAAGATGAACATATATAGCTTCATAAGCGTATATAAATTCAAGAAAAGCAACACTGCTTTTAAGATCAGAGAACACATTTTCATGAAAAAATACTCTTCTTGTAAGATGACATAATTCCTCAATCAAATGCTCAGATTAAAAATAAAACATGCTTTTCTGTATTTAGCCCTGAGCAGTTTGGTGTGAAACATGAAAGGAAAAGCAACAGAAAAATTACTCTACATGTCATTATGCCAAGTAATAAAAATGTGCTAAAATAAAATTTATACTGTAGAAACTAGTATTCTAATCTATCCATATTCAGTTTAGTTTACAAACATAGACATCTGAAAAAAGCTCTATTTCACATAAATGCTCCTCTTGACACAAATGCCTTACAAACTCTCCCACTTTCTCCTACCATACCTCATACAAACATATTTCCTCTCACTCAAATCACTTGATATTATTCTTAGTTATTTTAATATTTGACTGGAAAGCTACTGATACCGCTTGATTTTTGTTAATAAATTAGCCTATTGGGACTATTGGAAGGATAAGATTATTAGGTTATTTGAATAGGATTAAGAGAACAACTGCCTTATTTTGAATATGCTTCGTATTTAACTAGACCAGTGACACCTTTGCCATTAATGACTGGTAAACTTTCAATTTCTATTGGTGAACTTTCTTTTTTTTTTTTTTTTAATTTTTATTGGAGTATAGTTGCTTTACAGTGTTGTGTTAGTTTCTGCTATACAGCAAAGTGAATCAGCTATACATATACATATATCCCCTCTTTTTTGGATTTCCTTCCCTTTTAGGTCACCACAGAGCACTGAGTAGAGTTCCCTGTGCTATACAGTAGGATCTCATTAGTTATCTATTTTATACATAGTAGTGTATACATGTCCATCCCAATCTCCCAATTTGAACTTTCATTTCTAAATCTCAGACATTTCAAAAGAAGTCCTTTCTTCTTTATAATAATTGACCACAGATATTTGTTTCTAAAAGAAAAATAAACCAATTTTCATTTAGTACCATAGGGATATTTCAGCATAAAGAAATCAAACAGTTTGAGGAGACACAAATAATAGAATTACAGGAAATAAAATCCAGGTTTTCTCAGGTCTGGCCATAATAAAAATCTTTAAAATGACTTGGACCATGTCTACGGACATAAAATAACAATATTAAGTTTGACTACAAGACCATTTTGTTCATCCCATAGCTAGCATCAAGTCCCAACTCCTCCACTAACTCTCTGTGTGATCCTGCACAAGTTGGCCATCTTCATTAAGCCTCAGTTTTCTCATCTGTAAAACCGAAGCATAGACAATTCTGAAATCTCCTATAAGCTCTCAAATTCAGATAATTAGTGATTAGTTTGCATTCAGAAATTGGCCAAGTGACCACACTGGCTTTACTCTAATCAGTGTCAGCAACAGCATGTCAGCACTCCCATTAGCAAAACTCAGATATGCTGTTGAGTCCAAACAATATTAAAACAATGATAACAAAAAGAATTTAAATAGTCAATTTGAGTTAATACAAAAAACTATAAGCCTGTCAGGAAAAGTAACAGCACATGCCTTCCTATGCAGCTAAGAGGGAAGTTTGGTTATCACCAAGTCCTAAGAAAAAGGTGCAGGGGCTTCCCTGGTGGCGCAGTGGTTGAGAGTCCGCCTGCCAACGCAGAGGACATGGGTTCATGCCCCGGTCCGGGAGGATCCCGCGTGCCGCGGAGTGTCTGGGGCTGTTGGCCATGGCCACTGGGCCTGCACATCCGGAGCCTGTGCTCCGCAACGGGAGAGGCCACAACAGTCAGAGGCCCGCGTACTGAAAAAAAAAAAAAAAAAAGAAAGAAAAAGAAAAAGGTGTAAAGTCCTTTAAAAGAATTCAAGACTTAGCGCAAAGCCAGCTCAATATTAGTATAAAATATCTTTCAAAAAACATTGCTAGTCTTAGATTTAAAAATCAAAATTAAATGAATAACCAATTTAAGTAAATAAGGTTTCACAAAGTATCACAACAGTAAAGAATTCATTTTTGTCTATTTTGAATTCAGTTACATGCTAATATGTAGTCACAGTACATAACTTTATCTCAAATTACAGCAAATATCAAAAGTCTTCACTTTCTTTATCACTTCTTCAAAACTATAATCCAGTGATCTAAGAATTTCTGCTTCAACAATATGAATTTTTGTTTTGGTAACATAACACTTATGGAATTAATTTTTGAAACTTACTGAATTTAATTGTAGCTCTTCTATCAATGCTAGGCCCAAAAACAAAAATAAGTGTTCCTCTCTCATTCCTCCCAGTCTCCACCCTCAACCTTGATGCTCACACATGCACAAATGGAGAAAGTCATTTATTTAACAAAATAAGAATATGATTTCACAAAGTCATTCTAAATCTATTTTAATAAGTAACCTGGTTAATATTAAATCCTATTTTGACCTGACAAATGAGTAAGAAACAAGAGTATCCTGAGCCAACATTTAAAAATATACTTTAGGGAGTTCCCTGGTCGTCCAGTGGTTAGGACTCAGCGCTTTCACTGCCAAGAGCCTGGGTTCAATCCCTGGTTTGGGAACTAAGATCCCACAAGCTGTGCCATGTGGCCAAATAAATAAATAGATATATATTTATAATATATGTATACACTTTATATTATTAGTTGTTGTAATTTGTATTTGAAATGACTTCTCAGTTCCAGGTGACAAACAAGTAATATTTCTGGATCCTTATGTATTTTAAGTTATGGTTAAGATATTCCCTTTAGCAAAATGTTGATGCTCAGACATTGGGGGAATCACAGCTCTCAACTGAGATGATAATAACAAACTAAAAATAAGTCTAGAGTGGAGCTGTGACTCATCACACTCATCACACTCAAAAGGTGATAGCTAGAAAGGTTTGAAATCCTCCAATGACACATTAAAAAAGAAGCAAAAAACTTCCTGGTTTTTTGAGGGAGACCTCTACAGCACAGACTCGCTGGAGAAAAGTTTTTTAAAAATTGTCTAGATCTGAGATAGAGTAGACCTGTTTTCCAGTTTTAGGTTACATGAATTTAACTCATTTTCATGTTGAAACACACATTATACATACATGCATTTAAAAAATCCTTTTTAAAAAAAAATTATTAATTTATTTATTTATCTTTATTTTTTAAACATCTTTATTGGAGTATAATTACTTTACAATGGTGTGTTAGTTTCTGCTTTATAACAAAGTGAATCAGCTATACATACACATATATCCCCATATCACCTCCCTCTTACGTCTCCCTCCCACCCTCCCTATCCCACCCCTCTAGGTGGTCACAAAGCACCGAGCTGATCTTCCTGTGCTATGTGGCTGCTTCCCACTAGCTATCTGTTTTACATTTGGTAGTATATATAAGTCCATGCCACCCTCTCACTTTGTCCCAACTTACCCTTCCCCCTCCCCGTGTCCTCAAGTCCACTGTCTACTGTCATTATTCCTGTCCTGCCCTTAGGTTCTTCATAACCTTTTTTTTTTTTATTCCATATATATGTGTTAGCATACGGTATTTGTTTTTCTCTTTCTGACTTGCTTCACTCTGTATGACAGACTCTAGGTCCATCCACCTCACTACAAATAACTCAATTTCGTTTCTTTTTATGGCTGAGTAATATTCCATTGTATATATGTGCCACATCTTCTTTAGCCATTCATCTGTCAATGGACACTTAGGTTGCTGCCATGTCCTGGCTATTGTAAATAGAGCTGCAATGAACACTGTGGTACATGACTCTTTTAGTAGGAAATCTGTATGTTTAAGTGGAGCAAATCTATTTTGTATATTGTCATTTTTAAAATGCAAGGTTCTAGAGTAAGGGAGCATAATTTTAAGTTCAGATTTTATTTACCACTTGTATAATCACAGTAAAGTTACTGTACCTCCCTAAGTGTTAGTTTCCTCACCTGTAGTCGAGGCATAGTGATACCTGCAGTTTAGTGATATGCAAAGGAACAGCAGCATTCCACATAATAGGATGGACTGGGGAACTATTTTTTAGGAAATACAAGTGACATTAATAGTACTTTCCATAATAAAAATTCTGGGCTTATTGATACAATGGTATATGACCAAATAAACCAAAAAAACCAAATAGTGATAGATGTCATAGAGTGAAGTGACTAAAGCTGATTTTTTTTCAACACTGATAATCATAAAATGGAAAAGAAATCATATTAAAAGTATAAGAATATCTGCCCCTTGGTATGTAATTTCTTACTTTGGGGTAAATTTTAAGTTGTTTTGTTGTTGTTGTTATTGTTGTTGTTGTTTTAATGAAAAGAAAACTAATACACACAGTTCTTCAAGAAAGTCTGAAAATAGGGAAGTTACCCCAATGCAAATAAGGTTAGGTTTGATAATACACTAACATTATCATTATCTAAGGATATACCTAACAATTAGCCTCCTCTTAAGAATCTTAAAAGTTCCTCTTGGTAAACATTGATGTTTCTTTGGGGAAAAGTGTTACTTGCTTCCCATTCCCTAGAAGTAACTGGCTGTTCTTGAGTAGTTACCTGTGCTATTCTTTGGGCAGCTATTTGCAAATGAACAGCTGAGCTGGAGAGAAGGCAGCAAGACCCTGTGGGAGAGACTGTGACTAGGATCTGGACTGGTTTATTTAGAGATTCATAAACTGGTCTGTGAGTTCCCACATAGAGATTTTACTTATTTATATTTTTTAATAGTTAAAATGTATGCCCAGCTCAGATGAAATGTATATATATATTTATATAAATATATAAGGTCTATCTTATTCAATTCCTATATGAAATGAATAATAAGTATTCCCATTCTACAGATGAGGAAACAGATGCTCATAGCTAATGAACAGTGAAGCTGAGATTCAAATCTTGGTATCTCTTACTTCACAGCCCAAGTTCATATTCCCTACTGCCTCATGCTGAATAATCCAGAAGTAGAGAAATGTATTCCTTTCAGATTATTGTTTTTTAAACCCGTGGATAAAGTTGGTGGTGGGCTTTCTCTAAGCAGAGAATGCAGTGATCTATTATACTAGGAAGAACTCCATCCTGAGACAGAATATGTGGAGTCTTGTGAAGGTGTCACCAGGGGAAAGGAAGAAATGTTTTTCTCAGAAAGGCCCACAGTTTGAAGACTGAACAATTGACTGAGGGGGTTCTCCTTGGAGGAGGTAACCTGTCCCAGACCTAGGCATGAAATGGCCTATGAGCGGGGTAAACAGCAGCCTATGAGAGACTTCATGAAAAGGGGTCTGGATTTGGGTGGCCTGAGAGGAGGCACAATAGTAGTAATAGGTTCTTCTCCATATTGAACTTCTCTTCTGTTACCCATGGAGAGCTTCCTTAAGGACTTAAAGGTTAGGTTCTACTTTGAAGAAAACCAGAAGGGCTCATTTCATACTTGGGATAGATGAATGAAAACCATGTCTCTTCGTCTGAAGTCAGAGTAGCTGGAGCAAGAGAAAGGCAGCTTTGGTAGAGCCCTGCCTCGAGGAAGCCAGCGCCAGAGCGGGAAAAGCAGACAGCATGACTAGGAGGCCGGGCACAGTCCCTAAGGGACTCACACCTGAATAGGGAGGTGACACCCTGGGGAACAGATGCTCAAGACACCATTGATGGATCCATGAAATAGCCAAGGTTACTGCGAGAAGGACTAATTCCTGATGATCTTTCTGATAAGGTCTCAAGCCATTAAAAAAAGGAACATGGTCTAATTTTTGAGACATATTACTGAATCCTGGGCATTACATCAGGAAGGCAATGTCATCTAAATTATAAGCAGTAATGAGATATGGTGAATCCGTGATGAATTGAGTGTTCCCATAGCTTAAAGTAGGGCACAACCCAGAGTGAAAAGCCTAACTTTGAACCCAAATAAATACAACCATTCTTTCCATCAACATCACTAAATGTCACTTATCTGTTTCATCTAGGTACTGCCATTCCCTTTCTTTCCTTCTTTCTGTCATTTTTCACCCAAATATTTTCACGAAGGCTTTCTTTTAGCTTTATCTTGAATTGATACGGCATAATTAACTGCCAAAGAGTGAAAATGTTTTCTCTAACAAAGAAGGCAGATCCCAAGGAACAAAAATGCCATTTTCACTCATTATCTAAATATAATGACATACACACACAACAGGAAAGTTGTTTCTCTTCCTAAAAAATGTTTTGCATTTAGGTTATGATAATTTCATATTGCTTTGCTAATTGATTTGTTACAGGTTTCCCTAATGCTTTGTGCCTTTTTTTTTCTCCTGTGTATTCAAGCATTGCACAATTATATGGCCTGTGTGCATTTTAAAATGCATTCAAAAAGAAAAGAGTTAAGGTAATATGCAATAATTCAGAATAAAGTAGCCCTATATACCTAAAAATGCAACAATGTTATTCAGTATTCAATTCAGTAATGGAATTCACCAATTTACAGCTTATTCATTTACCCTGACTCTCAAAGAAGTAAGAAAAGAGTGTACACCTCTGCACATCTAGAATTAACTCAACTGTCATTGTTGCCCAGCCTGAGTATAAATAGCTGATCATTGTTTACCACACAATCATGCTCAACTACAGTTGTTTCCCTCATTTTCTTTCCAATTTCCTTCTGCCTTCTTTATCCCTGGCATTTAGCAAAAACATGTCTTCAGAGGGATAAGAGATTATTTCATAAAGCGGAAAGCATTTTTAGCTTTGGCATGTGTATAAGCCAAATATTGTTCACTATGCCATGTTGTCAGGACAAATGTTTTGCCTCTCATCCTATTGTTAAAGACTGGCCAGGGTGGGGCTTATTGACATTCTTTTGTGTGAAGGACCTTCCCTCAACAATACAAGAACAGTCTTGATGCAATATTTTGCCAGGCAAAACCACAGCCATTTATGAAACTAGTTTATTCTTTCCTTAAACACTAGTTTGCTGTCCCAGAAAGATGACTGAAGAAAGTGAGCTACTCTCTCTCTCTTCCAATTTTGTGTCTTCAAAGCCCTAGTCAGTATCAGGGAATTTTTTACAAGGTGTATGTTCGTTAATAACACTAAACTATATATACTCTGGTATTTGGGCAGATTCTAAAAAAGGAAATCTATTGTGGTTCTTTACCATTTCTTTACAAACTGACCCCATGGCTCCTTGAGAGCAGATAATTTCTATGAAACTTCTTAACATTTTCTTCATCATATAAAACATAGAGAATGATTGAATTAATATTTAGTAACCTATATAAAAATGTCTTAATTCAGTTTGTCTCTTTTTTATGTAACTTCAAATCTGGTGAGACACTTATTAATAGAGCATTATTTAATGTTTGAGGGGGTCTGTTTAAGCTAGATGACAGCTAAGACACTGCACCAATGACCATAAGTTAAATACAAAAAATACTTTATGAAGAGCCAGCAAAATAGTATAATTTTAAATTTTTATTACCTTACCATAAATTTACAACTTAATATACCACTTTGGAAACGTGTGTGTGTGTTTGGGGTAATCATTATTTCTTAACAATTTATTAAAAAAGGCGAGATGAAGAAATCAAAGTAGAAAAGTCTTGGCATATTTGATCTTAAAATTCAACCTACTATTCTGTGAATGAAAATGAAAACTAAATGCCTACATTTCTTTTTCCTATATTTCTTTCCCTTGGGAATTTACAACATCTTCTAGGAGAGTTCGAAACCAATGAAAAAAGAAGCAAGTTCCATTTAATATTTATTTTTAGCTAGGACTTGACAAAACCAGATGCCAGGAGTAGTTCTACTGTTCTGAATACTAAATATTCAACAGATGGCTCTTAGATTTCATCCAATCTGGAAATGCCCCAACAGGAAACAAAGATGGTCTTCAGATTGTCCCTTTTCTAATAAAATATACTTCCCACACAAGCTATGAATAGGAAGGTAAGAATTACAAGCTCATTCTATAAAACAATGAGTTTAAGGACTGTACCAATACTCATTATGTAAACAAATATCTCCCCAGAGAGTAGTTTATATATCTGTTTTTAAGTGAAGTACTGAGAGAATAAAAGATGGAAAAAAATCTCAAAGAAGGTTTGGAATTCCGACTTTTAGTAATTTCTGGGTGACAACTTTCAACTACATAGTGCCTTTACAATTTGAAAATTTATGTGCCCCCCCCAAAATTCTCAAATGAAGTTTGGTTAAACAATAAAACCATTGAGATCTGGCAATTTCTACAGCATGAGGATTCTTCCACTGTAAGACTAGAGATGAATTACAATGAGGCTCAAAGAATAGTCATAAATTAGCTAACCCAAATACTAGATGTTTTATATTCTGTAGAAGTGAAGCGTGTGCTGTTTTCTTCTCATTATAAAGACAAATACATTTGTGTATGGTATCTTAGTGAGTTGAGTCAAAGTAACTTTGTTCAAATAGCCAAGCTAACATCAATTAAAGGACAACTAGTAAGTAACATAGTGAACATTCAGTAAATGGTAACTATTATTCTTGTTTTATTGTTAGTACTAATCAGTTAGCCATACTAGCTTGTGCATTATATAAAACTGTCTAATAGAACAAAGTATGCAAATTTTGTACTTTTAGCACTTCCAGATTTCAGCCAGTGAGATACAGCAAAAGCAACGTTGAACCAGAAGTCAGGGGCTCTAATTCTATTTTTTTTAAAAAACATCCCTTTATTTTTTATTTTAGGCAAGGCATTGGTTTTTTTTTTTTTTTTTTTTTTTGGCATCTCAATACTCATATATGAAACAACAATCCCTTTATTCCGAGAATTGTCTTTAGGATTGCATGTTACAGTGTATATAAAATGCTTTACAAACTGCATATTAATCCTCCAACTAAAGTAAATGTTCCTTTTAATTGTAGTTTGATTATGGAATATCACTTATTTTTAGTAATTCATTCAAGAAATATTTATTAATCATTTATTGTGCCTGGCACCGTTCTAAGTGCTGGGGATTTAATGATGAACAGTATTGACATACTTACCACCCTCACGAAGCTTATAATCCTTAAAGAATATAATTCATAAAAGACAGAAAAACAGGCAATTAATAAAGCTGAAAGAGTTTATATGCTGAAGTATACAAAGTAGCAGTTCAATATATCTTGGAATTCAAGGAAGGCTGAGAAGTTGGTGGCTAATCTGAGAACAGAAAGATGAGCCAGTGGAGGGAGAACTGGGTTGAGGAAATGCACCACAAGCAAAGAGAGCAATCCATGAAAAGGCACAGAGTCAGAGCAAGGGTGTATACTTGAAGAACTGAAAGGCTGGTTCTAAAGTATGTAGAGAAAGCAATGAGAAGTGATCAGACATAAGTAGGAAACCATGTAAACAGAGCTCAGTAGCCACATTATGCAGTTTGGACTTTAAGAGCAACGGATTTTAAGCCTATAAGTGACACAGTCAGATTTTTTTTTTTTTTTTTTTTTTTGCGGTATGTGGGCCTCTCACTGTTGTGGCCTCTGCCGTTGCGGAGCACAGGCTCCGGACGCGCAGGCTCAGCAGCCATGGCTCATGGGCCCAGCCGCTCCGCGGCATGTGGGATCTTCCCGGACCGGGGCACAAACCCGTATCCCCTGCATCGGCAGGCGGACTCTCAACGACTGCGCCACCAGGGAAGCCCCAGGCCTCCATTCTTGAATTCTTTGATTTTGAACTAGAGAATTAGGAGTTTGGCTGAATCACTCATCTGCATATCTAGTCAATCTATGAGAAGATTTTCACAAGAATACAGGAAATTAGGGGGAAAAAAAGGATATTGGAATTTGTTTTTCAAGCTCTCTTCTTATTCTGAGATACTACACTTCCTTTTATTTTTAAATTTTTTTGTTTTTGATAAAATGTGTCCTTTTTTTGAAAGGAGATAGTTGTAGAGTTTTGTTTTTTGAGGTAGAATTTCCAACCTCAGATCAGATAGGGTACATATATCTGCATATATTTCATTCTACCATTAAATTCAACAGTCCTTAAACTTGAACCAGAGCCTGGCTTGGCCTTCTGTCCCAAATGGCCTTAGATTTATGCATTCTCATTCAAACACATTTGCATCACTAACTGAATCTCATAAAGGGAGTATTGACACCTCCATGGATTTTGAAGTACCCTTAGTTTATTTTCCCTTTCCTTCAAGCAGGACTCCTTTCCACATATGTATCATAGTAAAGTTATAAATCTTTAAAAATAATGAAAATCAAATAATTTTGATGATTTTGAGTGTTGTATATATATAGTAACACATTAAGTCATTCCACTTTTAATTAATCTAGTGATTATTTCGTGTTTTTTATCTTTACAAGGTATGGATCAACTATATTTAAGTACACTATAAAAATGAAAATTTAATTATTGATATTCTTGGTTGCATTTACTTTTTACTTTTGTTTCTTGTTCTACCTTACATAGATTTCCCCCTCCATTTTATTTTATTTTCTAAATAATTTCTCTGAATGTACAATATAAGGTTATAAAATTATTTGGTAAAACTAAATGTCATCAGCTTCTAGGTCTTCCCAAAATTTTTGAAGGAATATGTCATCATGTTTAATAAAACTCTTTTCATATTTTGCTATCTCCTATCAGTCTGTTATTTTGCTAGTTATTATGATACTCAAAACTGAAGCTTTCTCAATGGTTTTGACACTAGGTGTTATTTTATTTTACTTATCCTGAATTACTTCAAAATAAATACATCAAAGACTATAGTACTGATGGACTGAACACTGTCAGTAAAATCTCATTCTATAGGAGCACTTAGGACTAAAATTGCTTGAGAATTTTTATTTTAAATTTATACATACATTCCTGATACAAAAGTAATTAGTAAACTTTTAAAATTAATTAATAGCTTGTTCACAGTAGCACAATTTTATATGCTCATAAAACAGCATCTTTTTCTTTCCCTTAGGAAAAGCTCTGTGGAAGATAAAGACATTAGAATCTGTGTTTATCATCTTGGTAATATGACAAGCTACACAAAATGTCTTCCTCTACTTGTATATACTTATTTTCATATGTTTTACATACACTTTCAGATTTTCAAGTTTATTAAAAATGCTTGAATATCTGGGCTGTATCAAATTTGTATGCTTATATCAAATATTGACAACAGATCCAAGTTTCAAACAGCTCCTACTCATTGAATTATAACCTAAAATCACAAGGCATGGTAAATAAATTGGTAAACATTGAAATTATTTCATAAACAAGGGCTAGAAGAAGAGACAAAGAAGGAGAAGGAGGAGGAAGAGGAGAAGGAAGGAAGAAAGGAAGGAAGGAAGGGAGGGAAGAGGGAAAGAGACCTGAAGCCAAAACATATGTGCTATAGGAGTACTTCTGGAGAACAACTAATCCAATTTAGTATGTGAGTATACATTTTAATACTCAATGCATGTCTAACATGTATATTTTATTTGCTTTGCACCTCTTAAATTTAGACCATATACCTAAAAGTGTTAATATATTTCAAAGCAGTAGCTGCCTGAATAAAAATGAATTTCTTAGAAATTTTGAGTTAAGGGAAAAAAATGATAGATCACCTATACCAAATCACATGACTATAGATGAAACTCAGATAGCATCTGGGCAATCCCAAATGTTTGATGTTGTCATCTTTTTTTTTTTTTTTTTTTGGCGGTACGTGGGCCTCTCACTGCTGTGGCCTCTCCCGCTGCGGAGACACACAGGCTCAGCGGCCATGGCTCACGGGCCCAGCCGCTCCGCGGCATGTGCGATCCTCCTGGACCGGGGCACGAACCCGCGTCCCCTGCATCGGCAGGTGGACTCTCAACCACTGCGCCACCAGGGAACCCCCTGATGTTGTCATCTTTATTTCAGATACCATTGTGGTGATTTTCTTTGAGTTTTATTAATTCTAATTCAACAATACATATATATGCTATCTCTAAATAATAGGTAAATATGTAATTCTTTAACATTGAATCCACTAATCTGCTAATCATGAATCATATTAGATGACAGAGTATAGTTCTTCTGTTGAGTGACAACAAAATGAGGTCCTTCCTTAAAGCAAATGTGGCTGATGCTAAGCTGTGTTGCACAAATTTTCACTGGGAACTGACCCTCCAGAAGAACGTCCTCCTGGTATTCTAAGTTGCATCTTAGAGTTCATTTCTTATATAAACAGTGTGAGGAGGCTTGCCTAGTAAAGTCAAAATGGAATTATCAGTAGTTTATAGGTAAAACAGAATTTCATGGTCTCATCTATAACTGAATCACCAAGTATAATACTGCTTTCATAATATAATGTTTATGAATTCTAAGAAGCAACTAAGAAAACTTGAATAAAACCCATCTGTAAGCAGAATAAAGTTCTTTTTGGGAAATTGTAGTTTGATTTCTACACTATATAATGGGATCGCAACTAAACAGGTGCTCAAGCTATTAACATAAAAATCAAATAAAATTCAATTCCATCACTTCCATCCATTTCTCAATAGTATAATCTGATAGAGTTACGATAGAGTTCATTTTTTTCCTCTGGATTAGAAGGAAGACATGCCTTTCTGAGTACAGCTGGAAAATGTGCCTTTTGGTGTCCCACCCCTATCTTTCCTGTCTGTCCAGGTTTACCCACGGAAGCTGCAGCCAGCAGTATGCACAGCTGTTGAGGCGGAGATAACTGTGCCCGTAATAAATGAGTGACGCTCTTTACCCCATGGAACATAAAGAACTGATTGTGTTGGAATGGGCAGAATCACAACAGCTTTGCTGCTGACAGCACAGCCCCCTGCCATTCCTAAGCTGCTTGGTGCCATGACCAGTAAGTACCAGGGACAGAAACTTGGGAAAGGCCAAGAAAGCCCAGGGACACTGCACAGCATTTTGTTCAAAAAATGATTTCTTCACTTTTATTCTCCTTTTTTCTCCCACATTAAGCAGTATAAGGCAGTTGTTTCAGACAGTGAATGGTAACTTACTCTGTTTCAAAGTACAGATACAGCCAGAATACCTACAGAGGATACCCAGAGTGAAGGACATTAAATACGGACTTCACCTTCTCTTTCTTGCATAACATATTGCTTCACTGGACCATTGTAAAGATTTTTCCTTCTCCCTCTGTCTACAAATATTTATAGCTACAGTATGCCACCACATCCTAATTTGATGCCAAGCCAAAGCATATCCATTCTTTTAATCTTCCTTCATAAATCAATACTTCCAACTCTTTCATCATTTTTGTGGCTTTTCTCGGCAGCTCTTTAATTTATCTAAATCTTTCTTAGAATTGAGGTGCCAAGAACTCAATCACAAAGGCAATCTCAATAACCATGCATGAAGGGGAAAAGAAAAGGAGAGGGCAAAATCCCCAGCTCCAAACCACTCTTATAAGTCATGCTTTCAGTGACTGCAATTCTCACAACAGGACCTATTTGCCCTACACCACTAGAAGCATTCAAGGGTTCTTTCATGTAGCTCAAACTTCCCCCATTGAGGGCTTTGGGGCTTTGGGTATTGAAGAGAAGTCAGGAAAACTATTAGAAGAATACTGGATTGGAGAGTCCCAAGCACCAATCCCTCTTACATAAGAGTATATTTTCTGCAGGAAGGGGAGACAGAACTTTAAAATGTGAATGCCCAAGGATATCTGGTTCTGATTTCATTAGTCTGCAAAACATTCAGGAACATAGGAGTCTGTTCTAGAGTTTCTCTGAAGAGAGAGTGATTCCTTCTAACCCTTCTGGGATCAGCTGGGATGTACCCATTCTCCATGGTCTCTTTTAGTGAAGGTTAAAATAACAGCAAAATAGGGGTTCCTTCCTAATTTTTCTCTTCATCCTGGTTACTTTTACCAGGAAGTTATATTATAGTAAGTGTTGTATTTATCAGCCAATAAAATAGTCAATATAACACGTTCATCTGTTACAAAGACTATATATTTTTTAAGTATTTATTACTTAAATTTTGCCTTCTAGTTCATTTATCATTAATCAGTATAGGTTGAGTTCTTCAATGTTATCATCATCATCATTATTATTTATTTATCTTTGCTCAAGTGACTGTTACTTCATCAGAAGCTTTTAACAATGTTATATATACTTAAATTCATAACAGTACTTACAGCTAAGCACATTTGAATACCTTAAACATTATATGTGATACTGTGTTTTTACCAACATTTCAACATAATGCATTCATTTCAGTTTGACTTTGGTGCATTAGTTTTGCTTCTAACAGAAGAAAAAAAAAAGGAAGAAAAGCTGATTTGTCTGTAAAAGTAAGAACTAATGAACAGAAACTTTAATCTGTACAGTTAGAACTGTTATAAATAGATGTGTTCCAAAGCCTAATCATCTGTCATCAAATGAAAGACTGACAGCTGTGAATAAGAACTGAGTTGGAGTTTATTAGCTAATTATTGTTAACATGCACAGAGGAATACAAATAAAACTGAGCCATCTTAATTCTTCTTTACTTCATAGTAAGCAGTTAAAACACAGTGGTATTAATTCACCCATTAACTCTTATGAGTAATTTCACAGTGTTTTGTGTCTTTGCAATAACACCCATCTATCTTTGTTTCAGAGTAAGATAAAGCCCTAGAGTTTTCAAAATCATTTAAATCTTTCCTAGAGATACATATCTCTAAGAATGTCTGTCTTAAAGCCAGTAATATTGTATTCAGTATTACCCAATTTGCAACCCATTTAATCTAAATAATAAATCACCTGCCTTCTACTCCCATTTAATTTAGGTACACAGATGTTAATTACTGAAGCAATTATTTTTATCTTACTTTTCTGAATAGCAGTAGTTACTACCCAACATACAGTCCTAAAATATCTTAAATCTTATCAACATTCAGAAGGGGCATAAAAGTGTTCTAAGTTTCTCACTTTGAAAAAACAGACTTGTTTTCTGAATTAAGGTTAAGACACAAAACAAAATAAAAAATCTTCATGAAATCCACCATGTTCTAGTAAATAATAGAAGACAGATACTAGATATATTTTAATGTAATATGGTTTCTGATCTGATAATTCTGAGTGCTGATAAGGTTGATTGTATTTGATGCTTCTCTTTGGCTGTACCATAAAAAAGTAAGAAATCAGGGCTTCCCTGGTGGCCCAGTGGTTGAGAATCCGCCTGCCAATGCAGGGGACACGGGTTCGTGCCCCGGTCCGGGTAGATCCCACATGCCGCGGAGCGGCTGGGCCCGTGAGCCATGGCCGCTGAACCTGCATGTCCCGGAGCCTGTGCTCCGCAGCGGGAGAGGCCACAATGAGAGGCCCGCGTACCGCAAAAAAAAAAAAAAAAAAAAAAAAAAAAAAAAAAAAGAAAGAAATCAATTAAGAGGTCAGGTAACCAAGATGCTCATAAAGGAATAAAGTGTAGTAAACTCTTCTTTTCACCATCTAGGAAATACTTTTAAATTAAAGTTATAATTACTTTCTATTTTCATATGGAATTAATTTGATTCTAGTACTACCAAAAATACTCTTTCCCAGGTAACCAAATGTCAGTTGTCTAGTTGTGGGCCAATATGTTCCCAAAGTAAAACTACAGAATGATAGACCATTAGCTACCAGACTATTATGGGGAAACTATTTTAAAAATTGTTACTCTTTTTCTTCCACAGTTTGCTAAAACAAATCTAATTGAAACAAGAGCAACAATTACAAGCATGTGCATCCTAATCTTCTAATCCCTTTTTGAAATTCAGTTTTCTCTGCTTTAGTTAATTCTCTTACTTGGCCAATTTTCCTTTTGGCATTTCTCCAAACTTGACTTAGGTGACTCTAAATAAGTTTGTCAATTACTGAGGTGATGTTCTTATTATCTGGGAAAGTAAATATGTATCTTTGCAAAGGCAACCTGTTCTTGAAACATAAAATTTATTATTTTTCCCCTAAAAGTACCAAAGTTAATTACCCTATGTTAGCCACACTCCTTAAAAAAAAGGAAGATACGCCACAGTAATCTGGAACTGAAATGAATAAATGATGCTATAGACAGAGTAAACACTAACTTTAACAAGATCTATTCACAAATTAAATATTTCTTCAATCGAAGTTAGACAGTAATACAAAGGAAAATAGAATTGAATAATCATGCAGTTTAATACAATTGGATCTTTGTTTTGTAAGTGCATGGCTGAAAGACAAAGAGATTTAAAATTTTCTTCATTAGATCTGTGTTCTCAATGATATACTTGTGGAAAGAAACATAAAATACCGCTGGTCAATGGCAATTTCATGTCACTTTCTATTTAGTATCTAAAATATATAACTCCAGCTATTTTATAACACCATCTATTCTAAAGAATACCATTATATTTTTTATTTATTCAAGGTTTACACTGTCCTTAATGTAAAAAATTAAGTTCAGACTTAAGCGAATTAAAGTTTTATTATAAAGTACATAGAGAGGTCATATAATAATACACTTTTTAAAAAGTCATTATCCTGCCTGCTAACTTTAATAAATTAAGGCTAAATTTATATCTCAAAAAGTTGGCAAGTGATTCCCACCATTTTACGCCATAAAATTTATTTATTCAGTATTGGCTGCATTGGGTCTTCGTTGCTGCATGCCGGCTTTCTCTAGCTGCGGCGAGCAGGGGCTACTCTTTGTTGCGGTGCGCAGGCTTATTGTGGCGGCTTCTCTTGTTGCAGAGCAAAGGCTCTAGGCACGCGGGCTTCAGTAGTTGTGGCATGTGGACTCAGTAGTTGTGGCTCACGGGCTCTAGAGCACAGGCTCAGTAGTTGTGGCGCACGGGCTTAGTTGCTCCATGGCATGTGGGAACTTTCCGGACCAGGGCTCGAACCTGGGTCTCCTGCACCAGCAGGTGGGTTCTTAACCACTGTGCCACCAGGGAAGTCTTCATTCCCTCTTTATAATAATGTTTGAGAACTCAAGATTTTCACCTCCCTCCCCACAAAAAAGGTGTCACAGGATGGATAAAACATGGTGCTCACTAGGGTTTTATTTTGACTTTCACCTGATTAAAAACAAGATATGGTATTTTTTCCATAAATATAGTAGTCATTTGTATTTCTTTTAAATATTTTAATCATTTTGCCTAGCTTTTAGATGAATCATTTAGAAAGGCTGAATATTTTTCATCATGATTTGTACACTCATTTTATATTAAAAATATTATCTCATTTATATATTTGTAGGAAATATTTCAACCAACTAGCCACTTAGTTTTTAATTGGTTTACGATAATTTTGTGTATACAGGCTTCTAGACATTTAGGTAATCATATAAGTAAAATTTTTCCTCTATGTTGTTTCTAGTTTTAATGCTTAAAAGATTATTTCTCATTCCATTTTGTGGTCATTTAAAAAAAATAACTTTAATCATTCTGACATTTTATTTTGAAATAAGAAGTAACGTATGAGGCTTATTCCTTTTCTGTTGTTTTTTCCCTAAATGGTAATCTTTTTCTCAACATCATTCAAGGAATAATGAATTCAATCATTCAATAATGCACTCTACAGTTATTAACGAAGATACCATGAGCTTAGTATTGTTGTGGGTGATGGAATCCAGGGGTGAAACAGAGCCTTTGCTCTCATGGAATTTACATTCCCAGGGAAGAGAAAATAACAAATAATTATATAATATGATGGCATGTGTTGACAAATGTTTGAAGATCAAATCAAAAGCAGAGGGCTTCCCTGGTGGTGCAGTGGTTGAGAGTCTGCCTGCCGATGCAGGGGACACGGGTTTGTGCCCGGGTCTGGGAGGATCCCACATGCTGCAGAGCGGCTAGGCCCGTGAGCCATGGCCGCTGAGCCTGCACATCCGGAGACTGTGCTCCGCAATGGGAGAGGCCACGACAGTGAGAGGCCCGCGTACCGAAAAAAAAAAAAAAATCAAAAGCAGAGTTAGAGGGCTTCCCTGGTGGCGCAGTGGTTGAGAGTCCGCCTGCCGATGCAGGGGAAACGGGTTCGTGCCCCGGTCTGGGAAGATCCCACATGCCGCGGAGCGGCTGGGCCCGTGAGCCATGGCTGCTGAGCCTGTGCGTCCGGAGCCTGTGCTCCGCAATGGGAGAGGCCACAACAGTGAGAGGCCCACATACCGCAAAAAAAAAAAAAAAAAAAAAAAAAGCAGAGTTAGAACATAGAGAAGGCTGAATATGTGTGCATGGAGGGGAGATATTTAAGATAGGTGGCAAAACGCTTCTCCTAGGAAAAGGGAGTTAATCAGTGATCTGATTTTGAATGAATATTTTGTAGGTCTGTTTATTGTTTGTGTATGTATAAATGTGAGTAAAGTTTTGTGTTTGGACATCTACAAAGAAATTGATGCACAAGTTATAATATTCTGTGTTAAATATTCTCCTCAAGGGACTTCCCTGGTGGCGCAGTGGTTGGGAATCCGCCTGCCAATGCAGGGGCCATGTGTTCAAGCCCTGTTCCAGGAGGATCTTACATGCCGCGGAGCAACTAAGCCCACGAGCCACAACTACTGAGCCCATGTGCCACAACTACTGAAACCTGGGCACCTGGAGCCCATGCTCTGCAACAAGGGGCGCCACCACAATGAGAGCCCCGCACATTGCAATGGAGAGTAGCCCCCCTCGCCACAACTAGAGAAAGCCCGCACGCAGCAACGAAGGCCCAATGCAGCCAAAAATAAATAAATAAATCTATTAAAAAATATATATTCTCCTCAAATTAATTGAAAGATTATGCTATTCACCTAAATAGTTTTGTTTATATCGTATGTTATTCAAACTGATTAGCCACTGAAATACTCACTGTGTTGCTAAATTCATAAAAGTCCATCAATAATTTTGTAAATTATTAGTGTCAGGTATCCTACCCCAACACCTTCCAAGCATATAGCAGCTACTCATTTCTGCTTTTTCCCTTTTGCTCAGGTAATACCCGCTTTTAAACACAAATCAAACACTTGCTTTAAGTTTCTAATGACTTTCAAACCTCAAGTGGTACATTCTTTTCTGTATTTCTGTTTTACTAAGTTGATTTTACACTACGTAATAAACATTTATAAAAAGTTGTCTCCTGTTTCTCTAGTTAATACCTTCTTGAGTGTACATTTTATATCTCCAACTTTATAAAAAAATCATCAAGAGTTGCATATATATCTCACACGTAGTAGACAGCACAAAAGGAATTGTAAAATACCTCGAATTAAATAAGTCTGTAAAAGAAACCAGAATAAAATAGAGGATGAGGGCTTCCCTGGTGGCGCAGTGGTTGAGAGTCCGCCTGCCGATGCAGGGGACACGGGTTCGTGCCCCGGTCTGGGAAGATCCCACATGCCGCAGAGCGGCTGGGCCCGTGGGCCATGGCTGCTGAGCCTGCGCATCCGGAGCCTGTGCTCTGCAGGGGGAGAGGCCACAACAGTGAGAGGCCCGCCTACCGCAAAAAAAAAAAAAAAAAAAAAAAAAAAAAAAAAAATAGAGGATGAAAAAGAAGTCACATAAAATGATTTTACAATTTGAAATAAACTTGAAAAGTAGGAGTTACTTTTATTCTTCTCTCAAACTAAATTATAAGCCAAAATTCAGTGGTATGATATGGGATTTTTTTTCATAGGCAGTCTAGTTTAAGAGATTTTATTATTAGAGTAACAATTATGACCTTTTAAAAACAATGTATGAGCCATATTCAAATGCTGATCTTTCTAATTCAATGAAAGAAAGAGCTACTAAATTTTAGTATAAAATTGTAAAACCTAAAGTCACTACATAAAGTCTCAAATATACACCCAAGTTACCTATTGGAAGTATCAATCTCTCTTAGTCCTGTAAATTAATGTACTGACTCTCTCCAGCCATAAATTGTATTCAAGATATGATTTAATATATTTTCTCATAAAATATTAACATTATAGTAATTAATCATTTTTAGCCCCAGGAACATTTTTATATTCTGAATAGAACCAAGAGAAGCACAGAATCAGATAAATAGCTCGAGGATAATAATGCAAAAAAGTTGTTTCCTAGATGATAATATTCCTGCAATTCCCTCATCCCAAAACTACTAATCAAGAGGTTTCATATAAATTAAAAATTTTCCATAGCTTAATTGTTTTCCAACCATAAGAATAATGGATTCTCATTTTCATTGAAAGGGTACCAGAAAATAATATATACCAAGATAATTTCTAGTTCTACAACTTGATATTTTATATTATGGCATCATATAAATCAGTATTTCTCCTTTTTGGATAAAAATATCTATTAGTATTATTATACATCGTATATCTGATAGCATTTTAAGTAGCCTGTGTTTTTTGAATTAAACATTTATAATATATACTGCCATTTTTCATTATTCATTTTGAAACATAATATAAAGACAAAATATATATGACTTCATTTTATAAAATATTCTGAGATTTTATAAAGCATTCAATATTTAGAAAGGAACTGTGAAGAAAATGTTGGATATTATATATTAACTGCAGTTAATTACTGAATACCTTAAAAACATTATGTTCTTTTGCTTGAACATAATACCAGTTGAAATAAATTTAATAAAAAAGTATGAAAATACTCCTATTACTAGTGTGTAGAAGAAACTTTCCTAAGCAAACTAAAATGACTGAAAGAAAAAAAGAATAGACATATATGAATACATTAAAAAAATGTATATGGTAAAAGACAACAAAAACAAATTCATAAAACAAATGATAAGATATTTGCAACACAAATGATAAGCAGATATTAATATTCCTAACATACAGAGAGGTCCAATAAGTTGTAAGAAGAAAGCAAACAAACTTGATGGAAAAAGGGCAAAGGAAAATAATTAGCAGTTCACAGAAGGGGAAATTTAAATTACTAATCAACATATGAAAAGATGTCCCCTCTCATTTGCAGTCAGAGAAATTCAAATTATATCAACAACGAAATAGACACATAAAATTGGCAAATTTAAAAAGATTGACTATATCCAGTGTTGGTGGAGAGTCTGTGAAACAGTTACTCTCATGAACTGTTACTTTGGAGTGTGAATTGCTAAATATGTTTCTGAAAATAAATTTAACAATATATATTAAAATTAAGGATGACTATTGACTTAGCAACTTTGTTTTATGGAAGCAAGCCTATAAAAGTTAACATATTATTTATGAAAAGCATATGTACAAGAATGATTACTGTAGCTTTCTTTATAGCTGTGACAAATTAAGAGGCAAAGCAACTAAATTTGAATACTCAATGAGAGGGAAATGTTTATATAAATACTGTTATACCAGTTTTGTGGAACACTGTGTCATCATTTAGAAGAATGAGTTACAGCTACATCTTTTGGCCTAGAAGAATACTCATGGTATATTTTTAAATGAGAAGAACAATTTGTATTGCAGAGAAATGCAAACACCAGTATTATTCCATTTTAAAAAGTCATACAACAAACCTTCATATGTGTACATATATAATTTTGTATTTGTGTATAAGTTTGTATGTAGATTTTATGTTTGTTAGCATGTGAGAACAGTAATGGGATATGGAATGACATACATTAGGCTATTACCTTTGGTTATTTGGAGGGTTTGATGTAAAGAAGAAAGGATGGGGGAGATTATTAATTGCTTTTTCTTTTTATATATATCAGCACTAATTCATTTAGTTAATTTGGAAAAACATTGTGACATTTAAAATGATTAATACTGGTAAGAGATAAAGTGTATAAGTCAAGTCCTAGGATATCAGCTCAAAAATATCTGTGATCCTAGGTAATATATTCAAGAGAATATGTAAACAAACATTTATGGCATCATTATTTATAATAACCAAAATGTAGAAACAATCAGATATCCATCAACTTGATGGCTGGATAAATAAAATGGAACATATCCATACAATGGAATATTAATTAATAGTAAAAAGAAATTAAGTATTGATACATGCCACACCACGCTGAACCTTAAAAACAAGATGCTAAGTAAAAGAAGCTAGTCACGGGCTTCCCTGGTGGTGCAGTGGGTAAGAGTCCGCCTACCGATGCAGGGGACACGGGTTCGTGCCCTGGTCTGGGAAGATCCCACATGCCGCGGAGCGGCTAGGCCCGTGAGCCATGGCCGCTGAGTCTGCGTGTCCAGAGCCTGTGCTCCACAACGGGAGAGGCCCCAACAGTGAGAGGCCCAAGTATCGCAAAAAGAAAAAAAAAAAAAAAAAAAAAAGAAGCTAGTCACAAAAAAAACATAGTGTATCATACCTATATACGAATTGTCTAGAAGAAGCATCTATAGAGACAGGAAGTAGATTAGTGGTTGGCTAGGGCTGAGGGGACTGAGAAGAGGAGGCTGATGAATGTCTGATAGCAGGTAGAGGGTTTCTTTTGATGGGGACAAAAATATTCTAAAATTAGATTGTGCTGATGGTTGCACAACCCTGTGAATACTGAAAAACATTCAACTGCACACTTTAAGTTGATGAATTGTATGGTATCTGAATGATAGCTCAAAAAGCCTGAAAAAAAAAAAAAGCTAGGATGACTTTTTCTGGAGCATGCAAAATGTCTCCTAAAAAATTAAGTTTTAAGTGTTATGCCCATTAAATTAAATACCTTATAATCTAGCATCAAACAAGAATAAGGTATTCCATATCAGTGAAACTTGCTGTTGGTTGAAAATTTCCATTTAAAATGTCAACACTGTCTTTTCAACATTAGATATTTTGGTTAGAAAAAATTCTAAACTTCGTTATAAACCTACTTGACTTTTTCAGCAGCATCCAATAAAAATATGGCATAACTTTCTTGCAAATTGTATATCAATAATATGAATGCCATATTTAATATTATGATATAATATAGTTTAAATATCATATTAACATAAATAAGGATTAAAACAGAAGTTCCCATAAGATTTCTCACTAATTTTCTTTGACAGTAAATCTCATTAAATATACAACTAAATAAGAGTAAAAGAATAAATCTCATTTAAGAGAAAGCATGAATTCCCATGAATAATGTACCTGACCTTAAATGCTTACATATTGTGAGATCAGTTTTGACTCTTCAGATGTCTTTTTCCTCAATTTTTAGTTCTCCTCTCTGTTCTGTATAAGCAAGTTTGTCAGACATAAGGAAAATGTGATATAATACTCTAATTTTCAGTCTGGGCAGGGCTCCTGATCGTCTCTGATAAATGTTTAAGATTTTCAGACCTATTCTTACTCCATGGGGAATTACAATTACTGCATGAATATCTATTTTCAGATTACGGTTTTCCAAACATGGCTTTTTGGCAATGAATTCAGCCACTTACATTTTCAAATTAAACATCAAAATGGTTTCTAAATCTGCGACAGATCAATTTAGGGGTGTTATATAAGAGCAAGGAAAAGTTGCAGGTGCTGGAAAAAACACAGACTGGATTTTCTTCTATGGTTTTCTGCACATTTCCTCCTCAACCTGGTGAAAGTTATTATTTAGAATTAGAAATATGTGATCCCAGGGAGATCAGCTCAGTGCTTTGTGACCACCTAGAGGGGTGGGATAGGGAGGGTGGGAGGGAGACGCAGGAGAGAGGGGATATGGGGGTATATGTATACATATAGTTGATTCACTTTGTTATACAGCAGAAACGAACACAAAATTGTAAAGCAATTATACTCCAATAAAGATATTAAAAAAAAAAAGAAATATGTGATCCTTTCTGTTCCAATCTGGTATTTGTAATGGTATGTCTTCCAAAATGTATACCCATACCTATATATTATTAGATGTCAAGTGGATTAAATATAAAACCTATTATCCACCCAAGTGTTCCCCCTCTCAGCCATAGTCATCTTCAAGTCAGTTTTCTTTTAACCTAACCTCATCCTCATAACTAATCATTTATCAACATTACAAAGTTTTTTTGTTTGTTTGTTTTCCAGTGTTTCAATGGTAAGAGCTTGAATTTTGAAGTCAAACAGAGCTTATCTTGAATTTTGGCTTAACTGTTTTCTAAGATTTTACTTGATCACTTTCTTAACATTTCTAAATCTATTTCCTCACTGACAAAGTGGAGAAGATAGTATCTATTTTGTAGTTCTACAAGGGGGTTAAACTACATCATTAACAAAAAAAAAAGTCTAATATAGTGCCTTCTTTTTAAAAAGTGAGTCAATAATAGTTAATTCTTTTTAAAATTTCTTTAGCCCTGCAACTTCCATCTTAATCACACCCCTTATCACTTCAGTTGATCTTTTTACCACATACTACAGCCTGTTTTACCTTTCTAAAATATACTTCAGGTCTTCACTCCTCAAAAATCTTCAATGCCAGATTATGGTATTCATTTGCCAAATAAACTCGAAATGCTTTAACTTGACCTTTAAGAGCCTTCTTAATCTGGCTTCATCTTCCTTCCATTTCAGTAAAACTGATGTATATTTGAAATAACATGTTTCCCCTAAATCTGCCTTTTTCCTAATGTCAGTCTTTTTTTCAAGAAAAAACAAGATTAACTTTTAATTTATTTTTCTCTGCTTCCCTGATTATACACATTTTATAATTTTCCTTTCCATTAAACGATATAATGACATTTTACTTGTCCCAATCCTTACAATTATCCAGATCTAAATTTTTACCTACTTTGTAAAACTTTTCCTAATTATTCTAACTAGAAGTCATGTCTCTCCTCTTCTTTAACCTCTAAAATGACAGTTTTTAGAGTTTAGGAGGTAATTAACTTTGTATATTTATTAAATGTTCTGATGTTATTTCCTAGGGTTGCTCTTCATTTTTATGTGTCTTATGTGTGCTTTTCAGGAAAAAGCACAACACACACACACAAAAAAAGTACCTGGTGCTCAGTGGGTAGTCTATGACCATTTGGAAAACTTGGCTTGCTCCTATTCAGTCAATTTCCTTTCAGGTCAATCAGCCAACTGAGTTCTATCCATCTTTACAAAAACACATGCTTCTGAATCATCAGGAAAATAAAATTCCATTGTATTCACTTTATAAAACAGAAAAGATTTCTGTCAAATATTTTCAGGGCCTCCCTGGTGGCGCAGTGGTTGAGAGTCCGCCTGCCGATGCAGGGGATACGGGTTCGTGCCCCGGTCTGGGAGGATCCCATATGCCGCGGAGCGGCTGGGCCCGTGAGCCATGGCCGCTGGGCCTGCGCATCCGGAGCCTGTGCTCCGCAACGGGAGAGGCCACAACAGTGAGAGGCCCGCATACCGCAAAAAGAAAAAAAAAAAAAAAAAAAAAAAAAAAAAAAAAAAAATATTTTCAAAACAATGAAAAGGCATTTTGCAGAATTTCACTTAAACAGAAAATGCTATTTATTCCAATGCTTCAATCTCAAAGCATGTTCATCAATTTTATTTCATGCTAATTGAATTTGAATTAGTTTGGGGATCATTTATTTTTGAAAACCTACGTGCATAGTGTCGAGTTACTGCAAAAAAGAAAAACATGCAACTGACGCTGGAGCTCACCTCCTATAAATGAGCCAAATGTTTTACACATACTCGTTCCACACTTGTTTTCCTGGTAAATATCATCATCATCTGTACTGACATGTCAACCGTACATAAAGGCCCATATATCTAACAAAAAGGAAAAATAAAAATTACAGCTGTGTAACCCAACTATTGTTGGTCAAACTCAGACCTAGGTTTGTTCTATTTTTCAAATAAAAAAATATATAAACACAGATTTCTCACAAGCGCAAATTTGTTTTCTACAACAATTTCCATTTACTGCTAATTTCCAAAATACTATCTTCTCTGACTTTATTTATTTGTTTGTTTATTTATTTATTTATTTTCTCCTCCATAGGGAATATTAAAACTTGGGGAATACTTGCTGATTTTTTTTTGCGGTACGCGGGCCTCTCACTGTTGTGGCCTCTCCCGTTGCGGAGCACAGGCTCCGGACGCGCAGGCTCAGTGGCCATGGCTCACGGGCCCAGCCGCTCCGCGGCATGTGGGATCCTCCCGGACCGGGGCACGAACCCGTGTCCCCTGCATCGGCAGGCGGACTCTCAACCACTGCGCCACCAGGGAAGCCCATTGCTGATTTTTTTGACCCCTTTGTTTCTGTGCAATTGCTCTTGCATGAGATGTCCATGTTGGCATGCCATACATATCACAGCTTTCCAGCAAAACCATGTTATGAGTTCCAGAGCAGGAGTTTATTGAGCAGTCACTTTGCACGGGGATTGACTTAGGCACTATAGAAGGGTGCAGAAAATATAAAAATGCATAGTCTTGAGGCACTTTCCAATTCAGTTAGAGAGAGCTAAAAAACAAACATGAACTTTCCTAAAGATTAATTTTAATCAGTTAAAAAAAATCAGAATGTTATAAGTATAGAGTACCAATAAGAATTGATCAAAAAAAAAAATCTCTCCTTGACCAAACTTTAGTCATGCTCCTCTGAATTCTCCTTTCAACTAGACCCTGACTTTGGAGCTTTCATGTTCTTCTCTGCATTGTCCAATATTAGCAAGAATCCTGCTAAGTCAGTCCGACCACCATCCCCCACCTCGGTATCTGCTCATTCTAGATATCTGATCCAGTCCCTCATCCCCCACAGTCCCCCAGGTGATGTTTATCCCTCTGGCCTCCTTTCAGCAAGAATCCTGTTAGGTCATTTAGTCAGAATTCCCCCTTACCAGTGATATGATATATCCTCTTAGCAATTTTCCATCCACTGACCCCCACTTTGCAACTTGGCTATCAATTCCAACCTTTCCTCATTGTGTCTTGAGTTGAGTCCAATCTCTGTCCTCACAAAACCCCACGTAGTAGGCCCCTGAATAAAGTCTGCCTTACTGTCTTCAATAAGTGTCATGAATAAGTTTTCTTTAAGAGTATTGGTGGAATACAAAATAAAGAGATGGATAATTTAAACAAAAGGTTAATTTATTTGGATTTAATGAGGCAAATGTTAGAGTCGTGAGCCTTGGAAGTAATAAAATGAGTTAACTTGACAAAAAAAAAAGCTATGGTTTTCTGTGGAGGGAAGAGAGGGATGGCTATTTATTATCTATAAAAAGGCACAGAGGAGAAACATGGAAACTGAAATTCAGGGCATCACACACTGGTACAGTTGAAGCAGAGGTTTCAGAAGTTGAAGAAATAGATACTACATTAATTGATGGTGCATACTGAATGCTTCTCTAATAAGGTCCATGTATTAACTCATCACTGTATGCAATCTGTGATTACTAAAGGAAACAGTAAAGTTCTAAGTGGAAAGTGATTGAAGCATATCACATTGTTCTGAACACAGATTCATAAGAATTTCTCATGCATAAGCCACTCTAATTAGGAATATTTCATCAGCTGATTGTGATCATGCCTGAGACAAAATGTTGCCATCTACAGACTGTCCAGTCCTTGGAGGCAGCCTGTCATAAAGCCTCTATATATGGTGTTCCATAGACAGATACATGCAGCATAATGGTGTTCTATATTGCTTAGTGACTAGTTAATCCTATCAAATATTCTCTCAGACATTTGAATATTAGATACATATCCAGTGATTTACAAAGTACTCTAAAATAGAAGCTTATAATCTTATAGATATAATAGAAAAGTCCAGGAGGCAGTGAAGAAAGTAGAGATTTCATACTTGGCAGCACTGATAGAGGTAGAGGGACTGAGTCAAGAAAATGGAACACTATGAGAGTTGCTGCTGAGCTGTGAGAGGGACTCCAGAATCCAGACAACTCCAAAGTTCAACTCTGAAGTTCTCCAAAGTTAGGCTGTACCAAGGCTGAGAAAGTTCCTTAAACTTGCTTTATTAATTTAATGTAAGCTCATCATGATCTTAAACTTTACGATAATCTTAAAACCTGGAAAAAATCAAATGTACAAACTCTGTTTTTCTTCAAAATAAACTTTCTAAGATCATTTCTCATAGAATTATTACACTATATTATTCTTCCTTTCCTTCTCTGTTCTGTGGTACATGACTTTCCTTGGTACATGACTACACTTGGAACTACTACTAGGTTTACCATTACTTGCATCCCCTCCTCACTAATCTAGAATATTTCATATTTTTGTGTTCTGCAGTATGGCTGAAAGGGCAACTTTACCACAACTGCCATCAAAATCACTGCTCCTGATTGCTGGGGTGGATGCCACAGTGCTTTCACACAGCTCTCAGTGACTCCATCCCACCTGATATACCCACTTACAAACTCTCCAGTAGAGAAGAAAATATTGCAAAACAAATTGAAAGTCACTGAAGAAATGGGGGTGTTAAGCCCAGCGGAGTGACCTAGATGAATAGAACACTGCAAAGGTAATCAGGAAACTATGCAACCTGAGATCACAAGGATAGCTGAGCCCATAACAAGGGAGGAACCGTACAATGAGTACTTCTGATGCTTTCAGCTATTTCAAATGTGTCTTGCTAGGGTTTCCTAAAAGAGAGCAAACACTGCTCTTGATCTGAACAGACATGATTTAAAGCCTCAGCTGTGCCATTAGCTGCTTGCCTAACCTGGGGCAAAGCAACTGAACATTCTGTAGAGCCCTAGTGGGGCTCATGTATATAATGCACCTCATGTATATAATGCACATGTAATAATATGTGTGAAACAATTAGAAGTATAAAATTATACTTTTTATTTCTAAGAGTTTTTTATACATGTTTTTAATAAACTGCATGTTAAAGCCTGAAGATTTTAACTATATAGATATAAATATCTCTGATGCCCCTGGTAGTTTCTGGATCGAAACAAAATTAATTAAGAATGGTCACATTTATCAAGATTAAGAATTGACATTCATTCCCTTAAGACACAGTAAAATGTTTTAGTAAAAATTAAAAAGGAATTTCTAAATAAGTGATGTGTAACTTATTACTGAGAGATGTTAGCTCACATGTATTTTGTGTGTGAAAGTACTTATTAGATTAAAAATTCAAATACAATCAGAAATATTTTTAAGAATGGTGCATATATAGGCCATTGTTTCCAAGATGGAGTCATAATATAGTTAAGAGATGGGCACTGATCATTAAAAAGCTAATTTTGCCTTCTAGTGGTTTATATAGTTCAAAAGCAAGGCAAGTGACCATCAGAGACTCCTTCTTCTACCCTCCCTCCTAACTCACCCATTAGCAATGTCCTCACTGCCTCTCTCTATGTGCCCCGAGCAGAGAAGTCACATATTTGCTCTCTGTTGAAGAAGGGGTGGATAGCTTTTATGTGACCACAATGAACAAATTATCCCTTAAGGTGTCCAAAAGAGTCAGTGATGATAGCAAGTGAGGCAGCTGCTTACTCATCCCCAAGGCTGGAAACATTAAATGCATGAAAGAGGAAAAAATAATAAATGCAGATTATCATTCAGAACAGTATAATGAAATAAAGGTATCTATATCATATCCATCAGTCATTTCTTTTTTAATTTTAAAAGTACAGAATTCATTTTTAATCTTCTCAATGATTCTGATTTCACAGGAACTGATTATGGTGGATTCTAGCAAAGGAAAAAATGCAACCATTGATTGATACTACGTAGTTAACAAAGAGATAATCATCACCGTTAGTTTCACAGTAAAATGGCCACCATTCCTCAAAGATGTGAACACGGCAATCATTTCAGAAAAAACAGCAACAAAAGTGACAATTACAAGGTGAAAGAGTCCTTAGGAAATGACAATATAAAATGCTAGCCTTGCTGAAAAGTACTGATTAGCTACAGAAGCAGAGTGAAAACACAAAAAGAAAAGAGACAAATGGAAGGACAAGTACCAAACTATCAATACCTGTTGAGGTTAGCCTTTGATAATTTGTCAAACCAAATAAAAAAAGAAGCCACTTCCACAACTATGCATCTGTTTCATTCAGAAATTACATATGAGCTGTGGAATGACTCCTTGTAAAGGAGTGGTTGTGAGCATGGATTCACAAGGAAGACTGCCTGGCTTTAAATCCTGTTCCACCATTTACTAGCTGTATGATCTTGGAAGCTTACTTTCCTCATCTGCAAAATGGGGGCATTAACACCTACTTCACTGGATTTTTAATGAGGAGTAAATGAAAGACAGTACATATGGCATGTGTACTGTGTGCAACAACAAAACAAATATGACCAGATTATACTCATCCCCAAGAGTGAGTGCTGTTCTTCAAAGTCATCTTCAAAGGGCATGACTATGGCACCTGTAATGACAGTAGTTTCTGATATTATTCTTAGAATACATTTTTAGGAGTTGGTTACTCTACAAACTCAGGAAATATAAGGGCTTCTCTAACAGTTACCTCAAAATTTTGTAAGCAGAACTGATTCTGCAGTCGGCTTCCTTTTTTCAATTCATGAACAGATACTTTGAGACAAGGACAAGCAGAATAAAGTGGGTTGCTTCAGTCTTGCCGTTGTTTTCCCCACCCCATGTTACACGTGGAGGGAAAATTGGAGGTTGGAGATGGAAGCTACAGATGTTTGACTCTATTGTGCGTTTGGATCTTTATGGTCAATACACCAGAATAGCTCTCTGTTTCTATCTCTCATCACTGTCTGCTAGGTACCTCTTATTCTCACCAACCTTTCTCTCTGTTACTTTCTCCTACTCTTGATGTAAATAATTTCAGCCAGAGAAAATTTCAGAAGTTGCTCTAAATTGTGCATTTTAGTGAATCAATCAAAGTGTTCAATTGTTTCAAACACTTTTGCAACAGAGAACACTTCTTTGTTCAAATGTCATCATGTGGGCATAATTTTGTTTAACATATTTGCACTTTAAATATCTTTGTGTCAGGCTAAACACATCCTGTACTCTTATCTGGTATACTCTAGGCCCTCTGTAGAATGGATGTGAAAACTTTAAAAGTCATAGATTTCACTACCTTTCTATATTGAGGGTATGTTTATATGTAAGCAGATCCCTTGTATTTTTCCAAACCAGTCTTTATTTAGGGCTGGCTCAGACACAGTACAGGCTCCAATATCAGGGAAAATGATAATATGTGGATGGAAATGCCTTTTAGTCAGTGAATCACAGTTTTGAACATTCACCAAATCCACTCTGCTTATTTCCCCTATTCTCAATGTCTCATTATTAAGAGACCACAAACTTGAGAATAAGTGACAGCAAACCCTCTTTCCATATTTTCCTCTCTCTCATCCTGAGAACTCATCACTAGATGCTTTGAGGAGTCTATTGGTGTTGTTCTTACTTATTTTGGGTTTTTGTTACCTTTCTTGTGTTAGGTATTCCCAGAATGCTAGATGAAATTATACTGGACATGGAGGTATAAGTAATAAGAAGTAGTGGTGCAAATGATTCCTTAGAATGTTTTTCCCTAAATCTAGTCTGAAATTAAATACTGTCCACCATTTTCCATGCTAAGGGTAGGAAATTAAATTGAATCCTCAAATAATTTCTTACTGGCACTAAATCAAGCGTTTCAACTGTGTTCCAAATCCTCCTAAAAATGTGTAAAATGTATAGGTTTGTAATTTGACTTCTCTCTTTGAAGTTTTATCAGTAATGAAAAAATGGAGGTTATACAGACCAGCAGATAAGTAAGCATTACGAAGGGGGTGGGGAACCCAACAGACTAACAGTTTATTGGAGAACTCCAGCTTACATGAGAATGAAGACTTATGGAAAGTGAAGGTAAGTAAACAACTTTCAAACATGTGTCTCCTGTAACAACAAAAAAAATCCCATTACTCCCTATTGCTTTCCTTTCACAGACAAGCATCTGAAACCACTGATCTATACTTGCTGCCTTCATTTTTCACATCCATTCAATATTTTAACCCCTTGAAACCTGTTTCCTGACCAAATCAATCTCCTGATTCTACTCTCTCAAAGGTCACTAACAGCCTTTTTATTGCCACGTGCAATGGCCCTTTTTTCCAATCTCATTTTTCTTCATCTTTCTGTTGCATTTAACACATATTCCCCCCTTCCTTGAAATGTTTTTCCCCCTCCCTTTTTTTGTGGCCTTACAAATCTTGATTCTCTATTGACTTTTTGACAAATCTTCTTTTTTAGTTGTAAGACTTGTGTCCTCTTTTCCCTGTAACTATTCACGTTCCTCAAGGCCAGTCCTAGATCCTTTATCCTCTGGCTCTGCATGTCCTCATTCTTATTGCATATTTTGTTTCTCTGCATGATGTCAACCCTCTTCTCTATGCCCCTGACTCTTAAATCTATTGAATGGTCAGGCTTTATCAAATGACAGGAAGTATCCTGCTCTTCATCCTTTTACCCCTTCTCTAGCCCAGAAAACCATGAGCCAATGATTCATTCTTGCCAAAGATCATCTCCTGCTCTTGACAGAGACCACTTAAGAGGCTGCTTAATCCTGACCTGGATTTTCTCCTTTATGGACAAAGCTCTTTATATGGGTTACTGATCCTAGTAGCCTGAAATCCATTATCTTCACACACTGACTGACCTGATTCATTGAGTCCAATTATATCTTTGAGGCTTTTTTTGTCTGCTTGGAACCCTGACTTAGACCCTGTTTTGTTTTGACACTCAGAAGAGCCCTAATCCCAGATGCCTGGTCTCTGGACTCGGCTCCACACAATCCAGTATCTCCTGCTATTGGACAGGACGTGGGGGCAGTGTTAAGAGGCCCTCCACAGAGAGGAGATAAAGGAAGGATTTGTACCACCTTGTTCCTTAATGATCTTTGTTACTTATCTCTCCCATGTGAGACATTGTCAGTTTCAACAGCCTTTCAATAAGATAGTCTTCTGTAAATGAAACTCACCCTTCTTAGAAGGACCCACCCCATTTAACACACTATATTCGTTCTCATCTACCAATACTCCCTCCTGTTTGTTTGCATTCCCACCACTTCCATCTCCATCTGAACAATCTGTCTCCTGCCTACCTTACTTCTTTTCTAAGAGATGCTTAGTGGCAGCCGTCCAACCTGGTGGCCCTATGACCTTGCTTGACCAAGTCAAACTCTTTTTTTTAGGCTACTGAAATCAGGAGTCTGAGATGCCAGTCAGCATTTGCTAGGCACTTAAACTGAGGATACAAAAGCTTAGGATTTTGGAGCGTGAGTTGTAATCTTCCCTCATGTGAAGAAAAGTAAACAAAGCTGATTCCAGGAAAAAAGAGAGTGATGCAGGTGTTCATAGAAAAGCCCAAGTGAGGGGGATAGTTGAGCCCAGATTAAAAGGCAGGGACAAAACAAGACCATTGTGGTTCTCAGCTCTTAAGGCCTAAGAGTAACTCCTGATCATACTATGACCAAGTCTGCTCCTCTCAGTACAGGCTGCTTTCTGTCTAAGCTGGCTGAGTGGATTTCGATTAGTTACAACCATGGGTCTCAACAAAGACACTGACTATCATTCAAACTAAAGGTCACATTTCACCTTCTGTGTGAAGTTTTCTAAGATCATTCCTTACTGATTTCTAAGTCTCAGAAATCCCATTGAAAAAGAGGCTTTGAGTCACAAAAGCCTATACTAATGATGCATTGTCTTTGTCTGTTAGTCACATTTCACTGACAAGATTGTAAGTGCTTTAGTTTTTATTTCCCAATACATACAACATGCTACTAGCAAATAGTTGTGTTTCATAATAGCTTTTACTAGCACTGTATACATATTGATCTATGAAGTGGAAACAAATGTTATATAAATTTTGCATAGAGAAAAAATGTGTAAACATATAAGCATGTTGACTCCTAAAATAGAGTAGGCATTATGCAAATAAATTTTTTAAAGTTCCCAAACTAACATATAATGACTAGAAAAGTATCAGTAATAGCATTGTTTATGTTTTGTAGGCTGAACTTACTAAGTTTTGTTATTTAAAATGGTATATGGAAATACTTATGTCAACCAACAGAGATTTTTTTTTCTTTTTTGGTCATGCTGTAATGCAGTCTTTAAAAAACTTCTGTCTTGAAACGTATAGAAATATTGAATCACTATGTTGTGCACCAGGAACTAACACAGTGTTGTAGGTCAATTGTACTTCAAAAGCAAACCAATGAAGTCATGGAAAAAGAGATCAGATTTGTGGTTACCATAAGCTAGGGTTGGGGGAAAGGAGAACTGGATGAAGGCAGTCAAAAGGTACCAATTTCCATTTATAAGATAAACAGTACTAGGGGTGTAATGTACAACATGACAAATATAAGTAACACTGCTGTATGTTATATATAAAAGTTGAGAGAGTAAATCCTAAAAGTTCTCATCACAAGGAAAAAAATTGTTTTTCCTTTTTCTTTTGTATCTATATGAGATGATGGATTTCCACTAAACTTATTGTGGTAATAATTTCATGATGTATGTGTTGACTGAAAAAAATGCACAACATAAAAGTTGAGAGTTATGTTTTATTTGGTGGACAAAACTGAGGTCCTAAGCCAGGGACGCTGCATCTCAGATAACTCTGAAAGACTGCTCTGAGGAGGCAAGAAGGGGGGAGCCAGAATGTATAGGAGTTTTTGCAACAAAAACCAGGTAGTTGAAACACCAAAAGATTACTGATCATTAAAGAAAACCAGATATCTCAAGTTAAGGAATTTAGCGCTTTTCTATGTATGGGAAGATGCAAGAGTCTGAGCTCACTGATACCATTCCTTTGATATGCACCTCAGCTATCTGGGATCAGTATCCTGTGCTTCTCATCCTGAGTTCCCTTAGGGTGCACCATCTGGTTGACTGTAACATGATGGCTTGATGGCTGCAACATCCTTCATTTACTGACACAGCAGGCAATATTTTTCATTCACATATGTAAGTCAAATCAGTATGCTGCACACCTTAAATTTACATAGTGCTGTATGTCAATTGTAGCTCAATAAAACTGGAAGGGGGAAATAAAGAAATGTAAAACTATTTAAAAGTAAAAAATAAAGGTTAAAGAAATTGTTATCTAGGAATGTGTTCAGACAATGGGATAAATGAAAAATAAAACGCCGTGTGAACAATTACAAAGGACTTGACAATTTCCCTTTAGAGGGGAAAAAAAAAAGCCTTAAGAGAGCAAAGCAGTCTTACTCACCCCCTGCAGCTGTAGAAATGAACAGGCCAAGCTCTGCCCTACTTTGCAGTCCTTGGGCCTCAGGATAAAAAAAGAGGGGAATTTCTCAGAGAGCTGTGAATAAAACTGTTGCCACAGTCAAGTACTTCAAAATGCCTAAGGATAGAGAATTCCAACATAATTCTCTCAAATGCAAACAACTTTTAAGAATTAAGCCAACTGACTTTAAAAGGATACTAAGAAAGCGGCCATTTAACCATTAAGTAGTCAATTTCCTGACTCTTACAGAGAAAACAATGTAGGCTGGCTCCTTCAGTATGCTCCTCCAAAAATGAGGACACTCTGAGACTGGAAGACTGGCCTCTTTGAGCTGGAAATAGTATTGGGTTGGCCAAAAAGTTCATTTGGGTTTTTCCATAAGATATTATTGAAAAACCTGAATGAAATTTTTGGCTAGCCCAATATTTTCTCTAGACCCTCTCCATTGCCCCTCCCCTTTTTGAAAAATCCTTGAATTTCAGTATTTCAGGTAGTTGATCAACTAACTACTCTCAGCCTAAAACTTACTAAAGGCACATACAAGTTAAAAATGAGAGCTTAATTCTCCCTGTTGAAAATAAGGGAGAGACTTCTCCCCGCTCTTTGTTCTTAGAGCAATTTCTTGAGAACACTTGTATTTTAAGTTCTTTCCCTCTCTTTGAAATGTATGTAACTCTTTTTTTTTAATTGAAGTATAGTTGATTTACAATATTGTATAACTGAATCACTTTGCTGAATATAACTCTTTTTGAAAGCTAGATAAGCTTTTGCCATCTTCACAATACAGCCATGTCTCTCAAGGACCAGAGAATCAACCCTTTGAAATGTGATTATCAAGGAAATGGGACCCTATCTCCTAGTCTCTGTGGGTGGGTATGTGGGTAAGAGTTTAACTTGGGTGGGTGCCTGGCACCAAAGCTACCTTCTGTCAGAAAAATAAATGTATTTTTCCTTTGGATAAAGCCAACTAGCTAACACAGAAAGTCACCCCAATTACCGAGTGACTTTAGGATGAACTATGTGCAGCAAATGGTGTTGTCAAGTCCTCTTACCTGAGGACTAATTATTGTTTATCTTGAGAACATGTATGTGATGGCTATATGAAAGGATGAGATGTCTTTCTGTCTTTCCAATCTCTTAGCAGGTTACCTGTGATGTACATCATTTTCTGGTATAACCCTTATTCAGTACTAAAACTGGGGCTTCCCTGGTGGCGCAGTGGTTGAGAGTCCACCTGCCGATGCAGGGGACACGGGTTCGTGCCCCGGTCCGAGAGGATGGGCCCGCGAGCCATGGCCGCTGAGGCTGTGCGTCCGGAGCCTGTGCTCCGCAACGGGAGAGGCCACAGCAGTGAGAGGCCCGCGTACCGAAAAAAAAAAATACTAAAACTGTTTTCTTACCCTTCTACCTTTGTGATGTTACAGCAATTCATCAAAGAGGCCATTAGATTGAGGTGTCTTTAATGCCTTGGTAGCAACCAAAACCAAAGCCAGAGTCAAAGCATTGGAGTCCAGGAAAATGAAACTTAAGAACTACCAATCCCAAACAGCCAAGGAGGCTTTTCCAAGTAAAGCAAGCTTAGGCAAGAGCTAATCAAATAACATTCTTGCTTTGCTTCCTTATCTTCTCTATAAAAACCTCTCCCCTAGCTCCTGTTAGTGGCGTGTCCCAAAGACTTTCAGCCGGCTACTGCCTGACTTGTATGGATGTATATGCAAATAAGCTCTAGAAAATTTAATGTGCCTCAGTTCATCTTTTAACAGTTCAGAGGTTGTCTGGGTTAGGTGAAGATTTTGTTTTTAATTATATTGCCCCAACACCAGCTCTTGACTTCTGGGACACCAATTTCTCCTGTATTTTCTCCTGCTTCTCTAAGCAGATACCTTAGAGTGTCCCAGAGAAAGAGAACTAGGCATGGTTTTCTTATCAGAAGAGAAGCCATTTTTGGTCTAAGTCATTTTGTGATCTAAGCCTGGCCAGGATGTTTGTCCTTGAACAGGTCTCAGCAATGAATGATCTTAAGGGAACAAAACAGTGCAGAAACATTGCCTGTTATCAGACAAGGGAAGTAACAATACAAAGATAGTATATCCCTTGTAAAGACTCCTAGTTCTGTTTCAGTGGTAGAGATTAGCCAGAAGCCTCAACCATCAGATCAACTGGAACCTAAGGGAGGATAATGTTGATCTTTTCTGACCCCTGTGACTTCAATCAACTAAAGCTTGGACTCTGTGACTGCCCAAGCCCCTTCATGAATATGCACGTACCCTTAGCTTAAAACTTCCCCAGTTTTGCTATTCAGAGAGACACTGCTTTGGGAAAGATTCCTAGTGTTCTCCTTATTTGCGGCAAGTAATAATAAATCCTTCTTTCTCCTGATATTTGGCTTGGTTGTGTCTTTTGGCTTGACACCCAACAAGAGGTGAACCCAGTTTTCGTGTAAGACTCTCTGTCTGCCTTTTTGGTGCCCTTTGTTGAATTCTCTTTCCTGACATTGACTGACCAGATTTTTCAAGGTCTGGTCCCCTTCTACATTTCCAAACTGAGTCCTTGCCAGTCCTAGCTCTACCAACCCCCGCCCAGCCAGCCCTTGCACATTGTACAACCTAACAATATTACTAGAGACACACCATGTTTGTTTTGTTTCTATGCCTTTAAGGTGTTGTTCTTTCTGGCTGGAGTCACCTCCTCCTCTGGTTTGATCTCCTCTGTTAAGCTTTTCCTGACCAGACTCTGGAAACAGTTATTTCCTTTGCTGCAAAATCTGCTCTGATTTCATGTTACCCAATCTTCTGATTGTAACTGCATAAAGTGTAGATTTGATGAAGGGAGAAAATGCACTAGTCTGCTCCAGAATTCCTGTTCATGTGACAGTGATTTCTCATTATTAAATTGGCTGGCATTGTTTTGCTATAATTTTTATGAATCAGTTTCTGGGATTAGGTGAGTGTGATACTGTTTTAAGAAAAGGGATGATCCATTCAGAGAATTTCTGAATTTTTGAGGCTGTGAAGGTCAGACCCAAGGTAATGGTGGCCTTTGGGACTCTGTGGATGCCATCTAGTTGGGCTTCCCTGGTTATATGCCAACCTCACCTCACTTTGAACATCTGTTTAAATTGCACTTGTTCTAGTCACAAGTTTGCATATAAATATAATCTACTAATCAAGACAAGTCATTTCTCTGATCTTCGTTTTGTCAATTATAAAATGTCAGGTTGATCTTGATTATTTCTAAAAGTCCCACAGTAAAGTACATGAATATGAAAATGTTTTCCTAATCTTCAGTGTCAATATCAGAAAATGCTAGGAAACCTCAAGTATCTATAATTAGTGTCAGACATTCAATTTTCTCCTTGGTGGGCTGTTGTGGACTATAAACCCCATCAACAAAGCATCTCAAAAATCTCATATAAGCAGCTGAGAAGCATTAAATACAAGTTATTTTTCCATTAACTTTTTTTCCAAGCAAAGTTTCTGCATCTATTTTCATCATTAAAAAATTAAAGTTTATTTCCTTATTTTTGATTAATACTTCCCTTTTTGTTACTTATTTTCATGCGCATCACCTAAAAGGCTAGAAGGTTTAACAAGATAGCTTGGGGGATGTTTGTGTGCAAATTGCCAATAAGAAAGTGACCTGAAACTAAGTTCCTTTTGATCTTATCAAATTTGCAGAATGCCAGTCTTTTAACCCTGGGATCTCCTGAGGAGAGCACCAAATAGAAGGTATGTGAAAGTGAGTGAATGAATGATGGATAAGTAAATAAGTAAGTAAATAAACAAATACATACATACATACATAATTAGTTGAGGGTAAGGTTGAGGAGAGGAAAAGACTATTAATTATTAAAGGCAAAGAAAAAGTGAAGCTTAGAAATCATTAAATGTTATCATTTGATTAGGCAAATGTTCCAACATTAAAGTGATGGGAAATTATAGTCATAATACATTATAATGCAAGACCTAATTTTTGCTGGTAGCTCATGCTGACCCACATCAGCATTATAATACAGATTCATGCAAAAAGACCTTTGAGTACAGGCCAAATTTCAGCAAAAATTTTGTTCATTCCACAAATGTCTTTGAGTGGAAGATATAATGATGAACAAAATAAATATAGACCCAGACTTCAAGAAGCAAGTGGATTTATAGGCAAAAAGTCCAGAGTGGCCTTACTGAGCTTCATAAACCAAGCAATGCCTCTTGGCAGGCAGGAAGGGACAGAGCAAATGTCTGTGAGCATCTCCTGGGAACAGAGGAAGAGCAGCTGAGCATGGTGACTCGGCTCAGACTATATTTCCACTTCAACTTGCTGTGCAGAGGTAGATTTACTTCTTGACAAACAAAAAAAAATATGCATATTTAAGAAAAAATATCTGATGAATAAGATTTCTGAATTTGAACAAAAAGCACACAAGTCTGTTACTGCCTGAATGAAATAAAGATCACATTTAGGGAAATGAAAAGGCTCAAGGAGGAGGGTGGGAATAAGATGAGATTAGGGGTCTCATTACTCTTATTTCTTCATCAGTCAAGGAAATTCTGTTGGGGAATATCAGATCAGCCCAGTGTTTTCTCAGAAGCCTTTATGGCTAACAGAGAAGTTAGTCTTCCAAAGTCTTAAAAACTAAAGTGTTTGCTAGATGAACCTTAAATTGCTGCAAGCTAAATAGACCAGATAATAAAAAAGAATTGCAGCAAGATGTACAAATAGCTAGCTGTGTCAAAATCGTTGTTCTCAAAGATTGACAGGCTTGAGAAAAAAAGCAACTTTAGAGTTGCTTCAATTGCAAATCTAAAGCATTCACTCCTTTTATATCGCTGAGAATCTGTGTAATGTGTTACAGCAATGTAACGTCAAATTAATACTGTTGAAAACTCCAGACCAGGTCCCAATATATTTTATTTTTTTCAGAATTTACTTTTTTTTTTTTAAGTTTTAATAAATTGTGTTTCTTTGATTTTTTAAATGAAATATAATTACATATTTAATGCATGAGTGTATTTGCTGTTTAAAATTTAAAACTCAACAGCTAAAAGCTATTTCTTTTAAACTGTGGATGAATGAGGAGGAAGAAAAAGGTGGATTTATAATCAGCAGAAGCAAATTTCCCATGAAGCTTAATCTTAAGGTCCCTTATTTGTACAAGGCCCTATCTCTAGTTTTTGATTTGTTATTTTATATGCTATTTCCATGGGAACTTTTCCCCCTCCACCTCAAAATTGTACAAGCATTGGAAGCCAATATAATCTGAGTGTGATACCCATAATTAACATTCTACCTCTGTAAGATCCTCAGCTACTTGTCCATCTTTCAGTAGTGAGAATATCCTGTGATTTATGCTTGAACAGGAAGTGAGAAAATGTGTTTGCAAACTGACTATGTAGTCATACCCATTTACCAAGGTCTGAAGCTTTTCTTGGGAAATGAGACATTCAGTGCTAAAACCAGGCCAGCTGGTCACTAGAACTTTGGGTTGGACAGTGGTTTAGGGAACAGAAGGAGGAAAATGAAGCCTGCTTAATCATGTTCCCCAAAGACAAAATTGCTGTTAACCTACCTTTTTCTGGCCCTCTATTTCCCCATTAAAATGAAAATGCAAACTCATAACTTTCACCATAAAGATAACTCACATCACAAGAAAACTTAAACTTTATATGTAGCAAACACACTATATATTTGGAAGCATGTGACATTACTTTTTCTGATTGCTTTTGTACCTATTCATTCATTTGAACTTTTAAATAATCCATCAAGGTAGAAACAACATATTTTACTTGTTTTTAAAATTAAGGAAAATAGGCTACTAAGGTTTTGAGTCATCAACTGAAGGAAAATAGTTTGTTAGAGACTGAACCAGAATCAAAGCTTCTTGAATTAGCACAACGGATCAGCAATGGGTCATCTGAAACACCCTGGAAAATGTCCCAGACACCAAATATTTACCAACCAAAACCCATCTTAAAGTTAATCTAAACTGTGCTAGCAATTTCACCAAATCAGAAAGCATATCATATAGAAGCAGTTATTTGACTATAATTTAAAAACACTGTCTTAATCCCAAACAAGAGAAGCTACTACATTGCCATTTGAGTGTATATATCTGGCATAGAATGTAAAGAGTACACAATATTTCCCTTCATATATTCCAACACGCATGCTTTTCTATTTGTAGTTAGTGGTTCTTTTTAAAATTATAACAGTTTAATTTGAGAATTTCACAACCACATAACTATTAAAAGGTGTGGGTTTTCTTCACATGATGAAAATGTAAAATGGCCAATTAGAACAAAAATATATTAAGATCATGAATTATGCTCAAAACCACAATTGATAAAAAGTTTTTAAATGAAACATTACTAATTATAAATGCAAAGTTATATATTAATGACTTAAAAAATAACACTTAACTTTGAGCTACAGGCAACTGAGACCCTGTGGTTTCAAGAGAAACTACTGCTCCTCCCTTAACTCCCTAGAAAGAATTTAAATTGGGGATTTTTCCCAGCAAAAGAGATGTTACCAGAGATAAATTTTATCTGAGTGACCCCGTGTAAATGGCAAGGCAAACGTCTAATCTTCAAACATCTGCTCTTCTTATGGACCTGTCCTGGAATGACCCCCCTCTCCTTGGAAACGCCAACCCCCTATCCCATCTCTTAGCTCAGGATGGCATAGATACCTCATTCTATCTTTCTGTCTTTGGACTTCTCACGTATGTAGGGTCTCTGACCTCTCACGTATGTGGGATTCTGGTACATACAAAATTAAATTTGATTTTCTCCTGTTAATCTGTCTCATGTCCATTTAATTCTTAGAACAGCCAGAAAAATCTAGAAGGGCAGAGGGAAATTTTCTTCCTCTCCAACATATCAGAATGTTTAAATGTATATTAAGTTAGAAAATAAATAAGAGACTTCTTCTTTTAACTAGGAGGTAACTAGCAATATCTGTCACTAGTTGCCATATCTACTTTTGTGTGTAGTTAGCGGGGAGAAGAAAACTAAACAAAAAGTCTGAGTACTTTCTGACTAGTAAGGTAATTTACATATTTCATAAGTGTTGGGCTGGGTGAAATTGAGGTGAAGTAGTAAGCTGTGTGTTAATATTCATAAGGGAATACACAAATCAATTTCCAATAACACAAATAGCCTATAACTTTAAGTGAATAAACAAATTTTCTTAACAAGCTTATTTTCAAAGTTAAGGAACTTTTAAGGGTTTCTTTTTTTCTGTTAGTATTTTATTTAATGCAGATGGCTTTTACTATTGTAGTCACATTTGTACTCATAGAAACTTACAGGTACTCTGAGACCAAACTAAGACCTAAAGAATTATAATGGGAGAATCACCTGGATAATTCTCAAGACACAAAATAAAATAGAATGTAGGTAAATCTACAGGATTTCTTTTCTCTATAGAACTATAGATAGATATCTCTATAAATAGATAGATACTCTCTCCATATAAATATGCATTATATATGTACATATATATAAATACATACAAACATAGACAGATACTTTTATATAAATTCATGGAAACACACACATGTATAACTGAGTACTAAATGCAACAAGATAGCGCTGGGGGCTGGTTGAAGAGACCCAGATTAAGAGAGCTGCAATACAGAAAATGTAGAGTTCCTATTGTCAATTATGCATATCTGTCTCAATTATGTAGATGCTTCAACAATTAGCAATGTCTAGTAACTAACACTAATATAGCCCTTACTATATACCAGGCATTGTTCTAAGCACTTTTATATATTCTCATTTTACCCTTACAGCACCCCTTTGAGAACAGGACTATTATTATCCTCATACAGAAGAGCACCTGAGGCACCATAAATTTTAATGACATGACTGAGGTCGTTTGTAAGTGTCTGATCTGGGAATCAAAGCCATTAGTGGTTTGGCTCCAGAGTCCATGACCTCCACCATAATGCCCTTTAATTAACTGTCTAGGCCCAAATTTTCCATGATAAAAACCTATGGCTTACTATTTACAATAACCAGGACATGGAACCAACCTAAATGTCCATCAACAGATGAATGGATAAAGAAGATGTGGCACATATATACAATGGAATATTACTCAGCCATAAAAAGAAACAAAATTGAGTTATTTGTAGTGAGGTGGATGGACCTAGAATCTGTCATACAGAGTGAAGTAAGTCAGAAAGAGAAAAACAAATACCATATGCTAACATATATACGGAATCTTAAAAAAAAAAAAGTTTCTGATGAACCTAGGGACAGGACAGGAATAAAGACGCAGGCGTAGGGAATGGACTTGAGGACACGGGGAGGGGGAAGGGTAAGCTGGGGCGAAGTGAGAGAGTAGCAGTGACATACATACACTACCAAATGTAAAATAGATAGCTAGTGAGAAGCAGCCATATAGCACAGGGAGATCAGCTCCGTGCTTTGTGACCACCAAGAGGGGTGGGAGGAAAGTGTAAGAGGGAGGGGATATGGGGATATATGTATATGTATAGCTGATTCACTTTGTTATACAGCAGAAGCTAATACAACATTGTAAAGCAATTATACTCCAATAAAGACGTTTAAAAAAAAAAAGGACACAACAAAGGAAGGAGGAGGAGGGACAGGAAGAGGAGCGGATCTAACATAGAGTTTATCTTACACAGTCGCATGGGGATAAGAACAAAAGGACCAACAGAAGATTGCAAAGTGGGGAAAGCAGGTAAAGAAACTTGGGGTTGAGAATATCTATTTGCATAGTAGGAAGAGGGAGAATAAGGAATAATAACTAGTCCAATATTTGCTTCTTTTTTCTCAAAATAAGTAGCCACTTCTCCATTATCTTAGAAGTAGAGATTTATTTCCATCTATTTTCTTTTCTTTTTTTCTTTTTTCCCCCCGCTGTGCTGTACAGCATGTGGGATCTTAGTTCCCTAACCAGGGATCAAACCCCTGCCCCCAGCAGTGGAAGCACAGAATCCTACCACTGGAACACCAGGGAATTCCCTATTTCCATCTGTTTTGAGACCTCAGAAAACTGTTCATATGATTGAATAAGATTCTTTGACTCTTTGAATATCATGGTTGATTAGGGTGTCCAGCTGTAGGGAAAATGCCTTTCTCTCCCACAGGGTACACCTAACACATTAACAGGTGCCAGAGCAGATTGATGAAGCATGTAACATACAGAGAAATGCCCAGCAAAGACAGGATGTTCAATAACTGTTTCTTTACTACCACGAAGAGTTTATAAAAAGTTCAGGAAACAAAAAACTCTGATTTAAAAGGAAAACAATGCTACATAACAATATATGGTAACTGTCAAATCTGGGATATAAAAATAGCAAGCTTGGGCCACCCTGGTGGCACAGTGGTTCAGAATCCACCTGCCAATGCAGGGGACATGGGTTCGAACCCTGATCCGGGAAGATCTCACGGAGCATCCTTAGTTGCAGAGCAACTAAGCCCGTGTGCCACAACTACTGAGCCTGTGCTCTAGAGCCTGCGAGCCAAAACTACTGAAGCCCATGCGCCTAGAGCCCATGCTCTGCAACAAGAGAAGCCACCTCAATGAGAAGCCCACGAACCACACTGAAGAGTAGCCCCCACTCACTGCAACTAGAGAAAGCCCGCATGTAGCAACGAAGACCCAACACAGCCAAAAATAAATAAATAAAATAAATTTTTAAAATATATAACAAGCTTTAGGATTTCAGAGGAAAGGAAAATCACCATGGGTCAGCTGATGTGTTCAAAGAAGGCATCTGTAAAGAGGTGGGCCTGGTCATCAACCAAGTCTCTTACTGTAGTACTGAGAATATATAATTAAGCAGCGACACCTAAAATGTTGACCCATGGCACAAGAATAGCATGTATCTCCAATTTACTTCCTTTTTTTCCTGACAGTGTTTTGCCAGTTCAGATGCATAATGTTCTGGTAAAAATAATCTTGTTGACAGACCAATCATACACAGAAAAAAAATCAAAGTCTAGAACAGTTGAAATGCATGCTTATCATGAAAAAATCTTTTGAAACACTCATATTCCTATATTATATTTTGTTTCTGTTTCCTTCACAATTTAATGTTAAAATCTTTATTTTCCAACATAGCTTGCAGTCCCAAGATACCAGAGGTATATCATTTAATGTGAATTCTCCTGCAAACTCACCCAACTTTATACTCAACTACTCAATGTTCTCTTCTTGTCATGACTATCATTTTTAAAAAATATTTTCTGGAACTTATCTTTCTCCACTTGTCCTTTATGCAGAATAGTCTTTTGGATTTCCTATCTCCCTATATTTGTACATTTATATCTGGCTCTGACTGAAAATCTACCAGTGACATTTAGCCAATGATAATATGAAGCACTTTGTAGAAATTATATTGGTAACACCTACAATGAACAAAACATTGGAAGGAAAACAAGTTTTAAAATCGTGGATGGCAAGGATGGCAATATTTTTCCCTCCATGTTTCCAGTACTGTTCTAGGTGTTTTCCTTGCCTAATAGTAGAACCTCAATAAAAACGTATTAAATAAATGAAGTACTGAATACAATAACAAAAGAACTGTTCATTTTTTGTTTCATGTATTTAGTTAATCATTAATTCTTATATCCATTTATTCCAGTAGGCACTACTGGATAAAAAGACAGAATGGAACTCTAGCCTTTGAAACAGTAAAAGGGGGAATGGAAGATGACACAAAGATGTATAATTAAAACAGACATTGAAAGCTTAGGGTGCTGTAAGATAAGATTCAGAGCCATAAGATGTATGGGAGTTAAAAGGAGGGAGAGAGCAAAGTAAGTTTTCTTCTGCTTGCCAGAGAAAAGCACTAATGCAGCCTAATAATTATGTACAACTGGTCTGACTAACCTTAGCATTAGGTTAGTCACCAACATGCTTGAATTTTTACCAATAAATTCCTCTACAATTTGGCTATGTTTACATGTCAACATTGAATGATTAAATGTAATCAAGCTGTGAATTTGGGTCCTGATCATGTTTGGTACCAGGCAACCCAGCAGCACATGACAGGCCAGGCCATAACCCCCAGCTGTTATGTGGCCAGCGCTATGCACTCAATCAGATCAATTCACTCTGAAGTCGTGTCCATCTTCCCTAGCCACATCTCCAGCACAGTCACCTGACAGCCCTTTTTCTGGAAACCCGTGACAGCCAACGTCAGGTCTGGCTGGGCCACTGCTTGCATATCTTTCGCTGATTTAATTAAGTGATAAATTATGATGTCTGCTGAGAGGTAAAGTTCCTTTATTGTGAAGCCAACTTAATGCAGTAGATCTCCAAGGTGAGAGACAGTAAGTAAGCAAAATTCGAATACCTCATAACAAGTGAAGACCTGACTTTAGGACATGGCCTAAAGGTATGAAAAATCAGTGGCCATCAAATTCCATTTTGTGGTCCAAAGTTATCACAAACAGGTAGAGTTTATCGTGTCTATTTCACATGGGCTAGGAGAAGTACTTAAGACTTTTTCATAGTTTGTTTCTCATTCAGCAAATAACATTTTACTTCTGTGCCCATGTTCATAGATCTGCCATAGGTAGTCAACGCATCTTTAAAAGGCATTAAAGAGATTTCCAGACTTCAAGTAGCTTCCAGTATATTTGGAAGGATAGAAGAAAGTTAAATCCAAACTAAGGGTATTGTTGTCACTATATTTCCACAAATCTGATTTAGGTTTTCACAAACCCCAAAATAAATGACTGATTTATGCTAGAACAAAAACCCTACAGACAAAAACAAACAAAAAAAACATGCTACCCTAACAGACCCTTTTTATTTGCTACAAACAGGGGAGTAAACCTGTCCTCGGGTGCCACATTTCCATCTCACCAAGGAGTACATTATCCCTCCAATACAATTCTATAAATGATACAGAAGTTCTCTTTCTAGCCTACAAAGCATGTTTATTCTGTAATGTTGCTGGAACAATATGGGAACAGGAAGTGGCAGAGGAGAATGTGAAAAAAGGAAGAACAAACAGAAGGATAAGAAGGAATATGGATTGTTTTACTTCAGCAATAGTATTTTGCATTTGTATAACATTACATAGTTTACAAAATATTATGTGCACACATTTCATGTTTCTTAAAAACAGTGTGTCATAGGGAAATTACAAATTAATAGATTGGAATACAAATAACATTTCAAAAGTGTCCATTAAGAATGATAGCTAATTTTAAAATTCTCTTCTGTCTCATTAACAAAGAATTTCTATTCCTGTGGGTGAACATTCTTCACCTTTTCATCTCGTTAGCTTTTGGGCACCATTACTTAACTCCCTTCCCTATATAACTTTTCCCTCTTGACCTGCTTTTTCTCCCTCAACATAAAATCCTTCTTGAACTTTTTCTCAGGTTAAAAACAACAGCTGTTCTCTCAACACTGTCTCTCCCCAGCTACTATGCTACGCTCCCTTCTTAGCTTTTTGAGATTCATCTCCAGTCACCATCCTCCATCTCCAACACATTCAACTTCGTTCCATCCTTCTCAGTTCTACAAAAGCACTCTTTCTAAGTCTAAAGACGCCCTAACTGCAAATTCAACTGGGCATTTTCATTTCTTATCCAAGTTGGTATCTCTGCTTCATTTAACACCGGCTTCCTCCTCCCTAAAGCTCTTTTTCATTTGCTGTTACAGAACCCGGAAACCACTCTCTTCACCTTTCCCCTCTGGGCATTCCTTATCAGTCTCTTTTGCAAACTCTCTTTTCTCTGCTGTCTAGAAGAATGTTAGCTGATCACATTCATGGTCAATATTGCAGTCTTCCCGGAGTTTTCCCTCTCCCTTTCCCAACTGCAATGAACTGAACACCAGGGACTACCCATTCGACCAACGAATCTCTCGAATTTCCAATCTGCCCTCTCCATTTCCACTGCCAACGCCTTAACTCAGCTCCTTGCTCTCTATCATGTGGACCACTATACATTTGCTAACAGGACTTTCTGCTTTTTCTCAACCATCTCTACCACTATGAACACCACCCCCGACAGCAACCACTCATTCATTCTCTGTGCAGATCCAAATAAAATGATTACTTTCCAACTTTATTTGGCAATCGAGATGCAACTTTTCAAAATAGCAAGCACATTTTTAAGCTATTATGGGATTGTTGGCTTATTTAACTTTCCTATACATTTTTCTGAAAATGATTATGACATGTATCTTTTAAGGATTTTAAGCAAACTTTGTTTTACTCCAAAATGAGTCTTAGATTATCTGTTTGTATAATAAAGCCTTTACCCAAGACAGCAATAATGAAAAAAACTGCAGCCCAGTTTCTTACACATTATTCCTAATTTTGGAATCTGAAGCAATGAATGATATTTATAGGGATCATTAATTAATCAGTGCTTTCTAAGCAATATCTCACAAAGCATTTTTCTTATATATTTATTCTCTGATACATACATGTATTCTTATATTTATATAAAAATGATTAATAACAAGTGTACCTCGATGCAGCTTTATCAAAATACAAAGTAATTAATTAAACTGCCTTTTAAATCAAGGAAATGTAATGTGTCCTTCATCTTACAGTTCTTAACTGAATTCCTAAATAAAATTTAAGTCATAGCCTCATCTTGTGTTTTCCACTTGGCTCTCTCCTGATGAATATGAACTCTGATGCATTACTGCTAGAGTGTAATAGTCCATCTTATCTATAAATTCCACAAAGTCTTAAGCCATAAAAAAGATGGTTACACGCTGTTTTTTAAAAAATGTCTGAGAATTAATCATTTATTTCCCTTTCCTGACATGTCTTTTATGCTTTGCATGTTTTTCAAAGATAACGGGAGTAGTAATGTTAAGCAGTATTACTATCCTCACCAGTGGAAAAATGAAACTCTCAATCCCCAAACAAAGCTACACACTTGACTTTGAAGGTGCAACAGTTTGTCCAATCTGAGTCTTTTCCAAACACCTTTTCTTGAATTATGAACGGCAAAATCACTTTGACAGTTACAGATTCTATTTTTAGAATATTTAGAACATAACTTTACATTTAGAACATAATTTTGCATAAACTTCCAAGCACTTGGAGCGTGAAGACAATAAGAGGGAGATTTAAAGTGCTCGAATTGCTAGAGTATAAATGACATATGAAGCAATCACATAATTCAATCAACAGATTTAACTCCATGAAGAATCTTTCCAAAAAGTTATCTATGTTCATGCATGACTCAGCATTATTAATAGCACCTGTAGAGTCAATGTTTGAATAAAAGAGAAACAATTAAGAACTTGAAACTTCAAAATGTACAACTAACATTTTTCTATAAAGTATACATTTGCAAGCCTGGATAATGGTCCATAGAAACTGAAATTCATTGAGTTGATCCTCATTGTGAGAATTAACGTATATAAAAAAGTTATATTCTCACATTGCAAGTTAGTGATTCATTATGGAGAAATATGAAAATAATTTTCAATAAACCTAATACATTTTACACTGTTAAGTCAGACATTTGTTCTTGGGAAATAATCAGAAAGTCATATATAAATTAAGTAGTTAATTGTTGCATCTTTTAAAAGAGCCAAGCAATGAAGACAATACAAAATTTTGAAATTACAAAGGCAAATACGGGGCAAATAATTGACAATATGGTAACTGTGTAATTAATTGTGGTACCGATTAAGGATGGCTTATTAGGTGACCACTAAAAGAGCAGTAAGTATGGAAACAAAAAAATAAAAGTCTGAGAAGCAGAATTTATCTGGGAAAATTTGGAACAAAGAGAAAACATGACATATCCTAGTCTTCATGTCCAGTTACATTTATATTTTCTCTTCTTCCATGCATCAAAGAGAATAGATAAGATGTAGCTATGAAATATTTCTCATAATAACTGGGGTGTTTCTTCTTCATTTCCGTCTATTCTTTGCACTTAATGAACATTAACAAAACAGGCTGTGTTTATTCTGTGATTGTTTATTCATATGTGTTGCTTTTTTCTTCAACTGGAATTTTTGTGAGTTCTTCATAGATTACCATGAAATCTTTAAATGTTATCCCCCAAAAGCAGTTTTCACCCCTAAAAATATGGTTTACAGCTGGTCCTTTTAGTAGATTTTCATATATTGTATATTCTTAGAAAAAGTTATGGGAATACATTTATGTAATCAGATTCTAACTTAAAATATGTATACAAAGTAGGGTTAGATTCTCTGTATGCTAATTAAAATTTCCTTTTCACCATTAATCTGATTCACCACTAATCAATTGCACAATTAGTATCATGGTGAAAATGAGAGCATGCATTCAATAATATTTACTGAGCAGGTATGAGCAGAAAGGCCTCCTTCCAGGCATTTTGAATGCACCAGTAAACAAAATAGATGGGGATTCTTATCTGCATGAGTTTTTGCTTAATTCTAGTAAGGAGAGACAGACAACAAACAACATGTGTGAGGCAGAACAATGGCTCCTCAGAGATGTCCATACCCTAATCCCTAGAACCTGCAAATAAGTTACTCTACATAGCAAAAAGAACTTTGCAGATAAAATTAGGGTTGTGGGCCTTATAATAGGGAGTTTATCTTGATTTATGTGGAGAACCCATCTAATTAAATAAGCCTGTAAAAAAGAACTGTTTCTGGTTGTAAATGGAAGAGAGATGACGCAGAAAGGGAAGTCAGAGATATTCCACATCTTAGAAGTATTTTATGAGCAATTGCTGGCTCTGAGACGTAGGGAACCACATGTAAGAACTGGAGAAAGGATTCTAGGATCTAAGGGTGGCCCCAGTTGACAGCCAGCAAGGTCAATGAGACCTCAGTTCCATCAGCACATGGAACTGAATTGTGCCAAGACCCTGAATGAGCTTGGAAGTCTATTCTTCCCAAAGCCTCCTGAGAAAAGCCCAGGTGATGAACACTTTGATTTCAGCCTTATGAAATCCAGAGCAGAGAAACCAGCAAGCCAGTCTGGACTTTTGACATACAAAATGGTGAGATAATAAATTTGTCTTGTATGAAGCAAGCCACTACGTCTGTGGTAATTTGTCCTGACAACAATAGAAAGCTAATACAAAATGCATAATAAATAAGTAAATTAGATAATCTAGTAGAAGGTATTAAATGGTCTAGGAAAAATTAAAATTAATGCAAGATCAGAGAAATCAGGAATGCTTATATGAGGAGACTGGACAGATGGAGCATTAAATAGGTGACCAGGTTGGTCCTCATCAAGAAGGTGAGATTTGAACAAAGGAGGTAAGAATGTTGGCCAAGTTGACGTAATGAGAGAAGTCTCTTCTGACAGAGGTACCTGCTGGTGGAAAGACTCTAATGCAGACCTGGTGTCTCTGAGGAACAGCAAGGACTCTTGTGTAGCTGGAGTGGAGTGAGTTGGGGCTGGACAGGGTAGGTGGAGACGAGGTCAGAACATTTGCCATCTCAGCCCTTGGAAACTTGAGCTTGTACTCTGAGCAAAATAGAAGTCCACTGAAAGGTTTTGAGTGGATGAGTGATATGATCTAATTTAAAAGTTTCTAGACCAATCTCGCTGCTGTATTTGGAACAGGCTGTTAGGGGAGCAGGAACAGGAGCCAAGAAATTTGTTCAGAGGTCCACAATTTGTTCATTTATCCACACAAACGACTGTAATGGATTAAATTAAGGTAGTGAAAATAAAGATGATGAGAAGGGATCCTTTTCTGGAAATATTTTTTTTAAATTTACATATAACAGTCAAGGGGTTCTTTTTCTAGGAAGCTTCTGTGACACACCTAGATAGCTTTACTTGATTATCATAACACTTCATGCTATTTTCATAGCACTTATCACACTACACTGATCTGAAATGAGCTGTTTACTCTTTCTCTCCTGCTAGACTTCAAGCTGGACCCTTAGAAAGGCAACTGCATATATTCAGGTGAGCCTAATAACAAGCTATATGCTGCCAGCCCTATTTCTAACCTGTACTGCAGGTACAATCCAGGTTTCTAAGAAGAGTTATCTTTTATGACATACCAGAAGTACTCCAGGCCACTTCTCTCAGAAGCTATATATCATTTCAAACAACTTAGATGACACCTGGATGTGAAAATCAAATTCATATTATTTTAATTTGTTTTTCAGTAAAAAGAAAAACCTCAGGAATAGTATAATCACCGGTAGAAAGACAGTCCAAATGGAATATTGTTTCCTGGATTTTAATTCACTGTTTTTCCATCCTTGGATTGGAGCATTCTAAAGAAAAAGCCTAGAACAATCCAATAAAAGTTGGCAGTGGCAGAATATTTGCATATCACTGAGGAGGAAGCTGCAAAAAACTTCCAAAGCCATGAAGTACGTGTAACAACTGATTTCTGGTCAATAATAAGCAGCATAGTCATTACAGACTATGAGCTTGATTCTGTTTAATAAACTAACTTTTTTTTTCTGCCCTGCCCATATTCTAACAAGAACAAAAGCTAACTAATATTTGCTGTCTTCAAACAGGAAACTTGTCAGGATGTGAGCAAGGACCATTTTGCACTCTAACCACTGGTTAGAAGATGTGCCTATAAATTAATCTCCAGCACTAACAGCTTTAACAATTCAGTACCCAGAGAAGTATAATTAATCCAGAGTAAGCCTTGGTTTGTTATAGCTTACTTAAGAGGAAAATGAAAGATTTAAAAAAAGAAAGAAAAATGGTGAGAAAGTTATCACTACTTTCCAGTCTTTGCAAATTCTATGAGCAGAAGTGTTAAAGGTCATTCAAAGAAACCAAGAGACTATTTGTCCTTCTCTTTCAATTCTATTGTACTAATTTGATACTGGAATTTACCAGTTTTCCTTTTGTTTTTATATATTTGAGGTTCACTTCCTCAATCTTTTTAACGTTTATCTTTGTAACAACCTTATAAGAAGCGATTTCAGACAACAAATGATGTACCAACTATAATCATTTGCACAAGAGATATTTGATCACAGTTTATGTGGGAGGAAAGACGAATCTCTTCTGGGAGTGGGAGTAATCAGAAAAGGGACATTTGTGAGTTGCAAAGAGAAAGATAATATTAATTAATCTCCATATAATTATGATAGAAATACATAGACGTTTCTTTCTTCCCCCCATGAGGGAGGAGTTCACAATTAGACAGAAAAATTTAAATATACCTGCAAGCCTTGAAAGTGCACTACAGAATACAATGCTGTTGGGAAAAAGGAAACTATGGCATGCATAAGAGTGGTTTGTGTGGTTGGATTGGAACATTCTAGAATGTTTTGGAATTAAGGCCATTTTCTTCTAAGTCCAGGTAGGGAGATTGTAGTCAAACCTCATATGCCTTAAAATGATTAAGTACAAGTTTATCCAAACTTTTGATCTCCATCACTTAAATTTCATTACATCTCTGGAACCTTAACAGTCAGTATTGGGAAATTAAAAAAAAAAAAAAAAAAAAAACTTAAACTGAAAAACTCATATAAGACCAGAAGATGGGAAACTAAAGCATGAGGAAATGAAAAATGTTAATTGGTAGCAGGCTCATGAAGGATTAGGTAAGAAAAACGTCAGCAGTAATCTATGTGGAAAGCAGGAAGATCACAGCCATCTGCTCTATTGGTTTGGCAAATTCATGCATTCTGCTTATAGGTTGCCTATACAGTGCTATGTACCAGGCGCTGTTACATGTATTAACTTCTCATCACAATGACCCTAAGAAGTAGGTACTCTTATTAGGGATATTATCATTTTACAGATTATAGAAACTCAAAGCTAAGTTAAGAAGCTTACCTAAAGTCCCAATGCAGTCCAGTTCCCATTTTGTTTGGTAATATTTTCTGGAAGGAAGAAGGAAAATGCAACCATCAAAGTGCTCACAACTGTTTTCAGTTTGTTTGATATAAAGTGTCTATGAGTCTCCATGGGAAAGAAGGATGAATAATGTGAGGCAGTGAAAAGCATGAGACAGGACGTTCTACAGACAATTACTTAGAAGAAAAACAAAACAGAAATGAAAATATTTCAAGTGGCAAAAATACTTTTAAAATGTTGTAGATGGCTGATAATGTCTAATGCAGTAAAATAAATTATTTTGACAGTAGATTTGCTGAGAAAGAGACAGGCTGGAATGAAAATGGTCCTCTAGGCTGTCACCAATTCCAGACTCCTGAATCCCTGGGAAAGAGGCCCTGAGGTTTACAGGTACTACTGATGTACACACACAAACCAAATCACACGTTGCTCATACAATTTCAAGGTGAGCTTTGGGGAAAAGGCCTTTTGAGATAAACAGTTTTGCATTCATCTGTTGGAGTAGGTAATCAAAAGGACTTGACCACTGGTTGATGTGTGAACTAGACCAGAAATCGGAGGCTCCTCAGCCCCTCCCCTGCCCTTGGAATTCACACTCCGACTATTGTTCCCACAGTGGGAGCTGTTGCAAGGACACAGCCTTGAGAGAGTAATGTGTTGCTGAGACCATCTAGGCTGTGTACAGTGACTAAACCCATTAAAGCCTCTATATAAACTTTTAAGATTATGGAGGACAGGTGTGGATATCTACCGGTCTTGTGGCTGCCAAAGACAAGCTTGTAAGTCAGTTTCCTTTTGCTCATTAAACCTGCAACCTACCAATCTGGAGTGCTCTGCCTCTTCCTTCAGTCTATCCTTACCCTCTGAATATGGGAGCCAGTTTGCAAGCCAACCTCATCCTTTATCACAAGACATGTGGTCTTTGAAAGATGAATATATTACAAATAATGGACTTTCTCAGAGATTCATTAATGTGCTTTTTAAAACTATCAACATCTTATCAAAATTTCATTTGATTTTCTTCAAAACCGTTTGTTAGTCCAGAAAATTGTATAGTGTCAAAACCTTTTTATTTCATGTGAATAATAGTATTCTATGAGGCTGATTGAGCATCTGAACTATATTTCAATGTTTCAGGCCCATATTAAACATGGTCTATCAATATTAAACATCTATCCAATGGCAAAAGTTTTCACTAGACTGCAAAATATCTGACTGGAAGTGAACATCAGACATCAAGAAAAGCACATTCTTAAACTCATGGCACCCAGGCTAGAACCTGTGCCTGCCTAATTTTTGAGGTTGTGAGCATGTCCTTTAACAAAATTAAGCTCATAAAATGTTTATTAAGCCCTTACTTTGTTTTATGTATTGCATTAAATGACTGAGTGTCTAAGGATGGAAAAGACTTCATTTCTGCTTCTAAGGGGAAGGGTAGTGGTAACAATGGAAGTTACATGAAAAAGGGAAATGAAAAAATAACTAAAGGCATTGCCTATGTCCTCAATGATTCTATGAGAGAAGGATTACAAAATGTCTACAAAATAATTGGAGGGAGTAAACCACTTACAAGGAAAACACAAACACAAGGTAATAGATTGGCCATCCTGCTTGATGATCTATTCATCACAAGCAATAATAAACCAAAATGCCCTGTTCTATATGCAAAGAAACAAAAGTTTCAAAAGGACATTAAGCAAGCAAGAGAATAGAGTGGAGAGTTAGTGAAACAGTTGTGACAATGGCAAGTTTAGATATGTGTTGGGAACAGAGAGAAGGGAAGCTTTAGTTCTGTCATCAATGTCACCCACAATACACAGTGCTATGTCACAGACTTTTTTAAGTTCCAAGGAAGGAGAGAAAAGGAATAGATGCATGCTCTCTAGGACTTGAAAGTCTATTCAGAAGATGACATTTATAAAATGATAAGCAGCATTTCTTAAGGCCAAAAGAAAATGATAAATTTTCCTACAGGAATGAAGAGAAGTGTGAAATTTCAGTGGAATAAGGTAGTGTGGAAAGACTTTGCATGCCATGGAGTTACAGACCTTGGGTACTATTAATCTCCTTATCCTTAATCAAATTTCTTCACTTCCATAAGCTCCATATACATGGTAGTCAAGACCACTGACTAGAAACAAACAGCATCCATTACAAGTTTTGTGTGCTTGGCCGTATAGCATCGTTTCTAAGACTAAGTATCCTCAACATAGTATGAGAATGATAAAATGCACACTTCACTGGTTTTCATAGATTAGTTTTGAGATTAGTTTTTAGAATTAAATTATATAATTCCTTAAAAATCCCTAGTATATACCAATGTGTTTAATAAATGTTAGTTACTAATGGCAAGAATTAATACTCTTTGTTAAATTACAAATCAGTGCTTAGAAATAAATTTCTTTATATATATATACACACAGACATAAGAAAATGGAAATAAATAGATCTAGATTAAACACTTGTTGATTCATTAATTCAAGTAAATAATAAACAAAAGCATTGCTAGAGCTCTATAAAAATGCTAACGCGGGCTTCCCTGGTGGCGCAGTGGTTGAGAGTCTGCCTGCCGATGCAGGGGACACGGGTTTGTGCCCCAGTCCAGGAAGATCCCACATGCTGCGGAGCGGCTGGTCCCGTGAGCCATGGCTGCTGAGCCTGCGCACCCGGAGCCTGTGCTCCGCAGCGGGAGAGGCCACATCAGTGAGAGGCCCACATACCAAAAAAAAAAAAAAAAAAAAAAAAAAATGCTAACGCACACTGTACCTGTGGATATAAAAACTGTGTAGCTTGGGGTTTTCAAAATTACTCTCTTTGATTCATATTTCATTGTATATATCACTACTATGTTGAACATTTGATCATTATTAAGATTTATGAAGTTCTGTCCTGATTTAAGTTCATACCATGTAACCAAGAGCCCAACAAAAATTTAGATGCAACAAAACAGATATTGAAAAAGAGATGAAAGCAAGTCAAAAGAGCAATAATTAAGATTAATGCAATCGTCATTTTTACTAACATTGTAAAGATTCAAATTTAACTCTATGACAAACAAAAAAACATAAAAGAAGAATCCATTTTTGTTCAGAGAATCTTTAGTTAAAATGTAAATGTTTGTATATATTTACCTATAAATTTGGGTATTTTTATTAGGGTCACTTGTTTAGTTCACTCATTCCCTTTAAAACTAATGAACTAATGTCACTATTCTGGCATGATGAAACCTATTTTGAAAAGTCTTTATTTAATAAACCCAAGTGGATCCAAGAGCAGAGCAATCTCCACACCAATAACTCTTTAAGTGGATGATTTTGGTTGTTAACAAATGAAGAAGAAGCCTGGATTAATCAATAGCGTTGTTTTCTGGGTAACAAACTCAAAGATCTATCATTGCCTTATAATCATGGAGAGCAAACACCCTCATACATAAGATAATTTAACCAATTTTAGGCATTCTACCTTGTTGAAAATGTGTTCTATATACATATTATATAGAATTTAGGTATCAACATTTATACATATATTCATACTCAACATAGAGTAAATTAAAGTATTTTATTCTTCAAGATTTATTTTCCATTTTTATTCTAATATAGAAAGGCTCTTCTTTCATTGCAAATGTGCCAATCCTGCTAACCCCATAAGAATTACTGTATAAATCTTAACAGAATACACTCAAGGCATTGTACAAAATGGACTTTCCTTCACAAATTGTAAAGTCCCAAAAGTACTGTGCACAAATAAAGTAAGCAGTCACCACCATGGTTGAATTTGAAGGAAACAAGAGGATTTCCAGGTTGAAAGGTTCATTTAGTCAAAATATCTTCATAGCCAGTTTATCAGACTACCTAAATTTCACCAGTAGAGATTTACTCCCTTGTGATTACATAACCCAGCTTCTGACTCATTAAAAGTAAAACAAACATGGCTTTAGTAAGAAAAACATATGCAGATATCACTTATTAACATCTTACTGCAATTTGCTTTCTTACCTCACTTTCCAAGCATTATATCTAACTGGTATGAAGGAACAGAACCTAGGTCTGAGAGAATAGGAAGAATATTAGATCTGAAATGCTGTCAAGGAAATCAGCTCATTGGGGAGGGTTTATTTGTCCAAAAAACATTACGCTACTATAATCGAAGTACTCTATGAATTCTGGGGACAGAAACTGGAATAATATTCAGTTTCTGCCCTATAGAGAGATTGTAGATTAAAGAAGGATTAAAGAGATGTTAAAGGAAAACTAAATTAAGGAGGGATTCAGACACATAGGTAAATAGTTCCAGTTTATTTTTAAGAAGTGCCACTTTGAGCTAGTCATTCACTTATATATAGGTACATCAGTTCTTCATCTGCCAGTGTTGGAATTGGTTTTTATGCTGATACTTAGATGTTAAGAAAAACTATTGGGATTGACAAAGGGATATCAGCAAGGGAAAGAGGATTCCTGGCTTAAGTGGTATTAAATGCAAAGGTACAGGTAAATAAATACACTGCCCCTATGTTATCAATATTGCTCACAAGAGAGAATAATTTAGCAAAAGGGGGCTTTCTCTTGGTCCTATGAAGAATTTAGATATTGAAAGACCAAATAAGAAGTCAAAGGCCATGCCTCAAAGAAAGTAGGATAGGCAAGATCCTTAAACATGTTTCTAGTAATCATAAGAAAAAATGTATAAAATATTTCTTAAAGTAATCTTCTTTTAAATAACATACCTGAGCACAGAAGAATGAATTTGATTAATGGGTCTTAGGACTCTTGTATTCTTATTCCTATCAGTCAAGACCCTTCCTGACATATTCCTTACACAGGTTCACTGCTCATTTCTATATGCTTAGTATAATTTTAGCATCAAGTAAATTTAGTTAATTTTTAAAAAATCATATAAATAAAATATACCATATCTCTCAATATATACAAGAAAGATCAAGACTATTATTCAGTAAAATGCACTGAATATTCAAATTTAAATTGATAGTTATAGAATTGGTTTGATAATTGAATAAGGGATAAGAAATATTTTTCTGTAAGGATCATTTTTGAGGGACAAGGAGGACCTTTCTCTGGGGTTAGGCATACTTACTAAAAGCTGAGACATTTTTAAGGCTATACATGGAGCATTCATATGTGAAGAAGGATAATCCAAAGTTATACAAAGGTAATAAGACATAAGTGAATAAACACTAGAAATAAAAAATTATTAAAAGGGTGATGGGCTCTGAATATAAGAAAGATTACTGGGCAAATTATATGAGTGGGGTTTGAATGGAGGAAAGAACAAAACAGATACTGGATATATGATCAAGTAATCCAAACCCTGCCCATATATATGCATATACTTGTATGTAACATATATAGTAACAATTTATAGCCAATTTTTAAAAATTACTTTCAGAATAATTATTTTAAATTGAAAGTCACATGAGCAATTCAAGTTTGATAATTGACAAGGCATCAATTCAAATGAATCTTTTCAGAAATAAATCTGGTAAAGTAACATGGCCATGTAACCAGATAAAGATGGATGATAAAGAGTTCAAATGTAAAGGAAAGAAACAGACTGGGTCTAAGAAAGGTCCTAGTATTTTACATTATTTTAAGCATGACAGTATCTATTGTGATTCCAATAAATTCTACATTTGGGAAAAATTACACAATGAATTAATATGAAGGGTAATTTAGATTTTTAAATTAACCTTAAGGATAGTAAAAGTAAGAAAAAAGCAGGGGAGGAGAGGAGATAGGAAAGAAGGAAATCAGAAAGGAGTCATCCAAATATATGTAGGCATTTTCTTCTTGGTGCTGTAAAACACAGGCCCTAAAATTTAAAGTAGATGAGAAGGTAAACATTTGGCCAGATGGGCTCAGTTGTATGCAAGTCTCTGACCATTTTAAGAATCCTATTTTCATTGTAATTCTTTCTTCATGAAGACATAAGTACTACAGATTTTGAGAAATGAAAAGGCCCTTATTTTTAATATCAGGCACTAATTTTATAAGGACTTCTATTTTCCTTAGATATAAAAGCAAAGTCTGTATATATGTAAACATATACATATATATTTTATAGCCATGATAGCACAAGCTCTATTTCTTCCATGAGAAGAAAAAACATGTATGGTGCATGTTCTCTGGCGACCATTTTGATTACTGTTGTTTTACATCCACTTATGTGCAAGGAAAACATAGCCACTAAAAAAATAAAACTAACCGAGAAGTGTGGTAAAGCAAATAGACTGCAGAGTGGAGAACAAGATAGGAAGAGAGCCCCTATGTTTTTCCTAGAGAGAACTCACATTATAGCAAAATGTTACATTTTACATGGACATTCAATAACCCCTAATGCAATCTGTTAAAAAAAGAAAGGACAGATCCAAAATGGAATCACCTGTGCTAAGCCCTACATAAGCAAATTAAGACTTAATACCCAACCTAATTTCAATTACAACCTTCCCCAGGAATACAGTCTTAACCAGTCAGTCTAAAAATTTCTGGTCAGCACAAATGAGGTAATCTGCTACATAGATTGCCTAAACCTAAAAAAATCTGCTCTTTTCCCCTTTTGCCTATAAAAGCCTTCCATGTTGTACAGCTCCTTGGAGCTCCTCTCTACTTGCTAGATAGGATGCTGCCCCATTCATGACTTGCTCAATAAAGCCAATCATATCTTCAAATTTACTTGGTTGAAATTTTGTTACTTAACAAATCTGAGCATCTATCTTTGAAACTGTATACAAGCTCCTGTGCCCCTGTCTTTTGAAATAAAAGGCTTTTGCTTTAGTCTTCTAGGCCTCCCCCAAGTCTCAAAAGGCTGGCTCAAGAGTTAATGATGAGGAAATGTGAAGATAGAGAAACAAAGAATAGCTGTTGGGTTGGGAAACTGTTAACAATTTATACTATAAATCAGCCACATAGTAGAGTCACTGAACTCCCAGTTCCCTGAAGGGTATAGATAAAGATTTGACACATATTTCTAAATCGTTTTTTACAGGAAGCAGATCCCTATCAGATTAAAACTGCTGACCACAAGCACATAAAACCCAGACCAGTTGAAACAAGAAGGTTAATGATGCTTGAAAGTTCACCTTGATGCCAATCAATCTGAGAACTGAGCACAAGCTGATCAGGCACCCTGTAGCCCCCTCCCTCACACTGCCTTTAAAATCCTTTCCCTGAAAGCCATCGGGGAGTTCAGTTCTTTTGAGCATGAGCTGCCCATTCTCCTTGCTTGGTGCCCTGCAGTAAACCCTGTACTTTTCTTCACCACAGCCTGGTGTGAGGAGATTGGCTTTACTATGTGCAGGCGAGTGGACCCAAGTCCAGGTTCAGTAACACCCTCTGTGTCAGTTTGATGCATTGTAATAGATCTGGAGAACTTCATTCTGGGTCTGCCCCTCTGTAATATTTACATTTTAAAGTTCTGTTATTCAAAAAGTATGAAGAAATTAAAAGCTGTGACTTATGAGGTTAAAGAGTCAGAAACAAAACAAAACAGAACTTCAAACTGTGGAGAAAAAGTCTGCCTTCCCTGGTTAATGGATAGTCAAACAAAACAATTTTGAACACTATGGTTCATGTTTTCAGAAAAAGATGGACAGTAGCACATATTTCATTAACTTCTACCCCTTAATATCTGGTCAAGCTGAACGATAAGAAAACAAAAGGACAACTGGGCAGCAAACTCCTTGGGTTTCTTGTTTTTCAGGACAGAAGTAGTACAGTCATATTTTACTGACAATTACAGAAAATATTTGCTTTATATAATGGTGCATTAGTAGAGTTGTAAGTACCCCTGATATATTATTGAACTACTAGTGTATATCAAATATATATTAATTTATATTTGTGAGAGAAAATGCCAAATTTTAAGAGAAATATCTCTCATGATGTCTAAAATCGTTTACTTACTATTAACAGAAAAGTCTTAATAGAATGAGACAAGTCTTTCATTGTAAAACCAGATTATATTTCCTAAATGTCTTTAAGTTTTTCAAATATTTAAGAGTGTGCCTTTTGTTTTGGTGTTAAATTGCCAATTGTGTCAACTTTTAAATTCATTTTTCCAAGTTAAAAGAAATCATGTACTTGATAATTTTGGAGGTGTGGTGATTGTAATAAAAAAATATTTGTATTTGACAACTTTAACAATGTTCTCTGAAGTTGTAGTGTCACTGAACAGAATATTAATCTCTTCCTAAAACCTAAAATTTGCCCTCTATGTGCACAGACATTCACCCTCTCTCTTTTGTTTACTAACTTGCCAGACTTGCATTTTCTGATTTTTATCTCTAAACTCATAAATTTTCTGCTCTCTCCTTCAGGAAAGCATTCTCAGCACTCTACTATAGCAATAAATTAAGTATCTGAGTTCACTTGTGAGCAAAATCTCTATAGAGTGAAAGGGAAGTCTGAGTACTTACGCTGACCTTCCAGTTAGTTACCTTTCTTCCTGGTGATGCCTGGGTTTTCTTTTGGTTTTGATTAGCAAGGCCAATCTCGCAGACTTTTCTTGTTTCCTAGCCACCCCCACTTCCCACTTCCAGATTCCAGGTTAACAAAAGTAAAATGAAGTGAATCAACATGTCTCCCAAAGAATGAGAGAACTGCCAGGATACTTCTGAAGTTCATATTAAGAATTCTGGGGCTTCCCTGGTGGCGCAGTGGTTGAGAGTCCACCTGCCGATGCAGGGGACACGGGTTCGTGCCCCAGTCCGGGAAGGTCCCACATGCTGTGGAGCAGCTGGGCCCGTGAGCCATGGCCGTTGAGCCTGTGCGTCCGGAGCCTGTGCTCCGCAATGGGAGAGGCCACAACAGTGAGAGGCCCACATACCGCAAAAAAAAAAAAAAAAAAGAATTCTGAAAAACAAGGGTCAAGTGGAAAAGAAGTTTAACTTAAAGACATAATTTATTCAATACACTGAGTGGAGTTTTGTTTCCCTCATTCAAATATTAGGTCTGAAATTTTCTAACTTTTTACATTATAACTTCTATAATGTGTTTTTTGGTTCGTTTGTTTTTTTTTTTTTTTTTCTGTCCCTCTCTCTCTACTCCATTCGTTTTCCTAGGTATCCAGTCAGTTGGCTACAACACAAAGTTAAAAAAGAAACCACATTTGGCTAAAGTTTTGTATGAAAAAGAAATTTGATCCTTTTTTTCAAACATCAACAACAGGGAAGACAAAATGCATATCTCTTCTATACATCAGGCCGTTTTCAAGGACTACGTTAGAACTGACATGAGGAAAGGAACTAGAAGGCTGAAATAGCATCAGCCCATTCAACATATATATGGTGATATATCCATTCCCCATATACCTTTGTGCTATAAACCATATGTTAAATTTCTAACTGAAAAATCAATTGATAAGCTATGAACTCAAAAAAGACAGAGTTTCATGGAGCTACAAATAATCCCAGTTCTATAAATTGCAGTGTTCATAATCTGTTTTTGAAACAAATTAAAGGGCAATGCTGATAGTTCCAATAGCATAAAACATCTACAAATGACAAATTATTGGACAGTATTTAAGCAACGGTTTCAAGACAGTCTGTACCTGAGTGCTATTGTGACAGCTGAACTCTAGTTAAAATTGAAAATATCAGAGAAAAATGGAGTATTTGGCAGGAATAACAAAGGTCATCTATTTGATAATTGATAGGTTGTTCTTCAATGATTACTTCCTAAACTAGAGGATCTTAACAGTAATCTCCTAACTAAAGGACTAGATTTTTGCCAGTGAAATGGCTTTTTATGCCATGATTCCTCTTCAGATACCAAGGGCATTCTGTTTCTTTTAAGAAATATGTTTGCCTTACATTGTCTTTATTTAGTAATGGTACAAAATTAATTGGAAACTAATAATTATGGATATGTATGTTAATTTCAGGTATGCCCACCATGATTATCAAACACATGCAAAACTTCAGCAATGCCTGATAATTGTTTCATTGACTGTATCTCAGGCTATGCTCTGTGAAGCTTCAACACATTCCTGAATTAGCACATGAATTTGTTTCCTGCACAACTAGATGAGATACTTAAATACCAGAGAATATTCTGTCTGCCTTGAATAACAAAAAGATGATTTCATTTTTCTCAGTGTGCTTATCATTGAAGTCTACAGCTTTATTCCATTTTCGTGGAATAACAATGTAAATGGCAGCATCAGCCCCACAGCACTTCAGTTCCCTGACATCCTGAATCCAGAATTTCTAATTTCCTTTAGTAAGGAGCTTTCCAAATGTCTCTTCAGTCCTCAGTTAGGTTTTATAAAGCTTTAGGGAATATCTCCATTAAGATATCAAGCTACTTACTTTAAAACTGGCAATAGACATGTTGATTATTTTACAGGGCATAAACATTTTTCAAAGTGATTCTAAATTATTTCAGTTTTCTTGTCTTCTCTATTTTCCTATGAGTTTAGTTTGGGGAATCAAGAAATAATCTCTTCAAAAAATGTAATCAGGTGGAATATCACTTGCTTTCTTAATCAGTGCTTAGTGTTTCCAGAAGACAGTCCTGACCAAGAAACCAAGTAGCATGAAGAGGGGCCTCTATTTCCCAGAAGGACAACTCTGCTGGTTCTAAGGTTCTTATGGCTAATAGTGTCAAAATGGTTTTAAACAAAAACTTTGTATTGTGGTTGTGAGCACTTTATAATTACCCGAATAAAAATTTCTCCTCAAACACTTTTGATCTAAAAGTTCTTATGCTCTGTTTACACCCTACCTTTTTTCTTTTGAAAAGACAATTATATCTATAATTACTGGTTTACAGAAGGAAGTACATGCCTTCCTCACGTGACCATGAGGGCAGCTCCCTGAGAGCAGGAAGAACAGGCCATTCCTCTTCATCCCTGTATCCTAGTGTCTGGCACAGCTTCTGGTACATAGTAGGTACTCAATAATTATTTTTTTGCGGTACGCGGGCCTCTCACTGTTGTGGCCTCTCCCGTTGCGGAGCACAGGCTCCAGACGCGCAGGCTCAGCGGCCATGGCTCACGGGCCCAGCCGCTCCGTGGCATATGGGATCTTCCCGGACCGGGGCACGAACCCGTGTCCCCTGAATCGGCAGGCGGACTCTCAACCACTGTGCCACCAGGGAAGCCCCTCAATAAATATTGAGAAAATGAAATTATATTAATACTTGGGTCCTGACTTGCAAACAACCCCTATGATAATCATTTATCTTCAAAATTTTTATCCTCATTTACTTAGTTCATCAAAAAATAAAATAAGGGTAATAGTTTTAAACTAGAGCTTCTAAAATGTCTTCCTTCAAAATCCGTTATTGAGAATGTGATTTATTTAAACTACGTTGCATGTATTAGTGATATCAAGACTGAGAGGGCAAAAATTTTTTTTTTAATATTTATTTATTTTTGGGTCTTCGTTTCTGTGCGAGGGCTTTCTCTAGTTGCTGCGAGCGGGGGCCACTCTTCATCACGGTGCGCGGGCCTCTCACTGTCACAGCCTCTCTTGTTGCGGAGCACAAGCTCCAGAAAAAAAGAAAAAAAAGCATTTCTTTCTTCAAAAGGACACAGAGAGTAGCAGGAGTTTGTAAGGCCTTTTGTTCATATAAGTGAGAATAGAAATGTATTTAGACTGAGATCCTATCATTCTTTTGGCATACATTTTCAGCTAAAAACACCATGGAGAAATCCCTTCTACCTATAATGGCATTAAGAGAGGAGCCGGAAAGTACATATAAAATAATGTGAATATACAGATTCTTATTCCAGGGACTTAATCTAATTTAGCAGATACATGTGAGACAACATAATGTGAGACATTTCAACTGCTGGACAAAATTTGAGCAGAACTGTGACCTCACATAAAAGCATGAGATTTCCTCAATCATCACAAATGAAAGTTAATTCAAGAATATGTAATTCTGAAGATGAAATAGACTTTTATATTGTGTCATAGAATTTTTAATAATTTTTTTAACCACAAAACCATGAAGTAAAAATGTCTATATGAAACCCAATTATCCTGCAAAATCTTTTTTAAAAAGTCAGAGGCATGTGCACAAACACCCATAGACTGGCCAAATTATTCAGTGTATGTAGACTTAATGGACATTCTCTTTCAAGAGCTGATTGTTTTCACTGAATAAGAAAGTTGATACAAATAATGTACCACCTACATTCATATCTCCCTTACTTTGTTCCTTGAAGTAGTAATTAATGCCTCAGGGGGTTAACAAGGGTATTTGAAACAGAGTTTAGTCAAACATGTTGTAGAAAGCCACATTAGGCAAATTTAAAGAGGTTTCTTTACTGCAGGACTTTTCAGAGGCTTTAGTTTGCTGATGTGTATCGTAAACTGCCATTTTTTAAAAAATCGAATGTAGACAAATCCAATTTTTCAGTAACTAATTCTCTGCCTATTTTTAACTTCCCTAGTTTCATTGTTCACCATAAAACTTCAAAAATGTAGGCAGTAAAGTATAACTTATTTCTGTAATAAAATGATATTATTACTTCAGAAATCCTCAACTGTGCAGAGAAAAAAAATTGCACCCCAAGCAACATTTGAAATATGATCAAATTTCTTCAGGAGATAATTAGTAGTAAAGCCATGACGTGAACCTACCTCCAGTGTTATGCATTTCCCATTATAACACTATCAAAAACATAATATTTAATGAGTTTTTTCTATGTGCTAGGCACCAAGATTAACATTTTATATATACCACCAGATAAAATTCTTATAATACTCATGTGATATGGGTACCATAACTCCAGGTTTACTCAGGACCTTTGAGAAGATAAATGTAAATCCCCTTAAGCAATTTTTTTTTTTTTTTTTTTTTAATAAATTTATTTATTTATTTATTTTATTTTTGGCTGTGTTGGGTCTTCGTTTCTGTGCGAGGGCTCTCTCCAGTTGCGGCAAGCGGGGGCCACTCTTCATCGCAGTGCGCGGGCCTCTCACTGTCACGGCCTCTCTTGTTGCGGAGCACAGGCTCCAGATGCGCAGGCTCAGTAGTTGTGGCTCACGGGCCCAGTTGCTCTGCGGCATGTGGGATCTTCCCAGACCAGGGCTTGAACCCGTGTCCCCTGCATTGGCAGGCAGACTCTCAACCACTGCGCCACCAGGGAAGCCCCCCTTAAGCAATTTTTATCATTAAACTTATACAGCTGTACCTGATACTTCCCCCCCCCCCTTAAACCAGATGATGAAAATTTACATTTTGTACTTTCCGCTCAATTTTGCTGTGAACCTAAAATTTACTCTAAAGAAATAAAGTCTGTTAACAACAACTTACATTGTGAATCAGTACCCAAGGCTGAGTGAGTTGCCACTGCCTACAGTGGAATTTTAATCTCTGATTAACTGTTTAATGATTATCTATTCCCACCATTCTTAGTGTGTGTGTGTGTATGTATACGTATGTGTATATATACATATATATATACATATACATACAAACACATATATATTTACAGTTACATATCAAAACAAATAACATAAAAAAAATAATAGCAGAAAATGCTTGATGAGTTCCTACTCTATGAATAATTTTAAGTCCTCCACATGTGTGTACTCATTCAACCTTCAAAACAACCGTATGAGATAAATAACACTTTACAGCTGATGAAAGTGAAACAGAATTAACTTGTCCAAGGTCAAACAGCTAGAATAGTGGTGCCAGGACTTGAATTTAGATAATCTCACACTTGATCATTTTGTTTGCTGTCAACATTTGAATAAATGGGATGGCATCATTTGAAAAAGTAAGACTTTAAACTTCAATGAAGAAGTGCTTATTTGATATAGCATCTTATATGTTTAAACAGAAGCAACTTTTGAATTCCTCTAGTCTGGGTAGGTTGGAGAAGGATTTTTAATTGTGATTCCATCAAATAATGATACTCCTGTTTCTTTTTTCCCCATGGAGAATAAATTTTCCTTATTTAGATATTTAAAATTTCTAACCCCAATAAAAATGTTTCTTCTCACTCTAATTACTTAAATGTGCACTTTCTTCAATCTAACATAAGGAACACAGATCATGGCAAAAGGATCATATGCAAGATGAAGACAAATCTGGTCATAGAAAGCTACCTGGCTAAGGACAGGAATGTAAGTTGAATCATCTGCCTTCATCATCTCAGTAAGTGGCACTGTTATCTACTCATTTGCTCAGATTAAAAAAAAAAATTATCTTCAATTCCTTTCTTAGTTTATGATTGCTGATCAGTTAATCACCATGTTTTAATGACTTTTCTTCCAAATATATTGAGTCACCCTCTATCTCTGAATTATCTCCTAAACTACTACAACAATCTCCTAACTACTTCAGTGTACAATGGTCTTTTCAAATATAACAAATATGCAAAATATATTTATTTTACAAATAGATCATGTCATTCCCTTGCTTAAAACTATTCTCAATACTTCTAGAATCAAATACGAACTCTTTAGCAGAGTCAACAAGACACTAGAGGATCTGTACCCTCCATACCTCTCTGACTTCAACTTTACTCTCCTACTTATTCCCTACATTCTAGATACACTGTCCTTCTCACTTTCCCACCTCAAGGACTTTGCACTTGCTTTTCCCTCTAGAATGCTCTTTACTGTCATTATTATCCAATCCTCATTTTCAATCAATCTTCAGACCTCAAACTATCTAATGCTGTGATATTACCGTTTTCATTTCTCCCTTATCTAGTCATTGTAGGACATTATTTTATTTTCTTCCTAGAATGCACTGCTATGTGAAATTACTTGTTAATGCTCCATCTTTCCAACTAGATATAAATATTATTTCTCTTGTTCACTGATCTATCTTCAATACCAAGAATGGTTCCTAGGACATTGATGATCTCAAAAATTCTTACAGTGAATGAATAAATACATCATATTATGGATAATAAGTGAAGCTGGCCTTAACCACATTGCAAGGAAGAGCAAGTCTGCATAAACTAATTTATAAAGACTGTACCTAAAGTGAATTTTGAGCATTTGATAATTCACAGTGCAGAGATGCAGATGATGATGCACGCTTTATAATAGGTATAAGTCTATCCCAGAACAGAATGAGATAAGAATGCCATAGAAAAGACTTGCTGAACATGAATAAAATAAAGAAGAAACCCAGAGAATGCAAGACATATATTTGCAAAGAATGATTATAATTTCCTTAGTGAGGAAGAATTGGGACTGAATATCAAAACTCTCTATATTATTTTTATGTTATGTATATATGTGTATGTACAGGGATATAGATAAATATATATGTATATGCATATATCTATCCTTATATTTTATGGTTACTTGATTTCCTCAATTTTATTGTAAAAAAACATATGGTTGGTCCTATTCTCAGTCTGTGGTTTGAATTATGCTGAACAAAGTCTTTATTATTTTGTATAAATCATCATTCTATGTAGCATTTTATAAAATGTTATCAAGAATTTAGCATATATATTATATATGTATATATATATGTGTGTGTGTTTATACACACACACACACACACACACATATAGTGAGCATGAGAGAGAGAGAACAATAATAGGGAAAAGCTCCATATATAATATATATAGAACAGCTCCACATATATAAAGCTCTCTATATAGAACAGGGAAAGGCTCAGCATATGAAGGCTGTCCCAGCAGGGCCTATTATTTGGGTTTGACTGATGATACTTAAGTATCGGAATATAAAACATGTATGTATGAGAGTTTTGGAAGCAGATTCTTGAAAACTATATTTTTTTAAGGTGACATTTTTTCATTTTGCAATAGCAGTACCCTCTCACTATTAAGAATCAAATATAAACTTGATTCAGAAAATTAGTCTTTTATATAGGCTCATGAGGATTTCCTCATTTTGTGGTAAGACTGAATAACTTATTATGAAAACTTCTGTATCTCTCTAATGTAAGGAGAAATGAACTTCATTGAAACCTTGAAACAATTCATAACAACATTTTCAGTGAAACACAATCAAACTTTAGGATTGCACATTCATCTTTTTAACTGTGAGAAGGACTGAGTGATACTGATATGGTATTCTCCAGATTAATTATCCTTCCTCATAAGTAATACAGACAACAAAGTGAGAGAACAAAAGCTCTTTAATCTTTTTCCCCTCGGTTTCCAATTATGTACTGAGTTTGAAGTGGAACACAGAATAGAATGATATAGTTTCAGTGCAGTTCATCCCCAGAAAAGTTACTCTGTGAACTTAACATCAAATTAAAATAGCGATTCAAAAAAAGGAAAGAAAAATCTGGCAAGATCAATAAATGTGCTTTAGTGAAATCAAGGAATAATTTATCTTTCTTAGGAGTTTGGCTCCAGTTTCTTTCTTTCTTAGGTGCGGCTAATCCATAGATCTAGACTCACAGCATGATAAATTTTAATCTTGGCATGTTCCAGCAATAGATCTCTTAATAATGAGAAGCACATCTCTCACAGAGCCTGCCCTGAATCAAATGTTTAGCAGAACCGTGTGAAGCTTCCCCTAACTCACCGCTCACTGGCACTTTCTGAGAGAGAAAGAATTGCTAGAAAACTGAAACAAATTCACCACTTGAGGAAGTAGATGACATCACATTAAGTCCCAGGAAAGAGAAAAATGGTTCTGCTTTTCTAACTCCATCTCTTGGCTCCAAGCACCTAGCTTAGTGACAAATACTCAATTGCAATTAAGTCTTCCTTCCCCTAAGAATGTTGCAAAAAAAGGAGAGGACTTCAGAAAGTGAGGAGACTTCTTGTGTTTGTAACTTATGTTTAGATGAATAATAACCCAATGACATAGAGAACGTGATCCAAAGACTTCTTTTTCCTTATTACCTTGATCAAATTGGTGAGTGCTAAAAGAGTATTTAATGTTGAAAACATAGTATCTACAAACCCTAACATCTAAAAAATCGTAATCCTTCCTCTCCCTTTACCTACCACCCCTCAGTTCTCTCTTGCTGCTCCATAAACAAAAATTCTATTTTCCTTAAATCTTTCTCTGTATTCCCATCAATTTCAGGCTTTTTTGGAGGGAGGGGAGGTGTAATAGGTTTTTGTATTTTGTTTATGTTTTTTTTGCCCTCAGAGAACACATTTGAAACATTTTTTAAAATCCAAAAAACAGGCAATTGATTTTTTTGACCATTTTATTATATTGACAATGGTGGCATGACAGCAGCTTATGGGAAGTTTATATCTATTAAAACTAAGCTGAGTTACTTTCAATACTGCCAAACAAAAAGTAATCAAATTCAGCAACATTTTTCTTTAAATTATTACACAATTTTAAGAGCACTTGATGTTCACCAGCCATAGCCATTTATCACTTCGGTGTATTTACTTCAGACATTTTTTCTATGGTTACAAAAATAACTCACAAAACTCACAATAGGTAGAGAATTCCAAAGCCTGCTATTCATATCCAAGCAATACATTATGAATGTCCTTCTCTCTGTAAATATGAATCTTTATCATATTTTAAAAGTTACATGCATCAAATACTATAATTCAGTCAATCCCCTATTGTTGGACATCTAGATTGTTCACATCATTTTGTTTTAGTAGATAGATAGATAGGTAGATACACATACTTACATAGAGGCTCAGAATAGTATAATAAACTAGCACTAAAATGAACTTTTTTCCCCTTAATCTCTCTGGGAAAGTGGGCTTTTAAATTACACTTCAGTGAAAGATATTTTAACACCCTTCAACATTCCTGTACAGAAAATAATTTTACTTCCTGTTCCTGGAAGTGTCTAGCCTCTATGGTCTGCCTGTGTGTGTGTTTAGTATTTCCTTTAATCCTAGAGATTTTTTTTCTTTAACATCTTTATTGGAGTATAATTACTTTACAGTGCTGTGTTAGTTTCTGCTTTATAACAAAGTGAATCAGTTATACATATACATATATCCCCATATATCTTCCCTCTTGCATCTCCCGCCCTCCCGCCCTCCCTATCCCACCCCTCCAGGTGGTCACAAAGCACCGAGCTGATCTCCCTATGCTATGCGGCTACTTCCTACTAGCTGTCTATTTAACATTTGGTAGTGTATATATGTCCATGCCACTCTCTCACTTTGTCCCAGCTTACCCTTCCCCCTCCCCATATCCTCAAGTCCATTCTCTAGTAGGTCTGTGTCTTTATTCCCGTCTGGCTTCTAGGTTCTTCATGACCATATTTTTTGTTTGTTTATTAGATTCCATATATATGTGTTAGCATACAGTATTTGTTTTTCTCTTTCTGACTTACTTCACTCTGTATGACACACTCTAGGTCCATCTACCTCACTACAAATGACTCAATTTTGTTTCTTTTTATGGCTGAGTAATATTCCATTGTATATATGTGCCACATCTTCTTTATCCATTCTTCTGTTGATGTACACTTAGGTTGCTTCTATGCCCTGGCCATTTTAAATAGAGATGCAATGAATATTGTGGTACATGACACTTTTTGAATTATGGTTTTCTCAGGGTATATGCCCAATAGTGGGATTGCTGGGTCATATGGTAGCTCTATTTTTAGTTTTTAAAGGAACCTCCATACTGTTCTCCATAGTGGCTGTATCAATTTACATTCCCACCAACAGTGCAAGAGGGTTCCCTTTTCTCTAAACCCACTCCAGCATTTATTGTTTGTAGATTTTTTGATGATGGCCATTCTGACTGGTGTGAGATGATATCTCATTGTAGTTTTGATTTGCATTTCTCTAATGATTAATAATGATGAGAATTCTTTCATGTGTTTGTTGGCAATCTGTATATCTTCTTTCGAGAAATGTCTATTTAGGTCTTCTGCCCATTTTTGGATTTGGTTGTTTGTTTTTTTGATATTGAGCTGCATGAGCTGCTTGTAAATTTTGGGGATTAATCCTTTGACAGTTGCTTCATTTGCAAATATTTTCTCCCATTCTGAGGGTTGTTTTTTCATAGTGTTTATGGTTTCCTTTGCTGTGCAAAAGCTTTTAAGTTTCATTAGGTCCCATTTGTTTATTTTTATTTCCATTTCTCTAGGAGGTTGGTCAAAAAGGATCTTGCTGTGATTTATGTCATAGAGTGTTCTGCCTATGTTTTTCTCTAAGAGTTTGATAGTGTCTGGCCTTACATTTAGGTCTTTGATCCATTTTGAGTTTATTTTTGTGTATGGTGTTAGGGAGTGATCTAATTTCACTCTTTTTTTCTTTTTAATCACCTATAATTCTAATGATGTTACCATTTTTTGGTGTTTTTGTTTTTAATTAATTTATTTATTTCTGCTGTGTTGCGTCTTCGTTTCTGTGCAAGGGCTTTCTCTAGTTGTGGCAAGCGGGAGCCACTCTTCATCGCAGTGAACGGGCCTCTCACTATGTCAGCCTCTCTTGTTGCGGAGCACAGGCTCCAGACACACAGGCTCAGTAGTTGTGGCTCACGGGCCCAGTTGCTCCGCACCATGAGGGATACTCCCAGACCAGGGCTTGAACCTATGTCCCCTGCATTAGCAGGCAGATTCTCAACCACTGCATTACCAGGGAAGCCCCTAATTTCATTCTTTTAATGTAGCTGTCCAGTTTTCCCAGCACCACTTATTGAAGAGGCTGTCTTTTCTCCACTGTATATTCTTGCCTCCTTTATCAAAGATAAGGTAACCATATGCGTGTGGGTTTATCTCTGGGCTTTCTATCCTGTTCCATTGATCTATATTTCTCTGTTTGTGGCAGTACCACACTGTCTTGATTACTCTAGTTTTGTAGTGTAGTCTGAAGTCTGGGAGCCTGATTCCTCCAGCTCCGTTTTTCTTTCTCAAGGTTGCTTTGGCTATTCAGGGTCTTTTGTATTTCCATACAAATTGTGAAATTATTTGTTTGAGTTCTGTGAAAAATGCCAGTGGTAGTTTGATAGGGATTGCACTGAATCTGTACATTGCTTCGGGTAGAAGAGTCATTTTCACTATGTTGATTCTTCCAATCCAAGAACATGGTATATCTCTCCATCTATTTGTATCATCTTTGATTTCTTTCATCAGTGTCTTATAATTTTCTGCATACAGGTCTTTTGTCTCCTTAGGTAGGTTTATTCCTAGATATTTTATTCTTTTTGTTGCAATGCTAAATGGGAGTGTTTTCTTAATTTCACTTTCAGATTTTTCATCATTAGTGTATAGGAATGCAAGAGGTTTCTGTGCATTATTTTTGTATCCTGCTACTTTACCAAATTCATTGATTAGCTCTAGTAGTTTTCTGGTAGCATCTTTAGGATTATTTATGTATAGTTTTATGTCATCTGCAAACAGTGACAGCTTTCCTTCTTCTTTTCTGATTTGGATTCCTTTTATTTCTTTTTCTTCTCTGCTTGCTTTGGCTAAAATTTCCAAAACTATATTGAATAATAGTGGTGAGAGTGGGCAACCTTGTCTTGTTCCTGATCTTAATGGAAATGGTTTCAGTTTTTCACCATTGAGGACGATGTTGGCTGTGGGTTTATCATCTATGGCTTTTATTATGTTGAGGTAAGTTCCCTCTATGCCTACTTTCTGGAGGGTTTTCATCATAATTGCTTGTCGACTTCTGTCAAAAGCTTGCTCTGTATTTATTGAGATGATCATATGGTTTCTCTCCTTCAATTTGTTAATATGCTGTTTCAGATTGATTGATTTGTGTATATTGAAGAATCCTTGCATTCCTGGGATAAAACTCACTTGATCATGGTGTACGATCCTTTTAATATGCTGTCAGATTCTGTTTGCTAGTATTTTGTTGAGGATTTTTGCATCTATGTTCATCAGTGATCTTGGCCTATAGTTTTCTTTCTTTGTGACATCTTTCTCTGCTTGTGGTATCAGGGTGATGGTGGCCTCATAGAATGTATTTGGGAGTGTTCCTCCCTCTGCTATATTTTGGAAGAGTTTGAGAAGGATAGCTGTTAGCTCTTCTCTAAATGTTTGACAGAATTCGCTTGTGAATCCACCTGGTCCTAGGCTTTTGTTTGTTGGAAGATTTTTAATCACAGTTTCAATTTCAGTGCTTGTGATTGGTCTGTTCACATTTTCTATTTCTTCCTGGTTCAGTCTCAGAATGTTGTGCTTTCTAAGAATTTGTCCATTTCTTCCAGGTTCTCCATTTTATTAGCATATAGTTGCTTGTAGTAATCTCTCATGATCCTTTGTATTTCTGCAGTGTCAGTTGTTTCTTCTCCTTTTTCATTTCTAATTCTATTGATCTGAGTCTTCTCCCTATTTTTTCTTGATGAGTCTGGCTAATGGTTTACCAATTTTGTTTACCTTCTCAAAGAATCAGCGTTTAGTTTTATTGATCTTTGTTACTGTTTCCTTCATTTCTTTTTCATTTATTTCTGATCTGATTTTTATTATTTCTTTCCTTCTGATAACTTTGGGGGTTTTTTGTTCTTTCTATAATTGCTTTAGGTGTAAAGTTAGGTTGTTTAGTTGAGATGTTTCTTGTTTCTTGAGGTAGGATTGTATTGCTATAAACTTCAATCTCAGAACTTCTTTTGCTGCATCCCATAGGTTTTGGGTCATTGTGTTTTCATTGTTTTTTGTTTCTAGGTATTTTTTGATTTCCTCTTTGATTTCTTCAGTGATTTTTTGGTTATTTAGTAGTGTATGTTTTAGCCTCCATGTGTTTGTATTTTTTTACAGATATTTTCCTGTAATTGATATCTAGTCTCATGGCTATGTGGTCGGAAAAGTTACTTGATTCGATTTCAATTTTCTTAAATTTACCAAGGCTTGATTTGAGACCCAAGATATGATCTATTCTGGAGAATGTTCAATGAGAACTTGAGAAGAAAGTGTATTCTGTTGGTTTTGGATAGAATATCCTATAAATATGAATTAAGTCCATCTTGTTTAATGTATCATTTAAAGCTTGTGTTTCCATATTTATTTTCATTTTGGATGATCTGTCCATTGGTGAAAGTGGGGTGTTAAAGTCCCCTAATATGATTGTGTTACTGTCAATTTCCCCTTCTATGGCTGTTAGTATTTGTCTTATGTATTAAGGTGCTCTTATGTTGGATGCATAAATATTTACAATTGTTATATCTTCTTCTTGGATTGATCCGTTGATCATTATGTAGTGTCCTTCTTTGTCTCTTGTAACAGTCTTTGTTTCAAAGTCTATTTTGTCTGATATGAGACTTGCTACTCCAGCTTTCTTTTGATTTCCATTTGCATAGAATATATTTTCCATCCACTCACTTTCAGTCTGTATGTGTCCCTAGGTCTCAAGTGGGTCTCTTGTAGACAGCATATCTACGGTATTGTTTTTGTATCCATTCAGCCAGTCTATGTCTTTTGGTTGGAACATTTAATCCATTTGCATTTAAAGTAATTTTTGATATGTATGTTACTATGATCATTTTCTTAATTGTTTTGGGTTTGTTACTGTAGGTCTTTTCCTACTCTTGTGTTTCCTGCCTAGAGAAGTTCCTTTAGCATTTGTTGTAAAGCTGCTTTGGTGGTGCTGAATTCTATTAGCTTTTGCTTCTCTGCAAAGATTTTAATTTCTCCGTCAAATCTGAATAAGATCCTTGCTGGGTACAGTAATCTGGGTTCTAGGGTTTTTTCCTCTTCATCACTTTAAATATGTCCTGCCACACCCTTCTGGTTTGCAGAGTTTCTGCTGACCGTTCAGCTCTTAATGTTATGGGGATTCCCTCATGTGTTATTTGTTGTTTTTCCCTTGCTGCTTTCAACATTTTTTCTTTTTATTTAATTTTTGATAGTTTGATTAATATGTGTCTTGGCATGTTTCTCCTTGGATTTATCCTGTATGCACCTCTCTGCACTTCCTGGACTTGTTTAACTATTTCCTTTCCCAAATTAGGGAAGTTTTCAACTCTAATGTCTTCAAATATTTTCTCAGTCCCTTTCTTTTTCTCTTCTTCTTCTGGGACCCCTATAATTCGAATGTTGGTGCATTTAAGGTTGTCCCAGAGGTGTCTGAGACTGTCCTCAATTCTTTTCATTCTTTTTTCTTTATTCTGCTCTGCAGTAGTTATTTCCACTATTTTATCTTCCAGGTCACTTATCCGTTTTCTGCCTCAGTTATTCTGCTATTGATCCGTTCTAGAGAATTTTTAATTTCATTTATTGTGTTGTTCATCACTGTTTTCTCTTTAGTTTTTCTAGGTCCTCGTGAAACGTTTCTTGTATTTTCTCCGTTCTATTTCCAAGATTTTGGATCATCTTTACTATCATTATTCTGAATTCTCTTTCAGGTAGACTGCCTATTTCCTCTTCATCTGTTAGGTCTGGTGGGTGTTTACCTTGCTCCTTCATGTGCTGTGTGTTTCTGTGTCTTCTCATTTTGCTGATCTTACTGTGTTTGGGGTCTTCTTTTCACAGCCTGCAGTTTCGTAGTTCCCATTGTTTTCGGTGTCTGTCCCTAGTGGCTAAGGTTGGTTCAGTGGGTTTTGTAGGCTTCCTGGTGGAGGGGATGAGTGCCTGTGTTCTGGTGGATGAGGCTGGATCTTGTCTTTTTGGTGGGCAGGTCCACATCTGGTGGTGTGTTTTGGGGTGTCTGTGGCCTTGTTATGATTTTAGGCAGCCTCTCTGCTAATGGGTGGGGTTGTGTTCCTGTCCTGCTAGTTGTTTAGCATAGGGTGTCCAGCACTGTAGCTTGCTGGTCATTGAGTGGAGCTGGGTCTTGGCATTGAGATCTAGATTTCTGGGAGATTTTCACCATTTGATATTACATGGAGCTGGGAGGTTTCTCGTGGACCAATGTCCTGAACTTGGCTCTCTCACCTCAGAGGCACAGCCCTGATGCCTTGGTGGATTATGAAGAGCCTGTCATCCACATGGCTCAGAATAAAAGGGAGAAAAGAAAAAGAAAAGAAAACAAAAGGAATAAATAAATAAATAAATAAATAAAATAAAGTTATTAAAATAAAAAATAATTATTAAAACAAAAAATTTTTAAGTAACTAAAAAAAGAAAGAAAGAAGAGAGCAGCCAAACCAAAAAAGAAATCCACCAATGATAACAAGCACTAAAAAGTATACTAAAAAACCCGAAAAAAAACAAAAAACGGACAGACAGAACCCTAGGACAAATGGTAAAAGCATAGCTATACAGACAAAATCACACACAGAAGCATACACATACACACTCACTAAAAGAGAAAAAGGGAAAAATATATATATATATATCATTGCTCCCAAGTCCACCTCCTGAATTTGGGATAATTTGATGTCTATTCAGGTATTCCACAGATGCAGGGTACATCAAGTTGATTGTGGAGATTTAATCCACTGCTTCTGAGGCTGCCGGGAGAGATTTCCCTTTCTCTTCCTTGTTCACAGAGCTCCTGCTTTCACCTTTGGATTTCGCCCCGCCTCTGTGCATAGGTCACCTGAGGGCGTCTGTTCTTCACCCAGACTGGAAGGGGTTAAAGGAGCAGCTGATTCGGGGGCTATGGCTCACTCAGGCTGGGGGGAGGGAGGGGTACGGAATGCGGAGCAAGCCTGCGGTGGCAGAGGCCGGCGTGACATTGCACCAGCCTCAGGCGTGCCATGCGTTCTCCTGGGGAAGTTGTCCCTGGATCACGGGACCCTGGCAGTGGCGGGCTGCAAAGCCTCTCGGGAGGGGAGGTGTGGAGAGTGACCTGTGCTCGCACACAGGCTTCTTGGTGGCCACAGCAGCAGCCTTAGCATCCCATGCCTGTCTCTGGGGTCCACGCTGATAGCCACCGCTCGCACCCTTCTCTGAAGCTCCTTTAAGTGGTGCTCTTAATCCCTTCTCCTCGCGCACCAGGAAACAAAGAGGCGAGAAAAATTCTCGTGCCTCTTCTGCAGCTCCAGACTTTTTTGTGGACTCCCTCCCGTCTAGCTGTGGTGCACTAGCCCCCTTCAGAGTGTGTTTACGCAGCCAACCCCAGTCGTCTCCCTGGGATCCGACCAAAGCCCGAGCCTCAGCTCCCAGCCCCCGCCCACCCTGGCGGGCGAGCAGAGAAGCCTATTGGGCTGGTGAGTGCTGGTCGGCACTGATCCTCTGTGCGGGAACCTCTCCGCTTTGCACTCCGCACTCCTGTTGCTGCGCTCTCCTCCGTGGCTCTGAAGATTCCCCCCCACTGGCCACCCCTATCTCTGTCAGTGAAGGGGCTTCCTAGTGTGGAAACCTTTGCTCCTTCACAGCTCCCTCCCACTGGTGCAGGTCCCTTCCCTATTCTTTTGTCTCTGTTTTTTGTTTATTCTTGTGCCCTACCCAGGTACGTGGGGAGTTTCTTGCCTTTTGGGAGGTCTGAGGTCTTCTGCCAACGTTCAGTCGGTGTTCTGTAGGAGTTGTTCCACATGTTGATGTATTTCTGATGTATTTGTGGGGAGGAAGGTGATCTCCACGTATAACTCTTCTGCCATCTTGAAGCTCCTCCACTCCTAGAGTTTTTTTTTTTTTTTTTTTTGCGGTATGCGGGCCTCTCACTGTTGTGGCCTCTCCCGTTGCGGAGCACAGGCTCCGGACGCGCAGGCTCAGCGGCCATGGCTCACGGGCCCAGCCGCTTCGCGGCATGTGGGATTCTCCCGGACCGGGGCACGAACTCGTGTCCCCTGCATCGGCAGGCGGACTCTCAACCACTGCGCCACCAGGGAAGTCCATCCTAGACATTTTAATGACCTGATATTGACTATTCTTAATCGTTTCCATTAGAACGTGTTCTCAGGATTTGATGGTGATGAATACTATTATTTTGTACTTTTAGGTGACTTTTTCCTACATTTATTTCCTACTGATATTAAGTGCACGTTTATTTATGTGGTTTCATTTTATCGTCTAGATGGATATGTACACTATTACTAGAAACCAGTTTTTCCAGGTCATACTAAAAATTGATATCCCCAAGTCTGAAGTTTGTAATGCAAATGTCAATACTGGTACAGCTTCTCCCAGTAAGGCATTAACATTGAACCATATTTTTCAAGGACAAGGATTTTGCAAATTTACGGAAATACACAAGGGATTAAGAGATTTATCAGATAAGCTAAATTTAAATTGCCTGATAACTTTAAATGAGAATTTCTGTTTGAAGATCTACCTTGGGAGCTGCTGCAATTCCCATCACACTTGGGCTACTTCTTTGCCAGATCCTCCTAACTATCTTTATCTCATACCCTACCTCTCTCTCCACACTTCAGGTTGCCTTCTCCTGCAACTTTCCAACACAAGATATCTTTTCATCATGTTTCCTTTAAAATTACAAAAATTAAAACTATGAGATTATTAGTTGTTGTTTGCTTTGGACTATTGATAACTAGATGATGGGAAGACAGGTGGAAGATGTGAGCATTAGTATTAGTCTGTAAAATCATAAAATTAATGAAATTAACTTATGAAAACAGAAACATGAAGAGACCAGTTACCCAAGTCACAAGGATATGTACTGCTCCTCTAAGAACCTCTAGCTGTAAGACCCTCTAGCTCCACACTGCATTGACTATACAGTTTTATAAAGTCCATGTAACATTTAGAGTTTCACCATTTGCTTGAGT